>NC_054831.1:83055953-84291953 GCF_018345385.1 Vulpes lagopus
GAGAGCGGTGCTCGCCGAGCCCCCCGGAAACCGCACCTGGGAAGAGGCGAGCCCAAGTATCGTAACACGTAGCCCTCACGACAGCACCGGAAGATACACGGGAATTATTACCTTTTTTGAACAAATGTACGGACTTGTACAGGTGTTGGCGGACAGAGAGGTGTGAGCCCGGCGCCGGCCACGCAGAGTCTGCACCCCTGCCTCCATGCCCCTTAGCGTTACTGCCGCCGTCACCCCTGGGCGGCCTGCAGAGCCCTCCCGCAGTCGCACAGCAAACACCTGAAGCGAGAGGAAGAACGTGCTCCAGAAACGGGCACAGAGGCTCAAAGAGACGGCAGCACTTGCCAGGGAGGCCCTCCCGGAGGGCGGGAGAGCTGGGCACCCAGCCTCCCGACCCACAAGGCCCAGAGCACTCCCTCCACACCTCTCAGCCCACAGCCCCCCACAAGGGTGCGCGGTGATGATCCCGCCCGGCTCCGGCTTCACGAGCACACGGACGGTGTCCGGGACTCAGGGCGCCACCGCAGGGAGCGCGGTCCTCGCCCGGCTGTCCTCACACGCTCGACGGCCCACTGCCGAGTGTCGGCAGCAGCATCTCCCGACGGCCCCGTGCAGACAGCCACCTCGCCTCTCACACACACACATGCACATGCACGCATGTGGTAGCAGGACAAGTCGGAAGCCAGAGGGCACGGTGAAGTCCCCGCGTCGGTTCAGGTCGGCAGGGACCGAACGAGGCACCGGGCGTCTGGACAGCATTCAGCAAATGGAACATGTTAGGAACACGTGGGATTTCATCAACTCGTAGAATCAGGAGGGACGCCGAGGACGGGGAGCCTGGGAGACAGTAGTGGTGGGGAACCCACGGGCGAGGGGGCTGAGGGAGCCTCCCACTGAGCCAGAGGAACGTCCGGCAAACACCGGAGATGCCAGCTTGGCTCTGGGGGCATCTCCCCCTTGGTCTCTGCCTCGGTGCAGACCTGGGACTTCACTGGTACTCGGCTGCATCTTGGAAATGTCGATGTCTGTGGGCCCCACGCTTCTTCCCAGGCTTATCATCTCCACTCTCGCTGCTGTGTTTTTACCCCACGGGCACTTCTGTCTCTCACACTGGTCGAGGCGCAGCCACCCCACTCTCCAGGCCGGCGGATGGCCCGAGCCACTTGTCCTTGTTTTTGTGTTTCTTGCCGTGCCTTCGGTTCCTCTGGGCGCCACCCCCCGCCCCCCCCCACCCCTCCGCCCCCCGGCGTCTCCGGGTCCATTTCCATCTTGGCCAAGCTCAGAATTCTCTTTGTTACTCTTCCAAGTTTCAGAGGGGAAAATAAGAGAGACAAGTGTTCAACTGAGTTTTTTCCATTTTCTGTGTTATCTTACGCAATATAATGTTTGACTGAGTTCTTATTGATCTTTTCATTTAATCTCGTCTAAGTAGTGAGTGCCTTATCCTCAAGAGGGTAGCTACTGATTCTTTCATTTTCTGAAAATCTTTACAATCAGTTGGCTAGGAAGGGGCCAGCCTACGCCAACACTGCCGGGATGTGCGCCGATCTGGTGAACGCGATCCGGTGGACGCTTCTGTTTTGGTTTCTCAGCTCAGCCTCCAGGAGCGTCTGGCCTTCCCTGCTCGGCCTGTGGCGCGAGCTTAGAGTCTGACACGGGGAGCCTTGGCACGCGCCAACACAGGGAAAGCTGGAAATGTAGACTGAAACCCAAAGCCGGCTCGGGATCCCCATGGGGCGATGGGTAGCTGTGGCACCACAGACGGCACACGGCTGGAGCAGGACGAGACCCGTCCCACACGGGAGAGAAGCCCTGGGCAAGCCCCTGATGACCCAGGAAGGCTTCACGGAAGAAACAGAAGCACCTACTGGGTCAGGGCGGGAAGGAGAAAAGCTATCCCAGGGAATCTCGGTAACCCAGATGTTCTACAATTATGCAATTTAAATCTCATTAGCTTCTGTATCTCCACGGAGTGTTTAACTTCATAGTTATGAGAAAGCCTTAGAAAGATCCTATTTCAAGAATTTTTCTAGTCTGAGTTGCTTAAAACCCAACCTGACATTTATTTGAAATTTTTCTGTGTGTTTTTCTGATGTTAACTGGGGCCAGTATGTTGAGCATCCACGCCATTTGCCTAGGAGTTGACGTGGATATAAAATCGAACGAACGTTCCTTGTTATTTCCATAATGTAAAAAGAAAATCCAGAATAACAGGATAAGCACAAGTTACTTAATTCCTCCGAACCCAATTCCTGTGCAGAATGCAGGGAGTAAAATGCCATTATTATGTCGATTTTGAAAATTAAAGAGATCTGTATGAAGTACTTAGCATTAGAAGCACCAACACTCCAACAAATGTTAAAATCCCTTTTGATTCTTACATTAAGAGACTCTCAAAGGAAAAAATATATAACTTCAAATTCCATGCAAATAAGTAAAAATGTTTGACTTTACTCGCATATGTGAAGAGTATACCAACCCAGTGTGGAGGCCTGGATGTGAGGGCTGTGGACGTGGTATGTCCACCAGGCTTTGGAAAATAACATTAGCTACTGTTATCACTACTAGGAAAACTGTCCTCAAAAAACACTGTAGGCAAACTGTGAATTTTCTGCAACAACTTTTGTTAGAGAAGTCACCTCTTTATTTCTGAAATATTAATCACACACGTGCTTCTTTCTTTCAGATGCTAGAAAGCATACGCTAAAAGGGGGGCATACGAAGAAAAATTATGAGAACAGTAGACAGGAATATTGATTTCCAAAAAAACTATTTTTTTTCAGACCATTTAGCTTGTCAGGAGGAAAAAGATTTTTCTAGAAACACTTCTCATCCTGCTGTCCCTGTCCCACCTTCCCCACAGCAAATGAAACTATCTCATGCCCAGATCCGAAAGCTGGCATCTGGTCTACCTGATTGTACTTAGGTACAGACGTACTTGCACATCTGCTTGTACTTAGGGGCATGATGCAGCCGATGCCACCAGGTGAGCTAAAAAACGGGTTGCCGTGGCACCCGGGTAGAAAGTCTAGTCAAAAGATCTCTTCAGTGTGCGAGCTGTTCACCTCTTAGCTCTGGCAATGACTGATGTGAGGTGTGTACACATGAATTCTCATTGCCGGGTCCTTCATGGCCTCTGCTGGAGCATGAGAAACCACGTGAAACTCAGTCCTTGTAGCTCGTGTCCTCCTAAAGATCCCCTTTCTCCATTTAGAACAAGCCCCATCCCCTGGTAGACCATGTATTTCTCCTGTTGGGCTCTGGAAAATACTTGAGGGAGTATTTTACAATTAACGCTTGGTTCATGATTTGCCCTGGACGGGAGTGTTGCATGATCTTGATTGATTTACATTACACACTCGCCATGCCTCAGGACACCAGCACAGAGCAGCCTCCGGGGTGGGCTACAAGTAAATTAGGTGGTGGGAAACTAAAACTTAAAATTGGAAGTAAAATCCACGGCTGGAGTCATTCATCATTATGACACTGAAATTGTGCTACAACCTGGGGACATGCATGGGGGCTGATGGGCTCCAAAGAGCTGCCTCTGAAATCAGGGGCTACATGTTTTAAAGATGGCACCAAAAACGGAAGCAGAAATGACTAGCTTGTTGGGGAAAAGGTTGTGGAGACCTGGAGCTGGGACAGGGAGCATCAGCTAGAGAGTCAATAGGCTTTAAACCATGAGGACCGGAGTGACTGGCCCGCAGTCGCTCAGTCACAAGTGGTCTGTGTCTCCCTGAACACCAGCTCTGTTCCCTTCACCCCTGGTTAGATTCTCATGCTTGTTGGCCGGACAGATGCACAACAGGGACTAGAGGGATTGAAAATTGGTTAGTTGCCTCAATCTGTGAAAACATTGTGTGCCTCAAGTGCAGAGTCAATAGTCAGCTGGGCCCAGCTTTACAAGCCTGCATCACGCACATTGTCTAGTTCACAGAGGAGGAGGCAAGGGGCAGCAGCCAAGGGTGGGGGATAGACAGCAGGCTGCGTGCGAATCTCCGTTCTCCTGAAGCGGACAGTCCATTCGGAGAAGAGGCAAGTGGGGTGGAAGGCGGGAAGCTTCTATAGGATAAAGAATAAAGAACAAGGCAGAGAGGGGGAGCAAACATCGGATCAGCTGGGGTCACGCAGTCACTGCTGTCAGGGGGCGAGAACCCAGAGTGGGCGGGCCGACTGGAAAGTCTGCATTTCTGCTCAAGCGGGCCATTGACAGGGACGCGGAGGTTATCCAGGTCCTGCTTGCTGACGTGGCCTCAGGGCAGGAGCAGCTCCATCTTGGGCCCAGAAATGTATCCCGACACATCTTTCTGATCAGCGTCCTTTACGTTACCAGTGGTGGGCACACCGGCTGCTGTTTGACCTCTTGTGCAGAGACCAAGGGCTGCGTGTTCATCTGTGAGTGTCCTTGCTGGACCGTGGACCCTAACATATGGCACACGTGCTACAAACATAGGTATACGAACTGCAACCACATAGATGTAAGACCATAGATACACATAAACCACAGCTAAGTACAGATGTGTCGGGTACACATTGGCTACGTATGTGGGTGCATTAATCCATACAAGGTCATAAAAATTTTTTTTCCTCACTTATAGTTTTTACAAAATAATTTCTAACATTTTCACACACTCTATACAACTCTAGAGGATGGAGAACCTATCCACTATCTTTCCTCTCCCCAGCAAAAATGCCTCTTAGCCCTCGAAGAGCCCTTGGCACAGCGAGTGGCAGGCCGTGCACAGCTCATCCATCCGGGTGAACAGAAAGTGTTAATCCTTGCAGGAGTGTATCCACATATGTAACCACTGCCTATTTCTAATTTTTTATCCAAATAGCATGAACACAGATATGGTGAGATTAATAGAAAGTGCCAAAGAGTAAGAAATATAAGGATTCTTGCATAATGTCTTTAGAAGAATATTCTCCTTGAAACAGAATAGAGTCAATAATAAATCAAGATGCTTCAGAGTTACATGAAGCAGATGAATTTTCATCATAGAAAATAAGACCCTTTTATTTAAATGAAATCATTCATTTAGAGCAAAAATGTAAAACTTGAAATGGCAGTTAAGGTAGCTTCTCCCCAAGGGAAATTCAGATGCATCCGTGTGCATTAACATATTTTAATGTTCTATTCCCTAAAAGCTTTGGAAGGTGGAAATTTTTAGAAAACAGAAATTAAGTGTTCACAATGTAAATGCTTCTTTATTATTATAAAGGTGTTTATATTACTACAAAGTATTATAGGAAGAATAACCCAATTCCAGTCCTAACAGTGTCACAAATTATGTTTTTGTAATAGCAAAGTCACTTTTGAATGAAAATCCGGGCTTAATTGACTTTTAAGCCACAGACTTCACCAGGTTTTGAGCACAAGAAATAAATGTGGTCGTTGAAAATCAGTAAAGAATTCCTTTAAAACAAAATGATCTGGGCTAAGTACAAAACGAATTAAAAAAAAAAAAACCTGTTAGGAAATTATAGGTTTCCCTCATGATGATTCTCTATATTGCAAAATTCTGGAAAATGACAGATAAATAGAAGTGGTTTCTGAGGAGCAGCTCTGTATGAAAATGTGCAGACACACGGCGGCAAGGGCCTTCTAAGAGCTGCTTTTTTTTTTTTTTTTTTAAATTAAATGAAGCTATATTACCAAAGGTGAGGACTGGGGTTTGAACCTAAAATATCCCCCTGACATCTCCAGTTTGTAGATAATTTCACTCAACTCAGCCAACATTTGTTTGGTTAACAAGACAAACATTCCCCCAGGGAAAGACGGGCCGGTGGTTAGCAACGTGACCCTAAAGCCGTCTCATTGTTGAGCTATTCTTTCCCCTTCTTTTGAAAGAATTAGTATGCAGTCTACCAAATTCCCTCTTATGACCAGACCCTTCCCTAAAGCCCGTCCTCGCTCACGTTGGGAGCTGGGAGGCTCAGATGTCGCCGGAGACGCGGCTGTGCCCGAGGTGTGCAGCGCGGGATGCCCAGCCCCCACAGTGCGAGGACAGGTGGCGGGGAGCGGGGGGCCATCTCCATAGTTGGGTAGCCCCAACTTCCACTGAGCCAGGACATGACCCTTAACATGCTTTCTCCGCCAGAAACCCCCCGAGAGGCTCAGAGCATCAGAAAGCCCCTCCACTGAGCGGCACGCAAACCCCAAGAGTGTACCCCCCCACCCCGTGCTGCCAGCCCTGCAGACGTGCCCGCTCAGGACCCATCATTGGGGGCAGCCCTGGCCCCCCGCTGGGCAGGTGACGCCCTGCTCTGCGCTCTCAGGGCGCCCCAGGTGAGCTGCAGGTGCACAGGGTTGAGCCCGGGCCAGGAGCCCAAGGAGGCAGCGGCCCTGGCTGACCTGGGAATCACCGTGGGGGCCGGTCCTGCCTGGAGCAAGCCCTCGGCCAACACCTGCTGAACATATTTATTCATATATGGGGGCTGGGGGCTCAGCAGTGGAGCGGCTGCCTTGGGCTCAGGTGTGACCCTGGAGACCTGGGATCAAGTCCCACGTCGGGCTCCCCGCAGGGAGCCTGCTTCTCCCTCTGCCTGGGTCTCTATCTCTCATGAATAAATAAATAAAATCGTTAAAATAAAATAATAAAAATTATAAACAGCGATAAGGAAACAATTTCCGATTATATTTGAACGGGGATTCCTGATGCCAGGCCGGGGCCTCACCTGCCTCTACGTCACCCTGAACTTCCTCTCTTCGCCACCCTCCCCCCCCAACAGCTTCACCCCGGCCCCATGCGCCCTGCCTGGCATCCTTACTACCCTTACTGTCCTGTCCCCGAGGGCCAGCGTCAACACCTGGCCTCGGCGCCCCCGTGGCTCCTCCCCGCCCACGAGCCGCAGCAGAAGGGCTGGCACAAGTGAACACCCAGGCAGCCAAGGGTCAGCGGGGGAACAGCCACGCCGCGACGTGCGGTAGACTGAGGCTCGCCCCAATGGAAATCCTGCTCGTTTTTCCAAGTTTACTTCAGACCCGTATTTTAGGTCAGTGAAAGTCCTCAGGGGATCATTGGGGTTCTTCGGGCATCTGGCCCACGCGGAACGGCCCCCGAGCCACCCGTTAAACCGTCCCTGCACTGGGCGTGAAGCCTCTAGGGCGCTCATCCACAGGGTTCCCGTCCATGTGCGGGGGGCTGCCCCCCATGTGTTTGCCCAGTGAGCTGGTCACACGACCTAAGCCCGCGGCCCGGGCTCCGTGCAGGGTGGCCGCGGGGGCGACGGGCCCTGGATGCAGGCTGCCCGGTGTTCGCACTCCTTCCCCGGGAGCACGGCTCCCTCTTCTTCCTCTAAAATTACCTTAAACCAATCACGAGCCATATGGCCTCCAGGTGGGCTCAGCGAGCAGGAGAGAGGGACCTTCGGGCCCGCGCCGCCCCTGCGCATACCTCCTGGCGACACGGGAGTCCTACCCGCCTGCCTGGACGGGACTCAAGCGGCTGCAAGTCCGGGGGAGTCGTGAGCTGCGCTCGTCTCACTTCTGCTCATTCCTGGGCTTGCCGTCCTCTCGAACGACTTTTATTATCCTCTCTTAATTTTACTCCCTCCTGGATTATGATAATCGCCGTTCTCAAAGCTTACATCAGAGTTGAAATGCCAACCTGAATTATTTATGGGCCAGATGGAAAACAAGACATTTTTGAAACTTGGGATGAACTAGAAAGCAGAAGACTTTTGGAAGGTTTTTTTTTTCTTTTTTTGCTTGTTTGCTTTTTTCTGTTTCTCTCCTTAAGTCTGTGTATCAGACAAGTTCACAAGTCGAGCTGGGACCGCCTTCAAAATGAACTGCTCACTCAGCCATTCATCCCTTCGTTCGTTCATTCCGGAAATTGTCGCGGCGACCGTGTTCTGGTGCACGGCGCGGGGCAGGCTGAGCCGTCCTCGCCCGCGGGGCGTCAGCCGCCGCCTTCCCGGTCCGGCCACGACCGATTCGGTCAGGACGGTCACTGAGAGCAGTGAGACAAAGGAGAAATGGAGCCCTTGGGACCTCATCATTTACTCTTTGAATAAATACTTGTTAAGCCGCCACCGCAAGGCTGGCAGCAAGCTCACACTGCCAGACAAAGAAAATAAATAACAATCTCGACCTTCATTAAGGAGATCGGGAACCCCAGGATTTGGGACTTTTCATTTGGAAAAGCAAATGAGCATGTTAGGTCGAAATACACTAATGAAAACAATTTCTTAGCAACAGTAGTAAACGGAGACATCACGGTCGTTAGCTAAGACTTCATAAAAAGGGAAACAAGATTGGTATTTGGTAAAAATGCAGAGGACCGGGGGGCGTATGCTCTGTTCCTGCTTCCGTCCCCCTCTGCTCCCACTGGCCGCGGCGACCGTTCCCGTCGGCTAACGTGTGTCAACGACGAAGACGTTTCCAAGCTGAACAGAAGCCATCGTGACATGCCAGCCGTTTCCTCCAAGGCGCTGGGGTTAGGGACGTGACGTCCTTCGTGGCTTCCCTTGGTCCCCCCTTTCCGTAGCTCGGGACTTGTTACCATGTCCCTGGGATCTTCCTAGCATCAGTGATCTCTTCTTATCTTTCACAGGCCAGCAAGATGTTTATCAGTTTTACAGATATTTTTTGAAGAACCAGCTTTAATCCACCAATTGTCTTTGTTTTCCCATTTTTAACTACATTGATCTCTTATCTTTATTTTTTTTTCCTTCCTTCTGCCTGCTTTGGGTTTACTCTTCTCTTCCTTTTCTAGTTTCTTAGGATAAGAATGTTAACTATTGATTTGAGAACTTTCTTCATTTCCCATGTGCGTAAGCTCTCAGGGCTATCAAGTGCCCTGTTGGCACGGCTTTAGCTACACCCCATAGATCTTCGTTTCCTCTGAGACTCCCTCTTTGATGCACCGATTGCTGAGAAACACGTGGTTTAATATCTGAGGATTTGGAGACTTTCGTGTTGTTATTGATGTGTGTTATTGATTTCTGGTTTAATTTCGCTATGTTGGAAAACGTGCTCGGTATGGAACGTGTTGAGGTTGGTTTTATGGCCCAGTGCACGGTGTAGCTTGATGACCGTCTTGGACAGTGTGAGAGGTCTGTGCTGCTGGCTGAGATGCTCTAGAAGCCCCTGCTGGTCCGCGGAGTGGCGCAGCTCCTCTAGGGTCCTGATGGCTTTCGGCCAGGGGGGTCTCATCATTTGCTGGCAGTGGGGTGGGGGTCTCCACCCAGCATGTGGGATTGGTTGACTTCTCATCTTGGGTCTTTCAGCCTTTGCTTCACATGCTTTGATGTTTTGCGGTACGGGGCACACACATTTAGGACGATTATGTCTTCCCTGCAGTTTGATCCTGCCATTACTACCTAATTCCCCTCTTTATCTCTAGTCATTTTCTTTGCTATAGGATCTCCTTTATCTGGTGCTAATATGATCACTCCTGATACTTTAATTCAGAGTCACATGGTGTATCTCGCCCTGTCCTTCACTTTCAACCTACTGTAACTTGAGGGAATGTCACTGTAACTTGAGGGAATTTCATGAAAACAACATATCGTTGGATCATGGTTTTATTTCTTTTTTGATTTACTCTGTCGATCTCTGTCATGTAAGTGGTATTTTGGAGTATTTACACGTAAGCTCGTCGCTGCTAGGTTGGGGCGTTAGCCTCCCATTTTTCGGGTTGTGCGTCTATGGAGAGGGGAAGAAGACGGCACGGCGAGCAAATAACCATTGTTCAGTGCGACGAAATGAGGCCTTAAGAAATCATCGTAAATAACATGAAGCCAAAAAATAAAAATAAAAAATAAAATAAAAATAAAATAAAAAAATAAATAACATGAAGCCAAACTCCTCTAACTACACACAAGAACACGGCTGACGTTGTGTGACAGAGCCCCAGCCTCCTTGCAAACGTCGCACGTTTGCCTGTCGAGGAACCAGAAGTTGTGAGCTCTGCACATAAGCAAGCACCTGGTTCTGAGAAGAAATTGCGAATGAGGACCTGGGATACCGCGCGCATTAGAGCAGAAAGGAAGAAGAACGGGCTTTGGGTTCAAGTGATTTGGCTTTTCTCCCAACACGATCTTTATTAGCTGAGTGGCACCTACCAAATGGCTCCCTGGGTGTCAGTTTTCTCATCTGTGAAGTGGGGATAACAGTACGTTTCTCGCAGGGTGGCTGAGGGCATTCATTCAGTCACTGGTAGGTCTCAGTGTCCTTCTGTGTGTGGAGCTCCCCATCTGAGGAGGGCTCCCAGAACCTGGGAGAGCGAGGGGCCGCCTCCAGGGACCGGGGGACCAGAGGTGGGGCTGCCAGGTGGTCCCGCTGGTGACGGGCAGGGTTTGAGGCCAGGAGTCGCTGCAGGACTGACCAGTGCTCTGGCTCCTTGTCGCCTTAGTTGCTGGCCACCTTTGTGTTTTGTTCAACACAAAACCCCCTAATAAGAGTCTGCCCTCATCTGATGGGACAAGCGGTCGCACTGCAGGCGAATGAGGGTCCATCAAGAACAACCCGTCTGTGCAACCAGCCTCACTGCTCCTCCGGCCACTGCAGATCCTGCCCCCCGCGGCCCTAGAACCATGGCTCTGTAAACCCCCTTATCACATACAACAACCCCTGCCCCTTCCCCTGGGGAAGCCGAGCTTCTTTCCCTTCACCCTACAATGGAGAGAGTGAGAAAAAATGGGAGGACCCCAGGGCTCAGGGGGACAGGAACGTGCTTCCATCTGCATCCCAACCTGTAACGGTGAGTGCGTGTGCTTGCTGACTTTATCAGTTCTCTGAACCATCACGTCGGAGCCGCCGTCTACTTCACAACAGCGAGAGCAAAGTAAAATCACGTGGAAAAGGAAAGGGTTAAAAGGGCCGATGCCCAGAAGGCAGGTAGAGTTCTCCCTGTTGGCTCTTCTACTGTGAAATAACCTCATTCATTTACAGACGAAGGAGTCACACCCTTCGAAGAGTCACATGGCCCCTGGGCGGCCACGTGCCGGCCACGCTGCTCTGCCTCGACTGCCCCCGGCGTCCAAACCACGGGCTCTGCTACACATCAGATCTCGAGTCCCATTCTCTAGGTTAGTTTTGTTTTGTCACTTTAGGTCAGATACAAAACATAAACACAGCCCTGAGCAGCCAGCACAGAGCAAAACGACCTGCCCGAAGGGTGGAAGGAAGCCGTGCACCGGCCTGAAGGGCTACGCTCAGCATGTCTGCGTAACCTGCCCTGAGGTCGCACCCCGACCCGCTGGGCTCCTCTGTGAGCTGGCCCTCCTCCCCCTCCCCCCCTCCCCTCCATTCTCTCCCCCTCCCCTCCCCCTCTTCCTCTCCATCACCCTCCTCCTCACCCTCCTCCCTATCCCCCCTCCTCCTCCCCATCCCCCCTCCTTCTCCCCCTCCTCCTCCCCCTCCTCCTTCTCCCCCTCCACCTCTCCCTCCCCCCTCTCACCCTCCTCCCCCTCCTCCCCCTTCTCCGCCCCCTCCCCCTCCGCACAGCTGTCCCTGCTGCTGGGCTTTGCAGCAAGACGACGACGGCCGGGGCAGGCGTCAGCATGTGCTAACCGGCTCCAGCACGTCACCGCACGCCCATGATGTCTCCACGGGGACCAGAACCCCCCCGACTCAATCACGTAATTCAGATTATAAACGAGCCTGCTGCCAAGTTGGGGAGTGAGAGAAAAGCAAGAGCTGAAGGGTCAGCAAGTCAAGAGCAAAGCTGGCTCTCATTGGCTGCACCTTATGGGGCCTCAGAAGACTCCAGCCCGGAATGTCGCGGAGTTCTCTGCGAGAACGAGCCGGGGGGTACTGTCCACCCGGCGGTGGCTCCCCAGCAACCTTCTGAAGGAGTACGTGGACAGGAAGCCTCATAGAAGCCTTTGGAACAGTACGGCAGGTTAGGTTTAGCAGGTTAGCGCATTTCACATGTTGTTGCAGACGCATACATTTTGGTTAATTCGATCTACGTTACATCCGTTGAGCTTCTAGCGTGTCCCAGGGCAAAGCGTGGTCTCTCTGCTCCCGGAAGATCAGGACTTACTCAGGGAGATGGACATTTAAACGAATAAATGCCATGTAGCATAACATGTCCTGAGAAACGGGGGCTGAGCCAGGCAGGCTGAAGCCCGGCGTGGGGGTGCGGGTGGGGTGCCATGACGGGATTACATCAGCGTGAGATCAAAATGAAGCCACACAAATGAACTCTCGATTCTTGCTTCCGCACACGGAGACAAATTACGGGAAAAATGTTCTGTTTCCTTTGACCAGGAGGCCTTAAATGCCACGGAGCAGGACCCATCCCCTTGGAGGTCTGACCGGCCCGTTCCGTTGTCTCTCCAACCAGTAACGAGGGTCAGACAAGCACCCACAGACGCGGACGTGGGGAGAAGCAGATCCGTTCTCCTGTTTCGGTGATTAGCTTTCTTCGTGCAGCTGCTAAATGCCTTTGAGAGGTTAGGTTAAAATTTCCGCGTTAAAAATATCACAGTTGATGTTCCTTAGAACAGCTGGTGGTTTCCACCCCTCACTCCCGGGTGGCCACAGTTCCAATTTGTGGCTAGCCTTGTCTTCAAACATCTCGGGGCAACCAAAATACGACAGGATGACAGATCGTCCTCTCAATGGATACTGACAAACAAATTAGTGCAAAGATGCTTTTCGTAGCACACCAGATGTGTTGAGTTCTATCATATGGAACAAGCAATGAGAAACTGTCCGTGCCCCATCTGTGCCTTTTATTTTTTATTTATCTCTCCCTCTCCCTCTCCCTCCCTCCCTCTCTCTCTATCTCTATCTCCCAACGCGCTATTATGAAACACAAAGCGCTGGGTTGATATGTGCACCTAATGAACCCATTGGGAAGCCGGCTTCACCGCCGCGTCGGAAACTTTCCTAGGGTGCCATCCAGGAGAATCAGACCAACCTTTCACGGACCTCCGCGGCGGCAGATGAAAGCCATTTGCAGACAGCCCGCCCGAAGCTGAGCTTTAGCACAAGTCAGCAACACCCGAGGAGGCTGTGGAGAGCTCACCCCTCACGCGGCTCTGGCATAGACTCCCGTGTCCTCCTGCCCCGGGAAGGCAGCCCCCACCAGACAAGGACGCGGGTAGCTAGGCCTCAGGGCGCATGAAAAATGTTAAGATTCTCCATTTCTCAGTTGAGATGCATCAGCAGTCCCTGAGGGCCTGCTATTCGGTTGCAACCCCAGCGGGCACTAAGGAGGGTATAAGGAGGAGTCAGGAACGGCGGCTCCCGGGGGGCACTTGACGGGATGAGCACTGGTTGTTATTCTGTGTGTTGGCAAATTGAACACCAATAAAAAATAAATTTATTATTAAAAAAAAAAAAAAAAAGGAACGGCCGCTCCCTCCGTCCCTCCAAGGAGCCCAGCGTCCTGCTGAGTCCGGGGAACACCCGTGAGCAGTACCGGCCGGTGCAGAGCGTCACAGGGGCTGGCTTGAGGCTGGAGACCGTGGCTGTTTCAAGAGCGTGGGGGCTGGCGAGGTCTCCGGAAGGCTCGCAGAGGGGACCCAGGACTGCGGTCGGTCCTAAGGGGTGGCCGGGGTCCAGGTCGGCAGAGGCAGTGCCGTCAGCGGGGGCAGGCCAGTGACCAGAGCAGTCGCGTGATGCTGCGAGCACAGGCCTGTGCACCGCTGAGGCTGGGGGGGCAGCGGGCTGCAGGGAGGGTGCAGCCGGGGGGCGAGCTGGGGCCGCGGGAAGGGGCTCGGCCCCGCAGGATCTGAGCAGGGAGGGGGCTCCGCCCGGCACCCCCATGCCGTGGGATGCAGAGCACCTCTCCAGGGCTCTGCAACGTGGGGCAAACGTCACCCGGGTGTGTAGCCACAGGGTGGGTCCACTGTGATGCCCCCGAAAGCTGTTGGGGTGGCCTTGCAGCAAGTGGCCATTCTTAGGCAGACCCTGTCGTTTCCCTTCCGCAGAACATATCTGGGGAGCGGCAGCATGCCCACGCCCCTCGTACCCAAGCACCACCCGAATCTGAGCACCATGTGCCGGCCCAGCGGTCCCTTCCAGTCTAATGGCAAAGCCCGTGTCCCCTGCTTCACGTCCGTGGGTTAGGGGCCGCCGTTTCTGCAGTTTTGGAGTGTCACTGGTTACCGTCACCAAATGGTTGGTAAATGTGCCAGCTCTCTGGAAATAGATATACGTGTGAGCGGCTTGCCGTTGTGGTGGCCCCTGGGGGACCCAGGGCACGACCCCACTGGGAAGGAGGCTTGCTGCCCCCTGCCCTGCCAAGCGCGCAGGTCCGGTGCCCACCGCGCCCCCGTAGGAGGCCCAGGTTGGGTTTGACCTTGCACGTGTCACAGGGTCACAGGTTGGAGCCCCTGCCCCCGAAGCATTACAGTCCCCCCCCAGCCCCCCCGCTGGCACTCCGCAGCTCCGGGACGGCGGTCTTTGCAGATCGGTCTCCAGCGAAGGAGCACCCGCAGCCGCTGCCCTCACGGGAGAGCGGAAAGCTGCGGGATACTGTCCCCGCCCGAACGGACCCTGTGGATCTGCCCCCTCCTCTCGCACACTCTGACGTGTCCATATTCCGCTCCTTCCGACGACCTTGGATGGCAAGCGTGGAGGTCAGGAACTCAGTCTTTGTTTCCATGGAAGTTTCCAGAGCTTTGGTGGAAACGTTGGCGTATAGCCGGCTTCTTAGGTGCTGGGGTCTCCAGAATAGCTGTCAGACTCGGACGCTGCAAGCCTAAGACTCCACCTTGAGAGCTCGATGCCTCAGGCCGTGTTCTTTCCACGGGGCCTCAGGGGGAGGTAGCGTGTCTGTGGGCACCTGTCTCGCGCTCGGACAGGCTGTGGCAGGTCCAGGACCCCGGAGGATCGTGCAGCATGTGACGGCCCTCCCTTCCAGTCCAGGGACGCCCCCTGAGCCCTCCCGCTCCCCAGGAGGAGCGTCCTGGCTGGGTTCAGGGGGGCGGCAATGACCCCTGCCCTCCCGCTACCTCCATCAAACTGTCTCTGTCCTGGGCCCCTTTAGGCGACAGACGAGCGGCTCTGACAGTGGGAGGGGCAGAGAAAACTAGCGGCCTGTCACCGTTGTCGCACTGTGGTGCCTGAGCACCACGCCCTCCCACCGTGCGGGGTTCAAGCCCCGGCACGTGAGCTCACGAGGGCAGGACTGACCCATTTTGCTCACTGCTACACCCGCAGGGCCTGGAACAGTATCTGGCCCATGGGGGGCGGAGCCAAGACAGATATTCAGCAGGAGAATAAAATTCTGTGACAAAAGGGATCTTAAACAAGACCAAGCGGAAGTCCCTCTGTGGCCTCTCACCCCACCAAGACTTTTAGAAATTGGCCAACTGCCGTGACATCACAAGGTGGCAACCCTGGAGCTAGAGCCTGGGTCACTTGAGATCCTTCATTTCAGTTGCGTGGACTGAACAAGAGGCTGGATTTCCAAGCCCTGACAAGCCTGGAAACCAACGACTCCTGCAAATCCACACAGGACACCAAGAGCACAGCACGCGTGGGCACGTGGATCTGCACCGCGCTCGGGTCTCAGGCTGCCTCAGCCCACGGGGCTGCTCTAACGGAACCCTTCACACGGGAGGCCTGAAACACCGGGAATCGCTGCCTCGGAATCCCTCTGGAGGCCGGAGGGCCGAGGCCCAGGCACCTTCTGGTGATACCCCGCTTCCTGGCTCCTCCTCCCTGTGTCCTCCCATGGTGGGGCATGGGGCGAGGGGCTCTCTGGGGACACCTATCCCATCCGAGGGAGCCCCCCATGCCCTCTCCCCTCCAGAGGCCCCGCCTCCTCTCCAGGGACACCCATCCCACCCGAGGGAGCCCCCCATGCCCTCGTCCCCTCCAGAGTCCCCGCCTCCTCGCACCATCACCCCGCGGGCTCCGTTTTAACACAGCAGTTTGGGGAGGGCACGAGCATTCAGTGCAGAACTGAACTTTCGACTCCCACCCAATGTGGAAGTTTCCTTTCGTCTGGAGTAAATCAACGCAGGTCCGAGGAAGTGTCCGCGCCGTCCCTTCTCCACCCAGGACCCCACCCTGATGACCTGAAGCACCTCGGTCCACCGAGGGTCTCACCCACACTCTTGCACCCGCGGTGGAGGCTCTGGGGGCTCCGAGCTCCCCCTAGGGGCCAGCAGCTGCCACCGCCGCCCGGGAGGGACAGCCCAGCAGGTGCAGGGGCGGCTTAGGGATGCCAAGGCTTCCACCTGCATCTCTTCTCTACAGACAGACTCACTTGCTCGGGTCCGTGCACTGTGCAAACCCCTGCAAAACACGGCTTCCGGGTGCGCACGCGCAGGAAGTGTGACAGGGGGCCGTTTAGGGCTGCTCTCCCGTCTGTCTGGGGTGCTCGGCAGGCGCTAAGGGGCAGGGCCCTCCAGCGCTCCCCTCTCCCCCTCTCGTCTTTCTCTTTCCGGAACTCCCGACCTGCCTGCCGGCCTGGGTGCAGGGCCCTCTGCAGCAGGCTGCCCCTCGCACCCGGGGTGCCCCGCTCGCTCGCCCGCTCACGCTGCCTCCGTCTCTCTCTGTTCCAAGCAGGCTCCTCCGTTTCCTCGGCCTTTTATGTTGATGCCTCTTTCTGGGAGATGAGGCCCTGCCATCATCCATCAGGGATTTTATTCTTCATCGTGAAAAACCGTAGCCCGGAGGCCAGCTTCTACGTGGTAGATAGTCGGGAGATCAGCCTTAACTCCCAATCTTATAAACCTCTTAGAATAAAATCCCCTCAGATGTAAATGCGCCGTCTCAATAATTAGATAAATATGCCCGACCACCGGTTACCAGCCTAGTGACGGATCTAATTATATTATTTTCCATGACTGCGCTGGCCTGACAATCCCTCATCAAACATCTGTCTCTGTGACTTCTTGCCAGTCTTACACATAGCTGTCGATGTAAAAATACTTATAAAAGTAACTGCTCAAACATGAACATCTCAAGGCAGGAGCTCATTAAACAATGAAATGGTACGAGCTGTGTTGTGTGCTAGATTAGAACTTTAAGTGATATTTTCTGCAAGCAAGGAAGGTACGGGGCTTTTAAATATTATTATTCACATTTAATCATGCACCAAATGCTCCTGCCTAATTGCTAAATGTTTTCTCTTGTGCTTAAATTCCATGCCACAGATTATTAAAAATTGACTTTACAATATTTATTTTACTTATCTTCTCAAGCCAGACTGGGCTTTAGCCCATAGATTTTGTGAATTATTAATTTTTAAAGGCAATTTGTGCTACATTTTACACTTGGACGGCATCCAGAGAGACACTGATTTCTAATCCAAAACTTGCAGGACTGAGTCACTTTGATTCATCTTTAATCTAAAGGCTCCTAAAGCACACATACCCGGAGACGGAAGCGCTAATGAATCCCTCTGACGTAATGTGGAAAGCTAACAAGCACTTAGTTAACATTTAGATCCGTGTGATAAAACGGGGAGACTTCATAGGTTATCTGAGCAATAACCTTGGGCAGCATAATTCACCCGGTTGTGCAACAAGAGCTGCGGGGAGGGACAACGAGGGGTGAGTAAAGCCAGGGCACCAGCAGCATCCCCGACCACCCTTCACGCACCTGCAGCCCCGAGCTCCCCGTCCCCCGCAGCCGCACCCGCACCCTCCACGGGGCCCCTGGCCTCCCGCTCGGCTGGGAGCCGACGTACACCTGTCACGCTGATTTCCACTTGATTTTCTCACCAGCACATCGCAAGGAGGTTCTGCTCCGCACATGCCACATCCTAAAGTAGAATTACGGGCTCCATGGACAGAGCCCCTGCAGGGGTAAGATGACCAGGCATGTGTGTGCATAAACCCCTGCACCTGCCTCATTCTGCTTAAAACCAGCTTCCCTTTCCTGAACTCCGTCATGTGCTCCAGATCAGAGCTGGAGGGCAATCCTTTGCTCCCCCGGGCTATGCGGTTACACTTACCAAAAAAAAAAAAAAGGGACGCCTGGGTGGCTCAGCGGTTGAGCATCTGCCTTCGGCTCAGGGCATGATCCTGGGATCCTGAATAGAGTCCCTCATCGGGCTCCCTGCGAGGAGCCTGCTTCTCCCTCTGCCTATGTCTTTGCCTCTCTCTGTGTGTCTCTCATGAATAAATAAATAAATCTTTAAAAAAAAAAAAAAACAGGACGTAGGTAACTGGTTCGCAGCGTAAAGCACGTGCAACAGAACAGGGAAATTCCCAAGGAAATCAATAAACATCAAGGCGCGGATCCTTCCCCCCCTCCCCCGCCCCAGACTATCCAAAACCTAAAATGTGCCAGAAAACAAAACAAGTGAACGAGCATCCAAACTGTACTAGGAAAATAAAACAATGAAATGACGCATCACTTGACAATGCCGGCGTCTTGCTGGGTTTTTCAGTGTTTTCGGAAACTCGACAGTGACATCTGTATATTTATATATAAACATATGTAATTGGAAGAGTTCGTAGAGTTTCAGGAATTTCGATGCTCTTTGCGGGTTATTTTTACAACTACCCTGTCCACGTGGTTCACCCTAAAACTACCCTGGGCGGCGAGCAGGACGTTATTTGGACCCGGGCGCGGTTCAACGGTGGCTCTTGCAGACACGAGCTTCAGTTCTCGCGTCTACAGGGAGCGCGATACGGAACGAACTTACCCACGACGGTAGACGCCTTAGAGAACCGCCGTTTACCGCAGACGACTTCTCTTCCGTCTGGTTTCCGTTGTTCCGTGGACACGTCAACGAGGCGGCCATCGGGAGAGCACTGCTCCCCGGCACCCGCGCCTCGGGGTCCCTGCCAGGGGACGTGCAGGGTGGTGTGGAGATGCGCGGGGACGTGCAGGGTGGTGCGCGCTGGTGTGACCCCAGAGACCCGGGCTGGCGGCGGCTGAGCCATGCTCAGTGGAGCCCGCAGGCTGCGGCCCAGCCTGAACAGAGCCCACCACTACTCCCTCCAGCCCGTGTTCTGCGTGACGAGAGGAAGATCATGATAAACTTGGGACTGCTGTGAGCGTTAGGAGAGGAAACACCTGAAAGTGGGTGCTTCCCACTTTGTGCTGACACGGTCAACACGCAATAGGTATGCACTAGTGCCTCAGACATGGGGTGCACGGAGAGGCTGCCCCCCGACCTCACCCCTGCAGTGGGGACTGGGCCCCAGGACCCCGAGGGCTCTGGGTGGGAGCGTCCACACCGGGTGCAGGAGGCAGGGATGCAGACTCCCCGTCCCCGCTCGGCGGGGACACCAGGAATCTGACCCACGAGGCTTCTAGGACCTGAGATTGAATTTGGACAAAAAGAGGAGCATTTTGCTTAAACAATCCATGCGTCTTTAAATGATTTAAACTAAAAAATAAAAAAATAATTTAAAAAAAATGAAAAAAGGGGCCCCTGGGTGGCTCAGTGAGCATCTGCCCTTGGCTCAGAGCGTGATCCTGGAGACCCGGGATGGAGTCCCATGTCGGGCTCCCGTTGTGGAGCCTGCTTCTCCCTCTGCCTGTGTCTCTGCCTCTCTCTCTCTGTGTCTCTCATGAATAAATAAAATATTTTTTAAAATAATAATAGTAAATAAGTAAATAAATGAACTGACAAGAAATAAGCCCAGTCCTGTCAGCATCCCTCTGGGTCCAGGGATTTCAGGGAAGCAACGCGAGGCTCCCTGGGCTGCAGGCGAGGCCCCGGGTGGTGGTGGGAGGGACACCTGGCAGTAAACTCGAGGGGCCGCTTGAACCCCCGCCCACGGAGTCGGCCCGTGAGTGCTCAGGAAACCCACGGCCGAGTGGCGGAAGGACGTGTCCTCACCTAACGCAGGGGCAGTGGGAGGGCGGGTGTTCCCCAGGCTCAGCACGTGGTCATCTCTGTGCCCAGCCTGCTGCGCCGGGGACACCGTGAAACACCAGCGGAGCGGTGACAGCCCAGCAAATGCGGGCCCCATCTTTGCAGAGTTATGGTCCATCCGGACGCTCAAGGACAGGCTGTCAGCTGGCCGCCCGGGGACCCAGACGCACGGCCCCCATTATCACTCCTGATGTGTGTCACCGCAGCCGGGCCTCTGAGACACACAGAGAAATGTGTCCTCGGAAGCCTGACAGCCTCGAGGAAGGCCCCTCCGCCCAGCCCCCCCCGCGCAGACCCTTCAGCCCCCAGCCCCCAGCTGCAGCCCCCCTGGCCGTGCTCGCTCAGCGGCTCCCGGAAACACTTCCCACTCCAAGGGGACGCCAGCCACCTCCTCCTCCCCTTGGGGCTCCAAAGCGGATGTTTTACTTGAAGGAGACCTAGGGCACTCCCCACCACGTCAGTGACAGACCCTGGTGGCGTGAGCCCTTGGCCACCTGGCACCTCCCCTGCTGGTCAGCCCTGGGCCCCCATGCTCGGTACTGTGGGGGCCCCGAGAGTCCCCCGCACCCCAGTGTACGGGAATCAGGCCCAAAACCCGCTCCATGAGCACGCAGGCAGCAGCCCTACCTGGGGCGAGCCGGCCTCCTCCTGCCGGGGCGCCGGGGCCGTCTCCGGGACAGACAGCGGGACGGACAGTGTGACCGCCATGCTCATGAGGGTGGGTCAGGGCCCCCCAGGAGGCCCAGGCCCCAAATGCCGCACAGATTGAGACAGCCCCAGTGTTAAAAAGACGTTACCACGTCAGGGTCAGCAGCCAAGCTCTGCAGTTCTTCCCGCCGTCGTGCCTGGAGCTCCAGCCGCCACCGCCGCGGGTGGGTGGGCGACGACGCAGACGAGGTCCCCCTGTCACGCAGGCGGCCGCGGCCATGTCAGCGACGGGGCAGATGCAGAGCTCTCCCACACCTGTTCATCGGTGGGACCGTCCCGTCTCCCCAGTGAACCAAAGCCAACTGGCCAAGTGCAGATATTTTTCATGTTTCGTCCCAAGTGTTTACGGAGAGTGGGGGTGTACTTGGCTCCACGTCTCAGAAGACCAGTCGTGAGACTGGCGAGGGGCCACTGGCAGTGGCTCCGTCCGGCCCCTCGTTCCATGGGAGCCATGCAGCAGCCTGGGGACCCAGCCTTTCTCACAGCCGCAGGGCTCAGCTCCAGGCCCACAGTCTCGCCCCAAACTCCCCAAGAAGGGGCTGCTCTGCCCCCGGGGACACGGGGCCTGCCTCTCGCCCACCGGCCGGGGTCAGGTGCCCACGCCAGGAACAGCCGACCTGCAGCCCGGGCTCCGCTGGCCCCGCCGCCAGGCTCCTTGCGCGCCCAGGCTCTGTCCCACCCCGCACACCTGCCCTCCCACCCGGCCGGGAGTGGGATTCCGGGGCTAGGCCACCCGGAGCCGGCGCAGCTGACAGCCCGAGGCTGCTGTCAGGAGCAGCGTCCCCCCCAGAGGCTCCGTGGGGGAGACGATGAGTCTGCTGAGCTTTCACGGGCCTGTACCCCCAGGCAGGGTGGACGCCGACCCTGGGCCCGCGCGGGGCGACTCCTCGTAGGCGCTCAACAAACACACAGCAGATGCTACGGGGGAGCGGACCTGACCACAGCGAGGCAGAGGATGGCGCCTCCCTCGATGCCCCGAGCTCCGCACCGCGAACACCTTCACACTCACCTTCGCACTCACCTCCCAAGTGCGGCAGGCCCGGCCCGGCCCCGGGGGCGGGTCGCAGTCGCAGCCAACGCTGTGTGGGGTCACCCGCAGGGCTGCGCCCCAGACAGGAGGCGGCTCCGCCTGCCCATAGCACTTCCCATGGGACACCTCATGGAGCGGAAGCTCGAGCGATGCTGTGAAGGACGCGCTCCAAGGCCACGAGAAAGGCTGCGGCTCCGCTTCGGACATTTTCTTTTTCCTTTTAAAGATTTTATTTATTCATGAGAAACACAGAGAGAGAGAGAGGCAGAGACACAGGCAGAGGGAGAAGCAGGCTCCATGCAGGGAGCCTGATGTGGGACTCGATCTCGGGACCCCAGGATCATGCCCTGGGCTGAAGGCAGGCACCAAACCGCTGAGCCACCCGGGGATCCCCACATTTTCAAGTCACGCTAGCACATCACCCATTAGGAGCCCCCACAAGCCCCTCAGGGGACAGACCTGCTTAATGTCACAGAACTGAGCATTCCTCAAGCGTATTTGCTCATGGAAGTGATGCCCGTCCTGGGGGCTTCAGCTTTAGTCTGGTCCTCAGAGCGGGCTGTGCCCAGCAGGGGGCTGAGGCTGCCTGATGGGGGCCCCGCAGCCCAGGCCCTGCCACCCTCATGCCAGGCTGTATCCCTGGCATCCCCGGGTCATGGACCTTCCACCGTGTCACCTCCCTGCCTCCCCAGCTGACGGGTGGGAGCCTGCAGGGCCTGCGTGCTCCCCAACGGAGTGGGTCATTCCTTCTAATCTCCACGCCCCACGGGCTCTGTCTCTGAGGGACTCTCACGAATAAGCACGCACGCCCCTGTGCTTCAGCTGTTTCATGCACACGCCCCACAGGCCCACAGAACCTGGCAGCCAGCAGAGTCTGCAGCCACAGGCCAGGCTCGTCCCAGGCCCAGAGCTCAGGGGTGGCACGTGGGCTTCTGGGCGTGCTGTTCTTGGCCGTGTCCATCCGAGTGGGGCCCTGGGTCATGTCCCCATCTGAGTGGGGGCCCTGGGCCTCGGCAGCCCCGTGCCTGCACCTGGCCCCTCCCAGGTGGGAGACCCCAGTCCGGCTGCGGAGGCCTGTGGACCGGGAGTGCAGGAGGATGGCTGGCCCAGCCCAGCAGGAGCAGGAGAGAATCCTCCCTTCAACCCCAAACGGCTGTGCAGGCCTCGACTTATTAGGTGAGACCCACCCTTGCGAGGAGGCCTCTGCTCTACTCAGTCCTCCACTTCGAATGCTGGTCTCTTTTTTTTTTTAAGATTTTATTTATTCATCAGAGGCGCAGAGAGAGAGAGAGAGGCAGAGACCCAGGCAGAGGGAAAAGCAGGCTCCCTGCAGGGAGCCTGATGTGGGACTCGATCCCGGGACTCCAGGATCACACACCTGGCTGGAAGCAGGCGCCAACCCACTCAGCCACCCGGGCATCCCTCGAATGCTGGTCTCGATGAGAAACCCCCTCATGTGTGGCCAGACCTCAGGGCTCCCAAGGGCCTGGGCACGGGGAGACGTACGATTAACCAGCATGACACGGCGTTTCTGTCAAGCAGCGGTCGCCACCTGACAAACGCACGACTCGGTGCTCAGAAAACCTGGCAACCTCGGGTCGGCGCTGGACTCCTGTGATGCTTTCCGTCCCGTGCAGACCTACGGTGCAGGGTGCAGCCTCCAGCGCAGGAAGGGTGGGATGCTCTTGGCTAGAAAACACTGATCTGGGCAATCTTCTTATCCAATAGAAAAACAGAACGTGAAATCCTGAAATAAAAGGACTTTGGTTAAGCCTGTGTCCAAAGAAAACAGAGGGTGCTAAGGGAGGAAGCCCAGGGAGCTCTAAGGAACAACGGTGTTGGGGTGACTTTGGGGGGAGACACTTCTGTAGGGTCGGGAAACCCACCAGGAGCCTGTTACCTGCTCAGCGGGGCTGGCGGCGAGGACCGTGTCCAGGCTGCACGGGCATCAGGTCTGAAGCCACCAGTCGCCAGCGGAGAAGAGACGGAGCCTCTGGGCTGATGTGGAGGACGGTGTCCCGCACCCTGCAGCGTCCATGCCCCGCGCAGCTCCGCCAAGGGCCTGGCACATCCCCTGGGAGGCCTGGGCTCTCCCGGTGGGGTGTGAACACGCACCTTCACGTGTATGTACCTAAAACCTAAACGCACTTTGTGGCAAAGAGTCGCCTTGGTCGGTCGATCACTTGAGGGACTATCTGTGTCTTCGCACCGCCCACGGTGAGCAGGGGGCACTGGCTTGCTTCTCCCCCGCGGCCAAAAATAAGCCGGGCTCGCAGGGCCGGGAACCCGTCCACAAGTGCCGGGTCTGCAACACTGTTCACAGCGCCGTGGTCGCGGCCCCATGAGCCCCCACCGGGGTGCGTCCCACGTTGGCGCAGGGACCGCTCGGCTGTGACCCGGGAGCCCTTGGGGGCAGGACAGCATGCCTGGAACCCAGCCTGAGCCCGGTCGGCGGCCGTGTCAGACCTCCCACCTGTGCAGTCCGACTCCGGGGGCCGAGCTCCGTGGGTGGGGTGCTCGCGGTGACCTTGGCCTGGGGACTGCCCCCTGGGGACCTGGCGCCGTGTGGAGGGACCCCCGGAGTCCCAGGTCCGTAAGGCCCGCACTGCCCGTCGCTAGAGCGCACTCCAGCCCCCGGGTCCCCCCGAAGCGCGCTGAGGCTGGGGGTGTCCGAGGGCAGAGCCCACGGGTCCCCAGGAGGCTCCACCCTTACTCTGCACCCCCAGCCCCAGCAAATCTCAGGGGAGCCTCCACCCCCCGGTCGTGTCCCCCCCACGAGGCCCACCCTGGCCTGACTGAGGTTCCCATCTAGGAAGGTCTGAGCCCCCCCAGGGCAAGGGGAGGGGGAGGAACCTCAGCTCTCCCGGGGCAGCCCTGCTGGTGAGGACCCACCTCCTCTGCACGGGAGCTGTCTCGCTGTCTCTCTGCCTGTCTCTGTCTCCCTGTCTCTGTCTCTCACTGTCTCTCCCCCTCTCTCTCTTCTCCTCCCTCTCTCCTTGTCTCTGTCTCTCTGTCTCTCTCCCTGTCACTGTCTCTCTCCCTGTTTCTGTCTCTCACCCTGTCTCTGTCTCTCTCCCTATCTCTGTCTCTCTGTCTCTCTCCCTGTCTCTGTCTCTCCCTGTCTCTGTCTCTCTGTCTCTCTCCCTGCCACTGTCTCTCTCCCTGTCTCTTTCTCTCACCTTGTCTCTGTCCCTATCTCTGTCTCTCTGTCTCTCTCCCTGTCTCTGTCTCTTGCTGTCTCTCTCTGTCTCTCCCTCTCTCCCCCTCCCTCTCTCCCTGTCTCTGTCTCTCCCCCATCTCTCCCTCTCTCTCCCCCTCCCTCTCTCCCTGTCTCTGTCTCTCCCTGTCTCTGTCTCTCCCCCTATCTCTCCCTCTCTCTCCCCCTCCCTCTCTCCCTGTCTCTGTCTTTCCCTGTCTCTGTGTCTCCCCGTCTCTCCCTCCCTCTCTCCCCCTCTCTGCCCTCCAGCTCATCTGTCCCAACCCAGAGGTCTGGCGTTGGTCTCACGTGGCCGCCCTCTGGTCCCCCCACCCTGGTCCCCAGGGCTCAGGGTTTCGGCGTGCGATGCTGGTGCACTTACCGGGGCGTGTGCAGGAGCCGCTCCTCCCATCGAGGCGCCCTCCACACCCTGAGCTGAGTGAGCCCACCCCCCTTCCCGCAGGAGTCTCCCGCTCTGGACAGACGGCCCAGTTCAGCACATGGGGACGCGGCTGCCACCTGTCAGGTCTCGGCAGCCCGGGCACCTCCCGAAGGGCCCCTTCCCGACTTCCAGGTCCCCGGCCAGCGGCCGTGTCTCTGCATCCGTCCCTCTGGGGCCAGGTGTGCGACTGGACCAGAGACACACAGCAACCCTCCCTGTCCGCGTCCTGGAGGCCGGAGTTCGCGGTCGGGCAGGCAGGGCTGGTGTCCCCGAGGCCTCCTTCCTGGGTGTGCGGACGCCGTCCCCTCCCCTTGTCCCGCGTGGCCGTCCCCCTGCGCATCTGTGTCCTCATCTCCTCTTCCTGTGAGGATCCGGATCGGGGTCCGTCCTGGTGACTGCGTCTTACCTTAGTCCCCTCTTCAAAGACCCCGTCTCCAGCTACGTCCCACCCCGAGGTCCAGGAGTTTCCGGGGAAGCCGTGGTTCACTGAGTGTGCGGCGTAGTTACTGCCTGGCCGCCTGCTGGCCTGCACCCTGATTCAGGGCCTCCCGTGGCTGCTACCCGCCCGGAAGCTGCCCTGGGTCCCCCGTGACAATCAGACCTTCCCGTCGGCCACCCGACCTCACGCAGACCCAGGGTCTCTCCTGTAATGAGGCCTGAGCTCCCTGGGGCCGTTCGTCGGACGGCAGCTGGGGAGCCACATCGAAAATACACATTCCTGGGATCCCTGGGTGGCCCAGCGGTTTAGCCCCTGCCTTTGGCCCAGGGCGTGATCCTGGAGACCCAGGATCGAATCCCACGTCGGGCTCCTGGTGCATGGAGCCTGCTTCTCTCTCTGCCTATGTCTCTGCCTCTCTCTCTTTCTCTCTGTGACTATCATAAATAAATAAAAAATTAAAAAAAAATAAATAAAAGAAAATACACATTCCTGAAAGTGCACAAGAAAAACTCTTTGCCTTTACCCGAAAACCCTTACTCCTCGCCTCCTGCCTGCACTGAGGCTAATTATTTCCTTGCTTCCCTGGGGGCGCCCACCTGTCCAGGCTGGCCCGTGTCTGTGTTTAGCTGGAAGTCACATCCACGAGGGACGTACCTGGACGCGATCGTAGCACACGGCTGGGAAGGAAAGTGGGTCGGGAGGGAGGGAGGCCATCTGTCCGGCCGTGTTCTGGCAACACGAGACCCTGAGACAGTGCATGAGGGGGGCCGAGGTGCGCCGCCCGGGGGCTGCCGCAGAGCTCTGTGCCTTCCGACGGTCACCTTCCTCTTGGGGGATACACGGGCCCCGGAGCCACGCCTGCTGCAGCCAACCAGACGGAGATAATTGTACAGAACTCGGAATTGTTGAGATGGGGGCGGCGCCAAAGGGCTCAATTCATGGGCCTCTAGAAAACAACCCGCGCCAGGAAGTAGTGGGGGCTGCTGGGGGTGCGCAGAGCACGGGGTCAAACCCGTACATGTTCTGGCAATTGCGGTGTTTATCGGAAGTTACGGCGGGCGTGCAGTCTCACATGAACGGACCGTCCAGGGAGCTCCGAGTGCTCAGGCCCCGGAGGACTCCAAGGTGCTCGTCCTACTTGGTCAAGAGGCGAACACGGTCCTCACGGAGCAGGACCCAAACTATGGGCCCCTCCCCGCCTGTCCTGCCCCCGCCGTGGGTAAGCAGGGTCCTCCCAGGCTGGGTTTATAACCCATTTTGTGATGATTTTCGGGTGTGGTGTGCGGTCGAGCTCAGGATTCACCTTCTCCAAGCTGGTGTACGGTTTTTTTCAACGCTATTTGTCAATAAGACTTTCTTCCGCCCCATAGTGTGACTCGCAGATCTCTGTTGGGAATCCGCTGACCGTATGGGTACGATTCCCTCCCTGAATGCAGTTGTGTTCTGGTCTATTTATCTGCCTCTACGCCACGACCGACCCGACCGCTTGCCACTTGAGTTTGCTCTTTGTTATCAACATTCCCAGCGACTGTGGTCTCACATGGTCCCAGGGAAGAGCTCCCGGCCCCTGAGAGCGCTTCCCCCAGGCTCTGAAAATACTTGAAATCACTTCCAAGGGGCCACAGCCACTTATTTTGCAAAGAGCAATGAGGTCTCCAATGCAAATGTCCTGGATCCCTTCAGGGGATGCGTTAGAAAGGGCACGGGCCAGGCCTCCCCTAGAAGTGACCCTTGGCCAGAGGGCAGCCCGGTGCCACCCGGCACCTCTGCCAGCCCAGGCCGGCCGCTCTCTCCCTCTGGGTCACTCTCTGCGGGTTTGCAGCAGACACTCTGGGTGCAGGGAGAGACTTTCCCTCCAGAAACACCTTCTCCATCTTCCAGACTTTGCAAGGGGTGGGGGGTGTGGAGGGCTGCGGGAAGCGCAGGGAATTCTCTTTGAGCTGGCTCCTCCGAGCTTGCCCCCAGACGTCCGGACCTGAGTAAAGTAGAAGCCCAGCCTCCATGTCCCTCCGTACCCGTGTGAGCCCGGCGTGGGGCGGTGCTGAGCCCAGCGAACAGAGTGGGCTGGACGTCCGAGAGCTGCTCAGATGCAACCAACCCAACGCAGAGTGCGTCAAGGGAATAGCCACCAACAAAGGTGCTGACGAGGAATCTTCGTTGCGATTTTTCCAAATAAAAAACATGTAATCCCCACCGTCTTTCCTAATGACACACTACGGCTGCAGCCAGTCCCCTCCTGGCGCAGAGTTGCAGGTGGGCCTGCCTAGCAAACGGACCAGCCGCTCACTAGGTGTCCTGCTCTGTTCGGGTCGGGGGGCCTAAGCTGGAAACCTGGAACCCACGGCGCTGGAGGAGCTGCTAGGGCATGAAAGATGTCCCGTTAGATTTGACTTATTAAACTGGCAAAATATACACAATGTAAAATTTGCCGTCTTACCCGTCTTTAAACATACAGTTCGGCGGCATCCGATACACATGGGTAGATACGTCATTGTGCCACCACCGCCACCATCCATCTCCAGACCCTTATTTTCTCGAACCGAAGCTCTGTCCTCATTACACACTGAGCCCTTCGCCCCCCAGCCCCTGGCTCCCACCGTTGCATTTCCTGTGTCTACGGATTTGGGTCCTCTGGGGACCTCGGACAAGAGGATGACACAGTGCGTGTCCTTCGGGGACCTATTTATCCCAGTCAGGCCCATGGTCCACGCATGTCGTAGCCTGTGGCAGTGTCCCCTGCCCCGTTTTTCAGGACGAGTAATAATCCATTGTGTTGTCCGTTCATCTGCTGGTGGACACTCGGGGCCCGTCCACCCTTCAGCAGCTGTGAACACGGGTATGCACGGATCTCCTTGAGACCTCACTTTAGATCGAGGCGGCCTTGCTGGTTGCACAGGGGCTGCGCCACCATTCCCTCCGTCCCGACCCCCCCGCACCGGCACCGACCGACGCTCGCTACTTCCCAGTTGGCGTCTACACGGCAGCCATGCCAGCGGCAGGGAGGTGGTGTCCATGTGCTTTTGGTCTGCATCTCCCTGCCCATGACAGTGTCCATTGGCCGTCTGTCTGTATGTCTCCTTTGGAGAAGTGTCTACTCAAGTCTTTTGCCTTAAATCTGGATTTCAGATAGACTGAATGATGTTCCGGTGTATGTTTGCCCCACACAATACTGGAGATAGATAGATAGATAGATAGATAGATAGATAGATAGATAGATAGATAGATAATTGATAGATGATTGATAAATATAGATAGATAATAGATGATAGATGATTGATAGATAATAGATGATAGATGATTGATTGATAGATGATAGATGATTGATAGATGATAGATTGATTGATATAGACAGATAATAGATAGATGATGGATAATAGATGATAGATAGATAGATAGATAGATAGATAGATAGATAGATAGACAAACACTAAATAAGTATCTGGTGTTTACCCGAAATTCAATTTTAACTCAGTGTCTGGGGTTTTTATTCTATGAATCTGGCAACCCTAGAAAGCAAGAACATTGAGGACCTGAAACAATCTTTAAATATTTCACAATTTTGCTAAGGTGAGCTCTGAAATAGTTTAGTGTATTTTTGTGGGTGTTTGGCCGGTAGCCCTGCTTTATTAGAAAAAAATGTAATTTCATTTTGAGATGCTCCAGACTAAATCATTTGAGCTTCACACTCTTTGTGTAACATTATTGGGCGCCCTTAATGAAATTATAACTCAAGCAAGAGATTTCATTCCCTTGTAGTAAATTAGCTTGGGCTGTAGGGTTTGGAGAGCCAATCCCTCCCTGGCTTATTCTTCTCGTTCCGTAGAATGAAGAAAGAGCAGGCATTTTATATTTGAGTTATTTATTGTTCTCTCTGAGTGAACATTATACCGTTGCCCGTCCCTACTGGAAACAACAGCTGTTAACAGGCTCCTGAGTGAATTTCAATGCGAGCTCCCCCGGCCTCTGGAAAGCCTGGGAAAGGGAGCGTAGGCTCGGAATTGAAAGAGAAAGAGCACAATAGGGGCCTGGTCTGGACGCCTGGAGGCAAAGCCAGGAGCGGAGGAAAGCCAGGAGCGGAGGTGTTGGTGCAGAGTCACAGGTGATGTGTGCACCAAGGGACCCTCCCTCCCGGGCCAGCCGTCCCCACTCTGAGGATACAGGCAGACGGGCCCCGAGAGCCAGCGAGTTCCTGGAGATGCGTCTCCCGCCCCTGCGGGCCGGGCGAGGCCCCAGAACAGCGGGAAGGCCCCCGGCTGGCCCCAGGACACCGGGACAGGCGGGTGCAGGAGAATAGGGGGCGCGTGAGCCGTCCGTGGGTGCTCTCCTCCACCCCAGAGTAGGTTCCCCTGAGGATCAGGGCTCCTAGCCTCCCCTGGGAGGGGGGGGGGTTAGTTGGTGGAATCTCTACGGAAAGGAGCTTTTCCTTTGGCCCCTTCATTAGTTGTTTTTCAAGTCTCCCAATTGCACTCCCATCCCACAATTCCCCGATCTTTCCGGCTGACAGATTGCAGGGGGGGCACCTGGGGGGCTCAGTGGGTGAAACGTCTGCCTTTGACTCAGGTCATGATCTCAGGGTCCCGGGTCGAGCCCCGTGTCGGGCTCCCTGCTCAGTAAGCCTGCTTCTCCCTCTGCCTCTGCCCTGCTTGTTCCCTCTCTTTCTCTCAAATAAATAAAATCTTCAGTAAAGGGAGAGAAAGAGAAGCTGCAGGGCCTGACGTGGAAGCACAGGTCGTACAGGTCCTGAGTGGCATCCCCCGGGGCCAGCTGCCCGCCCCAGGCCGACCCAGGACAGGTGGTGCCTTCGCTCCCCCGTCACTGGGCCGCGGGCGAAGGGCGCGCTCTCGGGCTCCTCTCCCTGCTGGGCGGCGCGCCCATCGGCAGGGGGCACAGTGGGGGCCTCCACCCCGCTTCCCTTCCTCCTTCGTGCACCGCTGCTTCTCCTGCTGCCCAGACGCCGCCGGGTGTGTTGTACAGCATGAAAGTCCACCCTGGTGCATGCACCTCGAGCCCACAAAGCAAGCTCTCCACTAACGGGGAGAGATGGTCTTGGCTCTGTTTGCACCATCCCCGTCCCGTCTAATGAGGGCTTTTTATCTTAACCAGCTTCACTCCCTCTCTGTGAAGTGCCCTGGGTCCGAAGCGCTGCCCACCCAGCCTCCCGCAAGCCCCCGGGAGGCTGTTGCCCCAGAGACCATCGCTTTGAGTTTGGAGGAACACAGAACCAGAGGAGGAGAGATGCCAAAAATGAGAAAAGAAGAAAGATGGAAATCATAAAGTTTAAAATGGAACGGAGAGAGGAGTTTGATAAAAATGCTGTCAGAAATTCAATAAAAGACTGAACCAGAATGAAGTGGCTGAAACCAAAAACGAGCTTTCAACCTCCCTTGTCCAAACCCTCAGTAATAAGAACCTAGGACAACATTGAGTTTTTCTGAAACTCGATGTCAAAAGTGCATTTCCTGTTCTTCTTTTCTTTCCAGACAAAGTAAGCATGTTGTCAGCCTTGATCGCTCCCTTCAAGCACTTAAGCCCCGAGGCCACAAACACGGAGGATGAAGACAATCTAAGTAAGCGGCTCCCTTCCCTGAGCAGTCGCCCCCGGCGCACCAGGGTCCCCTACTGTCCCCAAACACGGAGACCCCTCGGGGTGACGGCATGGCTGTCGGGCTTCCTGGAAGAGGAGGCTCTGCTCCCATCCACCCCTCAATCCCTTCCGCATCATGAATCCCGTCCCCACCCGGAATCCTGTCCCTACCTAGAATCCCGTCCTCACCTAGAATCCTGTCCCCATCATGAATCCCATCCCCACCGGGGTCCTGTCCCCACGTGGAATCCTGTCCCACCCGGGATCCCATCCTCAGCTAGAATCCTGTCTCCATGTACAGTCTCCTCTCTACCCAGGATCCCGTCCTCAACCAGAATCCTGTCCCCACCTGGCATCCTGTCCCACCGGGAGCCCCATCCCTACCATGAAATCCTGCCCCCACCTGGAATCCCCTCCCACTCTGGGTAGTAGAAAAACATGAACAGCGACTATAATTGAGCACTCGAGGGATTGCAGGGAAATGATCAGTCTCTCGACACCCCCCCCCCCATCCTGTCTTTCCTTTGTGCTTCCCCTTCAAAAGGAAGAAAGGAAGGGTGGGTGGGCACACACTTGTGCAAGGAGGAAGGGTGGGGGGGAAGGCTGTGCACACACACCTGTGCGGGGGAAGGGGGGGAAAGGCTGGGCGTGCACGCACCTGTGCAGGGGGGAAGGCTAGGCGTGCACGCACTTGTGCGGGGCGGGGGGAGGCTGGGCGTGCACGCACTTGTGCGGCGGTGGGAGGCTGGGCGCGCACGCACCTGTGCGGGGCGGGGGGAAGGCTGGGGGTGCACGCACCTGTGCGGGGGGAGGGGGAGCAAGGCTGGGCGTGCACGCACCTGTGCAGGGGGGAAGGCTAGGCGTGCAGGCACTTGTGCGGGGCGGGGGGGAGGCTGGGCGTGCACGCACTTGTGCGGGGCGGGGCGGGGGGGGGGCGGCTGGGCATGCACGCACCTGTGCGGGGGAGGGGAGGGGCTGGGCGTGCACGCACCTGTGCGGCGGGGGGGGGGGGGGGGGCGGGCGGGGGGGAAGCTGGGCGCGCACGCACCTGTGCGGGGGGGGGGGGGGGGGAGGCTGGGCGCGCACGCACCTGTGCGGGGGGGGGTGGGGGGCTGGGCGCGCACGCACCTGTGGGGGGGGGGAGGCTGGGCGTGCACGCACCTGTGGGGGGGGGGAGGCTGGGCGCGCACGCACACAGCTGTGCAGGCAGAAGAGTAGGCAGGTAGAAGCGAGTGTGAACCTGCCTTGAAGCCTCCCTTGCTTCCTAAGCCGCGTGACTAGGTGTGTCCGGCCTGTTACACGGGGTGCTCCGCCCGTTTCGCGGCGAGGTCGCGCCTGCAGCCTCCGTAGGCTCCCGCGGCCCCGCGCCCACGCCCGCGTGTCCCTGCAGCCGAGCCCGAGCCCGCGGACACGGCGGCTGTGGGCGCCCCGGAGCCCGCGGGGGGTGGAGGTGGGGGTGGGGGTGGGGTCTGCCCCGAGGTCCCCTGGGCAGCCGCGGGCGACTGTGGCGCTGCCCGGGGCCTCCGCGCCCGCCGCCGACCGGGGCCACACGAGGGCTCACGCCGGGGCCTCGCCCACACCTGCCCCGCGCAGCCGGCGCGCCCCTGGCAAGCGAAGTTCCAGGCGCGGACACACGCACACGCGCGCGCACACAAAATCCCGCGCTTCGTCCCGGGGTGCAGGCCGCACGCGCTGGGCCTCGAAGGCGGCTGCGGGGTCGGGGGCGCCGGAGGGAGGACGCGGCCCGGCCGAGGAGGGCACCTGCGGGCCAGGGGACGCGAGCCCCACGCGAGCCGGGCGGGGCGGGGCGGGGCGGGGCGGCGGCTCCCTCGTGGACGGCGGCCGGGTCCTCGCCCGCCGGCCGCTCACGTCCCCCGGGAGCCGCTCGCCGAGGCCGCAGCGTGGACGTGCCGGTCCCAGCCCGCGAGGATGCTCGCCCCGGGGTGTCGGACCCGCTCTGCCCGGATCCGCGGCCGCCCCCGCCCCGTGCGCCTGCGCAGACACAGGCCGCGGCGGGGGCGGGGGCGCGGAGGGGGCGGGGCCGAGGCGGGGAGGGGCGGGGCCGGGGGAGGGGCTGCGCTGGGAGGGGTCGTGGGCGGGGCGGGGACTGGGGAGGAGCGCGGCCCGGGGCGGGGGAGGGCGGGGGAGGGCGGGGGAGGGCGGGGGCGGGGCCGGCCGACCGGCACGTGCATGGTGCATGACCCTGCAGCGGTGCAGCCCACCCGACCCGACCCAACTGGTGACCCGCGGTGGCGCCTCCCGCGGCGACGGGAGTTTCCTGCGAGCGGCTCGAGGCCCCGTGTCCTGAGAGTCTCTGAGTTATGACTGAGGAGAAAAGCAATTATTTGGGAGAATGAGCTCCAGGGTGGAATTAAAGGACTCACTAATTCTTATAACCTAGTGTGACCCGTCCGGTCGGGCTGTTCCGAGTGTACAACAAATACAATCTCAGAAACAAATCATTTTTATCACATCATAAAGATTCTAGCGCCAAATCCTGCCCCCCGACCCCAGGGAGAGCCCTGGCGGGTGGGCGGCGGCCGCCGCTATGGCCACGGGGATGACAGTGCTCAGGGAGCACACAGCCTGGGAGGCGGCGGCGCTCACGCATGGCCGTGTACAGATCCCCGGGTCTCCCCTGAGCCACGCACAACACCCAGCAGCCGGCTCTGCACACCCGTCGCCCCCAGCACCCAGGGCTGGAGTCCCACCTGCGCTCTCCCACAGTGTCCCCTCCGTGAGGCCTGGGACAGTCGCCGGAGAAGACCGAGTCTGAGCAGCGAGGAATGCAGGTCAGCCTGCAGGGTCAACGCCGGACAAGCTCCCTGACGACTCCGGATCGGAACGAGCCTGCTGCCCACATCGGGTGCCCCAGTGGACAGGGTACAGGTTCGAGGCCTGCGACCAGCCTGAGCGGTGATGCCCCCAGGGCAGATTGGACGAGGAGCATCTGTGTCCCGCCCCCTCCTCAAGGGTGACCCGTGACTGTGCGCTTGGATCCCGCGGAGCCTGGACCCAAGGAAGCACGTGCAGGGCCAGGCACCCCGCGGCCTGCATGACGATAAAGAGGCTCAGTGGTCATTCTGACGACAGAGCACAGGAAGCCCAGGAGCTAACAGTGAGGGCCACTCCCTGGGTCGGGAGGGGACTGCAATGCATCTAGTACCTTCCATGTGGAAGAAGGAAATGTGAGTTCGCAGGGTCAGAACTGGAGTCCCGTGGGAAGTCCGTGTGGAACGACAGTAGCGAGATGGCCTGGACCTGGTGAAGGGGCTGGAGGCTTTCCAGCGTAGGCTGCCGATCTTCCAGCGCGGGCTCCCGATCTTTAGGTGGCGCCAGGGCTGCGGGCCGGTCTCTTCGCCAGGCGGCCTCCCCGGGCCCTCACCACCATCCTCTGGCGACAGGGCATCTGTCTGTGTCCCACTGGACCGGGCCTCCCAAGAGACCAAAGCCATTTACCCAAGGCTGTGGGCTCTGGGGAACTGGGAAGGTGGGGCGATGTCCGCCTTGCTGTCGGAGGGGAGATGTGGGGTGGGCGCCGGGCTCAGACAGTGACAGTGTCCTGGGGGCCCTGGGCTAGTCCGTAGGAGGGACTGCCTCTGTCTCCTGCTGGTTTCAAAACACACAGAGAAACGTGCTTCCTGTGTGTTGGGGGCCTGGCTCCTTTGGTTCTCACTCAGAATAACATCAGAAGGCACGTGCTCTGAACACTGACGTGTGACATTTTAAGAAAACAGAGTTTGGGCATGTGAAGGACCTGCCCCTGGTCATTCCCACCCAAGAGGCATGAGCAGGAGCCGCGAGCTGGCAAAGTGACTGCCGCCCCCCGGACCCTACGGGCCAGTGAAAGAACACTCGGCCGTGTGCACGGGAGCCCAAGGCCCGACCTGCGCGTCTGCAGAAACCAGGGATTGTGGCCGGGGTGTCCAGGGTGCGGCCCAGACGCCCACTTTCTCCATCAATTATTATTAGTTGTTGGTTAACGAGGAAGCAAGCAGCCTTCCTGCCGCAGCGCGGTTGCCCTGGCTCAGGCCCCGGGCAGCGGTCACGGCGGCGGCCGTGGGGTGTCGGGGAGCCGGGCAGGAGAGCAGAGAACCAGTTCCATGCAGGTGGGGGAGGTCGGGCCACAGGGCTGTTCCTCCAAGAGGAACCTTTGTACCTCGAAGGCAGCAGAGTCGCTCAGCGAGCCCCGCCTTCTGGGAACCAGTTCGGATTTAGAGCAGCCCTGGCAGTTTTCTACGCGGTCTACCCTGCGGCTCCTGGGTTGGGGTTCTTTTCCCCATCTTTGCCTTCAATTTGAGAAACTGCATGGTTCATCTGATCTACTATCTCCGGGCCTGAAATACCCCGAAGGGCACAGCTCTTGGCTCTCTGTCCCTCAGACGCCTCACGATTAACAAAAGAGGCAGAGATTAACTGCTTGGTATCTGGGAGGTAAGTCCTTCTACCAGAGCAGCCTGTAAAGGGATGGCATCCGCCTCCCGCTGAAGGACCCTTGGCGTCACACCTTTGAGCAAAGTTACAGCCGCAAACCCACCGCCACTCGCCACGCAGAAGCAAACTGCCCGAGGAAACACGGACCCAAGGATCCATCGTTGAGCGGTCGGGGTTTTAGCAGACGGAAAACACCTCCCCCCGCACCTGACCCCGGGGATGGCACACGAGCCCTGAGGGCGCGGCCCCCAGAGAGGGTACCCGCCCGTGGGCACCTCGCACTTTACCAGTATGTTCTCTGCCAGCAACGCCCCGGGGGGCGAGGTCGCGGGGTCTATGGCTCTTACCGGCCCGGGGCAGAGCTCAGGGAGCCCGCCGGATGTCTGTTCAGGAGCTATGGGCTGGCTGTAAGAAGCAACCCAAGTCTCCACGTGCTCAAGGGGAGCCAAGTGACTCCCGACTCCCGGGGATCTGCGTGGGCCCCGCCTGGCCCCGGGCAGCCGCCTCGCCTCCCACCTCTGTCAGAACCGAGGGCCAACCGCGCTCAGCATCCTCAGGCCACCCAGAGCCCAGCACAGGGGTTGCCGGGAGGTAGCCCAGAAGATGATGGGGCGATTCTGCTTCCATAAAATCAGCCTTACAGTGGCTGCAAAGGTTCCCAGGACGCCAACGCCCCAACCACCGAGCCCAGATCCAGCGCCTCCCTGCTTGAGCCTCGTTCCTTCCAGAACATAGTGCTGCAATCCCCACACGGGGTGGATTTTAGGAATAGGATGTGCAGCTTGGTGAAGATGTGAGGCACCTGCGGCACCCACCTCCACCTCGGGGGATTCCAGGGGAGCCCGAGGGGTCAGTGCCCTGGAAGCATGTTCACCTGTGGGGCCATCGGGACTCTCGTCCCGAAGCGACCACACCTGAGATCTCCTGCACAGAGCCGCGTTATCGGTTGCAGGTGCCCCAAGATAGCCAGTCCACAGAGCATGCGTGCACCACCCACGGTTAGCAGAGGACAGTTCTGCCGAATTTACTTTGTATCATCTCTCACCACAGACACAGAGCAGCCCCTGAGCCCGCATCATTTTCCTCCATGTGTCTCGGGGGCAGTACAGATGTCTCAAACCTTTACCACCCACGTGTGACCACACCGTCTGTGTGTGTGTCATTCAAAGTCCCAATACCCTTGCCTGCGTGTTGTTCACCATCTAGTGCATTCCTGAGATTCACCCACGCTGATGCACACAGATGTAACTCATGCTCATGACATTAGCATGCACCCTGTCGTAAGACATCACAGTTTACACACCCCCACCCCAAACCTCATAGAAGGGCTGGGCTGCCTGTTGGTCTGCTCTGGGGTGGCTTTGGGACACGGGAACGCAGGGCCTCGGACGGCTGGCCTCAGCCCCAGACATCACAGCCGGCGCCCAGGGCCGCAGATGGCAGCCGTGCCAGGGGTGCTGTGCTCCCCCACACGCCCCCAACACCTTCTGCTCTGAAATGCGTCTGTGCAAGAACTGCCCCGGGGGACGCGGGTCCTTCTGCCTCCGGGCAGGTGGCCCCCCTGTCCGGAGCTGCGGCGTCACACGTGTTCCCGCAGGTGCCCGCCCAGGGTGCCCCTCCTGGCTGGCTTTTGGTTCGGGCCAGGCCAAGCTGCGCCCTGGAGACCCCCGTCCTGCGTGTGGCCGGTAGCGAGCTGCCAGCGCCCTGGGTCACGGCTGTCTTTCTCACTTGCAGGTACCAGCAGTGCCGACGTGAAAGAGAACCGCAACGTGAGCAACCTGGAGGCCCGGCCCCTGCCCGCGGGCGACAGGGCCCGGGGGGGCACGCCCAGTGTGAAGAGGAAGCGGCCCCTGGAGGAGGGCAACGGCAGCCACCTGTGCCAGCTGCAGCTCATCTGGAAGAAACTGTCGTGGTCTGTGGCACCCAAGAACGCGCTGGTGCAGCTGCACGACCTGCGCCCGGGCCTGCAGTACCGCATGGTGTCGCAGACCGGCCCGGTGCACGCGCCCGTGTTCGCCGTGGCCGTGGAGGTGAACGGGCTCACCTTCGAGGGCACCGGGCCCACCAAAAAGAAAGCCAAGATGCGGGCGGCGGAGCTGGCCCTGCGGTCATTCGTGCAGTTCCCCAACGCCTGCCAGGCTCAGCTGGCCATGGGCGGCGGCGCGGGGCCGTCCCCAGACTTCACCTCCGACCAGGCCGACTTCCCCGACACGCTGTTCAAGCAGTTCGAGCCCACGGCGCCCCCCGAGGCCTTCCCGGGCCGCCGCCCCGCGGACGCCGCTCTGCTGGGCTCGGGCTGCCGGCGCGGGCGCCTGCTCTGCCGGCCCCTGGACCTGGTGGGTGCCACCCCGCGCGACCGCAACCCCGTGGTGGTGCTCAACGAGCTGCGCTCCGGCCTGCGCTACGTGTGCCTCGCCGAGCCCACCGACGGCCAGCGCGCCAAGGGCTTCGTCATGGCCGTGAGCGTGGACGGCAGGACGTTCGAGGGCTCGGGCCGCAGCAAGAAGCTGGCCAAGGGCCAGGCGGCGCGGGCTGCCCTGCAGGCCCTCTTCGACATCCGCCTGCCCGGCCACGCGCCCAGCAGGCCTCGGAGCCCGCTGCTGCCCCAGGTGAGACGCGAGGGCGGCCGCGGTGGGGGCGGGGCTAGGGCGGCCGGGCGCTGACCACCGACACCCCCTCGCCCCCCCTGCCCCGGCCGGGCGCCGACGCCCCCCCCACCCCAAACTGGCACTGACTCCCGGTCCCCCGCCCCTCCCTTTCCCCCCGTGCCACGGCCAGGCACCGACCCTGCTCCCCCACCCCGGCCAGACACCGACCCCCCACCCCCCGGCCGACCCCCCACCCCCAACCCCCCCTGCCCCACCCCGGCCTCGGCCTCGGCCTCGTCGCCAGGAGCGACTTCCCGGCGTCCGCAGAGAGCAAGCCTGTGAGTGTGCAGAGCGTCCACATCCGCCTGGCGAGCGGGCCACGGGGGGCAGCGGCCGTCCCAGGGGTTATGGCGGGGGCCCCGCGCCTCCAGCAAGCCCGTCAGCGCTCGTGGGGGGCAGGGACCCACTGGGCTTTGGGGACAGGCCCCCAAGCCCGCCCATCCCGTGTCCTGGGGGACGCAAGGCCCAGGATGCGCGGGGCGGAGGGCTCGGCGACAGGTGCGGCTGGAGGCGTGGCGGGCACGAGGTGGGCACGTGGTGGGCACGGTGGGCACGTGGTGGGCACAGCAGGCACGCGGTGGGCACGTGGTGGGCACACAGCGGTCACATCGCAGTCACGTGGTGGTCACTTCCCGGCCGCGCGGAGTTGCGGCTCACGCTGGGGCCCAGGTCGGTGCGCGTGCACGTGCGTGGCCGGCCCATGCCTGGTCCCCAGCCCCAGGCGCTGGGGTCCAGGTGCCCCTGGAGCCGCAGGCGGGAGCAGGCGGGCTGGGGGGCGGGGGCGGGGCCAGCGGGGGGGGCGGGGCCAGCGGGGGCCCCGTGCCCCTGGGTTCCGGCCCCGCAGACCCCGGGGCGGAGCCGCGACAGGACGGCGCCAGCGCCGGCTTGTGGCTCAGCGGCGGGTGGGGCTCGGGGTTGGACCCACCGCGAGCCCCGAGCGGGAATTCCTGCTCCGCTGCGGCCCCGGCCTCTGTCTGCGCGGCCCTGGAGCTCCTGAGCACCTGGAGGCACCTGGACCGGCCCCGCCTTTCACCCCACACTCACCTGTCCAGGTGCGCGCCCCGCGGCCTCCATGACCCACCCTGAGCACGGGGGTGGGGGGGGTGCGCGGCCCGGCTCCCTCCTCCCCACCCCTGTCCTGGGGGTCACGGCCCTGCCACCTCCCCCCTCACGTGTCCAGGTATGCAGCCCATAGTCTCCATGACGCACCTGACCCCCTGAGGGGAGGAAGGGGTGCACAGCCTTGCACTCTCCTCACCCCTGTCCTGGGGGTCACGGCCCTGCTCCCTCCTCCCCATCCCTGCTTCCTCATCCCCCACCCCTGCTCCGTCCTCCCCCACCTGTCCAGGTGTGCTGCCCCTAACCTCCATGACCCACCCGACCCCCTGGGGGGGTGCACGGGCCCTGCCCCCTCCTCCCCCCTCCCCCCTCCCCCCTCATCCTGTTCCTTTCTGTGCGCGTCTCGGTGTCTGTGGCTCGGCCTTGCCGACATGGAGGGCAGAGCGGCCCTGCGCAGGATGGGCCCCGCGTGTCCGAGCACCGCCCAGGAGCGCCCCCGGCCTGGCCTCTGCCCCTCCCCCCTGCGCCCACGGGGCTGGCGGTCGGATGGGGTCTGCGTGCTGCGGCCCAGGCCTTCTCCTTGGCTGAGGCGACCCGGGGCGGGGGCGGGGCAGCGCCCTTGCCCCTGCTGAGTAGCAGCCAGTGGACCAGGAAGGCAGCCCAGCCGGTCCCCTAGAGCCGGCCGCGGAGTAGGGTGACGGAGAGCGCAGGCAGCCCGGCAGCCAGCCCGTGGAGGACCTGCCGGGCCCGCGGGGAGGTCGGCACCCTGCCTCGCTAGGGGTGAGTGTGGAGGGTCCCCGGGCACGTCTCCACGGGCTGTGAACGCTCAGGGCGCCCTCTGCGGGAAGCCTCCCGTGGACTGACACGGGCGAAGGAGAAGCTCCTATGTGGTCCCACGCGGTCCCACAGGGAGCGGCTTCCAAGGCCGCAGTGGGCCCCACGCGAGACACCTGTCCAGCAGGTGCCGGTGTGCAGATCGGGACCCTGCAGGTCGCCTCACCTGCACCCTCCGGCCCCGAGCACAGGACCACATGCCCCAGCCCTGATCTGCCCCAGCACCCGTGCGGGGAGCACAGCCGCCCTGTGCCCCGAGCTCTAGGCCTGAGGGGACCCTGTCTGGGTGGCCGTTGCCCCGTGCTGGTGGCCCAAGTACCGGCCCTGTTGGGGTGTGGAGCGCGTGCCCCTCCACGCTGTCCACCTGGAAAGGAAATCTTCACACACTTGCTTCTGCCTCCACTGAAGAGCAGTAGCCTCTGCAGAATGAAAACCCGAGGCTGAGATTCCTCCGGGATCGGGTTTTCACCGATTCCTTTATCGGGCGCGTTTCTCAGAACTGGGCTAGTTTCCTTCCTTCGCTTTCCCAAGATCAGGCTTTAGGTCTCAGACCAAGACTGTATTCCACTAAGACGCGGTGCAGACCTCGGGGGGAGGCTAGGACATCGCACAGGCTGCGCACTCTGCAAGTCCGTTGCTGAGGACAGCGATAGACCCGGAGGCAGCAGGCCCCTTCCCTGGCCTGTGCCTGGTGCCCCTCCTCCGCACAGGGGTCCTGTAGCTTACCTGCAAGGAATGAAGAGACCGTGTCAGGATCCACACATGGTACCCAACCTGAGATGGTTCGCCGTGACCGTGTCTAGGCTTCATGGGGGCGCATCAGCAGTGCACGTTCAGCAGATGCCATCCTGTGAACTTTGAACATAGACCTCGCCCCGGGCCAGCGGCAGGCGGGACGGTCCTCGCTCGTGAGCAGCTCCCAGTCGCCCTGCGATCACAGGAGGAACCGAGGGCACAGGGACCACCGTCCTGCACCCGCACCGCCATCCATTCTTCAGGTTGAGCACCGCCTTCAACACACCATGTGAGACAATCAACACCCGTACATCAAGCAGGCTCCGCGTTAGGGGCCTTGTCCCAACCGCAGGCCGACATGAGGGTTGTGAGCACGAGCCAGGTCGGCCGGGCCCAGCTGGCACATTCCAGGTCACGGGCGTTAGAGGCATTTTGGACGTAAGGATGTTTTCAACTTACAATGGGCTGGTCGGGAGGTGACCCCATCACAATTGGAGGGTGACCTCCAAATGCTCATTCCCTGGGAGCATTATCATAAAGTAAGATAAAGTCACAAAATCCTTCTCTGTTAGGCGTTTACTTCCCACCCCCAGCACGAGAAGTGCTGACTTCACGAAAGCATTAGATTCAATAGCAAAGGCGGCTCTCCCGGCGACGCCTGTAAAAGGAGAGTGGGTCAAAGTTGCGTGATTTCAGGAAACAGCTCCTCCGGTGAAGACAAGGACATTTACTGACTTGAGTGAGCTTCTCTCTCACACTCACTGTATTTAACTTTGTTTTGCTTTGTTTTAATTTCCACGTGTCTCAAAGATTAGTCTTTCCCTTAGAGTAAGAGGGAGAATCACCTAAACGTGTTCCTGCAGGTGCGTTGCTCCGACGGCATCCTCGGGGGTCCTTGCCCAACTCGGGTCCCGCGTGTGCCACTGTGGCTGAGGCAGGAGGAACCCTGGGACTCTAAGACACGATGGACAGGAGCAATTATTTTTTTCTTTAAGTTTCTGCGTTCAGCAGCCGATGTGGAGCAGAGCGGCGGTGCGCAGCCCCATTTCATGGAGCCTGCCCCCGGAATTAGCTGCAGAATGGGGCCGGGGGGACCGCTGGGCCTTCTCCACAGCTGTGCGGTGGGACGCTAATAGGCCCCCGCGCTGTCCTTCCCCAAACCGCAAGGTCACCCCCAGCCGCCTCCGGCTGCTTCCCAGGTTGTGTTTCTCCGCGCTCTGTCCGTAGGGTGGCCTCCTAACCGCCCCAACGCGAAACCGCTAATTACTGTCGCCGCAACAACTCAGCAGGGCTGGGGCCCTCAGACCTTAAATAGGCGTAAATTGGAAAACAGCAGTGGAAATAAATCACACCCACGTGGCTTTGAGATGGCTGGACGCTGTCCACGCCGGTTCCCCCGGGGATGCGCAAAGCAGATGCCCGCGCCCTCCCACACGGCTCTGGGGATGCAGGAAGGCACAGCCAGGGCGGACTGTGCCAGCGGCCACGGGTCCAGCCTGGGGCAAGCCCTGGGTGTCGTCTGGACAGAGTCCTACAGCTCCGCGGGCCCCACACGCAGGAACAGCAGTCTAGACCCGAAGTCACTTCCCTGGGAAAGGGTCCAGGAAGGCATAGGAAGGAAAAAGCAGCGAAGATCCAGGCTGGGGCCGATGGAGCATGTTTACAAACCGCTGGTGAATTGGTGGGGGGCTCTGATTGAGCCGCACGTGGTCGGCCAGCACCTGGGGGACGCTGCTCTGCTGAGGCCGGAGCCGGCAGACAGTGCAAGAGACCCTCGCCTGGCCGCAGCGCTGCAGACTCCAGCCTGATGTGCGGGTTCCCTGGGGCGCAGGGTGAGCCCTGACTGGAGGCCGCTGTGGGCTGGGTGTCCGGTGACGCCGTCGGGCCGGCCCTGGGGCTGCCAGGGAGGGACCCAGCCATCGGGGAGCCGGGCAGGCAAGGACCAGAGGGATCCCAAGAGAAGACGATGCTTCGGATCCAGCGTCTGCACCCCCGCGGGGGCTGCAGGTGATGGCGACGAGCACGTGGGCCGGGACCCAGTGGGCAGCAGGATGAGCACACAGCGGCACACAGCCCAGGACCCCACGGACCAGTGGGGAGCGTGCCTGGGGTGCCCATTTAGAGCCTGGAACCGTCTCGCTGGCGGGGAGGAGAGGAAGGCGGCTCCGTGTCCACTCAGCCAGAGGTCCCCGCCTCTCCATCCACCGGGCTGGGTCCCGGGGAGCAGCATCCTGCAGGCCCGACTGTGGCTGGCTGTCCTGGAGGAGCCCTCGTCCGGCCGGCCGTCCCAAGTGGAAAACCCACGCGAGTTAAAACTCCGCACCTTCTAGAGGAGCCCTCACACCACCAGTCAGACCTGACTTTCTTGTTTCTGTATGTTCCCCATAGAGGAATTTGGGAGGGAGGTTAAAGTGAGCATTTTATTAATGTGATCTGAAGAATGGAAATTGGACGCGAGGAACGACTGATAAAAGGATAAAGTATGTGCAGCGCAGTTGCCGGGGCATGGGAGCCGCCAGGACCTCCCACCGGTGAGTGAGCCGGAAGGTGCAGGCCGCATCCTCGTCGGCTGGCATGGCTGGCACGGCTGGCGGAGACGTGGCTGTCACCGTGTGTCGGCCTTCCTGTGCCCAGGAGGTGCCTGGGGGTCTGGAAGCCTCCGCCCTCCGCGGGCTCCCCCGTGTGGACTGGCTCCCACAAGTCTCCTCACCTGAACAGATACTGCAGGACGTGCGCCTTCCCTTGGTGGCAACATGAAAGCCCAGACAAGGCCCGCATGGGCCCCGGGTCCCAAGCAGGCTGAGAGCAGACTCTAGCCTGCGATTAAGTGTCCCAGCATCTGCCTTGAGTGACTCCGTGACTCGCTCCCTAACGTGTCCTGGCGCGTGAGATGGGAGCTAGATAGTGACGGCAACGTGGTGCAAGAGCATGGACGGCGGGAACCCCGACCCCACAGCGGGTGCCAGGCCCCGTCCTAACGGCCCACGGCGCCCCCTCGACGAGGGCGGAGAGACAAGGAGAGGGACGGCAGGCGGGAGGGGTGGACGGCATCACCTAAACCGGTGGTCGGAAGAAGTTCGACGGGCCACTCGCCTCAACACGCGGGAACTGGAGCCTCTAGGTCCCCGTCGCGGCGCCCGGCCACCCGTTGCTCCGCGGTGCCTGGCCCGAGCCCCGGCGCAGCAGCGCGGTCAGCTCCTAGATTTACGGGGCCACAAGCCCACCCCGGCCCAGCGCCGTGCACGGGGGGCCCCTTCACGTACCTGGGAAGGTCGGCTCACGCTCCGTAGAAAGCTCCCGGACAGGCCCTCACGGGAGAGGGAGGAAAGACTCTGAGTTACATGACCTGCTGCTGCTGCTTCCCAGTGTCCTGCGAAGATCCCTGTGCCCGCTACGTGGGCGCCCCCTGCGGGGAGAGGCGGGCGGCAGAGGGAGGCGGCACACGGGACACAAAGGCCACGGCCACCGAGGACAGCACACAGGAGCGGGTGTAATTCTTCCTGGCACTAAGGACAGCCATAAACTTCACCTGACGCGGGGAACCCTCGGCGGGCTCAGAAGGGGCGGGTTTTTTCCTACAGAGAACTCCCGTGGCCTTCGGAGGGGGAGCAGGGTGCAGGAAATGTCTTTTCCGTGAAGAGCACCTCGTAAGTCACCAGGAGCTGAACCTAAATGGAGTTGCAAAGGTCATTCTTATTTTATAACAAGAAGAAATTTCCAAGGAGCCCTCAAACCCTTCATTTCCACAGCCGTGCGCGCTCGTACATCATCCGCTGCGGTCAGCCGCCTTCCGCGGCCAGGGTATTCATTTAACGAGCATCCAGAGGGCTCCCACGGTGTGTTCGGAATCTCAAGGGACAGAGGTGCTGGAGAAGCCGAAAACCAGCCTTTAGATGCTTACAGCGTTAACTAGGCTCTGAGTATTTAGAGCTCTGGTGAGCGGAGGGTGGGCGTGACGAAGTCATTAAAGTCACAGCGCGTGAGCGAGGGCCACAGGAACGGCACAGTGAGGCCAGTGCCTTGGTGGAGGTGCCGCGGCACTCCCTCCGGCCCGTCGGATTATTGCAGAGTGAGCAGCAACCTTTAAGTCTCTCACAGAAGCCCACTGTTGGGAGCCTCCTGCCCTGAATCCCCAGGCCAAGCGAAGGATGATTCTGAAATGAGTCAGTGCTGAATTTATAGGCATTCCACAAATTAGAATGTTTGTGTATCGGAGTTTCTTAATATGGGGGACACGTTTAGAAATCACTAGATTTTACAACCAAATAGCTTTTGAATAAGAGTTAATTATGTTTACGTTTGTCCCGGAGATACGTAGAAACACACTATGAATGGTCCTATTAACCACACAGCCAAATGTGAAGACCCACTTAGTCCCATTCAAATCCAAAATCAGTGTTAAGGCACTTGGAAGGCAGTTTATTTGTGATGCAAACGTATCTCTGACTTGTATGCACTAAATGGAATAAACAAAGCAAGAGCTACTTACAAAAACAATGAGATAATCAGGATGTGCGAATTTTGCTTTGATGATTTTTAAAATGGGGGGGGGAAGCGAGAGAGTATATCTTATCTAGGCAGAAATTTGCTTATTCTGATTTAAGATATATCAAAATGTTCCCTAAATTGAGAAAAGACATAAATGACTGCCAGAGTTTGTTCATAGCTCAACAAATGGCTTGTAAACTGTCAGGCCTACTTGCAAAGAGACTGGTTTCCATGGATCCATCCGTCCATCCATCCTCCCCTCTTAGCATCCGTCCATCCTTCCATCCACCTAGCCAGCCATCTGTCCATCCATGTATCCATCTATCCTTCCATCCATTTGTCCATCATCCCATCCGTCTATCCATCTCTCCAGCCAGCCAGCCATCTATCCACCATCCCTCCATACATCCATCCATCCGTCCATCTGTCCAGCCATCCAGCCATCCATCCATTCATCCATCAGTGCATCCATCCTCCCATCTTAGCATCCATCCATCTATCCAGCCAGCCATCTATCCATCTATCTACCATCCATGTATCCATCTGTCCAGCTGCCCATCCATCTGTCCATCCACCCATCCTTCCATCCATTTTACAAGTATTTAATGAGCATATGCTGCCTCAGGTGATGTGCCAGGTGCTAGGAATACACAGGTGAATAGGATAAAGACCTCCCTCCTGGGAATTGCTCACGGCTGGTCAATGGGTTCCCCAAATTGTGCCCCAGTAATTCCCAGCATAGCATCTGCCTGCGCATCACATCTTAAAATGCAGATACTGGGCACTCGGCCTAGACTTGCCACATCAGAACATCTCGGGTTGCATTTTCACAAAGTCATCCGAATGATCCTTAGTCACGTGAAAATTTCAGAATTGAACTTGTGGAACGGTTTGGAATGAAAACAAATAATTATGATACGTTTCACTGCACCGTTATAGGGATGTGTTAGCGTCAGGTAAAAGCTGAGGGGAGAGGACTAAGACCCGCAAAATAAAGACTCTTTGTTAATGAGAGCACGACGTCCTCCACACTGGAGCTGCACAAAAAAGTTCCACGCATCCTGTAGAGAAACCAAACGGTCGAATGTGAAGCTAATGTTAACTCTGTGCAAATGTGTTTGGCTTCGTGAGGCGACTTTCCTTATAAAAGGAAAGCTGCAAAATCACAGAAAATAATCCACCTTGAAATCTCAAGGGCTCATCTGTTAAGGTTGTAAATCTTAATGAAGGAATCTGTATCAAAGTAGCTGGATTGACAGGTGTGAATTATGACGATAAATGTCCACGTGTGCACACGGAGTGCGTGTGTACACGATGAAAGCAAATATTCTCTTATTCTTTTTATTCTGACTCTTCTGAGGCCTGTTTCTCTTTAAGAGGCACAGGGTGACAGACCCACAGGGTTCACATGTGACTGCTTCAGACGTTACTGCCCCCGGCACCTAATAGCAGTCATAATTTTCAATATATTTGACCCAAAAGAGAGGCTGGCCTCTTTCATGCGTCATGTCATTCACTAATTAATTAATAGGAAACTGATAATTAATCCATTTGCTGGATATCCACTGAACACCTGCTCCATGGCACGTACGGCCGTCTTCCTCCAAAATGTGTCCCGCTCCACGGCTGACGCCGGGGAGGGGGCCGCACAGCAGGGTGCCTTGCATCCTGGCTCCCACCTTCCCAGAGGCGACAGGCAGGCACACGGGCACAGAAATGACTTCATTGTGCCTCCAGCCCAATTCTCATCTGATTTATAAACATTTCCACCGTGAGGTTTATCTGCATTTGTGAAAATGCCCCTGGAGTGCGTGGCGCCCGTCTTTGAGAGACTCCCTGACCGACGGCACGGAGGGAGCAGGGATCGTGTCTGGGGCCGGGGCCCTGCAAGTGCACACGGTGGCACAGGTGCAGCATGGGGCCTGAGCTGGCCCGACGCCCGCCCTCCCGCCAATTCTACAGCAGCAGCCCCACGGAGCAGGGCCACGAGCCTCTCCTCCTACTCGATTCAGCTTTCCGGGCTTGGGCTGCTGAGCTGTTTTCCTATGTGACCGTTCTCAGCCACACACACACACACACACACACACACACACACACACCTCTGCCTAGTTACTAGAAGTATTAGGATGATGAGAAAAACTACGCCAGGTGTAAGGACAATCACCCGCTGACCCCAGAAGCAGCCGCGGATGTGCTCTGGGCTCAGCAGACCGTGGCGGAGCCGGCTGGCCCCGTGGTCGAGGCCGTGGCCATGGACGTGGGAGCCCAAGCCTCTGCCCCACGGCCGGCGCCGTCTGTGTGACTTGGGCACACCGCCTGTTCTGTGAGGTTGGCGACGAGGGGTACCGCCCTCGCAGGGCCGTGGTGACGACAGAAGTGCCTCGTGCACCCTGGACCTCATCCTTCCCGACAATGCAACGCCAGCCTCCTAAATATTGTGTAACGGGGGGCGACTCCAGAGTAAGCAATCAGGCACCAAAGTTCATCAAAAGCGAGGGGAAAGCCAGTAAGAATTGAGTAAACTCAGCTAAGTCCGGGGCACTTCTCATGAGCTCGGCAATGGAAGGAGAAACGGATCAAGCACTTCCCTTAACGAGCTCAGGGACCGCACTCTGCGATGGTCACCTGCAAGTGGTGCTGGCAGTCGGTGGTGCGCACGGGCCCGAGCCCCAGCAGTGGGCCCGCCTGTGACGGGGCTCCCCGCAAACGGCTGTGCCCCTGCCCACGGTGTCTGCCGCTCCGTTCCTGGCCTTCTTTTTCTGTTAAGGACAGGAAAGGAGACAAGGAAAAATCTGGATGACCTAAAACCTAGAGAAAGGGAAACAGCAGCTGGGCCTCCCAGGGTAAGCAGATAAATTATTTTTACTTATAGTCAATTTAGTCAAATCATTTGAAAGCTTTGAGGGTTTTCCACAAATTCATGTATCCTATCTGAAATTAACCAGATATCCTCAAAAAACCAAAATTGCAAAAACATAGAAGGGGAGGGGATGGGCACCTGGGGGCTCAGTCACTGAAGCGTCTGCCTTCAGCTCAGGTCATGATCCTGGATCCTGGGCTCAAGGCCCACATCAGGCTTCCTGCTCAGTGCACAATCTGTGTCTCCCTCTCCCTCGGTTCCTCCACCCTGCTTGGCTCTGTCTCTCTCCTCTCTGTCGAATAAATAAAAATCTTTTTAAAAAAAGAGGAGGAGGAGGGGAGTTCTCTCCATTCCTATCCTCTGTGCTCACCGGTATAAACACGTACACGCTCCTGGGGCCCTGAGAATCCTTATTTCCAAATATCAAAAACATGCCATTCTTTGTTGCAGTATTTCTCATTAATCAGTAAAAGGTCTGAAACTTCTCTATTAGATGCCCCCAAACAGCAGCAGGAACCTGTGCTAATAGCTCGCCTGGTCGTCGCAAATGGTTCGGACCATTACCTGGTCAGCGTCGTGTGTTCAAGTCTCCAACGTGTGGCATGTGTAGATGGTGCGTTGGGGAGAAAGAGGAAAATCTAGACCTTCGATTACGTGGTCTTTTAATCATTATTTTTATAACACTCTTATTTTTTTTAACACTCCTATTAAGCTAGATCAGAGGCCGTAAATTCTTCCTGTCAGCATGCGTGATCCAGCAGTTTTTAGTACACTCAGAGTCGTGCAACTGTTACCGCTAACGTTAGAACATTTTCACCACCACCACCCTAAAAAAACTCAAAAAACGGTATTAGCATTCTCCCCACCCCCCACACCCAGCCCTGGCAACCACAGAACTACCTCCTGTCTCTAAGGACCGGCCTATTCTGCACATTTCACGTAAATGGAATCACGCCCCTGGCAGCCTTTTGTGTCTGGCTTCTTGCACTTAGCATATTTTATTCAAGGTCCATCGATGATCTAGAATATTACCGGTGGTTCACTCACTTTTAGAGCCAAACTGCATTTGATTATATCGATGTGCCACCTTGTCTTTACCCATTTGTATGTCGATCGTTCAACATTTGGGTTGTTTCCACCTCTTTGGCATATTATGAATAGTGCTGCTATGAACGCTTGCGTCCACGTTCTTGTGTGGACACGCGTCTCTGTTTCTCGTGGGTGTACGCCTAGCAGGGGAGCTGCTGTTTCTAAATGCGCTTAACATCTTGAGAGGTTTCCAAACCAGCTGCATCCATCACTTACGGTCCCTCCAGAAATGCACGGAGGCCCCCGCTTCCCCACGTCCTCGCCAACCGCTCCTAGGACCCGCCCTCCGTATCTTAGCCAGCCTCGGTGTGAAATGGGGTCTTCTGTTAATTTTGACTTGCATTTCCCTGATGACTAATGATCTTGAGGATCCTTTCATGTGCTGCTTGCCATGTGCACATCTGCTACGGAGAAGTATCTGGGTTCTCGGGCTGTTTTTATTTGGGTCTTTCATTTTCTGAATTATAGGATTCTTTATATATTCTGTATACTAGTCCCTTATCAGACACACGACTTACCAAGATCTCCTCCCATCCCGAGCTTTGTCTTTGTACTTTCTTGACGATGTCCTTTCAAGCATGAAAGTTTTTAATTTTGATGAAGCCCAAATGATCCATTTTTCCTTTTGTGACTTATGCTTTTGGTATCACGGCTAAGGGATCATTGTCCCGCCAAGGTCATGGACATGGACGACTGTGTTTTCTCGTAATGGCTTTATAATTTCAGCTAGAACCTGCAGGGTGGTGTTGAATAGAAGTGGTGAGAGCAGACCCCCTGGTCTCATCCCTGAGGGGAGGGCAAAAGTTCCCAGTCTCTCCCGTTGAGTGTGACGCGAGCTATGGGCTCTCATAGTTGTTTCTCAGGTTGAGGGGATTCCTTTCTGTCCCTCGTGGGTGGACCACGTCTCCTTATTTTTCAAGTTCTACTTTTGTGTGTGTTTTACAAGTTACATTAGCATAACAGCTTACAGCATCTGTAAATGAGCAGATATGCTAGGTGGGAGGAACCCTCAGAGCTGCTCTAGGCAGAACGGCGCACCGCCAGTTTAAGGACCCCAGGGCCCTAGCACGGCACTGCCAAGCCCCTGGCAAGGAGTCCGCCCCACGGTACACATCACGCCACAGACTCTGCTGATTCTGTTCCGAGGCCTGAGATGAAACCAAGCAGGCGTGCAGCTCAGTCAACCCAGACTCATTCCTCCTTGCTGAGGACGCCCCACGTCCACCTTCAGGTGCAAAAGAATGTGGATAGAACTCAGCGATTATCCAGCTCTACCCCACTTCTATGGTAACCAACAGAGTACCACTCAAGGGAAGAGACCATTGAACATGTTGCTTTGGTCGGAGAAAACCCTCCAGTGGTGTGTGTAGATGCTCCAGAAACGCCGGAGATCACGGCCTCCATACAGCTTCCCCAGCCCAGACCCTGATCCATGGGCGTCCATCCTGGAGCATCATCTACGGGCGGCCAGGCCCACTGCACCCGGAGGGCCCCGCCCATGTCGACCCAGGTTGGCCCGGGACTCGCGGAACCCGGGGCAGGCACCTGCCCGGCTGAGACACCGCACGGATGGATCTCAGAAGGGCAAAGACCCCGGGTTCCCGAGAGCGGGGGCAGAGAGAGCTGGAGGCTGGTGTCCACGGGGACGGGGCTCCCAGAGCAACCGCCGAGTGGCCAAGCTCTGCGGGAAGCTGCAGGGACAGAACCAGCCAGAGGGCCAAGGCGGAGTGCCCGGGAGGAGGCTGCCTGCCTCCTGCCTGCCTGCTGCTCGCCTGCCTGCTCTCCCCGCAGCCAGACACCTGCTTGAACATCCTGGGTCGTCGGGCCTCCGGTTCCCAGTTTCAATGATTTGGAACAAATGGTCCATTTTAATAGATTTAATTATTTGAACTTTTAAGAATCGCTGGCACAGATTGAATGGCAGGGGTGTTTTTGATCTTATTCACACTTTCATTACTGTCGATGCCTGGATTTCCACTCAGAAATAGTCTGACAATCTTACATCTCACCGGCAGCGTGCATGAGAGGTGGCGGTTGCCAAGGAGCCCGACCCGTCAAGACGGGTGCTGCCACGCAGGGAGCTGCGTGTTGGAGCAGCAACACGTCCCAACCCGACGGTCGGACCGTAAACTGGCGCCGTGACCAACTCCTGCACCCGCACGCGGGGGGCCAGGCCCTGCCAAGGACAGCGGGGACCGAGCCCGCGGCGCCACAGCTTCCCCTCGGCGGACGGGGGGACCGCCCATGGACTGGCCTCCAGGAGCTCCGCGGCGTCCCTCCTCCCTCTGACCACCCGGGATGCAGCCTCCCAAAACGGTGGCCATGGGTGGTTCTCCCCGCCTCACCCCACCTGCTGCAGCCATGGCCCCCGCTGCCCTCCCCCAGCTGATCCAGGGACACCCCACTCCCCCCGCTGCCCTCCCCCAGCTAATCCCGGACCCTCACTGCATATTTTCACGAATCCAGAGTATCTGCGGCTCCGTGCAGCGCGGCCCGTGGCGAGGCGACCCTGTGACGGAGGTGCAGGTGGCCCGCTCGGGGTCTGTGCTGGTCGTTGCCGCGCATATTCATCACTAACTCATGTAGCAAAAGTAGCTTCTGGAAAAGGGCTTCCCCCTCTGCTGACCTCAATACTTCCAAGCCCAGATTTACTTTTCAAGTCCGTCCACTCACAGAGCAGACGGATGTATTCCTGCCCTCCTCCCGCGGGATCCCATCCCAGGGACACGCCCCGGGTGCTGCCCTGTTTCTCTACGTTCCGGAAACTAGAAGTGCATGAATTCGAAATGGAGTTTTGAAATAACTGGAAATTGTATCTCCTACTGGCAGACTTGGACAGGAATCGTGATAAATGCAACACCATCCCTTCGCACCCAGAGCGTGGCAAGGAGACTGTTCTAGATCCTCCGCACTGTGGACCTGGAAGGTCACACGCCATGAAGCGAGTGACACGCTCAGTGGCCATCATGATGCGTGCCCTGTTTTTGCTTCAGGAAAACGGCCCCAGACGGCCAGCTGTTTCGAGCATCCATGGCTGGCGTTCTTCGCTGCGTCTCGACCCACCTAGTGGGCACGCCGCGTGCTCCAGCCCCCCGCCCCTCACTGCAGCTCCTCCCCAAGCTCCAGACTCATCACTCGGTCCCCAAACCGAGAACTTGCATAGTCGGCAGTGAGAAGAATCCACTCAAGGGCCCTGAAGTCTGAAGAATCAGGGAAACTATAAGAAGGCAGACAGAGATGAACTGGGTTGAGACCCCGTCCCGCTGGAGCCGAGCCTGAGCCCCATGCGGCGCTGAGATTTTTGAAAAAGACAGACAGTTTCCTCGACGGACGGCGCCTCCCAAAGTTTTTATCAAACGGGATTGCACTCCTTCCAGCAGCAGAAACTGAGATTTAGCACCAAACGCAGGAAATGGAGTTTATGGCCCATCCTTAATGATTTCCAGCTCTCCCGTCGCCTCCTCTCACCAAGCTTCAGAGACTTTCATTAAAGACATAGCGAGGAATGTTGAGACCTGCACTTTTCTCTGGTGCTGAGTTATTTAGAAATATCACCAGGGACCAATTTGTGCCTCCCGAGCCCAGAGCTGGGGTTGCTCTAGGAGAGGGCAGTGCAGAAAACAGAGTAGGGCGCGTCTATTTGTGCTTCGGGCCCTCTTCCTGCCACCAAGGGGACGTGGACCTCGCGCAGGTGCTCCCCACCCCCATGGCCACTCCCGCGGCGGGAAGGTGGGGTCGTGCTCTGGTGAGGGTCTCGGGAGCTGGGACGCTGACCTCAGAACAGAGCGTACTGACGGGGTAGCGTCACCCTGCCTCTGAGGACGGCAGGCGCCCCGCTGGTCCTTGCTCATGGTGGGACATCCCCGAGCAGAGCAGGTTGGGGTGTCGTCTCTGGAATCAGGATGACCCCCGCCCCAGGTTTGCCCATGGCCAAGAGGCGGGAAGGGTTTGGACTCCACCCCTGCAAGAGGGCAAGACGCCCACCGGAGCACTGCTGCACCGGGAGGCCTGTAATGAGCCACTGGGACGGGTCTGGTTCCAAATGACTTATATTGGCAGATTTATTTTATTTTTATTTACTCATGAGAGACAGAGAGAGAGAGAGAGAGAAGCAGAGACCCAAGCAGACAGGGAAACAGGCTCCATGCAGGGAGCCCGATGTGGGATTCGATCTCAGGACCCCAGGGTCACACCCGGGGCCCAAGGCAGACGCTCCACCGCTGAGCCCCACAGGCGCCCCCGATGTTGGCAGACTTCAGCGACAGAGCCGTATGACCCATCAGCAGAGATGGAGGCCCAGGGGTGTCCAGTCCCTGTTGTCTAGGGGGTGGGGGTTTTACATTTTTCAGTGTAACTGGGACATTTAACAGAAAAGTATGCACCCACTGAAGAGCCAATCCCAACAACCGTGTGTGGACACGGGGTCAGGTCCGCGTAGACCTGCAACACCGCGCGACACAGGCACCCGCCTGGCTCTCCACGTTGTCTTATCCGAGGGCCTAAAAAGCAGGAAAAAGGGGCATTTTATCACTGCCCGCCAGCACTCCCGCGTGCCGATGTTTTCTCCTTGGGGAATGGCTTTATCATCTGTGTCTTACTGCGCGGCGCCACCTTATCATCTGCCCCATTACGGGAAATGAATGAATTTATGGGGCCCGGCAGCCTGTCAGCAAACCTCATCTTATCTGGAGGAACGACAGTTATAAAGTCAAGCCCAGGGTGACTAAGTCAGTCACGGTGAGGACCCCCCTGCCGCAGGCAGTGCTTCAGTCGCATGTGTCGCAGCAGGAACCGCTGGCCGCCCGCGCCCTGCATCCGTTTCGGCCTGAGGGCACCTGCTGGGGCGCACCCCCGGGTGCAGGGGACAGCTGGCTGCCTCTGGCCACTCGCCGAAGTCATGACCCCTGTGGACGTCGCTGCCTCCCGCCCGACGGATCGCTCCCTCCTCGCTCGCAATGTCAGGTATCCCCGGAGCCCACGCGGCTGCAAGAACCACCAGCGTGAGGCCGCCGTGTCCCACGCCGCATGTCCAGGACCCGGGGCCCCACGACGTCGGGGCAGGGCTGGGCGCTGGAGCCACACGCGGTGCCCAACCGGCGCACTGGTGGGGAAGCCCGGGCTGCCCCAAGGCAGGACGGCAGAGGCCGGAAAGAGGCGGAGGCGCCAGGGAGTCCCAGTCCCCGCTGGGCGTCCCGAGGGAGCCACTCATCTGGGCGAGGGCCACGCTGCATCGGTGCCGGCTCCCCCCGAGGGGCCGCGGCCTGCAGGAATAGCCGGGAGCCCCCCCAGTGCTCCTCAAGGGGGATGCCTGCAGCCCCGCCCCGGGCCTCCTCCAGCTCCCAAGTGCCCGTGTCCCAGGAGAGCTTGGTTCTGGCCTCACGGGTGACAGGGCAAGCAAAGCGATAGAGACCTACCCGGCAGAGGCCGGAGGGCGCCTGAGAACCCCAACCGCCGGGGCCATTTTATAGGAAATGAACTGGGTGAGCGTCTTGTCAACGTCCGGGTGGACCTACGAACATCTGGTCTACGTTCAGAACAGACGCGTGGACTCCGAACGGACAAGATGTGCTCGGGGCTCCCGTCTCCTCCGCAACGCTCCACACCCGGGGTGTCTGTGGTTACTTAGTAGCCACTAAAGGGGGAGACTACCCAACATTGGGAGCTGGGAGCCAGGTTTATTTCTCCTGTTTCCATCTTCTCTCCGTTCCCTCGGGCTGGGTAGGAGCCTGGCGCTGGGGCCCTTCCCCCAGCTTTCCCCGCCTGGCCCATCTGCCCTGACTCGTTCCTACAGTAACAGGAACTCAAGTGGCGAGTTCTGGTCCACGGGCTACAGGACGCCCACCCCCTGTGACCCCGCGGCCCCACCCCACGGGCCCCATGGATGGTGAGTTTCACGTTTTACCCCCATCATGACGGGCGGAGTGTGATACGCACAAATGTTGGATTTGAGCAGCTGGCTCTGAGCGGGGAGCAGCACCCTGCTGCTAAGTGCCCCGGGAGCATGTGCGGCGCTTCTCGTTGCTGCCAGACGACTCCGGTGCCGGCATCTCCCCGGACGCCCCAGCCTGCGTGGAGCACAGATCCTCTGGGAGTGGTCAGCACCCGGCGTGAACGGGACGTTCTGGCGTCGTGCCACCAGGGTTGGTCTTGCCACCGTGAGCCCACGGTTACCCGGGATTGGCACTGCCTCCGAGTGGGTTTTGTGTCTGTTCTCTCGTCGTTCCTGTGAGACTCAGGTCGCGACAGACACTGAAGACGACATGCGTTGCACTCTGTCCAACGGAACTGCAGTGTAGTCTTCACTGCCTCAAATGGTCCAGCAGCGCAGAATGTACACAGATCAGCCCCAGGGGCTTCGATCCCCCCACGCGGGGTGGGGCCCGCTCCTGGTGCCGACGTGCTCATGGTGGGCATCAGCTGCACTCTCGCCAGGCGGCGAGGGACCCTCCCCACGCGTGGCCTGGGCGGAGGGAGCACCAGGGAATGTACATCCTGTGGGCAGGCGGGAGTGAGGGTACGGACGGGCCGGCCCCACACGCGCCCCACCGCCCACCCGCCCCCAGAGAGCAGGGAGGGGCTCGCTTTAGGACTCAATGTATCCCAAGGGCCTGCAACTTCCACACCGCACCCAAATCAGAAGCGGTGCCCAAGAAAGGGACGTCGTGGGGGGAGAGGCAGTGATTTATATGAAAAGTCTTCCAGAGCCATGAAACCCTAACTCATATTTGCTCGGATCTTTAAAACTTTCTCTTTCATTGGAAATAATAAAAGTATGTGAGATCCCCACCGAGCTGGGAAGATCCCGGCCATACGATCACTCAGGACGCCGACGGCCCCTGCGTGCCAGGTGTTCGTGATCACGGGATCGTGCACAGTCGCGCTCAGGATGTCGTGCCTGTGTAAGAGACGCTCAGGAAGTCTCAGGGAGCACCGCCTCGCTCCGGGTAGAGAAGGGCTGGCACAGCCATCGCTGGGGAGTCCGGCCTGCCTGCCTCTGCGACCATTTTTCCTAATAAAGCAGAAAAGTAAGATGTAAGCACAGGGAGAATCACCCAAACCACCAAATAGACTAAAATATAAAATAAAAGGCAGCACATAATACAGGGAGGATACAGCACGCAGTTTCCACGGACGTTCTAGAAATGGGAGGGTTTCATTTGGTTTCAGAAAGACCCATAAATGTGGCTTTCCTTCCAGCCTGAAACGCTGGCAGCTCAGGAGGAAAGGGTCGGGTCCCAGATGGGGCTTAACTGGGAGAAAAACAGTGGGGCTACATTTTGTACACAAGCAAGCACATGAGTGTGCATCCACACACATGTGCACACACGCATAAACACATGCTCACGTGTACACATGCAAGTGTACACCTGTGTACAAACACAGGCACACATGTACATGCACAGGTGCAGACATACAAATATGTGTGCGTGCCTGCACATGCATAAACATGAATACATGCACATGTACATGGTACGCTTGTGCACATGCATGCACATAGGTGCACACATGCACATGTGCTGACACATGAACATATGCACACATTCACAGGTGCAAGCACACGTGCACACACACATAAACACATGCTCACAGCATGCATGCAAATGTACACCCACCTGTGATCACATGCACACACAGGTACGTGCACACATATGCAAAGGTACCCCAAGCACACATACATGCACATTCACACACATGTACACATGTGCAGACATGCCTACATTGTGTGCGTGCACAGACATGCACGTGTGAATACTTGCACGTGTGAACAGTACACTTGTGCGTATGCATGCACACATATACACGTGTGTGCACGTGCACAATACACATGAGCACCTGTACACGCTTGTGCATATATGTGCGCACACTCACATGTGCACACCCACAGCCTGGGCCTCAGGAGCCGGGAGCAGAGCACGTCACTCATTTGCAGCAAAATGATGGGAAATCTGTCATTGACACTTTGTTTTCAGAGCTAAACGCCACAAAATCTGGCGGAGCCGAGGCAGTTTACTTCTCTTAGGCCCAGGCCCAGGCTGACGGGGGACTCCCAGTCATAGGCTGGGACTGCTTTGCTGTTTAATAAGAACAGCCCCTGCCTCTTGAATGTTAAGGCCTTAGGGAGCCACTGTTGGGGGCAGGAGGCAAGTCCACGCCTCCGAGTGGCTGCACTACTGCAGGTTCTGTAGCAGAGGGGCTCCCACATGACCAGGCCGGGACCTGGCGCCGCCCGCACCCTGCACCCCACACACAGCCGTCCCCCAGACTGAGGGCCAGGGGCCCATCTCACGGGCAGGCACGGGGCGAAGGGTCCCAGGTGCAGCCGCAGAGCTGACACCCAACCACTGTGCATCCTTGGCCACCAAACCAACTCACAAGTGCAAAGGGATTTACTTTCAGCAATAAATGACAAGTGGGAGCATCCGCACTTTCCAATCTGAGCAAGAATGAAATTAAGAACTGCAAAGTTCATCCTGGTTTTGAAAAAAAATTAAACTTTTAACATTAATTGCTCCTGAACATTTGTGAGTGCCCCAAATCCTGACATAAAAGCTTTAATTTCTATGCAAAGCAGATAGGATGATTGAGTTATAATTAAAATGATAATTATACCCTTAATGCTCCATATTTGACTTTTCAAAAAAAATGTTATGCTCCAAGAAAAGCTATTTAAAGATCAGAGGAAAATGTTTGAAAATGAATGTATTCAAGACATTTTAAATCTTTTAAAATCCAGTTATTGATTTTTACATGCTTTCAAGTGTAGTCTAAAACAGTTCTTCATTTATTTTGGTCGATGGAAATAATAAAAAATCATTGGGACGTGAAAAGCTTAAATGAAGGCAGTATTCTGGAGGTTGCTATATAATGTGATAAATATTTGAAATGTTGGGGGTGCAGAGGAGGGGCGTCAGGCCTGAGCACGGGGCGCTCTGAGCCCCACGGTGGTGGCAGCGAGGAGCCCACCGGCGGAAGCCACCTCAGGCCGCCCCCCTTCCCGGCCCCTGGGGTGTCACTGGGCTTGAACACTGCAAATATGACATTTCCTTTGATCCTCTATCGACCATTTAGAATTAAAAAGAACACCTAAAGCTATAAATCAAATGTCAGGTGCGGAAGTCTGGTGGAACCCTATCAATATCCCATGATGCGTGGCTTGCGGGGGGCCTCGGACACCCAGGGGGCAGCAGGGCGGCAGGCGCTACGGTCGGGGAGCATGGACACTCGGGAGGCCGCGTGTGGGCTGGGCCTGACCGGGCCGTGGCCGCAGACACTCCCTTGCACCCCTCGCCCGGGCCCCAGATGTCCCAGGAGAGGGCACCGCAGCCAGGAGGAGGGAGGCTGGGGAGGAAGGCTGCCCGGAGGGCTCGCTCGCCACCAAGGTGGCTGCGGCACTGGGGTCACAGTGCGGTGTCCACGAAGCCGGAGCCAGCCCCACCCTGGCCTTTCTGGGAGACGCTCCTGCCCCCTCTTCTGCCTGAAGGGCCCCGACTCTTCCAGGAAATTCCGCAGCAGCAGTGAAACACCCAAGGAGCAGAAGAGGCCCTGACGGCACAGGCGCAGCGGCGCAGGCAGAGCCCCCCGGGTGGGGTGGGGTTCCCCCTGGGAGAGGCTGGCCTTCCCGAATCTGCAAGAACTTCCCGCCCTCAGCATGTCTGTGTGCTGATGGACAGGCCTCCCAAGGAGGCCCGTGGCTGCAGGTGGACGGACCCCGCGTCTCGGAACCTCAGGTCGCGTGTCGGGCACCCTATAGTCTGCACATCTGCGTGGGTGTTTGCAGACCCCAGGGGACGCGGGCGGAGGGCTGGAGGCAGTGGACCCCGCAGGCGCTGTAGCGGGGCTCCGTGCGAGCCCATCACCCAGTGGGTCCAGCAGGGGGACCTGCGACGGCGGGGACATCCTGGGCCGGGCTCCCTCGGGGCCTCCCCTCCTGCAACCTGGGTGCTGCTGGGGAGGGTGTCGGCATCTCCGGCTGCGAGGACGCCGGGGAGCGTGGCCAGGATGCACTTCCTGGGATGAGCCCGGCGGGACCTGGGGCCATGGGCCCGTGGAGCTCCGAGCATCAGGCCCGGGCAGCAGGAACCGTGACCCCAGGCGCCTCAGGCCTCACCACCAGCCTGTCCCTCCGTGGGAGCAGCCCGGAGTCAGCCCACGGAACGTGCCGACCCACGGCTCTGCCGTCACCAGGTAGCGCTGCCCGTGACCCAGACCCAGGGCAGGGACCACCCGCTGGCCTGGGCATCCTGGAACATCTGCAGACTCGCAAAGCCACCGACGTGAGCAGACGTCCCTGTGGGAGCTTCACGCAGCAGAAGTGTGGCCCCTGCAGCCTCGCCTCCTCACTGTCCCCGCCGGAAGGCCCCGCTGCCCTGCAGCACAGCTGGTCCCCAGGGAGCAGTGACTGCAACCCTGGCGGCTCCCGCAGGACACTGTGCGCCTTCCCGGTTCAGGGACACCTGTCGCTGCAGTGACCCATACATGCGGGGACAGGCTCCCAGGAGGGGCGGCGGCCCATCCGCTGAGCGTGGGGTCCCAGCCTCGTGCTGCGCAGTGGGCAGCCCTCGCCGGGTTCCCCGCTGCGCACACCGACGCAGGTGGGTAGAAACAGACGTGGACCCGGGTGCACGGCTCACACTGCGCTCCCGCCCCGGGGAAGGCAGGCAGTCGCCGAGCGGGCTGTGCAAGTGAGGGAGGCCGCGCACGCACCTGGGCCCTCCTGTCTGCACACGGTCGTCGGGTCGAGGCGAGGGGAGGCTGCCGGTGCCCATCACAGCGCTGCACGGAAGAGCCAGCACCTGAGCAGCCTTGGCGTGCTTCCTGACTCTACAGAAACAGGTAATCCAGGGGGACAGCCCGGGATGGCGGGCTTTGGGAGGAGGAGCACAGACAGGAGTTCCTGGCCCTGCGGTGGGCCCCCTCCCCCACCCGGAGCTGACAGTGGCCAGCACATCCCCGGGGCCCGGGCCTCGCTCCTGGAGGACGTTTCTGCGCCGCCAGTGTCCAGGAAGGGCAGGTGCCAAGGCCCCGGGAGAGGACGCAGCAGAGAGCAGAGGTGGGCACGGGGCTGGTGGGCCGACTACAGTTATTTTTCTGTTCCATTTCACCTCCAAGTTGAATTATTGATTCTAATACTTTATTTTCACACGAGTTTATTTGAGCGACAGATGCTACTCAGGTAGCCGCCGAAGCAGAAATGAGATTCTGGTAATTAAGGATTCCACCCGGGGTCGAGCACCGGCGGGGATTAGGCTGCTCAGCGGAGTGAGCACAGAGACTCGGGGGGATTAGGACACCAAGTCAATAATTTCTTCCAGTTTCTTAAATTACACTTCGGTTCTCAGGAAGGCTTAGGATCCGGCCCATTGGCTCCAGAGAGAAATTCATTTAACTTGGCTTCCATCCTTCAGGGCGGGGACCGTCCCGGGGGCGGCGGCGGGGCTGTGGGCGGGCGAGTCCCCACGCAAGAGCGTCCGTCTCAGGCTGCCCTCTCCTCCCAGTATTGGCCTACGTCTCTGTCCCACCTGGGGCCGGCGAGTCACAGCCCGCATCCCGGGGCTCGGAGGGCTCGGCCGCGCGGCTCCCACTTGACCCGGGGCCCCCGAGCAGCCCTGTGCCTCTGGCTCAGACGGGCATCCAGGGCTTGTGCAAGCACGTGGGCAGGTGCAGGCTCACCCCGTCCCCACTCTGCGCCAGGGTGTCCGTGCCCCCGCATCCTCGCACGGCCAGCATGTCCCGCATCTGGAGCGTCCCCGCCGCACTTCGCGCCAAGGTTTCAACAGACCTCACCAAGATGCCATCTCAAATGGAACATGCCATGGGAATCATGATGTTCACGTTTCACAAGTTTGCTGGGGATAAAAGATACTTGACAAATGAAGACCTGAGAGTACTCATGGAAGAGGAATTCCCAGGATTTTTGGAAAATCAAAAAGACCCTGTGGCCGTGGACAAAATAATGAAGGACCTCGACCAGTGCCGAGATGGCAAAGTGGGCTTCCAGAGCTTCTTTTCACTAATTGCTGGGCTCACCATTGCATGCAATGACTATTTTGTAATACACATGAAGCAGAAGGGCAAGAAATAGGCACCATTGAGCAACACTCCGCCCAGAGTGAGGTGTCCCAAAGGGTCTCAAGGAATCTGTCCCACAGCTTCCCCCTGTATAAAGGATTCCATGAGCAGATCAGGACCCTCAGAAAACGTACAAATAAAATCCAACCCCCATTTGAGAAGCAGAGAAAGAAAAGTCAGTAAAAGAAAGCCAGATAAGCTTTTGATTTTTATATTGCTTATTGCATCCTCTTACCCTCAATAAACAAATTCCTTTTTTAGTTCCTAAAAAAAAAAAAAAAAAATTCACCCCGCAGGTGAGCTCAGGACACCAACCCCCCCACTGCAGAGCAGACGCACCCCCGGAACAGCACCACCACCCCCTGTGCTCACAGCTCCTTTACAGCCAAGTCTACATTGTTGGTGGGCCTGGGAGGACTGGGCCCGAGTAACTGAAATCCACATTTACCTCCGAGCACGGGGCTGAACGGTAAGGCTGTGGGACGGGCGTTGCCAAGCTCGCAGGCCGCACTGTGGCCCGGGTCATACAGCTCCACATTCCACCTTCAACCTCGATCTTGACCGAAGGGTCGCCTCCTCCTCTTTCTAACGGTGTCTCCTCCTTCCCCCACCTGGGGGGTGGGGGGTCAGGCTGCTGATGGGCGAGGTGGACCTGCGCCAGCGCCCAGGGAGATGTCCCATTGGAGCCCACACCGTGTCATCCCGACCCGGAGCGCACCCGGCACACTGGGCCTCCCCGGGGGCCGCGTGATCCCCTCTCCTCCGCTCACCTTCCCTCCACACAGCACACGCAGTAGGAAGGCCTGCCTCTCCGCCCTGGGTCTCGGCAGCCTGTGGTTTATCAGCAGCTGATCTGCCCCCGGAGAAGCCCGGGTATCATCCTCCAGGAGTGCTTCTCCCCGGGCCTGGCAGGAATCTGCAGTAATTCTCATCCCGTGGGCACCGGGCCCCGGAGAACACCGGCCGTGGACGTGCGCCGGCTGCACAACCCCCGTAGCAGCAAGTTGCGGGGGGCTCTCCCAAGGTCAGGGCGGACGACCACGGTCCAGTACAGAAGGAAGGGGAGATGCTCATCGGGGAGACACGCTGAGTCCAGACGAGCACAGAAACGGAGGCTGCGCCGGCGAGCAGACGGAGGGAGCTGCAGGCAGGAGCAGCTCTAGGCGGACAGGGCGGGGGGGGCGGGGGGGCAGGTGCCTGGGGAAGGTGGGAAAGCCCCATAAAGCAGGAGCGCGGGAAGACAGCTAACGGGAGATATGGTCTGGCGCTTTGAAAGGGAGGTGGATTCGCGGCAGACAGCGCCTCAGCGCCCGCAGCCTGGGCCGCCCCTGGAGACCCGGGCCAAAGACGTTCAGCCGGCCGGGCCAGACCCGGAACGTGGATGCAAACACCCAGCAAGGCCAGAAACCAAACAAGCAAATTATAAGGTGTGAATTTCTTGAGATCCCTGCTGTTGGGACGGTGGTCGTTGGTCCTGGTAGGCTTCACGGAACCCGTCAAACTTTAAATCTAAGCGAGAAACCAAAAAGCATCAGGGCGGCTCTCAGCTGGATGTGCCCCCGAAGCCCCCACGACCACCCCGGACTGCAACAGGGCAGCCCCGCAGAATCTGCGTCCGGGAGCAGAGCCGCTGGGGCCGCCATCGGCACGTACCGGTCAAGCAGGTGCATGTCGCGGGGGCCACGACCGTGACCTGCACGGAGACGGGGCACCCGTTAGCGAAAATAAGATCGAAAGTCAACCTCACGGCAGCTGCCGCCGACCCTGACCTCCCGGCATTTGGGCAACGGCACCATTTGTTTCTAATTGAGTTCATCGCTCGGTGGCTCCAGAGCCGCGGCCGGCGTCCGTCGGTCATGCCGTGAGTCTAGAGTCCCAAACCTCCCAGAAGCTGCTCCCCGGAGCATCAGTCCCTCAGGCGCCACTCACGGGGTTAACTGTGGGGCACGGAGCAGGTGCGGGTCCAGTGCAGGTCCCCGTTAGCCAAAGAGCCCGGTCGCATACAAGGGTCGCCTGTTTTGTTTACCCCGTAGGAAATCTCCGTCGTGGGCCTGATAGGATCTGATCCTGGCCAAAATCAGCTTATGAGAAACCACATCTCTTTGTTGTAGAAAACCATTTTTATAAACTTTTTCCATTAGGAAAAAAAAGTGGCGACGTGACGATGGTGTCATGCGGGAGCTGTCGGCACAAAGTCCCGTGGCAGGAAACGCGCCGCCAGGAGCTCCATACTGATTTCCTGGGGGGCCTCCCGTGACTCCGCAGACGCTCTCGTTAGGCTCCCTGGTATTGAACGAACCCTGCGCGCAGGAGACACGGAGTCCGAGACAGAGACACGGGAACGAACGCCCTGCCCACGTGAGCTTGACGTCCCGACGGCTGGCGTTGACCGGTGCGTCCATGTCCCGGCGGCGAGCATCCTCGGAACAGACAAGCTCCTCCTCAGTCGTCAGCGCAGATGCCAAAGGCACCGTGTTCAGGTGTAGCGAGTCCCACATCGCCGTCCCACGGCGGGGCCCGGCCTCCTGTTGTTCCCGTCCACGTTCACATGATAATCAAGATCGGAAGTTCTTGGCGAGCCGCCCCCCACACACACACACACACTCTGGCCAACGAATAAACCCAGGCGTAAACACAGGGCCAAGCCGCCACCACCGCTGCCGGTGTCCCTGTGCTGCCCTGGTGGCTGTGCACAGAATCCGCCGTGAGGGGCCTGGAGGTATGCGCCGACCCCCGCATACCCTCCCGCTGGTGTCCAAACCCCGACGGCCTCGTGGCCTCTCGGACCGAGACACGGGAGGCCACTCCCTGACCGCCCTGCTCGGACGCTTCCCTGCGCCCCAGACACCCACCACGGCGCGGGGTCAGCGTGGGCCGCAGGCGGCCGCCGAGCACCTAAGGCTGACCGGTGGGCAAGGAGGCACACAGCTAGCGATGTCCGGGACGTCTTCTCCGGGCAGGGGTGTCTGCCATGTCCACTGCTGAGCACGGGAACATCCCAGCCTCTGCCCCAGGTGGGCATCACAGTCAGGCCGGTGGGGCTGTCGGAAGCGGTGGAGCCAGGCAGGAGGCGCACAGGGACAGGCGCTCTGGCCGGAAGGCCAGCCGTGGCATCACCAGCAGCATGACCATCTCGGGAGTTGGAAGAGGGAGCAAGGAAGGCAAGAGCGCTCGGGCTGCGGTCAGGCACTCGCTGGGGAGCCAACGGGGTGCGCGGCCGAGGGACGATGGAAGGGGCCTGAGGACGGCGCTGGCAGGGGCACCGCAGGCCTGATGACACCTCACAGCGAGTAAGAGGCCACGACCAGAGCCGTCACTCCCGCCCGTGTCCACTCCAGGTCCCCGGCCTCTCCTCTCACACACACTGCGGGCGACACATCTCAGCGCCCCCACCTCGGGGACACCACAGACCCCACGGCCCGTGGCAGACCCTGCAGGAGCCCGTGGGCCGGGAGGGGCGGCGAGCACACCTCACCGAGCACGGGCGCAACCCCTCGTCTCCCACCGGAGGGAGCTTACCCTCTTCCCCTTCCTTTCGCCCCACGCAGCTCAGTCTGGGCCCCCACCCCACCCCACAGTCCCACCGCCGGGTGCTCACCCTCAAGGTGGCCCTCGGCGCCCCCGCCCCACGCCCATGCCCCGGCCCTGCTCCAGCTGCAGTCGCCGCCTTCTGTTTTGCATTTATGTCTTGAGAAAGGCATTGCCCTGGCGACACTCCGCGAAGTGTCGGTGAGTAGAGTCTGTTATGTGGGCTGCAACGCCATCTGGACTTCCTGCTGAAAAGGCTGGACAGGGTTAGGCAAGATTTTTATCAGATCTGAAAGAGGAAGGGTAAAAAAGAAGCCTTGAATGCATTACCATCTTCCAAGGTTGATGTCAGATTTTTTCCCCCTTGTCGGCTGCAAAACAAAGACGACAAACCAGAGGCGCTGAGGATACAGACGTGCATCTCCAGAGGAAAATGCCAAAGGAAGTGGAGCATAGGGATCCCTGGGTGGCGCAGCGGTTTGGCGCCTGCCTTTGGCCCAGGGCACGATCCTGGAGACCCGGGATCGAATCCCACGTCGGGCTCCCGGTGCTTGGAGCCTGCTTCTCCCTCTGCCTGTGTCTCTGCCTCTCTCTATCTCTCTGTGACTATCATAAATAAATAAAAATTAAAAAAAAATTTAGGAAGTGGAGCATAAACAAAAAATACATTGGTTTTGGTTTTACCAGAAACTGGACAGACTTCGGTCGGTATGGTCGTTTGTGGCGGGTCCAGGCCGTCCCAAGGAGGGCCCTCAAAGTGCAAACGGGAAGCCCCAGACGCTCACAACCAAACAAGAGCTGCTCTCCGAAACCTATTAACGGCGTCTTCAATGCGCAGGAAAGACCGAGGGAGGCCAAGGACAGGACCTCGTGAGGGTGACTGCACGGAGATCCCCCAGCCCGCTCCCTCTGGACGGGACACACTCTTCCAAAAAGGTTCAACTTTCTGGTCAAAGCATGTCGGTATCTTAGCAACACACTTGTGACCACCCGGCTTTGCCGGCAGAATGAGTTCTCGGGTCAGGGCACCCCCGCAGCAGGGGCTCCGGCTCGGACAACGGGCCCCACCACCCATCAGCTGCAGCGCAGGAGAACTCACTCGTTTCTAAGCGCATTGACTCGGGAAGAAGATGTCTTCATGGAGAAGGACCAGAGCTGGCCTCAGGTCAAAAGCATTTCGTCTAATTAGGGGATAAACAGGCTGCACAAAGTGATGGTGATCGATCCTGAAGAAGTAATTGATGTAACATTTCCTGTTTTCTCCTAAACATTTTATTGCAACAAGCACGGCTCATTAACGCACGTGCAGAAGCCAGGGGGACGTGAGATGCCACATCGGATGGGAAACAAGTCCCCTCTGCGGCGGTCAGAGACCCCTGGTGGGAATCGGTTCTGCAGCCCAGATGTCTCCGAGCCACCAGTCCTTGGGCTGCCGTCCCTGCAGCTTCCAAGGGGAGAGAACGCCCACGGCCTGCGTCGGAGCCGCCACCCGGCCCCAAGGCTCGTCCAGAGGCAGACGTGCTGGTGGCCTTACTGTTAGGGTCACGGGACGTCCCCACACAGCCCCTGAGCTCCCACGGCAGCAAAACTCTCCTCTCTGCATGGCGCGAACTGCACCCCGGCCTTAGAGGAAGGCAGTGGAACCCCGACCCCGTGTCCGTAGCAGAGGGTGGACGTATGGTGGGCCGTGGGCAGAGGCGGGCAGACCCTGCCGTGAGCAGTGTCCACGGCCCCCTCCGCGCACCTGCCGGAGTGCGACCCAGCTCTCTCGTCCCTGCGTCAGACTCCGGCTCTGCGGTCGGCTCCAAGGTCGGCTCCCAGGTGGGCTCCCAGGTGGGCTCCTAGGTCAGCTCTGAGGTCGGCTCCCACGTTCTCCCAGACTCTTCTCACCTTGAGACTCAATCTAATAAAAGTCCACCTGCCATCACACCGGGGTACACCCAAAGGAGCCACCCCAGTTTCATGTTTGTTCTGAACAAATCTGAAATGTGACCCAGCCAAACAGACTGCGTCACCACTTTGTGAGGCTTTTTCAGATAAACGCCCTTTGATCACTGTCACTGTTAACACACCGTCCATTGGGGTTCACTGGGACTTCTGTACCTACCTTCTGCCGTTTTCTTGTCTCGTGCTGTGTCAGACTTTGGCATCTGTGTGACTCGGCCTCATAGAATGAGTCGCGAGTGTCCTCTCCTGTTCCATCTGTTGAACGACTTCTAAAAGTATTGGTATTAATTCTCTGAATGTGTAGTAGAATTCACCAGTGAAGCCATCTGGTCCTGAGCTTTTCTTTGTTGGTTTTTAACTTTTTAAAACTAAAATATAGTTGAGAGATTTCTTTTTTTTGCTAATTCAATTTCTGTCTTTTGTCATAACACTGTTTTATATTGTTATATTCAAGGCATTCGATTTCCTCATTTAGTTTGGGGAGGTTATACGTTTCTGGGGATTTATCCATTTCTTCTATATTATTCGATTTGTTGGCACATAATTGTTCATAAGAGTCCCTTATGATCATTTTCATTTCTGAGGCACATGTTGTAATGTCTCCTCTTTCATATCTAATTTTGAGTTTTCTCTCTTTCTTTCTCAGTTAACCTAGCTGAAGATTTGTCCATTTTGTTTATCTTTTTTGCAAAACCAGAGCAAATTTCAAAATTTTGTGGATTTTTTTTCCGTTGTTTCCTATTCTCAATTTACTTCAGCTCTACTCTTTATTATCTCCTTCCTTTTGCTATCTTTGGGCTTAACTTGTTCTTCTTTTTCTAGATGAGGTGTACAGGTAGGTTCTCTATTTGAGATCTTTCTTCTTTTTCACTGTTGGTGTTTATTGCTCTGACTTCCCTCTTAGCTCAGGTTTGGCTGCCTCCCATAAGTTTTAGTGCTGTGCTTTCGTTTTCATTTGTTTCAAGACATTTTTTTTTTAGCGTCCTTTCTATTTCCTCTTTGAACCAATAGTTATTCAAGAGTGTGCTCTTTGGTTTCCATTTATTTGTGGATTTTCCCCCTTAAAAAAAAAATCTAGTTTCATTCCATTGTGGTTGGAAAAGAGGCTTGGGAGGATTTCTATATTCTTAAATTTGTTAAGACTTGATGGGTGACCTAACATGTGATTTATGCTGGAGAATGTTCGCTGGGTGCTTTAGTAGGACGTGTACTCTTCTGCTTGGGGATGGAGAGTTCTGTACCTGCCTGTTAGATCCGCTCGGCCTATATTGTTGTTCAGTCCACCTGTTTATTGACTTTTTATCTTAATGTTCTATCTATTATTGAAAATAATAGTCTCATTATTTCACAATACTTTATGAAAATGTAATATTATCATTACTATTATTAATGACATTATGTATAATCTCCTACTCTTCTTGTGTTGATGTCGATCGCCCCCTTCAGGCCTGTCAATATTTGTTTTCCATATTTAGGCGCTCTGATATTGGGTGTATAGATGTTTATAATTGTTAAATCCTTCTGTTGAACTGACTCCTTTGTCATTGTATAATGACCGTCTTTGTTTTTTGTTACGGTTTTTAGTAGTTTACTATTTTGTCTGGTAGGAGTATAGCCGCCTCTCCTTTCTTCTGGTGGCCATTTGAATGGACTGTCTTTTCCATCCCGTCTCTCTCAGCCTACGTGTGTCCTCACATATAAAGGGGACCTCTTGTAGGCAGCACATCACCGCACCGTGTGCTTGTTTCAGCCACTCCAAGCCTTTTGTTCGGGGAGTTTAATCCATTTTACATTCAGAGTCGTTATGGGCAGGAGAGGACCTACTATTGCCATTTTGTTACTTGTTTTCTATCTGGTTTATGATTTTTTTGTTCCTTTGCTCCTCTCTTGTCCTCCTTTGTTACTTGGTTGTGGCTTTTTTTTTTTTTTTTTTTTTTGCAATGATGTGCATTGATTCTTTTCTCTTTATCTTTTATTCATCTATTGCAGTTTTTTTGTGGCTGCCTTAAGGCACACATAAAATATCTTGTAATTTTAGTTATTTTAGGTTGGTAAAGATTGCATTTCAGTCACACACAAAGTCACTCACCACACTACTGTTGTGTAATCTGTCTTTGGTGTGTCTACTCCGTCCGCCTTCAGGAGTGAGATTTAGGCCTTCATATGTTTTCATGTGGCTATTTGGAGTGTTTTTGGTTTAATTTTAATAACTTTCTTCAGCATTTCTTGTAAGGCAGGTCAAGAGGTGATAAACTCCCTCAGTTTTTGTTTGTCTGGGAAAGTCTCTATCTCTTCTTCATTTTTAAAGGGTAGTTTGCCAGGGATAGTACTTGGTTGGCTTTCTTTTTCTTTCAGTACTTTGAATATATCACCCACTGTCTTCTGGTCTCTGAGGTTTCTGCTGAGAAATTTACTGGCAGTCTTGTGGGTGTTCCCTTGTATGTGATGTCACTTTTGTCTTGCTGCTTTTGAAATTCTCTTTGTCTTTGATTTCTACAACATAATTACAATGTGTCTCCAAGTAGACCTCTTTATGTTTAATCTATTTGGAATCCGGTGGCTTCTTGAATCTGTATGTCTATTTCCTTCCCTAGATGTTGGGGGGGAGGTTGTCATTATTTCTTTAAATATTCTTTCTGCCTCTTTTTTCTTCTTTTCTGCTGTTGAACTCTCAAGAACATATTATGTTCCTTTGGAAGCATCCTATAAATCTCATAGGCTTTTTTCACTACTTTTCATTCTTCTTTTGTTTTTTCTCCTCTGGATAATTTCAAATGCCTTGTCTTTGAGTTCATAGTTACTTTCTTTTCCTTGATCGAGTCTGCTATTGAAGCTGCCTGTTGCATTTTTTTTTTCATTACAGTCATTGTATTCTTCAAATACAATGTATTTGTATGCTCCAAAATGTCCATCTGGTTCCATTTTATGATATCTATCTCTTTGTTAAACTCATCATTTTGTTCATGTATTGTTTTCCCAATTTTATCATGTTGTCTATCTTGGTTCTCTTGCAGCTCAGTAAGCTTCCTTAATATCATTATTTTGAATTCTTTGTCAGGAAATTCATGGATCTCCATTCCTTTGAGGCTGGTTACCAGAAAAGTTTTGTGTGTTACTAGAAAGGCTACAAGTAGCCTTGCTTTGCTGTCTATACATTTGAAGGAACAGTCACTTCTTCCAGAGTGTAAGCGCTCACCTCCATGGGAAAGGTCTTCACTGGCCAATGAGTGCAAGGATGCCAGCCGGGTGGCATGCTTAGTGGTGCCAGATTTGGCACTGGTTCCAGGGAGTGTGACAGCAGGGAGTCCAGGTCACAGGTGTGCACATGATAGCGGTGAGACCAGGGCATGGGGGCAATGCCTTTCTCGTTCGTGGAAGTCTACCTGAAAGAAGAAGCATTTTCTGGGCCATCTCTGTCCTGTTTGTTACACATAGTAAAAAGGGCTGGGATGTGTGTATCTCTCTGGTCTCAAGTATCTCTATGAGCTTGAGGAAATGCACAATCGTGGCCAAGTCCTGGTGTTAGTGCCTCAGATGCACTATTTGAAATTATTTAGCAATTTTCATCTACTTCATTACTCCTTCTCCCCAGAACCTATTTTCAGGGTAAAGAAAGAACACTGGGGGAGGAGGGAATGAATCATCAGACAAAGGCATTTTGAGTTTGTCCTTAATAGCATTCATAAGTGAGTGTGACACTGATGTCAATGGTGATATTGCAAAACAAGTGTTAGCATACTTTATTATTTAGCCAATAACTAAAACACTCTTCTTGAATTTAACAAAAGCTGGGAAAGTAAATATTACTTCCTTTATGGAACAACTACTTTTTCCATTGTGAATCTTTTTCTCTTGATGCACTGAAATGGCTCTCGTTGTTCATGTCTTTTTAAATCCTGATGAACTCAAACAACCATGAATCAATCCCAAACAGAGGACCTCATCTGTTAGCACCCTCATATTAGCACACTAATGACATTTTAAAGATTCTAATTAAACCCAGATGCAAAATATCTTCCTGAGTACATCGGAAATCACGAGAATAAGGAAAAGAGAAATACCATATTTTTCCAATGCAGTTTCAGTTTATTTTCTATATTTTTTTGTATTCCAATTTTAAGTTGATTGCTATAGTAGTAACCACTATTAACATGTATAAACAGATCTGTGGTTATCTAACAATTTAGGTAATTGTGAATAGCTGCAAATTTACTTAATCAATAAGTAGGTATAAAACTACCTGCACACATAACCCTCAGCCCTCAATTATCAAGATAATGAACTTGTGGTCTCTCATTGTAGGCTTTTCTAAAATCCTCAGCTAGTAAAAATGCCTTAGAAGGTACACTGTGGCTAAAAGCCCAAATGTCGGAGCCAGAATTCAAACATGTGGATGTGATTCTAATCCAACACTGACTGGCTGAGTCAGCTCCTGTGTCTCAGCCCTGGCTGCCCTTCCATAAAGCATTCATCCCACTGTGCCTGGTTCCTGGGAACTGCCCAGGGTGGGCAGTGGTGTTGGCACCACTCTCCTCTCACTGCCAGAAGAGGGGGCCTTCAACTGCCACCCAGCCGCTGAGTCCCCCGGGCCTCCAGCCACTCTCCACTGAAGGTGCTCAGGAGCCAGATGGCAAATTCACGAAATAAACAGCAGAAAACGGGTAGTGTAATCTATTTATCAGACACGGGAGAGAGAAGGTCAGCTCCTGATGTTACTTAACCTTTGTTATCAACATAGCATGAGCCATTCACATAACTATCTCCCTCTTTTTACTTTATGCAGATCATTTATTTAAAAAAAATAAGAACTATATTCCTCATTTTTCCTAGACTGTTTATTTTTATTGTAACCTTGTAGAATTTTAAAATGCCACAATACCTGACCTAAAGTGCCTTCGTGTCTATGAAATTTTATTTACAGACGTGACCATCCCCAGCCCTGTCTACTCCTATCTATCCCATCATACATAGGAGGGTCTTCCTATCCACTGGCAGAGAATCCTCTTGTTCAGCAAAATCCCATCCCCTTGGGGAGGCAGCAGCAGAGGGACCCTCACTGCTGGGAGGTTCCACTGCCCCTGGATTTGTTTGTTTGGTCTCGACACAGGAAGAGGGAGGCATACAGGTCACGGTCTTCCTTGAGGAGCCAAATTTGGCGGGGGTCACTGTGTGGCACCAAGTGGGGTGAGGCCTGCAGAAGCCAACGGGGGAGATGGGGGGGAGGCACAGAGCTGGCAAGAGGGAACGGGCAGCCGCGTGGGGGCCCAAGACGACCACATGGTAAGATGGGCCGATGTCTCGTGGCACATGCCCCTGCTCTTGCAGGGAGAGGTGGCCCGTTCCCAACCCCAGGAGAGGTGGAGGGCCTGGCCCATGCCAGCCCAGCTGTCTCTCCCGACTGCTGACCCGCAGGCCGGCTCCAGGTGTCACACGATCCTGGCAGGTGAGGGGCCATAGCGGCCGGAGCGAATGCAGCATGGGAAGTGGGGGTTACAGCCATGGAGCAGGCGGGGTCAGCGCATGGAAATCACAGAGAGGAAACATCGGTGGTGAAGGCGGTCCTGGCTAAACTGACCAACAGGACCCTCGCTGAGGACGGGCCAGGTGGTCAGGCGTCACCTGGGGGAGCTGGGGACGAGGACCTGGGTCGGGTATGGAGAGCGGGGGCTTCTGGTCCTGAGATTGAGTGATGCGGGGAGGAACACGGAGGCCCAGACGGCAGGCTTGGTTGAGCACAGCTCAGGGGAGGCTCACGGAGCTCGGCCAATGAGACGACACATCGCTGTTGGTTCGTTGCACTTTCCAATCCCTGAGCAGCCTGCAGACAACGCCAGAGCGGGCCGTGTGGCCTGACATTCTGACTCGGTGGTCCTCGAGGGATCTGCGGGCCTGTACACAGCCCCAGGTGGCTTCCTGTCCCCTGTGAAGTCCTCCTTCTCCAATTACCAGGGGTCATTTGCTCCCTACTAAACTCCTACAGTGAAGACACTCATAAAACCCAAATATGTGTGGGGCACTTGGGGGCTCAGGGGTCGAGCCTCTGCCTTCAGCTCAGGGCGTGACCCCGGGATGATCCCGGGATCGAGTCCCTTGTTGGGCTCCCTGCAGGGATGGAGCCTGCTTCTCCCTCTGCCTGTGTCTCTGCCTCTCTCTGTGTCTCTCATAAACGAATAAATAAAATCTTTAAAAAAAAAACCTTAGTGTAAGACGCAGAATTCCACATTCTCTGCCTCCCGCCTCCGTGGCTGGGTCTGCATTTGTCAGGCTCAGGTGCTCAGTTTGGTCTGAGAACGCAAGCCACGCAGCCGGGCCTTCACGGGCTCTGCGCCCCACCAGCTCCCCGGAGGCAGATGGGCCCTGGGGTCCAACTGCAGGAGCACACCCGGGAGCCCCGTGCTCCGGGCAGGGAGGCGGCCTTGTCTCGGCCTGAGCTTGTCACTCTAAAAAGCAGGGTGACACGGCAACCGCCCCCAGGACAGTAACGTCCAGCAAGGGAAACGGTGTGCCGGGCGCTTAGCAGTTGCACATGGCACGTCCTTGAGAAACGGCGGCTTCCGTCCATCACCAGGGTTCTGTTTCCTGCGTCATATGCTGGGCCTCTTCACACCGAGGACCTTGTCTTCCTCGTCTCTGTACCTCATCAGGGTCTTGCTCAATGAGTTCTGGTTTATTCTTTCCCCCAGGGGACGGGTGTAGCAGTGAGTGTGGAAGTGCTGCGCATGCCATGTGCACCGTGGCTCCTCCGGGGTGAGCACTCCCCAGTGACAGCTCCAGTTCCGTTCCCGCCCACCTTTGGGGGCGCCTCGGGAGCCAGGTACGCTGGCCAAGCCCCCGAGGCAAACACACACCTTGATTGGGGCACACGGTGCACACGTGCTGATGCTGCAGTTGCCAAGGGGAGTGAGGAGGGGTCGTCCCCCGGCATCTGGGACGTCGGGGTGACGCTCGTGCCAACAGTCACACAGTAATGTGGCCCAAGGGTGAAGTCAGACAGAAGGGGCCAAAGTCAGGGGACCGTGAGCAGACCGGTAGCCCACAGCGCGGGGCCACTCGGCTCCGGACAACATGGGACGTTCAAACGCGCTGTTGCCAAGGACACTGTCTCCCGAGTGGAAGAGTGGTCACAACTTTAAAGCTGAGGAAAGATCAAGTAAAGAGCTCAGCTCGGCCCAGAACTGACTGACGTTTTCGCTGGACGGGGTGACACGCGTGTACACTCTCCCCAGGCCGGGCTCTGGGTCTGTGTGGGGGCGACAGCGGGCCAAGCGCACCCTCCGGGGGCCCGCGCTACAGCTGGGCCGGGCTCAGGGGGTCAGGGCGCCGGGAATGCAGCCGGCAGGACGGGCCGCAGCGCCGTCGGGGTTGACTCGGGATTCCACGAGGTTCCGCCTCCGTGCGTCCTCGACTGTGCCCAGCGGGTCCCTCACGCGGCTGGTTGCCAACAAAACATTCATTTCATGCAAGGAAGTGACAAGTGTTCCTCTGTGGTTTCTAAGAAATTCTGTCTTGCACGTGTCTGGGCAAGAGCCGCATCACCCACGGGTGGCCCTCGAGACGCGGCCTCAGGTATCGCCTCCCCGCTCCGCTCGGTCCCACCTGGGATAACCCTGGGCCGTCGGCGCAACTCCATGTTCAGAGAAGAGGACACCAAGGCCTACGTCACGTTCAGAGTCAGGCCACGGTCCAGCAGCAACCCCAGGGTCTGAGTCTGGGCCAGGACAACTCCAGCATCCACCCTGAGCCCCGGCCAAGGGCCCCGTGGTCCATGCGTGGTCTCTACCGGCCCGCCCCGTCTGCGTTCTTCACCTCGGCCTAATGAGCCACGCCACCACGCAGCGGCTTCGCAAGCCAGGCTTTCGTTGGGCTCCCGCACCTGCCGTGCGGGCAGGGCTCGGCGGGGATGGTGCTCCTCTGCTTCTGGGCCTGAGGTCCCCTCCCTGGGGGTGCCCGGGAGACACAGGGTGGTGCTGGCTGTGGCCTGGGGGCCCCTCTCGGGATTCCTCCTGGCTGGGTTCCAGGAGGGAGCACCCCGGGGACCGGGCGCAGGTCATGTGTCCGCTGGGACGGTGTCCAGGGGAGGACACAGAGGAGGCACGCAGGGGTTAGCAGCCAGACGAGCCCGTAGAACGGACGACACCGGCACGGCCATGCTTGGAAGATGCAAGCTGCCAGACAGCAGGACGTCCTGGCCTTGGGGCCCACGCCACATCCTGCTGCCGCCCCCGGGCGAGGACCCCAGCCACAGGATGGGCTTGAGGAGCCACGTGCGGCCAGCCTGGCACTGGGACTGGAGGCCGCATGCGCAGAGTCCTCCCAGGGCGCTGGTCAGGCCCTGCGGCTCCCAGGCCCCAGCACGGCCCCTCACCTGGCTCGTCCCTGCGGCCCATGGACAACAGAAGCGCTGACCCACGGCAGTGCCTCCCGGCCTTGGTTTCCTCCTCCGGCCGTGGCCCCTGGCCGCCCGAGCGCCACTGCTTCTGGGGACACGGCAGGCGTCCCCCAGGGGAAAGCGCATCACCCAGGTCCCCGCCGGAGAATCGGAACCAGGCCGTGGGGTCGCCCGGACGCCGCGCCACACACACAGGGACGCCACGCCTCCGAGGGGCGACCAGCCCACCTCTGGGACTCCAGGCTCAGGCCTCTTCTGCCCCGGGGGCCCAGTCGGGACGTCCTCATCTGCCATGACTTCCTTCAGGTCTGTTAGGGCCCCTGCATGATTCGAGGTAGAGAAGAACTGAGAAGTCCGCTCATCTGAGTTACGGAGTCAGGCCCGGAAATTAATGAGGCTTGATGGCCATCGTCGGCAAACCGGAATCACGACGGGACCTCGAGGCACGCCTTCCACGGACACGCGAAGGGCCACGGGCACGGAGCCGCTCGCGGGGTATCTCTGGGCCGCTGGGAGCCGCCCTTGCACTGCCCGGTTCTGGAGGGGGGCCTGGCCAGCCACGACCCCTGGGGGCGGCCACCTGCCCAGCGTGCCCCAAACTTATCATGCGGGGGCCGCCCTGCGGGCGCGAAGGAACCCAAGGGGGGGGGGGGGGCGGCGCCCTGAGCTCCCAGATCCAGGCTGGCCCAACCCATATGCAAATCTAACCTTTCCGGTATCTCAGCATCATAAACCTAAAGACGGGATTTCAACGAGAAAATATTTACCGGAGGCTTTTTCTCTTTCATAATCTATCGATTTTAATATCCTTCCCACTTTGGCTAAATGTCAATTTTACCCTGAGGACTGCTGTTGCAAACTTGAACACATTTTATTTATTTATGGCATTCAAAATATTAGCGTTGGAAACAAGTGCAGTGTGAGTCTTCCGGTGTTCCCGCTCAGAGTTTATTTTTCCTGTTGGGATAACGCTGGTGATTCGCCACGGTACCTGGGGCCAACGGGCGGCGCGGCAACCTCCGGCCGAAGCTGAAGCGCGTGTTCCACGGTGACGCGCAGTCACCACCACGGGGCCGCCTTCCCCACTAACCCTTTGGGGCTGGAAGCACCCAACGGTCGCTGTCACTCAGCCAGAGGCCACATCCTCTCTCCCGACCATTTCCACTGCACTCGTCCAGCCTGTGGCCGTCGTGCATGAACGGCCCCCGTGCTGCCCACGGCAGATCCGAGCGCGTCGGAGCCCCGGGCAGCTGCCAAGCCGAGCCCCGTGTCCCGGGAGGCTGGGCCCGCCCCGAAGGACGTGCCCCCCCCGCCACTGAGAGGGCCCCCGCGGGCGCCTTCTTGGTCACCAGGAGCGGTATAGCCGACGCCGCTGTTTTCTGGTCAGTGAAGGGCTGATACTGCGAGCGACATCCGTCCGTTTCTCCCGAGTCTTGGGGTGAGGGTCTTGAGAGCCTCTCTGTGCAGGGCTTCCTCCTGCCAAGCCGGCCTCCACGCAGGACGGAGCGCAGCCTCGCGGCCCCACCCAGACAGCAGGGACCTCTACAAGGCCACCACCGCTACCCTCACCACCAGGACCCCCGCCCCCAGCTCGGGACAGGGGTGCAAGGACTGTGGGGGGCTCCGCGGACCCCACCCCCCATAGCTCCTCCCCTCATGGTCACAGCCCTGAGCACCCTCAGCCTGGCAGCTGCTCCTGCCTCCACCTCTCTCCTGCAGATCCCCACTCCCCCCTGGCCAGCCCCACGGAGGACGCGCATCATGGGCCATCTACACTGCACCCGACCCACATGGAGAACCACACCCACCCCCTGCCAGACCCACAGAGGATGCCCATTGTGGGCCATCTACACGATCATGAATTCACATGATCGTTAACAAAACCAGCAGACAGAGCGCTGATGGCCCCTTAGGCGCGGGCGGCGTGCTGACGGCTGACTCCCATCCCGCTGTCCCCATTCACAGTGTGTGAGGAGTGACCTCAGGGCAGCCCCAGCTGCCGTCACCACGACCATCACGTCAGGGGCCCTCCTGGCCCCTTGTCCACGGGGCCACACTTGGTGACACACGGAAGACAAAGAAAAGCTGCCCTCGGAGGACAAGCCGGGCAAGGACCCGGCTTGAGGAGCCCTGGGCCCTCAGGAGGACTGGGAACCCCGTGGAGGGCAGACGGGGTGGCCACCGCCTGTGACGCTCGCGTGACTCAAGCGGGAGGCGGCGGCGTGGACGAGGCACCAGCCCGGGGACACGAGGCTGCGGCTGGGAGTCACAGGGAGGGCCTGTGTGCTCGCGGTCGGGGAAAAGTTAATTAACTTCACTGATTTAGGACGCAACACTACACTGTGGCCTGACCCACGAGGGACGAAAATGCTCTTCGAGTGGCGTGTAGCAGTCCATGTGCCGTGTGTCCCGTGGCCCCGGGAGGACCCCTGCAGCCCCGGGCAGACCCCGGGATCTGCATTTATAGAAAGAATCCATGACACGAGCTGCTTCTAGGCACCTTAGCAGCTTCTGCCATAAACCAAGTGCCAGGCGGGTTTGCAGCAACCAGAAGTGACTGCGTGTTCAGTCCCAAGTGATTAAAACATAAAAAATGCCTGGCGTTAAGTTAGGCAGTGAGGATACACCTCCCGGCGCGGATCCCACACTTGCGCCCGGCGTGGAGCCCCCACAATCAACCACGTCATCCACGTGCACCCGCCCCACAAACCCCGCCGGCAGCTGCAGGCTTGGGTGCCGCCCGCTAACCACCAAGCCCCCGAGGTAGCAGCGGGCGGGCAAGGGCGGCTGGCCGGGCAGGCTCCTCTGGCCCCCACGGCCACACACGTCCACTCCTCGGGGCTCCGATCCGCGCGAGGACCGGCCGGTGGTGCCCTCCGATTCTCTTCCTTCCAGCCCCACAGCCAGGTCAGCAAGGGTCACAGCTCCAGGCACGTCCACACGGCCCCAATGGTTGCCACGCGGGTTCCACGTCCCAGGTGGGCCTGAACGGTGCACCAGACCCTTGTCCTCGCTTCAGTGGGCCGAGCCGCCACCCCAGGGAGCAGAGCACAAGACCGCTCCACCCTTCCTGTCAGATGTGAATGGGAAAGGGCTGGGCAGAGGCGTCGAGGAGGTCGCGGCGGCCCCGGCGGGGGGCAGGGGCAGGGGGTCCAGGCCGGCGCCGGTCAGGGAGCCAGCGCACCCCACTAGCCCTCCCTGCCCCGGAGCCACCTGTCCGCCCCCCACCCACAGCAGAACACCCGCAACCCGGGCAAGCGGCCGGCACCTGATGACCGGTCTCACAGGCCCCCGGACCCTACACGTTCCTCCAGGGACACCCGGAACCACTGCACGTCCGACAGATGTTCTTAAGCGGCAACGGAACTGCACACAGTGGCCAACCCACGCGGTCAGGCCTGCAGCCCCCAGAGCCCCCCCAGAGGCCCCCCAGAGACCTCAGAGCCCCCCCAGAGGCCCCAGAGCCCCCAAGAGCCACCCAGAGCCCCCAGAGTCCCCTCAGAGGCCCCAGAGCCCCCCAGAGGCCCCAGAGCCCCCAAGAGCCCCCCAGAGCCCCCAGAACCCCCCAGAGGCCCCAGAAGCCCCAGAAGCCCGAAGAGCCTATGAGAGCCCCCAGAATCCCCCAGAGCCCCCAGAGCCTCCCAGAGCCCCCAACCCCCCCGGCGCCCCCCAGAGCCCCAACAGGTGCCCGGGCTACAGGTGGCTCCCCTGGATGGGCGCCGCCTGCTGGGTCCGCTGTGGGGCATGGTGCTCTGCGCGCTCCTTGCTCTTCTGTGACGTGTCAGGACTTACTTGCCTTTTTATGACAAATTCCCCGCGTTCCTGCCACCGGGGTCAGCAGAGCCATTGCTGAAACCCCACATCCTCAGAGCCCGTGACCGCTCAGGGCTGGCGGTGGGTGGGCAGCAGGGCTCCCGGCCTCTCCACGGCGGCTCCAGCCCAGGGGTCTGCAGCCGGAGGACATGGGACAAGAGACAAGGGGCCCCTCACCCTCCAACAGCCAGACCCACGCATGACACCACTGCCAGGAAGGTCACTGAGACCACAGCGTGTGTCACAGGTCCGTGGGCGGGACGTTTGTCCCCCCAGGTCCCTGTGTTGTAACCGCACCGCACGGTGGCTGCGTTTGGAGAAGGGCCTGCATGCAACGCTTGGGGTCAGGCGAGGCCGTGGGGGGGCACGTCCTTCGGGAGGATCTCGGGGGGCAGCCCGCCGTCCACCTGCGCCCGCGCTGACACCAGCCTGCGGAGCTGGCAGGAACCGGGGCCACAGCGAGGGAGGCGGCCTCGCCCACCCCGGCCCCCCGGCCTGGCCCCTGCACACAGCCTGCAGCGCGGGCAGCAGCTTCTCCGTGGGGTCAAGCAGGACACGCGGACGCCACACACGGGGCAGCGGGTCTGCACCTCCGTGGAACGGACACTGGAGCTGCTTTTCTGAGCACTTTATGTTATCACCAGTGGCTGGGACGCCGCCCTCTGGGGCCTGTCCCCACAGAGCAGAGATGCCTCCGCCTTGGACACCCGGCAGCGTCAAGGAGGGGACACTCGCAGCCACACGGGCCTGCTCAGCGCAGCACCCAGGGTCCGAGCCGCACCTGCAGGCGGAAGCCAGCGGCTGCTTGGCAGGCGAAGGCTGGGCGGGAGACGACCCCAGCACACGACACGTTCGGCAAGGCACTAACATCCAAGACTCGTTGAAGACGCGTACAAATCAGCACCAAAAATAAAAGACAGAAAACAAACAATCCAGTTAGCACGGGCAGAGCACCTGGATACACGTTTTTTTCCAAAGACAAGACCCAGACGGCGCACGAGCAGGTGACAGATGCTCGACACCACAGGCGGTCAGTGACACACACGTCACAACCACGGTGCGGTCCCGCCTCGCCCGTCGGGAGAGCTCGGGTGTCGCGAGGCCGCGGAGACACGGGAGGCCCCGGGCGCTGCGGCGGGAATGCTGGGGGCCCGGGAGGTCAGAGTGGAGCCGCCCCCACCCGCAAACACTCGTGTTCTCCAAAGGAGAGGAGAACGCGGACTCCGGGGCGGCCCCGATGTTACAGCCGCCGAGTCCACGACGTCCACGGAGGAGGGCAGCCCAGCGCCCGCCCACTAGCCCCTCGGCCGCCGGCTAGGGCTCAGCACGAAGACAGACGCCTGGCCGCTGGCGGTGGCGCCGAGGGAGCTAGAGGGTGCGACGCGGAGCAGAGACGTCGGAGGACACACGCACCGTGACCCCCTCACACACGGAGAGAGACCGAGACACGGGCTCCGGGCTCCAGCGCACCCAGCAGGTCCCTGGGGCGGGGACGGGGGTGGGGATGGGGGCCAAGAGGCGCTTGTCCCCACCGTCAGTGATGCACAGAATCGGTCCTGCTGCTCCTGACGGTCACACCTGGGGGCGCCGTCCGTGGTCCTACCACTACTTAACCTGTTGTCGGAGGAGCCGACAGGGTCCTCCCTGTGCCCTGCCCGTGACCTCTGTGCCCCCCGTGTCCTCTCTGTGACCTCCCCATGTGTCCCCCTATGCCCTCCCCATGTCCTCCCGGTGTCCCTCCCGTGTCCTGCACCTGCGTCTATGAAGAGCTGAGCTGAGGGTGGCCCAGAATCCAGGGCCGGGCATCCTTGCACCAGGCAGGGACAGACAGACACGCTGGAGGAGGCAGGGACGGACACACCCGCAGCCTCGGGGGAGAGCGGCCTGCGGCACCTTGCCCTCAGCTGCTGACCCCAGGCCGGGAGGGGACAGAGTCCACGGCTCTGAGCCACCCCACCTGCGGTCCCTGGTTCCGGTCACAGCAGCTCCCACGCCATGTGCCTGGGACACATGCCCGGACCCCCGGACCTCGGCGCCCAGGTCACAAAGGTCAGGACGGCTCCAGGCCCGGGGCTGGCTCCACAGCTCCCAGTGGAGGGGCAGCGTCTCACCCACGGCAGCGAGCCTCTGCGGCAAAGCCAGGGTCTGCACCCCCTGCGGGGCCTGGAGGTCCCAGCTGTAGGGCGCCGGCCCACGGAGCCCATGCCCCGCTGCTGTCCCGGGCGGGCTTCTGGTGCGGGAGGCAGGCCTGCTGCCATGTGAACGTGTTGACTGCCTGCAAGCGGGATTTTTATAAAACCGTCTCCTTTCTTGCTCTTTGGCGCCTGTGTTGAGACGTGTTCTTACCTGTAGCACCGTGTCCGACACCCGGTGGCAGGTGGAGCTGCACACCACCCCGAGACGGGCCACGTCCCCCCGCCCGAGATAACCACCCAGAGGTGGCTGGTCTACGGCCACCAGGGAAATGATAGTAATAATCACGAGGAGAGAAGGGGCACCTTCCTGAGCACTCACGTGCAGGGGGCGGCAAGCCACGCGTGTAACACACTCGGTGCTCACGAAGGCACTGTCGGGCGGGAATGAGGAGGATCACCTTATAAATCAGGAAAATGGGCCCACACGACTCACAGCAGAGCCCTCTGTGTCCACTGCCCACGGGCACCGCCACCGCCTGCCTCCCACAGCAGAGAAGTGACACGTCCGCCTGGGAGGCCGCGTGGGAGGGAGGGGGAGACGAAAACCACAGCCGTGGGCCTCGTTGTAGATGAGCTGCTCTAAGAGGGACATGGGCCACACGAGGAAAACCCAACAAGTGGGATTCCGACAACTTGAGGGTGTGTGTGTGTGTGTGTGTGTGTGTGCACCTCCTGAATGTATGTGTGCACGTGTGTGGGGGGGTGTACCGTGATGTGGGCACACGTGTGCACCCGTGTGTATGCAGCTTATGAGTGTGTGGGGACCTGCACACGTGCATTGTCTCTGGCTGCACTGTGTGCACGTAGACGTGTACCTCTGAGCACATGTGTGCTTGCACGTCTCTGCGAGTGCACGTGTGCCTGCGTGTGTGTGTCTCTGAGCGCACATGTGTGTGCCTGTGCACGTGTGCAGAAACCCGATGGGGGAGACCGCGGGGTGGGCACGGGGAGCAGCTCAGCCAGGAGGCACCCGAGGCGGTGGGTGTCTACGCGCTGGACCCCGCCCAGCCCCCGGGCGTCTGTGGGTCGAGCGCCCCCCCCACGGGAGCCCAGGCGGGCCCCTCAACAGACGGGACAGTGGCCATGCTCAGGCGCGGGGCCAGGCGGGGCCCCTCAGAACCAGGGCCTGCCGCCACTTCTGGCCCCGGGGTGTCGGCCCAGCGCAGGCGGGGGCGCCCGGGACGCGGCATGGAGGGCGGGAGGCCCGGACGCCGCCACTCAGCCGTCAAACAGGCCTGGTGCTTGTGTCTTTCAGGAATTCGCAGACTCCGTGTCCCAGCTGGTCACGCAGAAGTTCCGCGAGCTGACCGTGGGCCTGGCGTCTGCGCATGCCCGCCACAAGGCCCTGGCAGGAATCGTCATGACCACAGGTAACGCCTCCCATTCCCCCGGTGGTATCCCACCTGCTGCAACGCACACCTCGTGTTTGCCTGACCTTGGGGACCAGGCGCCTGTCTTCCCCATGAGGACGTGAGAGGACACGCGGCACCAGGACCCACTGGGGGCTGTGGCCCCTGGTCACGGCTGCGCCCAAGTGCCCACCGCCCACCCAGAGGCCGCGTGTGGGCCCTGCAAGGGCCTTTCCTGTTAGGCCCCACCTCGGGGTTGGAGCACCGCGGCTGTGGGTGCCGCTACAGCTGGAGCCCGAGGCCGGCCACCAACGGGGCACCCCGGGCGGGTGGCTGACGAGGCTTTCCCGCCGCAGCCTCTCTGCGGCAGGTCCCCTGCCCTAAGGACACCGGCTGCGGTGGTGCAAAGAGACGGGGTGCCCTCCTTCCTGCCGGACGGTTCGCGGCCGTGGGACCCTGCGCCCCACGAGCAGCAGGACAGGAGGGCAAGGTGGTGGCCTCGGACCGCCGGGGCGGGAGACACGATGGCTCGTGTTCCGCAGTTGTGGTGAGAACATCTATGAGTGGTAAATAACTGGCTGATGCTTCGAATTCTACTGCCTCGGCTTGCAGGGTTGGTGACGGCCGACCCCAAATGAGGCTGCAGAAATAACTGCCTCTGGGTTGACTTCCACGCGGAATACCACCTACAGGAGGACCCGTACTCATGTGGACAGGCAGTGGGAAGGCAGATAGTGGGCCCACCGTCCCCGTCCTTCCACCCCAAGGGCTCCTCGGGTCCCACCGCACGCAGGACGTGAGACCCCGGGGCCTTGGCACAAGGGCGTGCACCACTCGACCTTTCCATTGCCGGCCTCTGAGCAAAATAGAGATAGAAGTGCCTCTGCTGCCCTAACGTGCTGAGTGGAATAAGGCGCGTGAAGTGCTGGGACAGGGACCAGTGACTTTAGGAGGACGATGCGCCGAGGCAAAGCCACTCAGTTCCCCCAGGGACAGCACTGTGTGCGCCCGCCAAGCCCAGTGCCCCCCACGGGAGCCCAGACACCGCCTCCTGGTCGGAAGCCAAATATTCCAAACTGAGCGCCGGGGTCCACCTCCGTCAAGACCCTCCCCTGGACGGGGCGTTCCTCCCTCCGGCAGCCACTGGTCACACGCATCTGCACGCGGGCACCGTTCTGCACACCCAGCGGGGTGACGAGGAAACACGCAGCCCCACCCAGGAAGTAGCCTGGGGGCAACGAGGGGAGGCACAGGCCGGGAACTGCTGCCCGGGGTTGAACCCCAGCTCTTCCCGCAACTGGTGACCTCAGGTCTGTCGGCCTGTTGGCAACTCAGGGGGCGGGAGGGGAGGGGATGGGAGAGGAGAGAAAGAGGAAGGAAGGAGGGAGGAGCTGCGGGAGGCCCCGAGCCCCCCGCAGTCGACCCCATTCCCGACCCCCACACGTAGGTCTCAGGTCGCTGTGACCTGCCGGGTGGATTTCCCAGCCTGGAGATGACCATCCAGTACCCTCTGAGTTTTCTGGAAAATTCAATGCTGGGAAGTCCCGGGGCCGCTCTCGGATCCCCTTGGAGCACAGCAACATTTTGCAGGGACTCGGGGACGGCACTGCGTGGCCAGTGAGCACACGGCCGACCGCGGCCGAGGCTGAGTGGGTCCGCCCCCCACCAGCAACGCGAGCGCTGAAGGACGAGCTGCCGAACGTCACCTTCCCAGTGTAAGAGGAGGTTCAGCGGCGGCACCGACTCCCAAGAGGTGGGCAGATGGGTGCAAAACCCCCGGGAGAAATAGCTCTAAAACCCACTGCGTGAAGCTGGTGTGACACGTGACCTCACCTGGAGTCCAGGTGCTGAGCACATGCGCTGCGGGCAAAGGAGCGGGTTCCGGTCCCCGGTCGCGTCGCTGTGGCCGCGACAAAGCTGGCAAGCGCGGCATCGGGTCGAAGGCTGTCGGCCACAGGGCGGGCATGCATGGCCCCCGCAGACCCAGCTGCCTTCTGTGGCCCCGTTCCCCCCCCCCCCGCCGAGGGCTGCTGGTGTGCGCTGCCTACGTCTGACACGTGGCGATTTCTCATCCTCGTACGTGTGACGGTTTCAGTGATGCACGGTCCTGGCTTCTGACATCAGGCCGAGGGGCGCCCCTGCAGGCCGCGCTGCCACGGAGCCCCCGGCTCCCCTGTCCCATCGGAGCCGCACCCGCAGCCCCCGCCCCCAGGCCACACCAAAGCCCTCCACGGTCGGTCGGGTGGACCCGAACGTGGCACCCACCACGGCCGCACGTGGTCAGGATGCGGCAGGGCCCCCAGGCACGGGGTCGCGGGGTCACGGGCTGTGAGTGCCCCGGCTGGTACATCCCCCTGTGCCAGCGCCTGCCCGAAGCCACCTGCACACAGGGCTGACCCCAGACCGTGGACAGCTTCTGGGCCAGTGCGCGCGTTTTCCCGAAGCTCAATTTTCTTTTCTTTCGCTGAAAAGAAGGACACGCCTTTGGCACATGGGCTGGGTGACGTGCCCCACACCCTCCCCGGCCCCCGCTGACCCCGGCACCAGCCTCACCTCGCTCTTCTCCCTTTTCCAGCCCCAACAAACACCTGTCAAAACTCCCTGGGAATCCCGTGGGGGCAGAAACCCGGCGCGCTCACTCACTCTCGGCCACCAGAGCAGCTCGGCTTGGGGACGATCCTGCGCCACCGCGATCTCCCCAACGTCTTTGGAGGGGATGTTGCTATCGTCTCCTACGTGGCGCTTCTACCTGGAGACACCGGCTGGCGTCCCTGCCCGCGGGGCGGAGGCCCATCCTGTAAACTGCGTGTTTGGTCATTTCCCAAGAATGTGCGTAGGCGCGAGCCACGCACCTGCCCTGATTTACTGAAGCTGTCGATTCCTGTACTTCCTCTCCTATCATTTCTTTGATGAATTGCTTCCTTTTCCCTCCTTTTCTTGGTCGAATTTTCCGTATTCCGACCGGATCCTTGGTCTCTTAGGTTTCCAGGCGCCGTCCACCCTGTGTGCTTGGAGGCCCCGAGCACTTCCCTTACCACTCCTCGACCCCGCTGCGTGCTGCATCCTAGTCTCCGCTAGTCCCTGTATCACTCAAGACGTCCTTCCTCTTGTTCTATAGATGTGACACTCCTCACGGGGCCCTGGGGACACTCGCCAGCTGATGCCTGAGCCTCCTCTGTCCTCAGACTCTGCTCCCTGTGATCTGACCCACTCTGTCTATTGTCAGTCTTTCTCTGTTATTCTGCTCGTGGCTTGTGTCTGAATAGTCACACTTGTGAGAACAAGGCTCCAGTTTCCCCTGAAACTGTGTCTCTTTCCCCCGCGGAAGGCGGGGGCTCCTCTGAGCACGAGCCTCCTGACCTGGTGGCCGGGGCCAGCGCCAAAGGTCACCTGGTGAGGCCCCCTGGGTGTTTGCTGGCCCCGCGCCCGCCTTCTCCGAGCCCACCTGCAGGCAGCTGCTCCCTCGGGGCGGCTCCTCCACGAGGTGCTGGGGTTTCACCCCGTCCCCCCAAGGCCCCCGGAATCCTTCCCGCCTGTGGATCCCACGGGAGGGGAAGCACCGCGTCGCTCGCTCTTGCCCTCCTCATCGGGAAACCTGGACGTGGTTTAGCCAAGCTGCCGAGCGATGGCTCTGTCTTCTTTGTTAAGAAATCCTGGTGTTTCCTGGGAAGTGGGTCTTGAAGGGCTATTAATAATGATGATTTTCATTTGATATGCAAATGCACACTGTTGATAACACTCTCCAATACGCTAATCAAGTTAATTGCTGCAACCCTGGGAAGTGGGAGAGGCAGGAATCTTAATTACGGCTTTTAAGACACACCGAGGAGGCGATGAAGGGGACGGGTGCCTTTCCCCAGGCCGTGGGGAGGCGGGTGGGGTCAGGGGCGGCCGCAGGCTCCGCAGCACCCCCACCACCACCACCTGCCGCGGGGCCTCTACACGCATGCCCGAGGCGTGGTGTTGTGATGCAAGATCTTCGCCTGCAAAATTATTGACTTCTGGGCTTATTAAGTGAGTAACCAGCAAAAAGACATCCCTGGTGCGTGCTTTTGGAGGTTCGTGTTCCAGCCTCCCTGCGAGCCCGGCCTGCACAGCACATCCAGGCGCTGTGGCTCTGACAAGACCCTTCCAGTTTAAGCTGACGGGCCGCTCTCATCACCCTCCAACGCCTGGCACGGGTGACTGCCCGGCGCATCTCTTGAGGGCCGGGTGGGGAGGACACAGCCCCGAGGTGGGACGGTGGGAGAGCAGCCCAGGAGATCTCCGTGCACGGTGGCAGATGCTCGAGGGCAGAGGGCACTGGCCCGTCGTCCAGGGAGGATCCCAAAGTCCCACTGAACGACACGGCACGTGTGCTCTGCCGTTTCAGAGCTTCTTGCACTGAACCAACGTGAGCACACGGGCGCCGCACTCTGCGGGATGAGGAGTCCTCCAGGGCGCTGGGCGGGGGAGGCAGCCCCCAGGCACACCTGCTGGGTCCCAGCATCTCAGCAGGGGACTCTCACAGGCGCTCGCCCGCAAGCTTGCTCCCCAGGCTCCCAAACCCCTTTCTCCCCGCTCTCTCCCTTGAGTTTGATCATAGAAACAGAAGTGGGTGTCTCCGTTCCCACCCAGGAGGCCGTGGGGAAAGCGGGTCGAGGCCGTGGGCAGGGCCTTGCATGAGGGGGACACGGTGAGTGAGCGGTCGACAGGACTTCAGAGGCTGGTCCCAGAAGCCCCTCGCGGCAAGGCGCAGAGCCCTGTGGGGCAGAGGAAGGTCCCCGCATTCGGGGAGGTTTACACTGGCAGGGGCCAATGCCCCGCACGGCGAGGGGCAGGTCTAAACCGTGGACAAACAGGCTCTGTTTCACTCCTGACGTGGCCTGTCTAGAGATAAGGGGCTCAGCCCACAGGCACACGAGGGCCAGCAGCCCCACCCGGGCCAGCCCCCTCTGGCCCAGCAGGTGCACCAGGAAACGCGGGAATCGGAGAGGAGGACAGCACGCCCGCTGCACCCCCCAAATCCCGAGCCCTGTGCACGCTGTCCAGGTGCTCCTGCTTTCTCACCATCACATCGTAACCCGGCGTCCAACTGCCCAAGAGTTCACTGGGGCACGAAAGCCAAACACCGCCTTTTACCTCAAGGCCATAAAGCGAACCCCACTTTGTTCCGGTCTCTTCAACCACAGTCTTTTTCCAATGGGAACCTGACACAGGCCTCGCTGGTGTTGGGAGGAGAGGCAGACCCTCCCCCCTACGTGCTGATCGTGGGCGCGGGGCAGCGAGAGGGGAGGAGGAAAGGGGATTTCTGGAAGATCCTTGCATGTCCCGTGTTCCCAGGAGCCCCCGTTACCTCCGATGCCCCCCACCCCGGGTTGGCAGGGTTGTAACGCGCAGCTCTGGACACCCGATAACACCGAGCGCACGGCCAGCTGGGGAAGCTGACGGCCTGCAAGCTCTCAGACTTTCGAGTGCGTTCACGGTCTACGTCCCTGTCCGACCGGCCGCAGAAGATAACTGGTCCATGGGATGGTGTGGAGCCCCCAAGGGGGCTGTGCTGCACCAGGTCACCTTTCAGCTCCTCACCTGTACCTCACCCACCCGGGACTCCGTGGGAGCTGTGCATCCAAGCTGACCGAGTAGGAACGCATCCGACATCCGACATCCGACATCCGATGGCAGGAAAGACTAGATGATGGGCGGGCTCCTAAGCACAAATCCCTGTGGTCCGCATCGGGCCTGAGGGTCTCAGCTCCTAATTCCCCTCCTCCTGCCTCAATCGCACCCCGGGGCCCTTGCAGGGCGGGAAGGAGGAGGCATCCTGCAGACTTGACCGCAGAGGCCGGCTGGAGGGACACACGCGGAGGTGGGGGTGGCCCCTCGCTGTCCCCCATCAGTGCCGGAAGCCGACCCGGCGTCTCCTCCCCACACGAAGCCCAGCCTCAGCGGTGGCCCCCAGATCTAGGGGCAGCTCAGTCCTGGCACCACAGACCCGTCACCTGACCCTCGTGTGTTCCCTGGGGCAGCGGCCTCTCAGGAGCCACCGGGCTGCGCGTGGACGGCCACTTGAGAAACCAGCACGGCATTGAAAGAGCCGAGTCGTTCATCCCTAGCGCCCCCAAGCCCGAGCCCCCCGCCCACTGGGCCCCGGGCAGGCCTGGGAGCAGGGTGCCCGCCCTCCTGGCTCCCCGAGGCTGCTGCCAAGCCAGCTGATGCTGCACCGTCCGCCCTGGGGCAGCAGGCCCATGGGACCCCAGCTGCGAGGGGCGTCAGGGGCCGCGGGGTTCCTGCACTTGCGACAGCAGCCCCAGGGCTGTGCTGTAATCCTAGCAACGGGCAGAGAAGAGCCCGGCTGCGGCACCGACAGCTCGGGTCCCAGCACTCGGGACACTCGCGCTGGCCCCTTGCACGTCGCACCTCCTTCCTGCTGCCCCACAAACCTTTGGGAGCCCTCGTTTTGTCCCCATCTTCCACACGACACAGCGGACGAGCTCTAGCAGCCCGGATGGTGCAGGCCCCCAGGTCCCCCCAGGTCCCCCCCAGGTCCCCCCCGGCCCTGACCCCATCCCCCGACCCCGGCTCCCGGGGCTTCTTGGGCAAAGTGCGAGGACCTGCACCGGCTCACCTGCGGACGTCCTCGCGCCGTTTCCTGCAGGAAGCCTAGGTCGCGGCGCACCTTTCTCGGCACCTTGCAGCTTACCTGCGATGATGCGCCCTGGGAATCTTTCCACCCGTGCTGTGTGGCCACCACGCCCCACCGGGACGCTGCAGCCACTGGTGGGGCCCACCCAGCTCGCAGCCCCGCTCACGCATGTGGAGGGCCGGAGAGGGGGGCACCCCGGGGCAGCTCCTCCCCACCAGGGGCCCGCCCCCCCCCCGCCCCCACTGGCGGCCAGAGTCTCCCAGAGCCCCTCCGTCTGCGCCCGATGAAGTTCCAGGGCCTCCCCGACCCAACACACGCAGGACTGTGGCGCACTGACCTCCGGGGATCCCTTGGCCCCAGTGACACTGTCCTACCCATAGGAGCCCTTTCTCGGGTCTCTGGGCCCTGCCCTCGGGGCCTTCCCGACATCCACGGGGACACCACCCTGGGGCCTTCCCGTCACCCACGGGGACACTCCCATCCGTGAGCTCTTACCTGCGACGCCACATCGCATCGCCACATCGCATCGTGGCTTGGCTGCGGGCTCCCTGCAGCCCCGCCCTCTTACTGACCTCTTGCTGCCCCGACAGGCGCTGTTGTCAGCTGGGCGGGACTTGGCGCAGCGGGGCTGAGGGCCTGTGCTGCACGGAGAGCTCGTCATCAGCAAGGCCTCCACCCTCCAGACCTGCACGGTTACCCACACATGCCCTCCAGCGCCTTCACGTCCTGTCCTCTCTTCCATCAGCCAAGTGCGCGGCTTCTGTTCTTGGTGCAGCGCACTCCGTGGGCGCGGACAGGTGTGCGACGCGCGGGTGACCCGGTGCCGCCCAGACCCGCTCACCTCCCCCGCCCGGCGCTCTGCTTCCCCAGGGTGCCCGCAGGTGCCGTCCCACTTGCTGGCTGGCGCCCTGGGTGATAGGGGCCCCGGCTTCCCGCGTCTCTCCACAGGGGATGGCTCAGGTCGCTTCGCACCATGTGGACGGACCGCAGATCTTTATCCGTCACCTGCTTGAGGACACGCTTCCAAGTTGGGGTCATTGTGAGCAGAGCTGCTGGAAACACCGCGTGCAGCCCATCTTGCGTGTTGCTCCACCCGGACGTAGCCGCTGCACGTGAGGAAGGAGGTGGCTGTGGCCAGATGGCCCTTCAGGGATGCGACAGCCCCCTGGGACGGTCTCCAGTGTCCCCACCCGCAGCTCCGAGGCATCACCACCTTCACCGGCACTAAGCTCGTCTATGACTTCGGGTGGAAGCGCAGCATGAGGCTCCCGAGCCCTTGGAGCCCTTGGAACCTGCTGGGTGTCTCCTAGGGTGTGTCCCACTGCTGCGCTTCTCCCCAGCACTTCCCGGGTCACCACTGAGATCAGCGCGCCTGGTTCAAAAACAAGTAACGCAACAAAACCGCACCTTTAAACCAGGTTTTGTCAAGGACAAAGCCCCAGTGCTGCCCTGGCGGGAATCCCGTTAACCTTAACAATCACGTTAGATTGGGGGGACCCCGGACGCCGAACCTTCCCGTCCAAGGAGGGCACGCACCATCCATCAGTTCAGGTTTTTTGGTGTCTTCTGGGGTGAGTCACTGTTTTCTTCATTTTTCGTCTTGGTCACGTCCTGTGAAACTCACTCCTGTTCCTCTTGGCTGTGCTCAGCAGAGCCGTTTGTTCCTCCCAGTTTCCTGCCAGCAGCCGTGTGTACAAGCGAGAGCTACTGAGTTCTGTACACTCGCTCGTGCCCTGTGACCTCACAGACTCTCCAACGACGTCCACAGTCTCCCGGCTGGGCTCTCTGGAGATTTCCATGCCCACAATCGTGGCGCCGTGCAGCGACACCGCGACTTCTCTGTCCCCACTGCTCTGGCTGCACCTTCCTTCTCTTGTTGAGTCAGTTGGCTAACGGCTCTGGGGAGTGCTGAGGGACGGAGCGGCGCGGGCATCCTTGCCGCGTCCCGGAGCCGCACACAGCCTCTAGGGCTGCCCCAGCGAGCAGCCGCAGGAGGGAGGGGGGTGTGCATGCACCTATGTCCACAGTGCGCACACCTGTCTCTGTGTGTGCACCTGTTGTGTGTGCACACCTATGTCCACGTGTGTGCATACCTGTCATGTGTACACCTGTTTCCGTGTGCACACCTATTGTGTGTGCATACACCTATGTCCACATGAGCATACCTGTCGTGTGCACACACCTATCTCTGTGTGCACACCTCTCTGCACATATCACACGTGTGTGTCTGTGTGTACACCCCTCTCTATGTGTGGTGTGTGTATGTAACATCACATTGGAAAAATCCCTCTATTTCGTTTTTTGAGTTTTTATCCAAATCCTTGTAGGATTTTGTCAGGTGCCTCCTCAGTGCCCATAATTATCATATTTTTGTATTGCATTTTAACTGACTATAAGCTATTGCTGCACCTTCAGCACAGGCCCCTGTGGCGAGTACTGTACTGCTCCTTCGCCCCCACGCGTGGCAGCTGGTATTTCACTGAGACTCTGCGGCATCTGTCCCTGAATAGATGACAAACAGGCATCCCAGGATGAAAAGGATTTGAGGTCTCCTGATCTCCGCGGGCTCCAGAACCCTCTAAACGGCCTTGGCCGCGGCTGCCGCGTCATGGTGGGAAGGATTCTCCCACAGAAGTGGGCCCGGAGCTTCGGGGGCAGGTCGCTCGACGCGTTTCCACCCGTTCCACCGACGTCAGCGCACTGTGCCTTCTGCCACGCCCCTCCTGCCGTCCCTCAGCCATGTCCCAGGACCGGAGTCCCACACCGGGTCCCACATCCACTGTGCGTCTCACAGGGGCCGCCCCGCAGGGGGAGACTGTGGGGCGCGGCGGACTCCAGGGAGCCCAGGCGCTTTGGAGGGCGAAGGCACAGCCATGAGTGTTTGTGCAGCGGCCGGCGGCACCCGGGAGGAGCGGGGAGCGTCCCTGCAGAGCTCCGTGCTACTGGGCTGGCCCGCGCGTGCCCCGGACGGCGAAGGTCCGAGAGCCAAGAAGACAACTGTGAGTGTCACCTTCCACGACTCCAAGTCCCCGCACCTGCAGAACGCGGAGCGGCAACAGGCACCGCTTCCTCCGATGCTGAGACGTGGAAGGTCACTGAGGTCCTTGGGCTGGACTCTGCTTCCTGGACGAGGCGCCGGGAACAGCAGCGGAACCCGAACTCAGGGCCTCGCGTCCAGGCCCAGACGTGGGCGGGAGCCGGCTGCCAAGGCGTCGTCGTCGTCCTCACAGTGGACAGCGCTCAACCAGGGCCTGTCAGGGTCTCCCCAGCGCCGGTGGCCCCGCACAGCCTGCGGTTCCTTCCCAGCAGTTCTTCGGTTCGGCTTGCTTTCGGCTCCGGGCTCAGCGAGGATCCCAGGGCGGGAAAGGAAGTGCGGGGGGGTGGAGGGGGGCGTACAGGCCGTGGGGCCTCCGCCGGGTCAGTGGCTGGGAACCGGGGCGCAGAGACAGTCCAAAAACCATAGTGGGTCTGACCTCAGAACTCTGCTCTTACATATGTAAAGAGAGCACTCTGAACAATGACGCGCCGCTCTGGAGGCTCACGGCCCAGGCCCACAGGCACCGAAGCCAGCTGCCCGGTTCTCCCCGCAGCGATGGCTGCCCCGGGGCTCGGCAGGGCTGCGGGGACTGGGGGGAGGTGGACCCTCAGGGCTCCCTCAGGCCCCCACACGAGTGCGGGGTGGGGGAGCGTGATCGCCGGCTCCTTCCCTCCCACCCGGCCCAGGCTCCTCAGGAAAAGCGCGAAGCCCTGGCGCCGAACGCAGAGACTCACACATTTTCATGGGTCTGGGAAGCGCGATGTTGCACATTGGCCTCGAGTTCCGGGAAACGGAGTCCGCAGTGTAGACGGTGCCCGCGAAATGCGATCAAGGTCAGGGCAGGGGTGGGAGGACGCTCCGGGGCCCGTCCCGTCGGAGGTGCACGTCTGCGAGGGTCGCCCCCGGGCCAGCAGTGCTGCAGGTCCCCCCTGTGGCTGCCCCAGGCCCAGGCCGCGCCCGTGACCCCGGCATCCGCGCATCCTGCAGGCCCTGGGCCTCGCACCCCCAGGCGGAGACGGGCACCAGCTTCGGCGGGGGAGTGAGCGTGGTAGAGCCAGAAATTCAGCACCCAACTGCTCAGCTCTGCCCCCATCTCTGCAGGCCCCCCCAACCCCCTGTCCCCGCAGCCCTGTCCCCTGTCCCCCCATCCCCCCTTCCCCGCAACCCCCATCCCCCGGCCCCTTGGCCCCGCAGCCCCTATCCCCAATCCCTGTGGCCTCCTGTCCCCCATCCCCCCATCACCCATCCCCACGGCACCCTTTCCCCCCTAGCCCCCCCCGCTCCATTCCCCATGGCCCCCTGTCCCCTCTAGCCCCCCATCCCCCGTACCCCTGTCCCCCCATCCCCCATCCCCCTGTCCCCCCGTCCCCCCGTCCCCGTGTGCTGGGGTGGAGCAGGCCCACTGCCCATGGCTGAGTGTGCGCGGGGTCTCTCTTGTGTCCTGGGTGGCACCTGGGGGGGCCGGGGCCTATGCTCACCGGAGTCTATGAGGACGCGATTCTCCGCCCCATGAGGGGAGGCGGTGGCAGGATGGGGGGCTGCTGCCCACAGCTCAGCGCCCCACATCTGCGGCCTGACCCCGGGGGCCGCCGGGTCTCTCGGCCTCCGGTGCTGCTCGCATGTGACTGTTGGGGGGCAGGCTGGGCACCGTCTGCACAGACGTGGGGAGGGGCCAACCGTCTGTGTCCCTCCGAGAACCAGCCTGCGGTCACTCAGGGCGCCCGTGGGTCTGCGGGGGTGGAGGAGCTGCTGGGAGCTTCCCGGGTCCCCGGGCCGCGGGGTGCTCTGGGCCTGCACCCCCCACACCTGCCGACACCGCCTACGGTGCCCGCGAGGCTCCGGGTGGGGGGCTCCTGCCACGGGGGGAGGCTCGGGGGGTGGGCGGGGGCGCAGGCCCGGCCCGCACACGTGGGCTGACAGTCTCTCTGTCCCCCAGGCCTGGACGTCAGGCAGGCACAGGTGGTCGTCTTGTCCTCGGGGACCAAGTGCATCAGCGGCGAGTACCTCAATGACCAGGGGCTGGTGGTGAACGACTGCCACGCAGAGATCGTGGCCAGGCGGGCGCTGGTGCACTTCATGTACGCGCAGCTGGAGCTGCACCTGAGGTAAGGGCCGCCTGCGGCCACGCGGAGCCCCAGGGCCCTCCCAGCCCCGCCCCCCCCCCCGCCCCCGCACGCCTGCCGCCCTGCCGTGCAGCTCCCAGGGCTCCCTGCCTGCTAACCCCGTCGCCCTGGGCCAGGACCCCATAGCTGCTTGGGGGACACGAGCTCGCAGGCCCTGGAAGGAGGTCGCCTCTAGCTGCCATCCAGCTGAGGACACAGCTCCTTGGGGGGGAAGGGGAGCGGCCCGTGCAACATGCACCCCCGCGGCTGCCGAGCTGCTCCAGCTACTCCCGGGCCCCCTCGTCCAGGGGCCCCCACACCCCACCCCTCCCACCGCCAGCCTCTGCTCGGTCATCCCACAACCACCCTACGTTTTCCAAAGAAGGAATGAAAGAAGCCCCCCAAAAAGCCCACTGTCCCCGGGAGACGGGCACGGCCCCCAAATTCCTGGCCGCAGGAGGCTGTGAGGACAGGGACGGCGCCTCGGCCTGAGGCTGCCCCCTGCGCCCCGGCCTTACTGGCCATCCGTTCAGGCCCTTCCAGCCGCGGGCGGCGGGCGAGCGGAGAGCCTCCGTGCACCTGTCGGTGCCACTTCTGAGAATCCCCGCGCTTCCCCAGGCCTCATCCCGAGGGTCATCTGGGGCCTCGTGCCAAAACCTAGTCCGGGGACCTCGTCCCAGGGGCTCATCCTGGGGTCTCTTCCCAGGGACCTCGTCCTGGGGGCTCGTCCTGGGGCTTCGTCCTGGGGTCTCCTCCTGGGGGCCTCATTCCAGGGCCTCATCCATGGGCTCAGTCACCACCAGCCAGGCCACAGGCCAGCAGCTCCCAGCCCTGGTGACACCCAGACCGGGCCCAAGTCTCCCTGCGCCCCACAGTTCCGAATGGATTCCACTTCCCAGAATTTGTCCCCCAGGACCGTGACCCCAGTGGCCTTGAAGGTCCATTTCTTGCCTCCTTGCAACGCGTGTGTTTGAGGGGGTCATGAGGAAGGGGCCCCAAGGCCGGGGTGGCCGTCACCAGCACTGGCCTCACTCTGCACGACACACTAAATGTGCAGAATTGAGGTGCTTATGGGCACCCGATGCGCCAGCACTGTCTGCCCGCAGGCCCAGGAGGGCGGGGGAGGCCTGTGGGCAGACTCCCGGCAGCTGCGGGGGGAAGGGGCCCTGAGAGGCCGGGGGCCGGGGACCGAGCCCCGCCCCCCAAGAGCAGGGCCACTCCTGCCAGGGAGCTGGCTCGGTGACACGTGAGCCCAAGATGGAGTCTGCGCCCCACGAGCCTCCGCCTGTTGCAGACGCGGCCCAGCGGCGGGAGGCACCACGCGGAGGGCACACGGGACAGCTGGGGAGCGATGGCGTCAGCCGGTGGGCGCCCTCCCGCTCGGCTCACGGCAGGTGACCAGGCCTCTCTGTGACCCTAGCAAGCGGCGCGAGGACTCAGAGCACTCGATATTCGAGCGGTCCAAGGACGGCGGCTACCGGCTGAGAGACAACGTGCTATTCCACCTGTACGTGAGCACGTCCCCCTGCGGAGACGCCAGGCTGCACTCGCCCTACGAGATCACGGCAGACTGTAAGTAAGCACAGCCCCACCCACTGCGCCCACGCCGGCCCGGCCGTGCTGACCGCGCGTGGCCTGTGCTGTGCGGGACAGTCCTCCCCGAGGCCCGGTGTCGGGTCCCGGGCACGGAGGGCAGGCGCTCCCATCCACGTCACCCGGTGGGCGGCCCACACCCCAGGAGGCAGGGGACAGAGAGGGAGAAGTGGGGAGCAGCTCGGGGCACAAGCAGTCCAGGCGGCGTCCCTCGCCGTTGTGGGCAACTTGGCGGAGAGAAGCGCCGGCCGCGTCGGCTCACGTGTAACTACGCCGGTGGCAGGTGTGGCCTCGGGGTGACAAGCTCCGTTGGGCGCTGGGCAGCAGCTACCCTCTGGGGGCTTCTCAGGGGCGTGTCCCACGGCATCCACCCAACGGAAGTGATGGTTCCAGAGTCGGGACACAGGCCGCCTCCCTGTGTGGTCCCATGACGTCCGCACCTCCAGGAGGTGCAGCTGCTCCACAGGGCACGGACTCATCCCTGGTGCGACGTGTGCACGCGGCACAGACGGTGCACACACCACCACACGCGCAGACCCGTCCCAGAAGCCCAGGTGCATACGACATGTACTGCACATGCATGCACACCACACACATGCACACACGTGCACACATGCACACCACATGGGTGCACACACGCACACATGCACAGGCCTGTTCCAGGTATGTGCAAACACGTACTGTACTTGCGTGTGCATCACACGTGTGCACACGCACAGACGCGCGTGCACACGCATGCACGCACGCAGGCCCGTCCCAGCAGCAGCACCAGGCCAACTGTCTGACGTGGGCAGTGATACTGAGCATGTGCATGATGAGGGATCTGGTCCCACCAAGACGCTGACACCCCAGGAAACCCCCGGCAGGAGCACAGTGGCTGAGACACACGTAGGGAGGTTTATTTGTGGCTGGTGATGTCACATCCCCCCGACCCCTGGTGGCTCAAAAAAGTCTAAATTCCCCAGGTTTACTTGTTTCCTCAAAAAGATTCGTCCACGCGGACCGTAATCCTTCCTCCCGGAGTCTGTACGACTGAACTCGAAGCCCCGGGTGTGAGGTGCTTGGGGGGCTCCCTGCCGGCAGGCCAGCGCTCCTGGGCTTGTGTGCAGCCTGGCTCATCCAGGGCCACCGGGGGCGTCCGCACACGCAGCTGCTCGCTGCCCCACTCCGCCCAGGATTCCGGTCACTGGGTGCGGTGGGGAACTGGCACAGCCGTCCTGAGCATCCACACGTGTCCAGCTACGGGACTGACCCCCACGCAGTCCCCGCGCAGACCAGGTGCGTCTCCCTGCACACAGGGCCGGGCCACCCAGGCAGGTGTACGGCTCCTGCGGGGCCCGGCCTGAGTGACAGGAGTGACTCCACTCACCCCGGGGGACCAGACGGGGGATGATGCCACATCCTAGGGTTCCGGGCAGATGGGGTTGGCCCCACCACTCCGAGGGGGCCCCGTGCAAGGAGCCCTGACAAGACCCCGGGCACCGCCCTCCCTCCGACCCCCACGTCCCAATGCACACGCCGTGTCCGTGGGCGTCTCTAACTACCCTGGGAAATTCAGTTCTCACTGCCATTTGCCAAGGTTTAACGGTGTGCGCAGATCCTCCTCTCCGTCTTCCCCCAAAACCCACGGGAAAGGGCGGCTTACGTCGTATCCCACGAGCATGTGCTGAGCCAACCCACTGGTCCTACGTTAGGGATGTTCGAGTGGTCAGGCCACAGCCACCCCGTCACAGATCTGCAGCTGCCTCCCGGAAGCCCCGTCTTCGGGTCCGTCTACTGAGTCACAGGCCGTGGCTGAGAAGGTCCGTGCGTGGAGGCAGGGCCATCCAGGGGCCCCCCGCGCTCGCCGCTGCCCCCCCAAGACACACGCGACAGGGGCTGCAGACACTGTCGCAGTGTCACCGTGGATGGCGCCACAGCCGTACCTTCTGGGACGCACACACTGCTCAGAGATGGCTTGGAAACTAAGTAATGTGGCGCTTAGACGCACCATCTGCCCTTCCTAGACCTTTGTCTCCCATTTCCGGCTCTCCTCCTCCCTGCAGCACGGCGGCCGCCACGCACCGCTCCTCAGACACGCCGCGCTCCCTCCGTGGACGCCCTCCATGGCCGTCGGTCTCCATCTCCTGGTTCTGTCCTAGAAATACAATACTCACCTGAACGACCCCGTAAAGCACAGGACCACCCGTACGTCATCTCATCATCCGTCTCCAAAGGTTTCAGGGTGACCGAGCCCACAAGGAGGAGTCCGCAGACTTGGAATACCAACAGTGGACGAGAACGTTCTGTGGATTTGGGAGGGCTCGTACGCACGCCGCACCCCACCGCCGGGGCCGCTGCAGCTCGGGGAGATTCGGTCCCCTGCAGCCCCTGGCTGGACCGGGGCCTATTCTGCCTCCAGTGCCAATGTCAGCTCCCCCCACCCCCCAGCCAGGCGAGGAAGAGCCGCAGGAAGTGGGCTCCGCGAGACCCCCAAGGCTCCCAACGCGGCCCCCTGTCCCGGGACTGATGACGCTTGTCCAAAGGCAGCCTGAGATGTAGCGCCCCCCAAAATAAACAGTTTTCAGGAGCGCCTCGTGCACTTGGCCCTTCAGGCAAAATCAATCCACCTGAAAACTTTGCGTGAACTCCTGCCCACCGGCTGCTATTCAGGCCAGGACTCCCTGCCGTCACGGCGTTAACCGCCTGTAAAGTCTACTTGCTGGAAAGTTACTCGTGCAGAAGCACTGGGTGGGAACCCAGAGAAGCCTTGCGTGGTGACAGGCAACCTCCCAGGTCTGAAAAATGACACGGTATTTGAAGCACCCGGAGAGTGACAAGGACGCCATAATTATTACAAAGAGGCAGAAGGAAGTACCATGCTCCCTGAGAAAATCCCCGTGGAGAACTCCCAGTCCCTGACACTGCAACCAACTGGAAACTGAGGCATACTGGTCCTCTGCTCTCAGTCTGCCTGACCCGGGAAGCTGACGGAGCCAGTAAGGCCCCACACGCACAGGGTAGTCAGGTCCAATCAAAGTTTTGGTCAAGGGGTTTTGAGTCATAGGAACTATTTTATATTCACTTTATCATCATTGCCACCATCATCCCCATAACCTTCACCATCACCACCATCATCACCACCACCTCCATCACCGTTATCTATGATGATCACTACCAGCATCATCATCACCATCATCACTACCACCACCATCATGACCACCAGCATCACTAACATCATCATCACCACCACCACCATCATCATCTTTCTCCTTATGGTCCCTCTGGTCTCCTTGTGACCATCATCATCACCATCACTACCACCATCATCTTCATCAATATGAACATCACCATCACCACCACCACCATCATGACCACCAGCATCACTGCCGTCATCCTCACCATCCTCACCATCATCACCATCATCTTTCTCCTTATGGGCACCCTGGTCTCCTTGTGGCCATCATCATCATCATCTGATTCCTGGTGCCACCTAAAGCTGCAGGGATTGGCTCTCTCACCATCACCACCGTGGCACATCTTTGGCTGTGCCTACCCGGGCTCAGTCTCTCCTCTTGGTTCTTCCTTCTGTGGATGACTCACGGACCGGTCAAGATTGGATCCCGCCAAGCACCTGGTTGCTGACGACCAAAAAGCAACCTGAGCCCTTTTAAAAATTCACTTTCTGCGAGGAGTACAGCGTCTTTCTCCCTAAGACATGGATGTCCGTCACTATGGAAACGTAGAACAAGAACTAAAGTTCCCAGAAACAATGAGAAAACATACCAGCAGTTATTTCGAGATCTGTAAAAGGAGGTGCACCTGTAAACCCACGCGTTATTACTTGCTGCCTTCGATAAGGATAAATAGGGCAGAAACCCTATTTCCACGACTTCAAAACTTACATAGAAACTTTTAAAGAGAGTCCCCTCAGCATCCATCCACGTCACCACGTGCGCGGGAGCGCGGGGCTCACGTGCTGTTTTCGTATCATTCGCAAGCACAGCAGTTGGCCATTTCCATATGCGACGTGCGCCAGACGTAACTAGCAGAACTTTAAGAGATGATAAGAAGTGACGGGCACGGAGGGGGGCACTTGACGGGATGAGCACTGGGTGTTACACTATGTGGGCAAATCGAACTCCAATAAAGAAATATACGAAAAAAAAGTTGACCGTCTCGGCCTCCCTCATGCTCATTCTCCAAGTAACCATGGGGTGGGCAGTGTGTGTGCACGTGCGTGCGCCTGTGACGGGGCTCTGGGAAGGAGAGCGGGAGGGTATGGGACGAAGGCTCATGGGGCCCCCAGGGAACGATTCGTAGCTTCCCAGGGTGGTAGCGAATGCCCTGCTGCACCGTGCACGGCCTACCTCACCCATCCCTGCAGCGCAGGGGGCAGGCACGGCCGCGGCCCGAGTCAGGGCACAAGAGCTGCGTCCGGCCGTCACCAGTAACCTTGCCGAGGTCATGGAGCTAGAAAACAGTCGGGCCAGGATGAAATCTAGCCGGGGTCTGCAGACCACAGGCCTCAGGCCCGAGCCCCCCACCGCCCCACGGTCTGGGGACCAAGCACAGCTGAAGGGTGCAGAGAGGGGCATCGCGCAGCATGGACATCCACGGACCTCCGACCTCAGCGTCCACGCTCAAAGCGTTTGGAACGCAGCCACGCTCCCTGGCCGCCGGCCGTGCCGCCGTGTGCGCAGCCGAGGAGCCGGGCTGGAGGCCGGGTTACCACAGAGCCCCGGACGCTCGGTGCCGGGCCCGTGCGGAGCCGTCGTGGCCGGGTCTCGAGATGGCGCTGGGCGCAGCTGTGCAGCGGCCTCTGCTCAGAGGCAAGTCCCCTCCGCTGGGTCACTTACCTGTGCTTCCCCGGCCGGCCACCCACGGTGCCGGGGCCCCCAAGAGGTCCCTGCGCACCTGCCCCTCCTCCACACCACCCCGGGGGGCGGGGGACTCCTGTCCCTGCACAAACAGGTCCCAGCTGCTCATGGCCGCCTCTTCCCTCCTAGTGAACAGCAGCAAGCACATCGTCAGGAAGCTCCGCGGGCACCTGCGCACGAAGATCGAGTCTGGGGAAGGGACGGTCCCCGTGCGGGGCCCCAGCACGGTGCAGACGTGGGACGGCGTCCTGCTGGGTGAGCAGCTCGTCACCATGTCCTGCACCGACAAGATCGCCAGGTAACAGCCCCCTCGCCCGCCTCCGCCCAGGGGGCCGCGGCCTGGCGGGGCCTGAGGGAGGGAGGGACGGGGAAGGCGCCCGGGGGAGGAGGGCCTGTCGGTGGCCTCGCTCACGGCCACCCTCCCTGCGCCATGTGCCTCTGAGCAGAGCCACGGCCCGTCCAGGCACTGCTGCCGTCGGCCCTCATCTGGAAGCCTGGGAGGTCAGGACGGCCCGCGGGCCCGTCGGAGGCAGATGGCAGATGTGCCCCCCTCGCCGGCCAGGCCACGTGCACCCTCCAGGCCTGGGTCCCCGGCACGCGGGCTCCCGAGAGGCAGGACTGTGGCCCACGGACCCTCGCGGGCCCCCCCCCAGGCCTGTGCTGACCTTCTCCCTGGGAGGCCACAGAGCCATCGGGGGCAGGCGAGGTACAGGCCAGGCCCTGCAAGGGCTCAGATCCACCAAGGGGCGCAGGGGAGTCGGGCGGTCGCCCTCTAGGCTGTGGCGGCCCCGGGCCAGGGGACAAGCTGTGGCACCGGTTTCCACCTCAGAGGGACTGGCCCCCACGCGTCAGACGCCCCCTGCTCCCTGTAGCATTCTCACCTTCCGTGAAGCAGGAGAGAGGGGCGACTTCCTCCTCCGGGAAACTCTCTGGGTGCTGGGGGTCACGGGGCTCTCAGCCACCCCCCGGGGCCCTGGGGACCCCGCGCGAGGGCACGGTGCAACCAGCCGCGTCCGTGGGTCCCACACACACGAGCGTCACGGGGCACGGCCGCCTGGGGTGGCTGTGGGCGGGTGGCAGCCTGTGCCCTTCCCAGACCTCTCCTGCAGGAGGCCCGGCCCCCGATGGCGGCCCATGGGACGCGCTCAGCTCTGCAGGTGGCCGCTACAAGTGGTGGGCGTCCCCTCAACACCGCTCGGCCCCGCTGTGTGTGCATGCCCGCCCCTGGTCCCCACCCTGGACCGAGGCCACCGGGGGCACGCAGGCCGAGCAGGAGCCCAGTCCCGTCCACCCCGCCCGTCGGGTCCCTGTGTCTCCGTCTCTGCCCTCCCCATCGTCTCCCCCATATCTCCATCTCCGTCTCTGTCCCCCGCATCGTGTCCCCCGCCTTTCTGTCTGTCTGCACCCTCCCGCCCGTCGTCTCCCGTCTCTGTCTCCCCTCCTCCTCTCCCCCGTCTCTCCGCCCCCCATGGTTCCCCCCCCGCCCGTGTCTCCATCTCCACCCCCCGACACTGGGGCTGCAGGAACACTGAACACCAGTACCGTTGGCTCCTGCTCCTAAGAGCAGGGCGCCGGGGGTCCCCTCACAGTGACGTGCACGTGTGGCCCTTCAGTTCTTGTGGCGGCCCTGAGCCTGGGTCAGGGTGACACCACCTGCCCTGGGTCCTGCTGCAGCTGCCACCTTCCGTGGGGCGTGCACCGATGGCTCTAGGCCCCGAGCTCCTGCGACATTGCACTCCGTGCACGGAGGCTTCCAAAGGGATGCTCTGACGATGGGCGCGTTCGCCTGTTTCCTTCTGTCCTGCATGGACCCACATGGCAAACCAGGGCGCAAACAACACCCAAAGTACGGGCTCTTCCCACGGAGACGCGAAGAGTGTCCTGACTTGGCTACTGCCACCGTCCCAACCCATCCCCTGGGGCCACAGCCCCGCCCCGTGACCTAAGTCACGGCTACTGATTCACGCCCCCCGGGTTGTGGGATGCACCGTGGTGGCCCCGGGAGACCACAGCCACCAGGGGAGGCAGTTTCCTCCTTTGCCCAACCCTCTTGGTCTTTGGAAAATTCTGGAACCAGATGAAATCATCATAAAATCGATTCCCAGGACGCCCAGGTGACGTCGGAGCATCATGACAGAGGGGCTGTCCCCGGGCATGAAGGGGGACCCCCCAACCGCAGCAGCGGGGGGCAGTGGCCGCAGAGCAGAGCGGATGTCGCCCACGGGAGGGGAGGGGGGCCCGGGCGCTGGTCCGCTCCCCGCAGGGTCGCCGCACCCCTGGACCGAGGGGCCCCGAGCGGTGCTCTCCGCCTTCGCCGCCAAGGATCCAACCAGAGCGGCACATAAAAATCTAAATCTTCTGGAACTAATGTTCCTTTAGATATGGTTTCTAATTTTAAGTACCTGAGCTCGATTATTGATCGCGATGTGTCTTTAAATGAACAGATTAAAACTTTCTGCATAAAAATGAACTATAAAAAATTATAGGTGTCCTCCAGGGACCGAGGCGCTGACTTCCAAACTCAGATTCCAGGCGGTGAAGAGGGACACCGTCCTGACCTAAGCGGAGGGCCCGCCGCCCGCCCGCCCGCGGCCGCCCTGTGTTTGCGTGTCACCAGCTCCATGGAAATCCAGTCAAAGCATTGCCCATTTTTTCCAATCCCAAAATACAGGTCCTTTTAACACGGTCCGTCCTGAACGCCCGCCCCGGGGCACTCACAGCTGGGTCAAGGGTCCCGCTGCGTCCTGCACCAAGGCCCGTGCACCCCGCTGCCCCCGCCGCCCCCGCCACCCCGCCGCGCCCACACCGAGTCCTACCCAACCTCCGCCCATGGACCCACTGGCAGGTCTCCACCATCAGGAATGCTCCGGATCTGGCGCCTCCTGCACCTCAAGCAGACACAGGCCTGAGGAGCTGCCCGCCGTCCACCCCCCGGACTCCGCAAAGGGCAGGGCAGCTCGGTTCCTGCAAAACCATCTGGGCATCCGGCTGGACCCACAGGAGACAGTGCCCAGGTCCCAGGAAAGCGCAGGGGTCGGCGAGGTGGCCAGGGAGGCCACAGACATCTCGCAGACGGCACGGTGTTGGGGACATGGCAGGGTCCCGACGACAGGGTTGAGGGGAAGGAGAGGCAACCTGGGGACCTGGAGAAACAGCCTCGTGTGCAGTCCAGGCCCACACGGGCCCGGAGCTTTGCCGCAGGGCTTCCATCTTCACAGAAGGAACACAAGGCGACATGTGTCCTCCAGGAACCTCTACGGGGGGCGCAGAGCCAGAGCCCAGGGCGGGCGAAGCCCCACATACCGGCCCTGGAAGCCCCACGTACCCAGAGACACCGGCCCCCACCGAGGCTCGCAGGTCTGGCACCCGCAGTGGAGACGCACAATCAGAACCACCCGGTCACAGCGAGGACGTGCGCGGTCAGTGCCGGGCAGGTGCAGCCAGAGGCGCCACATCAAGGGAGCACGTGCCACGTAGTCCTCGGGAACAGAGCAGAGACACGGCGCTAAGCAGAAGTCATTTCTTTCAGCTGAAGATGACCAGAGCGGCACGACGTCATCCTGACCCCAACTTGTGCAGTTGGTGCCAACATCCGGGGGACTCCACTCGCCATGACGTACACAGACGGCCTGGGAGTCGCGTCCGAGAATGCAGGGGACGCTGGGACCACTGTCCACTGTCTGTAACAACTGCCCCAAAACACACTGGCCTCAACAAGCCACGTGTCGGCCGCAAACCTTCCCGTGCGCAGGGCTTGCTCGATGTCCGACGAAGCTCCCCGGGGTGGGCCACCCCCTGGCCGGTGGGTGCCGACCACCAGCGGGTAGCTCAGGCTCGCCGAGGCCTCCCTCCACGGAGCGCCCGCTGCCAGGACGGGTGCGCACGTGGCTTCCACGGTGACGGCAGGCCGCCCGCCGCCCGGCTCCTGCCTCCGAGAGCCGCGCTCCTTCCCCAGGCCGACCGGGTCGACTGCCCAGTCCTACCAACAGGCGCACAGAGGACACCAGGCCTTTCATCTCACCGTGTGGCGTGAGCTTTGCAACAGCAGACACTTCTCTGGGGAGCCGCTTGTCCTAGCATCTGCAGTCGGACCGAGGTCGTGTCCACGGATGAACCCGTCGCGGCGATGGGGCTGAGCGGCAGGCTCGCGGGTCTGGCCCTGCGCTCGTTTCGAAAGGCCCAACCCGCAGACCGGACAGGCAACGGGTCACTGGCGCAGAAATGTGTCTGATGTCGTGGCGTCATCATCACCCACCTTGGTCAAAAGGCAGGAGAAGAAGGTTGGAGATTTGGGAACAGGGGAGGCTGTGGGGCGGAGGCTGTGGGGCCGGGGTCAGGGGTATCAACCTGCAGGCCGGTAGGAGAGTAAATCCCCTCTCTGGGTGGCTGGACCCGCGGGGATTAGTATTCTGTCCGGCACGGGGATCCCCGTCAGCAGCGTGGGAAACAGGCTGGATAGGCGGGACCCCCGGCTGCGCCCCAGCCCTATGACTCAGAGCCGAGGGCAGCCGGCGCCCCCAGAACACTCTCAGAGTCGACACTGGGTGTGTGTCATGCCTCCTGCGCCTCCTGTCAGGCTCCAGGCTGGAGCACCATCGGGCCATTTCTCCCAGGTGGGCAGGGCTCTACCTTCGGATCACGGGCAGGTTTCCCCCCGAAGAAGAAAAGGAGAGGGTTAGTCCGTATACCCACCCCCGCTTCGGGGGACGCGGCCCACGCTGAGGCATGCGGTTCACGGCGTAGCACGGCTCGATGGGAGGGTCACAGGGCGATGCGATCCCCTCGCCCCCCGCCCCCCATGGCTTCATCGAACACCGCCATCAGGTCCCGGAGGTTCCGTTTCCCTCCTGCGGTGAGAACCTTCCAGACCCACCCTGAGCCCTTCTCAGGGGTACCGTACGGCACTATTACATACAGTCCCCGAACACCTCCTGTCACAGCTGCAAGTCCGCGCGCTGTGACCGGCGTCTCCCCACGCCCTGCCGCCTCCGCTGACCGCCGCTCTACTCGGTTTCTGGTGGTTCGGCTTTTCCATGCTTCCCTGAGAAGTGACATCCTAGGGCATTTGTCTCTCATGTAGGATGACGCCCCCAAGAGCCATCCCAGGCATCACAAATGTAAGACCTGGCGTCGAGTCTTTAATCCACTGCAAGAGTTTGGTTTTGCGCCCGGTGGGCGACAGCGGTCCAGTTTTATTCTTCCGCGTGTGGCTGCCCAGCTCTCCCGGCGCCATCTACTGAAGAGGCCGTCTCCTCCCCGTTGCGTGTTCTTGGATGCTTTGTCGTGAACTGAGTGGCCATATGTGTGTGAGTCCACTCCTGGGCTCTCTATCCTGTCCCATTGACCTGGGCGTCTGTTTTTTGCCAAGTACCTATGTCGATGGTACTGAAGACTGAACCACGGGCTTCACCGTACGTAGGAGACATCACCCCGCGGGACCGCAGCAAAGTGGCAAGAACCCCAACTGTCCCAAACATGCACCACTAACGGCTGCCTCCCCGTCCCGTGTGCAGGTGTGCCGCGTGGTGACCACAGAGGCTGGGCTCACCCCTGCCACCGCTTCCCCCAGTCCTTAGAGGCCAAGATTCGAACTGAGCGAGGGGATTCCACAGAAAGGCATTTTTTTTTTTCCCAAGATCTCTCCTCCACACATCTTTTGGTATTTCCGTGATTGACAAATGGACAGAAATCTATTTATTGAGGGATTATCTATATTGAAAACCAGACGCGGGATCTCTTTCTTTCTCTGTCAACATCGCAGGAGTATCAGCTGTTTGAACAAAAAGGAGAGGCATTCTCATTCAGTCCTCAACGCCGACGGTTCCCCAGTTCATATTCAGGAAGACATTTGGTTTTATCGATCGTGTGAGCTGAATGCATTCAAACTCCTAGAGCCAGACAAGGAGAGGCTTGATTTTCTCTTTATTATGAAGGTTATTAAGAGGAAGCCACATAGAGAAGTCATTTGTTTTCAGACAATCCCGCAGAATCAAAACCACTCAGTTATGTTCCAGAACTTTTGTTCACAGCCAACACCCGAATGGCCTACCGCACTCTCCCGGGAACGCCAACCTTGTTGTTCGAGACTTGGCCGATTTCGGGCAAGTGCTTCGTTATCGGGGGCGGGGGGGGGGGGGGGGGGATGTCCATTTCCTTGCTTTCAACTTGTAAGAAATGTTAAAGGTTCACTAACGGTCAGACATAAGAACAGACACACCCCCAGAACCCCTGGCGGCCGGCGGTGACGTAGCACCCTACCTGCGGGCAGATGGCGCCTGTGACTTCGTCCGCAAGAGTTCCTGTGCTCATCACTTGGTGCCAACACAGGAAAGCCTCCAAGTGGGTCGGGAATAACGTGTGCACTTGACAGCAGACGCCGGAAACCGTCGCACTAACTGCTACCCTTGCTCCTGCTTTCTCGCATTCTTCTGACCCAAGGAGGAGGCATCCAAAGTAGCATCCGACCAAGTGACTTTATTGGATTTTTTTCTGTCACTCCCTGGTACTCCTGGAAATCCTGGCCCCATCCCTCAATGACCACTCAAAACACCGCGGTGCTCCTTCCACGGAAAGCTCACATGCCCCAAACTCCCCTCCCAGATTCTGCGCTTCGTCGGCGGGAGTGCACAGGCCAGCTCACACGCCCGCGACGGCGGAGTCCGGCAGCGGCCACATCACCGAGGGAAGGCCCCCGCGGCCGGGGACACGTGCTCCAGTTGCCTTTAGGAGTCCACACCTCCGAAACTTTTTGATGTTCTCTTTGGTAGAAACCACGTAAGTCTCCGAAGGACAGCGGGTTCAGCCCTTTCTGAAAGAGGTGATGGGACCTACAGAAATGACCACAATTATTTTTTTAAGCGAAGTTATGCAAATCTGATAGACTAAAGTAAATGTTTCATAAAACCAATGACTGTTTAAATTGTAGGACTAAACTGTTTGTATATAAATATTACCTTTTATATTCCATTTGAGTTTTATGTAGATGAACACATTACTTTAATGACCTGCGTTTGCGAGGAGAGCAGGAGATTCGCTCTCTCGATCCTCGCCCGCCAGATGGCTGCCTTTTCTTGCATGAGATTAAAACATGTCTCTCATTCACCACGATGCTTCTGAGGCAAATTAATATCACCAGCTAAATTGCTTGTGTTTTCAGAATAAAATTTAAAGAGAACTTTTTAAAGCAATTGGTGTCACAGGTTCCCGGAGCAGATTGCTCTCCAGGTAGGGCATGCTGGTTTTAAACATTCGGTAATTAATGGAAAGGATTCTGTGTTAATTGACTGCTTCAGGAAAAGGGGAATATAATGACTCCTTATTAATCATGAAAAGAAATGTACGGCACGGAGGCGCCACAATAATTGCTCTAACAGCGGAGAAATGTTAATTAATGAAAAGAACAATGATGTAAGAAATTAGCTGCATAATGTTCGCTGCTGATGGAGGTTGGGTTTTAACACGTTATTTACAGTGGAAACCACGAAATGTTGCCTCAGACCGATGCACATAACCTTGTACCACCCAAGTTTAGGGGAAAAAAAAGAAAAAAAAATCCTACAATGCTGCGGTCATCGGGGCTCGCAGAAGCAACCACGCTTGCCCAGGGCTGTATTTTTTTCCGAGGACAGCCCGGTCCTTCATGTCTGATCTGAGCTTCTAAAATCAAAATCTTCCTCAGAGCAGAGCAGGGTCATTTATTAATGTCATTTAATGACACAACAGGTCATCCTGGCTGCTGAGGACAAAAGGGGGAGAATGTCTTTTCCCCTAAACAGAAATAAACAAACTCCGTTTCTGATACTTCCTGGCTCACATGAAGAAAAATTCAGATTCGCTTTGGAGACACAGGGTATTTTTTTTTTTAATCTAACTCCAGTCCCTGAGAGAATATATAGTTTCCATGCCATCTAACAACTTGTTTTCCAGAAAAGGAAGCCCCAATCATGGAAACGCAGAGCCCCGTCGCGGCGCCCATGGGGTTAGGGGCTCAGCGCCCTGAGCCACCCAAGCCTGCAGCCCCTCCGTGGGGCCAGGTGTGGCCAAGGGCCCTCCTCCCTTGGGCCTGCCTGTCCCCACAACACGGCCAAGCCCAGCGGAGGCAGGCTAGGCCCGGGGCTCCCGGGGCTCCGGGGGTGTGGAGGGAGGCCCTGGGCACTGCCGCCTGCCTGGTGAGCACCGCACTGACCCTGTCCTTGCAGGTGGAACGTGCTGGGCCTGCAGGGCGCACTGCTGTGCCACTTCATCGAGCCCGTGTACCTGCACAGCATCATCGTGGGGAGTCTGCACCACACGGGCCACCTGTCCCGGGTCATGAGCCACCGGACTGAGGACATCGGCCAGCTGCCCACCTCCTACCGGCACAATCGGCCCCTCCTCAGCGGTAAGAGCACGCTGTCCCCATAGATGCGGGAATAAGGGCCCATCGGCCGCACCCATGGGTCCTGACTCGGGCAGATTTTACCCATTTTGGCTGATGGCTATTGAGATGTAGCGAGCAGGGGCGCCCGGGGCTCGTTGGTGAGGCGTCTGCCTTCGGCTCAGGTCGTGATCTCAGGGTCCTGGGATCGGGTCCTGCGTCGGGCTCCCTGCTCAGCGGGGAGGCTGCTCCTCCCTCAGCTCGTTCTCTCCCTCCCTATCAAATTTATTAAAACCTTAAAAAAAAACAAAAGGCTTAGCAAGCAAACTGACACCACTCCGGGGCTTCAGAGAGGAAGGTACAGCGCGGCCTGGAGGCAGGGGAGAGGACAGGAGGCCGCTGCCGCGCCGCAGCCCCACGTAACCGGGAACCACGCGTGGACAGGGTAGTCTCTCCCTCCGCTGGGTGGGAGGCGCCTCCCCGGGGGCCGTGCAGGCCGCTGGCTGCCCCAGGGGCTGCGGGAGCCCCCCCCCCACCACGGCGCCCGGGGGACAGCCCACGTCGGCACCTGCTCAGCCCCGCGCCGCGGGTGGGCACCGGGTCAGCGGGGCCAGGGTCGCACTGGGGGGGAGCGCGCGTGGCGAGCCCCTCCTGGTTCCTGAGAACAAGCCTGGGCGCAGCCTGGCGGGGGGGGGGGGCGGGGGGGGCAAGACCGCGCCCGGAGGCAGGGGGGCCACCCCGCTTGGGGCAGGAGCGGGCGGCGTGTGCGCCCATCAGGAGTCAGTGGGGCCACCGGCGGCCCGAGGCTTTCCTGCCTGTCTCCCACAGTTCCCTGGAGCCCGGGGGACAGGAGCATCTTGGGATGCGAGGCGGCGTCGGGGCCCGTGGGCGCCCACTAGGCCCGGGCTGCTGGGGAAGGGGTGGCAGGAGTGGCGCCCACAGCCGGCTCGCCCAGCGCCCCAGGATGGGGGCAAACGCGCTCCAACTCAAAGTCTATAAAGGCACATTTATTTTTTTAAACGGTTGGTGAGGGGATCCCTGGGTGGCGCAGCGGTTTGGCGCCTGCCTTTGGCCCAGGGCGCGATCCTGGAGACCCGGGATCGAGTCCCACGTCGGGCTCCCGGTGCATGGAGCCTGCTTCTCCCTCTGCCTGTGTCTCTGCCTCTCTCTCTGTGTGTCTGACTATCATAGATAAATAAAAATTAAAAAAAAAAAAAAACAGTTGGTGAGTTCAGTTTGTATTCTGATCACATAGCACTTTGGCTCAATTTCAACCTCTTTCTTTCATTCCCCCCCACTTCCCCTTTTTTTTCTCTCAAAATGGCAAACTTCTCACAGCCGAACTGCCAACCCGACCCTGGAGCCCAAAGTCCTAGAACGAGGACTAGGTTTGGTGCTAAATCAAATGCTCCCAACTCGGGGGCCCTACAAACCTCAGTCCTTCGGGCTCTAAGTTAATATAAGAATCCTCACGGCTCCAACGAGAGTCACGGGACACCTCTCCTAGGCTCGGAGCTCCGTGGCTCCACTTCCCTCTCCTAGTGGGGAATTCACTCAAGCTCTGCGAACACAAGGAAATGCACCTGCAAATCCTTACTCCCCTCCCCGCAAGGGGCTGGCTGGCTTTTTTTTTTTTTTTTAAGATTTTATTTATTTATCTGACACAGAGAGAGAGAGAGCACAAGAAAGAGGGGCAGAGAGAGAAGCAGACGCCCCACTGAGCAGGGAGGCCAGTGGGGCTTGACCCCAGGGTCCTCAGGATCATGACCTTCGCCGACCGAGCCACCCAGGCGCCCCTGGAGGGGCTGGTTCTCACCCACCCTTTGGGTTCTGGATGTTACTGTCTGGCCATCCGTTCCCTCGCAAAGCTATTTTAAAATCATATGTTCAACTGGAACTCAGAGCAGAGCAGGGTCATTTATTTGAATGATCATTGTAAATGCAGTGAATTTAAAAAAAAAAAAAAAAAAAAAAGCTCCTTTAGAGAATCTCAGAACACTCTAAACCATCGAGTGGTGCAACCTGATGGCGAAGTGCCTGAGCCTCCCGTGTGAACCCCCACCCTGGGGAGACACTCACCCCTACCTGCAACCAGGACGACCTGACTGGACGTTTCAGTCCATCCTCAGATGCTGATTTAAAACACAGCTTTTGTTACTGCAGAGATGCAAATAAGCCTAAACTGTGGTGTCTCACCTGCATGCTCTTAGCTGCTCTGCTCTGGATATTTAAAAGCTAATCATGCAAATTTTGGGAGGAAATCATCAGGACTTTCTGCAACAGGGAGAGACAAGAGAGAACTTGTATGAGGATAGTAATGAAAAGCGCACTCAGACAAGCACATGAAATCTGCTTGAAGATTCCCTCAAGGTCAGTTTGCAAAACTGCCCGAGGAGATGAAGCCCACGTGCCGTAGGAGTCTGGCCGCTTCATGGGGGCTCCGTCAGCTCTGGGTTAATAAGAAGCAGCCGAGCCGAAAAAGACACCCTATTGACACAGTTGTAGGACGCATATTAATGTCCTCCGCAGATATCCTGAGACAGTCCACACAGACCAGTCTGCACCTGTGGGCGGAACCGAGGCGGGACGTCAGACGTCCAGACAGCGAGTCACATCCCCCATGAGAGCAGCCGCCCTAAGGGAACTGGCCCTCCGTCTTTCTCAGCATATTCGATATGATGAGAACATGGTGATGAAGATAATTAAGGAAAATCTCTGCTCCAAATACTCATTTTTTTAGAAAAACACTAAGTGGAGTAGAAAGTGACTTCGAAGCTGTTCCGCTAGGCTGAGGGTGTGGTTTGTGTGAGCTTCCGTGCTCAACCTAAGTCTCCTTTTTCTTCATCGGGAAGAAGAGCAGCCCGGGTGGGATACACACGGTCTTTGTTCCTAGTAGCAGCCGTATCCAATGGCCCTGGTGTTCAACGTCGAACATCCTTAGTCCGCACCGAAGAGAACACTCGGGAGGAGGCTACGGCCCATGACAAGCTCCTGGCCATGGAGACAAAACTGGAGAGACGGGCCCTGGGGATTGGACGTCAGAGCCGTGGGCTGTCTCGGACCCTGGTTTACAATCGCACGATGGGAATCACAGGCTGTGATAAGAGGAGCATCTCCCTGAAGGAGTAAAAGTGGGTCGCTGGTGGGTCAGGGCCTCGTGGACTCCATGTTTCTCAAGCAGCTGGTTCACGGAGATGTCGCCAACAGCATAAAGCCTGCCCCCGGCACCTGCGGGCCGCGCTCCGGATGCCTCTGTGCAGGAGGGAAGTGGGTGGGATGGAGGAGGCCCGAGGCCAGGCAGACCCACATTTCTGCGAGTCCCAATCTCCGTGTATTGTCACATTGAGCTGCGGAACCTGAGGTGGAGAGCCAAAGCCTCTTTGATTCAGGAGAAATTCCTAAAATTAATGATCATTAACAGTATCTTGCAAAACCACCCAGTGGGGGATAGTAGCAAACTTCGTTTTTTATGCAGGTGGTAACTAATACGCAATATTATAGTCATCTTAAAATAAGGACTGGAGCACCTGGGGGGCTCAGTCGGTGAAGCATCTGCCTTTGGCTTAGGTCATGATTCCAGGGTCCTGGGATCGAGTCCCACGTGGGGCTCCCTGCTCGGTGGGGAACCTGCTTCTCCCTCTCCCTCTGCCCCTCCCCAACTGTGTGTACACTCGCACTCTCTGTGTGTCAAATAAATGAAATCTTTTTTAAAATAATAGATGAATAAAAATAAACACAGCTGAGGAGAGAATTAGTAAGTTGGAAGATCGGCCTGAAGGAACCCTCCAGAACGCAGGTGGGTTAGTGAGGGTTTTCCAGAGAAGAGAACCAGTAGAGTATATTCATTCCCCTAATAGAAAAGAGATATGCTTCAGGCAACTGCTCATGTGTGTGCGGGGCTGGCAGGTGTGGTCCCCAGGCAGCCTGGAAATTCCAGCGGGAGACCATGCTGCCACCGAGTCCACGGAAAGTCGACCGATGGCATGAGGCCCTGCACAGAGGACAGTCATCTCTTTCCTCCACGTCAGTCACACCCGCAAGCACCCTCACAGCGACGGCTGGCCGGTGTTTGACGAGACAGCTGGACACCACGGACCAACCAGGCTGAGTCATGAAAGTAACCGTCCAGCGGGAAAACACAAAGAGGTCAGAGACGGGGCGAGGAAGTGCGACTAACCTGCTCCAGACGGAGAGAGAAGCCGCAGAGCAGGAGCCGCGTGCAGAGAGCCAACAGCCAGTCTCTCCCCAGGACGCATGTGAAGCATCAGTGACAGACCCAGGAGCACAGCGTGGCCCAAAAAGAACCTCAAGTCCTCCTCCCAGCGGCAAAACTGCTACCAAACCAAACCAATGAAGAGACAAAAGGAAGATGGTAAAAGCAGTCGGGGACATACAGGTGCAGCTCCAGGGGGCCGGATCAGCTGCTTCGTGGGAGATAAAAAAACAACAAAACAGTATCTCTAAGATGCTGATAGGAAATCAATCTCAACCGAAAATTCTAGACCCACTGAAAGTATCTTGTAAAAATGAGGGCAAGGAGGGGGCACCGGGGGGGGGGGGGCTCCGTGGGGGAGAGCATCTGCCTTCAGCTCAGGTCCTGGGATCCAGTCCCACTTCAGGCTCCCTGCTCAGCGGGGCGTCTGCTTCTCCCTCTGCCTCTGACCCTCCTCCCCTACTCGTGTGCATGCTCGCTCGCTCTCTAAAATAACAAATAAGTCTTTAAAAAGTAAAAATGAGGGCAAGACCACAGTCTGGACAGACACAGAGCTCACGCGCCTCGAGACTCACACCCCAGGAGACATTAGTTGGGCTACTTGGGCACAAGGAAAACCACCCCCAATGGATAGAGCAGAATAAAGACTGATGAAGATAATCCACATTTTTATCCAGTACAACCCTCGGCTTATTACGTCAGTTTAGGTGCCTTAGGAGAGAAACACGTGTCATAGGAGGAAACCATGACCATGTTCTGCTGAAGTCCCCTCGTCCCGTGTCTCTCAAAGAAATGACAACCCTTACAGGTGCCAAGAACTGTGTCACTGTCAGGTTGCAACATGAAGTAGTCACACTTTTTCCTGCCACAGAGGAAGGGTCACAGCCTTCAGAGGTGTCCTGGGAGCCCGTGCATTTTGAGCTGTGAGGACCACAGACCACGGTCACTATTCAGACTCGCATGGCTCCTGTTGCCCGCAGGAAGGCAGCCCCTGAAAATCAGGGGGAAGCGCTCATGACAACAGGAGGCCCCAGCACCCGAGCAGGTGCCCCAGCACCTGAGCAGGTGCCCCAGTGCCCAGCAGGTGCCCCAGCATCTAAGCAGGTGCCCCAGCGCTCAGCAGGTGCCCAGGTGCCCCAGCACCCGAGCAGGTGTCCCAGCGCCCAGCAGGTGCCCCAGCATCTAAGCAGGTGCCCCAGCGCCCAAGCAGGTGCCCCAGTGCCCTCCTAGCACTGCACACACCCGGCAGACACCAGCTCACCGCCGCTCAGATGAGGGGACGCCAGGGGAAAGCCCAGTTATTCCTACGTGTGTCCCTCGGACCTTAGGAACCTGCAGGACTTGCAACAGGCGTCGCTCGGCAAAAAGACCATGCCCAGTTCTCACCCTCTCCAGACCCTACTATGCTCCGCACACTCACCCCAAGATGTGCTCTCATAGGACGAGGCAGTGGCTATAAAATCACTGCCAATCGTCTCAATGTTTGCGCCGATGCGAGCAAGCGGACCGACCCCACATCTGCGAGTCCGCGCCAATTAGTCCAAGCTCCACTCCCGTGAGAAGCACATGCACCATGCCATGTCCATGTGTGCATGCCTACGTGTGAGGGCCGCACACAGGGTCTGGCAGGGGGCAGAGCACACTAGCAGCCTGGTCTACACCTGACCGCCACTGCAGGACTCGATGTTGAATCCGTCTCACAAGATGGAAGCCAGTGCTGCCTGAGGTAGGCACTTGACCCTCTTCCTATAAAAATTCTATTCCTGAATGTCATGTGTAGATAGAATTCGGAGAAAGGGAATTAAATCTTAAATACGCCCGGCCCACCAGCGACCTGAAGAAACGCTCCATGGCCTCGCTTTTTAAACAGAGGCGCACAAGGGTTTTCTCAAACTAGAGTGTAGGTTAGCAGTTAGACGAGCCCTTAGGGCCTCCCACTTGGGGCCACAGGCGCTGTAGCCGCCGGGGGCGGGCACGCGGAGGGGGGCCCCAGATGATGGGGGGAGCCCCAAATTAGGGGATGGTGGGGGGGGCCTCCAATGGTAGGGGAGCCTTGGATGGGGGAGCCCTGGATGGTGGGGGGGGCCTCGGACAGGGGGAACCCTGGATGGTGGGGGGAGCCCTGGATGGTGGGGGGAGCCCCGGATGGTGGGGGGGCCTCAGATGGTGGGGGGGCCTCTGATGGTGGGGGGTGGACTTGTATCTGTAGCTTGGCAGCACCCAGAGCTGACGGGCCAGCTGCCCCAGGAGGGCCTGGGGTGCGGGGCCCCCGGACGCGGGGTTACCGCCTCACACCTGCCCAGCCCCTCGCGCTCAGATGCTTTCCGACACCAGGCATCCCCCCTGCACTGTGACCCACAGTCCAGTGGCGGCATGAGCACCGTCTGCGAAACCGGCGCCCACCCTCCCTGGACACAGGCCCGGGGAAGCCCCTGGGCCCTCCAGGCCAGGACAAGGGGCGCTCAGGTCGGAGAGGTGGCCTGGGGAGGGGTGTAGGGGGGTGCATGGGGCTGTCCCCCCGCCTGGTGGGGCCCACGTGCCTTCCCCGGGTCACCCTCGGGGGGCACCGGGCAGGGGCAGCAGGTGTGCAGCGCAGAGGCCGGGGCGGCCGGGACTGCTGGGCTCTCGCCGCCGCCGGGCCTCTGGGCCTTGTCTCCCGGGAGCAGCCCGCGCCATCCTGGGGGCTCTCCCAGCCGACCCGCTGAGCCCGGCTCCCGCGCTGTGTTGCCAGGAGTGAGCCATGCGGAGGCACGCCAGCCGGGGAAGTCGCCGCACTTCAGCGTGAACTGGGTGATGGGCAACACGGACGTGGAGGTCATCGACGGCACCACGGGCAAGAGGAGCTGCGGGGGCTCGTCGCGGCTCTGCAAGCATGTGTTCTCGGCGCGGTGGGCCAGGCTCTACGGAAAGGTAGGGCCCGGGAGCCCGCGGGAAGCTGGGCTGGTCCCGCCGGCGTGGCCCAGCGCAGGCTCCGCTCTTTCCTCCCCACCGACGCCCGCAGACTCGGGGGCGCCACTCCACATGGGCCTGGCCAGCGAGCGCGGCCTCCAGGGCTGCAGAGCAGGCACTAGCTGCGGCACCAGGGCAGTGTAGGGACGTCCCCAGAAGGCCCCTGGAGCGGCCCTGGAGTCCGAGTCCGTCCAGGTCAGACAGACAAAGACTGGCAAGTAACCTGCACTGGACAGACGCAGGGCGGAGGACGTGACGGTCCACCGTGCGCCCGTGGGGTGGACGCCAGGTCAGGCCAGGTGGTGCCCCGAGAACACCTAATGGAAGCAGCAGCTTTGGGCAAGCCCCAGGCACTCGGGCCTCTGCCGCAGCCCGGTCCGTGTCCGGGGAGGGGGAGGGCAGGCAGCCAGGAGCCGCATCGGCACGGCTCACCTGTTGTCTTGTCCCGCCCACAGCTGAGCACGCGGATCCCAAGCCCGGGAGACACGCCGTCCATGTACTGTGAGGCCAAGCGGGGCGCAGGCACCTACCAGTCTGTGAAGCAGCAGCTGTTCCAGGCGTTCCAGAAGGCGGGGCTGGGCACCTGGGTGAGAAAGCCACCCGAGCAGGACCAGTTCCTCTTGACGCTCTGAGCCAGACGAGCTCCCGGGCGGAGCGAGCGCCAGGGCAGGGCAGGGCAGGGCAGGGCGAGTGGGCGCCAGCGCGGCCGGCGGCGGAGCTCCCTGGCTCTTCGCACTCATTTCCCTTTGGCGTTCCAGAAGCACGCGCGGGCGGTGCCCCATGGGTTCCGGGACTCCCGCTCGGAGCCTGGGGCTCCCTGGGGGGCTGCTCCCTTGTGGTCGGAGCCCAGGCACCCCAGCCCAGAGGCACAGGTGCCGCTGCACGGCTCTTCCCGCTGCGTCCAATGGAAAGTTTCTGTCCAGGCCGAAGGGTCTTGGGTGCGGCCGTGCCCAGCAGAGCCTCGCGCCACCCCACGCCCCCTGCCCGCCACGCACCCGCAGCGCCGCGCCCGGTTCTCACGAGCACAAGCCGACGCGATACTTCAGGATAAGCCACAACGAAGAGAAAAGCCATGGGCTCCTCCCCAAAGAAGCCAACAGGACGCTCGACCACCCTCATCACCCACTTAAGTTTTTACTCCACCTCCTTCCCAAGCGGATGGGAGACACGCAAGCACTGAGGAAGCCGTGAAGCAGGACAGGAGACGCCGGACCCAGAGTCGCAGAGAGCGTGCGCCCCGGCCTGGGTCCCAGGGGTGGGCTCCCAGGACGCGGCCCGCAGGCACCCGGCGCAGGTTCCCAGGCAGGTGCCCTCGGCCGCCGGCTGCACCCGGGTCCTGCAGGTGACGAGCTAATGGGGGCCCCGGCCAGACCACGCTCCGACTTTCCCTGAAATCCCGTTAGACAGTGAGCAAGCTCGACAGAGCCTCCGCAACAACCCCCGCCCCCCGGGGCTGCAGGGCCACCAGCTCTCCCTGCCTTCATCTCCCGGTCACCATCCTGCATGACGGAAACGAAGCACGCAGGACAGCGGCTGAAATGCGAGGGGTGGGATGGTGTCCTGCTGAGAGCGGGCGACAGCGTCGGGCCATGTGGGGTCTGTCCCTCGGCCCCAGCAGGGCTCCGCTCTGACCACGAGGACGCGCGTCTCACACCCACCACGCTCGTCCCCAGGCCTGTGGTTTCTCCGACCCGAGGCCCGCCCCCGTGACTTTGAGGACTCCCGAAGGCCCGGCTCCGGGGTCCTGGGGTCCTGGGGTCCTGGCGAGCATCCGGCCGGAGGGGAGCGCAGTGGCGGCCGGACACGGCAGAGGACAGGCTGCAGGTATGACAACGCAGCAGCAATGAAACACAATGAGTTTGAGACGTTAGGGGGCAGGGAGCAGCGGGCTGGCATGCAGAGTCCTCCCGGGACGTCACCCGGGATGGGTCACCCCACCTTCTCCTGGGTCAGAAAACGGGCACAGAGTGCACGACTCCCTCAAGGGACGGTTTTGGAAGATACGAAAAGGTTTTTGCAAGGGGTTTCCTGTCGTCGGCACCCCTTGAGGAAATGGGGTGCGACCTCAACGTGCTACGAAAGCCGCCATCAAATGGCCGGTGGGGGTGGGCTTCTGACACGTCAGCAGGACGAGGCCTGGGGCACCGAGCCCGGAACCCACGGTGACCACGGTGTGATTCGCCCCCACCTGGAGCTGCCCCGAGGGCACCGACGCCCAGCCTGTCAACACCCCGTTCTGGGCCCTGGCGCCAAAGAACGCCCCTCCTGCGGCGAGAACACAGCAGGAGAGCCACCGCCCGGGACAGGCAAGTGGGCCCGTCCCCACGCAGCACTGCGGGTGCCCCCCGACCACCTGCCCCGGGGACCTGGGCAGCACCTGCCCCCCCAACTACCGGGCACCCCGAGGCCCCCACCGCAGTGCTGGTGTGCGGCGTTTCCACAGCAGCAGGAAGCCGCCCGAGAGGCCAGGCCCGAGCGGGACAGGGCTGGACGCGCACTGGGGAGGGCGGCCCACTCTGGGCGCACGCGGGGCCAGGGCCGGGGGCCGGGGCACGGGGCTCTGCCGGGCCGGTGGGACAGGGGCCCGAGCGCCTCCGTGTGCTGTGCAGCCGGGCGCCGGCCTGAGCGCTTTCCGTGCCGAGGACGTGCCTGCCACCCTCGGGCTCCCCTGCGGCCCTGGGGCTTGGGGTCCTCTGCTGCCGCCGGCCATGCTGCGCCCCGAGCCCCGGCCCTGATCACGTCCACACCGCCCATGCCGGCGACCTGCCCCCGAAGCGCGGGCTGCATTCCCAGCGCCGTCCAGCCCATGGTCCGTGTCCACAGGCCTCTCCATGGGGCGGGCGCCTGTGCCATCCCAGCACGCGGGGGCCGGGGGGCGGGGAGGGCTCTGGGGGCGTCTGCCGAGGGACGGATTCGCGGGCCGGTGACCGCCCGTCTGTCTCTGTGGGTCCCTCGTCTGTACATACCCCCATGTCGCTGCTGACTTCGTGAGTCTTGTTCCTCAGAAACGTCAAGTTGAGTTTCTCACACATAATTTCTCATATAATTTCCTTTTTGCAGGAAGCTGTTCTTATCAATAAAATTAAATGGTTGCTTTGGGGGGGTTTGTTTGTTTTTGGTTTTTGGGGGGGCTTATTTTGGTATAGTGTTTACCGCGTCTGGAGAGCCATACACCGAGAACACGTGGTACGTCGATGCCCAGAATAGACTAGCCAGAGTATTTTGATGAAATGCTATTTTTAGATTATAAATTTCAAGATGTGTCTATAGTATCTTGTTTTAAAAAAAATAATAAAATTTAAAAAGACGTTTGAAATTTAGACATTTTTAATTTAGAGAGAGTTTGACAACCATTTTTTTAAGAAGCCATTCGGAAGAAATCATCCCAAAACACAGTAAATGTCCGTTTCTCATAAAGATGAAAGAAAGGGAAGTCGGGACGAGCCCTTGTCCTCACGACCACTCGCCTCCGCGGAGAGTCCGGGCTGACGCGGCGTCGTCGGCATCGCTGCCCCACCCGCCCGGTCCCCAGGGCCCTGCAGGAGGGAAACCGGAGCTCGGAGCCCCACACTCAGCGGGGAGGCCGCCCCCCCCCCCGGGGTCCCGCTGCCCTTCTTCCCCCTTCGCAGGTGTAGGGCAGCCACCAGGGAGTGGGATCCGGGATCCGGAGCGGGGTGCGGAGTGAGGTCAGAGCCGGGCACGTGGCCGCTGCACGGGGTCCTGCCCAAGGGGCTGCAGGGAGGCGCGGGTATCCCGCCAGGGGAGCCCTCCCACACATTCGGAGTCACGTAAGGGACTGGGGTGGAGGGTGATGCAGCAGACACAGATGCAAAACACGCAGTCACTGATGAGGAGGCCGGGGCCGGGAACGTCTCCATTCTAGGGGGGCCTCATCCTCCCAACGGCTGGCTCTGGCCTCCCCGCACCCCCTGCCCCCAGCCCCCCCGCCCCCCGCCGCCCGCCGCCCTGGTTTAGTGCTTGTTTGTCCCCCACCGACACCTGTGATTCCCTGGACAGTCGGGTCTCGGCCGCCCTGTCCGGATGCCCAGGCGGGAGCTCCTCGAGTGCCCATGTGTTCAGTCCTGGGGGATTTGCCGGGGTCCTTCTGTGGACTTCTGGAACGTGTCCGCTGGTCATGGGCTCCACCCAAGGGACGGTGGTGGCCGGGTCCCCAGGAAGTCAGAACCAACAAGAGCCGCCCCGCAGGGAGCTGCCGCCAGCGTCAGCCCCGGAGAAAGGGACACGCGATTTCCCAGCTGCTCGTGGTGGAATCAAACGTGCAGGGACGAAATGCCCTACAAGGGGAAAGGTGCGACAAGGCGCATGGTATGGCCTCCTTCGTGCCGGCACGGGTTCCTACCATCGACAGGAGACACAAACACACACTTTCCCAGCAGTGCCCACTTAGTTTTCGGCTAATTTTTGGCATTTTTTAAGCAAATGAACTTAATAAATAGTAATTCTTAAGCAAAGGTATGTACATAAAAAGCATGAATGAATGGCAATATTGGATGTACATTTATAATATTTGTAAAAAAACAAAAAACAAAAAATCCCAAACCTTAAGGTATTAATTTACATGTTACTTTGCCTCTAAGTTCTGTAAACCGCACTCCGGTGACACCTGATAAGTGGATGTTTCTGTTAAGTGAATAAAAACATGGAGTCCAGCCGCGCTTCCCTGGCTGCCGGGCCTGTTTGTTGGAGCAGGGCCTGGGGGCCGGGGCGGCGGGGGCCGGGGGACTGGGGGCACGGGGCCCGGCCGCCCCACTTGTGCCGGAGACTCTTCCAGGGAGCGAGAGTTAGGGCACCTGCCAGCACGTCGCCCCGGGGGGGACCCGAGCGGGAGCCAGGTGTGGACACGGCAGGTGTGGACACGGGTGCGGGGCCTCTGCCCCTGGGGCACACCGCTTCCAGGCCCCGCACCACCTCGGTTCCTCCCCTCGGGAAGCACGCAGCCCGGGAACCTGCCTCCTGACGCCACACGTCCCAAACCTCAGGTTTTATAGGACAGCGGCTGGGTCGGCTCAGGGGACACATGGACACCCTCCCCCTCCCCCTCTAGCCCTCCCCGCCCCTCTCTGCTCCCTGCTCCCCTCCCTCCCCCTCCTCCCCTCCTCCACCTCCATCCTCCTCCCCCCTCCCTCCTCCTCCTCCATCCCCCCTCCTCCTCCTCTTCTTCCCTCTCCTTCCCCCCCCTCCTGCTGGCTATGCCCCTCCCCTACTCTCCCCCTCCCCTCCCACCCCCTCTATCCCTGCTCCTCCCTCCCTACCCCCACCGTCTGTTCCTCCCCTCTCCCCCTCCTTCCTCCTGTCTCTCCCACCCCTCTTCCCTTCCCTCCCCTCCCATCTGCCTCCAACTCCCTCCCTCCCCCCCTCCCCCACACCCTCACACCCTCAGACTTTGCAGCTGCAGGACAGACACAGAGTCACTGCTCCCTGGAAGACCACAGCTCACCCCGCTCACCCCGTCACTCAGTAATGTCACCGTGCTCCAGCCTCCAGGTGGGCCGAGCCTATAAATGTCCCTTGCCACCAGAGCCCTGCCATCGTGGCGCTGCCCCAGACACGTGCAGCCAAGCGACACCTCCGTGGGTGTCCCCGGGTCACACTCCCCAGACCGCAGCCATCAGCTCTGATTTGTGTGGCGCTCACACAGGCTCCGGGACCCTCGGGCCCCAGGCCTCGGGCCAGGGTGGGGCGTCAGAGCCAACGTGGGCTGCTGCAGGCACGCTCAGGGCTTGGGGCCTGGGCCCTGCTGAGGCTCATGTTGCCACGGGTGGAAGGTCCTCCTCAGGATCAATGCCAGCACGGGCGAGGCGGCCGGTAGGCCAGGAGGGGCGGGCTGGGCCCTCGGGGATGGCGCCCCCATGACCTGGGGACACACGAATGCGGCCCCAAGGGCAGTGGACCCCAGAGCATCACACTTGCACCGCAGGGAGGAGCCCGGCTCCTGCCGTCCAGGCCCAGGCCCTCCAACCCCAGGGCGGGACTAGCGGCTGCGGCGGCCACACACCCGCACAAGGTCCTGACACCCACGGGGCGCCCCCCTCCCATGGGCCTCACAGACCCTCTGCAGCGGCTGCTTCCCACCCGCAGGGCGGCTGGAGCCCCAGAACCGGGCGTCAGTGAGACCACGGCTCAGCCTCTGCCGCGACCAAGTCCCCCCGCCCCCCCCCCGCCCCCTGTGCTCACTCTCGTCCCCACGAAGACCCGGAGGGCCCCTGGGTTACCAGAGTCCCTGCGAAGGCAGCCAGAAGAACCGCTTCACCCGGACAGCAGGTGAGCGAGGGAACATCTGCCCCTCGCGGGGACCAAGGTGGGAGGGACGCCGCGGCCACCCCATGCCCACGGGGCCACGACTGTCCCACGGGCCTGCGTGCCCCAGCCCGGTGCTGGAACAGCCTGGCAAAGCCTAAGCGGATGGGCTGCTCGGAGGACAGGCAGCACCCGCGACATGGCCACCACCGCTGGCCCAGAGGCGGACAGGTGGCTGCGCCATCGTCCAACCGGACGGCCTGGGGTGGAGCTGCCCACGGGGCCGCCGAAGGAGCGAGCGCAGCCCCCGCCCCCTACAGCACCAGTGCATCCTGAGCCCTCTGTGGACCGGCCACGTGCTCAGTCCTGAGCTAGAGCTGGGAGGTGAGACGTGGGGGCACTGGACAGATACGAGTCCCAGCCAGGGCACCCCCAAGCCAAGGCTGTTGAGCCCCTCTGCTCGGAGCCCCGGGCCGCCGTCCACGGGGACCAAACCCCGTGGCTGTCAGCAGCTGTGCTCGCTGAGCTCTGGCCCAAGCTGAGCCAGGGGGACTGTAGAGCACAGGGACCCCGACGGGCCCGGAGCCCCCCCGTGCTACAGCCAAGGCCGCAAGGAACAAACACTGCATCTCTCCTCACCCACGGCCGCCGGGGCCTGGCCTCCTGGGGCTCCGGATGCAAGACGCACATCAGCTGCCACACGCAGGGGCCTGGACGCGTTAGGGCCACACCGCCTCCCTTCCTGGGGCCAGTCATCCCAGGGACACAGGTGCCACCGCGCTCCCTCTCCCCATTCCAGTCTGCGCCCGGTCGCCCCGAGTTAGCCCCCAAACTCCAAGCCTCTGCGCCAGGAGCAAGATCACATCCAGGACGTGCACAGCTGCCCCCCCCCCCGATGCTCCATCCCCCTGAATGCAGGGCCTGGGTCACCGCTCCCGCCAACGGGACGCTGCTCCCGGCCCACCTGCTCGCTCACCTAGCACAGCGCCGTCAGGGGCCGTCCACGCCGTAGGCCCCACTGGGGCCTCTTCACTCCTCGTTTCTGAATGATATTCCTGAGGAATCCACCCATCAGTTGATGGGTACTCGGGTTGCTTCCACTTTGTCACGATTACGAATAATTCGGCTACAAACACTTGCGTGCAGGTGTTTCTCCGGACCTGGGTTGTTTTTTTGTTTTTTTTTAAGAATTTATTCATTTGGGGATCCCTGGGTGGCTCAGCGGTTTGGTGCCTGCCTTCGGCCCAAGGCATGATCCTGGAGTCTCGGGATCGAGTCCCACGTCAGGCTCCCTGCATGGAGCCTGCTTCTCCCTCTGCTGTGTCTCTGCCTCTCTCTCTCTCTCTCTCTCTCTCTCTATCATAAATAAATAAATAAATAAATCTTAAAAAAAAAAAGAATTTATTCATTTATTCACAAGAGACACACAGAGAGAGGGGCCACGACCTGGTCCAAAGGCACCGGACCTGAGTTTTCCAATTCTCGTGGGTGCACACCCCGCCTCGGGATTGCTACGTCAGCCAGTAACCCCGCATCTACCATTCTGAGAAACTGTGGACTGTTCTGCAGAGTGGCTGCATCTCTGCACCCTCCCTCCAGCGGGGCATGAGCACCCCACTTTCCCCTACACCCTGACCAGCACCCACTACTTCGATGCAACAGGCAGCCATCTGTCTTAGCCACTGCAGCCACCTAGTGGGTGTGAGGTGCGAGCTCATGGCTGGTGGAGCTGCATTTCCCTAAACACTAATGATGCTGAGCTTTCCGAGGGCTGATGGGGTCATGAGTCGTAGGTCTCTTTTTGGAAACTATCTATCAGATCCCTTGCCCACTTTGAACTTGGGTTACCTGCCTTTTTATTGTTGAGTTACAAGGTTCCTTTATATATTCTGGATACTGGTCCCTTCTCAGATAAATCACAAAAACATTTTAAAGGTTTTTCCTCTCACTCTGTACACGGCTGTTTCACTTTCTTGCTGTCCTTTGAAGCAAAAAAGTGTTTGACTGTAAAGAAATCCAATTTATCTATTTTTTTTCCCTTTTGCTGCTTATGCTATTCCTTTGAGGTCTAAGAAAGTGGGAATCCTGTCCAGCCCGACGCTAGCAAGATTTAAACCGTGTTTCCTTCTAAGAGTTGTACAGCTTAAGCTCTTACGTATGGGTAACTGATCCGCTTTGGGTTAATTTTTACATAGGGAGTGAGGTAGGGGTGCAGCGTCGCTCCCTGGGAATCCAGACGGCCGATCACGCGCCGAAGAGCGCTTGCCCTCCACTGAATGGTCTTTTCAAAAACCCACTGACCGTAAATGTAAGGAGGGGTGACGAGCTCTCGTGGTTCTGGTGTGGATTCCTCGGGACCTTCTACACACAAGATCACATCTGCAGACACAGAAACCACGTGATTTCTTCCTCCCCAAGATTTATGTCCTCCACTTACTTTTCTTGCTTAATTTCTGGGCTAGAACCTTCGGTACGGTGTTGGACAGAGTGGTGACAATAGTTATTCCATCTTGATCTAAATCTCAGGGACAAGGATTTCAGCCTTTCGCCACGGAGTGGGAGGTTGGCTGCGGGTTGTTCGCAGACATCCCTCGTTGGGTTGAGAAAGCTGCCTTCCGCTCCCAGTCTCTGAGGGTCTCATCAGGAGACAGCGCTGGATTTTGCCCCGTGTTTTCCCCGCATCTCCTGAGAGCGCCGTTCGAGGTACTACCCAGTGTACCTTCCATTTCAGCCCGAAGGACCAACGTGTTTCTCGGAGTGCAGGTCTGCTGCAAATCCTCAGTCTGTGTTTATTGGGGGCCACCTAATGCTCTCCTTCGTTTCTGACGGATAGTTGGCCTTTCTCGTCTGGCTTCTTGGCTGACGCCTTCTTCCAGCACTTTGAGCAGGTCACCCTGATGCCAATCCAATCAGTTTCCAATCAGAAATCAGCTACTAGGGGCGCCTGGGGGGCTCAGTGGTTGAGGGTCTGCCTTGGGCTCAGGACGTGATCCCAGGGTCCTACATCTGGCTCCCTGCTCAGCAGGAAGTCTGCTTCTCCCTCTCCCTCTGCCTCTCCCCCTGTTTGTTCTCTCTCCTCTGTCAAGTAAATAAAATCTTAAAAAAAAAAAAAAGAAAGAAATCAGCTATTAATACTATTGAGGATCCCCTGCATGGGATAAGGTGTTTCTCTCTTGCTATAGCCAAGATTCCTTGTCTTTCTTTTTTTGACAATTTAAGATACATCTAGGTACAGATCTCTACGTTTATTTATCCTTAGAGTTCATTGAGACTAACGTTTTTCATGAAAGTTGGCAATCATTCTTTTTTCCAATATTCGTTCAGCCCATCTTTCCCTCCTCCCATGGGATCTCATGGGCACGTTGGTCACTTGATGGTCCCTGAAGATCTGTTTCTTTCACTTCATTCCTATTTCCTTCTATTCCCCAGATGGGATCATCTCAATGGGCCCATCTTCAACTTCCATGATTATTTATTGTCCCAACTCAGACCTATTGTTAAGTCCTTTGTGTGGTCTGGATCAGGCCTTCTTCCTCCCAAAGACGTCCACATCCTAATCCCGGGGACTCGTGTCGCCTTGAAGAGCAAAGGGACTCTGCATATGTGATTAAGTTAAGGATCTTGAGATGAAGGATTATCTTGACTCCTCTGAATCAGCCCCAGTGCAGTCACTAGGGCTCCCACAAAAGAACCAGAGGACCAGGGTGGGTAATAGAAGATGTCAGGACGGAAGAGGCACAGGCGATGTGGAAGGGAGCCCAGCTCAAGAATGCAGGCCAACGGCAACGCTGCGAAAAGCAGGGGAAAGGCTCTTCCCGGAGGTCTCCAGAAGGAACACGGCCCCACAAGGACCTCGCTGACATTAGATTTCTGACTTCAGGACAGCAAGGGAGTACATTTGTGTTGCTTGAAGCCACCATGTTTGTTACAATAACAGGACCCTAATGAAAGCCCTCTTTCAAAGCAAAATTTTATTTCAGTGATCATATGTTTCAACTCCACAATTTCCATTTGGTTCCTTCTACAATTTCTATCCCTTTACCGATATTCTGTTTGGTGAGATGGCACTCGCATCGCCGTACTGCACTTCTTTACGCAGCCTTTCCCACAGTTTGACATCCTTATAATAGCTCATTTAAAGTCGCCGTCTGGGAAGTCAGCATCTGGGCTTCCTCGGGGACACATTCTGCTGCCTGCTTCCCTTCCTGTGTGTGGGCCATACTCCTCTGCTTATTGCATGCCTCGTAAGTTTTCGCACAAAACTAGACATTTTTAAGAAGATGATGTGACAACTCAGTAAACTAGATCCCCCTCCACCACCAGGGCTTACTGTTGCTGCTGTTTGTTAGCTTCATGACCTTCTTGAACTAATTCCATGAAGTCTCTACTCTTTGTCACGTGTGGGCCACCGAAGTCTCCATGCAGTCAGCCTGGCGGTCGACTAAGGGGGCCTTCCACAATCTCCTTTGATGCTTTGAACAACCGGGAGGTGCCTGGGGGCGCAGTCAGTTGAGCCTCCGACTCTTGGTTTCAGCTCAGGTCATGATCACAGGGTCGTGAGATCAAGCTCCGCCTTGGGCTCCCCGCTCATCGGGGAGTCTGCTGGAGATTCTCGGTCTCTCCCTCTGGCCCTTCTCTTCTTGCTCACTCCCACTCTAAAATAACTAAATCTTTAAAAAGAGAAAATACCTTAAACAAATGAGATCCCCGGCATTTGCAGAGGGGCTCCGTGAGCACGGTAGAGGAAGCCTTCAGTGCTCCCCTGGGTACTTTACAGCCCTGGCCTAGCCCTCACCCTGTAACTGCACGGAGCCCAGAGGTCGGCCAGACACCAACTCCGGTGTCCCCTGGGCACGGAGCTGTGCACGGGCCTGTGGGTGTGTGTGACCTTCCAGACTCCTGGGACGACACTGCAGCCTCCCCAAAGCCCTCTGTGAACATCCACGCCCCCAGCCCCTCAAGATCTCCGGTCAGCTTCTTTGCCTTGCTACGGTCACCTCTGGCGGCCGTGACGTTGAACAACTAACTGACCCAGGGAAAAAGGCTGCTCACAGTGGGCAAGCTGGGGGTCAGGCCAACTGGAGACGAGCCCCAGGAGTGGGGGTTCCCGGGAGGTGCCACTTTTGACAGCTGCCAGGGGGCAGTGCCTGGGGACAGGGCTTCGGGGAGCTCCAGACCCACCCGGCCCCTTCCAGCGGCGGCCAGGCCGTGCCATGCTGTGCGACTGCCCCTGTGAGACCACCAAAGAGCTGGGTGATGGCACGGCTGGGACTGAACCACCACTGGACTGTTTTTACCAGGATTCAGGCACTTTTCCTTGAGCTGCTGCAGCCTCTGGGTATTCTCCAGAGTTCTGAAAAGGCTGACTTTGACCTGACTTTGACGTTTTTGTCAGTGTTCTCAGGGCTTTCACGGAGGAGCCGGTCCACTTCGAAAGCGCCTTCAGCAAAGCGTCTGCTTCCACACCCGGTGCTCTGGTTGCTCAGACACGAGGTGGAAGGAAAAGCCTAAGCTTCAACGTCTGTTCCAGAAGTTTCACTGCACATCATTAAACATCTGAGCGTGCCCCTTGGTCCCCCCATAAAGCTTTCCAGTCTTTGTTACCTGCTCCAAAGATCAATTTTTCTTCCAGATGAAGAGGCTTTGTCCCCTGTTGAGCATTTTTTGATGAACAGAGATAACTTTTCCTGTCCATTTAGCCATAATAGCTCCAGAACATCTGAGAGCTTGAAAATAGTTAATGGAAAGCCATGCGCGGTGTGTCACTAAAAATGATCCACTAGAAATACGGGTCTCCAAGAGCCCAAGTATAATAAGCAACAGAACTATGTGAGATGACCTTACAGGACACTGGACGACGGAATTTTAAGAAGCAAAATGCATAAGGAGTTAAAGACAAGAAACAAAGCTGCCGTTATTTACAGACGACAACATCTTGTGTGGAGGAAGCCCAAGATAATTCACACGTAAATTATCAGACTTGAAAGGAGCGTGTGTGTAAGTGGAGGGGGCCACACTGTGCTCACCCATATTCCTGGGGCAGCCTGGGGGGTGCCGGGAGCGAAGCCCAGAGGCCCTGCTGGGAGGAGAGGAGCGCGGAGCCGACTAGCAGCAGCCCACGGTGCGCGCCCTCCCGTGACCCCGCCGGCCCTGCCCCGGGGTCCCGCGGGGCCCCCACCTGGGAGACTGCCTATGGCCGGGTTCACGGTGCCGCGGGCCGGGGCAGGGCACAGGGGGTGTGAGCCCCAGGTGGACGCGGCCCTCGGCCTCCTCTGAGGCTGCAAACATGGCCGGACCGCGCGTGCCACCAGGATGAGCCTGTGAGCTCCACGGGGAAGAGGCCACGCGGCTCGAACCCTCACTCGAGGCTCCAACACACATGGTCCGAGCAATCGCGACCCAAGGGGGACAGTCACAGGGACGCCACGGAGAAGTGTCATGACGTCAAGGCGACGGTCACCTTGAGGGAGAGGAAATAAGACGGTACGACAGGTGTGGGTGAGGGCCGTGTCCCCGTCCAGGCCCCCTCCCCGGCTCCACATCGCCCTCTGCCTACATCACGCATGGAAGGCCACCTTCTGAAGACGAACAGCACTTCTAGGAGCTTCGCGTTCCTTCGACTCCATCTCATGAATGGGTGGCAAACAGGCGGAGTGGCCGCTGCCGTCGGGCTCCTAGGTGCCCTTTAGGAGAGCCGTGGTTCCTGGGGCGGGGACCACCCGCGCAGCGCGTGCACCGTCGCCACTACGCTTTCGATGCCTGTGCGCTGTGGGTTTTTGGTTCTCCCCATCACAATTTTTCTGACTAGTTTCACTCACTGCTCACTGTTGCGTTAATTCATCTAGAATCCTACGGAGATTTTTATTGGGATTACATTAAATTTATGGACTAACTTGAAGGTGATTGGTGGTTTTTTGATATTGAGCCTTTTTGCCAAGAATGTGCAATGCCTTTCCATATGTTCAAATTAAAAAAAAAATGTTCCCCTTCACCCTGCTTTTACATCCCCACCCCTAGTCTGTTCTGCACCTACAAATTTGTTTTTTGGGGTCTTTTTTATTTTAGATCCTACAGATAAGTAAGGCCATACAGTGTCTGTCTTCATCTGACCTATTTCACTTAGCTGAATGCCCTTGAAATCCATCCATATGGTCACAAATGTCAAGATTTTGTTCTTTTTTGTGACTGAATAAGACTCTGTATCCCCATCTTCTTTATCCATTCACTGGTCCATGGATACATGGGCTGCTCCCCCATATCATGGCTACTGCGAATAATGCTGCTGAGAGCGAAGGGGGCAGGTATCTTATTGATCTAGTGTTTTCATATTTTTTAGATAAATATCCAAGCTGGTTGGCTAGGTCATTCTACCTTTAATTTCCTGAGGACCATCCACACTGTTCTCCAGAGGGGCTGCACCAGCTTGCGTTCCCACCAGCAGCACACGAGGCCCCCCTTTCTCCACATCCTCCCTAGCACCTGTTGTTTCCTGTTGTTGACGTTAGCCACTCCGACAGGTGTGAGGTGATAGCTCATTGTGGCGCTGACCTGCGTTTCCCCGGTGACGAGTGACGTGGAGCATCTTTTCATGTGTCTGCTGGCCGTCTGGATGTCTTCTTTGGGAAGATACCTCTTCGAATCCTCCACCCATATTTTAATCAGATTGTCTTTTGGCCGCTGAGCTGCATGAGTTCTTTACCCATCTTGGACATTAGCCTCGGATCAGAGACATGATCTGCAAAGATCTCCCCTTCTGCAGGCAGCCTTTCTCTCGGTTGATGGTTTCCTTCGCTGGGTAGCAGCTCTCTAGTTTGATGTCTCATTTGTTTGCGGTTTTTGTTGTCTTTGCGTTTGGTGTCAAATCCCAAAAATGTCATCACCAAGACCGAGGTTAAGGAGTTTACCTCCTGTTTCCTTCTAGGAGTTTTATGGTTTCAGGTCTTATATTCCAGTCTTTCATCCATTTTGAGTGTATCTGTGTGTCTGGTGTGAGAAAGTGGTCGTTTCATCCTTCTGCATGTGGCTGTCCAGTTTTCCCAGCGCCATCGGTGGAAGAGACGGTCTTTTATCCACTGGATATTCTTCCTTGCTTTGTCGAAGATGAGCTGACCACAGAGCTGAGGGTCTGTTTCCGGGTTCTCTATTCTGTTCCATTGATCTATGTGTTTTTGTGCCCGTCCCACACTGTTCTGATTACTCCAACTTTGTAATATGGTTTAAAATCAAGGAGCATGGGCAGCCAGGGTGGCCCAGCAGATTAGCACCACCTGCAGCCCAGGGTGTGATCCTGGAGACCCGGGATCGGGTCCCGCGTCGGGCTCCCTGCGTGGAGCCTGCTTCTCCCTCTGCCTGTGTCTCTGCCTCTCTCTGTGTCTCTATGAATAAATAAAATCTTAAAAAAAAAAATCAACGTGTACGACAGGCCCGCGCCCCGAAGTGACACTCAGCCACTAAAGCGGCGATCAGAGAAGTACAGTGTGACTTCTCCTTGGAAAAGAAAACTATTGAGTGGGTTGAAGATATTAAGAAAATCCAAGAAGCCCAGCGGGAAGCAGAACGCAAGGTTGAGGAAGTAGAAGCTAAAGTGAATTATAAGAGTGGCCCAGAGGGTGACAGCAAAATGAGCTTCTCCACGACTCACAGTACAGCCACAGTGCCACCTCCTATTAACCCCATCCTTGCCAGCTTACAGCACAACAGCATCCTCACCCCGACTTGGATCAGCAGCAGCACCATGCAGTAGAAAGTTTTCAGCCTACCCCACGCAAAGGCAGATTTCAATCCTGCTGACTTTGAGTGTGAAGAAGACCCATTTGATAATCTGGAGTCAAGGGATCCCTGGGTGGCGCAGTGGTTTGGCGCTTGCCTTTGGCCCAGGGCGCGATCCTGGAGACCCGGGATCGAATCCCACATCAGGCTCCCGGTGCATGGAGCCTGCTTCTCCCTCTGCCTATGTCTCTGCCTCTCTCTCTCTCTCTCTGTGACTATCATAAATAAATAAAAATTAAAAAAAAAAAAAACTACTGATGAGAAGGAAAAGCTGAGAAACATTCTGGTAGGAACCACTGGACCCATTATGGCTCAGTTATTAGACAATAATTTGCTCAGAGATGGCTCTCGGTCTGTGTTACAGGATGAGGAGATCCTGGCATCCCTGGAGCGGACGAGACCTTGGATATCAAACCTCTTCACAAACCTAATGGCTTTATGACCTTCCCACAGTTGGGCAACTGTGAAAAGATGTCTCTGTCTTCTAAAGTGTCCCTCCCCCCCATTCCCGCAGTAACCAATATCAAATCCCTGTCCTTCCCCAAACTTGACTCTGATGACAGCAATCAGAAGACAGCCAAGGCTGGCGAGCACTTTCCATAGCACATCCTGCCTCCGCAATGGCACCTTCCAGAATTCCCTGAAGCCTTCCGCCCAAAGCAGTGCCAGTGAGCTCAATGGGCATCATACTCTTGGGCTTTCAGCTTTGAACTTGGACAGTGGCACAGAGGTGCCAACCCTGAACCCCTCAGATCTGATCTCCCAGAGGCCTTCCCTCCCTGTCTTGTCTGTGTGCACAGAAGAATCATCACCTCCAAATACAGGTCCCACGGTCACACCTCCTAACTTCTCAATGTCACAAGTGCCCAACGCTCCCAGCTGTCCCCAGGCCTATTCAGAACTGCAGACACTGTCCCCCAGTGAGCAGCAGTGTGTGGAGACAGTGGTCAACACGGGCTGCTCATAGGAGTGTGTCCCGAGAGCCATGAAGAAGAAAGGAGAGAATATTGAACAGATTCTCAACTGTCTCTTTGCACATGGACAGCTTTGTGAGAAGGGCTTCGACCCTCTTTTAGCGGAAGCAGCTCTGGAAACGCACCAGTGTTCAGAAGAAAAGATGATGGAATTTTTTCAGTTAATGAGCAAATTTAAGGAAATGGGCTCTGAACTGAAAGACATCGAGGAAGTTCTGCTACTACACAACGATGACCAGGACAATGCTCTCGAACACCTTATGGCTTGGGCAGGAGCCAGCTGAGACCAGGCTCTGCATAGGCCCTGCCCTGGAACAAACCACCCCTGCAGGAGGCGCTGAGGAGCCCACGTGTGGGGAACCAGAGAGGGGGCACATGTCCCCGTTTTCTTTTGGGGGTGGAAGGTCAGGTGTGGAGACTGTGCTTGCCAGTCTCTGAGCTGGGGAGAAAGTAGGAAAGATTGGAGCATGTGAATGCCTCTAGCGCTGCCCCGGCTTCTTCCATATTAAACGTATTTGTATTTTGAGAAGTGTCCTTCCCACCTCCGCCCTCCAGAGAAACCTCCCTGGTCCTTCTGGAGTCTGTACATCCTCACCTGAAACCTGGTCCAGCTGCCAAAAGGAGGCAGGGAGGAGCGGTGGGAGGGCCAGACTCCATGCTGCTTTCGGGCTAGATGCTTCCTTCCCCCTGCACCGGTGGACTGAACTCTTAATCCAAGTTGAGTGCAATTGAAAGGTTCCTCCAGGGTGGTTTTTTTCTTCTTCTAACAAAGTCTCTTAGTGGTAACACTGGTCCTGCAACGTCTCTGAGGTGCAAAGAATGCCCTTTCCACGTGGGGCGCTGAGTTTGCCCCTTCTGCTAGGCAGTTACCACTCTCCCCTGGCCCAGCCTGTTCCTTTTGGCTTGGTTTGGACCACAGTCTTCCGCTACCCAGGATTTTAGAGCCCCCTAGCAAACAGTCATCAGTTTAAGAAATCATTGGCCCCTTCCCAGCACACGAGTGGAGGAGAAACAGGCTGCAGTACAGTAGCCCAGAACTGACTCCACCTCGGTTCTCTGGAGAACAGCCTCTCCCTCCAGCCTGGCTCTAGGATGACACGAGGAACACCTAGTCATGGAAATCAGTCTCTTTCATTTGCTCTATATTCTGTTGTACATCGTTAAAGATCTAAATACAAAGGAAAAAAAATCAAGGAGCATGATGCCTGCAGCTTTGTTCTCTCTCAAGATTGCTTTTGATTTTCGGGGTCTTTTGCGGTCCCATGCAAATATCAGGATTTTCTGTAGTTCTGTGAACAAAGGTGCGAGGGGAGCCGCTTGCGTGGCAGTAGTGCTGCCCCTCGCACAAGCTGGGTGGTCACAGCGGCTTCTCCCAAAGCCAAGCTCCCTGCCCCATGGGGGGGGACCCCGTGCTCGGAAGCCAAGAGGCATCACTGGGCCAGAGTGAAACCGCGGAGGGAGGCCCCGGACACGCGGGTGCAAGCGCGACCACGGCAGCTCGCAGGGCCGGGTCGGAGTGTCATCACTGCTGGTGCTGCGACGCGCGGGGCCCCCGGCCAGACTCACCGTCATGAACTGCCTGCGGACCCAATGAGACGGGGATGCCGTCACAGCGGGTGGGGAAGCCAAGGGGGGCCACGGTCATGGTGCACAAGGCAGCAGGACAACGGTGACTCAGCCAGGATGGGGTCTGTCACCTTCCAGGACGGCCCAGAGCGGGGATGATGTCTGTGCCTCCTGTCTCGGGGACGAGGGGCTGGGACGTGCCCACCGGCCTGGAGCAGTGGCACCCGCCCCATGGCTCAGAGAGCTGGTGGCCGCGGTCAGGGTGGCGTCTGCCCAGCTCACACACAGGAGTCTGGAAGGAGGATAGGGGACGGACATCAGGGACAGGCCGCAGGCTCCCACGGCAGTGCCGGGGCTGGGGGGTCGAGAGTCGGGGGCCGGAGGTCGGGGGGGTTGGGGCCAGGGGTAGAGGGTCTGGGGCCAGAGGTCAGGGGCCAGGGTGGGGACCGGGGTCGGGGCAGGGGGCCAGGGCCGGGGGTCGAGGGTTGAGGGCCAGGGGTGGAGAGTTAGGGGCCAGGTTCAGGGGTCAGGGCAGGAGGCCGGGGCCAGGGGTCGGAGGCACTCCAGCTGCCGTGACCAGAGGCCCTCAGGCCCAGCGAGCACCCTGCCCGCCCGGCCGTGCAAGGCCCCAGTGCGTGTCCCGAGCGAGGCCGAGCTCTTGGAACCCACAAGCCTCGGTGGAACCTGTGCATGTGAAGGGTGCTGCACCCGCTATTGCACACGCAGTGAAATGCCACCGCAGCGCCCCACCTGCACGCACAGGTCCCACTGCGTGGGCGATGAGCACCCCCAACAGCCTCCCAGCAGGGCCAGGACTGGGACTGGGACCCGGAGGGTCTGTAAGGAGCGATGGAGCAGCTCACACGGGCAGAATCAGGGCCCCAAAGCGTGCATGTCTTGATCCCCGGACTCTGGGAACGTGGGGCAGCCTCCCCGGGTGCTGAACGCAACCGATGTGGCAATAGAGGCTGGGAGGGAAAGCCAGTGTTACTCGCACAGACTCCAGAGACACAGAAGGATGATGAGGGAGGCCTAGGGACGTACCGGTGAGGCCGATAAACCCAACAGCTCTGATAAGGTGCACACGCTCTTGAAACGCAAACCATGAACGCTTATTCAGGCACAGACTAATCACCTGACACCCTTTTACCTGTAAAACTTAATTTATAGTGGAAAAATCCCCCCCTACACACACACACACAAAGCCACAGAAAACTCCAGGCCATGACCTCACTAGCAAACTCAATAATAGCAACTCTACAAAAAGTCTTCCAGAAAACTGAAAAAGAAGGCTTCCAAACTCATTCTATGAGACTGCATTACCTTAGTGCCAAAACCAGGCAACGGTACAAAAATACAAAGTACAGACCAGTATCTCTCATTGACGTAGACACCAAAACTCTCAACAAAGTAATAGCAAATCAAGCCCAGTGATATAAATGATAGTGCATTATGACAAAATAGGGTTTGTCCCAAAAATGCAAGGTTGGTTTAACATTCACATGAATCCATCAATATAGGGGCACCTGGGGGCTCAGAGGTTGAGTGTCTGCCTTCAGCTCAGGGCGTGACCCCAGGGGTCCCAGGATCGAGTCTCCCATTGGGCTCCCTGCAGGGAGCCTACTTCTCCCTCTGCCCGTGTCTCTGCCTCTCTCTGTGTGTCTCTCATGAGTAAATAAAATCTTTACAAAAACAAAGAAATAAAAAAAAAAAACTCATCGATATAAAGCATTGTTATCAGCAAACTAAAAAAGAAAAATCATAGATTATCTCAATAAACACATAAAATGGCACTTGGGAAAAAGACCCCTCGACAATCAACGAGGAGTCCCTCCAAGGAGGCAAGCGCATGTGGAAGCACTGCTCACGCAGAAGCTCATGACAAAACACGAGTGTCTTCTCCGCATCAGAAGCAAGATGACGCCGCGCTGGGCTCCCGCCGATGCAGCAACGCAAGGCGAGGAAGTCACAGGATGGCCTGTGCGGAGGGTCCGACGGGATCTACTTAAAACTCTGCTAGAACAAACAGCAGGCGAGTCCGGGAAACCCTGCAGGCTGCAGGATGAATCACAAATGCTCCCATCTGTGCTTGTCGGAGAGACGCTGTCCTTTCCCTCGCTCCCATGGGGTAGCTTCTCCAGACACGGAATTTGGGACTGGGGCTCTGACCTTTCGAGACTTCCGCTCCGCTCTCCTGTGGCCTGTGTGCTTCCCATCACTGCTCCCGTCGGTGGAGTGTGCTTTCTCTGGCTCCTTGCAACATCTGCTCTTTGTCTTTAGTGTCCTCCGGTACTTTTTGTCTGCTTTTTAAACATTTTACCTTTAAGTAATCTCTACACCCAACAGGGGCTCCAACTCTCAACCCCGAGATCCGCGCCAGAGCCAGCCGGGCCCTCTGTCACGTAGTTTTCACTTGACGTGCACAGTCCTGACCTTTTAGCACTAATTCACCTGGGATATTCCCTGAGCTTCCTTGACTTGTGGTTTGGTTTGTGTCATTAATTTTGGAAAAGTCTCAATGATGCTTATTTCAAATCTTTCTCCTGCTCCCTTCCCTGTCCCCTGTGTGTCACACCTTCTTGCGACTGCCCCACAACGCCAGGGCGTCCTGTTCTGCTTCTTTCACTCTGGTTTCTCGTTGCTTTTCCATCTGGGAAGTTTCTACTGACGAACCGGAAAGCTTTCTTGGGGTTTCGTCCCTCGGCCGGGTCGGGTCTCTCAAAGCATCCGTTCCCATTAGGGGTTCTTGGGCCCAGTACTTCTGCAGGTGCCCCGCTCACCATCCCCACTGTCCTTCCACAGCGGCCCCATTACCGCAGCTGCCTCCCACCGCACCCGCACCCACACCCGCTGCCACTTCACAGGGGCCTGAGCCCTGGGCGGGGACCTCAAGCACTTCTCAGCCGCCATCCCCTCTGTGGGACAGGCGGTGGCTCCGGGAGGCCTTTCCCTCAGGAGCCGGTGTCCCTGCTGGAGGCCGCTCAGCTCAGCGGCGAACCCAGAGGTGCTATGCTGCCCACGGCCCCCCAGGCGCGAGGGGGGCCCTCTGATCCTCGCCGTGGGAGCCCGCCCATCCTCAGCACCCCAACTCCTGCTGCGCAGCCTCCACTCCACACGGTGACTCTCGGCCTCCGCCTGTGTCCCCAGCCCCGACCTCAAGTCTCTGACGGATCTGAGGGGTCTGGACGGGAGTCTGTCTGCCTTTTTTGTCATTAAGAAGGAAGACGGGGGGGAGGGCGGGACTCCCGGGCTCTTGACGGGTCAGGGCAAAAACCAGAACTCTCCGGTGGGCCCCTCTGCCGGTGCGCGGCTGGCCCGTAAGGGATGTGGGGTGCACATGGGGTGCACACGGGGCGCGGGCATCTGTTGCAACGCTCGGCAAGGACCAGACAGGGCCTAGGCCCCTACGGCTCTGGTGGACGGGGACAACGATCAGGGCCCACGCTGAGAGTGAACTGCTCCAAGATGCTAGAAAATGCAAATCATCCTTTAGCGACAGAAAGCGGACCGGCGGTCCCCGGAGACAGGGCCCAGGGGGCGGAGCGGACGGTGACCGCTGGCGGCCTCGTGGCCGAATACGTCACAACCTACCACACTTTACACTGTACGTGCACTCGGTGGGCATCGCGTCAGTTATCCCGCAATGAAGCCGCTGTTAAGAGAAAATCACATCAGCTTCATGTAACACTTAGGGGTTGATTATAGAATATCTACAACTACTTTTGTCCCTGCAAAAGGAAAAATAGACTTTACCCCAAGATTTTTATTCTTCATCTTATTTATCTTGGGGGGGGGGGGGGAGCCGAGCTAAGCGCGGAGCCTGACCCGGGCAGGGCTCCAGCTCAGCTCACGACCCCGAGATCAGGACCCGAGCTGAAACCAAGAGTCAGGCGCCCAACGGACTTGAGCCACCGCAGGCATCCCGATTTTATTTTTATTTATTGAAAATTAATTCAGAGCTACAAGACCTCTGTAACACACATGCACTGTAGAAAAAATGATTATATTTTTTAGCAGATATACCACAACTTACCCACCTGGACAAATAAACGCTGCTTCCACCAAAACACAGACTGTGAGAATAAACATGCTTGTTCTGGTGTGTGGCCATTTACACAATATGGTTTTTGGACCGTCTCCTGGATTTGAAATTACTTCAGTCCCAATTTATGAGCAACATAAGAAAGCTACTTTTATTGCTTTATGATCACACCTGGTAAATGAAATGCTTATTGCATTTCCCACTTCAAAGCTGGGATTTCTGAAATGTATTTGAAAACAACACAATTTCGACACCATGGAACGCTGCCGCCTTTTGACAATTTCCTTGGTGGGTATTTTTTCCGAGAACATTATCTTGGAACAAAATTGGCTTTGTCTTCCCTCCCACGGAACATACACGCTGAGGAAATCGGTCATCACAGAAAAATACAGCTGCGTGTTTGTAAGTGGAAGAGGGACGAGGGCGTAAAGTGAGTAAAATAGGGGTAAGCAAAAAGCCCAACCTTGACATGGGCAAAAATCTCTCTCAGTTCCCCGATTTGATCACCATATGCCCTCACCCACCCTTGCAACAGCACCTCCTCTTTAGCGTTTTCTGTAGGACGCTTCAACTGCGTAACATAGCCCCATGAACAGAAGAGCCGTACGACGCCTTACAGACACGTGGGCCGTGCGTGTGCGAGTTGGCCACCGCCCGCCCGGAGACCACCGCTCACCGCCCACGACGGGGAGTTTGCTCTCCCGTGTTCCACACACAGGACCTAACTGCGTGGGGCGGGGCTGGCTTGCGCTCCGGGACGGCCCCAGGGCACGGGTCCTCTGTGGCTCTTGGGTCCCCGGCGTCCACCCCTGGCCTGGGTCAGCTGCTCCCGTGTGCACAGGGCCTACCCACCCCGCTTCACAAGCAGGGTGCCCACAGACCCTTCGGGCAGCGGGGGCCCGGGGCACTCGCACGACCGCTCACGTCGTGCTTTCCCGTTTGCTGTCCTATTTTATATCCTAGCCAGTACATGTAGGTCCCAACAGAACCCATGTCGCAGAGCCTCCTTCCCAAATCTAATAGTTGTGAAATGGCATTTCCATTTTGCCTTAACTTTTTTTTTTTAATTTCTACATTTATTTCATTGTTGACTATCCAACGTTTCCCCCTGGTGACACACCTAATCACGCCTGCTGCCCAGTCCCGACTCTCTGGTGGGAATGTGGAATTCCGTGGATTACGAACGCAGCCACGACCACCTGCGGTTTGTCATTTCGCCTCTTCGAGGCTGTCCTAGTCCTACACGGCTATGAACTTGTACCCTGAACGTCGCTGAACGTGTCCATCTTTCCCAGTACAGTTAACGCATCGTCTGTGGAAAGCTAACAAACACAACGTCGTATAAATGTGCTCTAGATTTTGGGTTAATGCTTTTTATTTCACATGCAGCCCGAAATGTGTTTGGTGTGAGGCAGCACCGGATTCATTTCTGTTCCGTGTGACTTTAAACACATGACGTTTTCAGAGAAGCTTGAATCACCGTGATGTGTGTCCCACCTCGCTGGTCAACTCCTCCGTCCCAAGCGAATCCCACACACCACCTGCCACAGCCCTGCCAGGCTCAAAGGGCACCCCGGTTCCCCCCCTTCCCCCTTGTTTCCTCGGCACCTCATCATCCCTGCCCTTTGCCTCACATAACTAGAAATCAGAGGCCCAATTCTGAAAAAAAAAAAAAAACTCAGGGGTGATTTGCATTGAAATAGCATCAAATCATCTTGTCAACATGGGGAAAACTGACGTATTTACAACATCGCCTCTTCCTGTTGGTGCACAGCGGTCTCTCACTTTACCGCTTTCAATGTCTTTATTGAAGTTTTTAAGTCTTTCCATGGGTGATTTCATCTGTCGGATGTCCCCCACTCGGCACCTTTTGTCTTTGTCATTAGCATAAAGCGGGAAATTTTCAAATACTGGCTGATCGACTGCGATGGTTCCAAAATTTTACACCTATTAAAAAAACTACTAAAAAACTACTTCTGTTCCGGTTCTTACTTACTACACTTCCCAACCCCCTTACAGTAATCACTTGTAGTCATTCCTTCTTTTCTTCTTTGTGGTGACCCTCGAAGTCCTACTCTGTGTATTTAAGACAAATAGAAACTGAAGCCCCTCCATCCAGACGCTGCAGCCCATAGGTCTCTGTCGGCATTAGCCCATTTCGAAAGCACCCCCTGTGACTGTCATCCCCTCAGCACCCCGAGTTCTGGGGAGAACCACCCTTGTTCACCAGACCCTACCCCTGAGAGAGGGCGTCGTGAGCTCACGGGCCTGGCTCCTTCCTCCCGGCCCCCCGCAGCTCAAAGCAACTGCAGACACCCCGACTTCCGCTCCACAGCCCGTGTCAGGGCGAGGGGCGCAGTGCCGAGTGCTAGGGGCCCTGTTTCCCGGCGGGGACCCTCCTGAACCCACAAAGCCCGCCGGCATCACCTGCACCTCACACAGCTCCCACAGCCCCCGAGCTGCCTAATCTAATTTGTGACTAAAACACTTTAAAATGTTCTCATAAAATTAGCTTTCAACTACTCAACAGGGGCAGCCCGGGTGGCTCAGCGGTTACCGCCACCTTCAGCCCAGGGTGTGACCCCGGGGGCCCAGGATCGAGTTCCACGTCGGGCTCCTTGCATGGAGCCTGCTTCTCCCTCTGCCGGGTTCTCTGCCTCCCTCTGTTTCTCGTGAATAAATAAAATCTTTTAAAAATAAATAAAATAAAACAAACTACTCAACACTTGCATGTGATTTCATTCTCAGCTTCTCCCCACCACACGGACCATATACCACCCATGACACAGAACAATCGAGGTGTTCTCATTTTCTGAAGTAACCTATTAAGAGAAACCAGAAAAATCTATGCATAGTAAGCGAGACACATTTTAGAGGCATTCTGATTAAATTACAGCAATAGAAATTTTGCCTTTGTGATTTTTAAAATATTTAAGTAATCTCTGCACCCAACGTGGGGCTCAAACTCATGACCCCAAGATCAAAAGTCGCACGCTCTTCCAACAGAGCCAGCCAGGAGCCCCACCTCCGTAACTCTTTATACTAATAGGTAAACTTCTACATGTAACTGTGAAACCTGGACAACCATCACATGTTCTAAGGTAAGAAAGAGAAGTAATCTGGGGACTGAACGAAGGAAGCGAGCCCGATCAGTCTGAAGAGGGGGTGCCGCAGGCAGAGACGTACGGACACCTCCGGACACCTCCCGAGGTTCCCGCACCCGCCGCCACGCCTCGCCCACGGGGTAAGAAGGAAGGGCCAATCCAGATGCGCAGTCTCCACGGGGGTGAACAGGGCCTACTTTTTGTAACTGCAGTTTTCGCAAACTTTCAAATAAGCTTAACTGTCGTTAAGAACAAGACGCGTCTCCCGAACGAAACTCAGGAACCTGGACAATGCCGCACCTGCATTATTATATCAAATCATTAACTCCCTCCAGAAACGGCTGGGGCAGTGATGCTGGAATGGAGAAGCGTAATTACCTGTCACTTCACATTAGCCTGATGGACAGACAGGAAATAGAACAAAACTCATCTTTTAAGTCTAAAGTCACAACTTTTCAAGTGGGCAATACTATAATTTGACTCCTACATCATTGTGGTGTTTAGCAGCCATTACCGATATTTAAACAAAGCAAAACATTTTTGAAAATAAATATTAAAAAAATAGAGACTCCTGATAAAATAAAACTTTTACAACAGTGATTATGGAACATGGATTTTTAATGAATTTCATATTGCAATGAAGACACTCAACACTTAAAAACAATTACATCAATACAATAAAAACACTTGCTTCTACACAACATTTATAAATGCATACTCCCCCCAAAGAAACTTGTATTTCACAGATTTAAGCAACAAATGATTTACATAGGATTCTTCAAATTCCAAAATATGTACAGAATTTTTGTCTCTCCAGAAACTGATGTGCAGTGGTTGAGAAAGAGTGCTGTTTTGTCCAACAACATAGTTCTTATGAAATTCTCTATCAGTACACATTTTCCAGTAACCACACATTTTCCTTCCATTATTAAATGAAATTCTGGACACGTGAGCATATAAGACAAAACCACTCCCATTTCCAAACACTATTTCAGATGAGATCGCGTGTGGCTGATCATGGGACTTAATCTGAGCCACACAGGTACCTCTGCGCACAGATTCCCACACGTTCACACACGCACACACACACGCACTCCCTAACTCAAATCTCCGGGACTCCGGACGACACCGCCATGAAGGCCGCAGCAGCAGCTGAATGGCCGCCACGCAGGTGAGCAGCAGGTGCCCTGTCCTGGGAACTGGCGTGCACACGACAAGGCCCGCCCTGGGGAGGGGAGGGCGGAGTGGGGAGGAGGTGAACAGCTGCCAGCGGGCGCCGCACAGAGGGCGCTGGGCCGCAGAGCACTGAATGAACATCAGAAAGTGAGTTAAAAGCTTCAAATGTTTTTAATCTGGCAGAGATCTGGTTCTTAAGTTTGATCTGCTTGTTTACCTTTTTCAGTGTTCCTGACAATGATTCTAAGACACCCAAACATTCAAATTAAAATCCAACAGGAGCCCAAAAGCACAGACGCTCAGCTTACTGTCTCAAAGCCACTGGGGTGCCGCCGCAGGGGAGGGGGCACTCGGGTCAGCGGGGGCGGGACACAGATGTTCCGGCTCACGTTCCCAATGTGCCTTGGGCAGGTGCCGGGCTTTGGGAAGACAGCCGCTCGCAAGCATCTGTCTGTCATTCGGTCTAGTTGGCAACCTCAGCTCTAACTATGTCACAATGGGTTTCTCCTGGCCCTTCTTCCCTTCCAGACTGTGTAGGTCATTTCAGAATACTCCAGATACTTCAGGAATGAAGCTCCTAAGATGAGCTACCGCACGTAGGACCTGAGCAGAGGAGCCTGAGGCGAGGCGCGTTCACGCAGGCCCGAGGGCGGCACGCATGCTCTGCCAACATCACACCTCCCTGAATGGCGCTCCGCCAGCTGTCACCACCTGGAGTGGGGGGCACCCATGATCGCTGTCATTGTTACCCTCTGTGCCTCTCCAAGTGGACACAAAGACTTAAAAAGAGGAGGGCAGTACACGGACATGGCTCTTTATCAAAACCATAACTGAGCAAGAAACAAACTCACAAACACCAGACGACAGTAACGCCTAAGAAGGCAAGAGTGACAGGCTCGCCCAGGCAGTGAAAGGACTGGCACTGAGAGGTGTCCCAGCTGCCGAAACAGGAGCACCTTGGTACCCCGCGAAGCATGGTTTCGGCTCCCACCTTGTCAGCTAACGGGAGAGCTTTCCTCCTCGGATGCGCCTGCTGTGATTGTCTTCCTTGCCCTCCTAACTGAATTCGGCATTCCAGCTGTTAAGTCAAAAGTGCTCTAGCTAGGCAACAGTGAGACTCCGTTTTCCAAATACATTGATTTTTGAGGTAGTACTCATTTATTTGCATTGTTGGCTCTCAAACACCACCAAGGAAGTGAACTCATTTAGAAATATGCAAACCAAAGTGTAGAAAATAAATAAGGTTTTGTCTTCAGGTAGCAGGCAGGGTCTTCTTAAAAGCTCAAGTCACATTCACTGGATAACTCATTTGTAACTTCTAAAAACTGTTTATAACCATAGCTATAAACTAAAGTGCTTTAAATTTTGCTTAATATCTGAAATCAGTGATTAGAATCATCCTATTTTTGAATTTGCTAAACTGAGACCTCAGGAGATTGAAATGGTTTTCTATAAAAAGAGCAAAAACGTTTTCTTTTCAAAAAAACTTTCCAAACATTGCAAAGTTGGCATTGTTTTTGTTAACTTCTAAATTCCAGGTAAATTTTACATTAACTATACCAGAATACAGAGGTGAAGCTGAGTTACACACAGCACATGCGAAACCCTCAAACAGAAGTAAACATGAAATCTTCCGTCACGCCTGCCATCCATCAGCCCCTGCAAACGCAGCCCCGGGCCCGTCCCGGTACAAGGTAGGTATGTCTAATTACTCCAGAAATGCCACAGACTGCGTACGCCTCACAGCAAGTACACAGGTTCACACTGAACTCACGCAAACATAATGCCCTCCTGTCACCTGTCAATCGCCCGGAACTTACAACACATGATGTGCTACAGGGAAGGGGCTTCATGTCCACTGACCAGAAGGTGCTGACACAGACACGAGACGAAAATAAGACATGTGACCATACATTTTGCTGTACATTTCATGCAAGCTCGGTACAATGAGAAAAGAACATACAAACCGCCCTTTCCAGGGTGCAACTCTCACAAAAAGGGCTTGACCAATAATGAGAAAAGTGGCAGCGGTCCACAGGTCCATGGCCAACTACGCCGCAGAGGACGCCGGCAACCTTATTTCTCTTGTAACAATGCAGGGATGTTGATGCTCCAGCCAATGGCCTGCCTGTCAAAGCCACAGGTGAACAGATTGCACATGGGGTGGTCCTCGCTCCACGCTGAGCAGCACACCATTCTTCTGTGGCCCTGTTTCCAATCACACAAACCACAGTTAGTACGTCATTCCCGGAGCATCCGCGCCATAAAGCCTCAGCCAAGTTAACAACTATGCCACTCAACACAACTGACTTCAAAGGACAAAACTGAACAGGCAGCTTCAGTCCGCATGGCAACGAGCTTCAGTGACACGCCGTGGGCACACGGGGACAAAGCAAGGGACGTCAGAACAGATAATCAAATCAAATCAGGGAGACGCACACCGGAAGTATTTTGGGATTCATTAAAAAAAAAAATAAGTAAGATCACGGTCAGAAAAAAAGAACAAACGATGAATTTGAAGTTTTTTAATGAGGCTACATAATATTTGGGAACATATTAAACAAAACTCATTTAAAGACTTCAAAGACCATTTTAACAAATAACTAACTCAGGTAATAAGGGACCCAGAGAAATATATTTGGTACCAAATAAAACAAGGATAAAATAAATGGCCTTTTCAAGTAAATTCCTGCCACCTTCAGAATTCCAGCTAAATATCAGGACATTGAAAAAAAATCATTGCAAATCATTAGCAAAGTTTATAATGTGACGTACGTGGTGTACGTATACAGAGAGACACGGGCAGTGCCTTCAGACGTGTGCATACATTCCAGGTTAATGAGGTCGCTCTGTGCTGCTGCTACTAAGGCATCACACAATGAAGTACAAGAACCAGGATTAAGAGAAGCTGACAAATTTATTAAGTCAAAGAAACATTCCAAAGAATGACACCAAAGTTCCCTCCGCAAAACATCCCCATGTGAACAGTGCTGTCTACACGAGACAACAGGGCACACAATAAAGATACTGCAAGTGTAAGGCCACATAACAAAGGGTTGAGAGCAACCTTCTATCACTTCTTCGTTACGAATCTAAAGAAAAGGAGGGAACAACGCATCCACTAACTGGTAATAAAATCCAGAGTCTGCACAGGAACCAGTTAAAGATGATCACTCAATTCAAGGCATTCACAGTAGAAACCCTGAGATGAGCACTGAGTAAGTGGGTGTGGAAAAGAGACCCCCTGGCACCCAGAACGCGGGTCTGCACGCGCAGCCCGCCCAGGACAGAGCTGGAAGCCAAGTCAGGTTTGGAGTCCAGCCTCCTGTCTCCCAGGGACCACCTGAATACGCACCGACGTGCCTGGGGCTCGTGTCCAAAGAGGTTCTGTGAGCATGAGGGCTCCCAAAGCCCACGCCCTCCCTCGTCACAGTGCACAGCCTCGGCAAGGGTGCTGACACCCACCATGGGAGCCTGTGTCCTCGCCGTACACATCTCACATTCACCTGCACGTGAGCCTCCCCGCTCCGTCCCTCCCAGCACCCTACGGAGTTCACCTTGCTTCAAACACACTTTGGGAAATGCCACTCACACTCTCCCCAAAGTAAGACGAGTTTACGCCGTTAGACACCTCCACTGTTGCTACCAGTTCAAAGAAGGGTTGTTTGTTTTCTTTTTTAATCCCAGCAGCTGAAAGAAGCCAGGGATTTCCAGCTGTGGTTCTGTGACACTGAAAACCACATCTGCGAATCTGAGGAAGCATTACCAGCTCAGAACGCAGGGACATGCTATTCACTAATGTTAAAGACTAGTCTACTTAACACAACGCTTTGAGAACAAATCCAAACACAACAAATTCTGCAGTCTCAACAAGGCTGAAAGTTTACAAATAACTAAAAATGTCATGCTCTCTGCCAAATAGATAAATAAAATCTTAAAGAAAAAATAAAATCACTTCCCTGGAATAAATACCACCAGGCATCTCTTAGAACTCCGTGTTTTTTTTTTGAAGAAAATCTTCCCAAAGTCAGGAAGCCGCACACACACAACCCTGTTTCAGGCACACGTCTCACGCGCTGCACACAAACTGCGGGAACACGGGCACCTCCGCAAGGGGATCCAGCGTGTTAACAATGCAACGGGGGCACACCAGACTCTCCACGGGTACCAAGCATGAGAAATTCCCTGTTAGCGGGTGTAACGCTCCTATTAGGTACTCTAACTTCACGAGTAGTTTTCCCTGACATGTACTCAAATAAAAGTTCAATAACCCACTTCCAACAGTACGCACAGAAGCCCTAAAAGGGGAGAACAGATGAGAGGCCTTTCACAAAAGGTTGGTGCCACTTAAAGAAAAGGTGTCAGGATGCCCGGGTGGCTCAGTGGTTGAGCATCTGCCTCCGGCTCAGGGCGTGATCCTGAGGTCCCGGGATCAAGTCCCACATCAGGCTCCCTGCATGGAGCCTGCTTCTCCCTCTGCCTGTGTCTCTGCCTCTCTCTGTGCCTCTCATGAAAATAAAATCTCTAAAAAATAAAAAAATAAAAGCTGTCTCCACGTCGACAGAACCCCTTCATAATCGTCCTCTGAAAACACTCTAGGTCGACAGTTCCTAAAGCCGCCCTCACCCACTAAGCTGGCCTGCGGGCTGTACTGTGAGGCTGTGCAGGAAGATGAGACAGGGTGTCCCCACAAAGGTCAGCAGAGCCGCGGCCATAGGGTGGCAAGGGTGGTGGGCGCTGAGGGGCACAGACACGCTGACCACAGGGTCAGGGGACACATAAAGGCACGGGCTTGCCATACAGCTCAGTGTCACAGTGACACACTGCAGAGGCCAAAGGACAAAAGAACAGGGGCTGTGGGGTGGGGCCCCACAGAGCACAGAGCCTACAGAGGTGCTGCTCAGCCGGAGAGGACGTGTCTTTTTTTTTTTTTTTTTAATTTTTTTTTTTTTTATTTATTTATGATAGTCACAGAGAGAGAAAGAGAGGCAGAGACACAGGCGGAGGGAGAAGCAGGCTCCATGCACCGGGAGCCTGACGTGGGATTCGATCCTGGGTCTCCAGGATCGCGCCCTGGGCCAAAGGCAGGCGCCAAACCACTGCGCCACCCAGGGATCCCAGGACGTGTCTTTATCACAGTGACCTCCACTCCCCAAAGGAGGAGCCAGTAATTCACACACTTTGCGCCTCTCCCCACACTTCAAACCGCCCCAGAGCTACCTAAGGACAGGGGCCCGGATGGCCCTCCGAGATCCCACATCAGCAGGGCTGAGCTGGCACCACGAGCCGAGCACCAACCAACTCCGAGCACCAACCAACTCCCAGCACGGATGCAGACACCTGGCGGGCGGTCCAGCCAGCACCGCGGACACCGGCCCGCTTCCCTGCGACGCACCAGCTGAGCTGACTCACGAGAAAACTGCATTTTCTGGTCCTGGACCTGGTTGGAAAGGTGTCTCCTGGTTGTGGGTGAAGTGAGTTCTCTTCCCAAAGGGGCCCCAGAGTCCACACCGCCACTTCTGCATCTCCGTATTCAATACTCATCATCTACCACACTTGCAGTTGTACACTTTCACTTGCCAAGATCCAAGTCTGCTTTCCCACGTGGAAACCACTACCACATGTGCAAACAGCCCCTCAAATCTGACAGTGAGGAACTGAACAATCTTATTCAAGTTTTTAAAAAACCCGACACTCTCAGTTCAGGTTGGGAAACACTTTCAACTTTAAATTTTATGAGCTCTAAATACACATCAAGTATTTCCAATGAAAATCTAGCATCCAAAGTACAGGAAAACAAGAATACAAAATCTCTAATATCGTTCTATTGATTATAGTTAGAATTACATCACCTTGTCTACCTGCATAAATTTAACATCTTGTTAAAATTAGTTTCTCTTTAAAAAAAAAAAAAAACTTAAGACAGATGTGGGGCTCGCAGCATGTTTCTATCCATGGTGACCTAGGACACAGACTCTGAGATGTCAACATGCGGATCAAGAGCACACTTACCTGCCGGCTGCTTCGGGGGAGCCGCGCTAGCCTCACACCTGACATGTCAAACAACCTCACTTGTCGGTTGTCATGTGGGAGGGCAATGATTTTTTGGCCAACACATACATTGATCCTGCAAATAAGAGATAAAATTGGGTTACATACAGGGACACCTGGGTGGTTCCATGGGTTAGGGGCTGCCGTCGGCTCATGGTGTGACCCGGGTCCCGGGATCGAGTCCCACATCGGGCTCCCTGCATGGAGCCTGCTGTTCCCTCTGCCTGTGTCTCTGACTCTCTCTGTGTCTCTCATGAATAAGTAAATAAAATCTTCTTTTAAAAAATGTGGGTTACATACAAAACAGTGACAGCACGCATGTCTGAGTTTACAGAGCATCCTGTAGGAGACTCCACACCATTCACATTTCAAGGCAAAACACACCAGCAAACCCAGCAAGCAACACCCAACAGCAGCATCAGAGCACAGAGACCACGTGACTCACACGTAACATGCACACACTACACAGGGACTCGAGCATGGCCCTACAGGGGACCCGTTCTTAATCTGGAAGCTCACTGCACCAGCCTGATTTTACACTTACGTGTCAGCATACAGGACCTAACTGTATTAGAGGATCAATAAGAATGTTCCTCTCCCCCCAAAACATCCTCCCCCAGGAGTCTAAACCACTTTTCCAAGGCTCTATTAAACACTAACATTACACGAACGAGACCCCACATTACAGTGCACCCTTTTCAAGGCACAACAAGCAGCTCTCATCACCTGTTGATGGCAGAGTCCGTGCGAATAGTCGCAATGGGGGACCTCATATTCCTTAAGTCCCAGACCTTCACTGTGCGGTCATCACTGCCCGAAACGACATTATCTCCCACGGTGAACACGGCAGATGTCACGGTGCTGCGAGTAAAGAACACAGGTTCAGAAGACCGTCAGGGAGTTGCAGGGTACAGACACGAGTTCCCCCCACCCGTGTAACAAGCACGTGGTCCCGCTGCCAGAGGCCCCGGCGAGCCAGGCGGACAGGATGCTGGGAACGTGGAGGCGGACAGGGGTCTCTGCTAACTGTTCCTCCTGCTTAAACCTCTCTGTGAGGGTAAACTTGCACAAACCGAGCCTCTCCTCAGCAGACTAGAAATGAGTCCATCGTATTGTTCAACCTCCTCAGGCAATGGAGTGAAGAGAAGCTACCCGAAGACACGGATTGGACAGGATGTGCCAGTATCACACCTGATAGCAGAAAATTAAGGAAAGAGAAATCCACACCAACTCTGTTTAATCAGAACACTGGAGAAAAATTTATTCAACTCAACCACTACCACCACCTCTACCTTAAAAATGTGTAAAGAGAGGCGCCTGGGGGGCTCCGTCAGTTAGGCACAGACTCTTGGTATCGGCTCGGGTCATGATCTCAAGGGCATGGGATCCAGCTGCATCGGGCCCTGCGCTCCGCGGGCAGTCAGCCCGAGATTCTCTCTCTCTCCCTCTGCCCCTCCCCTGCTTGCGCGTGTGCACGCTTGCTCTCTCCCTGCCCTGCAAATCAATCTTTAAAAAAAAAAAGGTGCAAAGAACTTAAATAGACCTTTCTCCCAGGAAGATTTATGAATGGCCAAAAAGCCCAGGAAAAGGCCATTAACGTTACCAATCATGAGAGAAATGCACCAAACCACAGGATCCCACTCACACCCACCAGAAGGCCTACCATCAAAAAAAAGAAAAAAAGAAAAAAGAAAAAAACCCAAATGTTGGCAAAGACGTGGAGAAAGGGGAGCCCTCGTGCACTGCTGGTGGGAATGCAAGCTGCTGCAGCCAATCTGGAAACCAGTAAGGAGGGTCTTCAAGAAGGTAATAGGGGCTGCCCTACAACCCAGCAACCCTACTCCTGGGCATATATTCCAAGGAAATGAGACAGCCTCCTAAGGAGCTCCCTGCACTCCCACGTTCACTGCAGCACTATTCCCAGTAGCCGAGACCCAGGCCCCACAAGAGCGGCCATCACAGATGCACGGGGAAGGAAGATGCGACATGTGGACAGGCAGTGGGCTCCTACACAGCCGTAAGAGAAGGAACTCCTGCCATCTGTCACAGGTGGACGAGCGTGGAGGACAATGTCCCACTGAGACCACAGAGGGACCATGCAGGCCGCACAGAGACCCAGGTGGGGTGAGCCAGAGCCCGCCCTGGGGGTGCCCCTCAACTCCGAGTTTCAATCTACAGGGCGGCCCGGAATCGAGGGGCGCAGGTGCAGGGGCCCCCGCAGGCTCTGAGGACCTCACCCTCTGGCCGAGCTGTGCAGACGCGGGGGACTTCTCCATAGATTCGCCTTGTCAGGGGGCCGTGGCCAAGTGAAGTTTCCGCGAACACTCGGCTAAATTAATGAAAAAAGTCTCCACAAAAGACTGTCTCACCTTATGTTAATGAAATGCTGAAAGACATTAGGTTTTTAATAAATCACAATCCTGACAGGTATTGTGGGGCATCAAAGGGAAGAGCTGGCACTGGGCACTCGCTCGAAAGGCACCCTCAGCCTCGGTCCCACGAGGAAGCGGCTGCGCCACGACCGCTCACTGGAAAAGCTCAGACTCTGCCCAACTCCAGCCAACTCATTTATCTTGTCGCTGAGAGCAGCCGACCATGTGCTTCCAGCTGACAGCGCGGTACCTCCTCGCCGCACTCCACTGCCTGATCTGGAACATTCCGCTCCCTCCGTGGGTCTCAATCAACGGAAAGACGGCAATGCCAGCACTCCTCATTAGGACGAACAGCTGTCTTCCCAGTCACACAGAAATGCTGACTGCTTTGCATAACAATCTGCCCGAATGCAGGGCTCAGAGAAGAGGCCCAGGACACCGAAGACGCCGGGCCCGCGTCAGCAGCCTGCTCGGCTCCCCGTTTCTGTTTCAGATGGAGCTTCCCACAAATGAGCCCTAATTTTACATCCAAGCAGGACAGGGGAGCAAGCAGGCAACATAGGCCACAGGGGCGGCGCTGTTTGGGGGACACAGGTCACCCAGCCACACGGAGCATGTGTGCAGAGCCCAGCGCGGCTGTGCCCCAGAGAGGCCCCCATGACAGCCCTGCGGCCCAGAGCCACCAGAGGCCCGAGAGAAGGCTGCGAGGGAGGGCCGCGAGGGAGGGCCGCTGGGAAGGCTGTGAGGGAGGGCAGCGAGGGAGGGCCGGGAAGGCATGCCACCACACCACTGCCGCCTCCCCCACAACCGCCTCCCCAACAACTGCTTTTCAGTTTCAACGATGCTGCTACCACCCCACCCGGTCTCCCAACCCATGAGCTTTTAGAGCACACGCCACCGGGAGCTCACAGCTCAGGAGTCCGATGCCTGAAGGAGAGGCGGGTGGCTGTGCCCTGAGGGAACCCTGTCTCAACAGCCCTCAACAGCCCTCGGTGGCCGACGCCCACCAAAGCAGGCGAGATCACAGCATTCCGAGGAAGATCCCATCGTGTCCCACAGGATCTCTTTCCAGACTGGAAATCAAGGGCTCCCAGAACAGGGTCCACAAGCAGGAGCTCCGTGCAGGACCCGGTTAGGCTGCTCGCTGCAGCCTCTGCGCGTCAGGGGGACGCCGCTCCACCTCACCCACGGACACGACCACAGGGCCGTGGCTCGGCAGGGTCCTGGTCTGCGGTGACTTGTCACAGGCGTGAAGAGTCCCCTCCTCTTCACCAGTTAAAGGAGCGGGTAAGGCGGCCATCCCGCATGCTGCGGTGGGGATGACTCCCGCCCGAACACTGGGCTGCAGGGGCCTGAGGTCACCCACAGCCCAGGACTGAGTGCAAGTGAGCCTCAGGATGGTGAGTGGGAGTGCGCCCAGGTGAGGCCACAGGGCCACAGGAAGGCAACACAGATGTGACATGCAGACGCTGGCTGCACGGAACAAGACGTGTGCATGTGCATGTCATAAAACACGCCAGAACTCACCCACCCGACAGCGAGCAGCTGCTACCTTGGCCACTCTGACGAGCAGTGTCCTTTCATCAGGCTTGCGATTTACTCTCCGAGGGGCAAGAAACACCGGGCCCTGGAAGCACCATGGCTCCCATGGCTGAGCACGGTCTGACAGCCTACAGCTCCGTATCTGCATGGGACAGTGACCCAGGCGACAGACCCCTCCCCGTCGGCCTGACCCGCTGAGGATTACTGTCCCAGGGTCCTGGCACTCACAGGCCCAACAGGACAGTTGCTGGCCTGGACCAGGGGCACAGGCCTCTCCCTAGCACACGCCGCGGGATGCCCGCTGTCGCAGTAATGGGGACTGGGTGACAGCAACCTTTGCCCCGAGTTTCTTGAGCTTCAGCCAGACTAAACTCTCTCAAGCCAAGGTTCAGCCCTTGTGCTGCATGACTCCAAGCCAGGAATTGTCCAGAACTGCAAGTCCCAGTGCCCAGTCCTGTGTGTCCAGCGAAAAGCCCCGGAGAATGACAGGGGCAGGGACACAACACGGACGACGACCGCCATCCTCACAAGCACGGTGTCTGCAGCGCGCAGTCACGGCCTGCCTGCCCACACACGCAACTCCAGAGCATCATTACAATTACACCCCTGACGGTGTTCGACAACAGCCGGGTCTGTGCGCTCCAGGCTGGCCCCAGGACTGCTGACCACAGCCACCCCAACAGGCACCCCGTTCCCCACGTGGCCGTGTCAGTCATGCCCACGGGCCCAGGAGGTGTGCACATGCTGCGCCCCAGCCTTCTGCACAGAGGCTTCGTCAGACTCCGCACATAGCAGCACACAGTCGGTACTGGGTCAAGTACCAGCACGTGGTTTATTCTCTAGACTAAGCACCAGCATTCTGCTATGTTCTCAGGACTGAGTGACATAGCACTCAGCTGCATGGACTGCAAAGAGTACTAACTGCCAGCACTCAGCTCATGGGAGACACAAGCTCTCCCAGGGAAGCCAACCCAAACACGTACACACCAAACCTGAGGTGCAGAGCATGAGGAGCCGCCAGGTGTGGGGTTCACACAGCACATAGGAGGCTGCTAAAAACACCCAGAATCCCTCTCTGCACACATGCATACACACACGCACACACTTGAAATCTTTTTTAAACAGTCCTGGTCTGTGAGGGACTCTGGAGAAACCACTCCGGGGAGCTCTTGAGGACAGAAAGGAAATGGAGTGTTATGCTCCTCTGGTGGCGGCAGTCGCACCCACTGGGCCGACGCCAAGGCTGAGTGCGAGCGGGTGCGGGTACGGGGCTGGCAATCAGAGGCCCGGCTGGGCAGCATGGGCAGGGGCCAGGCGCACAGACCCCGGGCAGCACCACCTTCCAGAAGCCAGCTCTGCCTTCAGGCAGCTGCTCCCCCCCGTCTGCTCGCCGCACACGTCAGTCGGTGGTCCCGGCCCACACGTGCAGGCCGCTCCACACACACCGCGGGTCCGTCTAGAGGAGTCTGCGACTGTGCAGCCAGAAGGGTTTCATCTGTGTTAACAGCCTGACGATTCTTTCTCACATCATCTCAGGGAAAAGTAAAGTGATAGCTCACAACAAAGCTGTCAAACACACTAACGGGCCCAAGTCCACGTCTGTACTAGCTACCTCTTAGCCCTCTTCAACCATGGGGGCTTGCTTACTTACATGTTACCTATATATATTATATACTCACTATTAACTTACTTAAAAGAGCAAATAAATCTTGAATATTCTCTTACTTTTAAAAACTGTACTCTGAATCAGAAACAGCTTTTAAATCTACCAACAGGGCTGTGAAGTGAATTCCCGGGGCCCAAGGCACAGGCTAGAAGCCACGGGTGAAGGGCAAGTGCAGGTGCTCACACAGGAAGACTGCAAGATCTCTCCACAAAACGCCAACACCTGCAAAACGGCCGCATCTGCAGCAAAACCACAGGCTCGTCTGCGAATGTGAGGTGCGGAGCTGCCACACAGCCGCTCACGCCGCACCCTGTATTCACGACCCTCTCCTGCCTCATTTCCGTGACGCCATGACAAAACAAGCTCTAACTCATACAAAGGACACTTCCAAAAACACAGCTTACCACGACCCCTGGGGCAGGGGTCCTCATCTCTCCCAACGCTGGTTCTATGGTACTGTTATCAACCACCCATGATCAGGAGTTATGTAACTCGCCAAACCTCAAAATTATTTCCAAACTATGTAATTTAAAAAAAAAAAAAAAGACAACATCAGACTGCCAGGCACACGGGCAGGGATTGGAACAGTGACAGGCGTGCAGGCTCAAAGGCATGAAAAGGCCCCGTCTTCCTACTGTCACTCGCCCCCCAGAGGCCCTCTGGAGCTGTCCTCCGGTCCCCGGAGGAACAACGTAGCACCACACATAGGTCGTCATCTCTGTCTCCTCCTCCTCCTCCTCTTCCTCCTCCTCCTCCTCTTCCTCCTCCTCCTCCTCTTCCTCCTCCTCCTCCCGGACAAGGGCTTACAGGTGATCACCAAGGGTAATGTACTTCAAACCACATGCAGCCTACCCAAATCCCAGCCTCCAACATGTTCTGTCACCAGACGGCCACCCACCCACACCAGGGGCCTGCACACAACCTGCGTCACTGACCACACACACAATCCAACACTTAAAATCAACCACTACCCAGGTAAAAAGGCCATGCTGTCGGGCAGCCCAGGAGGCTCAGTGGTTTAGCGCTGCCTTCAGCCCAGGGTGTGACCCCGGGGTCCCAGCATCGAGTCCCACGTCGGGCTCCTCGCACAGAGCCTGCTTCTCCCCCTGCCTATGTGTCTCTCCCCCTCTCTCTCTCTCTGTGTCTCATGAATAAAAAATTTTTTTAAAAAAAGGTCATACTATCAAAATGCTTTCTCTTCAAAAATTGCTTATCGCAAAACACAAAATTCAAAGCTATTTTCACCTTCATACATATAAGACCTAGAATTTGGTATTTAGTACTTAATATCTTCCCTGAGTATTTGGGAGTAAAAGCAAATAATGTGTTAACTTTAAAGCAATCATTATTGTTCATCTAATATTTGAAAATTTTGTTAGATGTGATATTTTGTCTTCTTTAGAAGAAAATACCAAAACTCACATTTGAAGGATAAAGTTATCATTATATGGGAAGAATTAAAGCAAAACAGAAAAAGAGACACTCTGCATTCTCAGATATTTTACCCATGTTGAGCTAATTTCAGAGTTTATTCACACTTATGAATACTGTCAGCTGGGTACAGACTGGAGTCATTGGCCACCCATGGAGGAAGCTTAATGACCAGTGACTGCCTCAACTGTCAGTCCCTTTGTATAGCAATTGAAACAAAACAAAACAAAGCATCAGAAAGGGAGGGCCTCCACCAAAACCACAGAGAAACAATGGTGCCAGGAGGGAGGAATCTGGACCCTCTGTTAGAGAACAATCCAAATGGGCAGCTCTCGTGTTCCTCTCCAAGGAAGGACAGTTAGTGGATTTAACCTCAGAATACGTCTTCTTACCATCAAGGCCCCCTGCAGACATGTCCCTGAATGCACAGCCCACATGGCCAGGGTCCGGCTGCGCTGACCGGGGTACAGGGCCCCAGCCCCCAGGAGTGTGCGCCAACTTCCCCGGGAGGGAAGGGCAGGCTACCATTCACAGCACGAGCCCTCTTGAAACAGCTCACTTACTGCATTATGCTGTCAGGGGACACACACATGAACACAGAAGGATTTCATTATTTTAGATGAAAAGCACTGGATTTCAGTTCTAACTCCTGATGAAGACAGAAATACAGGAAAACAAACTGCCAGCAGCTGAAATTTCTGACATTCCAAAATATTTCAATTAAACAGTTCTATGATTTCAAAGAAGAGTATAATTTCCCATTCTTGCTATTAGGAAAACGTGTTACATACAGTACCTAAAATTCATCTTCACGTAACTCGGTGCTCCGGCAGCGAGCCCAACACTCACAGCCACACAGCTGCAGCAAGTAAACCCTACTATGGTAAAGTTCCTATCATGATGAAGAGCTTTCACAATACAGTGAAAAACAGAAATGGATCACATCAAGAAGGAAAAAACCATGATCTGTCCTTTCTAAACATTTACAATGCGAACCTTAAACAGAACTTATGTCAAGGAGCTTACTCTCTCTCCAGCAGAAACAAGGGCACACAGACTTCAAGGGGACCCATGTGGCTACTGATTCTATCCCTACAGTGAGGCGCCCCACTCAAACTCTCCTTTTACAAAAAGGCACAGAATCCACATAGCAGCACAAGGATAACAGTAAGATGAAACGAAAAGGAAAAAATATCTCTCTCCCAGATCCAAGAGAAATCAAATTATAAAACTAGGCCAATAGTCTTGAAACCTATACCCTTACAACTTGCCTTAAAAAAACCCCAACATATGGGGGCACCTGGGTGGCTCAGTCAGTTAAGCGTCTGCCCTCAGTGCAGGTCATGATCTCTGGGTCCTGGGATCTGGCCCCACTTCAGGCTCCCTGCTCAGCAGGGACTTGGCTTCTCCTTCTCCCTCTCCTTGTGTGCTTTTCTCTATCTTCCTCTCTCTCAAATAAGTAAAATCTTTAAAATATAACATACTTATTAAAGAGTATGTGATGAAAAGACGCCCTAGGATAGTAAGCTCTGCACAGTGTGACTCACTTCAGGTCCAAACGAAACATGCTGTCATGTATTTTTAAGGAACACTGCCTCTGCCTAAGCCATGATCCACGGAAAGAACACTCCACCTACGACTCTTCAGGTGACCCTGACAGGTAAGGAACAGAAAAGCTCTTCAGAACAGTGTGCTGAGTTGCGCTTTTAATGTTCAGAAAAGAAAGAGGTTAGAAGAACTCAAGGAAGTCACCGTGGAAAACCAAGAGTTAGCTCCCCGACAAGAGGACAGCCCTGCAGACGTAAAAACGAGCTCCAGAGAGAACATTCTGACTTACTTCCTACGGTGACAGGCTCTGCTGGAGGCTGGAAATGCAGCCTCGGGTCCGCGACGGTAGCTGTGGCCACCAGGAACACCCGAGGGCAGCAGGGGTGTCTGTCAGGGGGACCAAGGGTTTCAGGGGGAGGCAGGAGCCCCTAATATGTTCAAGAAGCCACACAGGTGAGGGATTAAACTGAACACAGCCAAAACCAGCCACTCCTGTACCTTTGGTTGGGACTTAGGCTCCTGCGTTCTAGTAAAGCAAGCCCTTGTGTGGGTCACTGCCATCACCTGCACAGGGACCATCTTCTGTAGGACTAATGTGTCCTGTAAGCTCACACCTGAAGAACCCATGCCAGAGACCCAAAAAAAAAGCAATCTTTTTTTACTGACAGGCTCACCTAAAAACCCTATAAGTGTCCCACCTCCTCCTTTTCTGAATTGCAGGATTTCCAGAGACTTCAGCTAACGTAACACAGGAGGAGTGCTTGGTACGGATGACGCAGGCTGCAGCCCCACCTGCTGACCACGTGGTGTGGGGTCTCTCCACACTGTGGGAGCAGAGGCTGCCCCCCCGCTCGCGGCCAGGGCTGGGGGAACAGGACAGACTCAGTCCTCAGGCACAGCCAACAAGCCCCCGGCCAGGCCTTACCAATACCCAGAGGCTTAACAACAGGTAAAACTTCCCCTTCTCTGACACCTACCGCGGGAGGTCAGCGCCAAAGGGAGAACTTGTTCTTATCCCTGTAACAACACATCAACAAACACGCTAGAGTTTGTCCCAACTCGACTAAGAGAAAACGTACAGTCTAAGTAAGACCGGTGCTCGGACACATTCTATTTTTGCTCAGAAGCCTACAGGTCCTCAGCTACAGTGAATGGAAGCATCCACTTACATCCTGGGGGATCTGGATGCAAGAGGCCCAGGGCGGATAGGTTCAGGCCTGCTCTGAGCCACTCCTGACTCCATGAGAAAAACCAGAAGAACCCTTTCATAATCAATTCTGTTCCTCCTAAGTATAGCTCTTCAAAAACAGCCATTGTTTCATATACCCACCAACTGCTAAACTACCCCCAAAGTCAAACTGACCTGAGAAACATGACAGTCCCTGCCCTATTCCCCCCAATTTCACTTATGCTTGAAACTCCTCAAAACAGAACACCCGGGAGAAGAGAAGTGCAAGCTCCAGGTAGGGCCATGCGTGCCGGGGCCCCATGTCGCCGTGAGTGCCAGTGACAGCACATGGCTCCCCCCGTCCTCCGGGCCCGGAACAACCTCGCCGTAAATGCAGATGAAGGGCAGCTGCTCCTGGCCCACCCCTACGGCTGCCCCTCGAGATTGTCCAGGCTCGCCTGACAGGAAGCCGTCTCCTCCGTGGCCGAGACCTATGAAAGAGGGACATGGCAAGAGCCACCCTGGATAAACCACTGAGAACTAGAGATCTTCTCTTCTGGGGCTATGGTTATTCTAGCTGGTAGGAAAAAAAAAACACGATTAAATAGCCATGGAAGCTCTCTGAACACACTGAGATTTCAACATGTGCTGGCTACTGCCTACCACCAACACCACAGTGCACCTCAGACGTAAGACGCTTCTTTCCCGATCTCAAGCTTCTTAAAAATCTCTGTCTGGTTTCCTTGTGAACATTTCATTAACTCTGCACGTTGAACCTTAGTATTCTAATGTCAAACACATAAAGCAGATTTATTTACTGCTTCCTATGAAGGAATGAAGAAAATCTATATTTTCAAGCAGCCAAATAAGCAAGTATTCAGTCATTAAGAAGTGTTTACTGGGCATGCAGGAGCTCTTCTGGTCATGCAAACACTCAAGCAGGCCAGGCACTGCCAGAGAGAAGCAGAGGTGTGGTGGCATGGGGAGCAGGTGACAAGACACATTCAGGAGGTAGGACAGGACAGCAGTCCTGCTTATGGTGCCGGTGGGGCATGGAGGGGTGGGGGGGATGGGGACATCCATGGGACGAGTCACTGGAAAGGTGGTCATGTAATTTATCAGGAATGGACACACCGGGAGAAAAGTTTTTGGAAGGAAATAAGAGCTCTGTTAAGAAATGATTATGTCTGAGCTGCCCACCAGATGGCCAGGCAGAGGGAGGCACAAGACGAGGGTCGGGGGTGTGTGTGTGTCTTCCCCAGCTCTGGCCAGGCCCTCTCAGCAGAGGACCTGAGTGCCACCACGCCTAGAGCATTTCCTGACTTCCCCCACTGCTCCATTTGGCCATCTCATTCCTTGTGGGAACTTTGGTGAGTTTGTCTTCTAAATGCTTGCAAATATGCAAATGGAGCTAAACATTTAGGAAAAGAATAGCCATTCTGGAAGACAGTGGAGTTGGAAATTAAGAATAAAGTTTTAATATCCACCCACAAAACCTTTTCCACAAATAGAGAGAGATCTCTAAATCACTGTGACTCACTCCGTATGGCCCTGGAAGACATTCACGGAGTGGATGGAAGGGTCCCTGAAATCCCAAAGACGGAAAGTCGTGTCCCGGGAGGAGGTCACCACAAGCCGCTGGGTGGGGTGTGTGCAACAGTGCGTTAGCTCCTGGTCATGCCCTACAACCAAAGACGACAAAAATGCAAGATCATCCACCTGCAGGTAGTTATAGAGACACAAGAATCACACAATAGTCTTTATGGTCTCTACTGCTAATACTGTGAAAGTAAATGAAGGCAGTGAAAAGAAAGAAATCACTTAAAAATAGCACATGAGGTCACGCTGGGACTGGTTCTGCCTCAGGAACTACAAGTCCTTTCAGAGGGATGAGGAAAAGGAGTGTGAGTGGAATCCACTTCCTGATCCTGACAGTTGGAAAGTCTGGCAAATCTCTTCAAAAGGCTAGGCGTGTGAACAGATTAATTCTCAATTCTTCACTCTCAGAATAACGTCTAATAATATGGTACGTGGAGCCGTTAGTACAATACGATCTTTAATACTCAATGAGGAAATTCACTTACTGACAAATTTGCAAAAACATCTGAGGTGGGCATAATTCTAAGATCTCCCGGTAACCCCCATCCCTGGTATACACACCCTGGAGGACACCTTGCCTTGGTTTGGGCAGAACCTGTAAATGTGACGAGATTTCACTCTGGTAAGCTCAGGACATTAAAAGGAAAACAGATTTTGCAGGTATAATTGAGACCTCCAAACCAGGTGGCTTTAAGTTACTCAAAAGAAACTGCTCTGGGTGGGCCTGACCTACTCAGGCAGGCCCCTTAAAAGAGATGTTCTCCAGTAATCCAGAAGACAGCACACAATTAAGTGGGAAACACCTCTGGAGGGCGCCACAGGGACCTGAGGGCACCTCTGGATGCTCAGAGTGGTCCCCAGCTGACAGGCAGCAAGGAAATAAGGACCTCAGCCTCACGCCACAACAAAATGAGTCCTTCCAACAACAGTAGTAAGAGGACAGGCCCTAACCCTCAGATGAATCCCCAGCCCCAGGTAACACCACTTCGTCCACAAGGGCCAACGAGCATAACTGCCTAGAACTCCTGACCTAGGGAAACCATGAAGTTTTAAATCCATGTTATTTTAAGGCACTTTTCTGGAAATCTGCTACAAAGTAATAGGGAGCTAACAGACCGCCCCTTTTTCAAATATCTAGATACTACTACATGCTACGATGAAATCCCCTCAAGATAAATGTAGCTAACCAACAGCTCTCCAATGTAAAAAGGATTCTTGAAAAATCACAACCTGAATAGCATGGGAACTAAAGATAATTCTGGATAAGGAGCAACTTGCAAGGTTAAGATATAAACATATGCACATAAATCAAAATACACAACTGGAAAACACAAACGTTTCTAGTACCTGTCAGAGAGTGAACAAGTTCTGCTGTCTCCACGTCGAACAGATTCGCCGTCCTGTCCCAGGAGGCCGTCACCGCCTGCTTCCCCCCAACCAGCCAGTCAGCAGCTATGACCACTCCCTGGTGGCTCTTAAGAGAGGTGAGTGGCACCCGGATGGTAGGACAGTCGCTGGACACGTCTGCATCTACATCAGGCTCATCTTTATCAGAGCACTCTACTTCGTCTTCGCCACATATCTGCTGCTGATGGTGAGAGCAAAGAAGAAATTCCCTGGGAATCTGGAGTCTTTTCGGACATAGCTACACAATCAAACTGTTGTCATTTGAGTTTACAGGACTCAATCTTCATTGTGGCCAATACCAGCACAGCATCCGCTGCGTAACTGGAGCTCACTATCGGCTTCACGATCTACTTGGCTGGATCCCATGACCAAGTAGAAGAAGAAAAAAAAACTAAGGCCACTATGACATCAAATGAGCTCCAGTCCATTTCCACTAACCACTAAAATAGCAAATAAAATGATTACAAATGTTCACCACATATTAGTAGAAATGTAATAAAATATCATTCAGAGTCAGTAATTCATCACAATAAGAAAAGAAATATTTCAGTTCTCAGGAGGTACTTAGAATTCTATTGCTATAGGAATATATACTAGAGTTCGCTTTTATTTTCCTACAATATCAGGAAGGTATCTTGTTAAAAGCTAAAATGAAAACATAAAGGCTTCAGCTCTTTAAGGAAATATGTTCACCTATTCATTCAACAAATATTTACCAGGCGCTTACACGCTGCCAGGCCACATGGTGGTCTCACAGCCTGGGAGGGAGATGACCACCGTCTGACGCAGACATACCAAACAATGCACGGGCCAGGTGAGGAGAGCTTGGAGCCAGAGACTGGCAATGTCCTCCTTTCACAGAGCTTACACGCTAGCAAGGAAGACAGACCACACACAAGCCTGCACGCACACACACTAGTGTGGTCACGTATGTCACATAGTAAGACACACATAGTAAAGAGAAGTAATTCCCATGTACATGCACAGTGCAGAGATACAGGCCACATGTACACGTCAAACAGGAACACGTCACACGTACACATTGCAGGGATATAGGGCAGACGTATGCACACACGGTATAAAGATATGTCATACGTATACTCAGTCAGTAATAGGTGCTAATAAGGAAAACAGCGGATGAAGGGATAGACAGTCTATAAGGCTGCTATGTGATACAAAATTATCAGGAAGAGACTCTCTGCTAGAGTAACACTTGGGTTGGGACATGAAGGAAGCAAGGGAGTGAGGCACACAAACATCAAGGGAACAGCATTCTCAGCCATGGAATAGCAGGTGCAGAAGCCCCAAGAAGGAAGCCGACTGGGAGCCACAAGAACAAGGCCATGGCAGCAGAGGTGGGAGCAGTGAAGTTAGAGATGCACGCCAACAAGACTCAAGAGAGAGAAGGTGGGAGAAACACAGATGTGGACCAAGGTCACAGCATCAAATATGAGTAGGGACTCCCAGGATAGAGCCCGGCAAGGTGGGAGGATGCTGATGAGCAGGCCCCGCAGCAGCAGGGAGCAGCAGAGAGCAGCAGGGACACACAGCTAAGCCCAGAGGACCGTGCTGAGAGCATGAACAGTCCAAGGTCTGCACAGGAAACCGGGGGGGGGAGGGGGGGGACGGACACAGATGCCACTGCATGGGGTCTGAGAACTGGCTAGAAGGATCTGGACGAGAGACAGGCAGGGAGGGTGGAAATCCTTGAGAAGCCTGGACAGCATGCTGGGAGTGCACAGCTCAGGACACTCACAGGTCAGGTGCAGGGAGCAGAGGAAAGGCCTGGTGGAAACAGGTGGGATTTCTCCAGGGAGACAGGGACTCACAATCTAGTAGTAAAGTTAGACACACGTAAGTATGCACAGTTTACCAATTTCAAAGCGCACTAAAGACTACAAAGCAAAATGCAGGGCGCAGTGCGTCAGGCAGGTGGTGTGCAGCTGAGCAGGACTGCAGGGTGGACAGCATAAGGGGGTGAGCACACAGCACCTAGAAGGGGCCAAGCAGGCCCACGGAGTGAAGAGTACAGCAAGACCATCCAGCCTGAGCTGGAGCCAGGGAGAGTCACACTAAGGCCAGGGGCTGGCAAAGGGCTCCCCAAGGTGACCAGTGCCACTCCAGAGACACCCCTCCTGACATCATGCAGAGAGAAGACGATGTGGGCAGCCAGGCCTGAGACAGGGAACCAGTCAGGGGTGGGGACTGGAGATGATGACAGCTAGGGCTTAACCACCTGCCCCGAAGACGAAGACAGGTCCCAGCACTGTGACCTGCTCGAGGTGAGAGGGGCCTGACTGCTGACCACATCCAGACGGGAGAAGCAACACAGTCACTAGAAATCCCACAGGAGGAGGCCCCAATTCCTGGGCCACATGGCTTCTCAGCTCCCAGAGAAACTTGCTGCCCCCAGCAGGCAGCGGTGGTGTGGACAGTGCCTCGGGCAGGTGCTGAAGAGGGGTGCTGGGTGGGGCGGCAGCTCAACAGGCATCGCTGGGTGCATGTTACAGAAGGGGTATCCCGGGGCCAGAGAGGAGTGCATCCAAGAATTATGTAAGAACCAGAAGCAGTAAGATGTGACCGACCAGTGGAAATGAAAGACAAGAAGAGAAAGAAGAGACCTATCAAAGATAATCCCAAACATCCTCAGAGTTTTGTTCACTGTTACCCAGATGTGCGGCAGTGCACCTACGGGGCGGTTCTGAGTGACAAGGAAGCGTGAACACAGGGATGCCCTCAGAGCAGGTCCAGGGGAGAGACCCCAGGTGCCGAAACAGATGCCAAGAACAAGGAAGAGTGGCCTGGGCTCCCATTTTAGAACGCCCCACCTATCACAATCCACGGTGGAAAGGTCGGAGTCAGAACCTTGACACAAGTCATTTTTCCAAACTACACAAAGAACTAAAAGGTATTTTAAATGCAAATGTGCTAAATCCTATTCATGAGTAACTGTAAGATCTTTTAACACTAACGTGGCAAAGGGCAGGGGAAGGAGGAGAGTTGTTTGTGTGCTCTCTGCCCACGTCCTGGGGATAATCGATGTCACGTTAGCCGCTTCTAATGCCAACAACGTCGGAACAGGAAGTACAGCACGGAGTGCTAGCAGTGCCCAGAACCAAGGAGTCACCGAATCTCTCACGGAATCCAGGCTCCCGGGCAAGAAGGGCCTCTGGAAGCCACTCAGGTAACTCGCTTCGATTTTCACTTCCCAACAGGAAAAATTAAGCCACTCGCTATATTAAGATAGTCAAGTCACACAAGGCTGTCACACGGTGACTTAACAGGTCATCTGTACGGCTTCCAGACACCGCCCAAGCACTTCTTTACCAATGTGGTGAACACCAAGGAAAACTCCCCGGTACATATTAACAAGCGAAAACATACGGGCACCTGGCAACTCAGCCGGAGAAGCATCTGCCTTCAGCCCAGGTCATGATCCCAGGGTCCCAGGGTCGAGTCCAGTGTCGGGCTCCATGTTCACTGCTTCTCCCTCTCCCTCTATCTCTCCCACCCACCTGTGCTCTCGCTTACACTCTCTCTCTCAAATAAATTTAAAATCTTTAAAAAAATAGAAAAGGAGAAAACATCTGTCTAAAAGCTGTACTGCTGAAAATAACAAAATCTTTGCAGATGAGTATCTGTTCTAACATGTGGGAGAAGCAGTAAGGAAACGTGAGCCACGACTAGCAGCAAATGCTGCAGACTAGCGCAGCGTGCGTGCTGGGGGCGGCGCGGAGGGCAGGCCGCGGGGGCCTTCCGAGGCTCTGTGGCGGCTCTGCTCCCTGCTGGATGCAGGCTCAGCTCCATTCAGGTTACCCCCAAGCCTGAGGCAGCCCGACGCGAGCAAAATCATAAAGAAAAAGATCAATTTAACACTGTAAATAATCTACTTGGTGTTTTTTTTTTTTTAGATTATATTTTTATTTATTCAGGAGACACAGAGAGGCAGAGAGAGAGGTAGACACAGGCAGAGGGAGAAGCAGGATCCATGGGGGGAGCCCGACGCAGAACTCGATCCCAGGACCCCAGGGTCAGGCCCTGGGCTGAAGGCGGCACTGAACCGCTAAGCCACCAGGGCTGCCCTCTACTTGGTTTTCATCAAAGTACCGGACATAATTCCCTACCTCTGCCAGAACTGGCATGTTTCTTTCTTTCTTTGAAAACAAATCCATAGCCAGCTAATGCCTTCCTTCTCTGAATCCTCTGAGGGGACCCTGGCCTCCCCTCCACCCTGTCCTTTGTCAGCAGTACTTCCTGAGTGAACACCTACGTTAAGCGACGAAGTCTTAAGCGACAAAGGCTAAGATAAGTCTGATTATTCCATAATGAGAGAACATGTTGCGATAAAGATGCACTCAATTAAAAATGAACTGTTCAGACTTCTTCACTAAAGAAAACTCTTACTCACCACTGGAATTTATTAATTAGTCCATCTCCAGAGAGAACGACATTTAAACTGCTTAAAAAAAAAAAAAAAATGGGGGCACCTGGGTGGTTCAGTCAGTTGAGCGACTGACTCTTGATTTTGGCGCAGGTCATGATCACCAGGTCCTGGGATCGAGCCCCATGTTGGGCTCTGAGCTCAGTGAGGCGTCTGCTTGAGTGTCCCTCTCCCTCTCCCACTGCCCCCCACTCGCTCATGCTCTCTCTCAAATAAAAAAATAAATCCTGGGCAGCCCGGGTGGCTCAGCGGTCTAGCCGCCTTCAGCTCAGCACGGGATCCTGGAGTCCCGGGATCAAGTCCCACATCGGGCTCCCTGCAGGGAGCCTGCTTCTCCCTCTGCCTGTGTTTCTGCCTCTCTCTGTGTCTCTCATGAATAAATAAGTAAAATCTTTAATAAATAAATAAACCCTTAAAAAATTTACAATTGAATGTAAAGACATGCCATCCTCCCGTCCAACTATGGCCTGAGCACACAGGAAAGCTCCTCCTGGGCTCAGGTGCCTGGCAGGTCTCCACCCGCGTTCACAGCACAGGACAGGCTAACCGCTTGGGAAGACCAGACAGCAGAACACTGCCCAGCAGGGGAAACCGGGGAGGGGTCTCCCTCGGGAGGCCGCCCGAGGTCTCCGTGTGGCCACAAACACAGGGTGCTGGGCTGAGGGGAACAGCTGCACCCGACAGGACAAAGGTCAGCCAAGGCTCTGCGGTTTAAGCCTCAATACACAACCTCTCCCTAACTGCAGCAAAACCTCATGATAATCACATGAACGGACTTATGTGGTTTACCTTCCCAACAGAAACATGACTTAAGGATACAACTTTTAAATATTAATGGCAAATGTTTAGCATTCAAGGTAAGTGGGGTGAGAACAAACAGTGCACATGTAAATGAAAGCCCCGCGTTTTCAACACCATCTTGGCCTGTGTGGACACGGGGTGCCCGTGATGGAGGCACGGCCAGTTCGGTTTCCAGTGAGGGCCTTCCTCGATTGTCAATACGTCCTCCCACGGCTGCCACACAAGCTCTCTGTGTCTGTAAGGACACTAACCCCATGGAACCAAGGCCCCAGCCTCAGGACCTTATTACCATCTCCTTAGAGGCCCATCTCTAAATAGAGCCACACTGGCAGGTTAGGGCGTCCAACCCTGGGATGAGGGGGCAGGGGGATCACATACATCCAATCCACAAGGTACTACAGATTTATCCTAAGCTTTGCAAGTGTCCAGAACCCAACCAACATACCCCGTGTCGTGCTTTCAGGGTAAGTAAAGGTGCTGCTTACAGTAGTGTCGGCAATGGGCTGCGGTGTCGGCAGCTGGACAGCGTAACTCCAAATGTGGGCGGTCTGATCTCCAGAAGCTGAGGACAGAAATAAGGGGACAATTAGCCAGGGTGCACACATGTAAAACGTGCTTTCTGCTAGGCTCTGTCACTCCGGGATCCTGAGCCATTGACAGGAGGTTCAGTGTATGATTAAGACAGTGGTTAAAGGGATCCCTGGGTGGCGCAGCGGTTTGGCGCCTGCCTTTGGCCCAGGGCGCGATCCTGGAGACCCGGGATCGAATCCCACGTCGGGCTCCCGGTGCATGGAGCCTGCTTCTCCCTCTGCCTGTGTCTCTGCCTCTCTCTCTAGCTCTCTGTGACTATCATAAATAAATAAAAATTAAAAAAAAAAAAAAAATTTTTTAAAAAGACAGTGGTTAAAAATATCCCCCCTGGCAGCCCGGGTGGCTCAGTGGTTTAGGGCCTGCCTTCAGCCCAGGGCATTACTCCGGGGTCCTGGGATCGAGTCCCACATCGGGCTCCCTGCATGGAGCCTGCTTCTCCCTCTGTCCGTGTCTCTGTCCCTCTTGCTCTCTCTGGTCTCTCATGAATAAATAAACAAAATCTTTAAAAAAATATATCCCCCCTTTCATTTTGGGGTAAAAAGCTACAAAGGGCCAAGCAAAATTTACACCTATATTTTATCCACCATCTATCTAACCTCAGAACTCTAGTAACCCATCACACGCTACGCTGCAGCTTCTGACCGTGAGGGTTCCGAGGCGTTCCCGTGCAAGTGTGTGTTCCCTCCGTTCCATACGGATGGGCTCACCACCTGCCGGGCCCCCGTGAGTGCTGAGACCTTACCTGCCCCTGCCAAGCGTGCAAGGTGCTACTCAGACGGGGCCGAAAGACAGGGCAGTGAGGGCACACACCGGCCCACGGACAGGCCAGACAGGCATCTGCACTCACCCTCACCGGGTACCTGCCACCCACTCCTCTCCGTGGCTGCCGATGTCCCCCAAAGCGGCCTGTGTGGGTGGTGCACATTTCCTATGCTGTCACAGGAGCTCCCCGGCTGACCTCATGCAAACCCCCGTCGTGCAGGCCTCTGTTCAGTGCCATGTGCTCTGCTTTGGTTTCCAGCAGCTCTTCTCAAGTGTCTTCATCTCCTTCCCGCCCCACCTCTGCTAGTCACTGGTCTCCCTCTTCACGGTCACACACCCAACAGCTTCATAAGGTGGACAGTCCCCCTTACTTTATTCCCCAATTGTTCATTCAGGCATCAACTAGCTGTGGTCGAGGCCTGTTCACGCAGGGGGCTCCCAAAGTGACTTTCCCACTACACTCTGCTCCCGTGGAAAAGCACCTGATCAGCCCCACGTTCATCCTCTGGCTTCTATCCCACGGGCCAAAGCCAGGCAGGCTTTGCTATCCACCATGAGGATATGGCTGGCTGCCCACAGCCGTGGCTGCTCACCCAGGCACCACCTCTGCCGCTCTCACACTAACACAGAGCTGAGTACTTGTGACAGACCATGTGGCCCTCAAAAATAAGAACATTTACTTCTGGTCCTTCACAAAAAAGCTTGCTGACTTCCACTCTTTCCAAACATTTAACCATTTAACCTTCAAGATCACTGCCAGGGTCCCCAAAAGTCACAGGAGACTATGCGTCTCAGACTCCTCAGCCCAACAATGAAAGTGTTTTTAAAAACTACTATATAGGGATCCCTGGGTGGCGCAGCGGTTTGGCGCCTGCCTTTGGCCCAGGGCGCGATCCTGGAGACCCGGGATCGAATCTCACATCGGGCTCCCGGTGCATGGAGCCTGCTTCTCCCTCTGCCCGTGTCTCTGCCTCTCTCTCTCTCTCTTTCTGTGACTATCATAAAAAAAAAAAAAAAAAAAAAAACTACTATATAAAATGGTAGCAAACCCACACTCCCACAGCCCAGGAGCCCTACTCAGAAAGGAGTAAAAACACTGGCCCTGCAGATCACCAGGACCTGGGCCACTATTTTCCCCCTCTCGGTTTCAGGTGTGTGCAGGATTAGGAACTCGGCAGCAGTGACAGGGCTGCAGAGAACCCAGTGCCCTCGGCGGAGAAACACCCAGGGCAAGCAGGAAAGCAGGCAACCAGGATGGGTGTCGTAGAGGACCTCCCGGTGGGTCACCTGCACTCTTACAGGAGCTCATCTAACTCACGATCCATGACGGTTTTAAAAAGTTCTATTCGATGTGCTTTTCTTTCTCCATTTCTCAAGTTTCACACGAAACAGCTACTGATGACCTTGTGACTTTTGTGTAAGGCACCAGTGAGAGGCAGCTCTTTCAAGATCATCAATAACTTTGCTCATAAGGAAAAAAAAAAAAAAAATCAACATACCAGTAAGAGCCAACTGCTCTGAAGGATGAAACTTTATAGAATTTACTGCAAAAAAAAAAAAAAAAAAAGAAAGAAATTACAAAAACAGGTTTAAAATACTTATCACCACTACAGCATGTATCACAAGGAAACTTTAAAAGAATTATAATAGTTCAATATTAGATCCATTCAATTAGGCAACGAATAAACACATAAGAGACTAGAGACACAAAAACACAACTGAATATAAACTATCATGTCGACAAAGTACAGGCCACACAGAAGAATACGAATAATCTTTTTCATAGATAAAGAAACCACCTAGAGTTAAAATACTTCAGGATGAAACAGAAACCACACTTAGACAACATATGGACAAGGAATACAGCAGGCGCAGGGTGACAGCCCACCCTTCCTCCTGTCCCGTTCAAGGAGCCCCCAGGAACGGAAGAAGGCAGGCCCCTGCCAGCTCGCGGCAGGTCAGGATCAGAGCGGACAGCGTCCTCCTCCAGGTGTGGTAATCTTCCCAGGGGGTGCTCCTGCGCTGGATTGCATGATGGAGGAGGGAGTGCAGGGACAAGACAGCAGCAGGAGCACACAGAAGCTGGGGCAGGTGGAGGCTGGGGCACGCGGAGGCCGGGGGGCACATGGCGGCCGGGGGCACATGGAGGCTGTGGGGCACGCGGAAGCTGGGGACACGCAGAGGCTGGGGGGCAGGCAGAGGCCAGGGGACGCAGAGGCTGGGGGGCACGCGAAGGGAGGCCGGGGGCACACGGAGGCTGGGGGCACACGGAGGCTGGGGGCCTGGTCGCCGGGACCTCCCTGCCCCTAGCGAGCTCATCCTGGGGAACCGGCAACCCTGTCTCCCAGTCACCCTGACAGAGCTGACCTGGGTCAGGGCACACCGGGCATCAGCCCTCACACCCACACGGGAGCAGGTGCATGGTGTGCAAAAGAACACACAGGAGTTTCAGCAAACCGGAGCAAGGGCTTTCTGGAAGATTCAGCCAACTACGTCACTGGGATTCTATTTTTCTGAGGAACTGGAAATGCTAGAAGACACCCTATTAACTCTAGACGACAGATCACTGTGGGAAGAGCCAGTGGCAGCTGTGCCTAAACTACCAACGGTCATGTGGAGTAACGCCCCAGTGTCAAGGGGCAACTGTAAGATCAGCGGCCGCTTTGCGCCTTGACGTCTATGTGACCTGGAGCTCATTCCTGGTGACGCGGGGCACAGACACAGCTTCTCTCACAGGCCCCATGAAGCATGCGTGAAAGAACACGTGCTGAGTGCTCGGCCAAGAACTGGCATACAGCAGGCGCTTAATGACTGTTTGCAGCTGCCATGCTGGCTATGTTTAGCACTGCCTACACTGGCATAATACATGACACCTAGCATGGATCTCACTGAGGGACAGTCCCACTGAACGGGCGCCAGACTGGAGGCAAGCTCAGGAGCCACAGGCAGCGGGCGAGCTGGAGCTACGCCGCCCCCCAGGTCAGCACATCGTGGCTAATGCAGAAGAGGACAGGGAGCCCCGCAAGCACCCTCGTCAAAGACTGGCAGCAGCCCCCACACGCAGCTAGCTCAACTCCCAGGGCCCAGCCCGGGAGCAGACACATGGTCTCCACAGGGAGCTTCGAAGACACCCGATCCATACATGGTTTGTATGCCGACTTTAACACAAACGTCAGAGGAACAGCACACGGAGAAAGGACAAGCTCCTGCACGGAGGCCTCCAGGTGGGCGCGGCGGCTCCAGCAGGGGCAGCTGCGCAGCTCAGCATGGGACCCTTGAGGCAGAGGACAGGTGCACAGGAGACCCGCACGCGAGGAACCAGCCAGGACGGACGGACACGTGTCGCACCACCTATAGTGAGTCACACGGATGAGAAATCCCGGGGAGAACTCCACCCTTTAGGTAGGTTCAAGGGACCCTCCAGCGGGGAAAGCAAAAGCCAGGACACAAGCGACACACACACGGTGCTCTGGAAGACAGCGGCCGCAGAGGAAGGGAAGGCCAGACACACCGGCGTCCCACTGCGTGTCACCCGGCCTCACCAAACCCAGGGCGGCGCCGCACCCCATGTGCTGGCACAGAAGGGACATGGAAGGGACACGCGTAGGACACCCCGGAAGAGCTGGGGGTCAAAGCTGCCAGCAGGAGGGGAGGTTCCAAAGAAGGGAGAAGAGCGACAACTAGGGAACAGAGATGTTGCGCTGAGTCTGGCCACGGGCAAGGAATGTCACACGAGGGGTGGAGCACAGGGATAAGTCTGGGATACACAGAAACCAGCCAAATAAAAAGGCAATGGCAAGTAGAGCACGTACATGGACAGCTGTGAACAATACACACGTCGCCATAATTAGATAAATCTGAGTATCCGTTTGACAATGCGTCACGCTGTAGCTACTTGGCGAGGACAAGAGTGGAGGGTGACATGTGGCAAGGGAGCAGGTCAGATCCTCGGTGCCTCAGGAAGAATCACTCGTCTAAAGCTCAAAAATTCAGAAATAATAAAACAGGCTATTCAGAAAAATGGAAGAAAAAAGCAGAATACATGAAGGTGTTAAAGTGGCTCCGTGTTGGGCAAGTGGAGTAAGGAGGCAGGGGACTGCAGTCGTACTTTACAGGCGGCCAAACATCCGTTTCATTCATAAGCGACGTATACATGTTTCACCGTATACAGGTCTTTCGAGGAACAAGCACGCGGCAAGGAGACAAAGGCTGCAGCACACGCTCACTTGAGCACCGCCTCCGCCTGTACAGGTGCTGTCCCGCGGCCCCCAGAAGAGACTCCGTGTGGAAGGACACGAGACCCCGACAGAGGGGTGTGGCTCACAGCCCCAACAGGACAACCGATACGCCCCCGCTGCGCAAAGGGGGCTCACCCAGGCCCGCAGGTGGGGGCACACCGAGCTGTGGGGCGAAGCCAGGCACCCCCTGGACCTGTCTGCAGTGTGGGGGGAGAGGGAGCCGGGAGGCAGCACACAGGCTGGCGCGGAGGGCCCCCAGAGGGCAGTGTGCAAGATGCAGGAAGGGGCCCCCGCAGGGGGCACTCAGGGGGCAGGAAAAGCTGCTGCGCCTGCTGCAGCAGGAAATGCAGGCAGGAAGCCCAGAGACGACAGCAGCCCCTCGGGGCCCCACTACACGCAAAGCCGCATCAGGCTGAAGAGGAACCTCTGAAATGAACACACGGCCTTTGACAAACATGTATTTCAGTTCCACACTCGCTGACCTGGGGCTTTCTAGGCAACGGTAAAGGCATCGCACACCAAGTCCTAACTGCGGTCAGGGCGGCTCACACTGCTCCAGGCACAGCACCTCCCTGACCACCCACCACGGACCCACCTGCCCCCGCAACCAGTTCAGCACACCTCCCATCAGAAGACGCCGCCAGCTCAGGGTTGCTCACCTGACCCCACGTGGCCCGAGTACTTGACGAGGCACCTCCCTGTCTCTATACTCCACAGCAGAGCCGTGTGATCTGCAAGATCCAAAGAACAAGAGTAACTGACCCATTACCAACTTTATGGCCATTTCAATAAAAGGGAGAAGTTACATTTTCACTAGCATCTCTTCTACACTAATCTATAATTAACTATTCAAACCATTTCCGAGGAGACAGAAGTTGGTGACCTGTCAACTGAGGCCAGGGAAGTAGTAAATAGAAAACCAGGGACTTGGGACTCCCAGCGCCTTGTCACACTGACTGCATCTCGCCTGAGTCCCTACAGGACAAGACTGTTGTTTTGCTGAATTAACACTTTCCAGAGTATCACGGAACAATGAAATGCAAACCCAAATTCAGTTACGAATTATTTAAAATAAGAATATTCTTTTGGGCCTTTCTTCTCATATAACAGGAAAATCTGGGAAATAAATGCAAATGATCCAAACAGGATTTCTGAGATAGGGTGCCTGGGTGGCTCTATCGGTGAAGCATCTGCCTTCAGCTCAGGCCATGATCCCAGTGTCCTGGGATGAAACCCCACATCAGGCTTGTGCTCTGTGTGTTAAATAAATAAAATCTTTAAAGAAAAAAAATTCTGGGACCAAAAAAGGACTCTTTCTCATTTAATTGTAATTTCCAAACATGGTGAAATGCTCGTGTGTAAATACAATCTTAAACAAGAAAGAGAACTTTCTTCATGGTTCTAACTGCTGCAACATTTTCTACTTCTTCTTTAAAAAGCAGAACCAGGGATCCCTGGGTGGTTCAGCAGTTGAGCATCTGCCTTAGGCTCAGGTCATGACCCCGGGGTCCCTGGATCAAGTCCCATGTCGGGCTCCCTGCATGGAGCCTGCTTCTCCCTCTGCCTGTGTCTCTGCCTCTCTCTGTGTCTCTCATGAATAAATGAATAAAAAATAAACAAAAATCTTAAAAAATAAAAAGCAGAACCTAGTAACTTCTCACAAGGTAGAAAGGTCATTTTCAACAAGTGAGCACCATTTTTAACTTTAGCAATTTTAATCTGAAAGAGTATTAGGTTATACACCTTGGATAGCTTTCAAAAAAACATCTTTAACGAGAAAAAAAGGATTTCTGTTGCCTGCCCTGGGAGTCCCACAGGCAAACAGGGCTACCAGGGGTCCTGCTTCCACTTAAATCCTAGAACAAGACCACAAGGCCCCTCCCTTGGCCGTGCCTCACTATTCAAGCAGATACGCACTCAACTGGGAGTAACAAGAAAGCCAATCAAAAAACTATACCTGGTCTGTATAAACGACATTCTTCCTTACGCTGCCGAGAACAGTACTCTGACCTAATGCCAGTGTCTGCTCACGCCGACACACGACATCACACCAGCGGACTGCAGCGACACCCGTGGAGCACGCAGGGCCACGTGCTTTGGTTTCAATGACTGTTCGGCCTCCTGCCTGCGTCCAGAGCCAACGCTGCCACCAACATGGGCAGGTCAGGCGTCTGCACTGGCTATTGTGCCCGAAGTGGAGAAGTAGCTGTAGACTCACCAGCAGACGCGGTGCCCAGCACCACGGGCTGTGTCCTCGCCACACTGACGTCCCAGATGCCATCCCTGTGGCCAATGTATTCCTTCACAAGCTGGCACACGGCCCTCGACGTGGTGGTCTTGAAGCTGGAGACGATCTAAAACCGTGACGAGAAGGAGTATTATAGACAATTTACTGACCAAATGCATTTAAGTTAAAAAAAAGGGTAAAACTGAGTAAGAGCTCTTGAACTGTGTAAGCCTCTGAACGGGCTATTTCAAGCATTAAGGGAACACACCGTAAGTGTAAGCAGCAGCATCCCTCCAGCTGGGTGTCACAAAGGAAGAATGAAGGCCATCCTAAGGCCTCGGAAGACCCTGACACCCCTGGCAAATCACGTGTGTCCTCCCACGGAGAAGAGAAGGGTCTGTTTACACGCTGCAAGGCTCTTCTACAAATCCAAACCATCAGCCAAATTTCCAGATTCTTTCTTTTTTTTTAAAAAAAAAAAAAAAAAAAGAGCTGCCAGGACATCAAAGTCGGGAAGGTATACCCACACCCTTAAAATTGCTTGAATTATTGAAGAATTTTATTTTTTCCCCATTTTTGGTAATTTACACCAACCACATATTATCAGGAGGAAAAGAGCCCAAGGTGGGGAGGAATCCAAAGACGACACTTCTAACAGACAAGGTTTGTCCAATACTGTTTATTGAGCGCATGCTTGGGGCCGGCACTGCTCTAGGAGACGCACGTGGAGCAACAGCGGCCCCGGCCCCGGGCAGCGCACAGTCCGACAGGAACAGGAGAACCACAAAGGTACACACGAGGGTGACAATGGTCTCGTATGATACACACAGCAAACAAATCTCACTTTCTCTTACAAGGAAAAATAGAAAGTGCATGAGAAAGGAAATAATGAAACACAACTCTTCAGAGTTTGGTTTTTAAACTGTTCTCAGACGGAATGGCTTTTCAGCGTTTAAGCAAATCAGAATAAAAGATTAATCAGAATAATGAAACTATAAAATCAAGTGAAAAAGACAACTTTGTGGTTAAACAGCTATTTTGAACACTGATTTAACAAAGCCCAGAAAATCAGTCTAAATTCATTCTTAGGATAAAGACGTTACAAAACGATCCACTGTTACATCAACTTGGGTGTGAACAATCCAACTGTCCTCTGAAGCCGAGGAGAAGTAATACAGCATGTGTAACGAAGACGGACTCTTTCGGCAGAAATTCGTCTGGCTTGGTTTGAATTTTATAAAAGGACTCGCTCAAACGCAAACCCATCATCATCTTTTTCCTGCCGAAAGCTCCTATCGCATCTCAACTAGTGACACTTGACCCCACAACACAGGACAAGTTCTCTGCTGGTGTAAGCTGCCACCAGGACGTCCAAGAACGGAACACGGGAGAGAATGGAGCCCGAGAAGGTGCGGAGCCCGCCCCACGTAAGTCTGAAGCCTCCTGCCCTTTCTCACACAGATGTGGCTGTCCAGAGACATGAGCCACCACAGCCACACTCCTCACCAACCCCACGCATACAGGAACAACAGAACATCACCACTCAACACTCATGCCAACCCCAAGTCTGGTGGGATTTTGGAAGCAGACAACATGCAATTCATTAATGTTGTAACAAATCACTTCATGTGTTGCTTCCAAACGCTCACTATGCTTTGTTCTTAAAAATCCTGACTCCCTCAAGACAGCAGAGGCCCCACAAAGACTGAATCACTCAGAGTGAACGTTCATGACAGAAAAGCAGAATGAAGTGACAAAGTGATGCTTTCACCTGTCGTCCTAGTTATCGTTTTAATTAAGATACAACCTAAAGCACTTCAACAAAACTGGAAGGGCTTTTTCACAGAGTGAGTTATCTTTATAAAAACGTGTATGAGGGACGCCTGGGGGTCTCAGCAGTTGGGCGTCTGCCTTTGGCCCAGGTCAAGATCCCAGGGTCCTGGGATGGAGTCCCGCATCGGGCTCCCTGCATGGAGCCTGCTTCTCCCTCTGCCTGTGTCTCTGCCTCTCTCTGTTATCTCTCATGAATAAATAAAATCTTTAAAAATAAATAAATAAATAAATAAATAAATATAAAAACATGTATGTACATTCCAGAAGTTTCTCTACAGCAACTGCCACTTAGACGGGCACACCTTCCTCCTGGCAGACACAAGCGGCCCATCCTCAGGTGCCCAGGAAGGCAGGCCTCTTCTGGTCCGCTGAGCACACGTGGGAGCACCAAGCACCGAGCACACTGCTCGCCGTCAGGGCTGAGTCAGGAAGCAAGTACTGCTGCCTTTAAGTGCACTCCCGCCTTGTGCTACCACCAAGAACACACGCCACAGCATGGATCAGAGTCCACGGGTCAGACTCTGGTATCAGAGTCCTTCCTCAAGTTTTAGACAACATCTCACAATATTATTCCTTTCTGCGCACAATAAAGATCAGTAATAGCATGTTTCTTATACATGGACATTAATTTGAAAGATCTAAAATGACTGGGGCTTTAAATATATTGTAATACATTTTTTTTAAAAGCAGAGTATTCTAGTACGTATCCTTCCCTTGGCCCAAATCTTGGTTTTCACTAATGCCAATAAGGGATAACTTTACACACTCCTTGCATCGTCTACTTCAGCAATACCCTAAAGGTCCCCAAATTCTAACACTGTACATTGTATAAATAAGCTGTACCCAGTGGAATGAACAATATACTTCAAAATAACATACCGAGGTCAGATGACGAAGAACATAATCTTACAACACGTTTTGAATAAAAGTTTAATGTTAATACATCTAAACAATTAAATATAAGCTAAATACAAAATAAATTTTTTTTTTCAAAATAAATTTAATTAAGCACTGTTACTCTAGAGTTATCAAAGGAAACACAAGAAAATGTAATCTACATTCATATTAGAAAATGTAATCTACATTCATATTTTAATAACGAAGTACTAAAAATTTTCAAATCAACAGAAGCAGCCGTAGGACCGCGTGTGCTCTACTGACTGCAGTTAACCTCACCGTGGATGTCCGGCTCAGTGACCCCAAGCCCAAGGAAAACAATGGGAAACGCAGGACGTTACCAAGAACTACTTACGCTGCCACAGCACACTCACCACAAATTTCAACTTTTCCCTCAGGGTTAGCAAAAGGAATGTCCATTTGTTACAGTCATGAATTAATTTATCTTTTGTATATTCAAAACACTCCAAAGTAAAAATGCACACAAAGTTACTGCAAAATATTACCTTACCACAGAACTCCCTCCTCACAGGTAAACTTGTTTCCAAATAATTAAATCCTTGCCACTTTCAGAGGGTCAGAACAAGATAATTTTTTAAAAACCAAAATATCACAAGTGTCCCTATGAGCCCTGGAGACAGACCTTCAGGAAGACACGATACTTACAAAGTGAGAAAGAAGAGGAGGCTAAATGGGGAAACGTGGCTGTGGCTCAGAAGCGCATCTTCGCTGCTTCCCGGCAGCATGTTCTCCACACGCAGAGCCTCTGCCCCAAGCCACAGAACAACGCAAAATGTCTCTTCCCTCAAAAAAGACAACACGTTTGACCGTCAGCAAGTACCCAGGCGGAGCAGCGGGCCGGTGTGCACACCCAGGGTACTCCCTGCAAAAGCCCAGTGTCTCTACACACCAGAAGCTCCTCTTTGCCGGTTACACATTTCTAACTGGAAAATGTGCAGCTTCAAGTACACGTCGGCGCAGCGCAAATACCACAGGAGCGGCCCGAGGGCCAGCGCCCGGCATACCTTGCTGGTGGAGGCCTTGTACGTGGTCTTCAGTTTCTGAGAGAGCTGGCTGGTGCTGTGGCTGGCTGCAGAGACAGAGAAGGGACAGTCGGGACACCCGCACAGCCGCCGGGCGGGCCGACCTCAGAGGGGCAGGCCGGGGCCAGCCAACTCCGGCTCTCATCCCACACGGGAGGACGGTGGACGCCGAGGGTACATCTGTCTGTGCGGGTGAGGCAGTCACAGCACTGCAGCAACGAGAGGCCGGGCTCCCCAGGGCCTCCTCCCCCCTCTCCGCCCGGGCCTGCCCAGGACTGCTGACAGCACCGAGCAAATCAGTCCACGGCCCCGCACTCAGTCCCATGCATCCCCACCGGCCGGGAGCAGCGGGGCAACCCCAGGGGGAAGGCCCCGGGGGGAAGGCTGGGGCAACCCCATCAGGCGCGCTCGCCCTCACCTTTCGTTTTGAGCTGGCCCTTACTCAGTTCCGCGCCGTCGATGGCTTGTCCTTCAGCCGCTAAGCGCTCGTTCAGAGTCTCGATTTCCCGACGCACTGGGAACAAAAAAGTGGTTTTCAAAGAGGTAAGGCACGCACTTCCCGAACCTGAGTACAAAAGAACGTCAATACAGAAGTACCTCTAATGCAGGTATGAACGTGCCCCTGAGGCACAAGATCACAGTTCAGAGAGTTCTCAAAAAACTCAAGACGCCTGTCAGAGACTCGGAGCCCCCTCCCTCCCGCACTCCCCCCCAGCGGGAGGACTGTGCTATCAGGGCTCTGGAGCATGGCTCCTGGACTTCACTCCAGCTCACAGCCTTTGTACGTTACTCTCTACATGGACAGTTTTCTGAGACCATCCAAAATTTAGTGAAATGTGTAGAGTCCAGCTGAGGACACTGAAATTGGGGTAAACACACACGACAAAGTGCGGCCACTGCTGTGTGGCACCACAGAGCGCCAAGCAAGGATCCTATACAACAGACGAACAACTGAGGGACCGTGAGGAGATGAAACTAGGAAGCACAGAGCCACAGCGCAAGAAGAGGAAGGACATTTGTCATCAAGAAGAGAATCAGCACTCAGCTGAGGCTCTTCCTGGCACCAAGGCCTCCGGAACAGGCCTCCTCGTCCACCCACAGGTGGAGCAACACCCAGGGAAGGGACCTGGCCACAGACACCAGCCACGGCAGCAACGCGGCAGGACCATGACGCGGCCACACATCCCCCTGCACCAGGTCCGTGCACCTGCCACTACGCCATGCCACCTCCCAGCATGGGCACCCTCTTCTCGGGCTCCAGGGAGATGAAGGGGCTGGGTCAGGCCATGGAGAGGCTGAGGGCAAAGGCTCTGAGTTGATCCACCTGAGCGCTCCTGCTTGTCACTCACAGGCCATGGGGGCGCCATCAAAACCAGTCAGCATGAAACTGTGTAAACTCAAAGTACCTCTAGCATTAGTCATTTGTGATCCTATAGTTGTTCTTTTTTTTTTTTTTTTTTTTTTCAGTAGGCTCCATATGGAGAACAAGGCAGGGCTTGAACTCATGACCCTGAGGATCAAGACCTGAGCCGAGATCAAAAGTCGGACACTTAACTGACTGAGCCACCCAGGCACCCCTGTAATCCTATTCTTTTCTTCAACTAACTGCATGAATTCATAAGACAGAAGGCCTTAGATCACAACAGACACTCACTAACACTTAGGTCATTACAACTGATACTTTAAAGAAAAAAACCCTTAAAAATCAGAAGCAGTGGGGATCCCTGGGTGGCTTAGCAGTTTGGCGTCTGCCTTCGGCCCAGAGCGTGATCCTGGAGTCCCGGGATCGAGTCCCGCATCAGGGTCCCCGCAGGGAGCCTGCTTCTCCCTCTGCCTGTGTCTCTGCCTCTCTCTCGGTCTCTCTCATGAATAAATAAAATCTTAAAAAAAAAAAAAATCAGAAGCAGTGCATGGTACCTAATTTTTACCGCATAAAAACTTTGAATAATTTCTCCTTCTATAAATTTCCAAGATGAACTTAAATAAGAATCCAAAAACAAAACACTAAATTGTCGAAGAGCAGAGTTTAAATGACATGGGATTACATTCTCTTCACTACAGATTCAATCCCATCACTTAGTTCTAGAGCAAAAATTATTTTAATGCAATGCTGTTTACTACTACTCAATTCTGAAATCACGGTAGAAAGCATTAAGAGCAGATTATAGTTACATTTGCATAGTATAGATTTTATCAACACACACCTTACAAAAATAATTAGCACTGTGAAGTCATGGAACAGTGAGTAGGTACAGTACAGGTTTGTTTCCTGATGTTCCACAGGGAAGCTTGAGTGCACATGGCCTAAAGCTGACAAGTTAAAAGTGAACTACGTTTACAAAAATAATCACAAGAACTAAAAGCAAAAAATGCAGAAAATGTTTTCCTTTGCAGAATGGAATAGGTCGACAGGCAAGGGTAATAATGGTAATTATCTTTTTATATTGCTTCTTTTTCTTTTTTTGCAAGTTATCTCTACACCCAATGTGGGGCTCAAACTCACAACCCCAATATCAAGAGCCAACTGAGCTGGCCAGGAGCCCCTGTGCTGCTTGATTCTTTAAGCAAAGGCAGGCATTCCTTCTAAAATAAAATTTCAAAAGAAAAAACACAGCTAATAAGCTAATTAAAAAATTCTTTTGATTTACCTTTAATAAGTCAAACAGATAATACATTCAGGAAGTTCTCAATATACAGTGTACTTTGTGTAGGAGTGGTTATGAGATGCATTTATTTTTCATAAAATCGCAATGTGGCCAAGTGAGGCTGGCACAATAGTACCCACCCCAAAAGTAACCTGTGGGCACATGGCTTCCATGCTGAAGGGGTCCTGCAGGTGCAATGAAGGGGAGGACTTCTGATGAGGTCACCCTGCATGACCCGGTGACCCATCTCCCCTCCTGTCCGAGGAATGGCCCTGGGACATGCTAGGAGGACTCCAGCCGCTGACGGCTGTGAAGGTGGAGTCAAAAGGCTTCGAGGCGAAGAGCGAGGCAGGCTCGAGATGCCGGGAGTGCCAACAGGGAGACGGCGACCGCCGTCCCCACACTGCAGGGAACTGCAACCCGCCACATGGCACACAAGCCGTAGACGGGCTCCCCCTCACAGCTCAAGGAGCACAGCACCCCGACACTGGGTTTTAGTGTGGTGACAGAGCCACGCCAGGCTTCTGACTACTGAGCCTGAAGTCACTAAGTCTGTGGGATTCTACGTCACTACACATGATACTGAGTAGAAGCAGACACAGTGGTGAAGGTCTACCCAAAAACTGTATAGAAGTTTATTAACACAGGAAATACTCACATTCTAAGTTTTCAATATAAAGGTTTTCAAACTCTCTCTCTATTTGACCAAACAGTTCCAGAAGTGTACTGCGAACCGAGGAAGGCAGCTTAGAATCCTGAAAAGGAAGATTCTGTTCAAAATGAAGAAGAAACTCTTCCAAAGTCAATTGTCATGTCTTAAATTCTCATTTCTTACACGTAAAATGTTTAAAGAACTTATTTTCACATCTCTACAGATAGACAAAACTACGATCCAGCGATATAAGTGGCCACCCAGCAGAGTACAGGATTCAAGAACAGGCACTTCTTCAAAGGAACATTTCTCCTTTAACACGGGAAGGAATAAGCCTACCTTATTCAAAAACTTCCAAATCTGTAGAGAAGGAAAACAGTTCCCATAAATGAAGTGTTATTATTCGCAGCCTTTAAGTTCTACCATACAATATAATAAATCAGTTTTAATGAACTATATGCTAATAGAAGTGCTTTCAGAGTTCTCTCAACTACTGTGCTTCAGGCAAAGTACTGGACACTTCCCGCAACTACACTTAATACCTACAAGAGTAGGGAAGAGGGAAACACGAGAAATCTGACCTGGAAGAGCAAAACGTGTAAGCTCGACAAAACCGGACTGTTCCATGCCCAGCAGCACCACGCTCTGCGTGCCTGCCTCTCCACATGTCTGTACACCTGCAGCTGCGTCCACACTCACGGGAAGCCCGTGAGCAGAAGCTACATCTCTGCCGAACTTCTAGGTACAAAGGGGTGGGCGGTGTCCTCAGCACCACCTGAGCTCACACGCACGTACTTCCTGGACGCTGCCGGAGATGGGGAAATGGGAGAGTACACACTCTGCTCCCATCTCCAGAGGGCAAGGCCTGGGCCCTCCTTTGTGTGCCTTCCACACTTACGAGTATTTTCAAGTAGAATTTAATGAATTGCAAATAAAAAGACATACAATGTGTATTCAACTTCCTGATTAAGTTCCAAGAAGACAAAAATTTGAAGCAAAATGACCTCTAATGGCCTATGTATTTTAGCAATGTTTTAAAATCACATGATGTACAAGTAAATTTGACAAACTAGTTAAAACTGTTTATGAAGTCACATGTTCAAAACCTAAAACCTGCCAGAATGGTAACACAGCCTCCATCAGCACCCCTCTAAAGGGCCAACGAAAAATATGAAAAGATATATAAAAAAAAAAAAAAAGAAAGAAAAATATGAAAAGAAAGAGAGAGAACTTGAAGGAACAGTGAAAAGTAAAACAGACCATCACCGTGAACACTTACCGCGCTTCCCACCTTGCCTCGGGGCCTTTGCATATTCCGTTCCCTCTCTGCACCCTCGTCCAGAAGTCCCTCTCACCAGGGCACCTGGAGAGAAGCCTGTCTGCACCCTACAGCGAGGCCAAATCTCCTCAGTGTATTAATTCCTACTCACCTATGCTCAGTGTTTTAGATCCTGTTAGTCAATAACTGAACTATGACATTCATCAAGCAGTAAATGCAGACGGTCATCGTAACCAGAGACAGAACTGGGATGTCCACACGAACCTCACCTGACAATCAGGAAGCGGGCTGCGCAGGGAGTCGAAACCTGTTCCAAGAGGCACGTGGAGCCACCACGTGAGCACACTCCGGACCAGGCTGTGGGGCCGTCCCATTGCACAGACCCTACGGAGAAGTGCTGAGCTCTGGGTACCACTTCAGGAAAAAAACTCAGGACACAAAAGCCAGTGACTCGGCAAAGCTTTTAAATCCACACCTGATCCCATCAGCACATCTTAGATGCAGGCAGCCCGTGTGCACACCGTGCACAGATTCAGCAGCACTCTGCAGCCACGGGCTTCGCGCCCCCGCACTGAGCATGCACATCTGTGAACCTAGGAAGTGTGAACCACCACCACGGCTCATTCACACTATCTTCATGTGGGAGGGCACCGCTCCCCAACAAATGACCGTAACCTTGTCTAGAAAGCGCTGGGCTGCTGTTTAACTCTAATCCACTGGTCATGGCCCACGCCCCTCCACCTCACCTACCATGCCAACTGCTGGCAACAGACACCACCGCTACTGTCTTCCTGCTGAGCCAGACAGAGCACCTCACCCCAGCCATCCAGGGAACTCAACAAGGAGGCCCCGTCAAGGGAATGGCAACGACACAAAGACGAGGACCCTCCGAGCGGCGTGGTAGCCAGGCTGCTCAGCTTGCAGGACTCTACATGACCTCCACAAGGGTTACCCTGACGCCATCACCCACTGTCTTACATCACAATGGAGGAGGGGCAATCACAAGGCCATGCAAAGACACATTTACCTCAAATGGCAGCTAACTCCAGAAGATGCTAGCAAAGGAGGGTGCGGGACTTTCACCACTAGAAACCTAAATAAACCTAACAAAAAAAGTATCCTAGGCTGTTTACCTGCACTGTCCAATATGGTGGCCAGCAGCCACATGTGGCTATTTAAATGTAAACATAAATTACAATCTTAAAAATCCCTCAGTCACACTAGCCACATGTGTCTCTGTGTAGGTATTATATCTGATAGTTGTTTTAATGGGTTATTAAGGGAAGAGGGGATTGTTTTGTTTTGGTAACCCACTCTTTTTCTCTACTTTGGAGACCTCTATGTATCTGGCTATTTCTAGAACATCACAGACACAATCAGCACAAACTCACCTGTCCTTCCAACATTTCTCTGGGCAGAGCTGTCCTCTCTTGCTCGGAGCTGTTAGTTCTTCGTATGGAAAGGCTGTGAGATTTGCGTTTCTGTTTTGCTTGGCGAGCAGCAGAGCAAGTCCCGCTTTCTGTGGGCATTACTTCTAGAAGGTGATGTCCTGCTCCCTCCTGCAATAAGCTAAACAACAGGAAAACAAGAACTTGATTTCGGATATGGCAAACTAAAATGAAGGAAAAAATGGTCAACAATTCGTACTTTAAATTCCAATCGCCTTTACTGTGGCTGTATTTACTATGTCATTTAGAAAGTGACAAATTAATGTTTGGTAAGAGGGACTGGGTGGCTCAGTGGTTGAGCACCTGCCTCCGGCCCAGGGCGTGATCCTGGGATTCCCAAGGATTGAGTCCCGCACTGGGCTCCCAGCAGGCAGCCTGCTTCTCCCTTTGCCTGTGTCTCCACCTCTGTCTTCCATAAATAAGTAAATAAATAAATAAATATTTTTAAAAATACATCTTTGTTAACAAAGAGACCAAAGCCTTTGTCAAAGAAGTCATTTTTTATTAAATTTTGTTAACAAGTTTTGAAAAAATCAACTAGCATAGAAGGGCTTAAAATAGTTTTCCGTTAACTAACCTTCCCAGCCTTGGCCTCCTCCCCAGAGAGAAGAGAGTCTAATCACATGTCCTAGCCTCACAGCAATGCTGTCCAAGAGAAATGCAATACAAGCCACACACACAACGGCAAATTTTCTAGTAGCCACATTAAAAAAAAAAGTAAAAACAAGTGAAATCACTTTTAATGATTTATTTAGTCCACTGTGCCTCAAATACTCTAGGCAATGTGAAAAACACAAACCACCAAAATATTCTCCAAAGCAGCTCTAATCTCTTCTAGTCCCATCATCGATGCAGGAGGATCCTGTTCTCCAGTCTTATTTGCTATGTTCACAATGCTGAATTTCAGCGGCCCGGACAGGCAGAGTACCTTGCCACGGTCTTCACGTGTGGCACGCACACTCCCCCGGGGGCTGCTCATACCCCACATCTTTCTGTGCACTTATCTGCAGTCTAAATACCCTTCACGGTAAAATGTCTCCCTCCATCTTTTGCCCATTTTCTAATAGGACATTGGGTTTTTACTATCTAGATTTGAGAGTTCTCCATTTTTCCCTCATGAATTACACGTCAGGTGTGCGGGTTGCCAAGTTTCCCCTGGTATGTAACTTGTTTTTTATCCTAAAGGTGTTTTTCCCAAAGCAAAACTTTTAAATTCTGATGAAATCCCACTGATCAATTATCTTTCTCCTATGGATCATACTTCTAGAGTCATGTCTAAGAACTTTTTATCAATCCTAGCTCCTAAAAAATTGTTTTTTTCTTTAAATTTTAGTACACGAGGGATCCCTGGGTGCCGCAGCGGTTTGGCGCCTGCCTTTGGCCTAGGGCGCGATCCTGGAGACCCGGGATCGAATCCCACGTCGGGCTCCCGGTGCATGGAGCCTGTTTCTCCCTCTGCCTGTGTGTCTGCCTCTCTCTCCCTCTGTGTGTGACTATCATAAATAAATAAAAATTAAAAAAAAAATTTTAGTACACGATATTTAAATTTACAAGCTCCTCTGGGTTCATATTTGCATCAAGCTGTGAAGTTTAGATTGAAGAGTATCTTTGTTTTGGGTTTTCTTATTTCATTCTTTGCTGATAATATCCAATTATTCTAGCGCATGTTGAAAACTATCCACCCTACAATGTGTTGAGAAACTTTGGCATCTTGATCAAAAATCAATTGGCTATAGTTACGTGGGATTCTCAGTTCTCTATTCTGTTCACCTGATCTATGTATCTATTTCTCTACAAACAACACAGTACTTTTCAAGCTTTATTTAGTCTCTACACTCAATTTGGGGCTCGAACTCACCACCCCAAGATCCAGAGCCAGAGGCTCTTCCTACTGAGCCAGCCAGGCACCCCTGCCATTCATAGTCCTGATGACTGTGCTATCTTGAAATCATTTAGTGATTCCTATCACTTAAATCTTTTTCAAAATTGTGTTAGCTCTTCTAATTCCTTTGCCTTTCCATATAAATTTGGAATAATCTTTCCCAAATCTACAAAAATCTTCATGGAATTTTAACAGGAATTGTTTAGTCTATTCATCAATTTGGAGAGAAGTGCATCTTTATCATGTTGAGCCTTCCGATCTATGAATACAGTATATGACTCATTTATTGAGATCATCTTTTCTTCCCTCAGTTTTGTAGATTTCCACAAAGGAGTCCTACATATGTCTTTTCAAATTTACACTCAAGTCTGAATTTTTATTCTCTGAATAATTTTAAATAAAACTGTATTTTTAATTCCATTTCAGGTTAATTGGTAGTATCCTACTTTGTTGAACTCCTTAGTTCTAGGAGATTTCTTATAGATACTTTGGCATTTTTTTAGGTAGACTATTATGTCATCTGAAAAAAAGGACAGTTTTTCTTCCTTTCTAATCCTTATTGATCTGGCTAGAAATTCCAGTTCTATGTTGTAAATAGTGACAACACTCTTGTTTTGACCTCAAGGAAAAAAAAAAAACTGTTTTTGACCATTAAGTACGATACTAGCTATATGTTAACTGTAGATTCGGTCTACTGAGATGAGAAGGCTCCCCTCCGGAGTCTCACAATTACATGCTGAATTTTGTCATGTTTTTTTGTGTGTGCATCACTTAATGGTAAGGCTTTTCTTTAGCCTCTTAACAGATCAATTACACCAATGATTTTCAAATGCTAATCCAAATTTGCACACACAGAATAAATGCCACTCGTTCCTAGTATATAAGTCAATCTCCGTTTTTTTTCTTCTGCCTTCTTCCTATGGGTTATTTAAACATTTTTTTAGAATTTCATTTTGATTTATGGTATAGTTTCTGAGTTTACCTCTTCTGTATGACTTTCTTTAGTGATTGCTCTAGGTATATCTTCACAACTATCACAGGCTACTGACGATCAACATTTTACCAGTTCATGGTAACATACAGAAACCTTTCCTTCCCATCCCCTATACTCCCCCACTTGCAACAGTCAAGTGAAACACCACCTCCACCGAGAACATCAAGAGCTATGCTTCAACCTTCAAATATGAAAGGAGCGTCTCCTGAATTTACCAGTGTTTGCTCTTTCCATTGTTTGTTCTTCCTTCCTGGTGTCCCCACATTGCTTTACGTCATTTCCGTTCTGTTCAGAGAACTTCCTCTACTTATTATCTTAGAGTAGGTCTGCTGGTGACAGATCACATGAAAGATGTTTTCACTTGATCCAGAATTCTGAGTTGACAGTTCTTTTCCTTCAACACTTGAAAAATATGCCACTTCCTTACAGCGCCTATGGCCACTGATGAGAAATCTACTCCAATTGTTTTCCCACTACTGATAAACTTACATCTCTCTCACTGCTTTTTGTCTTTAAATCTCAGAAGCTTGAATTCGATGAGTCTTAGAAAGGATTTGAGTTTATCTTATCTGGATTTCAACAAGCTTGATTCAATAGGTTTATGACTTGCTAAATTTAGGAAATATTCAGCCAGTATTTCTTCAAATACGTTTTCAGCCCCACTGTCTTTCTCCTCTTTCTGGGATCATAACAAGAATGAAAGTTCTTTTGTCAAAGTTCCACCAGTCCCTGAGGGTCTGTTCACTTTCTTCCAGTTATTTTCTCTCTGTCATTCAAACTGGGCAGTTTCTATCTCTAATCTTTCCTGTCTTCTCCTTTCTGCTGGTCAGCCATTACTGGGTTTTTTCCTTCAATTACATTTTTCAGTTCTAAATGTTCATTTGTTGCTTTATATCCTGTGCTTTCTTCCTCAGATTTTGTTTTTCCATGGGTTCCAAGCATCACTAACTACACACTGATACATCTTCATGACGGCTGTCTTAAAATTCCTGTCCAATCATACTAACATCTGCGACATCTCTGTGTTACTGTCAGTTGTCGTTTCTCATTCAGGTTGAGATTTTCCCAGTTCTTCGTATGACACATAATTCTCAATTGCAGCCTCAACATTTTGGATTTCATATTATCAGACTTGGAATCTGATTTAAATCTTCTAATATAGCAGGCCACAGAAATTTCTTATGTCAGCCAGGTGTCTGCAAAGGTGGAGATGGAAGGCAGGGTTCTCCACTCGGCCTCCACTGACCCTGGGTGGAGCTACTCGTCGAAGTGCTGGGTTCCCTGAGAGTCCGACCTCTCCCTTGCCTTCTACGCACACCACCCTGTCTGCAAGAGAGGCCCTTGTTACAGTACTCCACGTGGCCTTGTTAACACTGAGCAGTGGTGACATTCCTGAATCTCTACTAGTTTTCCCCTAAACCACCCCAGCAGGAAGAGCATGTTCCTATCACCCAACACAGGCGAAAACGCCACTGGCTGCTCACCCAGCCTTCTCTGATACCACTGTCAAAGGTAAAAGTCTAGATTCTCCATCGAGCCGTAGACAAGAGTGAGGGTAGGCGCTGCAGTGTTTTCCAAAAGTGTTGTCTCTGGGGCTGTCACTTTCCTGGTCTTTTGCCCAGAGTAGGCTTTCCTGGAGGCTTTTGGTCTGAGCCCTTCAGTGTTGCTGGGTTGCTACTTCTTCAGGCCCAAGTCTGAGACATACGAGGCGAAAAGAAAACCCAGGGAATGGGCATCCCGGGTGGCTCAGCAGTTTAGCGCCACCTTTGGCCCAGGGTGTGACCCTGGAGTCCCGGGATGGAGTCCCATGTCGGGCTCCCTGCACGGAGCCTGCTTCTCCCTCTGCCTGTGTCTTGCCTCTGTGTGTGTGTGTGTGTGTGTGTGTATGTATGTGTGTTTCTCATGAATAAATAAAATTTAAAAATCTTTTTAAAAAAAAAAAAAAAAAACCCAGGAACTCAGCTCTGTGTCATCTCTGAGGTCCCAATACACCAAGTCACTATCCTTCCTCCTCTTCACCTTTCAGTCTTGTACATTTTTAAATATAACGTCCAGTGTTTTCAGATATACTTAGTGCAATAGGGAAGTACCTCTACTCTGTATTTTCGTAAGTACAAAACCAGAGACCTTTAGTGTCTCAAGTTTTATGTGCAAAACTTGTGTTAAAATTGCAACAAGGAAGCAAATCTTCTTTTACATCACATTAAAAACTTTCAAACTGGTCAAGCAATTCTGTGTTTTTAGGTTTAAAATTCTGAAATCTGTTAATTTATTAAAATCATCACCTATTTTCTATAGTATTATGTAAAGAAAATTCAAGTCTCAGATTTTTTTTAAAAAAAAAGGAAATAGAAGCAAGATAACTATTGCTTTTATCTCTAAAATTCTCTTGGTTTTCTTTCTAAACTTCTATTTCTCAATTTTTTGGGTATTCTATTTGTCAAAGCAAGACACAAGGCCAACCCAGACTCAAGTGGAGGGCAAACAGACTTAACCTCCTGAAAGAAAAAGAATGAGAAAGAATTTGTAGCCACCTTTCATCCATCACACCTTATTCCACTTACAAATTCTGGCTATACAATAAATAATATTTTGCTTCCTTAAAAACTAACAAGGAGTGGAACTACTGCCACCTCAAATACTTAGTGAAATAAAATGGAGATAAATAATCCAGTTAAGTAAGTTAAATACCGGTCGAAATAAAATCCAAACAAGAGCACAACAGTTAAGATCATGACTTTCAGGGGTGCCTGGGTGCATGAGCAGGTTAAGCGTCTTCCTTTGGTTCAAGTCATGATCCCAGGTTCCTGGGACCAAGCCCCACATCCCACATTTGGCTCCTTGCTCAGCAGGGAGCCTGCTTCTCCTTCTCCCTCTGCCATTCCCCCTGCTTATGCTGTCTGGCTCTTTATCTCTGTCAAATAAATAAATAAAATCTTAAAAAAAAAAAAAAAAAAAAAGAACATGACTTTTAAAGCCATGCAACCCGCCCAACTCTTCAAAGCATCGGCTCAACTTCATCATGAAGCCTCAGCTTAAATGTTACCTCCTCAAAACAGCTTCCTTCCACCACTGCTAGTCACAGCACCGCACGATCCTAATCACCTCCACATCTAGATCTTCCTCCCACAGCACCACCAATGTCCCACGTGGGATATTATTTGGGCTCACTACTATACTTGTGGGGTTGACCATGTGGGCTGACATAAATGCATCCCAAAATATTTGATGAATATGTCAGTGAATGAATAAACACATCTATTAGCAACTAGCTATACAACCTTGGTCAAGGTACTCAACCACCTCCCTAAGGCTTAATTTTAGCATCTTTGAAGTGGAGATTATCAACAGCCACTTATTTTAGGTCACACATCAAATACTCTTCGGTTCATAACAGCACTGCCTACTGGGAATACAGCCATGAACTAAACAGGCCTGGTCCCTACTTTCAGGTCTTTAGGGTTGTGAGACAGGCCTTAAACATTATCTCAAGATTTATTACAGAAATTAGAAGTCATTGGTATCCCTGGGTGGCTCAGTGGTTGAGCGGCTGCCTTCAGCTCAGGGCGTGATCCCGGGGTCCTGGGATGGAGTCTCACATCAGGCTCCCCGCAGGGAGCCTGCTTCACCCTCCGTCTGTGTCTCACCCTCTGTGTGTGTGTCTCATGAATAAATAAACAAAATCTTTAAAAAAAAAAAAAAAGAAAGAAAGAAATCAGAAGTTGCGGTGACTGCTCTGGAAGATGTACAAGTATCACAAGACAAGATACAAGCTAAAGAGCAAGGCTTCTCTGAGAAACTGACCTTTAAATTGAGACTGAAGAATTAGGAAGTGTTAGCCATGGACACGCAGAGGGGGAATGGGGTTTCCAAGAACAGGAATAGCATGTGCAAATACCTTGAGCTGGGAATGAGACTAGTTTATGAGAGATTCTAAAAAAGAGATCATGTGGCTAAAACATAGTAAACAATAGAGAGAATGGTAACAAGATAAGTGGGAGAGAGAGGCTTAGAGTCGGTCTTTTTTTTTTACTTTTCTTTTTTTTTACATTTCTTTTTTTTTTTTAAGATTTTATTTATTTATTCATGATAGTCACAGAGAAAGAGAGAGAGAGAGAGAGAGAGAGAGAGGCAGAGACATAGGCAGAGGGAGAAGCAGGCTCCATGCAGGGAGCCCGACGTGGGATTCGATCCCGGGTCCCCAGGATCGCGCCCTGGGCCAAAGGCAGGCGCTAAACCGCTGCGCCACCCAGGGATCCCTAGAGTCGGTCTTTTATGTTTAGATGTTATTCTAGAACAAAAAGCCAGCCACTTCAAGGTGTAAGTAAAAAAAATGACAACCGAATTTGCATGAAAATCACTCTGGCTGTGTAGGAAACACGGAAAACTCAGATGACTAGGAGTGGGGAAGAAGCTGGTCAGGAAGTTAGTAAATGTCTAGGCAATTAATGATGGCCCTTAAGATGAGAGGGTACAGGAACAGATGTGGGGTGGGGCAGAAGAGAGATTTCAAGCACAGCCCTCATTTCTGAAGTAAGAAGGTGAGAGAGATCAGATTATTGAGATATTGAGGCAGCAAATGGAGAAGAAATCAAGAACTAAATATTGAAGGTATGAAGTTTGCAATGCCTCTGAAGACCTAAGACACAGAAGAGGGAAGGAAGTACACAGATCTAGAGATGCAAAGACCACTGGGCTAAATGTATAAATCTGGGAGAGGTCTACACTGAAAGTAGAGATGGGCATTTTGACTCCATCATGCCTCCAGATTCGATGCCTTATCAAACATTACTCTTCCAATAACATTATAAAAAAGCTTATAAAGAACGTTACTGGTAGAAACAAGCAACATTTAATAAAGCCAGCACTCCTTCAAATGACATATGGAAAATTTATTTTTGACTGAAAATTAACCAATTTTCTGATGAAATTTAGGTCTGAAAAATATGAGCTCTAGAAATTAGAGATGGCTGAAATTAAAAAAAGCAGAATCTGTAATTGGCTAAATTTCATATGCACAAAGATTACACTGATACTATATTTGACAAATTGGGGGCACCCAGGTGACTGAGTCAGTTAAGCCTCTGCCTTCAGCAGGTCACACTATCCAGGCTCCTGGGATCAAGCCCCACGTAGGGCTCCCTGCTCAGCCTGCTTCTCCCTCTCCCTCCGCCTGCCACTCCCCATGCTTGTGCTTGCATGCACGCATATGCTCTCCCTCTTGCTCTCTCATAAATAAAAAATCTTTTAAAAATTTTTGAAAAAAAAAATAAATAAAATAAATAAAAAAAAAATTTTTGAAAATTTTGGAAAAAAGCCAAATTGTTAAGCAATTCATATGATCCCACTTAAGAGTATTTCAGTGATTTTTTTCTTTATTTTTATTTTTTAGTGGAAACACTTAGAACTATTTAACCGTGTCACATACGAATACTGGCCAAGAAATCAAACTGACTTAATGGAATCTTACACCCAGAGATTATATTCTTCAATAAAAAAATAGGGATAGACATAATTCTTTTTTAGTGATTACACATTTTAATTAGTCACTTCATTAAGCATCTCAGTTGTGTCAAAATCATTAACACAACAATTTACCATAGTTACCTTGCAGTTTATAAAGCGCATTTCGTAAAGGAAGAAAAATAACAAAACCTACCAACCAAGCCAACCAGGCATCCCTCAAAGTTGCAGGTTTTGAATCCATGATTTTCTCTCTGAAGTATCATACCACTGGCTTTCCAGACACTGGAAAATCTGGGAGAGGTTACATATTTCTTACTTATCTTCAGTAAGAAATCAGCAGTCTTCTAATCACTAATGTTAAAAATCTTCACCCTCTGAAAGTGCTTGGCTGGCTCAGTGGGAGGAGTGACTCCTGACCTTGGGGCCCTGTGCTGAGTCCTCACTGGGGTGTAGAGATCACTTAAATAGAACTTCAAAAAACAAATCTTCACCCTCTGCCTTTCACTGAGGCTCTAACCTCCATCCCCCCACAAACCCCATAAGCTGTTGTTCTGGGCTTTTCTTGTTTTTAGCACTTCACCAAACTGTCCATACACTAGTAATCTTTTTGCACTGATCAACTTCCAAGCAAATATGTACACTTCATGCAATTATAAACTATAAATCTGGGATAGCTTTTGGTTCCCCAAAACCTGGCTCAAAAGGAGATTTTTCATCCTGAGTCGATTTTTTTATCCCTTAGTACCCTCAGAAGCTCCGTGAGGTGCCATCTCAAATATGGGCTCATAATCCCTGGGCCCTGCGCTTCACAGTCGAAGACCACCTGGCTATTTCCACTCATTTCCTCAGCCACCTTCACCATTCTTCCAAAACTACACTGATAGGTTCCTCTAGTTTTTCTAACCTCTTCTCAATTCTTTTTTTGTTAATCTTTCCATCGCTATTTTCTTCCTGAACCTTTTTCAAAATTTCACTCCTGTCCTCTTGGTTCATATCCTCTGCCTCCTCCAGCAGTGCACCCTGGCGCCAACATCACTTCCTTCCTTCCACACCAGTCCCTCTGGGGAGAACAAGCCCTTGTTCGGCCGGGGAACAAAAGTGTCTACGTTCTTCACGGGCCATGGGTCACTGTTAATATAAACCCAACACCAAGGCTTGAAAGGGTTTTCAGGTTGAGATTACAGAGACAGGCAAGAAAACTGCAGGTGTGTGTGAAAGGAATAGCGAACTGCTACAGCGCGAACTGCTACCGCACGGACTGCGAGCTGGATGAGGAGGGACGCGGGGTGAGTCCTACTGCAGCAACGCGGTTACCCAGAAACAGGTGGGCAGAAACAGGAACCACTACAAAGGTGCTCAGTCGGTAAGAACGGCAGCTACTGCTCCAACATCCCTGTGAGGCACAGTTCCCGAGCAGTTAGGGCGCAAACACTTTGGTAAACTGGCTATAGTACTATAAAGGGAGGGGCGGGAAGAAGAAAAACTAACTGTAAAGGGGGGGGGGAGCCTTCACTTTAAAAATAACCTTGTGTAACCCACGTCAAAAGCTGTGCCAGGGGCAGCCCAGGGGGGCTCAGCGGTTCGGTGCCTGCCTTCATCCCAGGGCGTGATCCTGGAGTCCCGGGATCGAGTCCCGCATCGGGCTCCCTGCATGGAGCCTGCTTCTCCCTCTGCCCGTGTCTCTGCCTCTCTCTCTGTGTCTATCATCAATAAATAAATCTTGGGGGAGGAAAAAAAAAGCTATGCCATTTCACCTAAATATAACCAGGAACGAAAGCCTGAAATTCCAAAACAAATCACATTTCATCAAAACGTTGGTAGTAACCCCCTATCCTAGGACAGGTCACATTAAGGAAGTTGATGGAGAGGAAAAAAAAAAAAAATCCTACTGGTATCCAAAAACCTCCTGACCGGGGGCGCACGAACAGCTCCCTCCGGGACTCCGCGCTCCCTAAGCGCCACCCGGCAGCTCCCGGCAGCTCCCCTCGCCCCGCGGGCGCGACTCCCACGTCCTCGCGGAGGGGCTCCCAAGCACTCCCTGAGAGCAAGGGAGGGCGGCTGGGACGCACGCAGGGAGCGAGGCAGCAACGGGCAGCGCGCGGGGCAGCCCGGGGGAAGTCCCCGGGACGCGGCGGCCGCATCTCCAGGAGCAGCTGGAGCCCAGAGCCCCCGGGGCGGAGCCGGGCTGCACCCTGCCCCGAGGTCGGCGGCGCCCACCGCGCAGGCCGCGGCCCGACAGCAGCACCGCGCGCCCGGCGCAGCGTCACCCCAGATCACGCCGGGCACCGGGCGACCCCGGGCGGCGACCCCGGGCGGCGGGCCCGCACGTGCTCCGCGGGCAGCAGCGTCGCGACCCCGGGCGCGCGGAGCTGCAAGGGACGCGGGCACGCCCCCCACCGCGCGCAGGCCGCGGCCGCCCGCCCCCCGCCCCCCGCCTCACCTGGCCCGCCGCCGCCCAACAACCGCGCCGAGCGCCGCCGTCCGTCCGTTCGCGACCACGCGGCGCCCGCGACGGACCGACAGACGCTGGACCCCGAGTCTCTGCCCTAACGCGGCCCCGCGACCCGGCAGCCCGACGCCCCGCACTTCCGGCGCCGCCGGAAGCTCCGACCTCGCCTCACGCGCAGGCCGCCGGAAGTCCCGGCCCGCCCCGCCCCCCGCGCGCGCCGGAAGTGCCGCCCCGCCCTCCCCGCGCGCGCCGGAAGTGCCGCGTCCGCCCGCGCCCGCGGGGGCCGGCGGCGCGGGGAGCACGGGGCGGCGGGGGCGCGGCGGCGATCCTCCGCCTCCCCCCGGCCGCCGCCCTCGGCCCGCGACCCGGCGCCCCCCCGCGGGCGCGGGCGCGGGAGGGCCGTGTGGGCGTCGGCGCCCGGTACTCACCGCGGCGGGGTCCCGCGGGGGTCGCGGGGGTCGCGGCCATCGGGCCGGGGGCGGCTGCGGGCGGCTGCAGGCTGCGGGCCGCGGGCCGGGATGTGGCGGCGGCGCCGGGGCGTGGCGGCGGCGCCGGGGCGGGGGCAGCTATGAACGTTGCGGCTCCTCCGCAGAGATGACTCACTCGCGCTCCTCTCCGGGGCCGGGGTTCGCCATTGGCTCGCGGGCGACAACAGCATCAGCTGCTCCCCCGGGGCGCCCACCCCCGCGGCCGAGCGCCGAGCGGCCCGACCCAGGCGCGGGGTCAGGGGCCTGGCCTCCCTGCGGGGCCGCAGGCGGGGGCGGGGGCTGCGGCTGCATGGGACAGTGAAGACGAGTGCTCAGCAAACACTTGTTTGTTTGCTGAGCCCCCAGAAACTGGGGCACGGACCCGGCGAGCTCCCTCGCTGTCCGCCAAGGCCTTGACGGCTCCTCGCGGAACTTGCTGATGGGACAGGTGGTGGGTACGGAGCGGCGAGGTGTGCTGACGCCTGCAGCATCTGCGTAGTTTAGGGGTTTTCCAAGTGACCTGATATCGCAGAATAACGCATGAGAGGGGCCCCCGGGGGTCAGACGTGGAGCCAAAAAACTACCTTTGGTGTCCTGCTGTGTCATCAAAAAACAATGACCACTATCGTCGGAAAAGGCTGAGCTGCTTGCCGCTTCTCCAGGGTATCTCCGTGGGCCTGAGCCACGGCGGGGGCCCGGGAGGCCTGCAAGGGTCAACCTCTCCGCTGCCTCTTCGGACGGTGCTTGTTTGGAGAACAGGTTCATCGAAATGTCGATTTGTATTTATCACCGTCTTTAAATGAACGAACAAACACTAATATAAGTCCTAGAACTTCTGGCATAGTTTAGGGATCGATACAGAAGAGGAAGCCCAGGTTCCCGAAGGCTGCGGTGACGGCCAAGACCAGAGGTGCCCCGAGGCCGGACACGGGGCCCCGCAGCTGCTCCTGCCTCGGGCCACAGTCCACGTCCCACGGGCGGGAGAGGAAGGAACGCGCGCTCGTACACGGTTGATACGTATTGAAACAAAATAACTTCACAGGCAATCGGAATTAAGAATAGAGCACACTTTATTCAGTCTTTATTCAATTTCTTGGAATAAATGGGCGTTACCAGATGGGAACTTTAGTTATTTTGATATTTTTAAGATCTAAGCAGATAAACGAATTTTTTTTAAATGACCAGCTAACAGATTTTGTTATTTCGTGTTTTAATATCGAGCGGCTGTGACGTGTAGGGCGTATGGGGTGGACGGGGGTGTGACGTGCGGTCGGGCGCGCGGGACCCCTGGGGCCCAGGGAGGGAGGGACGGCCCGGCGTGTAGGGGCCCGCGTCTGGGTGCGAGGCGGGGGCCGGGCGGCGGGACCACCGGGAGCGGGGGAGCCGCGCAGGCGCGCTCCGGGCGACCCCGTCCGTGGCCCCGGCGCCGGCCACCTGGGCAGAGAGCCCGCACACGTACGTCAGAGCGCAGCGCCCACGGCCCAGCCCATAGCCCCGCCCCCGACGTCGGGACACGTCAGAGCGGAGCGGCCCCGCCCACGACTCCGCACCTAGCCTGGCCGGGTCTGCGGCGCCGGCCCCTGGGAGAGCGCCCGCGCACCGACCTCGGGACGCGAGAGCGCAGCGTCCCCGACCCCGTAACGAGCGCTTGCCCGCCGGGGACGGTCTGTGCGCACGGCCTGAGGGCGTGGCCGGGGCCGCTCGGCCCGCCCCCCGCTTCGGGGCGCCCCCCTTTAAAATGGGCGCGTGGAGACCCGATCGCCAGACGCCGGAGCGCCGAGGGCGGAACCGCGGGCCCCGGGCTCCGGACGCGGCCCCCGCCCCGCCCTCTCGCGATCGTGACGTCAGGCGCAGCCGGCGCGCAATTGGCTGCAGAGCATGTGGCGCGCGGTGGCGCGGGCGCTGGCGATTGGGCCGGCGGCGCGGAGGGGCGGGGCCCGGGGGCGGGGCCCGGGGGAGGAGCACGCGGCGGAACGCGGCCCGCGGGGCGCTGGGAGCCCGGGGTAGGCGGGGCCGGGCTGGCGGGCGGCGGGGGCGCTGCGGGAGCGACCCGGGCTGACGGGCTCCTGTCGCGTGTCGTGTGTCGGCGCCAGGGTCGCGGGCCGCGGCGGGCGGACCGCCAGCATGCGGGAGGTGGACCTGGACGAGCTGGACGCGCATCAGGTGCAGCTGCTGGCCGAGATGTGCATCCTCATCGATGAGCACGACCGTCAGATCGGCGCGGAGACCAAGCGCAACTGCCACCTGAACGAGAACATAGACCGAGGTGGGGGGCGGGGGGGCAAGTGCCGGGAGGGGGGGCAGGTGCGCGGGGAGGGGGGCAGGTGCAGGGAGGGCAGGTGCGCGGGCGGGGGTGTGTGCGGCAGCAGGGCACGCTTGGGGGTGGGAGGGCACGTGTGCGGGGTCGGCGGGGGCGGGGGTGTGTGCGGCGGGGGCACGTGCGGGGGCGGGAGGGCAGGTGTGCGGGGGGGAAGGGGGCAAATGCGGGTAGGGCAGGTGCGCGCGCGGGAGGGACAGGTGCCGGGAGGGCAGGTGTGCGGGGGGGGGGGGGGGGGCGGGGCAGGTGCGGGGATGGCAGATGCAGGGAGGGCAGGTGCGCGGGCCCAGCGGCGGGGAGGCAGGTGGGGGGGGGGGCAGGGCGGCTGGGAGGCAGGTGCGCTGTCTGCAGGGGGTCCAGGGCTCTGGGCTGCGGGCTGAGTGGGCCGCGTAACTGCTGTTTTACGTGAAGTAACCGCCCGTGTTGGCCCGCAGGGTTACTGCATCGAGCCTTCAGCGTGTTTTTATTCAACACAGAAAATAAGCTCCTGCTGCAGCAGAGGTCGGATGCTAAGATCACCTTTCCAGGTCAGTGTGCTTCTGACTTCAGCGTTTTGTGCGGAGTGGGATCCAGGCCAGGTGGCTCTGCCAGGGGCACCCTTGGTGGCAAAGGCCGGTGCAGCGGGTGCCGTCATTTCGTGTTCTGCATAAAGAAGCGTGTGCATGAGTGCAACCTGCTAAAACAGCAATGAAAACTGCTGCCTGGGACACCTGGGGGCTCAGCAGGAGCGCCTGCTTTCGGCCCAGGCCGTGACCCCGGCGTCCCGGGATCGAGTCCCGCGTCGGGCTCCCTGCGAGGAACCTGCTTCTCCCTCTGCCTGTGTCTCCGCCCCTCTCTCTCTCTCTCTCTGTGTCTCTCATGAATGAATAAATATTTTTTAAAACACACACAAAAACAAAGCTGCTACCTACCTGTATATGTACATGTATTTCTTTTTTTTCTATTTTATTTTATTTATATATTCATGAGAGAAGCAGAAACACAGGCAGAGGGAGAAGCAGGGAGCCCAATGTGGGACTCGGTCCCAGACCCGGGATCACACCCCGGGCAGAAGGCAGCTGCTTCACCGCTGAGCCCCCCAGGCGTCCCCACCTGTGTTTCTAACATCCGTTTTTATGAGTGTTGTAGGTTTAGCTGTGTACACTTTGCTCTCTTTGGTTAAGCAAGTGTTCATAAACAACTTACCTAGTCGTGTCTCCTAGAACAGTTACTGATAGCTCATAATAATTGACTTAGAAATCCTTATTTTCCTGTTACTTTTAAGTTTTCTTGATTTTTTAGACCTCTTTCGAAGAACAGTTAATCTACACGCTTTAACCTCTTCCAGGTTGTTTTACCAACACATGTTGCAGTCATCCATTAAGTAATCCACAAGAGCTTGAGGAAAGCGACGCGATCGGAGTAAGACGAGCAGCACAGAGGCGTTTAGAGGCTGAATTAGGAATTCCCATGGAAGAGGTAACCAAGTTTACTGCACAGCTGTACAAGCTGAAATCTTGTTTACAGATTCAAATGTACATTAAACCATTTTAAATAAAACTTTAAATTTAAGGTGAGTCTCTGCCTTGTAACCTTGTGAGTTCCTGGCCCCAGAAAGTCCCCCCATTAAAGATGATTTAAGTTTTGATTTCCTCATATTATGTGAGAATCTTTTTTTTTTTTTTTTTGAGAGTGAGAGAGATTAAGCACAAGCAAGGGGAGCTGCAGAGGGAGAGGGAGAAGCAGCCTCCCACTGAGCAGGGAGCCTGACACGGGGCTCCATCCCAGGACCCTGAGATCACAACCTGAGCCCAAGGCAGATGCTTCGCCTACTGAGCCACCCAGCTGTCCCAACTTAAGAGAATTTAGCTAAATGCTGAAATGGATTGATCTAATAACCAGTATATGAAATTAACTATTTTTATGAATTTTTTTGAAATTTATTTATTCACGAGAGAGACAGAGAGGCAGATATACAGGCAGAGGGAGAAGCAGGCTCCCTGCGGGGAGACCGACGTGGGACTCGATCCCGGGACCCCGGGGTCACGCCCTGGGCCAAAGGTAGATGCTCAACCACTGAGTGCCCCCCCAGGCGTCCCAACTATTTTTATAATTAATCAGATCAAAGATTATACAGAAATCGTTACAAATATGTACTATAAATCTGATTGGATAAATTGGAATCTTTTTTCTTTTTTTCTGGCATTGTCCCTTTTTAAATAAAACCTGGGTAAATAAAGTATATTTCCTCTAGTTAAAATGGCAAATAGTTTTTTTCCCCTGGAAAAGTACCATTAAGATGTGAAGAAGAATGTCACACATCTAGTGTGAGGAACTGCTTTTTTATATGTATGTGTATATATATATATATATATATATATATATAAACTTAAATTTTCGATAAATTTAAATTTAAACAAATTTTTGGTCATATGGGGAAAAAACGAGGCACGTTAAACTTTGTAATATTATCTTCATGTGTCATCACTCAGAGATTAATGTTTTAAGAATTCTAATTCTGCAGCTACGGTTGTGTTCAGGATGTTACGGAGTGAGGTGGGCTGGTTGACATTACCCGTGTTGTTGATGTTTTTGCTGAGGTTTTCTTTTCATCCCAGGTTCCTCCAGAAGAAATTAATTATGTAACACGAATTCACTACAAGGCTCAGTCGGACGGCATCTGGGGGGAACACGAAATTGATTACATTCTGTTCGTGCGGAAGAACGTGACCTTGAATCCAGATCCCAATGAGATTAAGAGCTACTGTTATGTGACAAAGGAAGAGCTAAAAGAACTTCTGAAAAAGGCAGCCCGTGGTGAAATTAAGATAACTCCGTGGTTTCAGATTATCGCTGATGCTTTTCTCTTTAAATGGTGGGATAACTTAAATCACTTGAATCAGTTCGTCGACCATGAGAAAATACATAGAATGTGAATGTGGAGATGAATGATTAGTAAAATACAGAAAAATTTCTCCACTTAGTAAACTTAATATGAATTTTTTTTTTGAATTTTTGGTTCTCCTTAAGAACTCATCATCTAAAATATTGGTATTTTACAAACGAGCATTTGGAAAGTACAACCAACTTGTTCACTTTGTATCACATGGCCCATAAGTGTGGGTTGCTGTTTGTAAAAAACATATGTGGGAGATTATGGTAAAAAAAAAAAGTGGGGGGAGGTTCACTTCATTTAACCTGTCTAATCACATAGTCCAAACAAATAAGTGAAGCTCTTGATTTTTGAGATGTCATGATAAACATCGTCCGCACACTTTGCTCTTTACCAAATGCTTTATAAATAATTACGTTTTTATCAGTCTAGAAAAATGTGCAGTGGGAACTGTTTGCTTAGCTACTCCAGAACAGTCCAAGCTAACTTTCCATCATACGAGCCGATTAAACTAGTAAAGCAGGTTCAAGAGAAATTAAACAGTGTGTGTTCTGATTTCTGTCATTCTAAGTTGATTCTGTGGTTTACTCATTCGGGAAGTATTTTGATGCTGAAAGTCACACGTTGCTGTGGGTGACGATGCTGCTCAGGTCCCTTCTATTAGAGCCTCTGCCCCTTCGTGACGTGTGTTTTCGGAGCACGCCGGGCAGGCGGGCAGTCTGTAAAGTGGGAATTGGGTTAATTGAGGGAGTCCAGCACCGGATTTCTTAAGCTGGACACTTGGCGTGTGGGTGGTAGTCCTTTGTGGGGGAGAGTTCACCCCGTGTGTTGTAGGACGTGTAGCAACTCCTGGTTGCCGCCCGCCCACAGCCATTCACCCCCGTCGCCCGTGACTCACAGTGACACCAGGTGCCAAGTGCCTCCTGGGGCACAGGCACCCCCAGCTGAAAACCAGTGTTCTCCAAAGTCAGGCTGTATTGTAGGGGGGGAAATCTGCAGGAAGATTAATGTCCATATGAGATTCGGGGTGTGGGGTGTGTATTTATTCGTATTTAAATTGTACCTTGAGGAATGCATTTTTTTTAAAACTCTTGCCATAGATTTCTCGGACCTGAAATCTTACGACAGCTGTATTATCCTCGAATGTTGTATAATAAACACTGGGAAGATGAAAAATTATTTAACAGAGCTAAATGTTTGTGAATTCAGTAGAAAAGCCCATTTGTTAAGCCTGATGAGTTGCTTAAAACTTCAGGCAAGACGATGTGGCAAGTACTAATTTTACGGAGAAGCAAAACCAATAAAAGGAATTACCACATTTTAATATTGTTGTCTGGTTTGTCAAAACTTTAATCCCGTAAAGCTTTAATCCCACAGTTTAGTCTTTTGATGAAGTTATGGGGCCAGAGCAGGAGCTCCGTGGACGTGCCGGAGGATGGACGGTCCTTGACCTGATGAACCCTCGGAGCTCTCCCATCTGTTTCATGAAGGAACTTTTTTTATAATAGATTTTTTTTTTAAAGATTGTATTTATTTATTCATGAGAGACAGAGAGGCAGAGACACAGGCAGGGGGAGAAGCAGGGTCCCTGCAGGGAGCCTGACGCAGGACTCAATCCTGGGACCCGGGGTCACGCCCTGGGCAGAAGGCAGCGCCCACCTGCCCCCCGCTGTCCCCTCACTGACTTCTTGTAGTTTTATTTGAGACCCAAGATCCTAGGTTGGGGAGGGGGGCAGCGGGCGGAACAGTGTCCCCGCTGAGCAGGGAGCCCGACCCGACGACCCCGGGATCCCGAGGCCACGGCGGGCGCCCACCTCCCACGCCTCGGCCCCACTTGCCTCGCTTGGTCTCGGAGCATCGATTCTATCCTGAAGACTTCACACGGTCTGCACCCCAACGTGGGGCTCAAGCCCGCGACCCCGGAGTGCAGGGCGCTGCGGCAGGACCCGGACCCCCACACCTGCACCCGCTCCCGCACCCCCTCCGCCGCCGGCCAGCCGCTGCAGCCCCACACTTCCCCCCTTCACGGCCGCACCCACCAATGTAGACCCTTCGCCTTGGCCCGGATGTGAGCCCTGATGGGTCACCTCTCCGGGTCCTTTGCCTCCACCCCAGCCCTGGCGGCCTCCGTCCGTGGTCCTAGCCTGGCTCCCGCGCGGAGGCGGCAACCTGGGCCTATGCAGCCCCTGCCTACCCCGAGGCTGCTTCTCCCGGGAATCGCTGCTTCCCATGTCCGTCAGTGACCGGCCCTCACTCCTGCAGGGCGGCCGGGCTTGGGCGCGTGGGCTGCCCACGGGGGCGTCAGGGATCGTGGCCCGGGGGGACGGGCGCCCACGCAGGCAGCGGCCGCCCACTTCTCCGTGCCGTGAGGTCAGCCGGCAGCAGGGCGAGGACAGCGCACCGGGTCCCTGGCGCCCGGACACACACCTGCCCGGTGACCCCGCTGCAGTGGCTGCCGGGAGCCCGGGCTCATGCACGGCCAGCAGGAGCAGCTCGGTGCCCACGCGGGCAGGTGAACACGCCAGACCTTCCCCTAAGTGCAGCCCAGGCGTGGGGGCTCCAGCCGGGGTCTCGGGGGCGCGGGATCGAGTCCCCATCAGGCCCCCGCTCAGCGATGAGCCTGCTCCTCCCTCTGCCTCTGTGCTTGCTCGTCTTTAAATAAAATAAAAATAAAAATAAAAATAAAAATAAAAATAAAATACAGCACCCGGGGCACCTGGGCGGCTGAGTCGGCGGAGCGTCCGGCTCTTGGTTTCAGCTCCGGTCTTGGTCTCGGGGTCATGAGTTTGAGCCCAGCGTGAATCCTACTTATAAAGTAAATAAACAAAACCCAGTATCGGGGAAGGAGGGCGCCTCCCTCATCCCAGAGTCTTCCACTGAACCAAGAATTCAGCTGACCTGAAGCAGACGGAGGGAGGAAGACTCCAGCCCCTCCCGTGGGCACAGGGGGCCGCGGAGTGACCGGGGCAGGGCGACCCCCATGACACAGAGACGGGGCCGGGGGCCGAGGGCCCGCAGGTGCGCAAACAGGTGGCCGCAGCTTCCGTTACTGACGGAGTTTTCGTCACACTGGGCTGGGGGAAGGCGAGAACACAGCAACAAGCCCTCTTTTATTATTTTTTTAAAGGTTCCACTCATTTATTCATGAGACCCCCAGAGAGAGGCAGGCCCAGGCCGAGGCAGGAGCAGGCTCTGTGCAGGGGGCCTGACGCAGGACTCCATCCCGGGACCCCAGGATCACGCCCTGGGCTAAAGGCGGCGCTAAACCGCTGCACCACCCGGGGATCCCCTGAAATTTTCTTTAGACAAGCCCCAAGGTGGGACAGCTGGCGGGCTCAGTCAGCACAGCGTGAGGCTCCATCTCAGGGTCGTGAGTCCAAGCCCCATGTTGGCTGTGGGGTCTACGGAAAACACACACGCGGGGCACCCAGGTGGCGCAGCGGTTGAGCACCTGCCTGCGGCCCAGGGCGTGACCCCACGGTCCTGGGATTGAGTCCCATGTTGGGCTCCCCGCAGGGATGGAGCCTGCTTCTCCCTCTGCCTGGGTCTCTCATGAATAAATAATTTTTTTTTTTTTTTTTAAAAAAAAGGGAGAGAAGTAAAGTGAAACGAAAGCTAACAGACCTGCGGGAGGGGAAGCGCTCACGATGAGGCGGGCTGCCACCCACGTGGGGCCCGCTTCCCGGGCAGGACAGGACTGTCCCCCTCGGGGCTCTGGGCTTCCTCCAGCACTGAGGCGCCCCCGCCCCCCCCCCCCCCGGGCTGCTCGCCCCCGCTGTGGCTGCAGGCCCAGAGCTGACGGCCAGTTGCTCCCCCTGGAGGCCCCTGAAAGTCGGCGCCCAGGGGGAGCTGCCGTCCTGGGACCGCGGCCCCTGCCCTCCTGGAGTCCGGGCGCCCTGGCGCCCTTGGTCCCCCCACAAGGCTGCAGGGTCGCCCCCCGATGCCCCCCCGGATCCCCCCCGCAGCAGCGGGAGTGCCCTCTGCTTGCCGCAGCTCTGAGGCACGGCCTGAGACCAGGGAGCATGCAATCCTCCGGTTTCGCTTCTTCCCCGACTCTTTCAGCTACTCCCTGAACATCCCTGTGACCCTTAGGACGGACGGATTTCTACAGAAAGCATCACTGGGACCTTGACAAGGGTCGCGCCGGATCCGTAGGCCGCGGCGGGCGGCGGGCACCGAGCACCGGGCACAGACTCGGCGCTGGGCGTCCTCACCTCTCTCGGCAACGGGTCATGCCTTCCAGTGGACGCTCCTTTCACGTCCACGGCTAATTCCCAAGGGTTGTATTCCTTTTCATCCTATTACAGATGGATTATTTTAAGGTAGTTCTGGGCTGTTCACCATTAACGCATAGAAACGTAAGTTTTTTTTATTTTACATCCTGGAAACTTTGCTGAGTTCATATTTTTTGGCATGAAACACTTGGGGCTCCCTACAAATAAAATCATGCTGTCTGGGCAGACAGGATTTACTTGTTTCCTTCCAAATTTGTATGGTTTTTCCTTCTCTTTCTCATGAACTGCCCTGGCGAGGACTGGGGGCTGCTAAGCGGAGTGGCCAGGGCGGTGTGCGGGCCGCGTCCCCGACCTGAGGAGGCCTTCAGGTTTGCGCCCCCCAGGGAGGCGGCGCCCGAGGGTTTTCCACAGCTGGCGTTTACTGTGCGGCACTAACTTCCGTCTCAGTTGAGTCCTTTCATCACGAAAGGGCACTGAATCCCACCAAGTGCTCGTTCCGCATCCCAGCGAGGCCCACAGGGTTCTCGTCCTTTGCTGTCAACGTGGTGTGGCACCTGCGCGCTGGCCACCCCCGACGCCCGGCCCCGCCGATCACGCCACGCAATACTTCCGACGCGCACGCTGTGGCTGCTGGCTTTTCGTCGAGGACCCGAGGGTCGATATTCCAGAGGGATCCTGGCCCCCGGTTTTCTTGTGGTGCCATCTGGCCTCGGTATCCGGGCAATGCTGGCCTCATGGAATGAGGTAGAAATGGACCCTTCCCTCATTTGGGGGGGGGGGGACCGTTTAAGGATGGGCGGGGGTTTTTACGTTTGGCACAACTCACCAGGGAAGCCACCTGGACCAGGGCTTTTCCTTGCTGGGAATTTTACTGGTAAAAAACACTTAAACCTTAAATTTATCATCTTAACCCATTTTTAAGTGTACGCTGGTAAGTCTGTTCACGTAGCTGTACAGATCTCTGGCACTCTTGCATCTTGCAACTGAAACTGTCCCCATGAAACACTCCCCGTGGCCCAGCTCCAACCTCTCAAATCCGTGTTTCGGGGATTTTGACTAAATTACTACTTCGGGGTGAACCACAGGGCACTCGGCTCTCCTCCCTCAGCAGGGCCCCTTGCAGTCCGGCCACACGCCACGCGCCAGGCTCCTGGAGGCTACGGGCTGCACGGGCTCCCGGGCCAGCCCCTCTGCAGCCAGCCATCCCACACTGGCGGGAGCCTCCTCCTAGTGAGGATCCGGAGTAATTCTGCTCGGAACCGAGGCCGCACATGCCTCTGGGCCGTCCTACGCTGAATTCCTTGGCCCCGTACCGACAGGCAGGATTGTGCACACTGGCGCCCAAGGACTCAGACTTGAGGAACCTCCATACTCTTCTCCAGAGGAACTGCTCCCGGTTGCGTTCCCAACAGTAGTGCACAAGGTTGCGATTTCTCTACATCCTTCGCCACCATCCGTGTTCTCTCGAGTATCCATCCTCGCAGGAGTGAGCTCACGTGGGTTTCATCTTCATTTCTCTGTATGAGTGATTTTCAGTATCTTTGCATGTGCCAGTTATTTGTACGTCTTCTCTGGAGAATTGTTTGAATTTCCTGCCCAATTTTTAATCAGGTGGTTTTAGGTGAGTTGCAGGAATCCCTTATGTGTTCTGAACATTAATTTCATAAAAGAAATTATTTTTTATTGATGTTTTATTTCATAAAAAAATAGTTTGCAAATATCTCCCCCCATTTCATAAGGTGTCTTTCACAGTTTATTTCCGTGGAAGCACAGAGATTTGACGTCATCCCATCTATCTTTTTGGTTTTATTACTTGTACTTTCCAGCTTGGGAATTGGGGGGCACCTATTGGGCTTTTTGCTATTCCTCTTTTGTTCATGCCCCCTTATGATTTTGTTGAACTCGGGACATCTGAAATCTCCTAATGTGGTAATTCCAGAAACCAGATATTCTCATTCCCCAGAACGGCTGGGTGTTTTGAGGGGCATCACTGTGCCAGCCAGAGGTAAAGACTGAAGGTCTCCATAGTTCTCTGACGATGTGTCCTCCCCTGGGCACGTGCAGTCTTTCCAAATTCCCTTGACAGCAGCTGCTTTTCAAAATCCTAATTCTTTAATGTCTGGCCCCAAGGTAAAGCAGGAAAAATGCAAAGAAACAGGCCCTGGCTCTTCAAACCCTCTGCATCTGGCTCGGCGGGCGGGGACTGAAGGACGGGGCCCACCTGTGCCCACACCTCTGCCATCAGAAGCAGCAACGAGCAATCTAACGTGAGAATCCTCATCTTCAGGGAGCAAGGTCCTCAGCAAACCCCGACGCACACAAGCAGCCACAGAAACACGCAGGCGCAGTGGCTCCCCAGGGCTGGGGTGGGGAATCCATGACCGTCGAAGCCACGAGGGCTAAAACGACCAAAGTGAATGGATCTGCCAGCAAAGCGCGTCCCCCAAGACGCAAGTCTCCAGAGACTCGTTCCAGAACAGCTCGGCGACTGTGATCCTCGCGAGGAGACGGGCTCCTGTCTCCCCAGCAGCATTTGTGTTTTAGGTTCTCTTAATGAATCCTTTGCAGCACACGTAGGTGAAAATCTTGCTTTATATCCCCCCAAATGCAACACTTGTTAGAAAGTGACATCACATGACAAACCGCTGCAAACCGTCCAACGCGGCGTCCTCAAGAAGTGCCCTGCTGCCCACGCACCTCGGCTGGACACTGCAGGGCCCAGCGGTTACACCAGTACCATCTGAAGGTCTCCAGCACTTGGCGTCCCACTGTCCTGGGCTTCGGACTCCGCGTCCACGTGTTTGGGAGAAAGGGAAGCGGGTGCCCACAGGTGACCCCATGGCAGCACTGGGGTGTCTGGGGCTTGCTGGACACACGGGTCTCTGCCACCCAAGCGGCACAGGCCATCCTTAGCTGCTGCGCGGTCTCAGGTAACATTTTACCCCACAAAAAAGAACTTTCTGTTTTGAAAACAACAGTTCATTTTTTTTCTCTTTTCTCATGTGGCCAAACTGACAGGGATTTGTAAGTAAACCAAAAACAAAGTAAAACCAGAAAAACCCAACCAAACACAAAAACAAAATACATCAACCAAAAACACTTTATTCTGAAGTTTATTTTGGACAAACTAGTTGAAGACAGGTTACAACGGTACACACGTCGCACAGAAAGATGGGAAAATCAGCCGGCGCTGGAGCTTGCTCTGCTGCAGGCAGGCACGGCTGGCAGCCCTGGGCCCACGTCCACCACCAGAGGGGCTGGCTTTCCTCACAAAAAAAATCACACTAGACCTACGTAAACCGAAGTTCCCTCTTGCAGAAAAGAGTAATACACGCGTTCACGTCAACCAATCTTTCCGGTTCTGTAGATCTGGAGCAATCAAGGCTCCGTGGAATGCCACACCCACCGTCTGCTCGGAACACCTGGGCTTCGAGGCAGCGACAGCACCTCCCGCAGCCGGGCACCCAGGGGAGCAAAGCAACAAAAGCCTCAGGTTTGCTTGTTATCTGCAGTTCATGGGCCAGGACTCCAACCCCATGACCGCACACCTGGCGGGCCGGAGACACCCTGCGCAGCCAGACCACTGCAGCCGCAGGACACTACCTCCTGTCCTTTTTACCCGCTTTCCTCTTCCCAGAGAGCAAGTGCTTGGGCTTCATATCGAACACGTGTCTGTCGGCTTCTCCTTTCTTCCCCAGGCGGTTCATCTTCCTCTGAGCGTTCTTCATCATAGTCTTGGCTTTCTTCACCATCTGCACAGGGACACACAACACACGTCAGCTCCCAATTCTCCGTGGGCCCCATGGCGACCCGTCAACAGCCCTCCCTAACCGTCCAGATCTGTTCTGCCAGAAGTGCTGGCGGGTCTCCGTCCCCGCAGTCTGAGGGTCCGCAGACCTCAGGCCTGTGCGCGCGAGGACGGGATGAACGCTGTACCCAGACGAGGCCTGTGCCCCACGGGACCTGGGAGGTCAGGGCCTGCATGCCGTAGCTCCACTCAGACAAGCAAGAAAACGGACAGTCAGCCCAGGAAACCACGCTGCTCGCATCAGACTCACAAACAGCCACGCTGGTACTAAAATCCAGATTTCTAGGAGATGGCACAGTACAATGGAAAGCTCTGTACCTAAACTTTCAAAATGCAAAATCTAACAATTTTTTGTGTTTATTTAAATAAAAAAAAATTTTAAGTGAAACAGACTATGTATATCTCAAGTGTCTTTCCCAAAGACTGACCAAAACCGCTCCCTACAGGGGCTCCAGCCTCCAGGCTCTGAACGCAGTGTCCTATGACATCACAGCGCCCTATGACATCATGCTCCTGTCCACCCACTCCGCATGGGGCACCAGCCCTCCCCTGGTGGTCACTGCCCTCTACACGACTGCTGTAGGGTGTGTCCGGAGCCCAGGAGACCCCAGCAGAGGCACATCACAAGGACTAACCTTGACATCCCGAAGACCAGAGACATCCCGTGGAGTCCGAGAGCAGCTGCGGCTGCGGGCTATAGACGTGGGTGGAACAGAGTCCTCCCGTTTCCTCTTCCTAGTAACGCTCCGAGACCTTCTCGCCTGGACTGCGTAATGGGCCTGAAGAGCAAAAAAGCAAATTTAAGGCTGTAATCACACACACAAAATTACACCATCAAGAGAACAAGTCGCTGAAGAGTTTTTTAAGATTTTATCGAATAAGCTAAAGCTCTTTCACATATTAGTACTGGTCAAATGTTCCTCTTCACTTAACACAGCTGCTTCACGTTACAAGTGATTTTAACTCCAACAGAAAGCATCGACTTAACACTGGCCACTGCATGACGTTCTTCCCTTAGCCTGGATCACGAGACTGACATCCCAATTTCTATTTCCGGTGTAAAGCGTCCTCTCCCCGCAACCTTGGGCTTATGTACCTGAACACCAGGAGCAGCCCTCAGAAAGCTCAGAGCTGACGTTAAGCAGACACACCCACTGCACCTGGGCGGGGTAGCCCTGCTCGCCGTGGTGGGCGCCCTGGTAACCCGTTTCCTGTCTGCAAACAACACAATGCCTCGACAGGCGTGCTGGCACTCGGCCGGCACGTGAAACGTCTGTTAAAGTAACGCTCCACATGAGCAAGGCACTGTCCACGTTCCTGATTAAAATTAATCTAATCCCTTTGGAAAAGGGATTTAATAAGTTATCTTTTGATTTTGATTATTCTAAGAATGTTTCAATAAAATAATCAAGAATATGAAAAAGCTATTTTATACAAGACTGTGTATGCTCCAGAGCTGCCTGCGTGGCTTAATCAATTAAGCAACTAAGTCATTTTTCCCCCCAACTAACTCTTTAATTTTGACTCCGATCATCCGGGTCCTGGGATCAAACACGCGACGGGCTCAAGGGCTCCACACTCAGCAGGGAGTCGGCTTCAGATGGTCTCTCCCTCTGCCCCTCCCCCCACTTACATGCAGTTGCTCTAAAATAAAATCTTTATTTTTTTTAATTTTTATTTATTTATGATAGTCACACAAAGAGGGGGGGGGGGGCAGAGACATAGGCAGAGGGAGAAGCAGGCTCCATGCACCGGGAGCCTGACGTGGGATTGATCCCAGGACTCCAGGATCGCGCCCTGGGCCAAAGGCAGGCACTAAACCGCTGCGCCACCCAGGGATCCCTAAAATAAAATCTTTAAAAAAGTATTTGCTCCAGCAAAATTCATCAGGGATAAAAAAATTCCAATAGTTACCTCACAAACCCGACAATCTCTGGGCCCCCAGGAAAACAGTTCTGAACTGTTTTCACACAGCCCAAGCTCCTCTCACACTCTGCTACCCGACAGGTGAGAGAGCCTGGGCCCTAAGGCACAGCCGTATGCGGCCCAGGACATACGTGACCGGGACCATCTCCACACACTTACGTGGTCTTTGTCATCCATGTCAACGCCAAGACTGCGCATCTCATTCTCTAACACCTTCCGCTGAACCTGAACACAGAGAAAAAGGGATTGAAGCAAAATTAGTTTGATGAAATGTTTAAAAAAAAAAGTTCAACAGAAAATGGGAACACGTACCTTACAATGATCTAGGATACATTTCTTTTAGGAATTATATCTTTTAATCGTCTCACGTTCATATTTTGGGACAATCACTAAAGCCGAGGAAACCAACATTTCCCAGGAAGTGGCCACGTCTAAGACAACATCCTCTTCGCATCCTCGGATTCTGCACACCTCTGCAGGAAGTCTATGTTCAAGGGGCCCCGAGGCTGAGCTCACAGGATGTGCCCCAAGACACAAACTCCAGGGGCAGCTTCTCCTCCCAAGCCCACTGAGCACCACCAGGGAACCAGGCGGATTCCAGTGTGCCAAGGGGCTATCATGTGCCACCCCGTGAACACAGTATCTCAGACACACGAGCGTCCACTGAGACGCGTGGGGAACATCATCGTTCCCCCCGCCTCCCTCTGCTCACACTCTAGTTGCCCTGCACACCGTCCTGGCTTGCGGAGGCTCCCACTGTTTGCTGTCACATCCTGGGGCTGGAAGGCACCCAAGGACCCAGCCTGACCTGCTGCCCTGATGGGCACAGAGCAGGAGATGAAGATCCTACAAAGACGGGGATGAGACAGAAAGAACTGCTATCATGTGGCCGACCTGCACCTAAAGTGTAAGTCTCATTGTCCTCTCCAGTCACGGAGGCCAAGAAATCGCCCAAGGATTTAACCCGGACTGGCATAGATTTCTGTAAACTGCAAAGGATTAGAGTCCTGACTCGCAGAGAAATTAAAGAGGAACTGGCGACTGATGGCTTTTCTGCCACAGATCCCAAATCACAACCTCACAGGTCTGGCAGAGAGTCTAACTCCCACAGTGCTGGACCAGGAAGCCACCAGGATGGCGCCATCAGCCAACACGGCCGATCAGAGCTCCACCCACCTCAGATGCCAGCACGCATCAACATCAACAGAACAGTACGTGCGATCCGATCCCACGGCCACACGTGGGTCGAAATGTCGCAGTTAGCAAATCGGATCCATACAAGCCGTCCGGCAATCTGGAAACACAGAACTTGCCTTCTTAGCCGTCCGAGGCATCCTGGGGCCCTGTGTGTTCTTCTCCTTGGACTGCAGAATTTTCAGCTTCTTTTTTTCCCGAATTTGCTTCGCTAGCTGGCGGATCTCCCCCATCTCTTCGTCCTCGCTCTCAGACTCACTGTCGTACTCGCCAGCTGCTGTCCTCAGCTCTTCTTCTTTTTCTAACTCTTCTAATTTCTTTAAAAAAATAAAATAAAATAAACAATTCTAATGAAGCACAACAAAAAAAACTCTTAAGTGTAGCAATGCTGTATGGGAGCTCGGTTCCCCCTGGTCTTTCAGGGGGCGACAAGTGCCATCACCTGGTCCCAGTGACGCTCATGGGCTCGATTCCCAGCAGTGAGCCCACAGGCCCCATGAGCTGTCCTGTGCTGTTTCTCTCACTTTACCAACTACTGCAGACATCAGGGTGCAATGTGCAGACATCACCTCCCTCCCTCCCTCCCCAGTACCACCCCTCCCCACACATGAGAGCACAACCGTGCGCGGAAAAGTAAACCTTATTGATGTGAGCGGATACGACACTACAACATCCCCTTCATCCATTCTAAGCCCATCCCCAAGCACGAACGCCACTGCTGGCAGCAGCTGGGAAGGAGCAGGAAATATTCTTTCTTTAAAAACCCTGAGGACAGGACGCCTGGGTGGCTCAGTGGCTGAGCATCTGCCTTTGGCTCAGGGCGTGATCCTGGGGAGTCCCAGTCTCCCTGTCTCTCTCATAAATGGAAAATAAAATCTTAAAAAAAAAAAAAAAAACCTTCATAAATCCTCTTCCTTCTCTAATTCTCCCATTTTTCTCTCCTTTGTATTTTTATTTTATTTTTTTAGTTAAGATCTTATTTATTTATTCATGAGACACATGGAGAGAGAGAGACACACAGGCAGAGGGAGAAGCAAGCTCCATGCAGGGAGCCTGATGTGGGACTCAACCCCAGGCACGCCCTGGGCTGAAGGTGGCGCTAAACCGCTGAGCCACCCCAGCTGCCTGCAAGATTGTTTTTAAAGAGGAACCTGCTAAGAGACATCCAGTAGGAAGAAGCCGCCACTGAAGAACAAAAGCCCCAGGTCGGGCCGACAGGTCAGGACAGAGGACAGTGGCGGCAGCAGCACAGGACATGAGAAGGACGACAGGGAGCTCGCAGCCAGCAGAGCCCACCTGCCCCACACAGGAGGCCAGGGCTAACCCGGAGGAGAGCACAGTGCAGGGCCGAGCAGCAGAGCCCTGGGGTCTCCAGGACCCTCGCAGGAGAAGGCTGCTGCTGGAGGGGGCGGGTGAGGGGAGCACCGTGATGCAGAAGGCACAAGGCAACAAGTACAGTCCACACGGTGCTTGTACCTTCCCGGTTACTGAGGAACAGAAACCACATGCTTCAGCAAGTAACACAGACCTGCATGATGTCGGGATCAATGTAATCAGCTACGTTATGGCCTTCCCAGATCTCGGGTATCTTATCGTGCTTCTCAGAGGAGTTCATCAGATCCCAATACTCTGAAGTTAAAAAGAAAGTTTACGTTTACTGTAACATCCAATACCTGCAACCACGACGTGCCCGAAATGACTCCTCACACGTCTCTCCGGGAAGACGACGGGCGTTCGTGCTCAGCACAGCAGAGACACCCCATGGAGGAGGGGCTGCAAACACCCTGGCTCGCCCAGCACCTCCAGCCCCAGGGCCCAGGGCGGGAGGCCAAGGCAGCAGACGCCTGCACCTGCACCAACACGCCACGCAAGCAAACCCAACCCTCCTCCTGAAGCCACAGACCCCGGTGGCACATAAGTCATCTCTAAGAGGTGAAGGGCATCGCTGCCCTCCCACAGCTCCCTGAGCGCCAGCAGCCTTACTCTGAAGGTCCAAAATGTAATCATCCCCCAGCTCCACTTCGAGGTCTCGTTCCTGCAATGAAGGAGCAGACAACTTCATCAGCCCCCGTTGGCCTTCCAGGCGCGCAAATGCGGAGCCCCCTCCTTGCCCCAGGAGACAGCCTCTTCTCCAACCCACAGCCCACCCCTGACACCTGTGTGGCCTGGCTCCGGTGTCCCAGCAGTCCCACCATGTCCACCTCCCTCCCACCCACAAGGGTAGGGGCCTTGGTCGGGTCACGGCTGTGCTCGTAGAGCCCGACAGCATGGCCCAGACGCCCTCAGCGACATGCCCCCTGCCCACTCCAGGCTCACACAGCCTTCTGCACCCCTGAAGCAGACCTACCCGCTTCCTCCTGGGCTCCCCGATGTCCATTCTCTTCCTACGTGCCACCACTCCCTCGGGGATGAAAGGGGGCCTCTCCTGAGGAGATATCACCGGAGAAAGTTTTGTGCAATGCCTTGCTGAATGCAAAGGAGCACAAAGGTGGAAAACCAGAGGCACACTCCCTCTCCGCAAAGCCAGACTAACAACACCAGAAGAGGACTGGGCGGGGGCACAGGCCAACTGGGCAAGGAAATGGGATGACTCCATAGGGATCTGCAGTTTATTTAGAAAAAATAAGTGCCAAAGTTCTCAGGCAAAATCACCAACAAAAAAGCAGGAACAGGTGAAACAAAGTAGATGAAAGCAATCTAGACGGAAACTCAGTACACAGGAGAATTTAACAGGAAGATACAGCATTTCATCATCAGTTCTGAGAAAAATGACTCTCCTGGTGAAAACAAAGCTGGGTAGCTGCCTGCTTCCTAAGAACAAAGCGTGCGAGACTGAGCAAAAACTTCTGTTCAAGGCAGGAAAAATTAAAAAATGAAACCATCCAAGAATAGAAGAAAAATACTTTTAAAAAGCATTTTTGGAATGAACGGTTTTGTGCCTGACACAAAACTGGTAGCTGCAAAAAAATACCAATGTTAGTTAATACCACATAATTAAGTTTTAAATAGCCTATGTTAAATGCGTATAATCTAAGGTTGAAAAAGAAAACCCCAATCAAAAAGCAAATGACCAAAAGAAAGAAAAAATCTCACCCAAAAGAACCCCCCCAAAAAACCAACCTAGGGACACCTGGGTGGCTCAGGGGTTGAGCATCCACCTTCAGCCCAGGGCGTGACCCTGGGGTCCCGGGATTGAGTCCCGCATCGGGTTCCCTGCAGGGAGCCTGCTTCTCCCTCTGCCTGGGTCTCTGCGTCTCTCTCTCATGAATAAATAATATCTTAAAAAAAAAAAAGAACCCTACAAACCACATGCGTCTGATTTCCTTTACGTAAAAACTTTAAATTAAATGAGTAAAAGATCAATGATCTGAAGAAACAACGGGCCAATAAGCTCACGAAAAGGCTTGCGTGACAGGGCACCTTGCTGGGTCATGAATTCAAGCCCCACATGGGGTGTAAAGATCACTTAAAAATAAAATCTTCAAAAATAAAAAAATGCTCGCCTACACTAATCATTACAGAAATCCCAAATATGGGACCAACTTTAATGGGTCAGACTGACATCAGCGATCCGGGCCATGCGCAGTGTAATCCAGGCAGGCATGTCTGTAGGACACAGAGCTCTCAGTGCCCACCATAAAACTCACTCTACACACACACATCTGTAATTAAAAACAAAGACGTAAGGAAAAAAGATGTGCAGCTGAGTACCACGGATGCAAGGAAACAAAAAAAATTTTTTTTTGAGAGACAGCAAGCATGGGAATGCACACAAGCCAGGGGAGGGGCAGAGGGGGAAGTGGACCCCCCACTGCATGGAGCTCGACACAGGATTCGATCCCATGACCCTGAGATCATAACCTGAGCCGAGGGCAGACACTTCACCCACAGGGACACCCAGGTGCCCCCGAAAATATTTTTTTGAAGGTTGATTTTCGCATTTTAGAGATAGCAAGAGTGGGAGGGACGGAGAGGTGGAGAGCATCTCAAGCAGACGCCCTCTGGGGCTGCCTGCCCCCACTCCCCGACACAGGGCTTGATCCCACGACTCGGAGATCATGACCTGAGCTGAAGCCCAGAATCAGACATGTAACCGGCTACACCACCCAGGCGCTCCAGAAAACAAAAATTTTCGAAGAACGTGACACATTTCCATGCTTGAAAATTTTTTTAAATGTTCACACACTACAAAGATTTCCCAGAAGATACACAAGACAGCCGCTAACCGCCATGGTAGAGTGGGCGGCAGGGTCTCCCTCGGCACCTGTACAGCCCGGGACACACGACGTGGTTTCCACGGAGGCCTGCGTGAGGCAGGAGCCCAGTCAGCGCAGGCCCCGGCTCGCAGGCCCGAGGGAAGGCAGCCTCACCTTGTTGTCTCTCTTGTGCGGCACAGCCAGGTGCAGCCTGTTCAGCACCTCGTTCACTTTATTTCCTTTCATTTTGGTTTCGACTCGATGAGCCAGAAGCCTGTCACAAGCCTGAGAAGTGAGGAAACAGGGCAGGACTCACGAGGCATCCCCGCTACAGGGCTGCAGGGGGGCCCGCGGCGGAACCGAGCCCCCTGCTCACCAGCTGCCTGCGTTCCAAAGCTCTAGACCTACTACACGCTTCTCCTCAGGAGTCAGAGCGGCCGCTGCTGTCTTGGGGTCACCTCGAGGTCCCTGTAAGCTCCCGGGGCAGGGCCCTTCCCAGGCACCCCACACCCAGGCACCCCACGCCCCTTCCAGGCCTGCCTCCCGCCTCTAGGGAGCCCCTCGCCAGGTTCACGACCCCCCAGACTCCGACTGAAGCGCCAGGGCAGCGGCAACCACAGCATCAGATGGGCCCCGGTTCACAGGAAAAGGACGACGGTGTAAAAGTGATCAGACTCGCAAGGGAAATCTAACGGGAGCGGCCTTCCTCCGAGTTCCTCTTGCTCCTTCTGTCTCGGGACAAGTTGTGCAACAGCACAGCTCCCACAGCCTGCCTGGCAGGACCAGGGCAGCAGGCGGCGGACGAGGCGGACACCCTCGTGCAGGGGAGTCACAGTATCCCCATCAGCCCCCGCTCAACTGGGTGGGTGGGGAGCGGGGCTCCCTGCCCACGACGGACGCCTCTCACAACAAAGGCAGTAACGAGATGGACAAGGCACTGACCTCGGTTTTCACTTGAATAACCCCTTCCTCTGTCAGGGTACTGGTCTCAACCACAGGAAATCCTGCAGCCTGCAAATCTGCAAATATTTTCTGGGAAGACAAAACAAAAACGAGAGCGCCATTGTTTCCACTTCTGCATGTAATGATTCTCGCTGTTTTTCATGTGGGTATCACAAAGCTAACTGGCACGTCCGTGGTTTGTTTCTAATTCTTCTAAAGGCTACTTCCCCCAAATACTGAATTTTCCCTATATTCTTCTATGATTAAGAAAACACCACCGTCAGGATCAAACCAGATTACAGAAGCCAACTACAGAAGTTCCCTGGAACATTCTGTAAGACGTAGTGCTGGTGTGGTTCCTTAGAAGGAACCTGGCAACATCAAGCTACAGTTTTTAAAATGTTTTCAATACTATTTTTATTTTTTTAATACATTTATTTTTTATTGGTGTTCAATTTGTCAACATACAGAATAACACCCAGTGCTCATCCTGTCAAGTGCCCCTCTCAGTGCCCCCCACCCAGTCACCCCCACCCCCCACCCTCAATACTATTTTTTATTTTTATTTTTTAAAAGATTTTATTTATTCATGAGAGACACATAGAGACAGAGGCAGAGACACAGGCAGAGGGAGAAGCAAACTCCACACAGGGAGCCTGACATGGGACTTGATCCCGGGTCCCCAGGATCACGCCCTGGGCCGAAGGCGGCGCTAAACCGCTGAGCCACCAGGGCTGCCTTCAATACTATTTTTATTTTTTTATTTTTTTTATTTTTTTTAATTTTATTTTCTTTATTTATGATAGGCACACAGTGAGAGAGAGAGAGAGACAGAGACATAGGCAGAGGGAGAAGCAGGCTCCATGCACCGGGAGCCTGACGTGGGATTCGATCCCGAGTCTCCAGGATCGTGCCCTGGGCCAAAGGCAGGCGCCAAACCGCTGCGCCACCCAGGGATCCCTCAATACTATTTTTAAATAAAACATTTGGCCTCTGCGACCTCAGGGAATCCCTTATCAAACAACACAACATGCACACGTCACTAAGATCTCTCTCGTCACAGACAAGGCCATGCAGCCCCACCACAGGGAGAAGGGCAGAGGTCTTGGGCAGCACTGGGATCTGACTAGCCTGTGGTCCGGACAGTCTGCCTCAACCTCACAGGGGCCACGTTCATCACACGAGCAAGCCAGGGTGCCCAGGCACAAGGCCAGGGTGCGCCATCAGGTTAACCAAACAGCGACGTCAGGATGGCACCCGGCGCCCACTTGCTTTCCAGTTTCGTTCGATCTGCCTGCCGACGGTGCCGACGAACCACCCGGGGATACCGCTGTTACTATGAGCAACTGCAGAACGGAGTGTCCCCCCGGAGCTTGCCACACCTCGAAGCCTGCTGCTCCTTCACTCATTCAACTCATGCCCCAAACTCATTTTCCCACAAATCTGTGCGGCAGGCAAGAGGCCCTCCGAAACCCGCCCCCCCACCTAAATCCCTACTCTGCAGGTGCTGCTCAGAGCACAGGGCCACCCCAGGCCTGAAGAGACAAGGCCTATCTTCAGGCACGTGGGGTGCTGTAAGGCACACGGGCACTGTCCTGATGAAGGCAGGCAGGCCATTCCCACAGCCTCCACGGAGGGCAGAGGTCAGGGAAGGTCAGCTTTAGCTGGCCAGTAAGAAAACAAAGCTGAACTAGTATTGCTAAAATCCTTCTAGACTTCAGTTGTCTGAAACGATGACTTGGAATCAGCAGGTAACAAACCTGACGACACAGAGGGGACTTACCTGATCGTCTGCAGGAAGCTCAGCTATCCTCTTCACGTCACACTTGTTTGCTACGACTATGAGCGGCTGGAACAGAACAAATGGACAATGAAGTACGTGTCCTCAGGGCACAGGTTCTACGCTGACAGCACGGGGCCCCCCCGCACCTTGTTGATAAAGAGAGGCTTGATGTTCTGGAAGAGCTCCAGCTGCTCCGTCAGCCCATGCCCACACTGCTCAGACAGGTCCATCACGTACAGAACCGCAGCGCGCAGGTGAGCCAGGGCCGTGATGGCCTGCATCTCGATGGTGTTCCGATCCTCCAAGGGGTGGTCCAGGATCCCCGGCGTGTCTACGACCTAATGGTCAGATCTGTTACCGCAAAGTGCACATTCCCACAGCCTTCCTGCCAGCACACCCTGGAAGTGACACCCATACCCAAACCAGGATATAAAATGTAGCTCTCCTGACTGACCGTAATGAAATAACCTTTAAATATTAAGAAATAAGGTGGATGAGGTGAACCCCAGGGAGCTCACTAAAGAGCCAGCCGATGACCTGGAGAAAAAGACTTTTTTTTTAAAAAAACACAAGCTCTATGCCAACATGGGGCTTGAACTCCTGTCCCCGACGTCAAGAGCCACATGTCTACTGAGCCAGCCAGGGGCCCCAACGGCACAGCCCACCACAGAGGAGGACAGAAGGAACACTGATCATTTATAAAATTAAGTTTTACTGTGGAAACTGCTCTACCCTCTAAAATGGCTAATAAATGTCGTTTCTCGTGACAGGGTCAGAAACACCAAGGAGACTTGTTTGTTTGGAAGCACCGCCGTCAGCACAGTGCAGACATCCACGCGGGCCGCTGGCTGCCTCCCTGAGTTCTATCAGAACCAAGAACCGCCCTCGGGCAGCCGAGAAGCTCAGGGGAGTTTTGTCCATGGGGCAGTCCTGGTGACCCCGAGAACGTCTCCCACCCCTCGCATCCTCCTCCGAGTGCCACGGGAATGGGGGAGACACTCCAGGCGTGTGCTGTTAAAGGGGAGAGCTCTGACCTGCCAGCGCAGATACTTATAATCCATGTGCCCCACAAACAGAGACTTGGTCGTAAACGCATAGGGCTGGACATCCACATCTGCTCTCGTCACCTAAAACAAAGCAATCACACAAGTTCCAAACCTCATTCTCCCTCAAATAAGGTAAATGTGGCACCTATGTGTTATTAAGACTAATGATTGGGATCCCTGGGTGGCGCAGCGGTTTGGCGCCTGCCTTTGGCCCAGGGCGTGATCCTGGAGACCCAGGATCGAATCCCACGTCGGGCTCCCGGTGCATGGAGCCTGCTTCTCCCTCTGCCTGTGTCTCTGCCTCTCTCTCTCTCTCTGTGACTGTCATAAATAAAATAAAATAAATTTAAAAATAAATTAATTAATTAATTTTAAAAAGACTAATGATTTTGGCATTAAAACAAAACCAGGGGCAGCCCAGGTGGCTCAGCAGTTCAGCGCGGCCTTCAGCCCAGGGCCTGATCCTGGAGTCCCCGGATCAAGTCCCACATCAGGGTCCCTGCAGGGAGCCTGCTTCTCCCTCTGCCTGTGTGTTTGTCTGTCTCTCTCATGAATAAATTTTAAAAATCTTAAAGGAGGGATCCCTGGGTGGCGCAGCAGTTTGGCGCCTGCCTTTGGCCCAGGGCGCGATCCTGGAGACCCGGGATCGAGTCCCACGTCGGGCTCCTGATGCATGGAGCCAGCTTCTTCCTCTGCCTCTATCATAAATAAATAAAAATTAAAAAAAAAAAATCTTAAAGGAGACAGACCTCACACAATCACACTGAGGACAGAAGCTGCCACTCCCTGATGGTCGGACAGGCTCCACTCCCTCATGCCACAGGCCCGCGCAGGGACACTGCAAATCAGACGGGGAGGTGAGGGGCCTGGTACTCGGAGCGTCCGTTAGCTTCTGCTCTGATCCACCCCAGCCCCGGTGATACCCCACAAACTTGCTGTGAAGACAGAAATGCTCACTGCTGATCCACCAGCCACACGGTCCCACAAACTCTCAAAATGTGGTCGGTGCAACCGAAGAACTGTTTACTGTTTAATTCGAACTTTCTTTTTTAAAGATTTTATTTATTTATTCATGAGAGACGCAAAGAGAGAGGCAGACACAGGCAGAGGGAGAAGCAGGCTCCGTGAGCCCAATGCGGGACTTGATCCCAGGACTCCGGGGTCACGCCCTGGGCTGACAGTGGCGCTAAACCACTGGGTTACCCAGGCTGCCCTATTCTAACTGATGAAGGGGCCACTGGCTCACAAGCGTTTGAGCCATCAGCTCGGTCATCACGTGTCACGTCAGCACAACTTGGGGACAAAATAAAAACCTGCAAATTGGCTTAAAGTCGAAGTGTTCCTGGCAGCAAGCAGTCACACATACGTAACTGCTGTTGTTTGGCACCTGAGCTGTTGCTGGTTGTGAACGTACTTTTTATTACTTATGAACCAACAATTTATTTTTTTTAAGGATTTATTTATTTATTTTAGAGGGCATGCACTGAAGAGCATGACTGGGAGGGGCAGAGGGAAAGAGAGAATCTCAAGCAGACCCTACTGCACAGGAGCCTGATGCAGGGCTCCATCTGACAACCCTGAGGTCGTGACCTGAGCAGAAATCAAGAGTTGAATGCTAGCAGACTGAGCCACCTGGGCGCCCCTCTGTTGCTATCTCTGCTCAGGTCCCTCAAGCTCAGCTTCGTTGTCTTGAAGCATGAAGTTACTAAATAGTGTCAAGTCCCAATTAATAAACTCACTCAAGTAAAGAGTAGCTCAACCACTCCCCACTACGTGGACCAAATACTTCACATGAGAAGTGGCCCATCAACCAAGGGGACATTCACCCACGAAATAGGAAGCCCAACTCAGCGAGTGCAGCCCGCCACAGTAGGCACGGGCACGCCCAGACTAGGCTGAGACAGCACGTCCTGGGAGAGGCTCTCTGTGTGTTAACAAAACTGTACTTGAACATCTTCAATCCCTTAGAAACTTATGAAACATGTACCAGAATAGAAAATACAATGTTTTTTGTAACAGCAATACAAATGTGGGTTCAGATGAACTTAATCCTTCCCTCAAGTAAAGGGCTGTGAGAGCCAAGGGCAGTATGACTCAAGGACTAATCGGCTGGTCATCCTCCCCATGGGGGCAGGACACAGCAGCCCTCGGGCCTCAAGTCCTTGGTCACCTGCCTTATCAACAGAGACTAACCTTATTGATGAAGCTGGACTTGCCAACGTTTGGGTATCCACAGAGAAGCAGGGTCCTCGTATTCGGGTCAATAGTTGGCAAACGGGACAGATGCTGGCGCACTGTGAGGTTCAGATTGCATATACTTAATTTCGCAAGACCAATCAAGAAACACTTTAAGATACGCTTCTCTTAGTTGGACTACAGTTTTATTAACCCCGCTCCAACGCTCTGCCATTCCGACATACAGAATGTGAGAAACAGGAAAAATATAAACAGGAAAAGGATTGGCTACAGGTGCACCACAGTACACAGGAGAGCATCTCCCCAATCTGGCTGTACCCAGAATCCCAGTCAACAGGTCAGAAGTGGAGGGAGAAACACACGTCTAAGTGCCCAGACCACTCTTACTAAGTGAGATGGTACTGGAAAGCATGTCTGAAGCATGCGTGCGTGCCACCGCTTCCTGCCCAGGCCATGGGCTGTTTCCACACAAGGACCACGTGCCTCATCGGCAAGGCACAGTCACGCCACTAGACTACCCTCAAGATTAAGCAAGAGAGATGCAGGATGCACTGCAAGGCAGAGGAGCACAACTTGTTACAAATTATTTGCAAGATGTGGGGGAGGGGGGAAGAAAATCAAATGACTTTACATTTGTAGCACAAAAATATATGTAAAAAGCCAAAAACTGTTTCATAAAAAACACTACACTAATTCAGAACTGTTCTCTTAAATAAAAATACCACTTAACAAAACTGGAGTAGCAATTTCATGCTAACACATATTACAAAGCTTTTTTTTTTTTTTGCGGAAAGATTTGGGTGTGTGTGCTCAGGGGAGCTAGGGGAGGGCAGAGGGAGAGACTCTCAAGCAGACTCCCTGCTGAGCAGAGCCCGACAGGGGCAGATCCCACAACCCTGGGATCATGACCTGAGCTGAAACCAGAAGTCGGACACTTGACCAACTGAGCCACTCAGGCACCCTATATTGCAAAGCTTGGAAGAAAAAAAAAGTTAAAATCTCAATAGATAAAAAACTATGGGTCATTTCACACCCCCCCATATTTTTGGGTATTTTCTTGTGATTTATAACATATGTGCCTTATGTACTATTAAAAGAATTTGTGTTTGCCATATTTAATAGTACTAGTGCTTTGTAAGAATTTTATTTTTTAAAAAAGATTTTTTTTTTATTTATTCATGAGAGACCCAGAGTGGCAGAGACAGGCAGAGGGAGAAGCAGGCTCCCTGCGGGGGGGCCCGATGTGGGACTCGATCCCAGGACCCCGAGGTCATGCCCTGAGCTGAAGGCAGACGCTCCACCGCTGAGCCACGCAGGGATCCCCAGCGTTTTCACTAACTGCTTTTTTGATAATAACTAGCCTGCTGGAATTTCTCATAAGCTGGGTGGGAAAAGTAATTTGATCCTGTCAGATCTAAAATAAAACAAAACAAACATTCCAAAAATAAGTTCTTGACAAAAATCAAGAACCAGAACAGTACACAGTAACCACCGTTCTTGCTTACAGACAACAGATACCTTGCTCCAGGTACTCCAAACTCTGCTTCTGTCTCCGGATGATTGTACACATCCGCCCGAGGGCAGCACGCTTCAGCTGCTTGCAGCGGTACAGAGAGTCTCCGTACTTCATAAGCCGCACGTAATCTTTGGCCACACTTGAAGAAATCAGAACAAACACACAAAAGGTTTTTCACTTTGGTCAGTAATTCAAAACCTACTATGATAAGAAAATACCTACTTGTCCACTAAGTTTTTGGCAATGTTTATTTGTCCCAGAGCCAACTTGTAATGATCCTTGTCATAGAGAATGTTCATCAAATCGGCATAAAATGGATGAATATCCTAGAACAGAAACAAAGCAGTGTTTTGGCACAGGAGTCTCATCTCAACGTGTCAGTAATTCTGGAGGTCACTTCTGTCTGCCCCACCGTGCCCCCTTCATCTCTCCCACGGCCCCAGCCAACTCTCCACTTGTGCATGCGCCCCCTCCCCCACTTCTCAAGACCCGAATCCATGCCTGCAGACATGCGGTCATTGTACCCCGTCCCCCCAAATGTAAAGGTCTGCAAGCCCCTTTGGCCCCCGACCCTCTGCTCCTGTCTTGGCAGGAATCACAGGAACGGCTCTTTTCTTCCCTAAACCCAATCGTGCCAGGAGCGTGTCCACCAGTCATCAGTTCAGACCCTCCCCAAACTCCTTTCTTCCTCCCAGAATTCTGCAGACAGCCAGCCACTCAGGCTTCGTGAGGCTTCCTATCAGCTGCCCCCAGGACCAACCTTCTGCTCCTGCAGGCTCGTGCTCCCACCCAACACTCAACACCAGCGTTCCCGGGGGCATTTCTCTCTCCACACTCATGTCCTGGGGGACTTCGCGTGGATCTAGGAGCACGGACGTCTCCAGGCCAGAGCGCTCATAAACCTCCGCTTGCATGTCTGGGCAGATGTCTGACCCACACTTCGGATCCCTCCTCCTCCTTCAGCCTCCCCCGCCCCCGTGTGGACAGATGGCCACCCTGCTGTCGCAGGTGCTCCGGGCCACCTGCCCTGTGAGCAAACCCACGAGTTCTTCCTCTCAAACACTCCACTCTCCAGCACCACAGATGTGTAACTCGGTGCATCACCTTCAAGTGGTCTGCTCCCCGCAAAGGCCGCTCGGCGGCTTGAGGCTCAACTTGGAAGGCCTAAGGACAGAACTCACACCCTGCAGCAGCCAGCTGGCCCGCACATCCGCCCGACCCAGCCCAGGTACTCTCTCTCCGCCACCTTACTCCACCGCCTGGGTCTTGATGGCTGTCGTGCTCCCAGGGCCTGAACAGAACCCAGACACGTCAATCACTGCGCGAGCGCAGCTACTCTAATATTCTCAGCTTAAAAAATGTGGGTGGGGGGGCATCTGGGGGCTCCGTCAGTTAAGCACCTGACTCTTGGTTTCAGCTCAGGTCATGAGGCTCGTGGGATCGAGCCCCACGTCCATGCTGAGCACGGAGCCTGCTGCAGATTCGCTTGTGCTTCTTCCCAGGTAACTTCTGGGGTTCTCACCCTTTCCCCAGAAGCTTTCGCGTGTTCAAGCGGCCTCTAGCGAGCACCTGCGGCATGCCGGGCCGGTCAGCTAGCACAATCTCCGCTCTTATTTGAAGCACACCTGTAACGGTTTAAAGGAACTCGTCCCCTCTGCCTTAACCTAGCTTTGTGGGCCATCTTGGGACAGTGGCAAATGCAGACTCGCCCCCTGTACTGCTGACCCGCCCTCATACCACCCTGCAGCGGTGTGACCTGCACAGCGACCTCACACGCAGTGCCTGCTCTTGCTTTCTCCGGCTCCGTCAACGGGCAAACTCGACTACGCCGGAAAGGCTTCAACTGTTTTAGCTTAATGCACAGACCGTAGCACCCCCCCAGGCCACAAAGAGGCCCACGCCAAGCTGAGCATGATCAGTGGCGGACCTCGGGCCACAGAAGCGACCTGAGGCCACAGGAGAAAGAGCCTTCCCAACAGGGAGGGAGGAAGGTCACGCCCACTGGCGGGCCACCAGGCGCAGTGCAGGCTCTGGGAGAGCTGAGCTGGTTGGAGGGAAGGCCTGTGGCATGGCTCCGGACCGCGGTACGTGGGCTCTGGCTGCGGGACAGGAATCCAAACACCTGCGCTCTGTGCCCAGCTTTGCCACCAACTCAGGAAGTGTGACGGGTGCCGTGTGTCAGGGAAATACCTGAACCGGCTGCAGACACCGGTGACCTGAACGCTCACGCTCACACCGTTACTGCAGGGTCCCCGGGGCACTTACGTCTAACTTGGGGAAGTCTGTTAGAATCTGTGACAGTCGGTCATGGTAATTCTGCTGAGTGAATTTGACCTTCCTCATGTAAAAATGTCTAATGCGGTGGATTTGGTAATGTTTGTGGACGACCGTCGGAGTCTTGCGTTGAGTCTTCGACAAGGTCAGGTCGATAAAGTCCTGCAACAAAATCAGACACAGGAGGTCCAGCAAAAGTGTACGCTTCTTACCCGTTCATCTGAAGCCCTCTTAGAAGACCAACGGTACCGTATGTGTAAAACTACGGATTCCTAACTAAATCTTTAATTTCTTATATTCAACTCTGTTTGTTGGTGTTCATAGTTTCAAGCCTTTAAAAAACCACTTAACAGCTAGCTACCAGGACCAGTCCCGCCCCTAACCTCTCCAGGCCGTCTTCCCAGCACGGCTCCTCCCCCTGTAGACCGGTGCCTGAAGCATAAGTCAGAGGAAAACACTCGAAGGGAAAACAAGTCCTGCAGTTTCAGTTCGCAGGTCTTTGTGGAAACACGGACGTCAGTAAGACTGACACCCGCTCGGTGGTCTCCCAGGTCGCAGCGGCCGCGAGGACACAGGGTCTCGCCTGAAGCGCCCCCGCGGTCAGGCTGAGACAGGGACCTGCTGGACCCGCACGGCCCTCCCCCTCCCCCTCCCCCTCCCCGTGGCCCGCCGGGCGGGGCCAAGGGACCCTACCGCACCTCCCGTCCTCTGGGGGGAGGGCCCTGCGCACAGGATCCAGCCTGACCCGGCCCTGGAGACGACCCCCGACCCCAGGGGGGGCCTGACCCCGAGGGAGGAACGTGAACCCCGAGCGGGGGACCAGGACCCTAGGGAGGGACCCGTGGCCCCGAGGGGGGACCCAGGACCTCGAGGGGGGGGACCCAGGACCTCGAGGTGGGGGACCCCTGACCCCGAGGGAGAGGACCAGGACTCCGAGGAAGGAGCCCGCGACCCGAAGGAGGAACCCAGGGCCCCGAGGGAGGAACCCCCGACCCGAGGGAGGCCCCTCCGCGTCCCCGGGGCCCCGCTAAGCCAGGCGGCCCTAGTCCGGAGACTATGTGCCGTAAGGGCGGTGGGCGCTGGAGGCGACCCCGTGCCCCCGAGACGCAGGCCCGGCCCGCCCCGCCCCTCCGCCGCCTACCTTGGCGGACGGCACCACAGTGATCTTCTTGAAGTTGTAGTGCGCCATGCCGGCTGCCAGCCACGCGGGACGGCGGGGGCGGGACTTCCGCCGGGGAGCCGGACTTCCGCCGGATGCGCGTCACTTCCGGGAGCTCCGGCGTCCTCGGGCGCGGCTTCCGGGTGTCACGGCGCCCCCTCCCGGCCGGAGGTCCCGGGGGGGTGGAGGGGGGTGGAAGGGGGTGGGTGGGGACGGGGCGGGATGGGGCGGACAGGCCTGCGGGACGGGGACCCGGAGCTCAGGGTCCTCGGAGGACGTGGTGTCTGGGGGTCACGGGCCCGGGAACTGGGGAGCCCGGAGGACTCGGGGGTCGGGGCGCCGGGGTGTCGGCGGGGGATCCGATGGGGAGCGAGGCGGAGGCCGCGGTCAGCTGGGGCGGGCGGGGGCGGGGACAAGCCCTGGGGCCCGCGTCCGCGCAGCGCCTCCGCCCGCTGGGCGCCCCGACCCCCGTGACTCGGCCGTGAGGTTCCGGCTGCCCTGCGGGACCCCGCCCCCGGGCGCGCCGGCCCAGCTCTTCCCGCGCCCCGCCCGCTCGGCCCGACCCGGCGCCCCAGCCGGCGTCTCCCCGTCGCACGCGTTCGCCGTCACTCGTGACCTGCCCGCGTGCGGGACTCCGGGGCGTTCGGCCTCCCGGCCCGCGAGAGGATGCGCGATCGCCGACCCCGACCCCCCGGACTTCGGGCCCAGAGCGCGTGGCTCCGACGGGGCGCCCGGGGCGCAGGGACAGGCGGACGGGGACGGTAGGGCGGCGGCGAGCGGCGGGGCTTCGGCTCCCCCCACATACACCCGCGCCGCCCCCCGCACCGCCTCCCCTCCCCCTCCCGCCTCACACCCCGCTCCCCTGCACCAACTCCCGACCCCCGCAGCACCTCCCCCTCCCCCTGCCCGCCTCACATCCCGCCCCCCCCCGCCCCCGCCCCCGCACCGCCTTCCGCACCGCCTCCCATCCCCCTCACAGCTCGGCCCTCGCTGGTCCCCGCGGCCGGTGACCCCTGCCCCTCCCCCGCCCGCTCCCCTTGTTGAGAACCTAAGCGCGAGCAGCCCCGCTGCAGCCGCCCCAGCCCCTCGGACGGGCGGGCTGCGGGGTCAGAGCCCGGGACCCCGCCGGCAGGGCCCGCAGGCGAGCGAGCCCAGGACCCGGCGCAGGACAGCCCGGAGGACGCCGGGGCCCCAGGTAGCCTGCGGCCAGCCTGTCGAGGAGCCCGCGGAGCGGGGGAGGACAGGGCAGCCCGGCCCCTGGCGCTCGGCCCTGGTTTCTCCACCCACAGCCTGACCCACACCTGCTGGCCCACGGCCTCCTGCCCAACGGCTTCCTGCCCCACGGCCTCCTGCCTCAGGGCCTCCTGCCTCAGGGCCTCCTGACCCACACCTGCTGCCCCACGGCCTCCTGACCCAGGCCCTCCTGACCCACGGTCTGCTGACTCAGGGCCTCCTGCCCCACGGCCTCCTAACCCAGTCTCCTGCCCCATGGCCTCCTGACCCAGGGCCTCCTGACCCAGGGCCTCCTGACCCACGGTCTCCTGACCCATGGTCTCCTGCCCCACGGTCTCCTGCCCCACGATCTCCTAACCCAGTCTCCTGCCCCACGGCCTCCTGCCCCACGGCCTCCTAACCCAGTCTCCTGCCCCACGGCCTCCTAACCCAGTCTCCTGCCCCATGGCCTCCTGACCCAGGGCCTCCTGACCCAGGGCCTCCTGACCCACGGTCTCCTGCCCCATGGTCTCCTGCCCCACGATCTCCTAACCCAGTCTCCTGCCCCACGGCCTCCTGCCCCACGGCCTCCTAACCCAGTCTCCTGCCCCATGGCCTCCTGCCCCATGGCCTCCTGACCCAGGGCCTCCTGACCCAGGGCCTCCTGACCCACGGTCTCCTGACCCATGGTCTCCTGCCCCACGGTCTCCTAACCCAGTCTCCTGCCCCACGGTCTCCTGACCCACGGCCTCCTGTCCCACACCTCTTGGCAGTGGTCTACTGCCTTGGATCAATGCCTGAACTGCTGGGCCAGGGAACAGAGGCTGAGTCCATGCCACTTGGTTGCTGGTGTGATCGGTTATGAAGGGACCTCCCCGAGGGGTAAAAAAGCAGAGGTTTACTTGTCGTGGTTTTCCTTTCACGTGACAGTACAAATCCGAGGGAGCATCACTGTCGCAGTGTCGCTCAGTGTCTCAGCAGCTGGCGCTGTGTGGCCAAGGGAGCACAGACAGGGGGCTCCCGGAGGACCGACGGGTGCGTCCACCGCTCAGGGGGCTGCGGGCGCGGGGCTGGCACGGCCGCTCAGCTGAACACCCGGTGCCGTGGAAGTGGCCGGAGCTTGGGGCTCGTAAGGACACCGCAGCCCACGGCCCTGTCTCGTAGCCTCATCGTGAGGGCTCGGGTCTTCACCACATGGATTCCCGGGCACACGCTCCATCCCTCGTACCCACTGGCAGACCTGGTCCCCGTGACCGCTGAATTTATGCCGCGTCTGTTAACCCAGTCCCATGAGTGTCGTTGAATGTGCAGGGCAGGAATGGGACAGACGCCGCCCTACCTCGGCCAAGGCGGGAGTCCGTGGGGTCGTGCTCACCCAGTGCGGGAGGTGACGCACCAGAGCCATCCCCAGCGGTGTAACGTGCCCTTCAGAGCCACACGGACTGCGGCGGGGCCTGGGGCCCGTGTCCGCGCTCTCGGCCAAGGTGCTCGATCTCATTAAGCCTCGCTATTTTCCCTTAGAAATCAGGGGTGATGATGACGCCTGCAGAATCGGGCTGGGGTGAGGCCAGGTGAGCGGGCTTGGGGCTCCGGTTGGTGCTGGCGTGGCAGGCATGCGGGGCCCGAGCATGGGCGCTACGGGTGTGCCCCCTGCCCGGTGCCAGCGACGTTCCCGGGCGCTGAGTGTTAAGCCCCGGGCTCCCCACGATCGCAGTGCGGGTACCCGTCCTCCGTGCCCGTGACGCCGCCTGCCCGCAGGAGCTCAGGGGGGTGATGGATCGTCCGTCATACAGATGAGAGCGTGGACTTTGCAGAGGTCAGGGGGCGCGTTCACTGTCACACAGCCGCGAGCGGCGCAGCTGGGACGGAGCCCAGGGCCATCTTCCTCTTGCGCGACACTGGGAGCGACTGTCCTTGAGCCCTTCCAGCCACTGCTTTATCCAGTGCTGGTGCAGATGCTGAGGGACGGCACGGGAGCAAACGCCGCGAACAGTCCTGTGACAACACCACACCCTGGCCGGGTGTCCACACACGGGTCTGCGGGGGGACAGGCAGGCGGGCCGGGGGGGGGCAGCCTCCTTGCTCGCGCCGCAGCGGTCAGGAGACACCGAACGCCAGCGCAGTACGGGGGCCACTCTGCCCCAGAGCTCGTGGCCAGGCCTGCCCGGTTCACTGTTCCCTAAAGGACTTTGGTTTCGATAAAGTCTTGCAGCTCTTTTCTAGAAGAAAATAAAAGGTAATGACCAAAGGTCTCTAATCTGTGCACTTTGGCTTCCACGACTAATTTCTAAGGGATTCCAAAGTACCTGCAGGGAGAGTTTCTTGAGATTGATATTCTGGGGCGCCCGGTGGCTCAGTGCGTTAAGCATCCGCCTTCGGCTCGGGTCATGCGCTCAAGGCCCTGGGATCGAGCCCCACGTAGGGCTCCCTGCTCAACGGGGAGCCTGCTTCTCCCTCCCTCTCTGACCCTCCCCATCTTGTGCTGTCTCTCCTTCTATCAAATTATTGAAATCTTAAAAAAAAAAAATTGGCATTCTGCATGACACCCAAAGACCAAGAGATGCACGGACAGTTTCACGTTGCAGCAGACATCTGAGGTCTTGGTACTCGTGCCGTCTACCCCTCAGGTAAAAGCAGCAACAACATCCACTTTTGATGACACTGTCACAAGTTTATTATTGACTATGAAGTTCTGCATGTGAAAGCATGCTGCCCTTGCAGTCTCCATTTCCCACCCTGCCTGCCACCAACTTTTGTAGTAGCAGCCAGCTAAGTGCCTTCCCATTATTTGTTTTGCACACACACGTAGCCGCCCAGGAGGATGTATTGGTCTGTGTCATCTGAGTTACGTGGTGGGAACACACAGCGCCCTGATCGCAGCATCGTGTTATATGTCTTGTGCTGCCTGGAGCCATCGTCAGCGGCAGGGGCTCTGTGCTGGATGGCCACCTGGGGGACAGACCACCTGAGCAAACGCTGCCAGTTGTGCCGGGAAAAGAGACGTTTGACACTTTAGTATTTCTCCCTCGATTCCTCAGCCAGCCGCAGCCTCATGGGGCAGGATGCAGGAGGAAGGGCAAGAAGCAGTTATTTGCCAACAGTGCCAATTCCCACCGTCCTGGCCTTTCAAGTGGTCACTCCATAAGAGTGGGCTCAATCAATACCTCAAGTATTGTTTTAAGATTGTATTTATTCATGACAGACGCACACACAGAGAGAGAGAGAGGCAGAGGGAGAAGCAGGCTCCACGCAGGGAGCTACAGGGAGCTCAATGCGGGACTGGACCCCGGGACCCCGGGGTCATGGCCTGGGCTGAAGGCGGAGCTGAACTGCTGGGCCACCCGGGCTGCCCATAACTCAAGTATTGTACAACATGGAAGATAATACCAAAATACACTATCAAACTAGAAAATTTGAATTCACAACAAAGCTGATGAAGGGCAGGCAATAACCCTTTCCTGTTTATCCACCCCCAGCTCGCAACCACACTGGCTAACAGAGGTACAAACCTTCATACTATCTATTCCCCCAAAACGTCACAAACATAGCAGCGTCTCTGGGAGCTGAGAAGTGCGTGTTCTGAGCTCTTCCGAAACCACGAGAGGACCCTAGTGAGTAAGCCCTACCTGCTGCTTTAGGCTGTCTTGCTTCCTTCTGCTACAGTCGGCTTCCACAGATAGGAGTCTTCGGAGCTCCCTTCCCATTGGGACTAATTGAGATAAGGTTCTATTTTTATTTTATTGAGTTGTGCTCATTTTCAAAATTTCAACAGCAGAGTGCCATGCCAACATTCAGTAAACGTCAGTTAAAACACTCAGAATGGAAAAGATCTAGAATAAGCACATGAAGGATGGAGAAAATGGAGTCATAAGGACTTTAAAACCGGTAATAAGTCCACAGGCAGAAGGCGCATCGTGACTGGGTATCTCGGGCCGCACCCTGTGCCCTGCTGTGTTGGCCTCACCTCCATGGCGTGCTCCCTGTTTGCGGCCTGGCACGACTAGCGGCCTTTCCCCCTTTCACTTCACTGGCCCACTCTGTGATCCTTACTTTAAGCAAATGTGGTCTAGTCCATTTTATTTTAAAAATGAAATGTGAGTGAGAACATGCTCTGCATCACTGGCCATCTGGGAAACACAAATCAAAGCCACCATGAGATCCCACCTCACCCCAGTGAGAATGGGGACAATTAACAAGGCAGGAAACCACAAATGTTGGAGAGGATGTGGAGCAAGGGGAGCCCTCTGCACTGTGGGTGGGAATGTGACCTGGTGCAGCCACTCTGGAAAACTGTGTGGGGGTCCTCAAAGAGTAAAAAATAGATCTGCCCTATGACCAAGCAATTGCACTGCTGGGGATTTACCCCAAAGATGCAGATGCAGTGAAACAGCAGGACACCTGCACCCCGACGGACACCGAGGCTGCGGGCCCGTGATCCCAGACCTTAGCCTCCAGTGGCACAGAAGTGGCCTTTGCAGCCCCGACGGGCCACACCACGCTTACAGGTGAGACCACCCGTGCTCCTGTACATCCCCACACAGCCCGGAAATACAGAAGTGTTGCCTTATTAGCAATAACAAGCTTGATACTGGTCATTCCTCTTCTTTCCTCGTAGACGAGTCCTTTAACCTCCCTGCCTCCTTTCTTCATCCGTAAAACGCAAACCGTAACTCAGAGTCACCTACTCGCCGCATGTAACTGTGACATGGTGGCGGCACGCGCCCCGGGGGTGTGGGCACGGGGAGGAGGCCCCTGCACCCGAGCCCCGGCAGCTCAGTGGGCCCAGGCACGCAGCTCTACCACTCGCAATCTTTGAAAGGAGCGAGTTGAGCCGGGCCGGGGGCCGGGAGCCAGACTGTTCACAGGAAAGATGTTTTGCGTCTTCCAAATCTACCCGCGTGGGTCACAGTTCCTTCTAACACTGAATGGAAGCGCTGAGACTTTCATTATTTCTATTTAGACAAAAATCGAAGCTGACACGATATGAATGAGATAACGTGTTCTGTGTCTGATACTTTCCTAACGCGCTTTTTTTTTTTAATGAACTTTTTCTTTTTTAGAGAGAAGGCAAGGGGAGAGCCTGTGAGCAAAGGAGGGGCAGGGGAGAGGGAGAGAGGGGACCTGCTCAGCGCCCAGCAGGGCTGAATCTCACGACCCTGAGGTCATGACCTGACCTTATTTCCTTTTTTATGACATTTCTAAGGAATTATCTTTGTTATTCCGCTGGGCCATCCTTTTAAATCCCGTTATACCTTATTCAATAATGATGTTAAATTCTCTTTTAATATGGTGACCCAAGACTTTTTAAATTTAATGTAAACCAAAGTTCTCATTATTTGCCATCACATCAATACTTACTATGCTTATTCTACTTAATATCAGCCTAAGATGACTGCAGTTATTTCTAGAAGTTAAAGGGACTAGAAATACGCATCGTGCCATCACCCAGCCCAGGGCTGTCACATGAGTTCCTGGTGTGATGTCCCACCTGCCGTCTTGGGAAGAGGCAGCAAAAATTAACTCAAAATGGATTAAGTACTTAAACGTAACGCTCGTGGCTATAAAAAACCCTTGACTTAAGTCTTGGCAAGGATTTTACAGACAGGACACCAGAGCGCAAAGTAACAAAAGCCAAAATTGACAAGTAGGATTGCATCAAACTAAAAAGCTCCTGTTCGGTAAAAAGGGAACAACCAACGGAGTAAAAAGTGCCCTTGGGGAGCGGGAGAGAGCACCTGCACATGTGCCCCCGACGGGTCGCGGCCAGAAGCTCATGCTACTCGACAGCAGAAAGCAAAGGCAATCCGATTTTTAAAATGAACAGAGCACTTGGACAGACATTCCTCCAAAGACAAGATCCAGACGACGCACAGGTACACGGAAGGAGGCTCGACATCACGGGTCATCAGGGAAATGGGCATGGAAACCATGGTGAGGTCCCGCCTGGCAGTGTCGTGAGGCCGCGGAGACACGGGAGGCCGTGGGCCCTGTGGCAGGAGCGCAGGCTGGTGCGGCCGCGTGGGGAACGATGGGGGGGGGCCTCAAAACGGAGCTACCCTCCGACCCCACAGCCCCGCTGCTGGGAATCTGCCCAAAGGAAGTGAAACGGGGACACTGCAGACACGGGCAGGCCCATGTCACTGCAGCAGGTGCACAAGGCACGCTCTCTGCACACCAGGGCAGGGGTGAAGGCCGCAGATCCACATAGACGGAAACGCAGCGCAGAAGCAAGGCCTGCCGGGAGCGACGACGTGGGCCTCTGGGGGACGTTATGAGGGTGAAGGGAGTCGGACAGGCACCCACGGTGTCACGAGCTAGTGGAATCCAGGACATAAGACTCGACGACAGCGGGACGGTGGTGGCTAGGGGCGGGGGGTGGGAGGCGTTGCTTGAGGGACAGACTGTGGGCCACCAGAGGGTCAGGGCCCGGGACCCAACGGACCGTGGTCACGGCACGAGGGTGACGCTGGGTGCACAGAGGGACCACAGACCGTCGAGGGGCTGGGCGCTGCGCCTGGGCCAACAGGACACCGCACTGACCAGCTGCAGCGTGAGAATGGAAACAGTCGAGAGGCAAGAGGTCAAAAAACCTCCAGTTAATGAGGCCAATTCCTGGCGACCGAGTGTCAGCGGGCGGCCAGGGTCTCGTGGTGCAGGTGACAAAGCGAGCCCTGCAAACACCCCCGACAGCCCAGGCCGGCCCAGCGCAGCCCACACCTCCATCCCCCCATGGCCGTGGTCCCGCCACCCTGCTGAGGACACACGGTCCAACCGCCCACCGCGCCTAGCGCTCCCGCGGCTGCGCCCTTGTTTCCCCGAGGAAACGGCACCTCCTCCATTTCCCCAAATCCAAGGTTTCTGCATTTGAGGCCGCGGCCCGGGACATGGCAAGGACCACAGGCCTGGCCCCAGGGCACGCGCTTGGGTCCTGCCGATGTTGACCAACCGGCAGCCGCGTGGCATCACTACTGGTGCGTGAAACTGCGAGCGCTGCGTGGACAGGACCGTGTGCAGAGAGCCACGAGCCCGCAGCCCCGCAGGAACCGCCTCCCGTGAGCAGGCTCGGTCCCAGGGGCCCTGAAACCGCTGCACGGTCAGGTCTGAACGTCAGTCCCAGGCCTCGCGTCTGCCCACCTGCTCCGGCCCGATTGAGGGGCCTGATCTGGGGCCTGATTTGGGGGGGCCTGGACCAGGGCGGGGGGGCATGATCCGGGGGGCCTGACCATGGGGCCTGATCAGGGGGCCTGACGGGGAGGGGCTCATGGGGGGGGCTTGATCCGGACCCACGGGCGGCGACAGCAGGCAGTGACACCTGGTGGGACAACTGCACCTGGCCCCGTGCTCCAGGCCCTTGGCGCACATCCGCCCGCATCCGCCGCTTGCAGCGCCTCGTCTATGTCTACGGGTCCACCAACATGAGGTGATACTTGTGTCCGATGGATGACGTCTTTCTGGACCTTCATGAGCAGAAATGCAACCGAGGCGTCCACACTGCCCGACTTCCACCCGGTGGCGACTCCACACCCGGCGCTTGGCCGCCTGCACTGGCTCCACTACTTTATCACCGGGATGGTCTGGGCCGTGGCGGACACAGGTTACCCCTCGGGGACAGGAGAGCACAGGATGCTCTAACCCGCGGTGGCCTCCGCACGAGGCAGAGGCTGCTGGTGTGAGCGCCATGTGCCGCCCAGTGTGCGCCGAGCCATCATCACCGGGTCACTGTGTCACCATGCCGGGATGCCGTTGCTGCTCTGCTCAGCCGTGGAGACGCGTGGGCCCCTGCAGCCCTGGCCCGTGTGCCCGCGGGCACTCCCTGCGCTGCCGGCTGTGGGGACTTGTGGCCACATGGCTCCGCCTTCCCGAGGCTGGGGCTGCGGTGGCAGCAGCGCCAGGAGCGCCTGGCGGCCCGGGAGCGTGGGTCACCCCTGTGTCACCCCAGCACCTCGGCTTCTGCGCTAACTCCCTGCTGAAGGTCACCTGTTCACACCTTTCAGATCTGAGGCTTTAAACTAGGACGCAGACTAGGAGGTGCTACGGCCACGGCACTGGGGCCCGCGAGAGGCTGGCAGAGGGTCCCTGGTCTGCTCTGGGGACACCACTTGCAGACCTGATGGAGGCCTTGGCGTCTGCTGCCCGAGGCGGCAGTGACACGGCCACGAGGACACATCGGGGGGGTAGGGCTCCCCACGACCCGGCACTGGGAACGCCCCTGGTGCTGATGTATAACCACGCCCGTCAGTGCGGCCCCCACACCAGCACTGCCTTGTGAGCCACGCGGTGGCATCCGCAGCTTGGTTTTGGCCACAAGCCGCCTCTCTTATAATCTGTAAAATTAAAGAAATGATGAGAATATGAAAAACCAAGAAGCAGACACCCCAACCCCAAGCCGCAGATCAGATTCAAGGACATCGGGAGATACTTCGCCTGTGTGTGGATAATAGGACACGAGCTGGGGAGGGTTTCCTGCCTGCAAGGAGCCGGTGCTTGCTGGCGACAGCGGGGACGGTGTGCAACCTCCGAGCTCTCCGCTGTTCCCGTCAGGGCCACGTACCTTCCGCGAGTCCTCGTGCACCGTGCAAATGACCCCACGCAGGGGGGAGACGGGCCCTGGGGCCGGGGCGGGGGCACACATGTTACGCGCCAACCAGAGGCAAGGCGGGGGCGGGCAAGGTCCCCGCACACCGGCGGCCTCTGACCCAGGAGCCGCCCCGCACCCCCGCGCTCCCCACGGAGCCCGCAGTCAGGAACCTCCTTGGGGCGCCTGCAGGGTCCTCCCTCCGCCCGGCTCCACAGCCTCCCCCTGGGGCAGCAGAGCACCTGCTGAGGCTGCGCTCACGGGGGGGGGGGGGGGGCACAGGGGCGGCACCCGAGGGAGGACCCCAGGAAGGACGGCGGGGCTCCTCCAGTGGTTCCCGCGCTCACCACCTCACACGATGGCGGACGCTTCTGGCAGATTTTCTGGAGGATGCGCCACAGCCCCCGCCCCCGCCCCCCTCCGTTCTGGGACATCTCCCCCCGGGCTGCACCAAGCCCAGCGCTAGCGAGTCCCAGCTCGGGGACCTGAGCGTGGTGCCCATGGCAGGTCAGCCTGGCCCCGAGGTGGTCGGTAACTGTCGCCAACGGTTATTCACCTCGGGATTATTGAGGTGTCGGGGTCAGGGGGACGCCGGGCCCAGGCCCCGAGCAGCTCTTGGCCCCATGCCCGCGGCACGGCCCACGTTCGGGCTCTGTACGCCCCGGGAGGGTGCGTGGGCCCTGAGTCCTTGGAGAGGCCCCAGGTAGCCGGGGCAGGCAGGTCTCCCCACGCCCCGCGCTGTCCCAGTGCTTGCTGTGTCGCCGAGGGCACCATTGGGTTTGAACCCCTCGGGCTCCAAGCGTTTGCATCTCCAGCCAAACGGGGAGCGGGGAGCACCGGTCAGCCTCCGAGGAGCGGGCACCCGCGGGCCCAGGGTGCACAGGCCCACCGCCGGAAGCAGCATCCGCGCGGCCAGCGAGCATGTAGCTGAGAGCCTGAGGGACGGTGCTTGGACGCGCACAAGTGAGTGGCCGTCACCCGGACTCACTGCTAAGGCCTGGCTGATCCGGGAGCTTGGGTACCGAGGTCCACTTCCTTCCTTCCTTTATTCAGAAGTCTCCCGTGTGGCCCGCGTGGTGCCCGGCGGAAGGCGTGTGCTCAGCACGGTGGCGCCGCGGTCCTGTCCCCACGTGAGGGCGTCACCAGGCCACGGGATGGGCCGCGCCGAAGGCCAATGAGCTGAGTGGCGTCGGCAGGCCGGGCGCAGGTGGCTCCAGGGGCCCCACGGGGGGACGGCAGGGCGGTGACAGGTGTGCTTGGCTGCTGCGAGGACAGGACGGAGGCGTGGGTGGGCGGCAGAGGCTTCAAAGGGCAAGGATGGAGCTTCCCGACCGTGCGGAGGGGCGGCCCCGCGACACCCTTCCCGGCCAGCAGCCTGGAGGACCGAGGGCTCCGCCTGCCATCGCAACCCTGTCTGCAGCCACCGTCCCGCGCCAGCCGGTTCATCCCCGGAGCTGAGAAAAAACCGCCGAGACATGGCCCTAGACCTGCAGAGACAGCCGTGGGGAGGTCATGCTGCCCGCACATGGGTGTGTACGCGGCTGTGCAAAGGGACACCCACGCTGTCCAGGCAGAGAGGCAGCATCACAGCGGGCTGGCTCGTCCCTACTGTGTGAGCCGCCCTGGGGCCATCATCCCCCCACGGCCTGGAGGGGACAAGGCCACACACATCCCTCCTCCGGACGCCCCGACTGCACCAGGCTGTGTGCTCCCGGGTGGCCGACACCACTTGCTTGTGCGGGGACGTGGGTACCCTCGGCAGCCCTGGCCCTGTGAGTGGGGACCCACCTGGGACTGGCCATGGCCACACTGTCGGTGGCTTTGGATTCTCTGCTGGATGAGGCAACGCCAGCCCCGAGGAAGACATCAGGCTGCTGTCGTCGGGAAATGTGCCCATCACACTTCCCATCTGAGCGCACATGGACTCGCCTGGGGCCCTGGTGACGGGCCTGCCTTCCTGTCGCCCAGGCCACTCGGGCCACACTTCTGAAGCCTCCTGCGGGCCGTTCTTTGGACGCGCATCAGCACCCCCCCCCCCCCAGCTCTGCTAACAAGGTTTCTGGGTACCCTTGGGCTGTTCCAGAACGTTCCATCTGGGAGGTGCTGGCAAGCCTGTGGGCACGGGGAACTAACTCAGTGTCAGCGGGTATGCAGCCCCTCTTCTGCCTCTGGGAACCCAGCCATGGTAGGACAGCCCCCTGAATCTCGGGGGCCACTTAGCGCTCCCGCACAACACCTGCCTGGCGCTGAGCCTGCGGGGCGCCTGTGGGGGTGGCGGTCAGGTTTCCCACTCAGCAGGGCCCCCCTGTCCATGACGCTGGGCTCAGCTGCGCCCCGAAGTCCCTGGGACGCTCAAGCAGCTGCCGCAGAGCTGGCGTCCCCCCAGCCCTCTCCCCCATGCGAGGTGCTGCCCAGCGGGAGGAGCACCGGGTGCGACCTGGGAGCCACCCCCGAAGGTGGCGGAGGCTCGTTGTCCCCAATGACACCTCTCCTGCTGGGGGGGCTGGGGCCACGCAAGGGACGGACACTTGGCCTCCCCTGCCTGTTGACACAGGTGCGCAGCCAGGCCACGTGGGCGCCACCCAAGACCCCGACAGGCCTCGCTCATGTCCCCGCAGGGCTGAGCCAGCACCTGTCGCACTCATGGCCGATAGTGTCCCCAGCAGCCCCCTGGGGCCTCGGCATGGAAACCCTCCACCAGGGACCACAAATTCTCCACATTTCATACCTGCCAACACCTATATTTTACAAGTAATAGATTTTTGAAGAGAAAACAAGAGAGCGTCGCAGGGTGAGATCCACACCGCAACCCAGCTGCACTAGCACAACCCTGGTACGTGAAATACGGATGCTCCCGCGGGTCTGGGGGGGTCCCGCGGGGGGGTGCATAGGGTGGGGTGGGGAAGGGTGGAGGTAGAGGTGGGGGAGGGGGAGGGGGGGCGAGCCAGCACCCGGGACTGTGGCGGGCGGTACGGGGCTGTGACGCACAGGCTTTCACGCGGCTTGCCTATTAATCCTGACGCCCAGGCCACAGCCCAGCACAAGGGGACCAGAGCTCCTTGTGTGCAGCTCCTGGGGGCCCATGCACGGGGATGGGGTGGGGAGGGCGTGCACTGCCACGGTTGCGGGCAGGGAAGGGTGAAGGGTAGGGCAGTGGGCAGCTGCCGGGCCTCCGGCACCTGTGCACACGTACACACAGCCCGCTCTGCCCTGGGGGTCAGGTCGCCACTCCTCCAGCAGCCTCTGCGCCCACGTCACTAGTCCACGTAGGATGCACGTGGCCATGTGGGCTCCGTCGTGGTCCCGAATGCCGGCCCCAGGTCTAAACCCCAGGCGTCGGAGCCAAGGTTCGTGGCGCACTGGACGTGCAAGCCCTGTGGAAGCCTCTGTGTAGCAGCGTCGAGTCTTAGCTGTGGCGGGTTGCATGCGTGGGTTACAAAAAGGAGTCTGCGTGGTTTCCTCGTACTTGTCAGAAGGGTAGTTACTAGGCCACAGTAGTCACGGTCATGGCCACACAGGCCCAGACCAGGCCCCTATGCCTGCCCGGCTGGCTCCCGAGGGGCTCCTGCGGGCCGTGGGCTGCATGCACCTGCCCCCGCACTACCCTGCACCTGCTCCCGCACCTGCCCCCATACATGACATTGTTAAATTTTGTTATTTAATCAGTTTCCGTCTTCACGTGGGAGAAACCTGAAACCCAGTGACGGTCTGAGACTTGCCACGCAGCTAGTGACGGCACAACCGCAGCTGGAATGCATGTCTCTTCGTGGCCAGGCCAATACTTTTCCACCTTAAGATACTCGAAAGCAGGAGCTTGTCCTCTCCTGGTTCAGGGCAGCCTGCAGTATGAGGCCGGGGCCCCGTGGTGTCTCACTGGACCACAAGGCTTCCTGTCCCCTAGTATTGGAGGAGCCTCTGGTTTATTAAAAACATTTGAGTTGGGGCAGCCCGGGTGGCTCAGCAGTTTAGCACCGCCTTCCACCCAGGGCATGATTCTGGGGACCCGGGATCGAGTCCTACGTCAGGCTCCCTGCATGGAGCCTGCTTCTCCCTCTGCCTGTTTCTCTCTCTCTCTCTCTCTCTTTCTAATAAATAAATAAATAATCTTTTAAAAAAAAATCTGAGTGCTTCAAGCTTCCTGTCCATTTGTAGCCCAGCATCACAGGAGCTGCTGTGGCCCCGTTTCTGTCCCAGTCTCTGGGTGTCAGGGGTGCTCCTTCAGGGTCACAGAGCAGGATTCCCACTCCTGACTTGCACCAGATAACCCCAAGGAGGGGTGGCGGGTGGCTCACAGCTAAAGCTCCCAACGGAGATGTGTTCATCTAATGTGTGTTTACTTCGCACGAACATGCTTGGCGCTGCTGCGGGCTCTGGCGCACAGGACTGAGCAAATCAGAAGCCCACACAACGGAATGTCACCCAGCCATAGGAAAGAATAAAATCCCGCCATTAGCGGCAACTCAGATGGCCCTAGAGTGTGTTACACTAAGCGAAAGAAGTCAGAGAAAGACAAATACCTTATATCTGGAATCTAAAACACAAAGCAGAAGCAGAAAGAGGCTCATAATTACAAAGACCAAAACAGGTGGTTGCCAGGGAAGAGTGGGTTAGGGAGAAGGCAAAATGGATGAAGGGGGGAAAAGGGGACAAACATCCAGTTATAAAATAAATAAGTCATGGGGGTGAGACGTACAGCATAGGGAATATGGTTGGAAAGAAAATCCTGTGACTCTAACGAATTTATTGGTTCTATTGATTTTTTTTGGTGGAGCCTTTCAGGTTTTCTTGCATATTATATCATGCCATCTGCAAATAGTTACAGTTCTTACTTCTTTCTTGCTGATTTGAGAGCCTTTAATTTATTTTTCTTGCCTGACTGCTGTCGTAGAACTTCAGGATCAGGTTGAATAAAGTGGTGAGAGCCACCGTACCTGACCTGACGTGTCCCGGGTCTCAGTGGAAAAGCCCCCAGCTTTCCACCATTGAGGATGATGGTGGGTCTTCCCTACAGGGCCTTCATGACGTGGAGGTAGGTGCTCCTACAGTCCGTTGAGAGAACTCACCATGAATGGATACGGACTTGAAGGCTTCCATTCTGGGCCGCCTGCTTGGCTCAGTTGTCAGGTGTCTGCCTCGCATCGTGTGACGGTCCCAGGGTCCTAGGACCCAGGGCCTCCTTGGGCTCCCTGCTCAGGGGGGAGTCTGCTCTCCCCTCCCCCTCTGCTCCTCTCTGCTACGCTCCTGCTCACTTGCGCTCTTTCTCTCTCAAATAAATAAATAATCTTTTAAAAAATAAAGCTGGGCAGCCCAGGTGGCTCAGCAGATGAGCGCCTGCCTTCAGCCCTGGGCGTGATCCTGGAGACCTGGGATCAAGTCCCCGTTGGGCTCCCAGCATGGAGCCTGCTCCTCCCTCTGCCTGTGTCTCTGGCACTCTCTCTGTGTGTCTCTCATTAATAAATAAAATCTTTTAAAAAAATAAAGCTTTCCTTCTGTAACTATTGAGTATAATTTTATTTGTAGATCAGGTTGAGAAAGTTTCCTTCTAGCTGCAATTTATTGAGTATTTCTACCAGGAAAGGGCATTGAGTTTCATCAAATTCTTTTCTACATCAATTAAGATGATCATGTGTTTTTATTGCCTGTGTTCTATTAATGTATCATATTCCATTAATTAATCTTTATATGTTGTACCATTCTTGCAATCTAGTGACAAATGCTACTTGGTAATGGTGTGTGATCTTTCCAATATGGTGCTGAATTCAGTGTGCTAGTGCTTTGTTAAGGATTTTTGCATCAATATTCATAAGAGATGCTGGTCCATAGTTTTCTTCCAATGTCTATATCTGGTTTTGATATCATTGTAATTTGATAACTTTCAATTTTTTTAACCCTTGCTTTTTAAAATAAATCCCAAGGATGGGGTGAGTATACCTTTCTACATAATTAAATTTGGTATAATCTAGAACAAATGCAATCACCTACCTAAATGTACTTATTAAAAAATATCTTCCACTTCTAGTTTTGTAACAACACTTTGGAATATCACTTCAATTATTTCAAAGGGTTTCAACATATCTTCCAAAAGTTTTCAAAGTTACACTTAATTCAGCTTAATTAAAGAAGTCCTTTTAGGGGTGTAATATTGGGAAAAATATACAGTAAGATAGCCATCAAATTTCCAGCTTCCTTTTGATGATCATTGCTTCCCCCTAAACATTTTCTTTCATAGTTTTAAAGACCCATGTCGTACTTTTTTCCCCATGTCATAATCTTGATGCTTAAACCCAAATCTGAATAGTTTACCATAACAATAGTTGCAAAACACCTGAAAAAAAGTAATTTGCACCTCCATTCCTCTCTGAACTGTATTCTTTTTGGATGTCTATGTACTTAATATAAGTTTATAAAATTTTATAATATTTTCTGATATTAATACAGCCACATTAGCATTTTTGAAATTAGATTTTGCATGGTGTGTCTCTGTCCTTTCACTTTCAATCTGTCTTTGTCTTTACATTTAAAATATTCTGATGTAAGTAGCAGAGAGTTAGATTTGGTTTTCTCCCAGTCTACTGATTCTATTATTCAGACCATTCATATTTAATGTAATTCTTTAATGTAATTTTCTATTTGTTCTTTATTCCTCCTTTCCTCCCTTCTTTTCCACTAGTAAGTCATGTTGGGACTTCATTTATTGTTTCTGTTGGCTTTTTAGCTATATATCTTTTTTATTATCTTTTAATGGTAATTCTAGTGATTACAATATGCACCTTTAGTTTATCACAGTCTACCTTAATCTTATCAGACTTCAATTCAATGTAAGAAATCTACAATATTCCTGTATCCCTTAGCACATTATATTATTGTTGTTTTACTTCTATGTGTGTCATAAATCCCACAATATGTCATCATTATCATCATCACCACAATGATTACTATCCCTTCAAACAGACTTTAAAAAATTATTATAGAAAAATTTTTAAAATACTTTATTTATTTATTTGACAGAGAGAGAGCAAGCATAAGTAGGGGAGGAGCAGAGGGAAAGGCAGAAACAGGCTCCCCACTGAGCAGGGAGCCCAACATGGGGCTCTATCCCAGGATTTTGAGATCATGACCTGAGCTGAGACACTTAACCGACAGAACTACCCAGGTGCCCCTGAAAGTATAATTTTTTACAGTTACCTATATATTGAATTTCTGATACTTTTCATTCCCTCATGCAGATCCAGATTTCCATCTTGAATACTTTTCCTTTAAGTTTTAACAACTTCCTTTAGCATTATTTTTTTAAAGATTTTATTTATTCATGAGACACACAGAGAAAGAGGCAGAGACACAGGCAGAGGGAGAAGCAGGCTCCATGCAGGGAGCCTGATGTGGGACTAGATCCCGGGACCCTGGGGTCACACCCTGGGCTGGAGGCAGATGCTCAACCGCTGAGCCACCCATGCGTCCCTTCTTTAGCATTTCTTATAGTGCAGGTCCATTGTTGCAAAAATCCATGAGATTTTTATCATTTAATCCCCTGAATGTAATGTGCACTTTTTTCTAGCTATATTTAAGATTTACTCTTTATCTGTTTTTCAGTAATCTAACTATCATATGCCTAGGAGTGGTTTGTGTTTCTTCTGACCAGGATTCACTGAGTTTCTCAGATCTGTGAGTTTGTGTCTTTTATCAGTTATAGAAAATCTTGTCCATTAGCTCTTCAGATATAGAAGTGATGGCTCTATGTTTTATTATCTCTCTTTATTTGGCCCATTCATTCTCTCCTCTTTCTGAAGCTCCACTAACATGTATTTTTAACCAATTTATAATTCCACACATTTTAGATGTTCCTTTATTTCTTCCATTCTTTCCTGTTTAATTTTGATACTTTCTAATGAAGTATTTTCAAATTAACTGATCCTTTTTCTTCTGTACCTATAACGCTGTTAAATCCATCTAATGAGTTTTTCATTTCAGAAAGCTGGAGCATTTCAGATACTGTATTTTTTCACTTCCAGAATTTTCATTCCATTAATTTTTTTATAGCCCCCATTTCCCTAGTGAGAATTTTCATTTGTTCACCTGTTCTGTACATCTCTTTCATATTTGTTTTCGTAAGTTGCTTGTTTTATATATATATAAGTTGTTTTAAAGTCTTATTCTGCTAATTGTAACATCCAGACCATCTGCTGATCTTTTATATATAGACTCTTTTCTGGATCATGTCTCAAATTCTTGACATAGCTAGTGGTTTTCGTTGTATACTTGACTTTGTGGGTGATACACTATAGAAACTCTGGATTATGTTATCTTCCTCTATAAAGAATTGACTTGTTATTCTGGTAGGCAGTTAAATTTGTGGCAGATTCGATCCTGTGGAAGGTTGGTTTTAATCTCTGTTAGGATAGTCTGCTTTGGTTTTCTTTTTTGGTCTGGAGTACACTCTTTTGTATTGTTGATATTTTTAATTTTTTGTGTATTAGGATATTTTGTCATCTTTAAGACGTTTCTGTCTGGGGAGAGACTGCCTGTTCCAGAGCCAGTCAGTCCTTGGAGATGCCAGAAGCCTCAGCGGGAAGCACGCCTTTGATACGTAGACTGACCAATGTGGAGCTGGACCTCCCCAGTCCGGCCCTGCCCCCCAGAAGGCAGCATTCGTCTGTCTTGTTTCAGAGCCTGATGGAATTACTCAAACTAGGGCCATTTTGCCTCTCTTGCCGCCAGAAATCCTCGTAAAGGTGTTGATTTTGTCTTCCCCCACGCAGCTAAGGAACGGCGGTTTCTGTAAGTGACGTTCCATTTGCACCCGAGCATCCCTCCAGGACCAGCGGCCACGCTCGGTGTGGGTGATGATGACGTTCCCGGCCAACAGTGCACAGCCACAGGGCATGAAGAGTCCCCATGGGCCTGCACAGACCAAACATTCAGGGACATTCATCAGGCCCCTTGTGCTCGTGCCACTGGAGCGCTTGGGGTGCTGCTGGGCTGCGGTGGGCATGGCTGCTCAGCCACCCCGGTGCTCCCCCCACCGTCCAGGGCAGCCTCAGGGTCACTAGCCATAGGGCGAGGCACCCACGTCCACCTCCTTGGCTCGAAGCCCCTGGCCCTGGACACCCCTGGAGCGTGCCCGAGTGTGCTGGGGTGCAGGGAGGGCAGGAAGAAATGGGAAGGCAGGAGGACCACACACAGGGCTTGTCTGCCGCACCAAGTACACGGGAGTCATTTTTTTAAAATTTCCTTCCAAAGATTTGAAACTCTCGATCTCGTTGGCCTCAAATGCTATCCAATTCCTGTTTCCTTCTGTGACTCCCCCAGAGTCTCCAGGCTTTCCGTCCCTGTCTCAGCCTGTCTCCGTGTGTCCCTGTCTCCCCTAAAATATGCTGCCGAGGCCCAAACACGGAGCCCAGGTGGGGTTGGGTCCAGGCCGCGGCCACAGCCTGCGTGAGTCGGCGTCTGTCCCCAGCCCCTTGTGCGGCCGCCCGCCCTCACTTTGCAGTTCAGACACGGCTCCCGCGCTCCTTCCAGCACTTTCTGCCGTGAGGTAAGGAGCTCTCCTCCGTGGTCCAGGCTCGGGAGACAAGCTGTCTCCAGCCACGCTCTTTCAGCCACGCGTTCGGAGGAATTTCCGCCGTTTGAGAAATCACCAGCACAGCGAGCGGAGCGGTCAGGGGAGCCAGCCCAGCAGGAGCAGCTGGCAGGGCCACCCCGCATCCTGTGAGTCGTCCTTACGTGTGTTTGATCAGCAGAGACTCATTAAAATCTTTCTGCGTCTGCAGTTAACATGCCCACGTGGAGCAAAACCCTGTCAATTTAGGCTAATTGGAGGGACACCAAGTACATTTAGAAACCAAAATATGCTAATAAAGGGTTGCTAAGGAGAACAAAATTCTTTGGAAACTTTCTAAGAATTATTTTAATTAGCATTCAAGTTGTTCATCTGGAGTAGCTATAGTATTTGGCCCCGACTTGCTTATGAAAGCCCTTTTATTAGTGCAAAGGTACACAACCGCTGGAGGCCGGTACGATCACTACAAATTACCAGGTCCTGTCTTAATGAGGTTTTCATGTCACAGAATCATGGGGTCTTGGAGACAGAAATCCCAGGGGCCATTGAATCTAAATTTCTACCCACTGCTACGAGCCTCCAGCTGAGTGTTTCCTGAGCAAGGACCATGTAATACGTTACATGGACAAATGCATCTCCTGTGATATTCGGGGGGGACGGAGCAGCGAGGGAGAGGCATGCTTATTTTAGAGGCGTCGAAATCTTTCCCGGGTGGCCTCCACCTCCTGTGTCAGAGAAACACTGCGTGGGGAAACAAAGAGCAAGAAGGCCGCAGCCCACTCCTCTGACTTTTCCCCACGGACTAGGGAGCAGGCCCCAGGCCTGCACGGCGCCCGCTCTCGCTAACCACCCAGCGCTCAGGAGTCGGGGTGCTTGACTGCCCACCTGGAGCCAGCGTGTCTGCACCCCAACCCCGGCCTGTCTCCCTGTGTATGTCCCACGGGGAGTACTGTGCACAACACCCGGCACAGTGCTGGGCCCCGGAAGTGGTAACTACGGACTGCCTCTGCCCCTTCCTTGCAGGTCCCCGGCAGGGTCAGGGGTGCCCCTACCTGGCTCCCAACATCCTTGTTCCCATGACGGGGCGTGGGAGGCAAACACAGGCTGCCCTGGGAGGTGTCACAGCCTGCGCCACCCGGGCACCCATCACGGCCTGCGCCACCCTGCGCCACCCGGGCGCCACCCGGGCTCCTACTCTTGGCTGCACATCGGGTCACCAGGAACCTCAAACACAGTGACGCCAGGCCACACCGGGACCACGAAGGCACCCTTTTTAACCCCGAAGATATGTTGATAGTGCCACGTCCTGCTTCCTTTGTCTCCGGCATTGTGCGCCCACGTTCACGTTGTGCCGGCTGCTGCACACACACGCCCCCATGTCAGCGCACACGCAGCACACGCACATCTGCCTCAGCCACCGATTCTCAACATGCTCCACCCCACATGTCTGCTTATTCCACTTGTATCTATGTAAATAGCATTCACACCGAAAACTATGACCCTGTTTCCTTTTTTTCTACGTTTTTTTTTTCTCCCTAACGTGAGTACCTGCGCTGCTCTTTCAGCTGTTAACTCCCACCCTTGCTGTGGATCTCCTGGGCCGCAGGCCCGCCCCTGGCTTGTGGGCTGCCCCGCACTGCGGGCTGTCAGCACCCAGCCCAGGAATCCTGGCGCTCTTTCCTCTCTCCTCTGCCGGACTTCTCTCCTCGGGGCCAGCGCCCGGGCCTGTTTGCTTCCTCAGCCCTCTGCCGGCTTCCCAAGAGTGCAGGAGGTCACGCTGGACGGCCCTCGGTTGCGAGTCATGGGGTCTGGATCAGGCACCCTGATGGGAAGCGAGTGGTGTGCCCTCATGATCTTTGCAGCAATCGGCGACCTGTTCCCAGTTCTGCACCCAGGACCCTGCACGCACGCCGGCCGGGGTCCCAGCATGCCTGGTGGCACTCGTCCCACTGGATGCCGCTCAGCCTCCTGGCTGGAGCTCCCGTCTCCTTACAAGGGCTAGCTGCCAACACACAGGTGTATCTTATTTCATATCTGTTTTTCATCCCATTCCTGTTGGGACTTTTGAGGGTTTTAAAAAAAATTCATCTTCCAACCGTTCTGCTGAGATTGGCATTTATACTTTATTTTTACAAAAGCTTTCCCCGCCTTCAGGGTTTTCCTTTTTTTTTTTTTTTTTTTTTTTAGGATTTTATTTATTTATTCATTAGAGACAGAGAGAGAGAAAGAGAGAGGCAGAGATACAGGCAGAGGGAGAAGCAGGCTCCATCCCGGGACTCCAGGATCACGCCCTGGGCTGAAGGCGGCGCTAAACCCCTGAGCCACCCAGGGATCCCCAAGTGTTTTCCTTTTTAAGGCATTCTTCCCTGGGGCACCTGGGTGGCTCAGTAGGTTCATGCCTGACTCTTGATTTCAGTTCAGGTCATGATCTCAGGGTCGATGGAGCCCCGGCCTGGGCTCTGTGCTCAGGGCAGACTCTGCTTGAGATTCTCTCCCTCCCCCTCTGCCCCTGCCCCAACTCAAACGCATGCATGCTCTCTCTCTAAAAACATAATAAATAAATCTTAAAAAAAAATTCTCTCTCTCTCCATCTGCCCCTCCTGCCCTCCTACACACACGCCCTCTCTCTCTAGAAATAAGGAAATAAGTAAGCCTCAATTTTAAAATGAGCCATCCTGCTCTATTCCCCAGGTGCACTATGTACCCCACTCTCTCCAAGGATGCCATTCAAGCATTTCCGTCCCTTGAGGTTGACCCCCCCCCCCCCCCCCGCCCCACATGTCTATATCCTCTGGATGCTTCCTTCTTCCCTTTTCTCTGCGTGTGAATGCCTTACTGGGTGCTGACCTCCAGGGCCTGCCGGTTCCAGCTGTCCGCACCTAAGAGCTGTGCTCCCCGTCGGGTGCACTGCTGGGCAGGTGCCGTGCGGCTCCTCACTTACAATCTTGGGGCATTCCTGGAGGACCAGCGAGACTTCATGGGAGGGCCTGTCACACGATGTGTGGACGGCAGTCCTGAGGCCGCTCCGTGAACCCAGGCAGGAGAGACCCTGGCCGGGACCTCATCCAGCAGCCAGCTTTCTACAGCTTCATGGGCGGCGGAGGGAAGGGGCCTCCAGTTCCCCAGGAGCCTTTTATTTTTCAGCTGACCCTCTCCCACCTCTGTGCGCCCTGGGGTGCTGTAGTGCCAAGTGCCTGCTGGCCAGCGTCCCTTTCAACCTCACGGGGCCAAGGACCTGGTCGTCACACCCCTGTGCTCCCCAGCTCCGGGCTCTCCTTGCTCTCGCCTCCTGTCCCCTCTGTCCAACCATCTGCACCACATGCTGCTTTCCGCTTTCCTCGTCTTCCTCCTTCTGTGTCTCTGCGTCTATCTCTTGAAGAGACTCCAACAGGAACAGAGGAAGGACTGTGCCTTCAAGTCAAGGCAGACCTGGGCTCCCGTCTACGCTTCAGGCAACGCTGTGCTCCAGACGCGGGGTGAGTGGATCCCTTCCACGGTGGGGAGAGGGCAGGGGCGCTGCGGACCCCAAGGTCCGTCCACTGCTTGTCTGACGACAGGCCGGTGGCTCTGACACACTGGGCCCAGTTTCTGTTCTCCAGCTCCCATGGCGCCGTGCTCCACCTGACGGAGGTGACAGTCATCCCAGGGCAGCCACCGCATCCCTTGTGATCCTTAGGCTCTGGCTCCAGCAGGTGACTGACTACTCAACAACTGGCTAGAGCACAAATGACTCAAAATGAGTCACTTTTCTTCAGTTTTCTCTTGCTCACATACAAATATCGGGTTTGCTAATTCCCTCATATCTTCTGCTGCATTTTTGGTCCCTGACTACATCATAAACCATCTGTCAGGCACAGAGAGACATCCTGGGATCGCCAATGGGCCCCGTGTGGCGTGAGTCACAAGGCACAGACAGACTGGCTGGAAATGAGGTGGAAGAGGAGCCCACACCGTGTGGGGGCCCAGTCGGGACCAGAACATGGTCCCCGGCGGTCGCAGACGTGAGCCCGCACCACGACCCCCTGTCCTCCGGGGCCTCCCGCGGACTGAGCCGGCGCCCGTGGCCAGGAGGTGCACCTCTTCTCATGCCCTCCCTGGTCACAGAAGTCTGTGCTGCTCAGGGCGCCGCCACCCAGATGAGACCCGAGGATGGACGTTCTCCAACAGAAGCTGGAGCTGCACAGGATAAGTTCCACCTCGGGGCTTGGCGCCCTCACACCCTGCGGACCACCCGGCAGGGGCTACCTCTGGGCTCAGCCTGGAAGCGGGGATGAGGAAGGCTCCGTGACCTTCCTTTCTGGCGCCCGGGCTGCCTATCCCCGTCCCACCCTTTCCTACGTCTGCACCTTCCTGGGACGGCCCCCCCGGCGTCCAGCAGCTCAGCCTGCTGCCCTGCCTCACAGGGGCCTGCACACAGCCAGACCGCGGGGTGACTTCGGTCACTTCCAGGTTTATGTAGCCCCAACTGATTATTTGCTGGAACAATATCTGAAATCCTGGCTTTAGGTTTCTGTACCTGTCCTTGGCCCTACTCTGGATGTCTGGAGCTTGTGCCCTGGCCTATGACAGAAGCACAGTCTGTGATCAAGAATGCTGAAGCTTGGGATCCCTGGGTGGCGCAGTGGTTTGGCGCCTGCCTTTGGTCCAGGGCGCGATCCTCAAGACCCAGGATCAAATCCCACATCGGGCTCCCGGTGAATGGAGCCTGCTTCTCCCTCTGCCTATGTCTCTGCCTCTCTCTCTGTATGACTATCATAAGTAAATAAAATTTAAAAAAATTTTGTTAAAAAAATGCTGAAGCTTTATTTCATTTTATTAAAAAGATTTATTTATTTAAGAGAGAGAGAGAGAGAAAACGTGTGCACAAATGGGGGAGGGGCAGGGGGAGAGAATCTCCAGCGGACTCTACACTGTGTGTGAGTCCGATCCAGGCCTCGATCCCACGAGCATGAGATCACAACCTGAGCTGAAACCAAGAGTCTGATGCTTAGCCAACTGCACCACCCAATGTGCCCCTGAAATTGTATTTTAAAAAACTAGCCAGATCTTGGCTTGTGGACAACTCTACAAATATGGGCATCTACATTTTTATTTCTGTAGAGCTGTTTAATGGGACTTGCCAACATTCTCCCCTATGCTGTCATTCTGCACATCTTTTCCTCTTTGTTAGGTGAATTTGTGGACTCCTGGAAGACAGAGACCATGACGCTTCCATCTTTATATTTCCTAAACTTCTTTTGAGATGCCCGAGGAATTATTATATGTTCATACGTCCAGGAGTTACCTGGAGAACCCATAACATGTGCAAATGCCCTGGCCCCTTTGCAGGAGATTCTGGTTCTGTATGTCTGAGGCAGGGCCTAGTGATGTGCACTTTATCAAGCTCCCTCAGCAATGGGAGACAGGGGGTCCTCATGATGCAGGAAAAGATGTTAGGGTTCAAAGCCAACGGCCAAGAAAGAATTCTTGAGACGTCTTTGGTGCAAAAAGTTGGTTTTATGAAGGCACGGGGCCAGGACCCATGGGCAGAAAGAGCTGTATCAGGGTCATGAGGAGGGGCCCATTATTTACGGACTTTCAAGTTGGGAAGGGGTTAGGGAGAGTGTGAGTCTCTAAGGAATTTGGAAGCAAGGTTTCCAGGACCTCGAGGGGACTAGCCGTTGTTGGGAAAGGTCATTTATTACTGTCTAATAAAACCTGAGTCATGAGACCCTTCAGATGTACATCGGTGGGTCATATGCTTGGGGGATGATTGCCAACACGTATCTTAGAGGGTTTAGAGATAAAGGAAATTTCAAAAGTAGTGAAAGGAGACTCATGGGATCCTGGGGATCAGGCCGTTTGCCTTTGTCCTCAGCAAAGTGTCTGTCGAGGCAATTGAGTCCCTAAAGAAAGGTCCTCTGCCTGTTTTAAGGACGTGTCAATGGACTGAAAGGAGTTAGGATATTTAATAATTTCCCTTCTGCCTTTGTTTCCCTCCTCATTCCCCCCTGAACAATTTAGACCCAAATCTTTAAGGTTGCTGAGGGTAGAAGTTCTCACCTTCTGTAACCTCCTCCTGCTGAGTAGGGGCGTAGAGTCATCCCTGCCTGTGGGTCACCTTGGGGCAGTTGGGGCTTACACATACAGAAGTTAGGACAGCACAGGCAGCTGAGTCCATGGGAGACCGCATGTGTGGATCTTCCCCAGTGGAAAGGATCATCTGTCTGCTGAAAGTTAGGGCAACAAAGGTGTCTTGGCACGGGAGAAAACAGCAAAACGTGATTAGAATAACAAAGAGAAAAAGAAGCCTGAATGAGAGTCCTTTGATAGTTGATGAAAATCCAGTCCAAGAGTTTAACCAATCATCAAAGGAAAAAGGAATCATTTAAAGAGCCAATGTGGGAATATAAAAAATAGTGAAAGGGAATAAAGGGGAAAGGAGAAAAAGTGAGTGGGAAATATCAGAAAGGGAGACAGAACATGAGAGACTCCTAACTCTGGGGAACGAACTAGGGGTGGTGGAAGGGGAGGTGGGAGGGGGGTGGGGGTGACTGGGTGACAGGCACTGAGGGGGACACTTGATGGGATGAGCACTGGGTGTTATTCTATATGTTGGCAAATTGAACATCAATAAAAAATAAATTTATATAAAAAAAATAAAGTGCAATGTGAGTATCCATGTCAGAAACCCAGAAATTTTTCGTGGTAATCTGGAATGTATACAGTGCTCTGTTTTTGTGCTAGCCCATAGGTAGCAGTTAACACATCTAATACCGTGCAATTTTGTAAAACTGCTTTACACGTTTGTGTTACTTTGGTTTTTAATAGGGAAATGCTATTTTGAGTGCCACTTAGGGCTTTGACTGTGTATTTATTAAGAGCCTCCATGTGCCAAACAACATCGTCCAGTCCCAAAGAGGGAACAACGATGGATATTGGGTGGTCATACCAATGAGACAAAGAACGTGACCATCATTGTTTTAAATTTGGAAATTTGGCTGGATTCTTTTTTTTTTTTTTTTTTAATTTTTATTTATTTATGATAGTCACACACAGAGAGAGAGAGAGAGAGAGAGAGAGAGAGGCAGAGACACAGGCAGAGGGAGAAACAGGCTCCATGCACCGGGAGCCCGACGTGGGATTCGATCCCGGGTCTCCAGGATCGCGCCCTGGGCCAAAGGCAGGCGCTAAACTGCTGCGCCACCCAGGGATCCCTGGCTGGATTCTTAATAGTTTTAATACTGTGTCTATGCATCCAGATGAAACCCAGAGTCTAGGGACCTATCCAACCTGGGGGAGGCTGTTGGACACAAGTTAGAGCCACACAGCCCCTGTGGGGGTCCCTGTGGGACCCACAGCTGGGTCCCATTAGGAGCCAGCCATATAATTCTGGGCCTCCTTGAGTTGCAGTCAAGGTATTAAGGACAGTTTGGTTTTGAGGGCCGTCTTTTGAATTTATATAATAAAAGATGACCTGTTGTCACTTTGTAGGAAACAAGGGAGTCCAATTCTTTTTAGCAAAGTGGGTTTTTTTTGTTTTGTTTTGTTTTGTTTCTGGGTTTTTTTTTTTTTGGGTCATGTCCATGGCCTTTTTTACCCAAATTAGTAGCCTGGTGTAAACCCTGTATTATCTTCCATTGGTTATTTCTGGGTATAAAGATTTTTTTCTCATTATTAACAAGCCAGTCTTGTGCATTTCTTGGGGTGAATAAACTGGACTTATGGTCTTCATTGGAGTTAAGACTGGTAAAATACTTAATATTTGTTTATTGTGTGCTTCCTTTAGGTTCTAAGGTCTTATCCTCTGAAGTCTTTTGAATTACAGCTACCTCCTTAGGTAGGTGTACAGCCTCAAGAAGAGTAATAATTTCAGGTCCATATTTGATTGGAGAGTTATGGCTTGATAATTATTCCCTTTTCTTCCAAATTGCTCTGTGGGCATGTAAGACTAGGAAAGCATATTTGGAGTCAGTACAAATATTAATTTTTAAGGCTTTGCTAATTGCAAAGCACGATTGAGTGCTATAGCATGCCCAGCTTTTCTCACTCCCTTTTCCATGACAACACTGTTGCCATCAGTAAGCCAACTGTCATCTGCATTTTTGATAGGGGAAGCTTTTACATCTGGTCGACTAGAATATACAAAATCAATAGAGCACTCTGAACAGTTGTGCTTAAGGAAGTATGATGCTCAGGTCCAGGCAGAAGGGTAGCTGGGTTTCAAGTATATCTCAGGCATATCTATAAGCATAGCCTGGTGTTTAATAAGCTGACCTCCCATCATCTGTTGGTGATCTTTGGTCTCTAAGACACGACACTCTGGACCTGATGTGAAGTTGTTACAGTCAGAGATTGTCCAGGAGTGAGCTTTGAGGCTTCTTTTACCAGGAGCGCTGTTGCGTGCTTGGCTAAATCCTTTACCTGGAATTGTACATTAATAGAGGTGGCTTCTGGGATAAATATGACTTTGAGGGATGAAACCATCAGGAAGCCCTCTTTGTTTGAGGTCCAGCCATAACATTGTCCCAATTATAAGGAATTGCTGGCAAGTGGGAGATGACTTGTCTCAGGAGATAACGACACTTGTCCCAATCATAAAAAAAGTGGGGCCATCCAGTCCAATCATAAAAAAAGTGGGGCCATCTGCTATCTCCACAAGCCCATAGTTTACCCCATAGACTGAGGTACACTCTTGGTTTTAAGGAGTGATTTTGTCACCCCAGCCACACGGAATTGCTCGGGTGCTAGCTGGGTTATAGAATTTTTTTTTTTTTTATGATAGTCACAGAGAGAGAGAGAGAGAGAGAGAGAGAGAGAGGCAGAGACACAGGCAGAGGGAGAAGCAGGCTCCATGCACCGGGAGCCCGATGTGGGATTCGATCCCGGGTCTCCAGGATCGCGCCCTGGGCCAAAGGCAGGTGCCAAACCGCTGCGCCACCCAGGGATCCCTGGGTTATAGAATTGTGGGGGAATCAACCCCACTTTTCAGCTGTTCAAATAAGCATATGCCCGTGGTGTCCTCTTAGGATCTGCACAGAATAACAAGCAGAGAGAGTGTCTATACGAGCTATTTATTGTAGCAGTTTCTCTGAAGTTTACTTCCAGTTGTCTAGCTCAGGCAAACAACAAACATTTAGAGACAATTAAATCTAGAATTTAACATTCACAAGGTATGTTACTGAAACATAATTTTTCTAATATAACTTTCATTTTAAATCAGAAATAGCCAAATCAGAACTAATTTATTTGAAAAACAAGTGCACTTTTAACAAACTCAGCCTAATTGTTTACATAAGCTCAGCAAGAATAATGATTAGTCATACAAATCTTCTAAAATCTGCTTTGTTGGAACTTTTATAAGAAATCTCTAGGCTGGGGCACCTGGGTGGCTCAGTGGCTGAGCATCTGCCTTTGGCCCAGGTCGTGACCCTGGGGTCCTGGGATGGATTATGTCATTGGGCTCCCTATGTGGAGGTTGCTTCTCCCTCTGCCTGTGTCTCTGCCTCTCTCTGTGTGTCTCTCATGAATAAATAAATAAAATCTTAAAAAAAAAAAAAAGTAATCTCTAGGCTGAACTTTATTAGTCTCTCTCAGCCAGAAGCCAAGCCCAGTACTTGTCATCAGACCCTGCAATTCCTGTAGATGTGGGCAGATTCCTCTTCACCAGGTCCCCAAGGTATCCTGAGGTTCCTGCACCTGCCTGGAAGTGACATTCTTTCTCACCTGGTGAGGCCTCTGGGAACTCTGTAACCAGGTATCAGGCCAACAGTTCCAGGCAGCTTTCTGGCTCTAGGTTTCATAAAGTCCACCTCGGTTCCTTAGAGATGTTTGGTTCTGAGTCTATGCGTGTCTCTCAGATGTGACATTCCAGTCAAAGCCTTGGTAAAATAACCAGCGTTTCCAAGGTGTCCAGTTACAAGGAGGACAGATTCTTAGTGAATTTATGCAAATGACTATGATCGCCTTGGGAAAAAGATCACTCACTGAGATCTGCTGAATTTCAGGGGGTTCAGGGAGAGAGAAAGTTAATGCTTTAATTTGTTTACAACGGAATACTTTATCACATTTCTGTAAGTCATAGCTACCTTAAGAGGAAGTTTCCTTAATCTAAGAGAGCAAACATTAGAGAACCAGCAGTGTTTCAAACAAGAGTCACAAAACTATAATCATCCTTTAGGTCCTTTAGTCCCATGTTACTATTCTTGTTCAGTTTGAATGCAGCTTCAAGTCTGGAAATTTCAGTTTTATGATCTTAAAGATACTGAATACCTGTATTTGTCCTAAAAATCCTTTATACGAACGCCCCTGAAGATGAAACTCATTTTGCAAGAGCATAAGAACAGTTAGGAATGACAAAAACTCAGCCATGGACATTGTTAATGATCTGATAGGAGTTTGTTATGATGCGATTGACAAGGAGACTCTGTTTCTGTGACCCACAGCCCTTGGACAGCCTGAACACCCAGTGATGACCTTATACCAGAAGATAACATACCAAACAAGCCTAATTAGTCAATGAGACTTTGTTCACGATTTAAATCTTGGAGAAGTTTGTTAAAACCTTAGAAAGTTTTAAAGCACACACCTAAATAGGATTAAAGTCCTGATAAAGGCAAAACATAGAAACTGGTTTTTCTGGGCAGGCAAAGAGAAAACAACTCTTTAGATTTTCTTATCAAGAGCAGACCAACAAAGCGAGAAAACTTTTGAACAGAAAGTAGACTTTCAATCTTATACCCTTGTACTTTAAAATCCATTCACTTCGATCTTAGTCTGTCCTGACCACACCTAAAATTCCTTTCCAAGGATTTCCCTTCACAAACCTACACCTTCCTTTGCATTCAGAATTTGTCCCAAGCCATTTCTTTCCAGTCAATCTCATTTAGGACAAAATTGCTTTCTCTTACCTTGAACAAAAATGTATTCCCATTCCTTATATTTTTCTTATACATCTCCTACTTTTCTACATACAGAGTTGTTTCCCTTATTCCCATCAGTCTTAATTATATTTAGCAGAGTTTTTCACTCTTAGAAACCTTAGTCTCCAGTAAAAACTAAGGAGTAACCGATTTTGAACAGTCACACCAGAACTCCTTAGCAAATTTATGAAACAGTTAAGTACAAAGCATGTTCACCAACAGATTCAAATATCCTTCAGAAGTCAAAAGCACAAACTGATGTCCAGGAATCAACACTTCAGCACTTTATCCTGTTTGGAAAAGACCTAGATGTCCAATGAATTTAATCCCATTTATCATCCAAGTGAAACTTTAAGGCTTCAGGTTACCAAAGACTTTGAAAGGTATCTTAACAATTACCTATGAATACTTGGAAACAATTAACCATCATTTTAATCATTTTCTTTAAACTAACAAATTGCAAAGAGATAACAGAGTTTATATGACCTTCAGTAAACCTCAATAGAACAAGAGTTTCAGGCTTAGTAGTGATAATTTTCAAGACCTATCTTAGTTAAACCAACAAATTTAGTACCTATTTATGTCCCACCTAGAAAGTCAACCAATTTGCTCCCCAGTGTCCATTTTTACCTGAGACACTGGTGGAGGAATCTGGAGTGGGCAGTGTTAAGTCCGGGGACAGGAGAGGGAGCCCCTGCGCCTGAGGCACCGGGGATGGCCTAGAAGCCAGCTACAGGCCAAATCGGGGCTGCAGAAACAGGAGGAGGGGGAGGGGAGACAGGGAAAGGGTTCCCGGTTCTAGAGCTCATCAGCTCCGACAGAGGGGCAGACGCCACGTTTTCCCGCCAACAAGGGGGAACAGGCAGTCCACATCAGGCCAGAGAAGACAGGGAATTTCCCTGAAACAGAGGGACTTTCAGCAGCTGCTTGGGAATATTCCTTAAAGTCTCTGTCCCCAGATAGACCAACCCCAGTTGGCTCCAATTACATTCTTGCACCCGGGAGGTGAGGGAGGCAGGAGCCCCTACATCCACTAGGAGGAGGAATAGGAAGGGAGAGTCAGAGTCCCCTCTGCTAGGGAGCCTGTGTTTGCTCCATCAACCTCAGTTTATTCGGAGGCCTATGTAGATAATTATCCAATACATCAGGCGGGAGTTTACTGGTCTGGTTGTGACCAAACACGTTCTGCAAAAGGCCCAGAGGTCCGGGTCCTGATTTAGAGCCCTGAAGGCCTGGGATGGACCTGTACCTCCATCCATCTGCCCTGTTTCCTGTAGAAGAGATGGCACTGACAGATCTTACCGAGGCCATGTGGTGTTACAGGAACTCAGTCCTTTCCCAAGTTTTCAATCAGAATTGTTTCTAGTGGGTTAAAAGGCACCCCAAGGAAGAGTCCTTGGGGACTGAAGAAGACAGAAGGTTCATTATCTAGAAAATCCCCCCGACTTCCAGGTGGCGTCCCATGTGCAGGATATGTCAGAGGTTCCTGGTGTCAAAGTGACCCTAGGAGCCCTGGATCAAAACGGCTATGACCACCACCTCCAGTAAAGGCCCCTGTAGGAGGGATGCTAACGTCGCCCTGCCTCCCCATCACATCCTAGGCTACAGGTGGGTGCTGGCTACGGAACGAAATACCGTGCCTTTTAGGTTGTGCCATGAAAGTCATGCTTTATTTTACCTGCCTTGAAGAACTTGCCTTTTTAACCCATGAAGAACACTAGAAAAGTTTTATAGGGGAAATCACCGAATTTTGTAGCTTGAGTAGTTAGTAGATGACACTGACAGAAAACAGTAAAGATAGAAATCCATCACGGTCTAAGCAATATTCCAACCCATTGTAGTCCTTATGGCTAACTTTCCTAGGAAACGGTCCCCAGTTGGGTTTTCCTTCCATTGCAAACTGGTTTCGGCCGGCTCCCAGTGGAGGTCCCGAGGCCAGAGGCCGCTAGACCAGGGATGTGGCAAGGGATCACATTAGATCAATCAGGAGGAAACCTCACATGGGAGTCTAAAGATTGGCAGCTGTCCTGTGACTTAGGGGGCTGTCCTGTGTCCAAGACAGACAACTTTGTATGAGGACAGGAATAAAGAGAGGGCATCAAGTTACCATCCAAGCCAGGTACAAATTCCGGCCCAAACGCAGGCTTTCTCCTCCCCGTAGAGTAGCCACAGGCTAGAGAACTGGAGCCTGAGCAATGGACAAGAAAGTGCTCCAAGAAGGCTGTACTCCCTGAAGGGCCCCAGGAATGTGAGTAAAGGAAGAGGAGAGAGTCCTCACCGAGTTTGCACCACGGCTCAGAGTCCAGATGAGACTCTGCTCTCAAAGCCTCATGTTTGGGCACCATATGATGCAGGAAAAGATGTCAGGGTTCAAAGCCAATGGCCAAAAAATAATTCTTTTTTTTTAAAAGATTTTATTTATTCATTCATGAGAGGCACAGAGAAAGAGAGAGGCAGAGACGCAGGCAGAGGGAGAAGCAGGCTCCAAGCAGGGAGCCCAACGTGGGACTCGATCCTGGAACCCCAGGATTACGCCCTGGGCCAAAGTCTGGCGCCAAACCACTAAGCCACCCAGGGATCCCCAAGAAAGAATTCTTGAGACATCTTTGGTGCAAAAAAGGTGGTTTTAATTAAAGCATGGGGACAGGACCCGTGGGCAGGAAGAGCTGCCCTGGGGTCATGAAGGGTGGCCCATTATATATTTTCAAGTTGGGAGGGGGTCAGGGAGAGAGTGAGGCTCTAAAAATTTTGGAAGCAAGGTTTCCAGGACCTACAGGGGGCTAGCTGTTGTTGGGAAAAGATCATTTATTACCGTCTAATAAAGCCTGAGTCATGAGACCCTTCAGATGTATATCGGTGGGTCACATTGCTCGAGGGATGATTGCCAACATGTATCTTGGGGGATTTAGAGATAAAGGAAGTTCTAAAGGAATTTTTATATGTGAAAGTAGACTTATAGGATCCTAGGGGTCGGGCTAGGATTGCCTGTCGCCCTCAGCAGTGTTCACATTGAGGCAGCTGAGTCACTAGAGGAAGGTCACTCTGTTTCAAGAATGTGTCAATGGACTCTAGGGAGTAAGGAAATTTAATAATTTCCCTCTGCCTTTGTTTCCCACATCACTCAGCACACATTGAGAAAACTTGGGGAAAGGAATGTGTGGTGAAAATGAATACAGAAAGAAAATTGGGCATGCTAGAAATCCAGGGTTACTTGTGAATTCAGGATCTCTCTGGAAATCCAACTCCATGGAGTTGGCCTGCTTCTGCATCCCTGCCCCATTTAGAGCATTTGTGTGCATTTCCCTTCCCAAGACTGACATTGCACCTAAAGACTTCTGGATATGCAAAGCTGAGAGGAAAATCTTTTCCTGGAGGCCTATGAATTCTGACAGAAGACAGATGAAAAAAAAAAAAAAAAGAAAAAAAAAAAAAGAGTTTCTTGGGACACCTGGGTGGTGCAGCAGTTGAGCAGCTGCCTTTCTTTCAGGGCGTGATCCCAGAGCCCTGCATTGGGGTCCCCACAGGGAGCCTGCTTCTCCCTCTGCCTGTGTCTCTGCCTCTCTCTGTATCTCTCATTAATAAATACATAAAATTTAAAAAAAAAAAAGAAAGAATTTCTTTATTCCTGCAACCTGCATAGCACAGGAGGCCTCAGTGTTGACCAACTCAAAGGGCCAGTTAGAACTTAGGACTCCTAATTTAGTAGGGGAAGGGGGAAGAACAGCTTCCATGGGAAGAACAAGGTTTCTTTAGGAAAGACAGATGTGTTTTTAGGAAAACAAACAGCAGATAATAGAGTTTGGGATCATGTTTGTTTATATAGGTATGGGTGGTCTGGCTTCTTCATGCCCCTGAGACTCTCCCAGAGAGGGGGATTTATGGTAGGTTTACTTGATCTCTCTGCTAGGCTTAGAAGTCACCCTGAGAGGGAAATTATGGCAGTTGTCGTTTTCACAGATGCTGCTTTTAGTCAGGTAAGGCAAGCTTTGAGAAGGCTCCTTTCTGCATCTGTTGGATTAGATGTCTTGAATTTAAGATAATCTCCATATTAATTCTGGGGTTCTGAGTGGGTCCCCAACAGTCTCAAACTCTTTCCTGGTTTTAAAAAGAAAGTGAAAAAGTGGAAGCCTGTCAGGAGTATAAGAATCTTCCAATGACAGACAGCTCAGTGGCTGGTAGGAAAGGCCCTATGAATGTATTCCATTACTCCCTAGAAAAAGATGTCCATTTATTTCCAGTCAGCTCTAAAGCTACCAGGGCACTGCTCTCTCACTGCAGATACAATTGTTGGCAAGTGAAATGAATCCTGACGAGTAAAGCTATAATACAACAACTGAAAGTATGTGAGAAAGTAAGCAATGACATCCTTTTCTTTTTTGTAATATATATATATTTAAAGAAATTATATATGTATTCAACAGAGAGAGAGAGAGCACAAGCGGGGGCGGGGGGTGGGGAAGAGACAAAGGGAGAGGGAGAAGCAGGTTCCCCACTGAGCAGGGAGCTGACTTGGGGCTCGATCCCAGGACCCTGGGATCATGACCTGAGCTGAAGGCAGACGGATGCCCAACCAACTGAGCCACCCTGGTGCCCCAAGGATGTTCATTTCTTAATAGGAAAATTGTTATGCCTTATGAGATGATAATTAGTTATTTAAAATGTCAGTGTTTTGCCTTGAGGGGAAGTTTCCTCATGATTGTCCCTGGGTGGAGCCAGGCTCTTGACCTACCTTATCTTTAGTACCTCCCCAAATCCTACCTATGCGGAATATAACAGGAGGGCTTTCAGATAAATACATATCAACACAGCCTAGAGACACCCTGTCGGGCTGGCACAACTTGTTTCTGTTTGGGGGAACCTAAGAAAGTGGAAGATAAACTTCCTTTTAGTTTCAATGAAGAAAAGGCCTCAATCCTGCTCAAGCATTGACTATCTGTGGTTCTCAAAATTCTGTTATTTTAGGACTGCATCTTTGGTTAGCATCAGCCAAAACAATCACATGACTAGTGCTGCTCTAAGTTGCATATTTTAATACTGAAATGGGAGGCCTTACAAAGCCACAGGGTGCAAGGAAAGAAGAGCACTGAGAGTCGGAAATGAAAGAGGCAGAATTGTGCTCTTGCAATGTGGAAGTTGGAAGGGGAAATCCATTCTGTTTGTGTGTCACAGTCCCATCACAACAAACATGGAAGTGACCTCTGGACATTAGATGGTTGCAGAGAGAAAGCCACCACGTCAGGCTTAAGAGATACAGCACTCCCCATTTTATAACATCTGCCTTCTTCCCATTAGCAATTTGAGTGTTCAGTAGAGGGTCACAAAACCTATCCCACTCATCTTCCTACAGCTGATTCCATGGCAGGTACGCAGCACCAAGCCACAACGTGGCTCCTCCCTGGTGAGGAGGCAGCTGCTGTCTGTCCCCGCAGGCTTGTAGGAGCCGTGCTGCACAGGACCTCACTCCAGGACTGGACCTTAGGGGCAACTAGCTGAAGCATGCATGTCCAGAGGAGCGGGGAACAAATTAGTCCCCGCTTCTCCATTGTGGAAGAGTAAGAAAAATTAAGGATGAACAAATTAGAGAAAACAAATGCAAGTACAGCTATGGAGATGCTGTGCTAACATATTCAGAAGAACACACTAAAAAAAAAAGAAATGTCTTAAAAGAGGATAACTTAACTTGTGAAGAACATTATTTATGCCCCACAAATAAATTAACTACAGATGAAAAGAAACATCTTCCTAGTCCTCTTAAGTAGCCAAGTTCTAGCCCTTTAGAACTTGGTTTTCTAGGCTTCGATCTTTTTTTTTTTTTTTTTTGAGGGAGCATAGGTGAGCAGGGGGGAGGGGCAGAGGAAGAGAGAATGAGAGAGAATCTCAAGCAGACTCCCAGCTGAGCTTGGAGTCCAACACAGGGCTCTATCCCACAACCCTGAGGTTGTGACCTGAGCCGAAATCAAGAATTGGGGCACTTATCCAACTGAGCTACCCAGGAGCCCCAAGGGAGACAGAGAATCTTAAGCAGGCTCCATGCTCAACGCAGAGCCTGATCCCAGGACCTTGAGATCACGACCTGAGCCAAAATCAAGAGTTGGATGCTTAACCGACTGAGCCGTCAGGCTTTGTCTTATTATGGTTTTGATACTTTGATTCCTTCTCTCTTCTTGACTTATGATCAGACCATTACAAAATGTTTCTATATGAACACTCCCCTTTTTCTTTTCTTTTTGTTTTTTTACTTTGAAGCATAATATACATATGAATATCAGTAATGATGCACACTCAAGTAATAACCTCTCAGAGAAAGAAACATAGCATCAGCAACCAACCCTGGGCACCTCCTCTTATATATTCCATCTCTTACGTTCATTTTCACCATGTGTCTGGGGCAGTGGCGCTGGTGGGCACAGGACCTCCACCTCACACCACAGAGGCAGTAGCTGTGTAACTCTGGGCAGTTTCCTCACTGCTGAGCCTCCATCTCCTCACACGTATATGGTGAGGGGACACCTATCTCACAAGCTTGTGTGCTAAGTACATGGGAACCCTGCCTCTGAGCCGCATCAGCAGGCCTGAGAAACAGAGACCACAAGTCAGGATGTTAAACACTCTACGTTATTCTTTTGCACAAATGTCTCTTCTCCATCCCCTTACTTACTATCAGGACTGAATATACACTACTATGGATAGATAATCCAGTGATTAATTTTCAACAATGTTTTGTCAGAGGAAAGGGAGATTTTGGTTGTCACAATAGCTGGAAAGCAGTTCTGACTTTAATGGAAGGGCCAGGGCTGCCAAACATGCAACATGCAGCACAACACCACACAGCAAAACGTGGCCTCGTCCAGAATGCTGTTAACATTCCCTCTGAGAAACAAAACCATGTCTGAGAATCCAGAAGGAAAGAAATAAGGCTCAAACAAGTCTCTTAAACATGTAGATCAATGTTTATATTCTATAATTATATAGTTTTTCCAGTGTCTATATTATATAATCTCTGTCATATTTTAAAACCATAATTTTTTATTCTATTTGAAGAAGGAAAGAGAACAGCTGATCATTTGGTTTTGTGTTTGTGGAAAATATAAGTACATAGAAAATAAATTTGCTTAATGAAAACTAGAATGGGAAAGGTCTCTCTCTCTCTCTCTTTATATATATATATATATATAGGGGATCCCTGGGTGGCGCAGCGGTTTGGCGCCTGCCTTTGGCCCAGGGCGCGATCCTGGAGACCCGGGATCGAATCCCACATCAGGCTCCCGGTACATGGAGCCTGCTTCTCTCTCCGCCTGTGTCTCTGCCTCTCTCTCTCTCTCTCTCTCTATGACTATCATAAAAAAAAAAAATTATATATATATATATGCAGTTTAATAAATTGGGGTACTCATTCATAAATAGTGTATTCTACAGTCATAAAATCACATCATAGAAGACTCGCTGGCATGGGAAAATACTAGTGTTATGTGGCTAAATGATAAAGAAGGATAAAAAACAGACAAATAGAAATCACAATTAAAAGACGTGCAAAGGAAAATATAACCCAGACACCAAAAAGAGAGAGAGAGAGAGAGAAGAAAAGAAAAGAAAAGAAAAGAAAGAAAAGAAAAGAAAAGAAAAGAAAAGAAAAGAAAAGAAAAGAAAAGAAAGCAAAAGAAACTGCCCCTGAGAGTAACAAGACTGGATATTAACTAAGACTTCAAAGTAGCCATTATAAATATATTCACAGAACTACATGTAACCATAGTTTACAAAGTAATATGATGACAATGCCATCAAAAGAGAAAATATCAAAAAAAAAAAAAAAAAGAAAAAAAAAAAAAAAAAAAAAAAAGAGAAAATATCAATAAGAGCCGAAATTATTTTTAAAAATAGAAATTCTGAAGTTGAAACTAAAATGACTAAAATGAAACATCCACTGGACAGTAAATTTGAATTGGCAGAAAAAAGTGAGCACACTTTAAGGTAGATCAATACTGATTATGCAATCTATAGAATGGAAAAGGAATAATGAAGAGATATGAATACAGCCTTACAAAATTTGTGGAACAATACTAAGGGCACCAACATATATTAAACAGAAATAGAAGGAGAAACGAGAAAGGACCAAAAAGAATATTCCAAGAAATAATGGCTGAAAATTTTCCAAAGTTATTAAAAAACATTACTCCAGGACGCTCAATAAATTCTACACTGGATAAATACAAAGAGTTCCATAACAGATACATCCTACTATAAATGTTCAAGGCTAAGAACAAGGAGAAAATCTTAAAAGCACAAAAACAACTCATCACTTACAAGGGAACCCTAATAAGATTGACGACAGACTTCTCACTAGAAGCAATGGAATTCAGGAGGAGTACATTTTCAAATGCTCAAAGAAAAAAAAATGTCAACCAGGATTTCTCTATCTAGTAAATATTTCATAGATTAAGATGAAATAAAGACTTTCCCAAATGAACAAAAGCTAAGATAACTTGTTGCCTGTGTCACTTTACACAAAATACTAAAGGAGGGGGTCTGAGTGGCTCAGTCAGTGAAGTACCTGCCTTTGGCTCAGGTTCTGATCTCCAGGTCCTGGGATGGAGCCTTGCCTCAGGCTCCTCACTCATCGGGAACCCTGCTTCTCCCTCTTCCTCTGCCTCCTGCTCCCCCGTTTGTTCTCTCTCTTTCTCTCTGTCAAATAAATAAATAAAATCTTAAAAATAGAGGAATACTAAAGGAAGTCTTGAAAGCTAGTGACCCCAGTGGTAATTCAAATACATATACCAACAAAAAATCAGAGCATAGCAAAGATAATTATGTAATTACAATAGTATAAATGTATATTTACTTTCTTTTCTTAATTTAAAAAGCAGTATATAAAAATATGTATATGGTATATTGTTAGGCCTACAATATATAGAAATACATTTGTCAACAACAGCACAAAAGAGATGAATTGCAGCAAAGCTGTATTGTGCTCAGGAAATGTTTCTACATGATAACCTGAATTCATTCAGAAAAAAATGAAGATAATCCGAAATGATAAGTAAAAAGCTTAATATAACAAAAGTTTTAAAACACAGAGAGAGAGAGAGCACAAGCGGGGGCGGGGGGTGGGGAAGAGACAAAGGGAGAGGGAGAAGCAGGTTCCCCACTGAGCAGGGAGCTGACTTGGGGCTCGATCCCAGGACCCTGGGATCATGACCTGAGCTGAAGGCAGACGGATGCCCAACCAACTGAGCCACCCTGGTGCCCCAAGGATGTTCATTTCTTAATAGGAAAATTGTTATGCCTTATGAGATGATAATTAGTTATTTAAAATGTCAGTGTTTTGCCTTGAGGGGAAGTTTCCTCATGATTGTCCCTGGGTGGAGCCAGGCTCTTGACCTACCTTATCTTTAGTACCTCCCCAAATCCTACCTATGCGGAATATAACAGGAGGGCTTTCAGATAAATACATATCAACACAGCCTAGAGACACCCTGTCGGGCTGGCACAACTTGTTTCTGTTTGGGGGAACCTAAGAAAGTGGAAGATAAACTTCCTTTTAGTTTCAATGAAGAAAAGGCCTCAATCCTGCTCAAGCATTGACTATCTGTGGTTCTCAAAATTCTGTTATTTTAGGACTGCATCTTTGGTTAGCATCAGCCAAAACAATCACATGACTAGTGCTGCTCTAAGTTGCATATTTTAATACTGAAATGGGAGGCCTTACAAAGCCACAGGGTGCAAGGAAAGAAGAGCACTGAGAGTCGGAAATGAAAGAGGCAGAATTGTGCTCTTGCAATGTGGAAGTTGGAAGGGGAAATCCATTCTGTTTGTGTGTCACAGTCCCATCACAACAAACATGGAAGTGACCTCTGGACATTAGATGGTTGCAGAGAGAAAGCCACCACGTCAGGCTTAAGAGATACAGCACTCCCCATTTTATAACATCTGCCTTCTTCCCATTAGCAATTTGAGTGTTCAGTAGAGGGTCACAAAACCTATCCCACTCATCTTCCTACAGCTGATTCCATGGCAGGTACGCAGCACCAAGCCACAACGTGGCTCCTCCCTGGTGAGGAGGCAGCTGCTGTCTGTCCCCGCAGGCTTGTAGGAGCCGTGCTGCACAGGACCTCACTCCAGGACTGGACCTTAGGGGCAACTAGCTGAAGCATGCATGTCCAGAGGAGCGGGGAACAAATTAGTCCCCGCTTCTCCATTGTGGAAGAGTAAGAAAAATTAAGGATGAACAAATTAGAGAAAACAAATGCAAGTACAGCTATGGAGATGCTGTGCTAACATATTCAGAAGAACACACTAAAAAAAAAGAAATGTCTTAAAAGAGGATAACTTAACTTGTGAAGAACATTATTTATGCCCCACAAATAAATTAACTACAGATGAAAAGAAACATCTTCCTAGTCCTCTTAAGTAGCCAAGTTCTAGCCCTTTAGAACTTGGTTTTCTAGGCTTCGATCTTTTTTTTTTTTTTTTGAGGGAGCATAGGTGAGCAGGGGGGAGGGGCAGAGGAAGAGAGAATGAGAGAGAATCTCAAGCAGACTCCCAGCTGAGCTTGGAGTCCAACACAGGGCTCTATCCCACAACCCTGAGGTTGTGACCTGAGCCGAAATCAAGAATTGGGGCACTTATCCAACTGAGCTACCCAGGAGCCCCAAGGGAGACAGAGAATCTTAAGCAGGCTCCATGCTCAACGCAGAGCCTGATCCCAGGACCTTGAGATCACGACCTGAGCCAAAATCAAGAGTTGGATGCTTAACCGACTGAGCCGTCAGGCTTTGTCTTATTATGGTTTTGATACTTTGATTCCTTCTCTCTTCTTGACTTATGATCAGACCATTACAAAATGTTTCTATATGAACACTCCCCTTTTTCTTTTCTTTTTGTTTTTTTACTTTGAAGCATAATATACATATGAATATCAGTAATGATGCACACTCAAGTAATAACCTCTCAGAGAAAGAAACATAGCATCAGCAACCAACCCTGGGCACCTCCTCTTATATATTCCATCTCTTACGTTCATTTTCACCATGTGTCTGGGGCAGTGGCGCTGGTGGGCACAGGACCTCCACCTCACACCACAGAGGCAGTAGCTGTGTAACTCTGGGCAGTTTCCTCACTGCTGAGCCTCCATCTCCTCACACGTATATGGTGAGGGGACACCTATCTCACAAGCTTGTGTGCTAAGTACATGGGAACCCTGCCTCTGAGCCGCATCAGCAGGCCTGAGAAACAGAGACCACAAGTCAGGATGTTAAACACTCTACGTTATTCTTTTGCACAAATGTCTCTTCTCCATCCCCTTACTTACTATCAGGACTGAATATACACTACTATGGATAGATAATCCAGTGATTAATTTTCAACAATGTTTTGTCAGAGGAAAGGGAGATTTTGGTTGTCACAATAGCTGGAAAGCAGTTCTGACTTTAATGGAAGGGCCAGGGCTGCCAAACATGCAACATGCAGCACAACACCACACAGCAAAACGTGGCCTCGTCCAGAATGCTGTTAACATTCCCTCTGAGAAACAAAACCATGTCTGAGAATCCAGAAGGAAAGAAATAAGGCTCAAACAAGTCTCTTAAACATGTAGATCAATGTTTATATTCTATAATTATATAGTTTTTCCAGTGTCTATATTATATAATCTCTGTCATATTTTAAAACCATAATTTTTTATTCTATTTGAAGAAGGAAAGAGAACAGCTGATCATTTGGTTTTGTGTTTGTGGAAAATATAAGTACATAGAAAATAAATTTGCTTAATGAAAACTAGAATGGGAAAGGTCTCTCTCTCTCTCTCTTTATATATATATATATATATAGGGGATCCCTGGGTGGCGCAGCGGTTTGGCGCCTGCCTTTGGCCCAGGGCGCGATCCTGGAGACCCGGGATCGAATCCCACATCAGGCTCCCGGTACATGGAGCCTGCTTCTCTCTCCGCCTGTGTCTCTGCCTCTCTCTCTCTCTCTCTCTCTATGACTATCATAAAAAAAAAAAATTATATATATATATATGCAGTTTAATAAATTGGGGTACTCATTCATAAATAGTGTATTCTACAGTCATAAAATCACATCATAGAAGACTCGCTGGCATGGGAAAATACTAGTGTTATGTGGCTAAATGATAAAGAAGGATAAAAAACAGACAAATAGAAATCACAATTAAAAGACGTGCAAAGGAAAATATAACCCAGACACCAAAAAGAGAGAGAGAGAGAGAGAAGAAAAGAAAAGAAAAGAAAAGAAAAGAAAAGAAAGAAAGAAAAGAAAAGAAAAGAAAAGAAAAGAAAAGAAAAGAAAAGAAAAGAAAAGAAAGCAAAAGAAACTGCCCCTGAGAGTAACAAGACTGGATATTAACTAAGACTTCAAAGTAGCCATTATAAATATATTCACAGAACTACATGTAACCATAGTTTACAAAGTAATATGATGACAATGCCATCAAAAGAGAAAATATCAATAAGAGCCGAAATTATTTTTAAAAATAGAAATTCTGAAGTTGAAACTAAAATGACTAAAATGAAACATCCACTGGACAGTAAATTTGAATTGGCAGAAAAAAGTGAGCACACTTTAAGGTAGATCAATACTGATTATGCAATCTATAGAATGGAAAAGGAATAATGAAGAGATATGAATACAGCCTTACAAAATTTGTGGAACAATACTAAGGGCACCAACATATATTAAACAGAAATAGAAGGAGAAACGAGAAAGGACCAAAAAGAATATTCCAAGAAATAATGGCTGAAAATTTTCCAAAGTTATTAAAAAACATTACTCCAGGACGCTCAATAAATTCTACACTGGATAAATACAAAGAGTTCCATAACAGATACATCCTACTATAAATGTTCAAGGCTAAGAACAAGGAGAAAATCTTAAAAGCACAAAAACAACTCATCACTTACAAGGGAACCCTAATAAGATTGACGACAGACTTCTCACTAGAAGCAATGGAATTCAGGAGGAGTACATTTTCAAATGCTCAAAGAAAAAAAAATGTCAACCAGGATTTCTCTATCTAGTAAATATTTCATAGATTAAGATGAAATAAAGACTTTCCCAAATGAACAAAAGCTAAGATAACTTGTTGCCTGTGTCACTTTACACAAAATACTAAAGGAGGGGGTCTGAGTGGCTCAGTCAGTGAAGTACCTGCCTTTGGCTCAGGTTCTGATCTCCAGGTCCTGGGATGGAGCCTTGCCTCAGGCTCCTCACTCATCGGGAACCCTGCTTCTCCCTCTTCCTCTGCCTCCTGCTCCCCCGTTTGTTCTCTCTCTTTCTCTCTGTCAAATAAATAAATAAAATCTTAAAAATAGAGGAATACTAAAGGAAGTCTTGAAAGCTAGTGACCCCAGTGGTAATTCAAATACATATACCAACAAAAAATCAGAGCATAGCAAAGATAATTATGTAATTACAATAGTATAAATGTATATTTACTTTCTTTTCTTAATTTAAAAAGCAGTATATAAAAATATGTATATGGTATATTGTTAGGCCTACAATATATAGAAATACATTTGTCAACAACAGCACAAAAGAGATGAATTGCAGCAAAGCTGTATTGTGCTCAGGAAATGTTTCTACATGATAACCTGAATTCATTCAGAAAAAAATGAAGATAATCCGAAATGATAAGTAAAAAGCTTAATATAACAAAAGTTTTAAAAGGAGGTTTTTTTTATAAAAAAAATATTTATTTATTCATGAGAGACACAGAGAGAGAGAGGCACAGACACAGGCAGAGGGAGAAGCAGGCCCCATGCAGGGAGCCGGACGTGGGACTCGATCCCTGGTCTCCAGGATCATACCCTGGGCTGAGGGCAGTGCTGAACCGCTGAGCCACCCGGGCTGCCCATAACAAAGTTTTAAATTTATAATCATTCTCTTCTAATTTAGGCTTTAAAATATATAAAATATTATAAAGTGATAATAATAACTAGGTTTGTTGGGTCTGTGAGATTAACACAAATAACACACACATAACTTACACTACATGGGACGCCTGGGTGGCTCAGCAGTTGGGCAGTTGCCTTTGGCTCAGGTCATGGTCCCAGGATCCAGGATCAAGTCCCGCATCTGGCTCCTGTGGGGAGCCTGCTTCTCCTCTGCCTGTGGCTCTGCCTCTCTCTCTCTGCGTCTCTCATGAATGAATAAATAAATCTTAAAAATAAAAGCAACTAATACCACAAAAAGGAAGGATAGAGAATGGAACTACATAGGAGGAACATTTTTTTTTAATTGTATTTATTTATTTGATGTAGAGAGAAAGAAAGCACAAGCAGGAGGAGTGAGAGAGCAGAAGCAGACTCCCTGCTGAGCAGGGAGCCTGACTGGGGCTCCATTCCAGGAGCCTGAGGTCATGACCTGAGCCAAAGGTAAAAGGCACCACCCAGGTGCCCCAGGAGGAACAGTTCTGTATCTCACCGAAATTAAATATAAATCTGAAGCTGATTCTGATAAGATGCTTACAGTAAGTTCTAGAGTAACCATTAAGGAAATAACTCAAAAATATACAATGAAAATCACTAAAGAAATTAAATGCTACCTTAGAAAACATTAACTCAATGCAAAAAAAAAAAAAAAAAACAACCCACAGACCATTAAAGGAGTAATAGTGTAAAAGAAGATATGAGACACATATAAAACAAAAAGCAAAATGGTAGACATAAATCCAACTATATCAATAGGAATGTTAAATGTGAATGGATTACAGAATCCAGTAAAAAAAAAAGCAATAAACATCTCGTCAAATTAGATGTTAAAAAGCAAGATCCAATTTTATGCTATCTCAAAAGACTTATTGTAGACTCAAAAATGGAAAGAGATTGCAAGTAAAATAATGGAAAAAGATATATCATGCAAACGGTAACCACAGAAAGCTGGAGTGGCTACACTAACATGGACTTCATTTTAAAAATAATTTTACTTTAATTTCAGTTAGTTAACATACAGTGTTATATTAGTTTCTGGTGTACAATGCAGTGATTCAACACTTCCAAACGACACCCGATGCTCATCACGGTAAGTGCCTTCCGTAATCCCCATCACCTATCTCACCATGTTTCCTACCTCCCCTCTGGTGATCATCAGCGTGTTTTTTGTAAAGAGTCTCTTTTTTGGTTTGCCTCTCTCTCTTTTATCTCTTTGCTCATTTGTTTTATTTTTGAGTGAAATCGCATGGTATTTGTCTTTCTCGGACTGATTTATTTCACTTAGCATAATACTCTCTAGCTTCATCCACATCATTACAAATGGCAAGATCTCATTCTTTTTTCTATCCAAGTAATATTTCATTGTATACATGTACCATATTTTCTTTATCCATTCATCAATCAATGGATACTTGGGCTGTTTCCATAATTTGGCTGTTGTAAATAATGCTGCTGTAAACATTGGAGTCCAGGTATCCCTTTGAATTAATATTTTTGTATTCTTTGGGTAAATTCCTAGTAGTGCAATTGCTAAATCATATGGTAGTTCTATTTTTAACCTCTTGAGGATCCTCCATACTGTTTTCCACAGTGGCTACACCAGCTTGCACCACCAACGGGATAAGAGGGCTCCCCTTTCTCCACATCCTCGCCAACACCTGCTGTTGATTTTAGCCATCCTGACAGGTGTGAGGTGGTATCTCATTGTGGTTTTGATTTGTATTTCGCTGGTGATGAGTGATGTTGAACATCTTTTCCTGTGACTCTTGGCCACCTGGGTGTCTTCTTTGGAAAAATGTCTATTCATGTCTTCTGCCCATTTTTATTGAGATTATTCAATTTTGGGGTGCTGAGTTTTATAAGTTCTTTATTTTGGACACTAACCCTTCAACAGATATGTTATTTGCAAATACTTCTCCCATTCCATAAGTTGCATTTCAGTTTTGTTGATTGTTTCCTTTGCTGTGCAGAAGCTTTTTATTTGGATGTAGTTGCAATAACTTATTTTTGTTTTTGTTTCCTTTGCTTCAGGAGACATATCTGGAAAGAAGTTGCTATGGCCAATTGTCAAAGAAGTTACCATCTGTTTTCCCTTGGAGGATTTTTGTGGTTTCAGGTCTCACCTCTAGGTCTTTCAGCCATTTTGGATTTTTCTGTTTGATGTAAAAAGTGGTTCAGTTTCCTTCTTTTACATGTGGCTGTCCAGTTTTCCCAACAACATTGTTAAAGAGATTGTCTTTTTCTCATTGGATAATCTTTCCTGCTTTGTCAAAGATTAATTGACCATATATTTGTGGGTCATTTCTGGATTTTCTAGTCTGTCCTGTTGATGTGTCTATTTTTGTGCCTGTACCACACCGTTTTCATCACTACAACTTTGTAATAGGGCTTGAAGTCCAGAACTGCTTTGACTATGTGAGGTCTTTTGCAGTTCCATACAAATTTTAGGATCCTTTTGTTCTAACTCTGAAAAATGCTGTTGGCATTTTGATAGAGATTGCATTAAATGTGTAGACTGCTTTGGATAGTATAGACATTTTAACAATATTTGTTCTTCTGATCCATAAGCATGAAATGTCTGACAAAATAGACCCTAAAACAAAAATGTTACTGGAAATAGAGATATTTATTTATTATTTATTTTAAAAGATTTTATTTGTTTATTTGAGAGGGAGGTTGAGAATGAGTAGGGGGTAAAGAAGAGGGAGAGAAAAAAAGCAGAGTCCCTGCTGAGTACAGAGCTTTGAGATCATGACTTCGGCCAATATCCACAAACTACTCACAAAGCAAAGCCCAGGTCTCCATGGCTTCACTGGTGAAGTTTACTAAATATTTAAGGAAGGATTAATACCAATTCTCTAAGATTCCTTCAAAAAGTAGAAGATGAAGGACTACTTCTCAACTTAATCTGTGAAGGCAATATTACCCTGATACCAAAACAAGACAAAGACATTACAAGAAACTATAGATCAGGGATCCCTGGGTGGCGCAGCGGTTTGGCGCCTGCCTTTGGCCCAGGGCGCGATCCTGGAGACCCGGGATCGAATCCCACATCAGGCTCCCGGTGCATGGAGCCTGCTTCTCCCTCCGCCTGTGTCTCTGCCTCTCTCTCTCTGTGACTATCATAAACAAATAAAAATTAAAAAAAAAAGAAACTATAGATCAATATCTCTTATGAATATAAATCTAAAAATTCTCAATGAGATAATAAGTGGAATACAAAAAAAAACATAAAAAGAATTATACACCATAATCAAGTGGGACTTATTCCAAGAAGACAAGGTTGGTTTAACATTTGAAAATCAAATTAACATAGTAAACCATATCAATAGAATAAAAAGAAACTTCAAATCACATGATCATCTCAACAGATAAAGAGAAATCATTTGAAAAAATACAATAACTTTTCACAATAAAAACTGAATAAATTGTGATATAAGGAAAATTCTTCAACATGATGAAGAATACTAAAAACAAAATCTACAGTTACCATTACACTTACTGGTAAAAGACTAGATGTTTCATGCTAAAATCACATATAAAACAAGGATGTCCACTCTCGCCTATGTACCATTGCACCAGGGCAATTAGGAAGGAAAAAGAAATAAAAGGCAGAAGCAAAACTATGTCTATTCCTAGATGACATGATATTGTATACAGAAAATATTAAGGAATCACTAAAAAACTAATAGAACTAATAAATGAATTCAGCAAGTTTGCAGAATATAAAGTCAGTATACCAAAATCAACTGTATTTCTAGATGCTATTTACAATAGCATCAAAAATACTTAATAATAAAATGAAGTTTAGAACTTATACACTGAAAATTATAAAACAGTATTGAGAGAAATTAAATAAGATCTAAATAAATGGAAATGTATCCATGGTCATAAACTGGAAAACTTAATACTGTTAAAATGGCAATACTCTCCAAATTGATTTATAGACTCAATGCAATCCTTATCAGAATCTCAGTTGGGTTCTTCGTAGAAATTGACAAGATAATTGTGAAATTCACATGGAATTGCAAAGGGCTCAGAATAGTCAAAACAATCCAAAGGACCAAGTAAGAGAATGCACATTTTCCAATTTTAAAACATAACAACAAAGCAATAGTAATTGAGACAATATGGTGCTTCACAATATTCTGTGAAGTAAACAGAATAAAAATGAGATTCCAGAAATAAACATACATATCTATGATCAAATGATTTTTCACTAGGGTACCAAGACATCTGATGGGGAAAGGATAGACTTTGTAACAAATGGTGCTGGGACAACTGGACAGCCACAGGCAAAAGAGTGCAACTGCACCCTTGTCTCCCACCTTATACAAAAGTTAACTCAAAAGGGACCAAAGACATGTGTTGACAACATGGTAGAGGATCAGAACCCTCTCTACACTGCCCATGAAAATGGAAATGGTGCACTTGCTTTGGAAAACAGTCTGGCAGTTCCTCAAATGATCAGAGTTACCACATGACCCAGCAATTCCACTCCTGGTACGCATCTAAGAAAAATGAAAACATGTCCACACAAAACCTTGCACATGAAAGCTCAGAGAAGCAGTATTTATAATAGCTAAAAAGTCTAAACAACTCAAATGTCCATCAACTGACAAATGGGTAGACAGAATGTGGTATATTCATAGAATAAAGTTTCATGCTGCCATAAAAAGGAATGAAGTACTGATACATGTGTCAACACAGAAGAATTTGAAAAACATGCTAAGTGAAAGAGGTCAGTTACAACAGACCACATATTATACGATTCCATTCATATGGAACATCCAGAAGAGGGAAATCTAGACAGAAAGTAGATTATGGTTGCTTAAGGCTAGGGGAAGAGGAGTATACAGGAGTATACAGGAGTATACCTATTTAGGTAATAGCTAAATGGTACAGCTTTTCTTCTTGAGGTGGTGAAAATATTCTAAAGTGAACTGTGGAGATGCTTCAACACGTCCGTGAAAATGCTAAAAACCACTGATTTTTATACTTCAAATGGGTGAATTGTATTGATATGTGATTTATATCTCAAAGAAGCTATTATTTTTTATTAAAGACAGTATAAACGATGTGACACTATTTTTGCTTAAAAAAATAACTATGTGGGGGCACCTGAGTGGCTCAGTAGTTGAGTGTCTGCCTGGTTCAGGCTGTGATCCCGGGGTCCTAGGATTGAGTCCCACATCGGGCTCCCCACAGGGAGCCTGCTTCCCCCTCTGCCTGTGTCTTTGCCTCTCTCTCTGTATCTCTCATGAATAAATAAAGAGTCTTAAAAACAAAACAAAACTACGTATAGGTAGAAGTCCGGAAGGACATATAAGAAAATGTTTACTGTGCATATTGCCTCTCTCTTTGTGGTGTAATTATAGATTAATTTTATTGATTACTTCTACACGTGTGTTTTGTTTTTCAAATTTTATTATTTTGCAATAAGAACAAAAGTATTTGGAACATGAAAGTCAATAAACATATTGCAAGACAGCTTTCTTTTTATTTATTTATTTATTTATTTATTTATTTATTTATTTATGATAGTCACAGAGAGAGAGAGAGAGAGGCAGAGACACAGGCAGAGGGAGAAGCAGGCTCCATGCACCGGGAGCCCGACGTGGGATTCGATCCCGGGTCTCCAGGATCGCACCCTGGGCCAAAGGCAGGCGCCAAACCGCTGCGCCACCCAGGGATCCCCGCAAGACAGCTTTCTAAATTAGTTTATTAACCCCAAATTCTTCAACACATCACAAAAAGAATTTTCCCATCATGAACATTTTCCTCATTTATTTCATTTGCCCACAGGCCATAGATTAATCAGCAAGCACATCAGGAACTTCCTGGTTGCTAAATGCAGAGGACGTTTTCTGCCTGTCTTTCTTGTTTACTTGCCTTGAATAGTGCTGACCATTCCCTCCTCAAGACCATCACCAGGCAGTGTCGGACACATTTTACATGCTCCAGAAGTACGTGCTGCATAACTGAAGTCTGAGCATCCGCTGATTTAGGATTTTTTTTTTTTTAATTTTTTAATTTATTTATGATAGTCACACAGAGAGAGAGAGAGGCAGAGACACAGGCAGAGGGAGAAGCAGGCTCCATGCACCGGGAGCCTGACGTGGGATTCGATCCCGGGTCTCCAGGATCGCGCCCTGGGCCAAAGGCAGGCGCCAAACCGCTGCGCCACCCAGGGATCCCTGATTTAGGATTTAAAACTAAGGCATATGGAAGAATTGGAGGACAAACTATGTAATTTAGTGCTGTATTTCCTGGTTTGGAGCACAAATGCTATTTCACAGGTGAGAAAGATGAAGCCAGCAGTAGCATTTATGCCAAATGCACTTCACAAATAGAGATGTCATGGAGGCCGGTTCAAGAGGAAGGAGGACTTTCTTGCCAGCTACGTTCTGTGCTTCCTGGAAAGAGTCTGTGTCTAACTAGAGTGGTCCAGCAGGTTCCCCAGTGTGGCTCTGCTTTCTTTCCCCCATGCCAACCCCTCCTCTTTATGTCACTGCTGATGAATGAAATGCCCTTCTTTTTCTTTTTTTAAGATTTTATTTATGTATTTGAGAGAGAGAGAGAGAGAGAGAGAGAGTAGGAGAGAGAGAGAGAGAGAGAATCTGAAGTAGACTCCACACTGACCTCAGAGCCAGACACAGGGCTTGATCCCATGACTGTGAGATCATGACCGAGCTAAAACCAAGAGTCAGATGCTTAACCAACTGAGCCATCCAGGTGTCCCTGATATGCCCTTTTTTCTAACATCCACCTGTCAAGACCCAATTCTTAGCACTGGTGGCATCATCTGACCTGTCCCATGACATTCTTGTTCTTCTCACAGCAAACATCTTCCTTCCCTGAAGACCTTGGCTCTGTCCCTGACTATTCTTTCCTCTCCACCCCACCCATTGATTGGCCCTTGTTGGTTCTCATCCGTGCTCCAGGTAGAGAAAGGTGCTATTGGTGAAGGAACAGCATTTGTGTACGTTGAAGTTGAACTATGGCATGACCACGAAAAATGGTAAGGGTCCAATGTGGGTGAAGAAGGAAGTGGGAAGAGGGAAATGGAGCCAGATCAGGAAGGGCTCTGGGTGTCCCACTGTGATAGGACTGGTGTCCTTTCTGAAGAGGAGGAAGTGCCAGAGAGCTCTCTCTCCACACTTGCACAGGAAGCACTACCTAAGGACATGGTGAGAAGGGCCCTCTCCTGGGATTGGGCCTCTCCAATCCTAGGACCTTATCATGGACTTCCAGCCCCCAGAACTGTGAGAAAAAAAATGCTGGTTGTCCAAGCTACACATCCAAGGCGTGTTGTTAAGGTAGCCAAGCAGACTTGCACAAACCTCATCATCTCACTGGGAACCCTACGAGATACCTCATGCTTAACCCAAACTGTGCAGACTTGTGGCTTCCACTGCAAATCCACTTCTCACCCACTTCTCTGCTTTACAGTAAGTACCGTGATCAGCCAATCAGTCTCTTGAGTCAAATTCCCAGATTCACTTTCAATTCTTCTTTTTCCTCACTCTCTATGTTAGTTCATTAGCAAGTTCAGTGCCTCTCTCTGCAGGATATATCCTAAACCCATTCTCATTTCTCAAAATCTAATGGCACCACCCTAATCAACTTTCTTTAACCTGTTACTGCAGCTCCCTTCTAGTGGTTCATTCTCCTTTTTTACTCTGCTGCCCTTTACAAGCCATGGTCTACATAGCAAAAAAACAATCTTTACACTGCACGCCACATGACGTTACACTGCTGTTCAAAACCTCTGATGGGTTCCACTCCACAGAGAGGAGATCCAAGCCCAAGGGCCCCTGTGCACCTCCCACCTTGCCTTGGACGCTCCCTGCACCCACTAGGTCCCATTTTGTTTCTGCACACAGCAGGGCCTCAGTCTGGCCTCAGGGCATCTGGTATACCTGATAGAACCCTGGTGGGCCTGTTCCTCCCAGTAGATGTGGCTCCTTGCAGAGGCCTCCTGTCACCATGCTCTCCGAAGGACACCTCAATGTCTAAGTCTCCCCAGCACACAGAATAAAGCAGAATAAAGGCAGGCTGAATAAAGCCCACAAAGATGTCTTCCTCTTCATTCCAGGAAGCCATGGGCCGTCCTTGTACATTGCCAAGGGTGATTTCCATAGCAGGTGCATTAAAGGCTGCGAATCAGATGACCTTAAAATGGAGAGATTATTCGGGATTACCTGGGTGGGGCCCATGTAATCACAAGGACCCTTAAAAGCGGAAGACAAAGGCAGGATGGTCAGTTCAGATGCATAGGACAACAGATTCAACACTCCACTGCTGGTGTCGAAGGTGGAGGAAGGAGCGTAAGAACGAGTGTGGGCAGCCCACGTTATAGGAAGACGCAAGACCAGGTTCTCCCCTAGGGCCTCCAGAAAGGGCCGCCTGACTGTAGCCCGTGAGGCCCATGGCCGACTTCTGACCTCCAGAACTGGAAGGTGATAAATGTAGGCTGTTTAGGCCACTAAGTTGGTGATAATTTGGTACAGCAGTGAAAGGAAAATAATACAGTCCCGTTTTGGTTACTACACAGTGCTCATTACCACCCAGAATGATCTCGTCTAGTCACGCTGCCGGCGTCTCCCCGCGCCACAGGCTACTCTGCACCAAGCAGGAGCTCGGCGATCTTGCTCATGACAGTCTCCCTCGGCCCTGACTAGCACTGAACAAAGTGGGTGCTAAATAAAGATCTGTGGCTAAGAAGAGGCGAACAGAGACGTGAGGCATTAAGGCAGGTGCTCTTGTGTGTTTGACAGGCAAGTGAAGCAGAGGAACAGGATTAGGTTGGAAGGGAGTGAGAAATGCAGGACAGGAGCCGTCTCAGCAACATTGGGCATCTTCTCTCCTGCGGAAGCAGGGAGGTGGGCAGGCCGGGCTCCTGGTACTGCTGCTCTGGGAAATCCTCAGGGACCCAGATTCCCTGGATGTCCTTCCATCCTTACGGGATGGCTTCATCCTCCTGGTCCCAAGTGGCCTCCTAAGGAAAGCTTCCAGAAACTGCCACACAACCTGTCCCACTTCTAAAGCACTTGGTACCACAGACAGTGAAAAGGCCACTCTGCAAGCATTATAGGCCCCAGACAACAAACAGGCACATCATTGGAAGGGCTTGTATCAACGACTAAAGAATATTTTTTCTTGGGGGTAGATACAGGAAGCTTTTTACTGCTTTGGGCTTTTGTGTTTTCCATATGAATGGCGATGAGTATGAACTGCTCTTGTAATCAGGAAAATCTATTAAAAGCTTTTCAGGATAAGGGAGGATATCAGAGTGCAGGGCGTGACTGTAGCGATTTATGCGGAAATCCGGGCGGGCCGGTGTGCAGCTAAGGGGAGCACACGTAGCAGGTAGCCGGTGAGAGGAGGGCTAGTTCCAGATTCACCGGAGACCAGCTTTTACTCTTCCACTGTTGAGAATGTTTACAAACAGTCTGAAGGCTTGGGAGTTTAGGCTTAGTTATATTTTGACCTGGAGTTTATTTTCTTCACGAAATGACAGACTCTAAAGGAACAAAACGTGCACCACAGCTCAGGCTATAGACGAGGCCAGGGACATAAACACCGGATCTTGAAAATGTCGAGCCTGCAGCCCGCAGCCCACCATGCACAGGGAAACGGTCCAGTTGGAACCTGCTTCTTTCTGGTTGTTTTAGGCTGAACGAAATTATAAGTTAAAGTCAAATATTCTTTTGCATCAGCCTATGCTCCTTAGTGCCCTGGGCATGTCGACGGGAGCTCTGTAAGCACTCTGGTAACATAACTACATAGTTTGTAGTCTGTGGTGTAAATCAAGCTCCAAGCTGCCATTACTCTGAGCTGTAGGGGTTGGTGCATATATAATTTGATTCAATCTGTCAGGGTTCACAGGGTCAGCAGTTTGGGAGCAGAAGTTGGTCTGAGTCAGCTCCCAGGGCAGCTGTACAAAGAGGGCTCTGGCTTGGTGGGCAGACCAGAAACCTGGCCTGGAGCCTCTTCTCTGCAGGGCTGTGGGGCTGGTGTGGTGTGGACCTGAAGTGGGAGCGGCACATGTGGGGACCAGAGTGGGGAGGAAGCGATTTCTCGGCCAGCCAGGAACAGTTTCAGTCAGGCAGGATTAAGACAGAAATGAAGATCTGAGGTTCCAGACACCCTACACATTTTCCTTCTTGTCAGGGTTTCCAAAGAATCATACTTTTTGAAAAAAATTAACAGTGCAGTTTCAAGTTATTCCAGTTATTCCATAGTGTTTACTTTGCCTAGTTCCTGCTACAACTTCAAGCAGAAGGAGTATTTAGCTCCTCATATTTTACAGTAAGGCAGGTTCAAGAAGCTCTTAAATCCATGGAGCAAGAAAACATCAGCTACACATCCTAGGCAACAGGTAAAGACACATGTTGCCCAGGCAGTAAAATATTTTACTGAACAGCAATGACCTGGGTCAAAGCTCTTCCTTAATCGCAAAGCCTAATAACAGCATGGGATGGGAGGCGCCTCACGTACCTTACAGAGCCACCGGTGGGCACCGCCGTCAGCACCAGCACCAGGGAAAAGGGAGTCATCTCAGGAACCACAAGTGCTAGGCACTTCCCATCTCATGAGGTATTGAGGCCTGAGAAGAAGAATCCAGCAGCATATCTTGGTGCCTGCCGGTGCCTGTGGTGTGGACGCCCCACCGGTACAGTCCTGGCAGGTTATGGAAGAGAGGAGCAGGGCTGATGACAGAAGATGGTAGAAGAGGAGGTCCCAGCCCTTGGCCCTGACCCCAAAACAGCAACCGAACAACTATCCTCGTATGATAATGCCTCTTGGAGAGCTGTGGTGTACACCTAACCGAAGCCATCCAGTGGAACACAAAAACAGGACAGTCATGTAAAAAGGCACGGCAACATTTTATGTGCGTCACCCCATGCCCCAGGCTGGCACATCTCTGGGCCAAAAGGGTCCCCTCTCAGTGTGAGCTCCCCTGCACAGAGAAAGGGAGAGCAGGAAACCCCCAGCAGTTTCGTTACTGAGGCCCCGCAGCCCGGGTCACTGCCAAAGACCCCACAGTCTTGGGATCCCTGGGTGGCTCAGCAGCTTAGTGCCTGCCTTCAGCCCAGGGTGTGACCCTGGGGTCCTGGGATCGAGTCCCATGTCAGGCTCCATGCATGGAGCCTGCTTCTCCCTCTGCCTGTGTCTCTGCCCCCCTCTCTCTGTGTCTCTCATGAATAAATAAATAAAATCTTAAAAAAAAAAAAGACCCCATAGTCTTGGCTAACATAGACTCCTATCGCCAGAGACAACCACAGCACATGCCCCCTTGGAGCTGGACCCTGTTCATCCCCCAGAGATGGTACCATTGTGCCTTTCCTCTGACCCAGGGCAGCCACGATGCATGTGCCCAGTTGTCTTGCTGCTCTGCATCTGCCCTGGACCCTGCACCCACATACTCTTACTAGACCAAGCAGCCTGTGTGCCCACCAGGCCTGGCACACCTCCCCCTGCCCAGTCCCGGGGCTGCTATGCACCCTACTCGGCAAATGGCTTCCCTGAAGCCAGTCTGTCAAGTTTGGAGGATGTGATTTCTTCTTCAAGTGTGAGGACACCCATACCAACAAGGCTACAAGGCACACAAAAGTTCAGGAACAAAGAAACACAATACATTTCCAATAGCTGAGTCCAAAGAAATGGAGATCTATGAATTTCATGACAAGAATTCAAAATAATAGTGTTTTTTTTAAAGATTTTATTTATTTATTTGAGAGAGAGAAAGAGAGATAGAGATAGAGAGAGAGAGACACCATGAGCAGGGGAGAGGGGCAGACGGAGTGGGAGAAGTAGACTCCTTGCTAAGCAGGGAGTTCAATGCAGGGTTGGATCCCAGGACACTGGGATCATGACCTGAGCCAAAGGGAGAATGAGCCACCCAGGTGCCCCACAAAATAATAATTTTAAAGGAGCTCAGTGAGCTCTAAGAGAACATAGACAACTAAAAAAAAATTAGGGAACCAGACACAAACAAAATGAGAAGTTCAACAGGAGACAGAGATAGAAATCATTAAAAAAAAAAAAAAAAAAAAAAAAAAAGAATAACCCAAACTTTGGAGCTTGAGGAAGACAGAGATTGAAGAATTGAATAGAGAGCTCCCACAGCAGACCTGATCAAGCAGAAGAAAGAATCTGAAATCTAAGACAAGCCATTTGAAATTATCTAGTCAGAGCTGCAAAGACAAAACAGAATGAAGAAGAGTGAAGAAAGCCCATGGAACTTATGGAACACTATCAAAGTCACTAATACAGTAGTGCCCTCCTTATATACAGTTTCAGTTATCTGTGGCCAATAGTCTGGAAGCAGATGATCCCTCTTCTGAAGTATCATCAGAAGGCCAATAGTGGCCTCACGCTATGTCACAGTGCTTACATCATCTACCTGACTTCATCTCACCATGTAGGCATTTTATCATCTGATGTCATCACAAGAAGAGAGGTGAATACAGACCATAAGATTTTGAGAGAGAGAGATCGCATTCACATAACTTTTATTACAGTATATACTGTTATAATCGCTCTACTTAGTTATTATTGTTATTACTCTCTTTTTGTGTCTAATCTATAATTCAAGTTTATCGTAGGTATGTATGTAAAGGGGAAAATGTAGCATACGTTTGGTACTATCTGTGGTTTCAGACATCCACCGAAAGTCTTGGAATGTATCCCCTGTAGATAAAGGTGGGCTTCTGTATATGCATTATGAGAATCTGAGAAGGAGGAGAGAAAGCAGCAGAATGCCTATTTAAAGAAATAATGCCCTCATGTTCCCAAATCTGGTGAATAAAACAGACATTCAGATTCATGAAGCCAAAGGATGCCAAATAGGTTGAAGACAAGGCGGTCTACACCAAGACGCATTACTATTAAATTGTCAAAAGTCAAATATAAGGAATTTTGTTTATTTTTTTAAAGATTTTATTTATTCATGAGAGACAGAGAGACAGAGAGACAGAGAGAGAGAGAGAGAGAGAGAGAGAGGCAGAGACCCAGGCAGAGGGAGAAGCAGGCTCCATGCAGGGAGCCCGATGTGGGACTCGATCCCGGGTCTCCAGGATCACACCCTGGGCGAAAGGCAGTGCTAAACCACCGAGCCATGCAGGCTGCCCAAATATAAGGAATTTTAAAAGCAATAGGTGGAAAATGACATGTTGCATATAAGGAAACCCCACCCCCACCCCAGATGATGATAGGGAAATTTCTCAGAAGAAACCTCACAGGCCAGGAGAAACTAAGATGATATAAATTAAAGTTTGGAAAGGAAAAACATGCCAAGCAAGAGTACTATATCCCACAAAACTATTCTTTTAACAATGAAGAACAGATAAAGTCTTTGACAGAGAAGCAAAAAAATGAAGGATTTTGTCACCATGAGACCTGCTTTACAATATATGCTTAAAGGGGTTACTCAAATTGAAATGAAAACACCCTAAATAGCGCAACACAACAGCGCAGCAAAGCATTAACTCTCCCTGGCAAAGGTAAGTATACAGAACACTGGAACACTGTGATGGTGGCGTGTAAGTTATTTTCAACCTGAAAATAAAAGTTAAAAGATAAAATACTAAGATTAGCTGTAACCACAGGAGTAACCTGTGTCGGGAGGCCTGGGCCCCCCTTGGTTGGATCAAAGCCTGCCCCACCATCTCAGCCTCCTCTTCCAGAGTGGCAACACCTACATAACTTAAGCAGGATCCCCTCCTTCCCCGGATCTTGTTTTTGTCCCTGGATGTTTTTCAGAAGATTTTAATTCGCTGCCTCTTCAGGTCACAATCTGCCGGCCTGCCATCATTGGAAGCAGAAACCTTTGTGTCCCGTCTCTGTGTTTTTAGTGTCTGTTCCAGATTTCCTCTAACACGTCCTGTAGGTTATTCACTTGAGTCCATTCTGTGGTTCAATTGGTCCTTGGGTTTTATAGTTTATTTCTTTAAAAAATTGTATTTTAAATTCCTTACAACTCTTGCTTATACTGGGGTTCCTGCTGGCAGTCTGTTCTTGCTTCATGGATGCAGTGCTGTCCTGAATATGTCTGAAGGATCTATTGGGTTAACATTTTTTTAGGTTTTTGCCTGTTCCTGAATTGGTACCGTTCCATCTGGGGCTGATTATTCTAGTTCTGCCATTGATGCTCGTGCCTTATGTATGTGAGGTGCCTCAGAGGCCAGGGGGACAGTAGGGCCCCTCTCTTCATGGCCGACATGGGATTTCTCCACAACCAAGTGGGTCTGCTGACTGTACTGTCCTCATTCTTCCTCCCTCAGTCCGTGGGGTAGTCTGAGCTTCAGCTTTGAGGGTCTCTCTCCATTGGGCCTGAAGATCAACTAAAGGCAGAGACTAAACTCTGAACAGAGGAAAAAAGCTCAAAGACAAAATGAGAGCTCAGTGTATTAAAGAGGAAAGTATTTCTGTATCATGACTGCATCAGTGTTTATGTTTTAATTCTGTATTAATTAATTCTCTGGGCCAAATCTCTCCCTCTGCAGGTGGGCTTCTGGGAAAACAGTCCTAGCTAGCAGGTATAATAAACCAGTGATCTTTTACATAGCCTGCTGCAGGTGCATGTGTGTCCTGGACAGAGGGGCGTGTACCAACTGGAACACATGACGTGGGAAAGATGAGAGCACCTGGCCGCTAACTGCAGAGCGTCCACAGCAGCGCTGTCTTCCTACAGCCCCCCGAGCCCCAGGAGCAAATCCCATCTTCTCCTCAAGCGTTTCCCACTGACAATGAAAGATAAATGCATCTGATCAGTGTGAATACCCTGGATGCTACGGTTTTCTATTACGCCATAATTAAATGAGGAAGGGAGACCTGGAGTAGTCGTCACAAAATCCAAAGTCACAACATTTCAGCACTTGGTGAGTCACTGTCCTCCAGGAATAGACACAGCCCGAGGCAGAAGGCTGCACGAGGGCTTCACATAGAACAGTTTTCCATGGTGTTGAATGCAGGCTCTCACAAACAGGAAGGACCTGGGCTATTCTGACGCTGCCGTGTTTCCTGACACACCGCTCAGGGGGTTCTCAAGGTACGACTAAGGCACAGTCCCAGCTAACCCGTGAATGAGATTTGTAGTAATGTCACCAACGGTATTTCAGTTCCCGGCTAACTCCCCAGATACAACAGAGGGCAAATGCTATGTCTTTTTAAAGTATCTTTGTATGCATCCAGCACACCAACTCTCTGACAAAGGGTCATGATGAATTTTGATTGTTGAGTCCAATAATAATAGTGGCTTCTTTGGGGTGCCTGAGCAGCCCGTTGAGGCAGATGTTAGGATCCACATTTTGCAGATGAGTATACCGAGGTTGGCAAATAAGCGACTCTGCCGTGTTCACAGGTGCCGTGAGCAGCGAGGGCAGGGCCGTGCGACCCATGCCGGGCCCTCAGCAAGCCCGGCTGCAAGGCTGCATGTAGAATCCTAATTCTGCAGCTGTTCCTGGCCCACAGCCAGCCCCTGCGGGCAGGTCCCAGGGAAGAGGGGCCACTTCCCTCATGCAGAGCTGGGTGTGGTACAGTGTTCTGACTCCAACCCTCCTTTTGTGCACATCTTCCTTTCATGCGACACGTCACACCCACTGTGCCCAAGACCCCTTGCACACTGCCACACTTATTCCCACCCCAAAGGGCTCTGTTTCCCTTCTCAACACCTGTCTCCTTCCCCCTATACCTACTGTCTCCATAGGAGCGGACTGAACCTCCTTAGAAGTGTGGCCACACCATAATTGGGCACCTGTGAAGGTTTACAAGCGCTGGCAGCACACCCAGAGGGACTGCAACAGGTGTCCATGGAGGTGTGTGGGGCAGAAGAGGTCTCTGGAGGTGTTGTGCAGGTGCTTTGACCTCAAGCTGCAGGTTCTCTGAATGTTCCACACTCGCCTGCCACGGTGGCCTGATCCTCCTGTAAGTCAGCTCGTGACCCAGGGCACCCGGTCCCTGAGCCGGACCAACCAGACCACCTGGGAAGACACCTGGACTCCCGCCCAAGTCTGGTGAGTAGATGAGGCTGTATTACATCATTCTGGAGAGCATTCTCATTAGAAGTCAGTGTCCCCACTTCCTCCTGACAATGCCTCTGCTCTTCTTTGGAGCACGACCCGGTTTTGGGCCCACTTGCGGCAGGTGTTCTTCAGGATGGTCTGTGCTCGCCTCTTCAGATGCTGTCTTTCAGGAGTTAAAGCCTGCTGAAAGGGAGTCACTTGCCCCCTTGACCATGAAAACCTGTACTTCCTAGTCATAAATAAATTCACATCACAAACCCTTCAGGTCTGCCTCAGGTCACACGGCTATTCCTTCTCAAGTCATACCAGTGGCCACTCAACCAACTCGGGAAATCCAAGAACACCTGTTTGTGTGTGGGCCACCACGCATGATTTAAAAGAGTCAGACACTGTGAACCTCAAGGTTCCAGTCTGGTCAGGGAAATATGGTATTTTGGGGTAGCTAAACGGGAAGGGCCATTCACCACGTGCAAGGCAACGCTGCCTGATGCAACCCCCTCAGCTGGGTTCTCCACATGTGGGGCTAGAGTCACGGCCCTGGGAGCTGAGGACCAGGAGGAGATCCGGCCTGGGAGGAGGGACGGCCCAGCATCCAGTTATGTTGGGCATCCAACCTGGCTGAGTGGACACTCACCTCTCGGAAGAGGGCAACAAGGAGAGGTTGGGGCAGCAGAAACAGAGTGGGTGGTGCTCAGGGCTGCAGGAGACACCAGCGTGGCTCCCAGTTTGGGGAACAGAGGGAGGGAGTGGAAGGACAAGGAGGAAGACTGGCACAGGGTGCCACGGCTGTCGCCAAATGGGCCAGGTTTCTGGGCAAGACCGATTTCAGCAGCAGGAAGTGGAGATGCAGGCTGGCCCAAGCAGGGCTCTGATGTCCAGGAGTCCCCTCAGCCCACTGGCCACGGTGCCAGGTCTGGGCCCGGGCCCCGGGACTTCTTGTACAAGTGCTTTCATTCGTGAGGCTTGGATGGCAAAGGCAGCACGTACACGAGGCAAAGCAAATACAACCACGCAGAACAGTATCCAGTAGACGCAGGCTGTCACCGATGCCACTGTCAGTGTGGCAGCACGCCCCAGGCGGTTGGCGCAAAGTGGTGGAGGGAGTCCGTCAAGCCCCCTTGGGCCCCAGGCCCGGTCACTGCTCCCTGGCCCCACTTTGCCCTCCTTAGGAATCGGGGTCCTGTGCAGACCACTGAGGGGCCGGGGTGGCCCGGGGGTGCAGACGGCCCGATGGGGCAGCGGGGTGGGAACGGAGCCACGGGCAAGGTCTGTGGGGTGAGGACCTCCCAGGCAGAGGCCAGGGCCTGGTTAGGAACGGAGGGGGCTCGGCCGGGGCCTGGCGTGGGGCCAGCTGGCCTGACACGGCTGTGCACCTCCTGTGCCCAACATGCTGGGCTGGCAGCGAGTAAACTCGTGAAGGGTCAGATCCTGGAGGCCCAGAGCTTATCCTCCGCACAGAGTCAAGAGATGCAGCACGCTGATGCTGGCGCTTGGACAGGTCAGCCGTGGGTAATGCTCTGGAAGATGGGCAAGCCCGGGAACACGCGAAGGGATCAAGCACCTTCCTGAGTGGGTGTGGTGGAGAGCGAGGCGGGGTAAGCTAGCACTACTGGCTTCTCCTCCCGTGTTGCTCGGCGTCACTGGAACTCCCGACGGCTTGCTCATCCGTGTGACCATCCCGTCATCTCAGATCCCTGGCAAGGGCAGCAGACGGCGGGGTGAGGGGGCTGTGTGTGCGTGACACGGACATCTCCTTCCCACCCGCCTCCAGAAACCCTTTCTGCTTATTGACCAGGTGAGATGCCACAGTTTAGGGTGGAGTTAACCTTCCTCCTGGGGCAATGCTTCCTGGGGAGTAGAGGGGGCCAGACTTTTTGTCTCATAAAAATGGTGTGTGAACGACATTTTCAGACCCGAGTACAAACCCATGTCCCCAAGAGCGTTTCTGCTCCTGGGCTTAAACACCCCCCCAGAAGGCCTGTCACAACAGATTGAAACAGCAAGCCCTCTGCAGACTAGCAGCTGGGGTCGGCGGCGCCCACACTCGCACTTCCTTCTGTCCACCTGCCTTTTCCAGGAGAGTTTAGTGTTTCACTCCAGACTCACCCAACCTCACACCACCCATCGTGAAACAAAATGCCTTTGCTCCTTCCTAGCTTATTAAGTGAGCATGGATGAGTCACTCAACCTTTGAGCCTATTTCTTGAACTGAAATATAATTAAAAGGTGAGGCTAATCCCGCCCTATTGATTTCACAACATCGATATGATGGCAAATGAAATGTGTGTGCATGAACACTGCCTCACTGCAGGAAATTCGGAGAATAATTAAAGCTTCAGCAAGTTAATCTGCACCATGACCCGTTTTGAGTGTGTCACTGCCACACCATGAAATCATAAGTGCAAAGCAACCACTTTGCCCCAAATATTAACATCTTCAAGCCAGATATTTTTGCTGCCACATTCTACCAAATGTTTAATGAATTAATTTCAATTCTGCATAATCTCTTCCGGGATACAGAGAAGGAGAGAACACCTCTCAATTCATTTCATGAAACTAGTATTTCGTGGGCTAGTATCATCCTGATACCAAAATCAGACAAAGACAGCACAAAAAAGCAAAACAAAAACCCAAAAATTCATGACAAAATAGCATGTACAATTCAGCATAAATAACAAGAATTCTATGGCATGACCAGGTACCTTCCCTGTACCCCGACTATTTATACCACTTTTTAAAAAAAATTTATTTATTTATTTGAGAGAGAGATTGTGCACACAGCAGGGGGAGGGGCAGATGGAGAAGCAGACCCCCCGCTGAGCAGGGAGCCCGACATGGGGCTGGTTCCCAGGACTCTGGAATCATGACCTGAGCTGAAGGCAGATGCTTTACCCACTGAGCCACCCAGGTGCCCCATAACACTTATTTTTGGCACATTTTGTCTTCTGGTTATTTATCATTTTGTTACATATTGTATTGTTCATTAAGGTCTCATCTCTCCCCAAATACTGCACTATCTTTGAGAACACAGACCATATCAATATGTAGTATTTCCTTTGTATATCTACAAAAAAATAAGCATTTTGTTTTATACTCCTTAACAAATAACATCATGCTGAAGATAAAAATAGAGACTTTATAGGTGTTCAGTCCACAGTTGTGTTTTGGGGGGCAGGACGGGGGAGCGTATCAAGAAGAGCCACAGTCACCTGCATGTGAGCAAACACATCAGGATATGCTGATCTCAAGACTGAAAGAATCCTAATTTCAAGCAGATGTAAAATAACCTGTATCTTCATTCAGTAAAGGTTGTGTAGCCAGGGCCGGACCCGCAGGAATGTCAATGTCTTCGGGAGCAGTGACAGACACTATTCTTCTCTGAGCAAGGACATCATGGTCAGACGGAATTTTATCAGGGAGCAATATATTAAGTCTGGTTAATTCTTTATATAGAAAGCCACTTGTCCTCCACTCCCCTGTTAAACTGGGTACAGCAAAGCAATTTCCACTGAGTGGAAGGTGACGTCCCATGATGGGATTTGGGTGGCGCTGACAGAGCACACGAAACACACGACCGGGGCCTGGGAAATGCCCAGACGCTCGACTCGCTAGCACAGAAGCTTACTCTGCGCCTTGGGGTACACCTTCCTTACCAACAGGACAGAAGCGGTGGTGGCCTACATTCCAATGTCACTGTAGGGATAGGAGATGCCACGTGCAAATTCAAAGCGGTAAAGAAATGCTATTTATAGTTATGACTATTAGGACATAAGGGCAATTTGGATGTGCCCTTATGGGCACCACCGGGATGGCAGAGGACAGCCTGGGAGCAGGGTGGCCGGAGGGCCACCGCGGCGATGCGCCCATCAGCTCGGCTGCGCCCTCTGTCTTTCCCATGAGAAACCCCTCCTTTCTCCCTGCCCTCCACTCTGGACACTGCCCTTCCTTTTCCTGTTGTGTCTCATACTTCTTGAAATGACTGTGTGCAGTGGAGACCTCCAGCTCAGGCTGCGGGTACAGCAGCTGGGTGTCTCTTCGGAGCAGTCTGTCCACCCGGTTCAGACACTTACAGTAACTGTAGGAAGTGTCAGACCAGTTACCGACAGAATCACACACTTAGAAATTTCAAATTGAGGAAGGAAAGATTTGCAAATTAAGATATCATTTACAGCTATACAATTAAGTCATATTTTCTAAGTATGTTCCAAACTGAGCCTTTCAACAGTGAGTTATACATGCATATTCAGGGAATTATTACCTTGTTTTAAAAACTCTTTTTAATTATGTTGGTTTAAACGCTTTGGAAAAGGAAAGAGCCCCATGAGCTGTTGAAAATCAAGGAATAAGCTTTTGCCGCCTCAACCTCATTCAGCTCAGCAGTTCACCAATTAATGGTAGTTCTGACCACGGTGAGTCATAAATTGATTTAAATGTTGCAGCTAGAATGAACGAAAATAAACTATGATAGAGGACACCATAGAAAATTGCACAGAGTAGGGTAAATATTATTTCACAACACTTTAAAAAACAGTGGCAAGGGGATGCCTGGGCGGCTCAGTGGTTGAGCGTCTGCCTTTGGCCCAGGGCGTGATCCTGGGGTCCTGGGACTGAGTCCTGCATCGAACTCCCTGTGTGGAGCTTGCTTCTCCCTCTGCCTGTGTCTCTGCCTCTCTCTCTCTCTCTCTGTGTCTCTCATGAATAGATAAATAAAACCTTTAAAAAAAAAAAACAGTGGCAAGTGGCAGAATATACATAAAATGTATCATTTTAACCATTTTGAAGTGACTTTAAGCACATAAACAATGTTGTGCTGCCATCACCAGCATTTCATGAAACTCTTGCTGTGTGTGTAGTGGGCTGTAATATAAAATGTATTTCTTATTGCAGGTCATGGTTTTTTAAAAAAGCAAGAAAACCCTGCGTTAGCTCACTCTTCATGTATACAAAATGGTGGAGATTTCACTACCTCTGAGACCCCAGTGGAGCCTGAGCAATAGAGAAACCTTCTAAAACTTAAAGATGAGGAGATGATTCTAAAGAAAAGGATAAATTCAGATATTTGTCATACTGAAAAATTTGAAAAACCTATTTGTCTTTGCATGTGTGTGTTCCACATTTGTTCATACAACGAGTGCATGGGGATTGTACTGTGATAGAGTGACACCGCCAGGGTTGGGGGGAAGGTCAGGAGGTGTCATCCTGGGACACTGAAGGTGGAAAGAGTGGCTGAGCTGCCTTCGACAGCAGCGCTGCAACTATGGTGCCTGTCTGGGTGTCACAAGGAGATTCCGGTGTTTCACCAAGGGGATTAAGGAAACAGTGTTTCCTACATCTAATCAGAGTGACTAAAATATCTATCCAGAGGAAAACACCATTGTGCTAATGCCGATGTATGGAAAATTATAGTTCCCTTGACTCTGGCATGTGGTATCTAAGCTTATAAAGTTGTCAAAACAAACAGATAAAGAAACAAATAGCCGTCACCATGGAATGTTAGAAAATAAAAGTACAAATGATAAGGACTCCAATTCTACTGGATTCACTGTAGTAAACAGTGTTCAAAATAAAGGCAGCTCCCCTAGAATTGACAGGAACTGGCTGGAGGCTGGTGGGTGAGTTGGCAAAGCTGGGATGACTTCCATCCAGCAAACATCCACTAATACCAGTCACTGTGAAAGACGATGAGGGCACACATTCTAAGACCTAGTTCCTGCCTTTGCAAAGTTTCTAATGGGCGGAAGATAAAGAACGTCACGTAACAGGTTTCTATGCAGTCAGAGCTGTGTCACAGGTGTACCTGCATGGGGCCGGAGCTTGAAGGACGGCCTGATTCAGCCAGCCATGGGCTGGAGGCGGGTATTCCAGGAAGTCTTCCCAGAGGAGGTCCAGGTGTCCAAGTTATGTCTTGCAAAGAACAGATGACAACTTGCCGGAAGGAAGAGGGGAGAGACAGAAGAGGAAACACACAGACGTGCAGGCAACTGTGCTCAGGAACCTCTGGCTGGTTCCATGGTCGGGGAGGGGAGATTTTAAGCCCCATCAGGTGGTTGTGGTTAATATTTAAAAATGGAACCTGTTGTTATTTGGGGTCTCCCTTCTTTGCAAGCTCTTTGCTGCTGGTGAGCAACAGGAGCCACACATCTTCCATGACTGGGTTGGGGTGTCCATTTTACAAAATAATGAGGCAGAGAGTCTTCATTAGAGAAGATTTTGAGGGAGAGCCTGCATCTCAGGAGACTTGTGTGAGCACAGCTCAGGGCACCTGGCATCACTGTGGCTCAGTCTTCTGGAGGGGCTGGGGCCACGTTCCTGCTGGGGAAGAGGGGTCGTGGAAGCAGGGAGTGACTGCCCAGAAGAAACAGGAGGGAAGCTGGTGGTTGCCATGCACACCTAGACTCAGGACATGGGCAGCGCTGTCCTGACAGTGGCTTTCTCTCTCACTGGAGGGATGCTGTCATTTCTTAAGAAGTTGAGTGTCCACAGATGTTGGGTTAAAAGTAATGTTCAGTTTGCCAGGTCTCCAAACTTAAAATGTTCCCAAGTAAATTTTTAAAAAATGCTTATTGAGTCCAGTTCTCTGCCTGGAACACCCAAGCTCGGGAATGTTTCCAAAATGTCTGTCTCATGTCCTCATCCTTCTTTCCGTGAGCGCTGCAGGCAGGCAGGCAGGCAGGCAATCAGGGTGGGAGTGCAATCTCTCCCCAGGCCTGGAGGCAGCGAGGCACCACCAACTAGCCCAGAAGATATCTGCTGGCAGAGCGTGGATCGAAGCTGCAGTTGCAGGCAGCTTTCAAAGGAAACACAGATCCAACCACAGAAGCCTTGAAGGGCCAGCCCGGCTCTTCACTGAGGGTTTCACAAAGGAGCTAGCCTGAGGGCATCACAGAGCACACTGCACAGAAGTTTCTCAGAAACTTTCTCCAGATTCGGCCCCTCCTTCCAGAATTCCATACTGGTGAACCCTGTACCTCCCTTGCAGGCCCTCGGGCATGTGGCTCTCCCTTCTGCTCCCTGCCCTGGGCCTCCTACCCCTGGGCTGGCACCTGCCAACGCCCGCTCTCCCAGCCTTTGCAGCTTGGAGATGTGGGGGTCTCACCCAGGATCCTGTTGCTCTAGCTGGGAGGAGGAGCACAGCCTGGGAAGCAGTCCTCTCTCACGGCTTTTGAGCAGTACATGTTCTTGGGATTGGAAGATGACTTGAAACCCTTCATCTCATCACCATAGTTTTATTATCTTGGGAGAATTTAAAACACATCCAGAAGTGGGGAGGAGTTTAGGAACCCCCATGTGAGGAGTCCATCATGCAGCCTGAACAGTTGTCAACTCACTAGCCTGTCTCATTACTTTTTACGTATTGCTACTGACCACCTCGCTGTTAGAGGACTTGGAAGGAAAACCTCGACATGATATCACGTCCTTCATCAATATTTCACTATTATCTCTAAAAAATAGATCTCCATTTTGAAGAGTTCCAATTCACAGACAAGGCGTAAGCACTTACACATCCTACACCTAGACTTACAGAGTAAGATTTTGTCATATTCTCTGTGTGTGTGTGTGCCTTTCACTAAACCATCTGAGAGAAACTTGCAGACATCTTCACCTGTCACCCCTACATACTCCTATGACCAAAGAGATTCTTTTTTAGAGAGAGAGAGCAGGTGCGTGTGTGTGCGCGTGCCATAGTGGGGCTGGGGGAGGGAGTCCCAGGCAGGCTCCATGCTCAGGGCAGAGTCCGACGCAACCCTGAGACCATGACTGAGCCATCTAGGCACCCCCAGGGATTCTCGTACACAGCCATAAAACAAGTCTATGAATAAATTCAGGAAACTTGACCTTGCTTATAAGACTGGGAGAGAGTCCACACTGGAGTTTTGATTGTGTCCATCACAGCAAGTCGCCCTGATCGAGCACCTGGTCTGGGGTTACACTTGTCATATCTCCTCAGTTGCCTTAAATTCGGAAAAGTTCCTCAACCTTTTAGTGTTGTTTATGACCTTATTTTTGAAGATTACAGGCCCATCATTCTGTATGTCTTCACTTCGAGTCTGTGATTGCTCCCTCTTTAGCTTGTGCATTTCTGGTAGGAACGGCACATAACCGAGGTCATGTCACCTCATGTCAGTAGGTCACTGTTATTCGGGATGTCAACCTTCAACCTTTGATTCAGATGGGGTCCACATATGTAGCACCTGTAAAAACACACTGTTCTCCCTTAAAATTCCTCGAGCAGAAGCAGTTAGTGAGCTGTGAGCTATGAAATGGCAACATAACCTGTTCCTCAACAACCTTCCCCCAGAGACTGTAGAGTTCACTAGTGACTCCTGCCAGGGTCCCAGGACAACTGCAACATGCTGATGCTTTAAGTAATTCCTTTTCAACTTATTAGTCAGCATTCTGTAAAGAAAAGGTTTCCCTTTCCCTTCCTCATCTCTAAGATTTTTTTACTTACTCATTTATTTTTTATTTCTAGTATATGTGCTGCCGAAGCGAGCAGATATACTAGAGCACAAGAATATTTTTTATTTCTTAGTATGAACTCATGCATTCCCTTTTTCCCCACGACGTATGCTAATGTATTACTGTCATTACTCCTTTTGATACTTCCACCTAATTTGACTAAGCTAGTTCCTTATTGTATTTCTATTTAGGGATAGAGATCCACCAAAGCTTAACACATTTTTTGAGTCCCCTCTTGCCTCATAATAAATCTCAGCTCGCTGTCAAATCCAAATATCCTAAATGGCTCACAAGACCCCTGGGGTCTCCCTTGCTTGCCCCTCTGGGCTCCTGTGCCCTCCACCAACTTCAACAGCTTGGCTTTTTGCTTTGTCGTGGTCAAATACTTCTGTTCTGACCTGGACTGGCTTCCCCTTCCCTGCTGGGATGCTTATCCACAGGCTCTGCCCCCTTGTCTGCCTTGTCACTTTCTCTCATCCCCCCTCCAAGCTGGCTCTGGCCCCTCTTGCCAGGCTCTGTGCACACACCATAGTAACCATGTCCCTGCTCTTTATCCCCTACTGTCTGTTCACCTGCCTCCTGGGCTGTGCTCCTCGTGCTGTCTTGCCAGCACTTGGCACAGCCCGAGGGGAGCCCGAGGGGAGGACTTGTTTAATTAATAAGCGAATAGTTCTAAGTTATGAGGAATAAAGTCTGAGCAGTGTGCTTAAGCCACAAATGAGCTTGCTGACATGTAGGTAATTTTCCATGATAATATACAAAATGGAGAAAAAGTATTTATTTTTCACAGAAAATTCTGGGACAATAAAGAAAATATTCTCAGAAACTAGCTAAAATTTAGGCCTTTACTAAGAGAAAAATATCTTGGTTCTTTCGTTGGTTGATTTGACAGACATGCACCTCCCCCTGCTACCCTCCCCCCCCACCATAGTACTAGATACCACAGATGGCTTCTGCCCTGTGCAGCTGACCACTGTTGGGGCTGACCAGCACACACATGGCAAGTTCTAGCAGTGCTGATGGAGCTATGAATAGAGCACTCTGACGACCCAGAAAGGAAACCAACTGTCTAAAAGGAAAAGATTTAAATGGTTGACATTTGAGCGGCACCTTGAACATTAAGCCTGATTTTACCAGAAGTGGAAGAAAGGACACTCCAGGCAGAAGGAAGAGAACAGATGGAGGGCAGTAAAGAACCGAAGTGCTCGGAAGTGAGAAGAGGCTCCAGGCTCTACTCTGCAAGCAGCAGACATCTGGGAGCCCAGGCTCCTCCTTCTGCTCTGTTCTTTAAACGGACTGTCAGTAAATGGTACCATTCTACAGAGTAAATAAACCCTGTACTTCATTCATGACTACACCCAGGGACTCTCCCAGTGTCAAGCGGGTGTGACAAAGGTCAGGTGTCCAACTAGGGCAGGAAGAGAGATGTAAGGGGAACAGCTACATCAGGGACCAATTTGTGAAGGGTCTTCTGGTCCATAAAACACAAGCTGGATTTCAGCCTCCTGGGCCAACCATCAGAGGAGGGTGGTGAAGGGGCTTTTTCAGGAAATATGTGCTAGCATGACGAGTGGTGGGGTGAACAGATGTGGAACAGAGATTGGCCACCATGATACTGAAACAAATAAGGACTGGGATGCCGGGGTGGCTCAGTAGTTGAGGATCTGCCTTCGGCTCAGGTAGTGGTCCTGGAGTCCCAGGATCGAGTCCCTCATCGGGCTCTCTGCAGGGGAGCTTCTCCCTCTGCCTGTGTCTCTGCCTCTCTCTCTCTCATGAATAAATAAATAAAAGTTTAAAAAAAAAAATCAGGACAGTGGTAACAGCAAGCAAAACCATCCTAAAAGGGAGGAATGATTTTTCAGGTAGGATAGGTACAACTTGTGATCACATGACATGAGAAGTGAGGGAGACCATGAGCTGAGAAATTTATAACTAAAATGTTCTTTAAAATTGATCTGATCTTTCTAAGCAAAAATGCCACAAAACCGTGTTTTATGTTATAACCTCAGATTCCAAGTGAAAATGGATATTTCTTTTGAAACGCAGCTTGAAACACACACATCAAGCAAAGGGGAACAAAAACCAGTTTTTCTTTTATTTTGTAAATTTTATTTGTATTTTAATTCCAGCATAGTTAACACAGAGCTTAGTTTCAGGAGTACAATATAGTGTCAGCATCCCCAGACATCACCGTGACCCTCAGGATAAGTGCTCTGCTTCATCCCCATCACCTCCTCCCCCACCTCTCCCTCTGGTGACCTGCAGGGTGTTCTCTAGAGTGGAGAGTCTGAGTGTCTTGGTTTGCCTTTTTTTTTCTTTATTTCTTAAATTCCACATATAAGTGAAATCATATGGTATCTGTCTTATTTCACTTAGCATAATACACTCTAGTTGATCCATGTTGTCACAAATGGCAAGATTTTGTTCTTATTTATGGCTGAATAATATTCCATTATATATATATATATATATATCGTCTTCCTTACCTATTCATCAGTGGATGGACACTTCCACAGTTTGGCTATTGAGGACATCCCACTATGAACAATGGGGTGCAGGTGCAGCTTTGGATCACTGTTTCTAACCTTTGGGTAAATCCTAGGAGTGCAGTTGCGGGGTCATAGGGCAGGTCTATTTTTAACTTCTTGAGGACCCTCCACACAGTTCTCCGGAGTGGCTGCAGCAGCTTGTGTTCCCACCCACAGGGCAAGAGGGCTCCCCTTTCTCCACAGCCTCACCAGCACCTGTTGTTTCTCGTGTTGTTGATTTTAGCCGTTGTGACAGCTGTGATATCTACAAAGAGCCAGTTTTGAAGGAGGAAGAATCATACAATGTAACTACAAAACAGGAGATGTCATTTCAATATAAAATACTCCCTTATTGCTTAGGTTACTGGCCTTTTCTACAATTTAGGAATGCATCTGTGAGTCACAATGTCTGCCTGCATGTAGACATAAGCAAAAACCATGAAAGTCTAACTTACCAACTTCGGAGAACTCCTCATCTTTCCAAGATGGTCCACATCACTGGGCTGGGGGTGGTTTCGCAGTGGAGAGGCAGGGCCTGGTAAGTGCAGGTAAGCATACAGGCGCACCTGAGAAGGGGTCCCAACAGGCCCCACCCGTCCTCTGGGGAACTGAGCTTTAAACACTTTCCATAAGCCCATTAAAGTCACTGCTGTGAACATCCTGATTTAACCTGCAGGGCTCCTAGAGCTAGAACGTGACCACGTATCACAAAGCAAGGGGCACCCAGCTCCGACGCCAAGCAACACAGGGGAGTGGAAAGCACACTTGCCAGCATTCGACCCCGGCCAGGAGGCGCGCCAGAGGCACAGGTGCAGGGATGGGTGCCACAGCGACCCAGCTAAGACTTCCTAAGTCTTAACTCCCGCCACCCGGACCTATTCAAGTGCTACGTCGGCGCAGTCAACACTCAGGAGTAGACGCAGGACGCCAGGCAGCAAGCTCCCAGGAGGTGGACGGGGAAGGGAGCGCAGCCCCAGGCCCCCTGCCCCACCCGGCCTCTGCCTGGCCCAAGGGCGCTCAGGGCCCGGTGTCTCTGCGCAGGTGGAAGGGGCCTGGGGCTGGAATGAGGGGGGTGAGGGGGGTAAGGGGGGGCGCGGTCCCGGGGTGAGGGGGTGAGGGGCGCGGTTCCAGGGTAAGGGGTGAGGAGGGTGAGGGGGGCGGGGGGCGCGGTCCCGGGTGAGGGAGTGAGGGGGACAGGGGGCGCGGTCCCGAGGTGAAGGGTGAGGAGGGTGAGGGGGTGAGAGGGTGAGGGGTGCGGGGGGCGCGGCCCCGGGGTGAGGAGGTGAGGGGGCGGGGGGATCGCGGCCCCAAGGTGAGGGGGGCGGAGGCCGCGGTCCTGGGGTGAGGGGGTGAGGGGTGCGGGGGGCGCGGCCCCGGGGAGAGGGGTGTGAGGAGGGTGAGGGGTGCGGGGGGCGCGGCCCCGGGGTGAGGAGGTGAGGGGGCGGGGGGATCGCGGCCCCAAGGTGAGGGGGGCGGAGGCCGCGGTCCTGGGGTGAGGGGGTGAGGGGTGCGGGGGGCGCGGCCCCGGGGAGAGGGGTGTGAGGAGGGTGAGGGGTGCGGGGGGCGCGGCCCCGGGGTGAGGAGGTGAGGGGGCGGGGGGATCGCGGCCCCAAGGTGAGGGGGGCGGAGGCCGCGGTCCTGGGGTGAGGGGGTGAGGGGTGCGGGGGGCGCGGCCCCGGGGTGAGGAGGTGAGGGGGCGGGGGGATCGCGGCCCCAAGGTGACGCGGCCCCGGGGAGAGGGGGGTAAAGAGGGTGAGGGGGTGAGGGGGTGAGGGCGCCGGCCGACCGCTATCTGGGAGCCAGGAGGGAGTCGGCGTACCCCGCGACAGCGCCGCCTCTCCAGGTCGCAGCGGGGGCGGGGGCGACGGCGGGGCGGGGCGGGGCGGGGTTGCGTGCGCGCCCGCGCCAATCACAAGCGCCGCCGGCAGGGGCGCGCGCACGGAAAGGCCGGGAAGCGGAGGGGCGGGCCTGGTGCCGCGCGCAGCCAATCGGGGCGCCCCGGCGCCATGACGTGAGGTTCTCCCGGGCGCTGAGCGCCAGTCGGCTGGCGGGGCCGGTGAGTGCGAGGGCGCGCGGGCGCGCGGGCGCGCGGGGCGGGACTTCCGGCGAGCCCCGGAAGCGGGAGCTGTGTGTTCTCATGCGAACGGGAAGGAGCGTTGGGGCGCCGGAGTCGCGAGGTTGAGACATTTTCGGGCCCGAAACGGGAAGGAGTCGCGGCCGCCCGCCGCCAGCCCGCGCCGCGCCGCCCCCGCCGCTCGTCCGGGCCGGCCGCGCCCTCCCCGCCCCTCCCTCTCGGCCCGTCCGCGTGTGGCGCGGTCGCCGGGCACCGGGGCTGCGGCGGTCGGCGGCCGGGCGGCGGCGGCGCTGCTGACAGGTGAGCGCGGCGGGCGGCGGGCGGGCCGCGGGGTGCCCCCGCCCGCGCCCCCGCCCCGGCCGCCCGCTCGGACCCGCGGCGCGCCCGCCTGTCACGGGCCGCCATCTTCCCGGAGGACGCGGCGGGCGGAGTGCGGGCCGGGCGGGGCGGGACTGCGGGGCCGGGCCGGGCTGCGGGGGGCGGGCGGGGGCGCGCGGGGCCGGGGCAGGGCCGCGCCGCCGTCCGGCCCGCACTGCGGAGGCCTCGCCCCGCCCGCCCGGGGCCCGCGCGCCGCCGGCCGGGCGGGGAGCGGCGGGGACCCGGGCACCAGGAAGTGGGAGCCCGTGCGGGCCGCGCCGGGGCGGCGGGTGTGCGGCGGGAGGGGTCGGCGCCCGGCCTCCCCCTGCAGCGCGACGCCTCCCGGGCGCGGGCGGGCGGGCGGACAGTTGGCCGGCGCGTGCGAGCCGCTCCCGGCCGCGGGTCGTGTCCCCCGGGCGGTGGGGCCGGAGCGGGGCAGCCGAGCAAGCGTGGGGGGGGGACGGGGGGAGGGGCTGCAAGTTACCTTCCTTCTGGAAAGTTTTTTTTCTTCTCTTCCCGTATTTTTTTTTTTTTTAAAGCTGGTCTCGAGTTGCGTGGAGAATTTGCAATGCGCTCGAAATAGGTGCGAAGTTGTCGTTTGCAGGGGGTGGGGTGGGGTGGGGGCGCCGCTCCCGTCCTGCGGTGCAGGCGGCGCACTGTGCAATCTGCACACTTCCCCACCTGCCTGCCTCCCTCTAATTTACCGTCGGCTGGCCTTGGCCTCTGCCTCCTCTGCACAAGTCGAGGTGCGTGGGGCTTCGGCTCTGCTCTGCACCGGGAGGCGGTTTCCTGAATCCGGCCGCGGGTGACCCCTCCGAACTCAGGTTTGCTCGGGTTGCCGAGGCGGGGTATCCCCACAGAGGCATCAGGTCAGCAAGCTTATTCATCATTTCAGCCGTAAAGGGGATTGGTGCATTTCCTTTGAAACTTGCTTTTGGGTTCGACATTTCGAACTCTTCTTATTCTGTATTTTGGAACATTAATGGGAGCTGACTTGTTTCCATGAAAGGATGTCCTGGCTTCTTATTGATGAAGCGGTGACTTCTGCTGCTTCGCTTTTCTTCATCCAGCCCCGCAGGGCTGTCCCAGCAAGTCCGTCTGGGCCGTTTTTACTGCTTATTTTCATTACTCGATTTTTTTTTAACGAAAACTTGAAAGTGTTATTTACCGCACTGCTGTTTTCAGTATTCTTTCTCTGTCCATTCTGATTTGCTGGACAGTTTTTTTGTTTGTTCGGTTTTGTTTGTTGGGGGGGGGGGGTTGTTTTTGTTTGATTCCATGTATTTGGGCAGAGAAAGCAAGTTCTGAGGATAAAATGTGTATTCTGAGCAAAGGACTTCTATATCTGAGTGGGAGCCGGAGAGAAAATAGGTGATAATGTGAGTGCTAGCGTTCATTTAATGCATTCTGTACAAGAGTAGCTGAAATTAAATGGCAGCACATTGAGGGAGATACTTGATTTTATTTAAAATAAAAGATTTTATTTTTCCTTAGGGTTCCTTAGGGAGCGTGCTTCAAAAAAAGTTGAGCGTTGGAAAATTTATTGAACTTAAGGATGATTTCTGCAAATAAGCACAATTTTGACAGACCTAATTAAACTCTGTGAAAACATTCTAGTCACTTCTTTTTATGAAACAGTCTTCGCATATCCTAACATGTCTATCCTAACAGTCTTCACATATCCTAATTCTGAAATACGAAGTGCAAGGCAGGAGCACCAGGTTAAGAGTAATAGAATAAGCCGTGCCTTGGAGGAGCCCCACTCCCATGAGTAGATTGCAACCGTATTGACAGGTTTTTGTAGGGAGAGACCTGAGGTCCGTGTTAACCAAGAGAAGTGGCCGACGGACTGCTTCCATTGTTACTTCAGAGTGTCATGCTGGGCTTCATACTTTCCATAGTGATAAGTAGGATTATTATTTAGGTCTTCTAATTTTAGTAACATGTGCTGTCTTTAGGATGGTCCCTAGAGATCTTTAAAAGCTGTGTAGATACATGTTACTTTAGATTGTTATTGTCCTCAAGTTCAAGGCACAAGTTTTAAGTATGCTTTCATAATCCATGGTTGTAGGTTCACAGAGTTTTCTCCTTTAAGGATTTTTTTCAGATAAATGCAAGAAAATCTCAGTATATTCTTGTCATTCCTCCTATAAGGCCATTGACTCAACCTGTTTCTAATGGGCAGAAGAAAACAAACACTGAAGTTGTTTTTATGGAAAATACATTGTTAAAAACAGACACTGTTGCTGGGCATTGTTGCTTATGCTGTTTTCTAAAACTTTATCCTGTGAAGAGTTCTCTTTTTTCTGTAAGAGCTAATTTTAGAGTACACAGTAAATGAGGCACTGCCTTCTGAGAGCTTTCAACTCACCAGATATGATTGTAGTTTGCTTCAGTTCAGGCTGCTGCTGCTTGGTGCACTCGGTGATCTCCCCAGAGCAACTGTATTTCCCCTGGAGCTTCTTACAGGAATATGGAGTTATAGAGGGAGAGCCATCAGGTTCTCTTATTAGAAGGAAGGAAAATAACTCCAATGTGGACATTTTTTTTTCCCCTAACATTCCAACACTTTATTTTTTCTGCATGTCAGTGTCTTTAACCTTTAGGAACAGCGGAAGAGAAGTCATAACTTGGCTCACATCTCCTTCCCTTATCGTCCCCCGCCCCAAAGTCCCTATTGTCCCTTTAATAGTTCTATAAACTGTCTTTTCAGCACTTTTCTGGTGATGCTTTCATGGCTGAGTTATAAGGGCTGCAGGTGAGTGATGCCACCACTTCTGGGCCTTCTGTCACAGTCCGGTTTTCTCTTCAGCATCCTCCCTACTTCCCTGATAGTGAGACCTGGGTCAGGAGTACATTGTGTTAACACAAAAGGCATTTCATATTTAGCTCAAATTTGAAAGCATGCTACTTAATCTTTGGAGAGGGTTTTAATAATCGTTGAGATGGGACTTAAGCTTCAGTGAAAGTGTTCTTTACGAAATCTGATATGCACACATATTGGCTTGGAAACCTGCAAGTTAGGTAGCATTTATTTGTGTGAGAAAAATAAAGTGTCTCTTTCATTTACAGCACACCATTTTAGTTCCACTATGGCCAGAGGTTGCTTTAAAGGCATATCCTGGTTGTCAGGCCTTTTTAAAAAACTCATCAGTGACTGTCCCCTGTCTAATAAGTGAGAAACGCTGAGGGCCAGGCTCCAGGGCCCTGGGCATTTCTGCCTCCTCCTTGCAGGCTGCCTCGCCTCACCACTGCCTCTGCCTCAAAACCATGCTGTTGCCTTTGCTCTCTGTAGTTTCTTTGCCTGAAATAGAATTTTTTTTTTAACTTTGCTCTTTAATCCATCCTTATAAAGGTATTTCAGGAGTCCTTCAGGAATCCTTGCCTTCATTTCTAAGGTGCTTAGAGTGCTTCTCTGTTTCTGTAGCACGTCAGGCACAGCACCTGATGAATTAATGTAAGCTCCTTGTGGGTGCGATCCTTTCTGGGTTTTTTTTTTTTTTTTTTTTTTGGTTTGTAATCTCTTTGCCCAACTTAGGTCCAGGTACCCTATACAGACTTTCTTCGACTTAGGATATACCTACTGTAGTTTGAAAATACTGTTAAGTTGGAAATGGGTTTCATACACCTAACCTTTAACATCACAGCTTAGGCTTGTTTACTTTAAACCTGCTCAGAACACTTAACATTCGCCTGCAGTTAGTGCAAAATCATCCAACCCAAAGCCTGTTTGTTCGTGAAGTGTTGAATATCTCATGTAATTCATTGAATACTGTAGTGAAAGTGACAAACAGAATGGCAGTATGGGTGCCGGACGGTTGTCAGTGAATCTCGGTTGTTATTCCTCTGATTGTGGGGCTGAGTGGGAGGGAGCCTGCTACCTGGAGCAAGATCAGCGTTGAAAATTTGAGGTACAGGGCAGCCCTGATGGCGCAGCGGTTTAGCGCTGCCTTCAGCCCAGGGCGTGATCCTGGAGACCTGGGATCGAGTCCTATGTCGGGTTCCCTGCATGGAGCCTGCTTCTCCCTCTGCCTGTGTCTTGGCCTCTCTCTCTCTCTCTCTGCCTCTCGTGAATAAGTAAATAGAATCTTAAAAAAAAGAAAAGAAAAGAAAAGAAAATTTGAGGTGCAGTTTCCACCGAATGTGTATCATTTTTGCACCATTGTGAAGTTGAAAAATTGTAAGTTGACCCATCATAAGTTGGGGACCATCTGTAGATGTTTAGTAAACTTTGCTCAGCTAGATGGAAAAAGGCGTGTCTAAAGACACCTTTCATTTCGGTTGTAAGGAAATGATTTGCAGATTGTACAATTGCATGCCTTTGTAAACATAAAAATTTTCACTTGAAATGAGTGCAATAGAAAGTGCACAGTCATATTTACAAAATGTTTGTGATTTGATAGTGATGTAGTGCATACTGCATTGTGGATGGAGTAATTTTCAAATTTTTTATTTTTGAAAGATTTTATTTAATGAGAGACGCAGAGAGAGAGAGAGAGTCAGAGACACAGGCAGAGGGAGAAGCAGGCTCCCCACAGGGAGCCCAATGTGGGACTTAATCCCAGGACTCCGGGATTATGCCCTGGGCTGAAGGCTAAACCACTGAGCCACCCAGGTGCCCCTTTTTATTTACTTTTTTAAATATTTTATTTATTAGAGCACAAGCAGGCTCCCAGCTGAGCAGGGAGCATGATGTGGGGATCAGTCCCAGGAATGACCCCGTGCAAAGGCAGACACTTAACCTACTGAGCCACCCAGGTGCCCCTGGATGGAGTCCTTTAGTCATGTGACATAGATTGCGTTCTTAGTCTTTAAAAACTTGCCCTCTTGGGGATCCCTGGGTGGCGCAGCAGTTTAGCGCTGCCTTTGGCCCAGGGCGCGATCCTGGAGACCCGGGATTGAATTCCACGTCGGGCTCCCAGTGCATGGAGCCTGCCTCTCCCTCTGCCTATGTCTCTGCCTCTCTCTCTCTCTCTCTCTTTGTGTGACTATCATAAAAAAACAAAACAAAACAAAAAAACAAAAACTTGCCCTCTTGATAACGAATGCCAATTTCTTTGGCTTTAAAATTAAATTATATTACCCTAAAACAAACCAATTACAATAGTGGGAACATAGTTTTAAACTTCATTGGATTTTTCCATTTTTCATTCCCTGTGGAGAGTCCTTGCCACAGGGTCTGGTAGGAAACACAGAGTTCATGCCTTCCTTGAGCAGGTGTTTTTGATCAGTAAGATACTGGCAACACAAAGACAAATGATGCCAGAACTTTTCTCTAAGGCTTGCGGTCTAGAAGGGCTTAGGAAAGTGAGTTGTTTTATTTAAAGCCAAGCAGACAAGCATTTGGATTCTTGCAGCTTCCATCCGCAAGATGTGTTGATGGCTCTCAGCACCACACTCCCTTGAGTGGTCTCGCTCTTGTATACAGTTGTATTGCTTCAGCACATCCTGTGGCAGGCCCCCTCATCTTTCCCCGCCCCAGCTTCTTTTTTTTTTTTTGGTAACTCTTACTACATTATAACATACCGTGTAATTTCCATATTTTATGTAGGGTCTGGCTTCTGGTGCTCGAATGTTAACTCTCTCAGGGTGAGGGGTTTTATTTTGTTCACTGACATGAACGCAGACCTTTGAATGGTACAGAATAGTCACTAAATAATTCATGAATAAATCCTTGGGTTATAATGATGAACAAAAGGGATGGATTGCCCTCCTTTTTGGAGCTCACAGTCCATGGAGGCAGGTAAATGACCACATAACCACAGATGAGAGCCATATACGTTGGGCTGGCTGTTGTAGGCTTGAGAGGACCAGGAGGCTCCCTGAGGAAGAGTGTGGGGGCAGAGTTAGCCTGCCGGGCAGAGGACCGGTGTCAGCGACTCTCAGCACATGGATTTGCTGAGAGTAAAGGAGGGCCTGTCGTTGTAGCAGCTGGATCGCACAGGATTTAAGCGGTCTCAGGATAGGTGAGAATTTTGCTTTGTATCCTAAGGACAGTGGAAAGCACTTGGAGGGTTTTCAGCAGGAGAATTACATGACCAGAATTGCCTTTTTAAGTGATTATTTTGCTTTAAGGAGAGGAAGGGAAGGGCACACACTGACGGGTATTACTCGACCCGGAGCGAGGTGGAGGGCGCTTGTGTTTGTCACGGTGGAAAAGGCCAAGCCCTGGCCTAAATGAAGAATAGCTTGCTTAGAAACTCTTTGGTTTGTATTAGATAGATATAATGTTTATTTATTTATTTATTTATTTGGTTTTTTTTTGTTTTTTTGTTTTTAAAGATTTTATTTATTTATTCATGAGAATACACAGAGAAGAGAGAGAGAGAGAGAGGCAGAGACATAGGCAGAGGGAGAAGCAGACTCCACGCAGGGAGCCCGACGTGGGGACTCGATCCCGGGTCTCCAGGATCAGGTCCTGGGCTGAAGGTGGCGCTAAACCGCTGAGCCACCCCGGCTGCCCCAATTCTGTTTTTATTTTTCAAAAAGCTTTGTTTTATTGTCAAAGCTCAAAATGTCAAATGTCAAAATGTCAAAAAAAAAAAAAGGGTAAAAACATGATCGGTTCAGTACAAATTTATAAGTTAATTACAGTTCTGAACATGTTAAACATCCCCTTTTCAAATATGTTTTTCTGAAAATATTGTGTCCTTTAAAACCTGTTCTTCAAAGGCTACTTTCTGAACATTTCTTTTTTTGTTGATTACATTATCTCTTTCATCCTTAAACCTTACCATCGGTGTAATTCCTGTTTTACTGTAGATATATGTATGTATCCCCCAGACTATATAGTACTGTCATCCATTACTGTCTGGCTTTTTTCTACTCTGCAGAGTCGTGGAGTTGTGTGAACCTTTGAAAGGAGACTTGAAGTCCCTGTGGAAAGTTACCTTTTAGAGATCGAGGCATTTAGAATTCAAAACCATTTTCCCTTTACTTGTTTTCAGGAGGTAAAACATTCAAATAATGGATAGTATGCTGGTTGTCATTTAGTGCAGAAATTTAGGATAAACTTTTTGGATGAAACTTTCCCTAGGATTACTAGAAGTTCCATGTTCCTTTTTGATCAATATCTGTGTCTCCAGAGATTCTTGTTTTCAGACTCTAGTGCTCTTTCTGGTTTTCTGTCAACAGGTCACTTGAGTACAGACCATTGTACAAATGAGTAACTGATGAATCAGCAGTATGTTCTTCACACCTCACACACAGGGCGGGCCTCAGTGAAGAGCAAAGGTCCAAAGAGTGTAGTAGCTCACAGCACTTGGGGCTCTTCACACTTCTTTGTATATGTTGATGTTTACATTTCTTCTGCTGAAATCCTTCCCTTTTAGGCCTCTGTGCAGGAGAGTTAACCCCAGGCATGAATGGACTGGGGAAGAAAATACATTTGCCACACACAACTGCAGAAGCAGTCAGGCGTGCAGAATGTACGTCTTTGTGACCCGGTGAAACTGCACTGGCAGAGTGAATTGCGTTCCTGCACAAGAGTGCCTTGAGGTCCTAAATGACCCTAAGTTTTAGTAGTCTCCATCGGGCCAGGGACATTGTTGGTGCTTTCCTTTGAAGTTCAGAATATTGAGAGTGTGCTTGTCACTGTGAAGGTTTTTGATCTGTTAACTCTAAGTTTTTCATGAAATTGAAGATTACAGTTCAAGGTAAGAAGCCATAGATCAGATGTTTTCCAGGGTTATTATATGGCCACAAATTTTATTAGTAGGTGATTTTATGAGCAGAGCAAATAAAAGCTGGATCATTAACTTCCAATTTACATTCTGGTGCATTGGTGCAGTTAGGTAAGTTTATTGAAAACTTGTAAACAATATATTTACCAAGTGTTTAATCGTAATTATGGTACATTTAATCAGCCTTAATCCAGTTGCATAGAAAATTTTGTTTTCATCAGCACCATTTTTCACTGTGGAATTACAAGGAGGGAAACCTTTCATTTAATGCAATTCATACAGTTTCAGTGTGAGTGTGGTTAGCACTCTAGGACAGTCGTTCTCGGAGCCTGTTGTTTTATGAACTGAGACTTGATAACTTGTTTATGAAAATAACTGCCAGAGAAGAGTGTAACTCTTGTTGCAGTCCTAGGATTTTGGAGCTCTGACACTCATACCCGTGCTCACAGAAGTAAGTTTAAGGTCAATGCACAATACAGCGAGTTAGCAGGTGGCAAAGCCAGGGCTCTCTGCCTTTGGTGTCCTGTCTGGGCTCACTCCTGTGTGGCACTCTAATTACAGAATTCACAAAATATGCTTCTGAACAGTAGGATTTCAAAAACTGAAATTGGTGAAAGTGTTAACATTATGTATACTAGAATTTTATTTTATTTAAATATTTATTTATTCATGAGAACACAGAGAGAGAGGCAGAGACACAGGCAGAGGGACAAGCAGGCTCCACACAGGGAGCCCAATGTGGGACTCGATCCCGGATCTCCAGGATCAGGTCATGGGCTGAAGGCGGCGCTAAACTGCTGGGCCTGTATACTAGAATTTTAAATTGGCATTTTACTGTTTACTGTTTTGGTTTTTTTTTTTTTTTTTGTAGGACTCAAAGTTGCTATCAATGTGTATTTATCTATTTATTTATTTATTTATTTATTTATTTATTTATTTATTTATTTATTTAATTTATTCATGGGGGTGGGTAGAAACACAGGCAGAGAGAGAAGCAGGCTCCACGCAGGGAGCCCAACTTAATCCCAGGTCTCCTGGCCCTGGCCCTGGGCCAAAGGTGGCACTAAACCGCTGAGCCACCTGGCTGCCCCTAAAATATGTTTTTAAAAACACATTTGAAATAACATTTAAGAAAATTAAGCATATTGTTTGTCATTCTAGATAATTTAACTTACTGGCTTTAATCAACTTGGTAAGACACAAATAGGTCTTCCAGTTTGTATCTCATATTAAGACTGCAGTTTATTTGTTGTCTTAGAGAAATAAAATTTGAGAAATTCCTGTACATTCAGTGGTTGCCTTCCTAAACTGCACAGACAGTTCTACCCTTGACATCCATGCTGCTGGTGCAGGGTTCATGTTCAGGCTTTGGATGTGTCAGAACCTGTGTTCATACTTCTCTCTTCTTGGTAAGGAGGAGCTCAGACCTAAGAGAGGGTTACTTGGGTGAGCACTATATCACCTCTCCTGGCCTTTACCCTCCTCAACAACACTTTTCCTTGCTTCCTAACAGCCTGGATCTTGCCTACAGAATGTGAGAAATGAATGCAGATTGCCACAGTTCTCACCCTCAGCAATGTATTTGGTTTAGAATTCAGAGGACCCAAAATCCTTGCTTGTTTTTGTTTTTCAGAACACCTCATTTGCTCTTTGGAAAACTGAGGCCTAGAGACAGTTTGCTTCCCATCACATGATCAAGAGGAGAAAATGGGGTCTGTCTAGTTACTTGCTTCTAAATCCATTGCAAACAAGACCCAACTGTTAGAAAGCTTAGGTGTCCTACATATGTGTTAGGTCCAGGTAACCTGATAGATTGGTGGCCTGTGCCACACAGCACAGCTAAGCTGCAGAAATGCTGGTTTTAACCAGAAAGTTTTAATAGTACTTTTTATAGTGCGTATCCTTGGAGCTGGGGTACCCCACACCCAGGACTGAGAAAAGTTCATTTACCTTGCTGAAGAGTCATTCAGAATTACTGGAGCCGATGCTGACTCTGATAGTTCGCTTGGAACTTTTATGGTGTTATTAGGTTCATCTGTTGAACTATGATCCTAACTGGCTGAGGATTATTATCCAGTTATTTCTAAAATAGAGATGATAGTATGCCTAGAATACATATCCTTTTGTATATATCAGACTGAAGGATTATCTAAAGTAGTATATATTTTTGAACTCCCAACTATGGAACTTAAATTCTTTTTTTTTATTATTTTATTTTATTTATTTATTTATTTATTTTTTATTTACGATAGTCACACACACACAGAGAAGAGGCAGAGACATAGGCAGAGGGAGAAGCAGGCTCCATGTACCGGGAGCCTGACGTGGGATTTGATCCCGGGTCTCCAGGATCGCGCCCTGAGCCAAAGGCAGGCGCCAAACCGCTGCACCACCCAGGGATCCCTTAAATTCTTTTTTATGAGTAGTGTGACTTTGTTAAGGAACACTTCATTTTAGGTGATATTCATTGTATTTCACTATTTTCTGATTAGCACAGTCATGTTGGCAAAGGTGAAAGCGTGTTCAGTTGTCATACCTTGTCTTGGGCCCTGGCTGCTACTTTGTGAGTCAGTGTGGTTTCATGGCTCCGCAGGTCCAGCCTCTGGCTGCCTAGTGACTAGTAATGACTGTATTGGTTTAGTCTCTGCTGTGCCTGCCCTAAACATGCACACAGCAGGTGAGATGAGTTCCCAGGGGCTCTACCAGCAGGTAGCGGGGAGTCGGGGTCTGGGCGAGCCTCGAGCCCCTGATCCTGACCCCCTCCTCAGATGCCCAGCCTTTTGTTCGTAAGTCCTTGAACTTCTGAGTCTCTTTTTAATATTTCTGGTATATATATATGTCTGTTTTTCCAGTGGAAGGACTCAGCTTTCAGCAGATTCTCAAAAAAATCTTTGACCTCTCCCTTCAATACAAGTAATAGTTTTTAGCATGTGTTTGCCACTTGGGAACTTGTAGGATTTGTTATTTTGATAATGAAATATGATTTTTTTTTTGTCAACATGACTTTGTATTTAACTCTTCTGTATGTTTAGATTCCTAGTACACACAGATGGACACATATACACATAATCTAGAGAGTATATGAAATGAAAATGAACCCACAGTGATTTTGCCCCAACCTCAAAGTACTGCCTTTTCCCACATGAACACATTATTTGTAGTATGCAGCAACAGAGGCTTTTACTTGGAGTCATCATTTTAAACACAAGAATTTCTTCTTGAGTATTTATTGCATGACACAGTGACTAAACACGTATTTCCTGAGATTTTACTCTGCCAGGTACTGTGTCAGGAATATACTCAGCATTGGAGAGCCTGCATTTGACGTGCACTGGGTGTGAAGGGTTTGCTACCCAGGCAGGGGGCCAGGTGGAGGGGGGGGTCCCAAGTGCAGACTACAGGGTGGGGGACGGTCTCCTGTTTCAGAAAGGCCATCTGTGAAGAATTGGTGGGTTGGAGACCTGGAAAAAGTTGAGGTAATAATTTGGTTCAGAGACCATGGTTATCTGAGCAGTTGACGAGTAATAGAGACGGAGACGTAGGCTGCTGTGAGAGGAAGAGGTTAAAGGTGTATTTGTAGGTTTCTTGTGTGGGCAGCTGGGTAGATGATATGCTGTCTTTCTTTGAGATGGAGGGATTGTCAGTTTTTATTTGTCTCAAATGAGAAGGGTGGTGGGAATGGATTTTTTTTTTTTAAACAATGGACTTGGAGGAGTCTGTAGGTCATGTTTGTTCATCAGATGCTTGCTTAGTTGCACTGATACTCGGCATGTGGTGTTAACTGAAGCCATGAGAACGGGAGCAGAGGAGCACAAGTCAGGCCCGGAGAGGAAGGAGCTGCAGATGCGGCTCGGTCCCAGGGAGACCGTAGTCGCCCGCTGCCTGCTCCCCCCTGCCCTCTTTCTCCACCTATCAGTTAAGTTGTCACTTACAAAAGCCAGTTCAGTGTGTTCCCAAACTCATTCGGGAACTTGTTGCAGTTAAAGATTTGATTAGTAGACACTGATAAAAATAGTGTAGAAATACTCCTATGAGAACTAATTTGAAAACTTTGGAGTGTCTCATTAAAAACAAATCACTAAGAAAACTATTAACTTAGGTGTGTGGGTAAGATACTTATAAAAAACTGGAGAATGATTATTCTAGGAGGACTATACCATTCATTTTTTTTTTTTTTTAAACTAAGTTGTACTTTAAAGAGACAGAGACATAGGTGATGCATTATGGATGTGGTTTGTGTGAGAAAGAAAAGGTCTGATGGACTGGCTCAGTCTAAGAAAAAGGCCCAGGTGAAGGGGCATATGCAAGGTAAAGTGGTTAAGGGTTCATGTGTCAGTTTTCAGGGTTGCCTACTTTAATGTACAGTTACTTCCAGTCACAAGGGCAAGAGAGCTTTCCTGAACTTTGTGCGGAAGACAAGCATCATGGCAGATGGGAAGGGAGGAGGAGGAGGAAAGCATGCCTGCAGGCTGAGGAAGAGAGGCCATGGGTACATCTTAGCAGCAAGCAGGCCATAGGCCATCTTGTCAGAACAGCGTCCTTGGAGAGGCTGCATCCTGCCTGGGAGGCCGCTGGCCCCGTGCTGTTGTCCATCCCTGTCCCTGCTTCTCTGTCCTTCCCACTTGTCTCCCTTGTATGTTTCTTGGTGATGGCTAGGCAACACATGTTTTGAACAGTGCTGGGTGGAAGAACTGAAGATACAGGAAAAGAGGAAATGGGATCCAGACCACAGGTGGAGGACCAGTGCTCCTTCAGTTAATATGTTATTTTTTCTTCAAACCTTTGATAAACTAGTGAGAAAAACTTGTTCATTTTCATAAAGTTTTTTCAAGTTACGTTCAGGCTGTATTTGGGTCCCTCACCTTGACTTATGAGGTCTGATTTTCAAGAGTTATGTAGAATTATGATTGTTACAGAGTATTTCCCTTTCTTTCACCAAAGTGCTAAGAAATATGCATCTGTTAGGAATACCAAATTCAAGAAAAGAGGGATGCACATTAATGGGAGTCTTGAAATGAGACATATTTTATCACCGCATAGAAAGCTGTGAAATGGTATTTTATTTTATTTTTTTTAAAGATTCATTTATTCATTTATTAGAGAGGGAGAGGCGGCAAGCAGCGTGAGCAGGGGAGGGACAGGGAGAGGGAGACTCTCAAGCAGACTCCCCGCTGAGTGTGGAGTCTGACACAGGGCTCCATCCCAGGACCCTGAGATCATGACCTGAGCCCAAATCCAGAGTCGGACAATTAAAAACTGAGCCACCCATGTGCCCCATGGCCTTTAATTTTTAAGGAAGATGATTTGCCTGTTCATATAACAGGATTTTAGGGAATGTCTGTGGGTCTGTAGTGAGGACTTGGGGAAGGTAAGTTGTCATCTTTATCTGTACCATCTGTTGGATCAAACAGCTCTTGACTTAGAGCCCAGCACATACCCTTGGGAATGTTTTCATGACTCCCTGAATTTCATTGTCCTTCATTTGGAGAAAACTATACATTCAAGGTGTTCTTGCTTTGTTTTGACATATTGGTTATTGATTAACATAGGTCAGAACTACCTTTTCCCAAAGCAAAGCTTTTTTTAAAAAACTTAACATCCTTGAAAACTACATGTCTACTACAGGGTGAAGAAGTGAAAATAGTCTGTCAGTGTCAGGTTTACAAGTTTTTGTTGTGTTGGTTTTATTTTATTTTAAGATTTTATTTATTTATTCATGAGAGAGACACATACACACAGAGGCAGAGACACAGGCAGAGAGAAAAGCAGGCTCCATGCAGGGAGCCCGATGCGGGACTGGATCCGGGGACTCCAGGATCACGCCCTGAACCAGAGGCAGATGCCCAACCACTGAGCCACCCGGGCATCCCCTGTTGTGTTGGTTTAAAAAAAAATTTTTTTTTTTTTTACTTAAACCACTTTATTTTTTTTATTTTTATAGATTTTATTTATTCATTTGACAGTTCAAGGAAGTAAGCACAAGCTGGGGGAGTGGCAGTGGGAGAGGGAGAAGCACACTCCCCGCTGAGCAGGGAGCCTGATGCAGAACTGGATCCCAGGACCCGGAGATCGTGACGGCTGAAGGCAGATGCTTCATTGACTGAGCCCCTGTACACCACTTTATATATAGTCCCAGACTTCAGACAATTTTATCACCTCTTGTTCGGATTTTCTGGTGCCCTCCTAGGCATAATCAGCATGCCGTAGTTGGAGCAGCACAGGGGTTGAGTGTGCTCTGAGCCACTGCCAAGCTCGATGCTCTGTCGTTTGCTAACATGCGTGACTTCTAGGGTTGCTCACCACCATCCCTGTCTTACATCAGTGTCATTGCTTTCAGTTGAAAAGCTGTAGTTATGTGACAGTAAATTGGGAAGGGTAATAAAATGTTTTTGGCAGTTGTCAAAGAAACGGAAAATGCACAAGAAGATTGGGGTGAATGGAGACTTTTCCTTTGAAAAGGGTTGAAGCAATGTCCTATCCAGAGTCCTATCTAGAGTTCGTTTTTTGAAGAGGACTTCGGGTCTTTTTTTTTTTTTTTTAATTTTTATTTATTTATTATAGTCACAGAGAGAGAGAGAGGCGGAGACATAGGCAGAGGGAGAGAAGCAGGCTCCATGCACCGGGAGCCTGACGTGGGATTCGATCCCGGGTCTCCAGGATCGCACCCTGGGCCAAAGGCAGGCGCCAAACCGCTGCGCCACCCAGGGATCCCGACTTCGGGTCTTTTAAAAGACTTTTTTGTGGTGTTGATTCTGACATTTCCTAGGTGCAGGTATATAACGATACTACATTTGGCTGTCTGCATTTTTTGAGTTCAAATGTAAATGAGAGAAGGTGAAGATTTTTTGGGAGAACGTGGATCATCTCAAGAATACGATCCCCTGTTCAAAATGAAGTTAACAAAACTGCGTCATAAAGCAAGGGAAAGCTACATATACGCAATTCCCTAGGATAAAAATAAATTCTGATAGAGATTGAATGAGGAAGTTCTGCTCTTTGTCCATGAGTTGAAAAATACAGATGAAATGCCAGCAGTAAGCTGTTTTTTCTTTTCTGGACTCTAGACTTGGCTTGCTATCAGGAGGTTGTGTGTGGCTAAGGGAAGAAATGGCGAAAGTAGAGGTGCACACTGACCCGAAAGTGCCTGTGCAGCAGATGAGCCGATGATGCAGGGAGTAGGGGCCCTGAATAGGACCAGAGCAGTGTCATGGGCTGGCAGCCTGGTCTGCTACTGTGGCAGCTGTGGCTGGCCAGGCCTTGTGGTTTTGCAACGTGGGAAATGGTTCTTAATGGGAAAATGGAAGTCAGAATGCGTTCTAAAAACAGGCTGAACTCAGGACAATTAGCTTTTCAACTGTGGAATTGAACATCTTTGTGAAAAAAATCTCTTCCTGTATTTTACTTCTTCCATTTTAGGTTACAGGAAGTAGAATGGCTGCATTGTGTCCTTGGAGGCAGCAGGTTTGATACAGCACTTCTGATGGTGTTTTGGCAGGTGTGTAGATTAGCTGAGCTTGCACCCTATATAGGGTAGGCCTAATGTGGTTTGTTGCCCTTTCCATCTCCTCTTAAGTGAAAAGGTGTGTGTCTGCTTGAGGAGATGCTCTTCTACTGGAGAAGGAATGACTCATGGTCAGCGGAAGACATTCTAGTTTGAGGGCAGAAAGGTCCCATCTCTAAGGATATGACCACCTACCTCAGCTTTGCACCCTCTTTTACAAAGTAACCATTACAAAGTAAGAGATAGGATTTTTCATCTCCATATTGTTTGACTTACTTCAAATGATATTTTATTTAGGCTTCCTTATAACCAAATACTGGACTCCTTGCTTGGAGATTGTCAAAAATACTTAACAACCAGAGGTTAATGAGATAACCTAAACTCTCTTTTTGTTTTGTATGGTATTTTAACAAGAATTCTAAGTAAAATGATCTTTTCAAATAATTGAACTCTCCACGATAACATTGCCATGAACCATTCCCCTCCCCTCCCCTCTCCTCCCTTCCCCTCCCCTCTCCTCCCTTCCCCTCCCCTCTCCTCCCTTCCCCTCCCCTCCCCTCCCCTCCCCTCTTCTCTTCTCTTCTCTTCTCTTCTCTTCTCTTCTCTTCTCTTCTCTTCTCTTCTCTTCTCTCTTCTCTTTTCTCTTCTCTTTTCTCTTCTATGTGGTAAGAGGGAGAGGCAGAGGGAGAGGGAAAGAATGAATCTTAAGCTGACTCCACACCCAGCACGAATCCCAGGGCTCAATGTCCCAACCCTGAGATCATGATCTGAGCAGAAATCAAGTGTCAACACAACCATCTGAGCCACCCAGGCGCCCTGCCACGAACCACTTCATTCATAAAGCTGGAAGGGACCTTTCTCGTAGTGTGTGTGGAATTATGAAATAAATTCTAAAAAGCAAGTAGTGGGAAGATTTTTAAGTGTAACTTTTGGGGTTTATTTCTCACATAGATACTTTTCCAGTCCTTATGTGGCTGAGAAATAAGTGTGTCTTGTGTCTGATTTTATGCCTTCTCTAGGAGCAGAATCAGGTTGAACTGTAAAAAATAAGTTACTTTTTCCTGCAGCTGTATCTTTTAGTAGAAGCACAGGTGTACACATGTAAAAGGAAGTTTAAAAAATTAATCTAAAAAAAAAAAAAAAAATTAATCTGAAGATGCCTTTGGTGGCTCAGCAGTTGAGCGTCTGCCTTCAGCTCAGGATGTGATCCCTGAGTCCTGGGATTGAGTCCTGCATTGGGCTCTCCTTGAGGAGCCTGCTTCTCCCTCTGCCTGTGTCTCTCATGAATAAATAAAATCTTTAAAAAATAAAATAAAATAATTGATCTGAAGGCTTATTGGCAGCATCTGTTTAGGACTCTTTCCCTATTGGATGCCATTTCCAATGTGTAATTAAGCAGCTGCTAAGGTTGGGTTCCTTTCTTTCATTCACCTATGTCTTTGCCACAGTTACTGTGAGAAAGCTTGGTGATACTGAACTGGAAAAAACAAAGAGCCAGAGTAATTGCTGTCCTGGACACAGCTGTCTGTTGCACTTTAGATGTCCCTACTCTTGAAGCCTGCAGACTCAGTTGGATATATGATTTTTGTAAGGTGCTGTGGAAGGTACATAGACTAATTTGCCATAAGACAGGAATGTGCGTTTTAAATATTATAGAGCAATGCTATCAGCTGCTCGGCCGTGAGATAAACAATATAATGCAACCTGTAGCACAGAGCAAGCGAATGGGAACTGTAATTCCTATTATGGTATTTAATTTTCTTATACCTCCATTTAGAGGTGTGCATATCGAGTTCTAAAGGAAAGTTACTAGTATTAACAAATGCCCTTCCAAATCCTACAATGCGATAATTGTGCTTTAATGATTTGATTTAGTTTCATTGACCTTTTCTGTTTTTTTCCAAAGAGTTTTATTTTCAGAGGTCTTGTAGGTAAACTGTCTTTCTACAAACTATGTTTAGACATTGAAAGTAACAAATTTTGGCTTTTCTAATTCTCAAAGGGGATCATATAGTACTTAATTTGGGGCAGTCTCTGAAGTTCTCAACCCACCCCCATTTTCCATATTTGGATAAAACTGTTTTTACTTGTTGAATATTCATTTACTCTTCTTTTGTAAAATAATCCTAGGAGTTACGTGGGAGTTGTCTTAGAACTTATGTCTGTATTGTCCAACTCCTTTGCTCAGGTTCTGTCCCTGAACTCCTTCCTCCCAACAGTAAAGTAGTGGAGTTAGAAGATGCCTTAGCAAACTTGACTCCTCCTTCATTTTGTGGTTGCAAATATTGATATTTGCAATATTTGGTGGTATTGGGCAATACTGCAGCTAAACCACCTGTGAGTATTACTGACAGGACTCTCTGGGGGGTCAATTGTAACATATCATTGGTGGGATACATATTTCTGCGTGTTCTATACATAAGGAGGTGAAACACATGGATTCCTTTAAGAGACTCAGAATAGTAGGGTTGAGAAGCACAGATGTGGCCAGTGCCTGAGAAACAGAGAAGGCTTTGAGTCCATGGAGAAGGAGTGAGAGAGGAATGGGAAGGAAGCCGCCTAAGAAGGAGGAACATTTCAGGCAAAAAGAATAGAATGTGCAAAGACGGAAGTTTTGAGTGGCTGGGTGAACATAGAAGTGGTGACTTGTGACTTCAGAAGAATGTTTTTAGATTGAGAAAAGAGGTCTTCTATTTGGCCCTCATGTAATAGAATCTCATCTCATATGAAATGTTTACATTTCAAGGTCAACTCATAAAGCAAAAACTTACCTATACATTTGAAAATTCCCCAGGGAGGTGCAACATGTCATTTCTCAATGCGGCCAGTTTTTCTTTTGGCATTGAGTCAGGTCACTGTTGTATAAAAAGTTGAAGTATTTGGCTTATATTTAGGCACCATGTTGGTTTATTAAAGAGCGCTTATTTTGGGCAGCCCAGGTGGCTCAGTGGTTTAGTGCCGCCTTCAGCCCAGGGCCTGATCCTGGAGATCTGGGATCGAGTCCCACGTCAGGCTCCCCGCATGGAGCCTTGCTTCTTCCTCTCCCTGTGTCTCTGCCTCTCTCTCTTGTTCTCTCTGTCTCTTGTGAATAAATAAATAAAATATTTAGAAATAAAATAAAAAGTGCTTATTTTAAATGCTAAAAATCATAATCTCTGCACTGATGCCTATGAATTATCAGCATAGAAGAGAAGGAATGAAGACCAGCTCAGAAAACTGCAGGTACTTTAGTGGTCGTGTCCTAATGGGCATACTCAGGCATGGATTGATAGGGTGAGCGGCCTGCACTGGGCACATAGAGTTGAAGAGCAGAAATTATTAGGTGCATGTATGGATTAACTAAGAGGATTTACGTGGCTTTGCGACCTTGACTGAGCTATCTCAACTCATTTTCCCAGTCTGCTGAGTGGGCAGGAGATAGCAGTAAGAATTGAAGTTGATTCAGTGACAAGTAAAGCACTTAGAGTAATCATTGCATAACGGAGGTCCAAATGCTAATTCTTTCTCTTTTTGCATTTCTGGTACACAGACACATCATCTGTGTTTACACACCACCCTTTTGTAAGCAGGAAAAAAAATTCATGTTTAAAAGAATGATAACTTTATTTTGATGGTTTTAGAAATTATCAAATTCTCAAACTGATTCTATCATTGTTATTCGCAAATCTACTGAAGTACACCAAACACGAGTATGAAAATAAGGATTTAACCTCTAATAGTTTACTTTTTGAGTTATTTCCACATTTTGGCTGTTGTGTTGCTATGAATACTCATGTACCCAGTTTTGGTGATGATACATGCTTTGTGTCCCCTGGGGTATGTACCTAGGTATGGGATGGCTGGGTCATATGATAACTTTGTGTTCAATATCTGCAACTGTTTACTAAGTGCCCATGCCATTTTACATTCCCACCGGCAGTGTATTCAGATTCCAGTTCTTTACATCCTTGCCAACACTTGTTATTTGTCTTTTTGATTATATCCATTCCAGTGAGTTTGAAGTGGTATTTCGTGTTTTGATTTGCATTTCCCTAATGACTAATGATGTTGAACATCTTTTCATGTGCTTATCGGCCATTTATATGTCTTCTTTGGGAAAATGTCAATTCATACTCTGCTGGGGTTTTTGTTTGTTTGTTTCTTGTGGGTTTTTTTGTTTTTACTTATTTGCCCCTTACAATTGAGTTTTAGGAACACACTCTCCTGTTTCTTTCTCTGTACATATACACTGTCCCTTATGAGGTATATAATTTGTAAATATTTTCTTCCATTTCACTTTGTTGGTGGTGTGCTTTTAAGCCCAAATTTTTTAATTTTGATGAAAACCAATTTATTTGTTCTTCTGTTGCTTGTGCTTTTGGTGTCCTAAGAAGACATTGCCTGATCCAGGCTCATGAAGATTTACTCCTGTGTTTTCTTCCGAGTTTTGTAATTCTAGCTCTTACATTTAGGTGTTGTTTGTTGGGGTTTTTTTAGTTTATTTTATTTTTTAGTAATCTCTATATCCGATGTGGGCTTGAACTCACAACCCTGAGATCAAGAGTTGCATGCTCCAGAAACTAAACCAGCCAGGTGCCTCTTATTTAGGTGTTTGATCCATTTTGATTAATTTATATAGAGAGAGTGTTGTAGAGGTCTACCTTCATTCTTTTGCATGTAGATATCCAGTTGTCCCAGCACCATTTGTTGAAAAGAGTTCTTTCCCCATTGAATGGTCTTGGCACCCGTTTGAAAATTAGCTGACCATAGATGTGAGGGTTTATTTCTGGACTCTGAATTCTGTCTTTTGATCTGTATGTCTCCCCTTGTGCCAGTACTACACTATCTTAATTGGTATAGTTGTGTACTAAGTTTTGAAATTAGGAAGTGTGAGTCTTCCAACTTTGTTCTTTGCAAGATTGTTTGGCTATTCTGGGTCCCTTGCATTTCCATAGGAATTTTAGGATCAGCTCATCAATTTCTGCAAAAAAGGCAGGTGGGATTGCATTGACTGTAGATGTGTGGAGTATTGCCATCCTAAGACTACTATGTCTTCCCATCCATGAGCATAGGATGTCTCTTCTCCGGGAACATTGAGGATCTGTACATCAGGACTCGTTTTGTTTTGTCTTATATTGGTGGTTCTCAAACATTGTGATCTTGGGACCTCTTTACACTTTTAAACATTATTGAAGATTTTTTTTTTTAAGCTCTTATTTATCCATGAGAGACAGAGAAACAGAGAGAGAGAGGCAGGGACACAGGCAGAGGGAGAAGCAGGTTCCATGCGGGGGGAGCCTGACGTGGGACTCGATCCTGGGACTCCAGGATCAGGCCCTGGGCTGAAGGCGGCACTAAACCACTGAGCCACCTGGGCTGCCCTGAAGATCTTTAAGAACTTTTGTTTAAAAGATAAATTCAAAATGGATGAAAGATCTAAATGTGAGACAAGATTCCATCAAAATCCTAGAGGAGAACACAGGCAACACCCTTTTTGAACTTGGCCACAGTAACTTCTTGCAAGATATATCCACGAAGGCAAAAGAAACAAAAGCAAAAATGAATTATTGGGACTTCATCAAGATAAGAAGCTTTTGCATAGCAAAGGATACAGTCAACAAAACTAAAAGACAACCTACAGAATGGGAGAAGATATTTGCAAATGACGTATCAGATAAAGGGCTAGTTTCCAAAATCTGTGAAGAACTTATTAAACTCAACACCAAAGAAACAAACAACCCAATCTTGAAATGGGCAAAAGACATGAAGAGAAATCTCACAGAGGAAGACATAGACATGGCCAACACGCACATGAGAAAATGCATCACTTGCCATCAGGGAAATACAAATCAAAACCACAATGAGATACCACCTCTCACCAGTGAGAATGGGGAAAATTAACAAGGCAGGAAACAACGAATGTTGGAGAGGATGCGGAGAAAAGGGAAGCCTCTTACACTGTTGGTGGGAATGTGAACTGGTCCAGCCACTCTGGAAAACTGTGTGGAGGTTCCTCAAAGAGTTAAAAATAGACCTGCCCTACGACCCAGCAATTTCACTGTTGGGGATTTACCCCAAAGATTCAGATGCAATGAAACGCCGGGACACCTGCACCCCGATGTTTATAGCAGCAATGTCCAGGATAGCCAAACTGTGGAAGGAGCCTCGGTGTCCATCGAAAGATGAATGGATAAAGAAGATGTGGTTTATGTATACAATGGAATATTACTCAGCCATTAGAAATGACAAATACCCACCATTTGCTTCAATGTGGATGGAACTGGAGGGTATTATGCTGAGTGAAGTAAGTCAATCAGAGAAGGACAGTGTATGTTCTCATTCATTTGGGGAATATAAATAATAGTGAAAGGGAATATAAGGGAAGGGAGAAGAAATGTGTGGGAAATATCAGAAAGGGAGACAGAACATAAAGACTCCTAACTCTGGGAAATGAACTAGGGGTGGTGGAAGGGGAGGAGGGCGGGGGGTGGGGGTGAATGGGTGACAGGCCCTGAGGGGGACACTTGACGGGATGAGCACTGGGTGTTATTCTGTATGTTGGTAAATTGAACACCAATAAAAAATTAATTTATTTTAAAAAAAAGAACTTTTGTTTATAGGGCTGTGTTTTTGTATTAAAAATTAAGACAAATTTAAAAAGATATTTTTTGACAGTTATCACAAAGCCATTACACGTAATGTAAATAACATTGGTTATGAAAAGGTAACAATCTTCCAAAACAAAAAAAATAATTTATTGAGAATGATCTTGTTTTATATTTTTATAAATCTTTTCCATATTTAATAGACTCTCAGGGGGATTCTTCTGTTTCTGCATTTGATCTGTTAGTGATATGTTATTTTGGTTGAAGGATGAGAAGGAAATCTGACCTTACACAAAATACATAGTTTGAAAAGTGAGGAGTGTTTTAATAGTCTTTTTTTAAAAAATAATTTATTTTTTATTGGTGTTCAATTTGCCAACATATAGAATAACACCCAGTGCTCATCCCATCAAATGCCCCCCTCAGTGCCCGTCACCCAGTCACCCCCACCCCCCACCCACCTCCCTTTCTACCACCCCTAGTTCATTTCCCAGAGTTAGGAGTCTCTCATGTTCTGTCTCCCTTTCTGATATTTCCCACTCATTTTTTCTCCTTTCCCCTTTATTCCCTTTCACTATTTTTTATATTTCCCAAATGAATGAGACCATATTAATGTTTGTCCTTCTCTGATTGACTTAACTTCACTCAGCATAAAACCCTCCAGTTCCATCGATGTCGAAGCAAATGGTGGGTATTTGTCATTTCTAATGGCTGAGTAATATTCCATTGTATACATGGACCACATCTTCTTTATCCATTCATCTGTCGATGGACACCGAGGCTCCTTCCACAGTCTGCCTATTGTGGACATTGCTGCTATAAACATCGGGGTGCAGGTGTTCCGATGTTTCACTGCATCTGTATCTTTGGGGTCAATCCCCAGCAGTGCAATTGCTGGGTGGTAGGGCAGGTCTACTTTTAACTCTTTGAGGATCCTCCACACAGTTTTCCAGAGTGGCTGTACCAGTTCACATTCCCACCCACAGTGCAGGAGGGTTCCCCTTTCTCCACATCCTCTCCAACATTTGTGGTTTCCTGCCTTGTTAATTTTCCCCATTCTCACCGGTGTGAGGTGGGATCTCGTTGTGGTTTTGATTTGTATCTCCCTGATGGCCAGTGATACGGAGCATTTTCTCATGTACTTGTTAGCCACGTCTATGTCTTCCTCTGGGAGATTTCTGTTCACGTCTTTTGCCCATTTCATGATTGGATTGTTTGTTTCTTTGGTGTTGAGTTTAAGAAGTTCTTTATAGATCTTGGATACTAGTGTTTTATCTGATTCATTTGCAAATATCCTCTCCCATTCTGTAGGTTGTCTTTTAGTTTTGTTGTTGATAGTCTTTTCTTATAACCTTGGCTGTTCTTTGTAACTGCACCAGAACTCCACAGCAGTTTACCAGGAGAGAATGTGAGTGCAAAGGAAACAGCATCTTGGCATTGTTGTGACAGTTGGTGTGACTGGTGGGCCCATGAGGTCTCTGGGACCCATGACAGGCTCAGGCCAGTGTTTGAGACCCTCTCTCATAAAGAACAAGATTGAGTTGTGCATTTTACAAGAAAATGTTAATGTTTACAGCCAATTGGTGGTTTTATTAATCTGTTGACAACCCATTGGGAAGGGACTTGGATGCTTTTCCTGCTGGATCAGTACTTTATGCTCTCTGTAGGAAGGACTGGGTGCTTGATTGTTAAACATGGTAAAGGTGGAACCAGCAAGCCAGAGGAGTAACTGAGAGTTGAGAAATGAAACAAAATACAGTACTGGTATTTTAACACTAAGTCATATATATTAGTTATCTGGTGTATTTACTTGTAAATATTCACAAAATTATGTGAATTTTTAGAACATAGCTGTAATTATACTGTCCACAGTCTAATATCCTGCTTTTTTAAAACTTAATGTAATCTCTCAATATTTTATATAGGTATGATATATTACATTAGTTTCTGCTTTTCTATTATTTTTTTTTACTAAAACTGCTATGAACATTAAATAGTTTACACGTTTTTATATGTAGCACAGATTTTAAGTAACAGTGTGTGAAGTTTTAGATGGATACCAGTACATGCCCTAGTCAGATTTTTCTCATTTGTTTATTTATTCGTGAGAGACAGAGGCAGAGACACAGGGAGAAGCAGGCTCCCTGTGGGGAGCCCTATGCGGAACTTGATCCCAGGACCCCATGGTCATGAGTAGTAGAGCAGTCCTCTGTGTGCCCATCATGTAGTCTCACCACCAGCTACTTGCTGCATTCTTGTATTTTTGTTTTTTCCTTTAAATTTTCCAAAAAAAATTATGAGCATATTTTAAGGCAAATTCCTGGTATATAATGTCATCCATAGTCTTTAAAGGTCTTATCTGGGAGATATATAAACTAAACAGACACAGCACCTGGATTGTGCCCAGTGGAATTAATAATCATTCCATAATATCCTTTATTACCTACGCAGCAGTCAAATTTTTATGTCAAAAATGTCATTCTAAAGTTAATTTATTTCAATCCAGATACACTTCTCACTTTACGTAAGGTTATTTTGGTTAAAGCTTTTGTATTTTGTAGCAATAAAAAAATCTCTCCCATTTTTCCATGTCTTAGGTTTGCTGCAGAAATGAGGTCATCTGTCTTCTAGAATGCCCCACATTTTGGTTTTAGCTAATGGCTTTGTGTCAGTGTGATTTAACATATATTGCTCCAGAATTTCCTTTAAATTGTGAGTCTGATCTAGAGGTTTGATTAACTACAGGTTCTTTTTTTTGGGCAAGAATGCTTAATAAATGGTGCTCTCTCCTCACATCAAGAAGAATGTAGCACCTAGTTGTTCCACATTAGTGATGGGATTGAAAGTCATCTTAGTGTCCACCTGATCTGACTATTATGAAGCTTTCCATCAACTCTCCACCGGGCTTTAGGAGACATCTATGGTTATTGTTACTTCATTAGATTTTGCAAACAGTTTCATTTTCTAATTTGAGTGCTCACTGTTTTTATTCATTGTGGCTCCTGTACAGAGAGAGCAAACTGCTCTCTCTAGCACCTGGTCATGCTGCAGTAGTCATCCAGGAGGGGCAGGCTGGTGACGGTTTGTCTTTAGAAGTCTTCAGAAAAGTGAGTTGATATCCCAACAACCTCCAAAAGCAACCAGGGTAGTGGTGGCGTTCTAAACTGTTGTGGATTCTAAGGTGCGTGTTACCCGCCTGCTCTGCATGCTCTGCCTGTTGTCCACCTGTAGCTGGGAGAGCCCTTGCCTTCCTTTCCTGTTGGTTCTGTGCTGCGACCTTGAGCGTGCTCACTGGCTTCCTTGCTTTCCTAGTGTAGTGCCCCAGGTTCGTGTGACAGAAGCATTAACCAGCACTCTTAACGTGCACAGAAAAGATGAGGGAAGACTGAGGAGTTGTCCCAGTTAGAGGGGACTAAGGAAGTGACACCTGAATGTCATGGTGCCTTCCGAGATGGGATGTTTCATTATGAAGCAAACAAACATTTCTGGTATACAGGAAAAGGATTCTTTACAAACAGATCTAAGAGAACCATACTCTCCCAAGTGTTTAATAAGATTGATTAAACTTTTACATGTACCTTTGACAGGTGAAATTAAAAATGTCTGGCCCTATATAGAGACCACAGGACAGGAGGCAGGGCCCTTTGACTGCATCTTTTTGCCTTTTCACATCCAGAGATGAGATCAAATAGGGGAAATAAGTCCTTTTGTTCAGCTCAGGAAGGCTTTGTGAGGGCTGCCTCTGACACTACCAGGTTTTCAAACTACTACTAGGTCTTATGCTACAAATGCTTTGTTTTGGTGGTAAGTTCCCACCCCCACCCCCCTTGCGTATTTCTCTCTAAAACCTAGAGACCTGCTCTTCTGCGATTCCTGGAAGCAGTAGTTTAAATGGTTTAAGTCTCAGGGTAGGTTTGGTCTTTTGACCTAGTAATGAAAAGGTGGTTTTGTTATTTATTGAACTATTGTCACTGTTGCATCATCGTACTCTGTTTTATTTTAGATTCAGACATTTGATAAAGTCTGATTTAATACTTTGTACCTTTCGTGCTGCTTAAACAAGGTGGAGATCAGTAAGCCCTCTTTCCAGCTGTAGGACTTTTGAAAAACAGTGCATGTTAGGTCAGTAATTAAGAGAGAGAGTGGCGTGACGTCAAGATGACTTGTTTGTGGATAAGAGGCCTGCTGTGTCTGTTGTATTAGGACACTGCCATGCTACTTTTTTAACCTTTTGTCAGGGAACATTTAAAGCATGCAGAAGTAGAGTGGATCAGATTGTTAACCCCCATACCCCTCTTCCAAGGGGAACAAATAGGAACTCCCACATCTCTGCCGCATGTATTATTTTGAGGAAAATTCTAACCACCGTGTTATTGCGCCTGTAAATAAGTATGCAACTCTTTAAGATTAGGCCTCTTTTTTTTTAAGATGACCACAGCATCATTCTTATTAAAATATGCCATCACTATGACTTCCTTGATTGTTGTTTGTTTGAATTGAATAAAGCCGTACAACCAAATAAAGCAGTGGTTTGGCCAGTATGTGTTGAGGAAGCCAGGCTGCTTGTCTGGATCCTCCCGTACCTGGTACTCCTCAGTGCTCCTGTTTGCTGTAAGTTTGTAATAAGACCACATCCTGGGTGTGTGGATATTTTTTTTTTTTTTTTTTTATTCATGAGAGACACAGGCAGAGGGAGAAGCGGGCTCCCTGTGGAGAGGCCAGTGCTGGACTCGATCCCAGGGCCCCGGGGTCATGCCCTGAGCCAAAGGCAGATGCTCAACCCCTGAGCCACCCGGGCGTCCCCCAGGTGTCTGGATATTATTTGTTTGTTTTGCAAGACAACTTCCTCACGTTGCTGCTAGTTCTCTCAGGAGGCACAGAATCTCTGACTGAAAAAATACATGTAGTAGTTGTAATAAAAGAAATTCGTAATTGAATTTTTCTCCATTTTGGCTATCTTACCTAGTTTTTAACCAAACATTTTTTTCCTTTGAGAATCTTAAATCTAGAAGTGCATAGTGGTAAAACTGTCTGTAAGCCCTTTTGTGACTTGTCGGTTTGGTTACCATCCCACGACTTCATTTCCTGGATTTGGTATTTGGGGAGAGTCGATGTTTGCCTCTATGATAGTTTCACATATTGCAATCTCTTACAGTTTATCACCTGTCATTCATTCTGTATTTTGGAAGACGTTGACCTCTGTGAAACTGATTGGTTTCAAGTGTTTTTTCTTTTTAAGCAGTTTATATTGCCAAACCTGTCTAATCGCACAGAAGTGATCTTGTGCTTTTGTGGCTGATGATAGAGTGGACCGTTCAATGAGATTGCTTTTGACCATCAGGTTATTTCATTACAAGGGTTTTTGGGAATTTATTATAAGCAGGTTATTGAGTGTAGGGAGCACCATTATAAAAACTAATAAACACCTGCATGGTTACCTCATGAGACAGAAATAGCTAGCTTTTAAATCTCCATATCTGGCAAGAGGATGCTCTGTTTTCAGAAGAGCCTGAAAGGTACCTGGATTAAATCCAGTCCTGGCGGTGGTGTGGGGTGGTGTAGCTTGCTGCAGAAAGAGGGTACACCATAGTTGGCCCTGGGCATCTGGGAACCCTGGTTCTCATGCTGATGGTACAAAATCATGAGTATTGTTCAGTCTCTTGTGAACCAGAGTTACTACTCTGGGAAAATCAAATGAGCTATCTTGTTTGAAATTTAGTCTCTGACTGTTGAGCCGAGCCAGTACTTTGGAAAGCCTGCTTTGCAGCACCACTCCTACTGTCTTCAAGTGGTTTTTGGTTTGTGTGGGTCAGGATTTTGAAGGGACTCCTTTTTAACTAATTACTATTTATTTCTCTTGACAACTGTTATCCTGGAACGAAATGAAATTAATGGGGACAGTCAAAATGATATATGTAAATTTGGGATTCATCAAATACAAATTGGAGTTCTATTAATTTTGTTACTTTCTGTTTAAAAAGATGGTTTTCTGGCCATGAGTGGATTTGTATGTGTTAGCACACAATTTCTAGTCTTGCTATATTCTTGGGTTAATATAAAGGTGTAAATTATGGGCAGATTTCTTTAAACTGCTTAGACTGCAGGGATGCCTGGGTCGTTTGGGCAGCTAGCTCTTGATCTCAGCTGGGCTCTTGATCTCAGGGCTATGAGTTCAAGCCCTGTGTTGGGCTACATGCTGGGCCTGGAGCCTCAATTAAAAATAAGTAAGTAAGTAAATAAACTACTTAGGTTCCGGAGGAGCAACAAATGTCCTGGAAAACTTGAAGATTTGAAGACCTCCTAGTATTAATTTGAAGAATCTGTTGTATTCTGTACTACAAGTTACTGATGGGTTGTTTTGTTGTTTTACAGCACCCTACAGTTGCCATTCAGCTTCTCCCAGTGCGGCCACAGAGTAAACAGCTCATGACTTCTGATCAGGACACTAAGGTCGTGGCTGAACCGCAGGGCCAGCGAGTCCAGGAAGGGAAAGACAGTGCTCATCTGGTGAGTAGGGGGCGAGGCCAGAGCTGGTCTGGGGCCTCACTCTGCTCTTCTGATCACAGATGTTATGTTGGATTTTATAAGTACCATCAGAGTAGTAACTCTGGCATATCTTAAACCTAAATACAGGTGTTATTGTCCTGAGTAAGTTTATGGATAGCTTAGTAGTAGAGGAAGCTATCAGGGCAAGGTGAGAGAAAACAAATGCTTAAAACTCTTGGGAGTTTAAACCCCCTAGAAAAAATGACAGTGATTTATAAATACTGTAATAACTTTACACATGTTCTAATGGTATGTATTTAAAAGAATTGATTAATATTGTAATATAAATTTTTATTTTGACTGCTTTTAAGATTTTATCCTGTCAAGCAAAGCAGATTTTTCTTAATTTTCCCCATGGAAATTACAAGGAATTTTGCCTATGGTGGTCAGTCAGAATTTTAAAATATTTTAAGTTGCAAGGCTCCTGTATCTTTCTGCATATCTCACTGAATTTCTTTGTTATGTAAAAATGTGTTTTTTCTCAATAGGTTTTGTTTTTGCTAAATTACTGTAGCTTGAAAATACTGCTTACATTGTAATGAGGGTGCGTTTGATGTTTTCAATTTTACAGATGAATGGTCCCATATCTCAAACCACTTCTCAGACAAGCTCCATCCCAGCTTTGAGTCAGGTAATTTAGTTCAGCTGAGGCTCACAAATACTGCCTCACGAACAAATATTTATTGTAACAAAATTAGAAAATTGTTGATGTTTCCCAACAAAGGGGTGGGGGTTGGGGGAGACCCACATGGGTTCTAAGTGTTCAGTACTGTATGTCCTCCTCTGACTTCTCTACGTGTGCTGTGTGTATAGTTGTGCTTGTATAGTTCTGCAGACGTTGTGTACCATGTGTTCATTGAATGTCAGATACTCATCACAGTGTTTGTAATAGTTCATTGATAATCTGTTGAATGTATATGATTAGCTCTACATCTTGAAAGCCTATATTCTTTAAAGTACACAGGTTATACTAACCTTTTACTAAGAAAATTGGTTTAACATAGTTAGCTGTGGTTAGTGAAAATAAACAAATGGAGATCCATTCATTGGTTTTGAACTCTTTCTTTACCTTATGTGCACACGCTTATGTTGGATGCGTTTGGAGCCACTCCAAACTTAGTTTGGCAGCCTTCTAAGTGATGTTATAGACCTGGCACGATTTAGAAAATAAAAGAAAAACTTTTAAAGTCATCTTATAAAATTATAGAAAACTTTGCCCAAATTGTAAGTAGTTCATGTAGAAATTGAACCAGGGATTGGATTGCCGATCTACTTTTAATAGAGTAGAATTTTTTAAATAAGGTAGAATTTTCTTGGTAGAAAGATCCCCTCCAAACTATTGTTATTATTGTTATAATATATGTAGGGCTTTTTGGTATACTGCATTTTACATTGATTTTTAAATGAATTTTGTAATATTTTAAGCAGTTTAAGATCCAAATATAAGACCTGTAGTAATCTAAGAGGAAAATTATACAGAAATCATTAAAAACATTTTTTTTTAGGACCAATTTTCTTCTTCCCTATGGTTGATTTGCAGTCCAACATAATATTCAGACATCTCTTTAAAACAAGGCTAGAAACTGAATTTTTGATTCTTTGGGATTTTTTTTTTTTTGCCTGTTTTATTACTTTATTTGCAAGTATTGAGATAAGACCTAACTAGAAAAGAATTGAAACACTTGATCCAGAATTCAGTATTTTATTTCTGTACAGAAATAATTTGCAACTAGTACTGCCTACACACATGCTTTCTTTGTCATTTTTAAGAGTTAATGTCCTATAATAGACCTGATGTGGCAAGTTCTTGTTCTGGCCTTGATACCCAACATGCCTGGTGTCCCTTGGGCAATCCCATCTCTGACATGAGGCTTTTGTAAAATGTGGATATGCGGGCAGCCCCAGTGGCTCAGCGGTTTAGCGCTGCCTGCAGCCCAGGGTGTGATCCTGGAGACCCCGGAAGGCTCCCTTGCTGCATGGAGCCTTCTCCCTCTGCCTGTGTCTTTGCCTCTTTCTCTCTCTGTCTCTCATGAATAAATAAATAAACTCTTTTAAAAAATGTGGATATGCTGTTTAACAGTGGTAAACACCAGTGGGTGTTGCACACTTAGGTTTTCATAGGATCATTAAATACTAGAGCTAGAAGATGCCCTGAGAGACATCTGGGCTTCCAGTGTGTGTCCTTTAATAAAGCTTTATTTACAACAAATGAGCATCTTTACAGAAAATAAAAGGATACACACATTTTATGCTATTGTAATATATATATATACACACGTATATATGTGTATATGTGTATAGATGCATACGTATCTATGCGTATATGTGCATATATATGTATATGTGTGTGTGTATATATATGTATATGTTGACCTCATTTTTTCCTACATAGCATGATTTCATCTGCGTGCCTCCTTGTCCTTGCCATTAGGGTATTTTCTTTGTGTTGCTCTGCCATTGTTTTTCAGCCATTTGGTTTGGGGGATTTTATATTGTTTATTTCTTGCCTTTAAAAATGGCATTGCCTGAACATCTTTCTAGCTGGCATCATTCATGGTGCGCCTGTGTGTGGGTGTGGTCGTTGCTTTAGCGGCTGCAGGTGTTTTGATGGCTGAGTGAGCATGTCTAGCAGGCTGATTCAGGAAGCAGTCTCGAAGGTTCAGTCTTTCCCCCAAGCTGGATATGGTGTGAGTAGGAGAATTGCCATAGTGATGCCAAAATAAATGTCTGAATAATTCAGGAACAGCTTTGCATTTATCCAGTGGTAATATTAATCATATTCATTATATAGCTCTCCCACTCTAAACCTTACTGTGTAGTAACTCTTTATAACTCTAGCCAATCAGTGAGCATCAAAAAATTAATCTTTAGCTAGAGGAAGCTGAGACCCAGAAAGGCTTAAGTAATTTTCCCAAGATTACTTAACTGCAGAGTGGTAGAACCATGATTTGAACCCAGGCAACCTGACTTCAGAGTTCAAACTCAAGATGAGATACTTCCTCTTTGGCATCTGTTACTTCATTTAAAAAAAGAAACAAGTAGGAAATATACCCCAAACCAAAAACTTAGAATTGTCTCTGAGTGGATGAAATTATTTTGGAATAAAGCTGGAGGATTTTAGGTGGGGAATAGTGTGACTTATATTTTAGAAAGATTATTTTGGCTTTATTATGTTTTTATATATGATGGATTGTAGTGAGCAAAGAAAGCAAATAACAAGGAATTAAGGTTAGAAGTTATGATGGTGGATCAGCCTAGGAATGAATAATTTGAAAATTATTTTGAAGGTGGGTTTAACCATACCAAGTTGTGGATTGGATGTGTATATTGGGATGAAGGAAAGATAAATCAGGGATAGTTGAGCACCTTGAGGGATGGTGGTTTCATTTATTTTGAGATGGAAAAAACTGGAGAAGCAAAGATTTGTGGAGGGGAAATCCACCTGGTAGAAATTCAAGCAAGCAATGAAGTGGGCCAGTGGGGCCAGTTAGACCTCAGTGGAAAGGTTGGGGCCTGAGAGGTTTGAAGTTTGAAGTAAACAGATGTTTTATTACTTACTATATTATAAATTTGTTATATAGAAAAGACTATTGAAACTATTGTAAATATGGATTAGGGGCATATAATTGAAAAGTGACCCAGTTAGTATTTGGAATAAAATCAACTCTAATCCTTTTTTTTCCTTTATAACTTTTTGCCTGTTTTAACAGATTTCATGTCCTGCATTGTTGGCTGTAACTTTTCTCTTCATTGATTCATCCTTTTTTAATCACCTGTTTCACTTCTTATATATTTGATTAAAATTTATTTTAAGAAATTACATTCTATGTTATTTTTAAAAAGTGTTTCAAATGTCTTTGTTTTCTCTTAGAAGTTTTAAGATCCATAAGGGCAGGAAGCTTGTAATGTACTTCTTTGATAACTTCTCTGCATGGCATACTTTACTTAAATTGAAAAATTTCATAAATATTACCATGGCATAATTGATAGTTTAGTCATTCTAAAAACTTACCGTTCTTTTTTTTTTTTTTTTTAATTTTATATATTTATTCATGAGAGACAGAGAGAGGCAGAGACACAGGCAGAGGGAAAAGCAGGCTTCATGCAGGGAACCTGATGTGGGACTCGATTCTGGGACCCCGGGGTCACGCCTTGGGCCAAAGGCAGACACTCAACTGCTGAGGCACCCAGGTGTCCTTAAAAACTTATCTTTATATCATATATTTGTGGTATGTCATGTTTATATCATATCTATATCTATCTGGTTACCATAGGAATTACATATAATATCCAAAAGTTATAACTGCCTAATTTAAATTGATTCCTACTTAAAGTAGCATGCAAAAACTATACTCCTGTAAAATTCTCCCCCTACTTTATGTTACTGGTGTCACAAATTATATCTTTATTACTGTATGCCCAATAATAGAGATGTATAATTATTTTTATGCATTTGCCATTTAAATCTTGTAGGAAATAAAGTAGAGTAGAGTAGAATCAAAATTAAACTAGTACCAGCCTTTTAAAAATATTTATTTATATTCATGATAGAGAGAGAGAGACGCAGAGACACAGGCAGAGGGAGAAGCAGGCTTCATACCAGGAGCCTGATGCGGTACTCCATCCCGGGACCCCAGGATCACACCCTGGGCCAAATGCAGGCTCTAAACCACTGAGCCACCCAGGGATCCCCTAATACCAGCTTTTGTAATTGTCCATGTATTCACCTTTACAGAGAGCTTTATGTCTTCGTACAGCTTTGAGTTACTGGTCATGTTTTTTTCATTTTAGCCTGAAGAACTCCTTTAGCCTTTTTTCCAGGGCAGACCTGGTGTTAACAGACAAATTCACCATTTGTTTATCTGAGAATGTCTTAGTTTCTTCAGTTTTGAAGGACAGGTTTGCTGGATAAGGAGTTCTCAGTGGCGTTCTCAGTTGTTTCAGCCCCCATCTTCTTAGCCTGTGAGGTTTCCGATGACAAACTGGCTGATACTCTTACCGAAGGCCTCTTGTACTTGACAAGTAGCTTTTCTTTGTTGCTTTCAAGATTCTCTCTTTTTCCTTTTATTATTGTTCAGAGTCCTTTAATAATACCAAAATGAAAATATTATTGTTTTTTTTTTTTTTGACAGTTTGATTGTAATGTGTTTTGGCGTGCGTCTCTGTGTTTATCCTACCTTAAGTTTGTTGAGGTTGTGGATTTGTAAATCCATGAAATATCAAAATTGGGGAGTTTTTGGACACTGTTTCTACAGATATGCTCCCTTGCCTTTCCTCTCTTGCTGGGACTCACATGATATGAGTGTTGGTCCATAGGGGACATAGATGATGTTCCAGAAGTCCGGTAGGCTCCACTCACTTTTGTCTTGTTTTTTTCTTTAACTGCTTTAGATAATTTAATTTGTCTCCTGTATAAATTTGCTGATTCTTCTGCCTAGCCAAGTCTACTGTTGAACCCCACTAGTGAATTTTTCAGTTCAGTAACTGTACTGGTGAACCTGAGAATCTTTGTTTGGTTCTCTCTCTTTTTAAATATTTGATATATTTATTTGAGAGTGATCGAGAGACACATGAACGGGGAGAGGGGCAGACAGAGAAGCAGAACCCCTGCTAAGCAGGGATCCCGACACAGGCCTCAATCCCAGGACCCAGGGATCACAACCTGAGCCGAAGGCAAGACCCTCAACTGCCTAAGCTACCCAGTCACCCCTGTTTGGTTCTCTTTATAAATACCCATCTTTTTGTTGGTATTCTCATTTTGTCCACATATCATTTTACTGATTATTTTTAGTTCCTTATCCATGTCTTTCCTTCGCTTTTGAACATATTTAAGAATGTTTTAAAGTCTTTGTGAAATAAGTCCCATGTGTGAGCTTTCTCAGGGATAGTGAATTTTGTTCCTCTGAATGAGTGAGCTTTGTATGCTTTGTGATTTGTTGTTGTTACTGAGGACTGGGTATTTGGTTTTATTTATAATGTGTATAATGTATTGTTTCAAGACTTTTCCAAATTATTTTTGTAAAGGCTGTTCCTTGTTATATGTGTTCACTGAGGTGTCTGCTCCTTTAACTTGTGTTCAGCTAAAATTTTGACAGAGGTCTCTGTTAATGTCATGAACTGAAACGGCCAGACCAGACCCCTCCTCCATGAAGAAAGGAGGAGAGAGAATACAATAACCTTCCCAGTCTTCATAGACTGGCTTTGTTTTGAGACAGCCCCTTATTAATTAGCTCCACTTGCTTTTAGAGACTAGGGAATCAATCCAAGGTGAAAGCCTGAGCTCTTTGCAGGACTGTTGTGAGCATCGGTCTTGCTGAGAGGTGGCTTTCAGAATTTCCCACACACATGGCTGCTTATGACTGCCCTAACTTCCCAGAGAGTTTCACTCAAGCCTTTATGGGCTTCAGATGGTTCTTTTGTCTCCACCAGTAACCTGCTACCCTAGGTGGGTGTCGGTTGGGAGCCACCGTATAGCTTTTGTGAGCATTGTCTGCTACTTTCCCCATTTTGTTCAGAGTTTTGTGAGACCAAGTGAGTTAGTCCTTCAGGAAGCCTCCAGCTAAGATAGCACAGATGGACACATGCCCATGTAGATCAGGTTTGTAGACTTCCAGGAGGGAAGACCAAGACCACACCATGCCACAGAAATGCCCGCATATGGAGGAGAGCTTTTCCTTGGTTTGCGTAGTTGCTATAATAAACCTGTGATGGTTTTTCAGAGTACTACAGAATTGGTTTAGAAGCTTTTGGTTATGGGAACCCCTGGGTGGCTCAGTGGGTTAGCACCTGCCTTCGGCTTGGGGCGTGACCCCGGGGTCCCGAGATCGAATCCCACATCGGGCTCCCTGCTTGGAGTCTGCTTCTCCCTCTGCCAGTGTCTCTGCCTCTCTCTCTCTCTCTCTCTCTCTCTCTCTCTGTGTGTGTCTCTCTCTCTGGATCTCATGAGTAAATAAATAAAATATTAAAAAAAAAAAAAGCTTTTGGTTGTTTTCTTGATGTTTCTATAGGGGATAGAAGCTTAGAGCCTCTTAGTTCACCATTTTGCCTGATGTTTTGTAACCTTTTTACATGGGAACTTCTTCTAGGTTGTTATTAAGTTGTTTTTCTAATAATAGAGAACTGATAAACTTTTATTTATTTATTTATTTATTTATTTATTTATTTTATTTATTTATTTATTTATTTTTTAAATAATAACTTTTTTTTTTTTTTTTTTAATTTATGATAGTCACACAGAGAGAGAGAGAGAGAGAGAGAGGCAGAGACATAGGCAGAGGGAGAAGCAGGCTCCATGCACCGGGAGCCCGACGTGGGATTTGATCCCGGGTCTCCAGGATCACGCCCTGGGCCAAGGGCAGGCGCTAAACCGCTGCGCCACCCAGGGATCCCACTGATAAACTTTTAATGCATGTAATTTTTACACAGACATAAAACTTCATTGCCCAAACCAATAAAATGCAAATTAATGACATTCATTTAGACTAGCAAGTGATGTTTTGCTGGAACTAAAGCTACATCACCAGGTACTCGTGGTACTAGTTACCTAGGGTTTCTTTTGAGTTTTCCACAGCCTGAGCTCCTGAACACCACATGAACAACTCTCCCACAACTTTTGCCTGTTTGTTTCTCTGGCTTATGTGGTGCCACTTAGTCCTCACTAGGCAGGATTGAATTTGGGTCATTTTATTTATTTTATTTTATTGTTTTTTTAAAGATTTTATTTATTCATGTGAGGCACAGAGAGAGAGCAGCAGAGACACAGGCAGAGGGAGAAGCAGGCTCCATGCAGGAAGCCCGATGCGGGACTCAATCCTGGGTCTCCAGGATCAGGCCCTGGGCCAGAGGTGGTGCTAAATTGCTGAGCCACCCAGGCTGCCCAAATTTGGGGCATTTAATCAAACTTTTTTTCTCAGAGCAGGTCAATTTAAGTATTGTCACGTGGTGCTACCGTGTTCCTAAAGCTATATACAAACATGGGCAAATGTTTAAGATTTTGTGTTTGCATCTTTTTCAATTAAATTTATTTGAGAGAGAGTGTCCACGAGCATGGGGAAGAGCAGAGGAATAAGGAGAAGCTGACTGTGTCCTGAGCATAGAGCCCAGCATAGGACCTTGAGATCATGATCTGAACTGAAATCAAAAGTTGGATGCTTTAATGACTGAGCCACCCATGCGTCCCTGTGTTTGCATCTTTTAATCTTTTAGGGTACTTGCAGATTCCCAAGGCACCACAGATGCCAGTTTGAGGTAGCTGATGGTACAGACACTAAGACTTGCTGTTAGAATGCTTTTCTAAGAGATGTATAGTGACCAGCATGTGGTGCTGGGAGACAGTGGTTTTGCACAGTTGGGAGGGATGGCCTTACAAAGGACGGTAAGAGTGGGAAAGCACAGCTAGGAGACCTGACACATGGTTTGAGCAAATACAGGCCGTGCTGTGGTTGGTTGGTTGGGTCCTTTGGATGAAATAGAGAAGGTAAGGAGGATGGCATCACAGAGTAAGAGGTGATTCTAGAGGTGGGCCGAGACCAGAGTGCGAGGGCCACAGTGATGTTAAGGTTCTGTTCTGAGTATTTTACTCAGTGTCTTCATGACGACTCTTAAAAGTAGGTGCTACTGTTGGCCTCATTTCACAAATGAGGAAAGACACACAGAGATGAGATGATCTGCCAAAACTTATTCACTTAGTGCACACAAGCTGAGCCTCACACCTGAACAGGTAACCTGGACCAAGGACTTGGGAGCTTTCGAGGTACTTCCTGTTACTGGCCTGGTGGGTGTCAATTTTCTTCTTTTCTCTTTTTCTCTTGCTCTTTCCTTTGTCTTAGTGAGAATTTTAATTATTTATTTTTAAGATTTTACTTATTCATGAGAGACATAGGCAGAGGGAGAAGCAGCCTCCATGCAGGGAGCACGATGTGGGACTTGATCCCGGGACTCCAAGATCACACCCTGGGCCGAAGGCAGGCGCTAAACATCTGAGCCACCCAGACGTCCCTTAATGAGAATTTTTAGACATCTGTGCAGGTTAGAACATAAAGTAAAACCGTGCATGCCCCTTGTGAACTCAGAGTTCCCCCTCCCCCCTAATTTTGCTACTTTTATCTCTTCCTTCCCTCTACACACCACACACATTTAGAAAAATGTTATGTATGTATTTACTTCCTTACTTGCCGGGTGTTTTAGAGCAAATCCCAGATGATGGGCCATTCACCGTAAACATTCCAATGTGCATCCCTAATGAACACCATTCCAACTTCATGCCTCGCTGTGATTTCTGTACACCCGCAGACTTCCTTTTCGGGGCAGAAAATGAGTTACAACTATGACTGCCTATGCATTCTAGGTTTTGTTTTTGCCTTTTTTTTTTTTTTTTAAAGATTATTTGATAGTGCAAGCAAGGGGAGTGAGTGGCAAAGGGAGAAGCAGTCTCCTTGCTTACCCCCTCCCCCGCCCCCACGTGGGGGGCTCTACCCCAGGACCCCTGGGATCATGACGTGAGCCACCCAGGCAGCCCTGCCTGTACATTCTGAAGAGCACGTTAATTGTTTCTCCTTGGGAAATCTATACGCTCACTTCGATTGCCCGCATCCATGGTAGGTTATTTAGAGAATGCTGAAACACTGGAAGAAGCAGGAGTCTGAAATGTCTTGTTCTGGTTGGGATAACAATTGTAGGGATTTTTAAAATTGAGTTTGAGAATAGGAAAAATAATATAAAAATTATTTATTGTTCTTTGAGTCTTTGGATTCCACATGCCGTTTGGTTTTTAGTGTGTGGAGAAGGATGGCTGTTTGGCAGGGCCTGTCATCGTAGTTTGGATTTTGGGTTTGAGTGGCAGGGACATGTGACTGCATGCAAGGGGTTATTTTTGGTATCTGGGTGTCGGCTGCTTGTCAGAAATCCTAGCAAGTTAGCGTGAGCTGCACTTGTGGAGACTCCGAGAACGCCAGGCATGGTTCTGTGAGTTTTTGAACTTTGGAACATGGGTTGTTGCTTCAGCAAAGAATTAAGTAGTGACTGTGACAGTGAAAAAGCTGGTCTGTTGCAGCAATCTGCGGAGCAGCCGGAGCCGGAGAACAAGATAAGTAAAGCTTTTTCTTCATTACTTGATGCCCTTGAAGGTGAGGAGCTTCACGGTGTCAGACATGGAGGCAGCAGGGCAGCTGCCGGAGCTCATCTGTGGACATCGGCTTTCGTGAGGCCAGGGCGCCAGCAGGGTCGGGGGCTGAGGCAGTCGTCGCACTCGGTCTCTTCGCCAGCATGCCCGTTCCTAACGAGGTGTGAGCGTTTACAGGAGAGCGCGGAGAATTCCGAAGGCGTTGCTCTTGGGCGGGGTTGTGACAGCGTTTTGGTCACGCGCTGTGTGAGCTCCGTCTGTAAGCCGGGTCTCTCGGAAGACGGTCGTTCCAGATGTGACGCGTCTCTCTCCTGTGTTCTGGGGCCTCGTGGCCGGGGTGTGCGGGAAGCAGCCCTTGTGTGGAGCCACCTCGGCCAGCCCCCGGCCACTGGGCCTAGGTGTGTAGCAGTGGATGTAGAGATGAGCAGCGATGTGAGCTCCTCGGGTACACCTGGGAGGGGGGTGAAGACCGAAAACCCCATGTGTGTGGATCACGAAGCTCGGAGGCGTGAGAGAGCGCACGAGTTGTACAGTATTTGTGTCGTAGACCCTGACTGCCTGGACGTAGCTGATGAGCTGGGTGCCCCCGAGTGTGAAGCAGCTGCAGTAGAAGACAGTCGGTCAGCTGTCACCTCTGAGGCAGTTCGCAGAGGGGCCTGGCCGCCCTTGAGGGCCACACAGGGGCCGGGACAGTTAGACGCTCGGCGGGAAGAGCTGTCCCCACGGGACGTGCCCAGGGCAAGCAAAGTGACTGCAGTGTTTAAGGAAAACGCTACGCCGGGTTTTGAACTAATGACTATGTCTTTAAGGGCACACACTTACGCCGGGTTCTCTAAGGATCACACTGAAAGCGGTGCGTTATGTGACGTGGGCATACTCCCCGAGAGGGGTGGTAGCGCAGACTGTGTGCGGGGCGCCCCCAAGGAGCGTGAGAGCTGTCGTGCGGGCCGGGTAAGTCTGATGGCTGGCGCACATGTCCATTTACTTACCGTCCCTTCAGAAGTTGAGAGACGCGGCGAGCCTAGGGCTGTGGCAGCCAGTGTAGGCCGGAGTGCGAGCTCGGAGAAGAAAGGCGAGGATAATTCTGTCCGGCCCCTGAGCTGCCATGGTAGCAGACCAGAAAGTAGACTCCTTCCCCAGGCTCTAGAAGGAATTCGTTTAAGTCCAGAAAGCTGTGTCGCTTCCCTGAGCTTTGGCAGCGAGCGTCTCCCCATTCACGCCGGTTGCCAAGAAGCAGCCCCTAAGAGACCTGGCGATCCCGGACCGGAGCACCTCCTGGGGCCCGCGATGGGCGAGGGGCAGCATCAGGGCGGCTGCGGCCCGAAACCTGGAGGCATCCAGCCTGCGAACAAAGATGGTTCATCTTATCAAGATAAGGAGAAAATGAGCATTTTTGAGGAAGAGAGTCAAGGACAGAGGGCTTCTGAATGGAGATCTTCACATCAGGTAGACCTGTGTGCAGACGGTGGGGCCGGCATGGCCCACGCACACGTCTGTGATTTGATTGGTACACTGTGCAAGACACACTCGGAGGGAGCATGCCAAAGAAAGGGCGCCCCGGAACTCAGAAGCTCACAGGAGGTGCTCCCGGATGACAAGACTCTTGATGGCTCCCGGTGTCCTAAGAGTAACTTCATCTCCTCTGCATTTGCTTTCACCTGCACTGAAGAAGAAAGTGAAACTAGCCTGAGTTTTAACCCAGAAGATGAAATGTCTGTGAAGAGTATAGAGAGTGACCGGCGAAGCTTAGAAAGTGCTGGAAAAGAGTCACTGAAAGGCAGTCCCAGAGAGACCAAGAAGAAGGACGGAGGAAGCGTGAAGTCAGACTCTGAAACCCCCGTCAAGCGGGAAACCAGGACGGCACCACGCGGGGCAGTGCCCAGTCTGGCTGTACGGATGCGCAGGAGGCGCCAGAGGGCAGAGCAGCCCGGCTGCAGAAGCCATCCCATGGAGGAGAACCATGAGCCCCGCGCAGTGAAGGACTATGGACACGAGGATCTGGATCTTGCCCCACCTCCAAACCAGAGTTCAGGTTCAGGTGAGCAGAGGTCACAGGTACAAGAGAAGGACTCTCTTAACAGCGATGAAAATGCAGGGCTGGGGCCGCTTTCCTCAGGGTCAGCTGAGCAAAGTTCTGATGCCTTAGATGGTGGCATGTCGGGGGCGAGCCAGCCAGCACCCGGTAAGGGAGGGGGCAGAGACAACATCGATGTGTGTGGGACGAGCACACGCGCACACCGTGTCAGCCAGAGACGTGCCGTGCCCGTGCTTAATGGACCTGCGGTACATGGTGCCGTGGATTCCGTGGGAAGTCCACGGGTGACTCTCAGGGAATTGGAATTAGGTGAGACTCTTGAGGGCTGTTCGTGTGTGGCCGGTGTTGAGGCTGTCCCAGCGGACAGATACACAGCCCCTTGTCACGAGGGCCTGCAGGTCATTCCTGTCATCCCAGGTGAGGCTGCAGAGATCGCGGTACCACCCTGCGGGGACCACGTCTTACCACTCACAGAAGATGCTGTAAATATTCCTGAAAGCCCTGCAGGAGGGGATTGGCAGAGCTTCCCAGAGGAATTGTACTCCCAGTTTGTGAATGAACTTGCCTGTTACCCACTGGGAGGGTTTGTGAGTCAGCTGTTTTCTGAAGTACTGGCCGAGGGCTGCAGTGGGTACCAGGAGGGCTGTCCGTGGGTGCAGACGGGTGGGAGAGAAGCCCTCGAAGAGGAACAGGTACCTAATGAGTGTCTGCACAGGAGGCCACCAGACCTAGAAGTCGCCTTGTACTGGATGGAGACGCCCCCGTATCAGCTCCCGGTGGCTGAGGATGCTGTTATTTGGGGATGGCAAAATAGAGGTGGACAGTTAGTAAGTATGATTTATCAGTCTTTATTACTGTGCTGTGAAAGGCGGGTGTTTCACTCTGATTGCTTTTAACTGCCATGAAGTTTTATTCTAAGTAACGGGCAGTCATTTGAATGTTTACGTGAGGCTCTGAGTCACAGCATTAGCTTAACCGTTTCCAAGCTGGAGACCGTGACTCCGTTTGCTGTTTGGTATGTTTAGGCCAGAGTTGGTATGCCAGCTCTGGTTAGCACTGTACCCAGCACTGCCGGCCCTCAGACGCAGCTTGGTGCTGGCCTCTTCTGTGTGTGCTCTCGAGGGCTGCCCTGTCCGGACCGTGTCCTTCCTCATGACCCCCTTGTTGGAACAGAACAGGCATTTGTCCATTGAATTTTAAAGTCACTTCTCAAAAGTCCACACGTGGACAGTATAGATAGAAAACTCAGAATCTGCTTTCTGCTACAAGTTTGCCGCTTTTACCTGGCTTTGAAGTCTGCCTCCTGGCAGTCCAAGCACCTGCAGAGCTTTCCAACCATGGTGCTCCGGCCCTGCTCATTTGGAAGAAGCTTCACAGATGCTGCTGCAGTGGGCAGCTAATTTGAGCATCTTTCTAGCTAGTCTGTGATAAACACCAACACTCAACAAACATGAAGTTAGTCTTGCTCTGAAAGTAGTCCTTTTCAATGTATAATTGAAAGGCATACTTCTAACAGCAGAATCTCATTGACTCAACCAGTAGTTTGTGTATTTATAAATTCAGTTCATTTAAACTAGAAGCAAAAAAACAGTTCACCCATTTTCCCAGCTCTTGCTCCCACCTCTGGCAAATACTGATTTTGTCTATGAGCTTGGTTTATTTGTTTTTAGAATCCACATAGAAGTGAGATCATATAGTATTTGTCTGATTTATTTCACTTGCAAAATACCCTCTAGTTCCCTCTGCATCATTGCAAGTGGCAAGATTTCATTCTTTTTTATGGCTAAGTAATATTCCATTGTACATATATATACCACATCTTCTTTATTCATTCATCTTTCAGTGGACACTTAGGTTGTTTCCCTATCTTGGGTATTATAAATGTAAATAATGCTGCATTGAACATGGGGTACAGACACTTTTATCAAATTAGTATTTTTGTTTTCTTTCGGTAAATATCCAGAAGTGGGATTGCTGGATCATAGGAGTTTCTATTTTCAGTTTTTTGAGGAACCTCCATACTCTTTGCCAGAGTGGCTGTACCAGTTTGCATTCCCACCAACAGTATAAGAGAGTGCCCCTTTCTCCACATCCTCACCATTTGTTATTTCTTTTTTTGATAATTTTTTAATTTTTAAAAATTTTATTTGAGAGGAGAGAGAGCATGTGCGTGTGTGCTCATACTCATGAGAAGAGAGGAGTGTGGCACAGGCAGAGGGAGAGGGAGAAGCAGACTCCCCGCTGAGCAGGGGAGTCCAATACGGGCTCAGTCCCAGGACCCTGGGATCATGACCCGAGCCAAAGGCAGATGCTTCACTGACAGAGCCACTCAGGAGCCCTGATGATAGTTTATTATTAGTGATTTTTGTAGACAAGAAAAAAGCAACTGATGGTAGTAAGGAGATAGATGTGGTTCAAATGTTAGTCCCAATTACATGAACATAAGTGTAAATGTAACCCTGTAACTTAGGGAAATGTACATTTAACCCTCTTTCTGTTCCCACAGTTGGGATTTTTGCTAAAAAAAGTTACATTGAAGTTAATAGCTTTTGTTTCTTAAGTAGTGGTGGAGGCAAAAACTCTAGAAAATTAGGCCTTGAAGTACATAAGCAGGTGTGATTACCAATTACGAAATAAAAAGTTTGAAAGTTTCCTTCCCCTACTGTCTCACCTATTTTATATTCCTCAGTTCCCTTGTCCCCTTCTCTGATACTAGCTCCTCTGATTCCTACTCAGTAACCTGTCAGTGAACCATTCTTTCTCTTGTCCAGAAAACACAGATTTATGAATTGTTAGGTTGTTGGTTTTTTCTTTTTTCTTTTTTTAAATGGAACCTGGTGTTGGGGTGCAGAGTTTCTTCAGAACATCAGGATTTATGGATGCTGTACTTTGAAAGAGTGGTGTGGGTCATTTATATAAAATCGCTTCAGGATGCAGCTTTTGAGGTCAGCTCACTTTTGGTTTTAATAACCACTGCTCAGCCATGACTTTTCAGTGGAAAAATAAAACAGGTAGCCAAGCAGGTGAAACTTGAGATGTTGATGGCTGCTTAGAGTTCCACATGACTGCAGGACAAGACCCACACCTTAAAGACATACAAGGAAGACAAGTTATTTTTCATGTGAATTAAATGGAGGTCATGAACTCTTGGTAATGTTTTGTCTTTGCTGATGTTAGGACAGTTTTCTAATTACTCTCTTGGTGAGCACATTACTTAACCTCTCTCTGCCTCAGTATTATTTGTGAAAGCCTCATAGGGTTGTTGTGATTAAGCTCAGGAAAGTCCATGGAATGTGCCTGGCACCTAGCAGACTCGACGTAGTTGTCATGCCAGCAGCTCCTAATTATATGTCTCCATTCTTTCATGCCTTGTCACTCAAGAGTCTCACTTCAATACTGGTTAGCTGCTTGAAATTGTGTTAGATCCCAAATACTTGATTTGGATTTGAATATTTACTGCTAAAGTAGTAAATTACCTAAGGATAGATTTCTATTCAGTTGTGGCATGTGAGATACACACTTGAATACTGCTTAACTGCCTAAAATTGTGTTATATATTGGGAGTGCTCCAGCGCAGTTAGCTGCAGAAGGTGCTGACAGTGGCAAGGACCCCTTCGTGGGTGGTAGGAACTTAGAGGATGTGTGGTGTATGCTGGAGGTCAGGGCCAGCTTAGTGGGTTGAATACAGTAACGTGGGAAAGCTTCATGTGTGTTGTGTGGTGGAGAGTCCAGCCAGTAAAAGGTCTTTCTATCAGCATTGGACCAGGAAAGAGGGAGGGGCATGAGGTAAACAAAACAAAGAACAACAACAAAACACAGGTGGAAAACGGAGTAAATACGGAGTGTCTCCTGCATTGCTCTCTTTGCTCATGAGAGCAGGGGTTGTGTCTGCTTTGTTCACCGTTCTGTCCTCACACTGCACTGAAAACGAACTGGAAGTTTAGATGTCCCATCAGAAGGGAGACTGAAGAATCCGTGCTTCCGGAGTGTGATACCCTCGAAGAAGGGAAAGCCTGTTGGGCTCTCTCACCTCCTCGGGGTGCAAAATGCATGTTGTCGTGTAACCACATTGGCCTCTCCTGTCATGGTCGGAGATAGTCTTGTTTTTCACTGAAAGCTTTAATCACCACAGCCAGAATGAATTTATTCTGTCATCTAAAGATTGTTAATCTACACATTTCCTCGAGGGCTTATCATGGTAGTATTGGGTCGCATCTGCCCTTGGGGGTCATGTGGGGGTGCTGGGAGGCTGCTTCCAGTTCAGGGCTCCTTCCTGGCGCTCCCTGGGGGCCCCTGGGACCCCTCCCAGGGACCCCTCCCAGGGACCCTCATCCCCCTCCCAGGAAGCTCTGATCCTTGCGTAGTGGTTTCAAGGCTTGTATTACCTGGGTATTATTTGGCTAGGTTTGCTGACAGAACTGACAATGAACCGGAGTTTGGGGAGTACCTGCCCCAGATACATTGATTTTTCTTTATTTTTATTTTTTAAAGATTTTATTTATTTATTCATGAGAGACAGAGAGAAAGAGAGAGAGAGAGAGGCAGAGACACACACAGAGGGAGAAGCAGGCTCCATGCAGGGAGCCCGACGCAGGACTCGATCCCGGGTCTCCAGGATCACGCCCTGGGCTGAAGGAGGCGATAAACTGCTGAGCCATCCGGGCTGCCCTTGATTTTTCTTTAGATTTGGGTTCACTTGAGAGATGTGAGCAAGAGAAGAAAACTCAGGGGGTTGTTAGGTGCACCAGGAAATGAAGGTGTGAGCATATGAACACTGTCCCAGTATTGCCCCAGCAGCCGGACAGAAAGGAGGCCAGTGTCCCTGGAAATGAGTAGGTTCACAGTAGAGGCAGCACGGAGCACCCGTCTTGCACACCCATTAGAAGATCTCTGTTCTTCCAAGCGGCTTGCGTGTTCTGTATCCTTCATAGTATGAGTATTTGAGCTTTGTTTAAGAACGTATTCATCTGCGTTCTGTTCAGGTTTGTAAGTCTGAATTGTGTCTAGAATAGAGATGACAGTTGGATCCCCAGTTGTTTACTGAATGTCTGTGAAGGCAGGGGCCTCATCCTTTCATTTGCAACTTCTGGAGAGCCCTCCACTCAGTAGGAACTGAGGAGGCTGATGGTGAGTGAAGTCGAGCTTGGTGTCTCGACTTTTGTTACTTTGCACCACGTTTCATCCCCAGTGTACACATAAGACAGACTCTGCCGTTCTGGCCTTTTTCTTGCACAGATGTGTTTCACGTATGAATTAATAAGTAAAATTGTCTTTGACTGGAATTCAGAGACAAATGTTTGTGTCCCATTTTCCCCTAGGTACCGACTGCCAAGGTTTCAGAGCTAAACCCTAATGCTAAAGTGTGGGGAACCCCTGTGCTGCATCTGGATGCGGGTAGTGCAGCAGACGGCGGTGTGAGTGCGGACTGGGAGGAGTCTTCAGGCCCTTGCACAGACTGCGGCCAGGAGGGTGAGTTATGAGCATGAGTATGATGAGGAGCACCTTTGCTCTCAAGGCTTTGTCTTTGTTCTCATTTAATCCCTCTGTAAGAAATTGCTAATTGGGTCACCTTGCTGGTTCAGTTGGTAGAACATGCCACTCTGATCTCGGGGTTATGAGTTGAAAATAAGTTTTTAAAAAATTGAAAACAAAATTAAAATTTGTGTCATGTGATTTGTTACAGTATTTAAGAGCCAGAGGATCTTTCACAATCAAGTTAAAAAATTGAAGTAACTGCAACTGTAAGGTTTTGTTTTGTTTTAAGAGAAAGTTATTCTTCTAATCATAAAATTTGGGGTAAAATTCCTAATTACAGGATTGGATACCAATGGCGATGGTGACAAAAGTCATGACAATGTGGCACTATCGGATTTGCAGGAGTCAGACCAAACCGCTGTGAGCACTTTGGCTCTGGATCGCTCAGAACATGAATCTCCGCCTGAAAATAGTGAAACTGGTAAAGATGTTTTATGAATTCATTTTTATGTAGAGTGTGAGCCTTTTTCATGTTCCTTTTTAAAATTTAGCCTGTTAAGTCTTTCTCTAAACATTGTGCCTTTCATTGCTTCCTTTGATTCTACTTTAAATTCCCTCTTAAGTGGAATGAAGGGTTGTAGTCAGGAAGGGGCCACAGGGTGTATAAGATCTGAGCAGTTCCTGAAAGGCGGGTCTGGTTTAATTAGGAGAAGCAGAAGATGGACTATAGGGTGAGGTGTCAGTAAAAGGTCAGAGAGGAAACATTTGTGTTGAAATCAAGAGTCAGACTCCAAGGAGGTTGATTCTTTTATGGAGTATTTAAGGCTGTTTCATAAGAAAAGAGCAGGGGGAAGAGAGCCATTCTCTTTGGGACCAGGATGTGGGCCAGTGGAGAAATACCGAGGGTGATGGGACATGATGGCTCCCCTCTGATTTTGGATCCACTGTTATATAAAAGACCAGCCACATTTTAAATTCCCAGCAGCCTGGGGTAGGCTGCACTCTGATCATTCACAGTTGGATGGGGCAGCTTGAGTGGGAGAAATCCTCCCCTACACTGGCTAATAGGAATCGAGCGGACCAGACGCCTGTTGAGCGTGTTGATCTCTCAGGTGACTGTCTAGAGCTACACTTGTGTTGGAGAAGGCCCACCTTCCGCTTGCACTGCTGTTGTCGTTTACCGGGAGCTGGTGTGGTAACACCCGATCTTGCACTGGTCTGGTCCTGCACACCAGACTTCCACACCACAGCGGTGTGTCAGTGTTCTTTTTCCCCTGAAAAGATCAGCCCTGTGAAGACCTTGCCTTCACTGTGGCTACAAGCCCTCAGTGTTGGATGCCTGTGCTGTGATCTGCCTCCCACACCCCCACCCCCCGCCTCTGCCTGTGTCACCCAGAGCATCTTCCCAGTGGTACCTTCTTTCCATCAAGTTCTCTGCCTCCTGCGTGCCTGTTCCTGAACGGATCCACTGTGGCTGGGTTCGGGATCACAGACTTCCCGCTGGCCCTCGCTCGGCACAGCCCCACAGTGCTGCCACAGGGCTCAGTGCAGAGAGCTCCCGAACTGCTGTTCCGTGCCTTCTGTTTTCTCCTCAGACCCTAGCACGCTCCTCTGCTTAATTTTTGGGGGATATAGAGCAGTAATGAAGTATAATTGATGTAAATAAACTTCACATATTTGACATGCATCCCAGCTTTTCTGTAAGTTTTATTTTCCTTGGTTTGGAGCACAGTGTTCAGTCCGTTATAGAGTTGCTGGTTTGCCACTCCTGCACTGATTTCTCTACCAAATTTGGTAAGATGTTTATATACCTATAACACCATCGAGATCACGAACATATCTGTCACCACTAAAGGCTTCCTGTGCCCTCTCCCTGCCCTTGGCAACCACTGATAGGCTTTCTGTCACTCTGGGTTAGTTTGCATTTTCTAGAATTTTATATAAATAGATTTTTATGACATGTGCTCTTTTTGTCAGGCTTCTTTTACTTGGTTTACTAATTTTGAGATTCACTCACACAGGTTGTGTCTTTTTATTTCTGAGCAGTATTCCATTCTATCACATGGCACGGTTTGTTTTCCCATTCACTTGGTGATGAATATTTGGGTGTTTCCAGTTTAGAACTATCACTAATAAAAGAACATTTATAAAGCAAGACTTTGTATAGATGCATGTTTTCATTTCTCTTGGGTAAATGCTTAATAATGGAAGAGATGGATCATATGATAGGCTTAACCTCTGTCACAGTGTCCTCTGTATGCTCATCTGCAGTGGATAGGAGCCCCTGCTGCTGCACATCCTCATCAGCACTTGTTAATTGTAGCCATTGGAAAGGTAGGTAGTTGAGTCTTACTATAGTTTTAATTTGTGTTTCCTGATGAGTAGTGGTGTCAAACATCTTATCATATGCATATACTATTTTGGTGAAGGGTCTGTTCCAGTCTTCTGCCCGTTTTTGTATTGAGTTGTTTTATTACTGAGTTTTGGGAGATCTTTATACGTTTTGTATACATGTCCTTATCAGATTTATAATTGCAAATACATTCTCTCTCAGTCTGTGGCTTTTGTTCTTCTAACAGTATCTTTTGAGAAGTCAAAGTTTTTAATTTTGTACGTAGTCTAGTTTATCAGTTTTTTTGTTTCTTTTATGGATCCTGCTTTTGGTTTTGTACCTAAGAAATCTCTGCTTAATCCAGAGTCACAAAGATGTTCTCCCAGGGGTTCTGTAATTTTAAATTTTATTACATTTTTAAGGTCTGTGGCTCATTTTAAGTTCATTGTTGTATATAGTGTGAGGTACACAGCAATATTTTCCCCCCATGTATAGGTATGCAACGGTGTAGCACCATTCGCTGGAAAGACTTCCCCTTTCTACTGAGCTGCCTTTGTGTTGTCATCAGGATCGTTTGTCCCTACACATGTCGGTTTATCTCTGGACTGTCTTTTCCGTCCATCTGTTAAGTGTGTTTTCACAACAGTGCCACACTGTTTTGATTACTGTATATAATTCTTAAAAACAAGTGGTGTTAGCTTTCCAATTCTGTTCTTTTTCAGAATTATTTTGGCTATTCTAGTTCCTTTTCATTTCCGTACAAGTTAGAATGAGCTGGTTACTGTCTCCAAAATGCTGAGATTTTTATTGGGATTGCATTGAATCTATAGATCCATTGGAGAAAATGGACATTTTTCTCCACTTGGTTAGGTCTTTAATTTTTCCACTTGGTTAGATCTTCTTTAATTCCTTGTGGCTATAGTTTTTGCTTTTAGCGTACTGGTCTTCCGCATCTTTTGTGCTTAAATATTTATCTGTAAGTATTTTATATTCTTTTTTGGTGCTATGTTAAAGTGATTTTTAAAAAATTTAATTTGGGATTATAACAGTATATAGAAATGTAAATTTTGGTAAATTAATATTCTTTGGAAACATGTTAAGCTCACTTACTAGTTGTAGGAACTTTTTTTTAAAAAAAATTATTGATTCATTAGAGACACAGAGAGAGAGGCAGACACAGGCAGAGGGAGAAGCAGGCTCCATGCAGGGAGACTGATGTGAGATTCGATCCCAGGACCCCGGGATCACGACCTGAGCCAAAGGCAGCCCCTTAACCACTGAATGACCCAGGCGTCTCAGTTATAGGAACTTTTTGTGGATTCCATCATCGTGTCTTCTACATAGTGTCATGTTACTTGTAAATACATTCAGCTTTATTTCCTATCCCTTCTGGTGTCCCTCCCTCCCTTCCTCCCTTCCTTCTGCCTCTTATTTCTTTGTCTTGCCTGATTGCCCTGGATTGAGCTTTCATTACAAAGGTGAACAGAGGGGTGCCTGGCTGGCTCAGTCTGTGGAGTGTGTGACTCTTCATACCGGGGTTGTGAGTTCGAGCCCCACAATAAGTAAAATCTTGGAAAAAAAAAAAGTTTTAAAACAAAGGTGGACAGATCATGAGTGGAAACATCTGACTGATGATAGGGGAAGAAACATTCCATTTTACCAGTAAGTGTAAAGTCAGTTTTGGTTTTATGCACATGACCTTTGTGAGGTTCATGAAGTACCCTTCTGTTAGGATTTCCAAGAGTTTTTATGAGGAGTGGTTGTTTGAATTTGTCATGCTTCTTTCTCCGTCTGTGGCGATGAACATACTTTTTTTCTTCTGGTGTGTTAGGATGATTTCTCATGTATTTAATCCACCTTATATTCTGAGATAAGCTTCACTGGGCTATGATGTAACATGCTTTTGATTAGTTGTTGGATTAGATTGGCCAGAATTTTGCATAAAACTTGCATAGCTGTGTTCATGATGGATGTTGTTGGTCTGCAGTTTTCTGTTCAGTATATTCCCTTCTATGCAGTTTTGTGGAAGAAGTTATCATTTCTTTTTTAAATGAAGAGGAGCCATCTGGGCCTAGGGTTTTATGTGAGGGAAAGTTTTCAGCTACAGTCTTTGTTTGTGTTTAAAATAGGCTCCATGCTTGGGCACCTGGGTGGCTCAGTTGGTGAAGTGTCTGCCTTTGACTCAGGTCATGATCTCAGGGTCTTGGGATGGAGTTCCATGTGGGGGGGTGTCTTTGCTCAGCAGGGAGTCTGATTTCTCCTTCTGCCCCTCTCCCTTCTCTTGTGTGCTCTCTCTCTGTTTCTCAAAAATAAATACATAGAATCTTTAAAAAAAAAAAAAAAAAGAAAAAGAAAAAATAGGCTCCGCAGCTAGCGTGGAGCCCAGCGTGGGGCTCAAAACCACAACTGTGAGACCAAGACCTGAGCTGAAACCATGAGTCAGACGCCACTGTCTGAGCCACCCAGTGCCCCTACAGTTTGTTTCTTCAAGTCGGGCTACTCAGGTTGTCCCATTTCTTCCTGAGGGAGTTTGGTTCCTTGGGTCTTACAAAGATTCAGTCCACTTCATCTCAAGTGTCAACTCCATTGCTTAGAATTGCTCATAATGCTATGTGTATTCACCCTCTGTGGGATCTGTAGCTATGTCACATCACTCATTACTGTTACTGGTAATTCATCTCATCTCCCACCCCCCACCTCCCTTGCATCTCTGTAGAGGTTTGTCAATTTTGTTGATTGTCGGACAGAACCAGTAATTGGTTTCATTGTTTTTCCTCCTTCCTGTTTCCTTGGTTTTCTTCTGATCTTTATAATCTTTCTCTTCATTACTTGGGGTTTAATTTTTCTTTCTAGTGTCTTACAATGGAAACTGAGCTCATTGATGAGAGGCAGTCTTTTTCTGAAGTAGCCATTTATTTCCATAAATCTTCAAAGTACTCTTTTAGCACAGTTTCACAAATTCTGGTACATTGTGGGTGTGGTGGTGTTTCTGTGTTCTTTTTTTTTTTTAATTCAGTTCAAAATTATCTCTGATTCTCTTTTTATTATTATTATTTCTTTGGTCCATGGGTAACTTAGAAATCTGGTATTTAGTTTCCAAATATTTGGGGATTTCTGGGGGAATTTTTTATTGGTTTCTAATTTAATCTCCTTATAGTCATGAGACATAATTCATCTGACTTGAATCCCTTTAAATTTATTAAGATTTGTACTGCGACTCAGAATCTGGGCCACCTTAGTACATTTTCCTTTTGCCCTTGAGAAGAATGTGTATTTTGCTGTAATTAGGGGGTGCTCTGTAGTTACACTTCTGGTGGTCTTCATTCCTTTGTGTAAATCCAGACTTCCTTCTGGTATACTTTTGCTTCCATCTAAAAGACTTAAATGTTTCTTGTAGTGCACATCTGCTGTGATGGATTGGTTTTCAAAACCATCTTTATTTTACATTCATTTTTACTTGGTGTAGAATTCTGTGTTGTCAGATTATTTATTTATTTATTTATTTATTTCAACCCCTTTGTCTTTATCAGTGGTTTTGGGCATTTTCTTTTTTCTTTTTTTTTTTTTTTAAACTCTGACCACATTTTTTTAAGACTTTTTATTTATTTACTCATGAGAGACACAGAGAGAGAGAGACAGAGAGGGGCAGAGACACAGGCAGAGGGAGAAGCAGGCGCCATGCAGGGAGCCTGATGTGGGACTCGATCCCGGGGTCTCCAGGATCACGCCCTTGGCTGAAGGTGGCGCTAAACCACTGAGCCACCCAGGCTGTTGGGCATTTTCATCATGATGTAACTTAAAAGCATTCTGTTTCTTGTGGCAAGTGTTCATTGAGCTTCTTGAATCTGTGATTTATAAATGTTTTCATCAAACTTGGAAGATTTTGGCCATAATTTCTTCAAATGTCAATCCTCCCCCTCGGTGCCCCCCTGGCCACTTCTTTTCTTTCATGATCTCTGGTTATTCCTCTATTAAGACCTTTGAAGTTGTCCCAGAGTTTACTGAACCTCTGTCTTTTATTTCAACATACATATTTAAAAATTTTATTTGATTGACAGGGTACACAAGCATGGGAGCAGCAGAGGGAGAGGGAGCTTGAAGTAGGCCTCCATCCCAGGACCCTGAGATCATGACCTAAGCTGAAGCCAGGTGCTTTACCCACTGAGCCACTTAGATGCCCCATCCACTGTATTTTTTAAAAATTCTTATTTCTTGGTTTCATTCTGGAATGTTTCTGGAATATCTTCAAGTTTATTAGTCTTCTACAATGTCTAATCTGTTAATTCCATTAAGTACATTTTTTATTTCTATTTATTCGAGTATATTTTTAATATCAGACGTTGTAGTTTTCACCTGTAGAAGTCCTATTATTAGGGCCTTTTATTTTTCAGGTTTCTACCTGACTTCTGAAGCATTTGCACAGGGTCAGTGTTTACACCTGGAGAGGACACTGTGAGTTAATGGGTCACAGTTCTCTGCTTGACCTTCATAGTAATTTTTGGTTAGGTGTTTAATGTTTTTGTGTTTCTTTAAATAGTTTATTGTTCCAGGATGCCTCTAACTGACTTGAAAACAGTTTGATCCTTTTAAATCTTGCTTTAAGATTTGTTAGGCAGGGGATGCCTGGGTTGCTTAGTGGTTGAGTGTCTGCCTTTGGCTCAGGGCGTGATCCCAGGATTTCAGGATTGAGTCCTGCATTGGGCTCCCTGCATGGAGCCTGCTTCTCCTTCTGCCTGTGTCTCTGCCCCTCTCTGTGTGTCTCTCATGAATAAATAAATAAATTTGGGAGAAAAAATTTTGTCAGGTAGGAGTGGAATGGTGCTTAGTCTGGGGCCAGTACTTCCCACCCCTAGAGACCCCATACTCTGTGCACCTGCCGCATTCTGGTTCACCTGGTGGGAACAGACACTACTTCTAGCCCTGTGTGAGGGAGAGATGCATGCTACTTCTCATCCTTTGGGGTGGTTCTTCCACAATGCCAGCGATTGCCTCACACCATTGCAGTGAGTGGGCCGCCTACTTGAGAGGCCCTGTGTCCTGTGCACCCTGTCCCAGCACCCGCTCTGTCTCTTCATTCATCATGCCCCCCTGCTGAGCCTGGGCCTGGGAAAGTTGTATGTCATATCTTTTAGGGACTGATGTTCCTACACCTGGAAAACTTGTTTTATTTACTCTGTTTTCTTTTTCCATTCAAAAAAATATATTTTTTTAAGATTTTATTTATTTATTCATGAGAGACACACAGAGAGAGGCAGAGACACAGGCAGAGGGAGAAGCAGGCTCCATGCAGGGAGCCCAACGTGGGACTCGATCCCGGGTCTCCAGGATCACGCCCTGGGCCGAAGGTGGCGCTAAACTGCTGAGCCACCTGGGCTGCCCCAGAAAGTATTCAAAACCTACCATGTGCCACATTTACTTGGGATATGTCTGTCAGTATAACTGATGAGAGCCCCTGGTTTACTTGAGCTTTTATCTGTTTGGTAGAGACTGACAATACACATAGTAAGTTTGTGATAGATCATGTAAGAGGATGGTCACTGCAGTAGAAAAGACAAAAGCGTAAGGATACAGTGTAAGCTTTATTGAGGTGTAATTGACAAGTGAAAGTTGAATATATTTAAGGTACCCAGTGCCGATCATTTGGTATTATATATTCACTGTGAAATGATTACCATAACACATCATTACCTCACAGAGTGTTGTGTTTGGTATACTGAGAACACGTATCTACTCTCTCAGCAAGTTTCAAGTATATAGTACAGTATGGTTAATTATAGTCACCATGCTGTACCTGAGATCCCCAGAAAGTCTTCATTCGTCTGATAACTGCAAGTGTGTATCCTGTGACAAACCTCTCCCCATTGACCCCACTCTCCAGCCCATGATAACCATGGATCCACTCTCTGGTTGTAGGATCTTAACTTTTATGATTGCACATACAGGTGAGATCATGTAGTTTTTCCCTTGCTCTGACTTTTATCACCTAGCTCCGTGCCTCAAGGCTCATGTCTCACATGGGAGGATTCCTCCTATTTTATGGCTGATACCCCATTGTGTGTGGATATCACATCTTCCTTCCCCGTGCATCTGCGGACAGCCGCTCTTGTGGGGCCTGGGTCTCAGCTACTGTGAATAGTGCTGCAGTGAACATGGGAGCGCAGGGAGCTCTTCAGGAGGCTGTTTCATTTCCTCGGGATATATGCCCAGAAGTAGGGTTGCTGGGTCGTAGGGCAGCTCTATTTTTACTTTCTTGAGGACCCTCCTTACTGTTTTCTAGAGTGGCTGCAGCAGCTTGCATTCCCACCAGCAGTGGATGAGGGCTCCCCTTTCTCCAGTCCTCACCAACACTTGTTATCTTGGTTTCTTAATGATAGCCATCCTAACAGGTGTGAAGTGATAGCTCATTGTAGTTTTAATTTGCATTTCCCTAATGGTTAGTGATGTTGAACACCTCTTCATGTACCTGCTGGCCATTTGTAAATCTTTGGGGAAATGTCTATTTAGGTCTTTTTCCCATTTTTTTTTTCTTTTAAAGATTTTATGGAGAGTGAGTATGAGCAGGGGCAGGGTGAGGGGCAGAGGGAGAGGCAGACTCCCCACTGAGCAGGGAGCCTGACGACGTGGGGCTCGATCCCAGGACGCCAGGATCATGACCTGAGTGAGCTGAAGGTAGACGCTCAACTGACTGAGCCACCCAGGTGCCCCGCCTTTGCCCATTTCTAAATCAGGATTTTGTTTTGTTTTACTATTAAGTGTGAATGAGTTGCTTCTATGTTTTGGATACAACCCATTATAGATAAGTAGAGATATTGCAAATATTTTCTCCCATTCCGTAGACTGCCTTTTCATTTTGTTGATAGTTTCTTTTGCTGGGCAGAAGCTTTTATTTTGATGTCGTCCCACTTGTTTGTTTTTGCTTCTGTTGTCTGTGCTTTTAGTGTCACATCCAAAAAGTTGTTGCCAAGATCAGTGTCGAGGAGCTTTTTCCCCATGTTTTCCTCTAGGAGTTCCACAGTTTTAGGTCTTATGTTCATCTTTAATCCATTTGAGTTGATTTTTGTATGTGATGCAAAATAAAGGTTCTGTTTCATTCTTTTTGCATGTCGCTGTCCGGTTTTCCCAACACTTATTTGTGTCTTACTCTGTCATCAGTGTCTATGGTTTTCAGGGTATGGGTCTTTTACTTCTTTGGTTGAATTTGTTCCTCAGTATTTTGTTCTCTTTGATGCAGTTGTGAATGGTTTTGTTTTTCTCAATCCCTTTTTCAGGTAGTTGGCGTTCATGTTCAGAATTGCAGCACATGGTGCCACGTTACTCACTCACACTTCCCCAGGGGTCTTCATTGTTTTTTCTTTTCATCCCTCAGACTGGGTTATGTCACATGACCTCTCTGCATTTGCTGAGTCTTCCCTGTGCATGTTTGACCCTGCTGTGGAAGCGCTCTCTTGAGTTCTCAGGTCTTGCGCTCTTCAGCTCCAGGGTTTCTGTTTGATTCTTTTCTGTGGTTTCTCTTTCAGTTACTAAACTTCTTACTTTGTTTCTGCATCGTTTTCCTGTTGTTATTTAGTTGTTTCTGTGTGTGTTCTCTTAGATTTTCATGGACTTTCTTTAAGGTGATTATTTTGAATCATTCGTTAGGCCAATTGTCCATCTGTTTAGAGCCCGGTTAGTTTCTTTGGGTGATGTTTTATGTACCTGAGTTTTGTAGCCACATTTTAATGCTGTGCAGTTGTGGAGCAAACACCCCTTCCTGTCTTTACAGACTGGTTTTTATCAGGCAGGGACGTTCTCCTGTGGGTTCAGGCTGATGGCATTCCCTCTGCATTTGCAGTTATGATGGGTTGGAGCTGGGTCTGCACTGGAGTCAATGTTTGGTGAGCTTGTTAGCTGGCTGTGGATCTTGGCTGGTCCCCGGGGGCTGTGGGGGCAGGGATGATGGGTATATCTCTGGGTGGTGCAGCTGGGAGAGGTTGAAGCCAAGTCATAGGTTCACTTGAGGACCTGTTGTCAGCCTCAGGTCGGCTGGCCTGTGTCCAGAGGTACCAACTACAGGCATTTTCCATGGGAACCATTGGCCAGCAGGCCTGCTCAGGGTGGCTGGAGATGGCTGGAGCCTACTTCCAGGGCTCTTGTAGGACTTGCAGTCTGCCTGAGTATGTCAACTGAACTGCAGCCCATTGGGACTGGAGCTGGGTGGTGGGCCCCTGTGGGCTCCCCAGCCAGGCATGAGGTCGTGTGTACCTATGATCCGGGGCTCAGGTGGGCGAGGCTCCTCCTTGCTAGATGATGCTGGGGACCGGATCAAGCCACACAGGGTCATGGCCAAGTCCCGAGGTGGCAGAGAGTTTCTGGATCTGTGTGGCTGGGCCTGTTGGCAAGTGAGCTGCCTGGATGCAGGTCTGCCTTCTCAAACAGCCCTGCTTAGTCTTGGACTGCACCTGGGTTTCAGTGTCCTCCCTGATGCCAGAGCTCCCATAGGGTGCTTTGCTCTGAGATTGGATGCCGGGTTGTTGCTGAGGGGAACATGAGTGGGAATCTTCCTATTTTGCCATCTCGTTGCTGGCACTCCCCCTCCATCCTCAGCTATTTCGCTGGTTGTTCTCTCTTGCCTAGAAGCAGATGACCTCGTGGCAGTCTTAATTGTGAAGACTGGAGCTGTCAGAAGAGAACTTTACTCCCTGGTCACCTATATGTCTCACAGCCTCTGTCTGTGACCCCCTACTCCCTCGGCTGTGTGAGGAGTCTTCCACGTAGCTCTGTCCTCTCTTATGTTAAATGAGACCGCCCGCACACCCTGTCTTTCCTGAGCAGAACTCAGCAGAAGCATCGTCTGGACCAGCTGTTCGCCTCCCGGGTCCTCTCATGCACTGTCCAGATAGACTGTGGCCATAGCCTCATCCCCAGCACCACCATCCTCCGGGGCTCCAGTGACGTGGTGCTGCCAGACCGAGTGTGGAATCCGGGGCTTCTGTCACCCGACCGTGCCATGATCGGCATGCCCAGGGGTCAGTCCTAGACCTCGGTTCTTCCTGTGTTCTTGGCTGAAGTCCTACCCTTACCTGGAATAGTCTCAAACATAGACTATCCTTGATTGTTACATTGGCATCCACACAGGCTCTTGGCTTCCCTCTTGTGCCGTCACTGTCCATCTTCAGCGCAGAGCAGAGCCATCTCTCCAAGACATAAATTGGTTTCCTGTCACATTTAGGTTAGATTTCTCATGTCCTCACTGTGGCTCACAAGGTCTGCTGGGTGTGACAGCCAGCCTCCTTGACTCTGTGGCCTCATTCTTAGTGTGGCCCCTGTTTTCCCTCCCGGACATGCTGGCCTCCCAGTTGTTGAGGGCCCCCAGCCCAGTGCCATGCCCTCCTGCACCCCCTGCTAGACTGCGCGCTCCCCACGTCCCCGGCTGGCCCGCCGTCTCCCCGCCGGTGCTGCTCCATGCCACGTCTGGAGCACCGTGTGGCTGGCGTACAGCAGCCCCGGCATGCTCTCCCCGTGCCATGGGATAACGTCCCTTGTGTCTGAGTCTGTCTGACTTGATGTGTAATGTTTGTTTATTCAACTGTAGGTTGCCTGTCCCACCAAGAGCTGAGAGGTTGCCTTCTTTAGGCTGAATAAACAGTGTTGCAGTAGTGCCTGGCATGCAGGAGACCATACATGTGTGAAATCTGTGGTGGAAAGTGCATTTAAATTAGTGCTCAGGAGAGGCCTTTCTAGACAGAGGAATGACATTAGATTGTGTTTTCAAGGGCCATTTGTAAGCTCTAGCTTCATCAAGTCCATTAATTTTATTTTCTTGTTTTGAATTGGTTGGGGTTTTTTTGTTTGCTTTTGCTAGTTGGGGTTGGATTTTGTCAAAGCTCTGTATGAAACAGGCGCAAGCTCTGTCTTTATTTGTTAATAAATACCCTATTTTGACCTTATTTTTTGATGGTCTTTGACTTTCAAAATTTAAGCGTTTGTTGTCAGAAAATTGCATGTATAGTATTATTCAGATCTATGTAGAAGTGAATGAAAAACTGTTAGTTCTTAGTGTTTTGGTGCCTTTGATAATTCTGGCCATCCTAAAAGTGGGGCCCTCGCCCCGTGCAGAGTGCTGGGGAAGGGGTGGGGGCCTCAGCAAACTTCAGTATGAAAATCCTGCTCTCATCGTGTGTGGGTACCATCCGGTGCCGGGGCCTTGCCCTGACCTCCAGCCCTCTCTAGTCTGTGACTGGTGCCTCACAGGACACATGCTCAGACGTCGTCCACTGTGCCATCTGGCATCTTAGGACAAGTGTCTGCTAGAAGCTGGTGCCAGCCTCTGTGTCCTGTTGAGGGTCTGCTTACGTGGTATTCTCTCGTGGGGTTTCTGAAGCACAGCACTTACCTGTAGCTCTGAGTGGCTGGATGTTAAAAAAGCAAGTTCATAAGGCTCCAGTGGAGGGACTGCATGGTCCTTAACAGCCTGTGTGCTTACAATCCCCAGCCTTTATGTTTTTGGCCTGAATTTGTCTATTTCCTTGTTTTTATTCTTTCCTTTTTATTGTATTGTTTTAGTGTCTGTGTTCTTGTAGACTACCTGAAAGTCCTTTTTCAATTATGACAAGGTATTAAACTTACACTTTTTTTTCTGGAGGGGAAAGAAGTACCTGTAAACCTTGCTAATAAATCTTACTCTACAGATTGTTTTTGAAACTATTGTTTTTGTTTAGGAGAAATAGGATTTTAAGCTTTTTTGCATCTGATTTCTTTTGTTTTAGTAGGTAAAATAGTGATTTTATTACTATCTGCACAGTGTAGATGAATCAATGTGTATATTGAAAACATGAGAATCTGTGTTGAATCATCTGCTTGGTAAATTTTAAGCCATTTTTCCTGAGGTGATCATTTGTTTTATGTAGGAGGAAATGAATCTCAACCGGAAAGCCAGGAGGACCCCCGAGAAGTACTTAAAAAGACATTGGAATTCTGCTTATCTAGGTAAGGATCCTAGTGGTTTTTCTAGAAGCCACTGTCTCAGGTGTTGTGCACTGGTTATGATATACAGATGGGAAACTGTTGGGAAGGGTATAGATCAGCTGATACCTCGGTCTGTGTGTAGCTCTTCATAGGAAATGGAGAATGTGCAGTAGTCATAGCTCTGACATGGTGGAGAACTGGGCCTGGTTCCCTCGGGTCTCCACAGGTCCATGGTGATGGGTCCGTACCTGGGGGTTGCTTTTTGAAATTCGAGTCCTGGCCACCCCCTGCCCCCCAGTCCCAGGGAATCAGACTCTGGGGGCAGGGCCTCAGTTCATCCATCTCAGAGACACTGTTGAGCACAGTGACGTCTGAGGACTCGTTTCCTATGCTAGTTCTCCCGGTACGGCAACCCTGCACCAGCTGATCGCTCTGTTATTTTCAGTTATTCTTTGTCCTGAGTAGTGCCTTTTTGCTGACAAATGGAAGAGAACCTTTAAAATTCAAAGTGGCAGGACCACACGTACAGGAAGATGGGATTGGGTGGTGGGTCATTTTTTTTGAGTGTGAAGGTAACTGATAGGCCGCGTGTAAGGTTTTTGCTCAGGGATGGCAATTTTTCAAGTGTTTCTCCGGGTCTGCCTCGAGACATGCACAGAGCATCTGAGGAGGGCCGCTGTAGAGACCATGGGGCCGTGTGGATGGGACAGGTGGGGTGGGGGGCGCCCCCAGCTTTCCTTTCTGGCCCACAGCTCCATAGCTAAGACCCCTGCTCACTGCCTCAGGGCGTGCTCTGAAAGGACAACAGCTACTGCTGTGAGGCTCTGAGGTGGCGGTGGGGTTGGCACCTCACACAGCCCTGTCCTGCCTCTCCTGCACTCCCGGAGGGTGGGGACCTAGCAGCATGGCCCGCTGTGGATCTGCGTCTTCATGGATCTTCGAGACTGTCCTCGACCTTTACTAGGACCTGTGTCAGTGTTGGGATGTTTTGAGCACATTGTCCTGTTTATGGAGACTTCCGAGAAGCATGCACCACAGGCCCAAACACCAGCAAGTGTCTCACCTTCCCCTGAGCTGCTGGTGCCTGCAGCTTACCTGTCATGATGCCAGGGGCTGTGTTCTTGGTCCCGTTTCCTCCTCTGTAATTTTGGCTCCCCCTGGCTGGAGCTGCAGCTCTCCTGGCATGTGTTCCAGGTGACACAGCAGCCACCTGGGCACCAGCCTTTCCATAGTTTCCTTAGCTTTGTGTTCTTTCAGCTGAATTTTCTTATCTAAAAAAACCGTGTTTTTTTTTTTTTTTTTTTAAGATTTTATTTATTCATTCATGAGAGACACAGAGAGATAGAGAGGCAGAGACACAGGCAGAGGGAGAAGCAGGCATCACACAGAGAGCCTGACATGGGACTTGATCCAGGGTCTCCAGGATCACGCCCTGGGCTGCAGGCGGCACCAAACCGCTGCACCACCGGGGCTGCCCAAAACTGTGTATTTTTAATAAGTGAGGCAAACACTGTGTAGAACAAACACGTAGAACTATAAATACATGTTTTAAGGGTTTCCCCACTCATTAGTTGTGATTTTAAAAAGTGCACTGTACTTTTGGCTTCCCTGCCTCCCCAAATGTCTTTAAAATTTTTTACCTAAGTCCAAAGAGATGACAAGAAACAGGTGAGGTTCGAACTCTGATCTAGCTCTGAAGCACTAACGTGCCATGCTTGTACTTCTTTGGAAGCTTCCTTTTAAAAAAGGATTAATTAAAAGCTATTGTCTTCTCTGTGCAGGGAGAACCTTGCTAGTGACATGTACCTCATATCGCAGATGGACAGCGATCAGTATGTGCCAATCACCACGGTAGCTAACCTGGACCACGTCAAGAAGCTCAGTACAGACATGAACTTGATTGTGGAAGTGCTGCGGTGTAAGTATACAGCACTATGGGCTGACTCGGACCTGGCCTTCAGGTCCCATAGTCGTTTAGTGCTGAGGTACTTGACGGCAGGCAGGGTCGTCCCACACCTTCCAGGTTTTTCTGGTCCCTGTGGCTGGGGAGGTGCATCGAAGGGCTACATAGCTCAGACCCAGTATGTCACAGATCACAGGGCCGGGGTGAAAACAGGCTTCTGCAGAGACGAGGATGGCTGGGATGTTGCTGAAAAGTACAGTAAATGGTGGTGTTTAACGTAAAGTACAATACGTTCTCATTAGCATTCTAGCACCAAAAAGGCCTTCTTTACATTTCAACTTCCTGCTAAAGTTTTGGTGAAATATTACTGTTTTACTTTAAAAGGATGTTGTGAATGAAGTTATTTCTGGGACATTTGGCAACATCAGAGGGAGGTTTAAACATCCTGTCAGAGACCCACAGAGGTTCAGGGAGTATGGGCTTGTAAGCTATGTTGAGGTGTCTACAACCTAACCATTTTATGTATGTTGTGAAAGTCACTGTTGGACAGAGGCTGTAAGTGATATGCTATGAACTCCACTGCGTGTACGTGAAGTGCACAGCTGGGTCCGGGTGGACTCTAGTGTACGTGAGTGAAACCATCACTGCCCGGGGTTTTCTTAGCGCCTTTATAATGCTTCCACCCCTCCCTGCCAGCACCAAGCATGGCATCACTGGGGAATGAGTTTTAAATTAAATATACATGGTTATTTATATATTATATAATATGTCGATTATATATAATATATAAATTATAAGTATGTATGAATATATACTTATTTATAAGTATAGAAATATAAAAAATAGAAAACAATATATAAACTTATAATTTATAAATTATATTTATAAATATATTAGTATATAAATTCATATAATATCTTATATTAAATATAAATATCGGGTATCTTTTTAATTTTAGGGATTGTTTTAATTATAAAAAGTCACTTTCTGTAACAGGACTGCAAGTACCAGATGAATTATTTCTGTACCCCCCCCTCTCAGGGCTGTTCTGAGTCCTTCCAAACAACACGGTGTATGCTGTGTCCCCCTGCCCCAAATATTTCTCAGTGAGGACACACCCATCATGCCTCAAAGCCCCACTTCCCTGTGTCTCCACTATGACCTTCCATCACTGATACGTAGGCCGTAGTATTTACGTACCGTCTCTGGCTTGGCTGACAGGCTGTGATGATGTTTTCTTGTGTGCATCTGACTTAACAGAAGAATAGGTGAACATCTTATCTTAAAGCTTAGCTGGACTTCTATTCACAAATCGCAGTTCACTACTTTGTGTTCCTAGGCAAAGGTTGTAAGCACATAGTGAAGACATGAGCAAACACCGTCTATGCAGTTTGACTCTGTAAATTATAACCACTGTTGCCCAAGATAGCTTTATGTGTTCCAGTGTTGCTTTGTTTTTCACACTCTGTTCAGAACAGAAATCTGTTTGATGGATCAGTTGAGTTTGGTTCTGTCTGACCCACTTAGAAAGGCGAGTGGCTTTCCTAACCTAAAAACACTTTACTTGGTTAACGTTCTTTGTTTATTATTAGAAATCCCAGATGTCGATATTTTGTGTAGGCATTCCTTGGAAACTTGGCTGCCCCGTGGCCAGTCTCCCGGTTGATGCTTGTTGGCTAGGAGTCATTCATGCAGACCACGAGGATGTTCAGTTGCCCTGTGTGTTTGCTTCAGGGAGCCGTTTGTCTCCATGGACAGACAGCCCTCTGCTGTCCACCCTCTCCACCCCTCCTCCACCTTTCCTTCCAGTGTTGGTAGGGAGGGTCTTGAGTTGTAGTGGTACCTCCTATCCATCTTCGTTCAGCTCTTTAATGTCTAATTGCTTCTTTTCACTCCCATTTTTAGATAGAAATTTATGTGCACATGTAATAACCTAATGAATGGAGTGTTGTTAGCATATTAGTTGTACTTCTGGAGAGGGTGATATACATAAGCCTCTGTGAGCAGAGATCTCCTGTTTGCATCTTAACCCCATCTGCAAAATGCCCAACATAAAGTTAGATACACAGTAGATATTTTTTTTTCACAGTAGATATTTGTTTGTTTGTTTGTTTTAATTTTTATTTATTTATGATAGTCACACAGAGAGAGAGAGAGAGGCAGAGACACAGGCGGAGGGAGAAGCAGGCTCCATGCACCGGGAGCCCGATGTGGGATTCGATCCCGGGTCTCCAGGATCGCGCCCTGGGCCAAAGGCAGGCGCCAAACCGCTGCGCCACCCAGGGATCCCTCACAGTAGATATTTGATAACATTTTGTTTTAATTTGAATATTTGCTCGTACAACACCAGCATTCTAGTGTTGATTGAATTGCATAAATTCTGTCTTTATATCTTAATATGCATGGTACATAGTGCTGCAGGGTACAGAATGTCTGATTCAGATGTTTTTACACTTAATGTAGTTAAAATTCCTAATTTAAAAATATACTCAGATATTTGTCACCAGAGTATGAATAAATACATTACAATAGTCACACAGTGAATACCAGAACAACTAAAATGAACTCGGCCTGTATTTTCAACAAGAATCCATTAAAAAAAATCCTAATTCTGAATACCAAAGCCTATTTCAGATATGTATAGGATGGTAACCTCTGTATAGAGTTTAGATAGGAGTAAAATAGAACTCTGCTTTTCGTGGGTTCAGAGGTAAAAGAGTATAAAGATATGAGCAGGACCGACCCTCCTGCTTAAAGGTGAATGTTTATGTCCGGGGGGGTTGGGGGGGATAAGGTAGGGAGGGCGGCACCTGAACTGGGTTCCAGACCCTGGGGTGAGAGGCACAGAGAGTTTCGCCAACCCTGTTTGTTGTTTTGTTTTTATAGTTTTCTTGAGGTAGAATTTACACACCTTAAATTGCACATGGTCTAAGTGTACGTTTGTCAAGTTTTGACATCTTATACATGCGCACAGAACTCCCATAATCAAGACAATGAACATACTGTCACACCCCCACCCCCACCCCCCAGAATTTCTTCCTGCTTCAGGCAACCACTCATCTGCTTTTTGTCACTATAGTTTTCATTTTCTAAAAACTGTGTGTAAATGAAATCAGGCATGCAATAGCCCTTTTTTGGGAGGGGTTCTGGTTTCTTACACTCTGCATAATTGTTGTTGAGTATTATCAGTAGCTTTTATAGCCTTTTATTTCTGAGTCATACTCCATCTCATAGGCAGACCACATTTGGTGTATTCACTCAGTTGATAGACTTTGGTTACTGCTGGGTTTTGACTACTACGTTAAGATGTAAAAGTCAGTGTGACAGAGGCTTCCATTTCTCTAGGTCAGTAGCCTCGGTGAGTAGCCAGGATGGTATGGTAGGGGGGTTTTAACTTGTGAAACTGCCTACCTGTGTACAGAGTGAGTGTCACCTGCGGTGCCAGCACTTGGTGCACATGGGCATTTTACTTGCAGATTTCCTAATTTTATCTCATTGTAGTTTTAATTTATTTCCCTCATGCCTGGTGACATCGAACAATCTTTTCATGTGCTTGTTTATGTAATCCTTTTATTTTTGCTGAAGGGTCTATTCACGTGCCCCCCTCTACCTACCACCATTTTATTATTTTTCTTATAATTGAGGTTTGACGGGTGTGTGTGTAATTTGAGATCTGCATTATCTGTTTCCTGGATATATGCTGTTATCCAGGTATGTGATTTGCAAATACATTTTCCTGGTCTCTAGCTTCTCTTTTTTATTCTAATAATAGTGTCATTTGAACAACATAGTTTTGAACTTTTTGTATAGTCCAATTTATTGATTTTTTTTTCTTTTATGTATCTTGCTTTTGGTGTTGTATCTAAAAAAAACTGTGCTTAATCCAAAGTCATGGAAGTTTCCTCCCAGAAGTTTATAGTTTGAGGATTTACATCTTTAGGTCTTTGGTCCATTTGAAGGTACTCTTTGTATGTGGCTTGTGGTATGGATCTCAGTTCTCAGCCCCCTCACATGTGGGTCTGCAGGTGTTCTAGCACCAGTAGCTGAAAGGGCTCTCCCTTCTCCACTAAGTTGTATTTGGTGTTGTTGTCAGCATCATCTGTCCAGCACCATGGGTTTATCTCTGGGGCTGTGTCCTCTTTTGACACCTACACTGCAGTGTCTTGGTCACTCTGGCTTAGGTGTGAAGTCTCCAACTTTGTATTTCTATATGAATTCTAAAATCAGTGTTTCAGTTTTTCAGAAATATTTTTATTGGGATTGCATTGAATCTATAAATCAGTGTGGGGAGAATTGACATCGTAACGATAGTGAGTTTTCCATTCACTGAACACAGTATCTGCATTTACTTATATCTTTTAAAATTTTGTCTTGGTAATGTTCTGCACCTTTCAATGCACAAGTTGTCCATATCTGACAAGATATATGATGATTTCCTGTCTTTGACACAGTTTTAAATAATGTGTTTATTACAGTTTTGCATAGGTGTTAGTATGTAGAAAAACAATTCATTTTCATGTATTGGTCCTGGATACTGAAACTTTGTTAACCTCAATTCTAGTTTTTTGAGAAATTTTTTCAGTCTTCCATTCCTGCTGTTGGTAACCCTGTGTGGGGGTGGTCAGCTCTGCGCCCGATTGTGATCATGCTGTGTTGTGACTGGAATCCACACATGATGTGGTTTCACAGATGTGACAGCAAAACAAAACAGCACACAAAGGAAGGTGTATAGAAACTGTGAGGTCGGAATCCAGCCTCTCTGTGTTAGCACTTGCCCCAGCACCAGCCTCCTTGTGCTGACCGTGGCCTGTGGTCTGGAGGATGTCATCACTGGGAAAAGCTGTTGGGGCACACATGGCACCTTCTGAGTTCTAAGTAAGAAGTAATAGTAAGACAGAAAATGATTTTTACATTAAGGGCTTGTAGAAGAAAAGAAGCTAATAACTGAGTTGTGATCTACATGTAGTTGTTTGAAAATCCTTGTTTCATGCTGTTACATTTATTCTAGCTCCTAAAGGATTTTTTTTTTTTTAAATTCTTGTGTTCCTTTGTTTTGAAAAATGTAACATGCAGGTTGGGCATAAAACCTGATGGTTTGTGTTGAGGTAACCCACTGTATATATGTGTCTTCAGGGTGTTTAGTTAAATACAACGTAGCACGTCACACTGTAGTGTCCCTATTATGTTGTAACTAGAATGCAAATGATTTGTTTCAATATTTGTGTTTTACCTTTCATTTTTCTTCTCTTTGTAGCTTTACCATTAGTCCAAGTGGATGAGAAGGGAGAAAAAGTAAGGCCAAATCAGAGTCGTTGCATCGTGATCCTGCGTGAAATACCCGAGTCCACTCCTGTAGAAGTAAGTCTCCTCGGAAGGGAGCTCAGACTTTCTTTGTGTGTGTTTTTGTTTTATTTCTGTTTACTTCTGTGTTTCTTGGAGGGTATATTTTAAAGTATATGCACAGCAACACTGTCTTCCCAGGACTTACACACTGTAAGTTACAGTGTGATTTGTTTGTTAGAGTGGTACTCAAACTTTTAAATATTCATTTAAAAATAACAAAATAACCCACAGGTTAAGATAACATATTTTTATGTTAGGTAAATATTTTTAAAAGGATTTTATTTATTTGAGAGAAAGTGCATGCAAATGGAGGGAGGGGCAGAGAAAGAGAAAGAGGGAGCAGCAAACTCCACGCTGAGTGCAGAGCGCAACGTGGGGGTCCGTCCCACGACCCTGAGATCATGACCCGATCTGAAACAAGAGTGGGACACTCAACTGTTTGAGCCACCCAGGCGCCTGTGTGTTAAATAACCTTTCAGAACAAATCTCTCCATGACAAGAGGGGGATTCTCTGAAGAGCACAGGGAATGTGGCCTGTTCCTGAATCAGGCTGACCTACCAGGACCAATGCAGAAGTTGGCACAGTGAAAGGCTGGGACATCTTTTTCATGTAAACGGGTCTGCAGATTGTTTAATTTGAAAAGTACCAACTTGGGCAATAAACTTAGGAAATGACAGTATTTGACAGTGGCAGACAGAGTCATGAGAAGTCGTCTGCCATTACTGCTTGGCTATAAAATCTCTTGCTTGTCCAGATACTTAAATTGAGGTGTCAGACTGTAGTAAAAACCTGGCCATTGCGGCCTGAGACTACAATGAGCCTTCCTGCAGGGTTCCGATGGAGTCAGCTCCTGATCTGTGTAGAGCGTGGGGGCTGTCTGCCGCCGGGACTCTTCGAGACCCCAGGAAGTTTGGTTTGTCAGTCACAGGTCTTTGTTAGGCCCAAGTTACTCGAGCTGCGTACATACTCAGAACCGTCTCCGTAGGGGAAATGGATGAGTGTGCATGCAAGTGAGGATTGTGACAAACCTAGGGTAAGAAGTTATACTCTTCTTGACTGGCATTGTTCTAACAAATTTTACTTTCTGTTCAGCTCAGGCTGTTTTTCCTAGTTTTATATGTGAAGAAAAGTAATTAGGATTGAATTTTTTGTCCTTTTTTTTTTTTTTTTTTAAAGTTCTAAATATGAAGGATCATCTTTCTTTCTGCCGACCTGGATGTGTTTATAAACTCACAATAATATTTAAAACACAGGTCCTGAGAGATATTTGTAAAGACTATAACTGAAAAGGATTTTCTACTTTTGGCTGCAGACATGGATGTTGGTATATTTCTATTATTCCAAACAACACGCCCTGTGTCTGTTGTAAAACTTGAACCATAGAAGTTTTAAGAGAGACAGCTCAGAGGAAAAGCTCTGACAAATGAAGGGTTGACAAAGGAAAGGGAAAAGTGGTCGAAGGCAAACTGATTGGGAGGGCAGGCGACTTGCGGAGTGCTGACCGCGCGGAGCCCCTCTGCAGCAGCCACGCACTTGTCCATGGTTGGACACTGCTTTCAACTATAGTTCGCTTGGTTGATTAATAGTCTTTTATGAAATGGCCCTTCTTCCCTGGTAATAGTTCGCTTTGGGATCAGTGTAAACGCTCTGCATTGTTCAGTCACTGCTAGCGTGGCGTGGCGCGGCATGGTGCCTGTGCCCTTAGCCCGTTTGCGTCTTCATAGTTTGAAGGACTTCCTGTGGGTCCCTCGAGTTGGGTCGTGCTTTTCTGAGCCAGTCTGAAGATCGCCGCCAGCTAAGTGAGGAGTTTGGACTGTTCTCCTTTCAGTCATCAATCACGTCCTTGGGTTTAAATTTGCTGCTTGTTTCCTCATGGTCTATACTGTTTCTGTGTTCTTTCCTTTTCTCCCTTTCTTTTGGGTTAAATTCATTATTTTTGTCTCCTTTTTTGGCTTATTAGAAATAACTCTTTTGTTTTTGTGGCTGCTTATAGGGGTTGTGGTGACATGTTTAGCGGGTCTGCACCTGCCTGTAGTTAATCTCACCCTGCTGCCCACCCTCTGCGGCGTCCGTCCACCTCCCACGCCGCCCGGCGCTGTCACTGTGACACCACACAGGATTTTGTTGTCTGCTTCAAACAAGTCAGTTTTAAAGAGATTAAAAATGAGGAGACTATGTTTCCTATTTATCCCCATTTACCACATACAGTGCTGCTCCTGCGTGTGTCTAGGTCTGCGCCTCCTCTGGCCTCCTTGCTGCCCCTGTAGGCCTTTGTTTCTTGTGGTGCAGGTCTCCTCTGCTTTTGTGTGTCTGAGAAATTCTTCTCTTTATTCTTTTATATATATTTGTTCATTTTGAAGAAATCTTTGTCTTCCTTTATGGAAGATATTTTCCTGGGTGTGGAAGTCAGGATTGACAGGCTTCTTTCCCTTCCCGTGTCTAAAGATGCTGTCTCCCATGTTCTGGTGTGCGTTCTTTCTGAGGCCGGCTCTGTCATTCTTCTCTTGTTCCTCTGCATGTCACTGCTCCCTTTTTCTTAGCGCTTTGAAGATTTTAAACAATTTGATGATGCACCTTGATGTAGCTTGAGAGTCTCTTGAGTGGAAGTTTCCTGAGCTGTTATTTCTTCACATACTTTGTTTCTTCTCTATTCTTTTCAAAGTTCCTGACTAACTGCTAATCCTACTTAGTACCTTTCTCGTTCCAGTTCTTTTGCGTCTTTTTCTTTGCTCCTCCATGTCTGTTTAACATACCCAGTCTTTACCTTTTGGAATATAGAACACATATCTAAGAACTATGTTAATATCCTTGCCTTTTAATTCTATCATCTATATCATTTCTGGGTCTAATTTGATTGATATTTTTCCTCCTTAAGATCATGTTTTTCTGTTTCTTTGTGTGCCTGGTAAATTTTTACTAGATCCCAGGCATTTTGGATTTTACTTTATTGGGTACTGAGTGTTTTTGTATTGTTTCCTGGAACTGATCTTGAGCTTTGAGGTTCAGTTTGACCCTTTAGGAGCATCATCAGGGGAAGCAGGGCCCGTTCTTCCCCACGCCGAAGCAGTGTCCTTCTGCACGCTGTGCCTTGAGGTCTTATGCATTGGGAATGTTTTCCACTCTGCCTGCCTGGTTGAGGGGAGACACACTCCCTGTCCCTGTGACTTCTGCTGCTGCTCCCTCTAGTCATTTCAGGGGGCTCTTTATGCATACTGAGCCCAGGGAGACCCCCTGAGAGCCCTGCAGGTGTGATGCTGGATCAAGCTCACGTCCTGGCACTGGGCTGTGGGGCCCCCATGGGTGCTCCAGGCTCACCTGCCCCGCATGGCCTGAGCTCTGCTATAATTGTTATTTCATATGTTTGGTCTTTTGTCTTTAATTATTTCGACGGGAAGGTAAATCTCATCCATTTTGACCAAAAATAAAAGTTCAGCTGATGTTTAAATTTCTCACATTACTGCCCTGCTTCCCCAATTGTGCAGTTATCAGCTTTCTGGTACAGTGAAACAAAATTTTCACATTAATTTAGCTTAATGGTATCTTGATGTACTAAGAAAAGCTGTCAGTAAGTACTGTACTTACTTCCTGTGGCAGTAGGGTTCTGATTCTGAGCCACACTTAGCTCTTCAGCTCTTCTGAAAGACCTTTACTAGCCCTCAGTATGGTAGACTCTGTCTAAGCACCGCGTGTATGCACCATTTCTCCTGGTGAGGACAAATGTGCTGTCGTCGAGAATTAATTTTTACCTTTCTATTTCCCATAGGAAGTAGAAGCACTATTTAAAGGAGACAATTTACCGAAATTTATAAACTGTGAATTTGCCTATAATGATAATTGGTTTATTACATTTGAAACAGAAGCTGACGCACAGCAGGTAAGCTGTTCCCACCCCATGAATTTCAGCGTTACCAGTACTTAAGTAGTACATGAACTGAATTGGGGACTGAATCAGGGCGTTGAGATCACGGCTGCATTATTGTCCGAAGTTTGATTATAAAGTGCAGAGGAAATCAGGTTGTAGAGACTGAAATAGGTATGTTTGTGGACACAGTGTTAGAGGCAATACATAAAGCCTATGACATTATTTCCCAAGGACGTGTAAGACAAGCAGCACATGAAAATGAGTTTTTTCATCTGGACAGAGAAAAGTTTTATTTTATTTTATTTTTTTTTAAATTTTTTTTTTTTAATTTTTATTTATTTATGATAGTCACAGAGAGAAAGAGAGGCAGAGGCATAGGCAGAGAGAGAAGCAGGCTCCATGCACCGGGAGCCTGATGTGGGATTCGATCCTGGGTCTCCAGGATCGCGCCCTGGGCCAAAGGCAGACGCCAAACCGCTGCGCCACCCAGGGATCCCGAGAAAAGTTTTAATACTTGGGAAGTGTTTTGGGAAACTTGTACGTAATTTTAACTTTGATGAGGCATCATTGTATATTGTAAGATAGTTGGAAAGGTCCCCGGGAAAGCTCTGTGAGGAGATCAAGGAGTTAAGATGGCCTCCCTGGCCTAAAAGGAGGAGTCTTACTTGGGGGAAACATGAACATGCTTCAAGGAATGACAATACAGCTGACCCCTGAACAACAGGTGAGCTGTGAGGAATCCGTGTGTAACTACGGACTCCCTCAAATCTTAGCTACTGATAGTCTACCATTGACCTACATGAATCCTTACAAGTCCATACACGTTCTGTATGTTACTTGTGTTGTATACTGTGTTCTTATGGTAAAATAAGCTAGAGAAGAGAAAATACTGTGAAGAAAATCATAAAGAGGAGAAAATACGTTTATAGTACTGTCCTGTATTTATCGGAAGAAGTCTGCATAGCAATGGACTCTTGCAGTTCAAACCCGTGTTGTTCAAGGGTCAGCTGCATGGTACTAAGTGGTGAGTGATGTGAATGCTCTGAGGTTCAGAAGAGAGAAGCAAAAGTCTGAAAGACCAATTTGAATGAGATGGAGGGGAAGGGCATCGGAGGAGCCAGGCGGTGGGAGGGAAGTCTTGTCAGCAGAGTAGGTGTAAGCCATCTTCACCAGGATGGGGGAGTGTGGTAGGCCGAGGTCAGGGCCTTCAGAGTTAAGGAGACCACTTGGAGAAGAATAAGGGGCTCCATAAATAGGGACTTCTGAAGACTACAGCCTTCATGTTTCCCTTTCTTGAACTGTATGTTTCCATTTTCATATTGGTTAACACTTGGGACTAGGTGTCCATTATTTTTCCCAGGTCAGGATCTTTAGCCTGTGGTTGTGAGAGGCTTTTATGGTATCTATTAACACTACTAGAATTGCATGTAAAAGCTGTTTGTGAGATTTTCTGCTAGAGGCTCTCTAGCTCATGGAAGTTCTTGTAAGGAATCTTATGACCCCATAATAGTAGGTTAAGAATCACTGTTCTAGGTCCTGTCCATCATATTTTAGCTGTACCATTCCTTATTTGAGGTATTGAGTTAACTGTCAGTTCATCTTATTTATAAGATTAACACAGTGGCATTTTGGGTGATTTTTGCCCTCAGGCTTACAAATATTTGCGAGAAGAAGTCAAGACTTTTCAAGGAAAACCAATTAAGGTAAGCAAGACTATTGGTTATACTTCATTTACTTGCAAATCAATTCCTAAGTATTCTGATAGAAATTTCTGTATTTCCAAACAGGCACGGATAAAAGCAAAGGCAATAGCTATAAACACATTTTTGCCAAAGAATGGATTTAGACCTCTGGACATGAGCCTTTATGCGCAGCAGCGCTACACAGCCTCCTTTTACTTACCTCCGGTCTACAGCCCCCAGCAGCAGTTCCCCCTATACAGCCTGATTGCCCCTCAGACGTGGTCGGCAACGCACAGCTATCTTGACCCACCCCTGGTGAGTCCTGTCTCTGCTTGGAGCTCATGCAGCGGGAAGTCCTGTTGTGGACACTGCACTAGGTGTTCAGAAGAATGGAGGTCTTGATCTCATAGTGGAACCAGATGTATGTTCGTTCGGGTTGTGCTCATAAAATAGGCTGTCACCTTCTATCTACAGTGGGTTCAAATTTAGTTGGGAGATTAATATGCAGCTGTGGACAATCTTTTAAAAACCTTGGAATGCTATAATTTGATCGTTGGCTCTGTTTACCTGCCCTCCTGTGTAGTAGTAACTTCCTAGGCTGTGTAATCTCCAGTAAAACACAGAATGTGATCTGAGCTCTCGGATAACCAGGTTACTCCTGAGCACAAGAGGGTTGCCAGGAGAGATGCTTTTAAGGAGACAGAGATGTTTTTATAGGTTCCTGACAGTTGAGGACAAGTAGAAGACCGATGACCTTGTTTTCTCACACCAGCCGTAGGGTTGACTGGCCTGTGTCATGGGTCCAGCTGCTTTTCTGCAGTTGTGCTGCCAGAGAGGTTGGAGAGGTCAGATTATCCCTGGCTGGGTGTTGGCACAAGCTTGGTGGAGTGTGTGATGTGAGCATCACGACTTTCATTGGCCTCCTACCTGAGTCAGTGGGGTGGACTGAGGGACAGGTGTGCCTGAGGTGGCAGGACCGCTTTAGTTGGAACCAGAGAAGGAACGTGGCGTGTGGGGAAGGTTGTGGTCGGAAGCAGGAGTCGAGTTATGGTTTTGAGGCTATGGCTGTGGACTGAGTCAGGAGGGAACGTTGGGTGGTGCTCGGGTCACTTGCGGGATGTGGGAGATGCCTGCGAGCCACGCCCCACCATGTCAGACATCATCTGGGGCTATCGTTGACTGAAGAGGGAGCTGGAGAGACGTGGATGGTTGGTGCCTGTTTCATACCAGTGCGTAAAGGTGCGTGTCTGTGAAGGAATGCAGCCTGGAAAAGACATCGATGTCAGTCAAGCAGGCAGTAATTGAAAATATGGGACAGAGAACACTGGAACTTACAATTAGGGGCTTGTTAGGTGTAACGGCCTCTTCTGTTGAGCTTATCGGAGGGGGCTGGAAGGGAGGGAGGCTGCCGGAGGGTGGGCCATGTGTGCCCGGACACCGGGGATTGTGGCATTATGGGTGTCTCCAAACTGACGTGTAGGTTCAGGCGGGGATCTGGGAGATGAAGCTGGCGCGTTCCGTCAGGGCCAAGCTGTACGGCTCCTTAAATGTGCCCTGAGGCGTGTGGACTTGGCCCATGGCTTGTGGGACACAAGAAGGGCAGCCAGGAAGAGTCAGGACGGGTCCTCTCGGGCGCCAGCAGAGCTCCAAGGTCTAGAACCGCCGCAGTGGGGGGGCAGTTAGCAGACAGGTGCCACTGTGCAGAGTTGCATCTCGGTCTTAGAGCGGATCCTGATAATGCACTACTTTTTTGAAATCTTTGCTACTTTCTGTAAGAGTGTGCCAACAGCCATGTAGCTGGTGTGTCGAAAGAGGGCCTTTCTCCAGATGAGGCTAACTGCCATGCCAGTGCTGGTGAGTTCCTCTTGAGTTGCTTTTCTCATTTGTCTGTTTGCACCCATCCCTGCTGGACAGGGGCGGTTGGCACCCAGGGTCAGTTGTGTGGCCGTTAGGAGGGTTCCTTTGATCCTGGTTTGGAGGTGGGCACATGAGGCCTTTCGTGTGCTCTAATACTGTGGCACTCTGAGCAGGTGTGAAGATACGGTGCCTGTGGTTTCTCAGCCAGTCATGTTAAATTATTGGGTTAGGAACTAATTTATTTTTAATTTCTTGAGCACATTTACACAAATAGAGTTCTGCATGTGCCAGTGTGTGGAGGAGGTGATTTGTCTCGTGGTGTAGTGTTCAGAATCTAGTTCTGGTGTGATCAATACATTTATAAGTAGTTGGACTCTGGCAGCAGTTCTTAAACACTATGTTGAAGATTTTAACAAAGTTTGAAGGGTATCTTTCTGCCCCAGAGTTTTCTGTTGCTTCACCTTCTTTGTAGTACAGAGTTTTCTCTCTGTTGTTTCTTCTTCTTTTTTTAATCAGCAAACAGTTTTTGGTCCTGTGCTACCTCTAACATCCGTTTCCTGTCCCCACTTGTACCCGGCTCTAGCTTCCTTGGTGTCGTTGGGTTTCCTTGGCAGGCTGCTGTGGGGGGATCACTGTAGTCAGCCGGGGAAAGGCCTTAGCCTGAGCCTGGCTCGGGAAATACCAGTCATTGGCTGTGATCTGGCCTGGCCCATGTTCTTTTCAGCCTGGGAATATTTTTGGTATAAAATGGAGCAGAGCTTCTTTGGCACATTTAGAAATGGCCCAGGCCACCACAGGGTACAGGGTTAGCCAATCCCAGGTCTGTTTATGGCTTGTTGACCTGTTTGTTTTTAATGAATCTAGGTAACTCCGTTTCCAAGTACTGGATTTATAAATGGGTTTACGTCTCCAACCTTCAAACCTGCAGCATCTCCTCTGACTTCGCTCAGACAGTACCCTCCAAGAAGCAGGCAAGTTCATGAGTGGTTGAAATGCTGTGTTCTCTGGGGTTTGCAGTAAGAGGTCACTGCCACGTCGTGCCCTTGAAGAGCAAAGCCAGAGAAACAGTGTCAAACCTGGTAGTCCTCACCACGTGTGTGAATCACGTTGACTAAGTGAAGAAGCTGCTTCTGATGACCTATTGGCATATGTTTGACCGATGCAGATAAAAGTGCTCAAGGCACTTACATTCTGTGAGAATAAACCCTGAAGTGCCTACATAAAGGACAGGTTCTCCACAGCTTGTCTCTGCGTGTGCCTGCTTTTAACATGGGCTTGGACTACTGCTAAGCAGAACATTGGTACTTTATAGGTTTGCGCTGTCAGATATCGTATGCATGAACTGTCTTTTCAGTAACGTTTTATTTATCTTTTTTATTTTTATTTTTTCAGTAACATTTTTAATATTTTTCTAAATATCACATATTCCCTGAGACATTCGTATATTAGCGATCTCGTCTTAGGATGCCACAATTGCATTATAAACTTGAGTGCATGCAAACCTTTTGTTTACAGGAATCCTAGTAAATCTCATCTACGCCATGCCATTCCCAGTGCAGAGAGAGGAGCTGGGCTGTTAGAAAGCCCTTCGATATTTAACTTCACCGCAGACCGGCTAATTAATGGTGTTCGGAGCCCGCAAACCCGGCAGACAGGTCAGCCTAGAACACGGATACAGAACCCTCCAACCTACACCAAGAGGGAGCTTGGGTCTGGTCGAGTGGAGCAGAGCAGTGCGGAGTCGCCTCCTGGCTTGGGGAGAGGGAGGTGAGTCGCGCGGAGTCGCCTCCTGGCTTGGGGAGAGGGAGGTGAGTCCTTCAGAGCCACTGTCCAACGGCTAGGACCTGCCTGTCTAAATAAGCTAGTAGTATTTTCAAATTCCACCAATTTAGGTATGTTTTATAATTGTTCTCAACTACATCACAAAGGTTTTACGTAATGAGACTTTACCAGCTTCACCTTCTTTGTAGTACAGAGTTGCTGAGTGTGAACTGTGGGTGGAAAGAAGCATGTTAGATCACAGTTCTCTGCGGGGATTTGGAGCTCTGCAGCTACCAGCGACCCCACGCCCTCCCCGACGGCCCCCAGCTCCGCAGAGGCCCAGCTTTCCGGCCCAGCCTTGCTCCTTTCCAGCTGGCGGATGGTGCGGCCATGCACACTGGGCTTTCACTTCCATTTGTACCAGCTTGACTTACAAAGAAAGGCTGTGATAGTTAGTGGTACCTGTTGGCTGCATTTAGTGGAGACGTTGCTTATCTGTCCTTTGGCACGGATTAGCACCCAGGAGCCCTTGGCACCTGAGGTCGTGACCTGGAGGCGGGCCTCCCCCTTCTCCTCACCTCTGGAGGTGGCTTGCTTGCTCTGGCGCCTCCTGCCCCTTTCCCTCCATTGGAGAGTGAGGTCAGATGCAGTAGAGGTGAGTCTCCGGTGTACATCAGGCCCGTTTGTTCTCTAGTGGGCAGTTGTACATGGGCTTTCAGAAAGGAAATCCCCTCAAGTGGTCAACCTGACTCAGCTTTTTTTCTCACCAACTTGGAAAGTATCAGATGTGGAGATGCCTTGTGTTGCGTGCAGTGCCAGCCTCAAGTCTGCATACGGGAGCTCTGGCAGCGCTGGCCCCTCTCTCCTTGACACCTTGTGCCCACTGCACTTTGGCAGTGCGAGGGGCCCAGAGGCACGGTGCACGCCGTCTGGCCTGGTCAGGGCCACGGGACAGCGTCAGAGTGGCTGACGGTAGCACTGCTGCATGTCACTAGGACGTTTGCTGTCATGGGTGCTGGAGAGCGAAGGTCAGTGAGGAGACGCAGAGGCAGTGGCCACAGGCAGTGGCCGCCACCCAGGAGCTGGGGCATAGCGGATGCCAGATGCTTGCACAGGGTCTGCAGACTTGAGGCTAGGCCCTAAAGATGACACCCGAGTGGTGTCTCAGGTGTGGATCCATGCTCCTTGGGGGATGGTGCAGAGAACACGCCCCATCTCTTCCCACCTCCTCCAGCACCACCTATAGGGAAGAGCTCCACAGGAAGTGTCCTGGCAGTGGAAAGATAGGGCCGCCCGGCATCAGAAAAACAGAAGCATCAGGTTGACCAGCGTGGCCACCTCTGGCCACACAGTCACATGTGATCCTCACTCGTAGTTTGGACTTCCAAAGGACGGCAGGAATGGGCTTGTGCTTTTGCCCCTCAAACAGGTACTCCTGCCTGGTTAGTCTGTCCCCTGCAGATTGTTACCACCCTCTGTAGAGCATTAGGGGAGAGGCGTTGAGCTGACGCAGCCCAGGGAATAGCTGCTCAGGAAGCCCTGGTTGATACTGACAGTGGCTCCTTCTCTTGTTCCCCAAGTTTCCTGTGCCTGCAAACAAGGGATCTTCATGGTGTAGGGGGGAGCCCAAGTGACCGTGTCCCTGGCTAGTGACCCCCACAAGCAACCCTCTTTCTCTTGAGTTTTATTTTCCTTAATTTTTGTCGGTGATAAGGAGCAGAGTGAGGGGCCCTAGCACCGCCCTGGCCTTGCGTGGCAGTGGCCTGCAGGGTGGCCCCCAGCCAGGTGCAGAAGCAGGAGGACTCCATCTGAGTGGATGGCTGCCTCGGGTGTGTCACCTGGTGGGAATGGTCCGTCTTGGGGGACTGACACAGCCCAGCCACCAGACTCAGGGAGCAAACATCACGCTGGTGGAAAGATGGGTGTGATGGTGAAGAGTCCCTGCCCCTCTGCTCCACGGTGTCTGCACTGCGCATGCTGCTCTGGCCCCTTCCCTTAGCCTCAGATGTGTCCAGTGGTGCCGACGCTGTGATGGAGGCCCAGCTGCCACCTCCAGGATGGGCAAAGGCAGGGCCCAAACATCACCTGCAGCACTGGGAGAAGAGGCAGACACCCCTATTCTCACCCAGTTGTTGGGGTCTCTTCTAAAGTGCTAGCCGCATCACAGATGTCCTCAGGCCGTCTCTTCCACAGGCGTCCCCCCAGGACCTCCCCGTCACCAGAAGTTGAGCACTGCTCTTTGCCGAGCTTTCAGCCAGCCAGATCCTTAGGTTCCCTGCTGGAGAAGCAGTGTAAATCCATACTTTGGGCCGTTTCTGTGTCCAGACAGGATGTTGCTTGAAGTGCTGCCATCTGGTTTTGGGAAGTGCTCCTGATGGTGGTGTGGTGCCCAGGTGGTCAGCACCCCCACAGCCACCTGTGGTGCAGGTCAGGATCTTTCCCTCAGTCACTGGTTCTAAGGGATTCCCTGTGAGGCCATAGGGGTGACCACGATCTCCTCCTGCTGGTGTTGGTGCTTCTCCCTGGGGCTTAGTGCCCCATTTGCGAGGGGCAGCTCGAGTCCATGGTCACACATGTTCTCCACTGGGGGCCAGTTGAAAGCAGGAGCTATTTTTGGAATAGTTTCTACAGGAGAGGGTATGGCTTTGCTACAAAATCCTAGAAATTTGCCTAGTTGCTTCTCCTAAGGCCCCAGACTGTCCTTGCTTGGCAAAGTCGAGGGCTCTGAGCCTGTCCTAGGTAGTTAGGTACCTTGGGCAACACTGCTTGTAGGTTTCTGGCAAGTAAGGAGTAGTCAGGATTCTTTCTTTGAGCTCCCTTCTGACTTCCTCAGTACCAGTGTATTCAGGTGTGGATTCAGGTATTCAGTTGGAATAAGAATGGGATAAGTAAATAAAAACAGAAATTTATGGACTAGAATTAGCATGTGGGCTGTTAGGCCACATAAGCCTGTCCAAGGCATGAAAGTGGCGTGTGGCCTCAGGGCCTGCCAGGACATGCCTGCTCTGTCGGTGTTTGTTGATTCCGTGCGGGGCACAGTGCTGGCCCCCGGAAACCTGGAGCCCTGTGCACACGGCCAGTAGCTGGGTATCAGCAGTGCCTGGGGCTTGGACACCCTAGTGCCTGCCAGTGGTAGCGGGAGGGAGCTGATGTGGTCATGTCAGGGCTGACACGGAGGGAGAGAGAGCAGGCTGGGCTACTTTCTTTCCACTTCAATGATTAACCAGATAGATCTTCATTAGCAGTGTTTAACAGTTCGCCTGTGTAGTTCGTGGTCTGATTTTACTATCTTGTCATTGCAACTGAGTGGACATTCAAATATTTGTATCATAACAAATTCTAAATGAACACTAGGAAAATCTGTCAGTAAATGTTTTTCTTTTTTTGTTTTGTTTTGTTTTTTTAATCTAGACATCACTTTTAGTCTTTTACTATAAAATTTTTGTTTTGCGTATACTTAAGGCTGGGATTGTTTCAAGCAGAAGTCATCTGTTGGGGGCACCTGGGAGACTCAGTGGGTGAAGCATCTGCCTTCAGCTCAGGTCATGATCTCAGGGTCCTGGGTTGGAGCCCCGCATCGGGCTCCCTGCTCTGCAGGGAGTCTGCTTCTCCCTCTGCCCCTCCCCCTCCTCGTGCTTTCTCTCTCTCTCTCTCTCTCTCTCTCTCTCTCTCTCTCTCTCCCTCCCTCCCTCCCTCCCTCCCTCCCCCCCTCCATCCCCTTCTCCCCCACCCCCTAGTCTCAAATAAATAAAAAAAATTTTTTAAGTTGTTACAAAGTAAGAAAGACTGAATGTATAAGCACATGTACTCAATGAAAAGCTTTCCAAGTGGGGAAAAAGTTCACAGTCTTTTACTTTCCTATTCTCTAGGAAGAATTCCTTTGGTTACCGGAAGAAACGGGAGGAAAAGCTGACAGTGAGTATATCCAGCCCTTGTCACTATTGCAAGACCTTTAAACCTAGTTCATACTAGACAAACCTGAGATTTAACTACATGAATGGAGGTAAAGATGTGGGGAGCTTTTCAGCAGAGGTTTCATCTTCACGCTGATGCACAGCAGGTGGTAGCGGACATTGTGGCCTGAAGAGGAGAGGCTGGAGGCGGTTCTGCTGGATGCTAACTAGTGTCCAGAGAGTCGCCACCGGGTGTCTGTGTGCTCCCACGCTGTGCGCTCGGCATGGGCATGGCCGAGGACATAGTGTAGGCACATGGGGGTCGATGTACACATTCCGATGAGTTCTGTGTGGGTAACTGTATAGTACAAGGTAGATTAAGTGAAATGAATAGTTCTGACAAGCAGAATGAACTTCTCTGGTGTAGGAGTTAGTTCATCGGGATTTTTCATTCAGAACATTGAACTTGTATCCCCTGAGTAGAAAACGCATCACTGACTTCTGCTCTAACATAGGGCTGGACCCAGGGGAATGGAGTGGGCTCCTGTGAGTGCACATACCAGAGGCGCGGCCACATTTGCTTGGCTTACATCAGTAGTTTGTCCTCCTGTGGATGACCCTTCTGCTGAGCTCTGGTGGGCGGGCAGGCCAGTGCGTTTCCACACAAAGTGCTCAGTTAGTCGTGTCTGCGGCCATGTGGGAGGAAACGTGGAGATGGGGATGGTTGGAGGACTGGAAAGACCTCGAGTGAATTCTTGGTCCAGTCCCTGAGCCAGTGAGGATGTGCTCTCTCATCACAAAAAGGTAGATTGTCTCTGTCTAGAACATAGAAAGTACCAATTAGTAGTTAATAAGATGCCCATAATTCTACCTCTTGGTGTGTTTAGTCAGGGTTTTGGCAAACCCTTTGGTAAGGTAGTTTATAGTGGTTGATCTCAGTTGGAAGTAATGAATTCCTGTGACATTTGGACTAGCAAGACGAGCAGAGCAGGTCTGCAGTTATTAGTTCCCTTAAGTAAATTACTCTCCTTGGTTACTAAATTACTGTCAGAGGTGACATTTATCCCCATTGCCATCTCTGTTACATTTGTGTCCCTGATTCATATGGTAATACCTGTGGCTACTTGGAAGGCCAGGCGCACGATACAGGTGCATTTCTTAAAGAGGGTGTATCTGTGGTTGTGATGGCACATGCTGGTAACTTCAGGAACTTAGAGACAAGTAACTTGGCCCAACCAGGCTGTAGGGCTGCATTCCTACCTCACCTCAAGTGCTGCAAATCTTAAGAAATGTTAAACACTGCCTTGGAAATCAGACCTCCTCTGTAGGCACTGCCAGTGCCATTGTGTAATTCCTGCATCTAGGCAGTTGTTGCCTGCCTCTCAAGTGCCCAGAAACTCAAGATTTAGTAAATTTTTGAAGTCTGAGTGCCTGAAAATGTCTTCTGAAAAGCTGGGTTCACCTCAGAAAAATGCAGATGTTTAAAATAAAACCCTTAAGAACTTGGAGACCACAGGTCTGTGCATAACTTAGAGCCTTGCTGAGTTACCCAGAGCATGCAGGGGCTGAGTGGCTAGTAGGTGCAAGTTTGCTTCTGAGGACATGTCACTCACCAAAACTGAGCTGAACCTCAGGCACCTGAACCATAATAAGGGTGAGAAACACGCAGAGGTGCAGGAAAGAGGGATTTATGGGTGTGTGTGTGTGTGTGTGTGTGTGTGTGTGTGTGTGTGTCTGTTTGTGTGTTTACTTTCTGGTGCATTTTATTTTTTTAAAGAATTTTTGTTATAATTCCAGTTAATCAATGCAGTGTAATATTAGCGTACAGCATAGTGATGCAACACTCCCATATATCACATCACGGTGCTCATCACAGCAGGTGCCTCCTTCATCCCCATCACTTGTTCCCCCTCCCCTCTGGAGAACAGCAGTCTGTTCTCTAGAGTGAAGAATCTGTTTTCTTGGTTTATCTCCCTCTTTCGCTCCCTCTCCTCTGTCTCTCTTCCCCTTTGCTTGTTTTGTCCAATTCTACATGAGTGGAATCGTATGATATTTGTCTTTGACTGACTTCTTTCACTCAGCTTAATATTACTTTAGCTCCAACCATGACGTTGCAAATGACAAGATTTCCTTTTTCATGGCTGAGTAATATTCCATTGTGTGTGTGTACACACACACACACACACACACATATACAGGCTGTCTTCTTTATTCATCAGTTGATAGACCCTTGGGCTCCTTCCATAACTTGGTTGCTTAAATAATGCTGCTGTAAGCATTAGGGCACATTTATCCCTTTGAATTAATATTTTTGTATCCTTTTGGTAAAGTGCTAGTTGTGCAATTGCTGGATCTTAGGGTAGTTCTATTTTTAACTTCTTGAGGACCCTCCGCACTGTTCTCCAGAGTGGCTGCAGCAGCTTGCATTCCCACCAACAGGGCAAGAGGGTTCTCCTTTCTCCACATCCTCCTCGGTATCTGTTGTTTCCTGAATTGTTCATGTTAGCCATTCTGACTGGTGTGAGGTCGTGTCTCATTGTGGTGTTGATTTGTATTTCCTTATTGATGGTTGATATTGAGCATCTTTACAAGGGTCTGTTCACCCTGTGGATGTCTTTGGAGAAATGTCTGTTCATGTTTTCTGCCTATTTTTTAATAGGACTATTCCTTTTTGGGGTGTTGAGTTTTAGAAGTTCTTTATATATTTTGGATACTAACCCTTTATTAGACATGTCATTTGCAAATATCTCCCATCCTGAAAGTTGACATTTAGTTTTGTTGGCTGTTTTCTTTGCTACGCAGCAACGTTTTATCTTGATGAAATCCCAGTAGTTCATTTTTGCTTTTGTTTCCCTTGCCTCTGAATACATACCAAGAAAGAAGTTGCTACCGCCAGTGTCAGAAAAATTACTACTTGTGTTGCCTTCTAGGATTTTTATGGTTTCAGCTGTCACATTTAAGTCTCTGCTCCATTTTGAATTTATTTTTGTAGGTGGTATAGGAAAGTGGTTTAGTTTCATTCTTCTGCGTGTGGCTGTCCAGTTTTCCCAACACCCTTTATTTTTTCCATTGGATAAATGTTTTTTCCATTCCTGCTTTGTGAGAGATTAGCTGACTATATAGTTGGGGTCCATTTCTGCATTCTCTTTTCTGTTTCATTGATCTGTGCGTCTGCATTCTTTGTTCTGTTTCATTGATCTGTGCGTCTGTTTCTGTGCCAGCACGATACTGTTTTGATGATCACAGCCTTGTAACACAGTGTGAAGTCCAGAATTGTGATACTTCTAGATTTGCTTTGCTTTTTCAAGATTGCTTTGCCTATACAGGGTCTTTTGTGGTTCCATACAAATTTTAGGATTGTGAAAAATGCTGTTGTTATTTTGACAAGGATTGCATTAAATGTATGGATTGCTTTGGGATATAGAGACATTTCAACCATATTCTTTCTTCCAGTCCATGAGCAGTGGAATGCCTTTCCATTTCTTTGTGTCATCTTCAATGTCTTTTCACCTGTGTCTCATAGTTTTCAGAGTGTACAGGTCTTTTGCCTGTACACAAAACCTTGGTTAGGTTTATTCCTAGATATCTTAACTGGTTTTGGTGCAATTGTAAATGAGATCAATTCCTTAATTTCTCTTTGTGTTGCTTCATTATTGGTACAGAGATATACAACAAGTTTCTGCACATTGATTTTGTATCCTGTGACTTTTACTGAATTTATGTATCAGTTCTAGTAGCGTTTTGGTGGAATCTTTTCCAGTTTTCTATATAGGCTATCACGTCATCTGCAGATAGTGAAAGTTTTGACTTCTTCCTTGCCGATTTGGATGACCTTTATTTCTTTTTGTTGTCTGATTGCTGTAGCTAGGATTTCCAGTGCTGTGTTAAATAACAGTGGTGAGAGTGGACATCCCTGTCCTGTTCCTGACTATACAGGAAAAGCTCTCAGTTTTTTCCCACTAAACATAGTAGCTGTGGGTTTTTCATAGATGATCTTTATTATATGTGGAGATATGTTCCTTTTATACCTACTTTATTGAGGGTTTTTATCGTGAATGGATGTTGTACTTTGTCAAATGCATTGTCTGCATCTACTGAAACGATCATATGGTTCTTAACCTTTGTTTCTATTAACGTGGTGTGGATCATGTTGCTTGATTTGTGGATATTGAACTACCAGCAACCCAGCAGTAAATCCCACATGATTGTGGTGAATGATTTTTTAAAATGTATTGTTGGATTCAATTTGCTAGTATTCTATTAAGAATTTTTGCATGCATGTTTATCATGGATATTGGCCTGAAGATCTCTCTCTCTCTCTCTCTTTTTTTTTTTTTTTTGAAGTCTTTATCTGATTTTGGAATTAGGATAATGCTGGTAGAATTTCCCTGGGAAGCCATTTGGCCCTGGACTTTAGTTTGTTGAGATTTTTTTTTTAAAATTCACCTTCCTTGCAGGTTTTCAGTCTATTCAACTTTTCACTTTATTCCTGCTTCAGTTTTGGTAGATTATATGTCTCTAGGAATTTATTTCTTCCAGGTGTCCAATCTGTTGACATACAGTTTTTTATAATTTCTTGTTGTTTGTATTTCTGTGGTGTTGGTTGTAATTTCTCCTTTCTCATTTGTGATTTTATTTATTTAGGGTCCTTTCTCTTTTCTTTTTAACAAGTCTGGGTAGAGGGTTTATCAATTTTATTATTATTATTTTTTAAAGAACCAGCTCCTAGTTTCATGATCTCTTCTAATGAGTTTTTTTTTTTGTTTGTTTTTATATCACTTATTTCTGCTCTTATTTTCATTTCCTTCATTCTACTAGATTTAGGCTTTGTTCTTTTTCTAGCTCTTTTAGGTGAAGTTTAGGTTGTTTATTTGAGATTTCTCTTCTTGTATTGCTATATACTTTGCTCTTTAGAACAACTTTTGCTATATCCCAAAGGTTTTGGGCCATGGTGTTTTATTTTCATTTGTTTCCATGTATTTTTTTATTCTTTGATTTTTCTGGTTGACTTCTTCATTGCTTACTTAGCCTGTTTAACCTCCATATGTTTATAGTCTTTCCAAAAATCTTTTTTTGTGTGTGTGTGTGTGGTTGACTTTTAAGTTTCATAGCCTCGTGGTCTGAAAATATGCATGGTATGATCGTAGTCTTTTTGTACTTGTTGAGGCCTGCTTTTTGACCTAATAATATGTGTGACCTATTCTCCCATGTGCCCTTGAAAAGAATGTATATTCTGCAGTGTTAGGATGAAATGTTCTGAATGTATCTGTGAAGTCTTATCTGGTCCAGTGTGTCATTCAAAGCCATTGTTTCCTTGTTGATTTTCTGCTTAGATGATCTGTCCATTGCTGTGAGTGGAGTGTGAAAGTCCCTTACTATTGCTGTGTTATCACTAAGGAATTTCTTTATGTTTTTATTAATTGATTTATATGTTTGGGTGTGCCCATATTGGATGCATGAATACAATTTTTAGATCATCTTGTTGTCCTCTTTACTATGATACAGTGCTCTTCTTTACCTCTTATTACAGTCTTTGGTTTAAAATCTGGTTTATCTGGTGTAAGTATTGCTAATCTGGTTTTCTTTTGACATCCACTTGCTCGAGATAGATGGTTCTCCACCCCCTCACTTTCAATCTGGAGCTGTCTTTGGGTCTAAAATGAGTCTCTTGCAGGCAGCACATAGATGGGTCTTGCGGTTTTTTTGTTTTATAATCTATTCTGACATCCTGTGTCTCTTTATTGGAGCATTGAGTCCATTTACATCCAGGGTGATTATTGATAGATATATATTTAGTGCCATTTTATTGCTTGTTTCATTGTTTCTGGAGATTTTCTCTGATCCTTTCCTGTCTTTGTTCAATTTTTGGTCTCTCTTTTCCCCTCAAAGAGCCTCCTTTAATATTTCTTTCAAGGCTAGTTTAGCCATCATAAACTTCTTTAGGTTTTGTTCATCTGGGAAACCCTGTCTCTCCTATTCTGAATGACACCCTTGCTGGATACTGTGTTCTTGGCTGCAGAGTTTTCCCATTCAGCACATTGAATATATCACTCCCTTCTGGCCTGCCAGGTTTCTGTAAATCTCCAGCTAACCTTATGGGTCTTCTCTGTAAGTTAGTGACTTCTTTTGTCTTGGTGCTTGTAAGACTCTTTCTCTGTCACTGTATTTTGCAAATGTAATTACAGTATGTCTCATGTTGGCCTGCTTTTTTTTTATTTTGATGGGAGTTCTCTATGCTCCTGGATCTGGATGTCATCTCCTTCCCCAGATTAGGGAAGTTTTCAACTGTTACTTCCTCAAATAAACTTTCCTCCCCCTTTTCTCTCTCCTGACTCCTGTGATACGAATGTGAGTTGCCTCAGTCTGTTCTCTTGTTCCATAATTATTCTTCTGTTTTGTTCAGCTTTGTTACTTTCCATTACTTCATTTTCTAGGTCACAGATTTGTTCCTCTGCTTCTTCCAGCCTGGTGTTCATTGCATCAAGCCCATTTCCAATCATGTTTATTGTGCTCATCATCCCTGATCAGTTGTTGATTGTTGTTCTTTTATCTCTGCAGTAAGGGTCTCACTGTTCTTTTCTCAAGCCCAGTAAGTGTCCTTATGGTCGTTACTTTTAAATTCTCTTTCAAGCATATTATATCTGTTTTGCTCAGGTCTCTGGCTATGGCCTTACCTTGTTATGTCATTTGGGATGGATTTCCCAAAGAGACCATGGGATTTTTGTCAGTGTGGGTCCCTTTTCACTCTTTGACCTGCTGTCTCTTGAGTTCTACAGATTTTCTCCAGATTCCCTCTATAGGGAATATCCTGTTAGTGTAAGTTGCCGCGCAGTGTTGGTCCCGTCCAGCTAAGCGAGCCCCACAAAAGCCTTGTTTCCGGTCAGAAGAGCCCACATTCAACAGACAGTGCCTGCATTCCACCTAAACTCCTTTTCTCCTTCTGTTCCTTATCTTCTTCAGTCAAGGAATTGGACACTCAAAATAGGACTCTAGCCTGTTGAAGCAAGTTGGTTTGATAATTTTTCAATAAAAAGACATCTTTCTCTTGGGATCTTGGGTTTATAAATTACTCTTGGATATCATTATGAAGAAAAGAAACTCAAGGAATCTGATAAAAATCTGTTATGAAATACCATGGTTTTGCATAGTGATTTTAAAGTGTAAAGTGGGGATCCCTGGGTGGCTCAGCGGTTGAGTGCCTGCCTTCAGTCCAGGGCATGATCCTGGAGTCCGGGGATCGAGTCCCACGTCGGGCTCCCTGCATGGAGCCTGCTTCTCTCTCTGCCTATGTCTCTGCCTCTCTCTGTCTTTCTAATGAGTAAATAAATAAAATCTTTTTAAAAAATAATAAAGTGTAAAGTGTTTGAATAAATTAGGTTTCAGATAACGGAAGCCCCTTTCCCCTTGTTAAACCATTTTTTTAAAAGATTTTATTTATTTATTTATTTATTTATTTATTTATTTATTCATTCATTCATTCATAGACACACAGAGAGAGAGGCAGAGACATAGGCAGAGGGAGAAGCAGGCTCCATGCAGGGAGCCTGACATGGGACTCGATCCCGGGTCTCCAGGATCACACCCCAGGCTGCAGGCAGTGCCAAACCGCTGTGCCACCAGGGCTGCCCTAAACCATTTTTTAATGGAAATCTTTGTAAAATTTCTCATGTAAGTTTCAGAGAGTTCAGAGTGGCTTTTTTTTTTTTTTTTTTCTTATAAGTTGGATGACAAGCACTTCTGTAGTAATACAAGCATTGTCTGGAGATGAGGATAATCAGGGTCTCAACTCAGGCTATCGTGATGTTCAGGTGGTGGGGCTGAGTCTGCCTCCCTCGCTTGTCATCCACCATCTCTGTGCTGTGTTCAGCTGCACACCTGTGTCCCCCAGTCTGTGTCGGTGGACCGTGGATGGAGAACTGGGCCGTCTTGGCATTGCAGAGGTAGCTCTGTGTAGCCGGCGGCAGCCTCACAGGGGTTCAGCTTTACAGCTGCCTAATCAATGACCTTTGCTTAAATGCCGGAGTGTTGTGGTGGTTGGGAGCCCTCTCTGTGGTTTCACTCAGATGTAGAAATCAGAAGCCTAGAGAACGGATTGTTTGCCTTATGCTGCTGCTGTGTCTTCGTATGTTATGGTCTGTGCTTCTGCAACGTGACACTGTTTTTCTCTTTCAGAGGAGTCAAACTCAGTCTCCAACGCCACCAAAGCCCCCGTCCCCGAGCTTCGAATTAGGACTGTCCAACTTCCCTCCATTGCCTGGGGCAGCAGGCCACCTGAAGACAGAGGACCTGTTTGAAAACAGGCTATCTAGCTTGTTAATAGGGTCCTCAAAAGAAAGGGTAAGATCCATACCACTGATGTTTGCTTAGTGTTGAGTTTGTGCTGGGCTCTCTGCCACATTCTTCACACAGGCAGTCTTTGTATACGGAAGAGCTTTAGGAGGGTGAGCGGTCCAGAGGCCACGTGGATTGGGAGTGGGACGGTCACACACTCAGACTGCACTTTGTTGTTATTAAGGTCCTGCCTTTATTTTACAAGTCCGCAAAATAAAGCAAATCTCAGTTACAACAGAAGTGATACAATTTTAAGTGCTCTGCTCCACAAGAAGCCTAGAAACCTCTTACTGTAATACTGCTTGGTGGCTTTGGTCAGCTCTGCAACATGCTGGTTGCTCTCACTCCTCTGACCCACCACAGCCCCAAGCATCAGGTGAGCTGCAGAAGCCGGAGAGTCCAATCATACCGTGCCCCTTCTGGGTTCTGCAGTAGGGAACAAGGCACTGAGGTCTGTGCAGCTGCTGGGACTGATGGATGGTGCCCGGCTGAGCTCTCGCCAGGCATGTCGAGTTGCCATGGTAACCTGTGTCCTTGTGTGAGATCTCTGCCTGGCTCCATACCACAGTCGCTGCCCCTCGCCAGAAGGCCCCTGGATTGGGGCAGGCCCACCTTGCAGCCGCAGCCAGACCGTATACACTTACAAAGCCTCTATGAAGCCCCTCTGTCACCAGGCCAGGCCTCGGGGGACGTAGGAAGCCCCAAGATCAATCCTTGTCATGCTGCTGCATGGTTACCACACCCACTGTTAACGGTTGAGGCAGAGTGGACTCCAAGAATCGGTGTTGCACTAACTGTCACACACTACTTTGGGCATGTCATGGGCATTACTTTAAGTCTTAAACTTTCAGACAACAGTGTTTGGGTCACAAGTGCCTTCCCCAGGGATGTCCACGTCAGGGTGGTTGAGGGACCTTGAAGTCCAGGGTACTGCCTGGCCTCTGGCTCACTCCCCTAGGTGGCGGGCACTGGAGGACAGGCTAGCCTCCATCCCACTTCAAAACCAGCAACTACAGTTTTTTACATTGTGAGTCTCCGTGTGTAGTTTTGTTTTGTGTTGTTTTTCAAGAATAGCTACTTTTAAAAAATCTGAGCCAAATTCCACAGCCAGGGGAAAAAATCTCTGTCACAGCTCTCAGTGGAGCCCCTGCAACAGCTTTTTCTGTTGCCTTGATGCTTGAGTGTGGGAGCTGGCGGGGAGGGCCTTCACAGCTTGTCCTTGGGGGCTGTGCACTGGGTCCCAGCCTGGCCGCCATCCGTACTCTGGGCACATCAAGACCATACCTGGAGTAAATGAACCTTTAACGGAGGTGTTTCCCACTCCCACATTCCTACCAGCCTGGGCTCCTTTAGCTCAAACGTGAACCTGTGCAGGGCCTGGTTCTCTGGCAGGGCCGCAGCACCGTCCCGTCCATACACTTCCTCTAGATGCTTTCGGTTCAGCCAGTTCTGAACCTCTGATCTGCTCTGACAGTAGAATTGTAGGAACACGTTCTTTGTGCTCTGAATCTCCCGTCCAGTGGCATGTTGGTCACGCAGCATGAGGAAGACTGCCCTGCTGAACTGCCGCTGTGCGGCGGGCAGTGGCTGCAGGAAGAGCATCTGGTGATACGACTTTGCCCTATGACCACCCACAAGTTTATATACGTGTTCAAAGCTTCGTTTTCCTTAGCTGTGAAATTGGGCATTCACACACCTGCCAGCCACCACGAGGCACCCAGATTTATGTCTGGATTGAAGCGTAGATCTGTTTGGTTTTAGGTACAAGAAGGAGCCACAGAGAATTAGGTTGGAGACTCCACATTTAACATTTAACCTCCTTGAAGGTTCATTGTGTGCCAGGCTGTGCTAGGCCCTGGGGTGTCAGGAATAAGATGCCTTTGATACTTACTGTGCAGAGAAAACAAGCTTGTGGACAGTTGTTGAAGGGAGGCTTGGGGTGGGACGGGGGGTGAGTCTCAGAAGCGATGAGGTGTTGGCAGGTGTGGGCTCTGTGTCCGCACGCTGCCAGGTGGCAGTGTTTTCCAGCTGCTCCCAATGGTGGAGGCGGAGCTGGGAGCCCTGGCATGGTGCCCCCCCGGGCCCCCAGGAGGGAGGAGGCAAGCCGCCTTGTCATTCACATTGGGACCTGTTGGTGTGTGATGGAAGTCTCATGGCTGCTTTTTGTCCAATTTAAACTGTCATTCCCCTGGTTTGCAGAGTCTGAACACGGACGCAGGCACGAACACACTCCCCGCAGTGACCCCCAGAGAGCCTTTGGTGCCAGCCCCCTGTGCTGTGTCTGCAGCCTATGGGCGCTCCCCTTCCCCTGCCTGTCTGCCCGAGTAAGTACCTCCTGCTGCTGGGCCTCCGTGTGGTCACACCACCGTTGCTAGTCGTGCACGGAGATTCATACCTGGGGTGGCATTTTTACAGGGATCCCAAGGTGGTGGAGAAGCAGAGAGAAGCTTCGAGTGTGGACAGACTTTCTTCTGCCCTAACTACAACAGCGAGTAAATCAGTGCAGGTGAACGGCGCTGCCACGGTACGTGTCCCGGACACCTTTGCCGCCCGTGGGCGAGGGGCTCGGTGTGGGGAGGAGCCACAGTTCCTTTGCTGGGGCAGCTTGCTGTCAGTGAAGTCTGGTGGTCGATGGGATGTTTACGTGTGGAGGTGCTATGCCTTTGGTGCCGAGCACCTGGAGCATTGGCTGCTGGCCTCCCATGAGTGTCTGGGTCAATTCTTGTGGCCGCCCCCCCCCCCCCCCCCGGGCTCTTCTTATTTGACTGCTGGTTGAGCAAGATTGTCTTTTGAAGTCTCGAGACTGCAGCCCTGTGTTCCCTGTGGGTTCCGAGCACATGGGCCCTGCCCACCTCCTCCCCACAGGCGGCTCAGTCCTGGTCCCAGCCCCCTCTTCCCCCTTGCTGGACCCGGCCTCATCGATTCTGATCCTCTTGTCCTCAGTTGGATCTGGGGTAAACTTCTGTCGTTAGATTCGGGAGTTAAACCCTGTCAGCAAGGCTGCATCTTTAAAGGAAGCATTTTTCTAGGTCACAGTTACTGTTAGTAAGTGGCCTACGGAGGCGAAACAGTCTTAACTTTCTCTTCTGTTGGGATCCCTGGGTGGCGCAGCGGTTTGGCACCTGGCTTTGGCCCAGGGCGCGATCCTGGAGACCCGGGATCGAATCCCACGTCGGGCTCCCGGTGCATGGAGCCTGCTTCTCCCTCTGCCTATGTCTCTGCCCCCCCCCCCCCCCCCCCCCCGTGTGACTATCATTAAAAAAAAATTTTTTTATTTTAAATTTAAAAAAAAAGTTTCTTTTCTGTTGTTTGGCCTTCAAGCTTCCACTTACCTGAAAAATTAACTTTTAAAAAAAGTTTTTAACCCTGCCTGTACCTGTCCTGAATCCACACCACCAGCCTCTGGTGGTTTGAAATGGGCACAAACGTTCCTGGGAGCTCCTTGGTAAGAGGTGGGGGGCCTGTGCCATGGGAAATGGTGTTTGCAAGGACGTGTGGGCGGAGGAGGTAGATGCTGCTCCTGGCTCTCTCCAGGGGGACCTTTCCTCACACCTTTTCGGCTTCCGTGTGGCTCAAGAGTGCACAGAGGTCGGCACTGTATGTCTCAGGATCTTTTCTGGTTTTACTTATTTTTACAAGATCTTTCTAGAGTGTCGTGGGGCGGGCGGGGGGAGGGGGACACGTGCTGCAGGGAAAACACAAGTTGCTGAAATTTATGAACTTTTACAAGTGATGACAGCAGTCTTGAATGTGAAATTGAGTTACCACTGAAAACTTTGTTCACTTTTAGCTAAAGAGAACTTTATTTTCACATGTTTGGAGACATCCCGTTGTGCACGTAATCCCAGCATTGTGTCTGTTTCCCAGGAATTGCGAAAACCCAGCTACGCGGAGATTTGTCAGAGGACGAGTAGAGAGCCTCCGTCTTCCCCATTGCAGCTCCCAAAAGAACAAAAGCCAAATGCTGTCGGTTGTGGGAAAGAAGAAAAGAAGCTCGCCGAGAGAGAGCCCCCTGCCCCCAAGTCCAACCCGGGACCACCCAAAGACCAGAGGAGGCCGCCAGGCCGCCGGCCCTCGCCTCCCGCCACCGGAAAGCGTCCGCACAGAGAACAGAGCACCCCTCCCAAGTCCCCTCAGTGAGCGCCGAGGGCTGGGAGGGCTGTGAGGAGCCGGGGTTGCCACATCTAAGCACTGTCCCACTCGGGGCCGAGAGTGAGCCGCTGGTTAGGGGCTTGCAGCGTAGACGAGGCCGGTGAGGTGCCTGCAAGTGGTTTTTCTTCCATGAGTCGGATTTTCCCCCCTCTTGAAAAAAAGTCTATTTTTCAGGATTTAATTAATATAAACCTTATTTTAGGTTGGTGCTTAACTGGAGGTGATGCATAAGTCTGATTTTTTTCAGGATAGAAAATGCATTTATCCTAACAAATTGATATTTTTATTAAGCCTCCACGTGGCTATGAATGCAAGCTATATATAGTGAGTTTTTCTAAATTAAGCGGAACTATGCTACTTCATTTTTAAAAATAACTGGTTAGCAAGTGCATTTCTCTGAGATGTCCAGACTGATGGGTGGGCTGAGGACACCTGGGATCGAGGCTGGAGGCGACACGGTCAGTGTGGCCTGGAGAAGGGGTGGGGTCAGGTCATGCCCTCGCTGGCATGGGAGTTGTGCTTCATGCAGAATCTTATTAGCAAGTGACGCTAGTGTTTTTGTTTTTGTTTTTGTTTTTGTTTTAAAAAAGTATAGCCCATTTTTGATCTACTGGGCAAGATGCACCCAAGAGAGCCCTGAAACCTTGAGTTTTGATGTGCTGCAAGCAAGTAACCAGCCTCTCACTCCCGTCTCAAGTGGCTGTTGTGTAAGATAGAGTCAAAGCACATTGTGAATAGAACTTAAATGAAAACATAAACCTGGTTGCCCACTGACGTGTCACCGCGAAAATGTACCTTGATGTTGTCTTGCTCCTGCGAGCTGGCGGGGAGGGCGTGGGGGCCAGCGTAGCTCCGCGTCTGCCCTGGTCAGCCAGCTCCCTGGGCGCCTTCCCTAGCTGCGCGTCGTCGGCACACGGTGGAAGTGGTACCTCAGTCATGAGAGTGCAGTGTCTGCGGTGCCCCTGGTGGCGAGGCCGACAGTTCCCTCCAGGACGAGGCTCTCGCTGGTTCCCTTCTGGAAGTGCTGCCCTCTGAAGAACACGCATGCACTAAAGCTAGCAGTTTATAATAAAGTTAAATATAAATTATTTTGTTTTAAAATGCCTAAATTTTTTCTTTAAGTATTCTGAGCAGCAGACATTAAACTATTTCCTGCTAAATGTAACCATACAGTTGATTCCACAAAATGTTATTTAACAAGACTGAGGGTTTTTTTTAAAAATTATTTCCATCCAATATTTAAAGACTTGAATTTAATTTAAACTTGAAAATGACTTTGCCTTAACTTTTGTATAAGACAGCTTAGAGTTGGTGGAGACCGGCCCCTGGGTTGGCGCGAGTGGATCACAGAGCTGCTCAGTGTCGTGGGGCTGCCGCCGCGGTGTCGCCGAGTGAGCGTTCTGTAGTGCAGGACCTGGCAGTGGTGTCTGTAATATACCCTGAAGATCTTCAACAGTTGACCTTTTTCAGATTGTTGAGAAATCCTGTAAATGCAAATAGTCGATACTGTATTAAATATGTGCACTTGGGAGTGTGTGCTTTGCTTGTACAGTTGTAAATAATCAGAACATATTAAAAAGGTACCCTAAAGAGAAAAATCTGATAAAAATTATTGATATATTATAAATGTTGCTATTGAGCTGGATGTAGATAAACTAAATGTTGTGGTTTGAATATTATTTTAATTTGTTGAGGTGTTTTTCTTTTTCTTTGATGCTGGTGTGTTGGACTGGTTCTGCCTCTTTGCTGCTGCAGAAGGGAAATGGAAAGTCCTAGTAAAGCCTTCCGACGTTTTCATGCTCTTCTCACAAGTCTGTAAATATGTACTAATCATAGCTAATGTGAAAGCGTAATGTAGGAAGCAGAAACTGGCAGGAGCTTCAGGAGAAAGTGAAAGATAATCTACTTAAAATCATAAATAGCTACCCAAGGTTCGCCCTGCCAGAGGAAAACCCGCCCCGGTGTGCTTGACCATCTCCGTCAGAGAAGCTGCCAGTACTCGAATATCTAGAACTACACAGTGCTAGTGTTTTACAGATGCCTGTAAAAGGAGTGTGGGGATGTATTTTTTTGTAGTTGAGGGATTGGTGACTTATTAAAATCAGGAATAATTGACCTCTTACCCCCGACTCATGAGTACTGACTACAGGAAGAGCTTCGCAGGCGGGCCCCCGGCGTCCTTACTGTGGACGCCCCGGGGATGCCCTGTGTAGCCGGGACCCCAGTGTTCAGGCACAACAGATCCTTCACCCTGGCAGCGGGGTGTGTGCTCGAGCTCGCTGCAGGCAGGCCGAGGGGGTCCCCTGTGACCATGCCAGGGCAAGCCCGTGCACGCCACCTCTGCTGGGATTTTTATGCCACCCTTTTTAATTAAGCAAAGATGATATGTCAAATAGCTATATAATGTCCAAAAAACCACCTTTCTGAGATCACGGTGAGATTTTCCCACTCAGAGAAGAGAACGGGAGCCAGCACAGAGGAGGCTGGGACGCAGCACCTAGACGGTGGCTCTGGCGCAAGCAGCCCGCAGCTCGAGGCTCTTGTCCGTTCTTAGAAACATTAACTCTCTCCTTTCCCAGCAGCGTCTCAGGGTGTAGAATCAGAGATGCAGCCATCACAAATGACATTTTAACCTGTAAAGTTGTGTGAGGATGCTTATAATTTGGAAATAGAGGGATGAGAATCTGGCCCCATTTCACCAGACATGAATTTCGAGTAGAGTAGTTGGCTTTTCAGAGTTGGTGTCCTGATGTTGCTGGCCCGGCCCGCCTGTCCCCGCATCACTGATTGTCACTAGCGGCGGCAGAAGACGTTTCGCGTTGCTGTGTCAGCCAGGGTCACGCAGTTCACGTTGGAAAGCCGGTCCAGTAGGTCCCGAGGGCGGCCGGTGAGCTGCGGCAGGGGGCTCGTGCGCTTCCCGGCCTGGCATCCGGAGCGCCGCAGACAATCCGAGTCAGAAGCAGAGCCAGCAGCCGCCAGTCCGCGGAGCGGGACGGAATACGGAAGCTTTCTCGAGGGCCTTTGTTTTTGTTCTACTTCTTTTCATTGAGACTGGAATCAAGCTTACGTGTAAACTATTGATAATTTAAGTTTCCTTTTGTGTCATTCAGTGTAAAACTGTCTAATTTGAAAAAAAAATGTAGGTTATGAAAAATAAAGATTTAGGCACTGTTCAATTTTTCTTTTGACTTTTTTAATTAAACATTTCTTCAAGAATACATCTTTTAAAAAAAATGATTCTTGTCTCTTCCCATCAGTGTACATGAGAACGGAGCGTGGTTTACCTCCGGCTGGTGTTTGGATTTTCGAGGCTTGTGACACACTCTGAGCGCCTGCAGCGTGGGGGTCCCCACTCGGCATTGCGGTCTCAGGCACTTGGGGGAGCACTCAGTCACTGACTCCAAGATTTACCACAGAGACCAGTCTCTCCCTACATCGGGATCTTCTCGTGTCTTGCGAGACGTTCCCGTAGTCACTAGGTGACAGGTCCTTGTGGTTTTCAGACGAGACGCGAGCCTCAGAACCCAAGTGTCGAGCCCCCCGTAGACGCTGGTGCTGCCAGCGGGTGAACACATCAGGGCTCTCCGTGGGGCACGTGGCTGCCTGGACGTAACTGCCTGGTCTCCCTTGTCTGCGGACTGCCTGTTCATTTCCCTTTCCCATTTTCTCTACGGGGTTACCTTTTTTCTTGCCGACGTGGTGTTCTCTATCTGTTCCAGCCACTAATGCTTTACCTGTGATGTATGTTACCGACACCCCCCCCCCACCTCTACCAGCTGTCTTAACTTTTCTAGAGTGTGTTTTATCTTACAATTTTTGATGATCATGTAGTAAAATTTATCAATCTTCTCCTTTGTGGTCCTAGCGTCTTGGTCTTGTTTATGAAGTGTTTCCCTATTCTGTAGGCGTTACAGACGATCTGTGTGCGTGTGTGCGCGTGTGCATGCGTGTGCGTGTTCAGTCCCTCCAGAATCGCTGGCCCGTATGTGCACCCGTGCTCTGGGTCACAGCCTAACTCTACTTCGGCCACACACAGAGGATCTGTAGTGTCACTTACTAGATTTCTTCATCGTGTGTGCTGCCACCCTTGCTACCTGCAGAGACCCCACAGATGCACGCGTGTTGTCCGGGCGCCCCATTCATTAGGGTCCCTAATTCTCTTTGCCGACACCACAGGCTTTCCCTCAACCGTCATCGTGCGTTGCTAGGAATTTCTTTCATGGAACTGGTCACAGTTGTGATTCTGTGCTCCACAGGGCAGGGAGTAAGCTCATCCCGATCACCCGTGTATCCCCTCTTCTTAGTACACTAACCGCGGCGTAGCAGATGCTCAATAAATGTTTATGGAATTGAGGAGAGGAGATGGAGTGTGTATTCTCTTCAGCACAGCGCTGGCCTAGAAAGCTTGGAAGAACGAGGGTGGTGCTTTGCTGTTTCCATGGAACCATCCAAAACCCAGTGCCTGACGTGGCCATCCCTCACCAGGACTGGCCGGCGTAGGCTCGGTTTGGTGGCTCTGCTGACCTCAGCACCACTTCTCCCAGATGTGTGTGTTCGGGGCGGGGGACCCAGCCCTCGCCACCGTGTCTGCTCCCCTGGGCCAACAGGCCAGCCAGGGCCTGTTCGATGGCCATGGGAAGGCGCAAGAGCTATCCCTGGCGTTGCAGCCGCCTTCCCCCAGGAGACTGAAGTCCGCGCCTTTCACGAATGTTAACAATCCTGTGTTTCTCCGAATCCTGGAACAAAAGCAATGGTTGGGACGCCCCACCGGCGGGCGGCCTCCTGTTGCAGGGCGTGATGCGCGGTGGACGCGGCGTCCGGGATCCACTCTGGCCCACTTGCTGTTCCCGGCCTGCCACCCGGGGACGGGCAGGAGGTAGGGGGCTGTCAGAACAACGGGGCACTGCCACAAGGACCTGCCCACCCCGGTCCGCGTGGTTGAGGAACCAGAGACGCCTGGAGCGCCGCCAGCACCCCGGGTGCCCTGCGGGGCCAGGAGCCTGCCTGGGCCGGATGGCCCTGCCCTGAGCCGAAGCGGACAAGGAGGTGACAGGCAGGGGTGGCGTCACCAGAGGAGACGGCCGGAGAGCTGACGGGAGGCGGACAGGCTCCCCCGGCAGGGGCTGGCCACGGTGCAGCGGAGACCCCGGGCCAGGCCCCCCCAGACCCAGGGTTTGGGCCACGGCGGCCCCTGCCACCCCGGGACGGTCAGGTGAGCGGCCACCCTCCCCTGCGTGCCCCTCCCACACCGCCCTGCGGGAGCCCTGGGGCTGCGAGCACGCGGGGGGGCTTCCCGGGGGTGGGGGGCACGGAGGGAGTGGGGGCGCCACCGGCCGTGCAGCCACCTCGGCCTGGAAGAGGCTCCGCTGCTGCCAGCTGGACTGGGGCCGCCCTGGGGCTCGGCATCCGTGTGGGGGCACCTGGTCCATCCTGCTGTCTGACCGGCCACGAGCTCGGGGCGCCCGGGTGCTGACCCGCGGGTCAGGAAGTAGGCGTGAGGGGTGCCCGCGGCCGCCAGGCGTCTAGGTACTTGTGGGTCACGGGCCGTCGAGTCGCGGCGCAGAAGCCGGCTGCCCACTCAGGGTGGGGGCGCCGCAGGTCATGGGTCCTGCAGGTGGCCTGCTGCCTGCTTTGGGTTTCCTCTGCCCCTGGCTCCCTCGTGTCCTAGGGACCGAAGATGATGGATCTGTGATCTGCGATTGGCATTGCGTGCTGGGAATTTCCCGCTCAGCTGAATCCCACTTCTTTGTATTTATTATTATTATTATTATTAATCATCATTTTTGAGCTTTCTCCTTTGACCCCCGGGTTATGTGGAAGACTGTGGTTCTGCTTCCAGGTGACGGGAGACCTTTGTGTTGTCCCCGGGTTACTGGCTGCCAGCTGGGTTCCCCTGGGGTCTGAGGATCGCCAGCGGTCGCCGTCCTCACGTGCGGGACGCGGGGGGCCCTCAGGTCGTGACGGAGCAGGAGGTGGAGGCCGAGCCCCGTGCCCCCGTGGCCTCCAGGGCCCCCGGCCCCAGCAGTGTTGGGTGGGGTGTGGGAGCCGACGGCCGGCACGTCTAGGGCCACCCCGTCCTGCTTGTCCCGTCTGTCCTGGTCCCTTTGCCCAGCCCCCCTGTTGGACGGCCCACGGTGGGGGCGCCCTCTCCGACCCGCCGGCCCCAGCGTTGCCCCGGTGAGCCCAGTGCTGTGCGCTGTGTGTTGCCCTCGGGCTCCTGGCCCGTCCTGGCCCCCGGCGGGGGGTCCTCAGGCCCTGGGTCCCAGCTTGTAAAGGGCCAGGCCGGCGGCCAGGTGTGCCGAGCAGGACGCCCGGTGCCTGGGCTGTTGGGGTTGGCCGGGGCCGTGAGGGGTGCCGGCGGCTGAGGAGCCCGGGGTGGGGGGGGCGGGGGGGCGGTCAGCCGCAGGCCTGGAGCCCTGGCCTCGTTGGGCGCCCTCGGCCAGGCTGTGGGGCGGCAGGGGTGGAGGGTGCCTGAGACGTGGGGGTGGCGTGGACGGGGCCCCCCAGCTGTCCCGGGGGTCACGCAGTCAGCGGGCGTGGGACGCAGGCTCGGGTCAGCCCTGGGGCTTTACCCACCACCACAGCCCTGGCACTCCGGGAGCACTGCTCTTCCGGCCTTGGCTTTGTCCCCTGTGTCCCTGCGGGGTCTCGGAACCGGAAGCACTCAGTTCCCACGTGGACAGGGTAGCCGCACCGCCGCCCCCACCACGCTCCAGGGCCCCCACTGTCGGTGGGGAGCAGTCCCGGGCTCCCCTGCTTTCCGTCGGGCGGTTCGCAGAAGGGCCGCGTCCAAGGCCAGCAGACGCACCCGGCGGCCGCCACGGGAGTGGCCTGGGCTGTCCGAGCACCGGGAGGAGGAGCACCCGGGGTTCCAGCTGTCCACGGTCGCCCGACGTGAGCCTCCCCCAGCGAATCCGACGCCGTCGTCCAGGGGTCCCCCCAAAATGCACCTGCGAATGTCCTGCCGGCAGAGAAAGCACAGACACAAGTCCCTGGGAACCCCTGCTGTTCAGGCCGCCATGGGGGTCGCCACCCGTCGGGGTCGGCCGTCCTCCCTGTGAGGCCCGAGGCTTCCTCCCAGCGCCCTGGGGCCGCACGTCGGGGTTCGGGTGCGTCTGACCTCCCAGCCTGGGCCCCACGTCTGACCTTGCTCGCTCTGTGGGGTTTTCCACAAAGAGCCTGCGGAGACTGTGTGGCCGCCCGATGGTGTTCTTGTGGCCGATGCCACCCGCGCTGCCGGAGGGTCGCCGTCCCTGCGGCCTTTGCATCTGGGCTGTGCCCTGGGACAGCCCGGGCCCATGGTCAGCAGGCAGCAGCGCCGTGTATGGCTGGACCTGCCTCCCAGGCCCCTCGGGCTTGTGGGTCCTCTGGGCCGTGCCGACGCCTCGCTGGCCCACCTGCACATGCCTGGCGTCAAGGGCTGAGGGGGGCGCGCCTCTGGGGTGCGGGTTCCTCAGGCTCAGAGCTCCGCACACCGGACGCTGCAGCAGGTGCCGTTTCCCTGCCGCCTAAGGGCCTTACTCTGAGCTCCACGGACCTGGCCCCGCGCGACAGGCCGGGCGAGCTCAGGAGCCACCGGCCATCATGCCCCGGGGCCGACGTGGCCCCTTCGTCCAAGGCCAGTAGGGAGGATGGGCCCCGCGGTGTCCCCTTGTCCCCGCCGCCGGCCCATCTTGGCTCCCGCCGTCGGGGCCGCAGTCGGCCAGCCCAGGACGCCAGCCGGACCTCGGCCTTGGTTCTCAAGGTCACAGGCTCCCCGGGCTTCGGGGCTTCCTGCTGGGTCCTGGCCCTGGGGGAGGATTCCCAGCCCCCGCCCCTCGGGACCCTCCTGCTTCCCCTGCGGGCTGGTGCCCCAGGGTCCCGCCTGGGCTCCTGGGCTCTGTCGGTGTCTGCCCCCCGCACCCCTGCGCCCTCCACTCTCATAGACACGTCCCTGGCCTTCTGCGCGGCTGGCACCTGGGAACCTGGCGGACACTCTCCAGGAGGGACCCCGCGGGCCCGCTTGTCCTGCAGGCCCTGACTCCGCCGCCCCCGCGGCCTCTCGCCAGCCCTTGGGGACGTGCCTCCGGGTGACACTTGCCCCGGGATCTGGTTGGGCCCTGGCGGGCGGGAGTGCTCCGGAGCCCCGTGTGCAACCTGCCTTTGGCCCAGGGCCTCGTGCGGGGCTGCCAACGCAGCGAACACAGTGCGAGCCCGGAACCCGGGTCGCAGGGCTCCCCTCCCCGCACTCCTCGCTGTCGGGGGGGCCCCCGAGCGCCTGTCAGGTTTCCCCGCGGGCGTCCGGCCCACCCGGCCCGCGCCTGTGTCCTGCCCTCCTGCGGCACACACATGCCCGCGTGAGGGCGACCGCCCGGCCCGGGCAGCTGCCCTCAGCGGAGACTCGAAAACAGACGCCACAGGCCTTTAAGGTTTTAATGCGGCTGAAACCGAGAATACACCGCTGCTCGGTCGGCATCAGGCGGCTTGGCCGGGTGCGCCCACCGTCCTAGGGCCCGCCTGCCCGTGGGGCCGACGACACGCGGGCCTCTCTCTCCCTGCGGGCCGCCGTGGCATGCGGGGCTCCCACCCAGGATGGTCCAGCGTCGCTGCATCAAATCACTGGGAAACACGGAGATCCGGGCGCAGGGATTAGCACGGGGTCACTGGCCTGCCCGCACACGCGTGCACACGCACACTCCAGGGCAGCCGCGGGACGTCCCGCCCGGGCCCCAAGACCACGTCCACCCAGAAGGGAAAATTCACAGGGAACGTGGAGGAGCCGCTGTGGGATGGGAGGGACAAGGGACAGTGGGTGGCGCCCGGTCCAGGGAGGCAGTGCCAGGCTCCGGGACCCAGGAGCTCGGCCGTTGCATGGCCGTGTGGCCTGTGTCCCGGAGCGTTCGGCTCCCTCGGGTGACTGTTTACACTGAGATGCAGGTGACGCCTGACACTGCCCTGCTGACGGCACAGGCATCACAGTGGGTGGTGGCCTGCGGGACACAGGCCCCGGGAGCCCAGGTGCTCGGCTGTCCCTGGCGGCGCGGGCGAGTGCTGCTGGCAGCTCCCATGTGGGCCTCGCAGTGTGGTCCCCGGGGCCTCTGCGCCACATGGCAAGGTCTCGAGCCCTGTCATGCGCCCCCCACGGCCCCAAGGAGCCCCCCATGTTCCCGACAGTTGCATCACCGCCGTAGGCTCCACGGACAAGTGAGAAGGCACCGAGCTTGTGCCCTCCGACTCACTCCCCAGGCCTTGCCCTCACAGCCCCCGTGCCAGGATGTCACCCTTACACATGGCTGAGGTTGCCAGGACGCACCCCGCATCGTCTGTCCGTCTGCACCCAGGGATGGACTCGCGGGCGGCGTCCACACCTGGCTGCAGCGACACGGGGCAGGTATGTCCTGACCTAGCGCTCTGTGTTCCCAACGTAGACACCGGGCGGTGGGCTCGGGGGGAGAGGGGTCAGACGGCGGCCCCACTCCAACCCCGAGGCCCCTGCACCTGTCCCCGCGGTGACCGCCAGCCTGCACTGCCACCAGTCGTGTTCGGGGGCTCCCTGTCTCCACGTCCTCGCGACCCCCGTGGCTTCCCGTCCTGTAGACACCGGCCACTGGGACCCACGCGAGGGGACACCGCGGTGGTTTCCATGGGTCCGTACCCACGTCACCCTGGGGACGAGCGCCGTTGACGTGTTTTTATGCAGCCGTTGGCCCTTCTCTTGGAAGACGCCTCTGGCTCCTCGGCCCACCTTGTGACCCGATCTGTCTGCTTACCTGTCAGTCCTATAAGTTCTTTACATATTTCGGATGTCGACACCTGACCTGCCAACACCCCACAGGCCGCCCTTCATCGTGCTGCTGCCTTTACCTTGAAGCCATGATGCTCGTGTATTGGAGTTTCTGTTGCCTCTGCTGCTGGTGTCGGGTCCAGAAATTCCAGGAAAACAATGTCGAGGAGTTCCCTGCTTCTGTTTTCCTTTAGTCTTAGGGTCTCAGGTCTTATTTTGAGTCTCCGGCCCATTTCGAGTGACGTTTTGTGTCTGGCGTGCGACACTGGTCCCACTTTGTTTCTCTGCATGTAGCGTCCTCGTCCCCTTGCCTCGTTCGCCTCCTTTCGCAAACTCACTGACCACATTCACGTGGGTTTATTTCTGGTGTCCCCACCCTGTACGTCTGTCCTTCCGCCTATACCCAGAGGCCTTCCTTACTGCTGCCCTAACAGAGCCTGAAGTTGGGCAACGCTACGCCTCGAGCCTTCGTCTTCCCTCTCGCGATTCCTTCATCTGCTGGGGGCCGGCAGTCGTTCCGTGCACATTTCAGGGTCGTTTGTTCCGTTTCTGTGAAAAATGCCCCTGGAATTCTGATAAGGGTCTGCACTAAATCGGTAGACCGCTTTGCGTAATATGGACATTCTAACCCCATTAGCTTGTCCAGACCGTGCACGCGGTTACCTTCCTCAACTTCTTCCGTCAACGTCTTAGCGAGTTTTGTGTCCACGCATCCCACCTCCACGGTCGAATGTGTTCCTAAGTATTTGATTCTTGATGTGAGGGTAAACGGCCTTACTAACGTCTCTCTCTCTCTCTCTCTTTTTCATTGTCTGCCACCAGTGCATGGAAGCACAACAGGTCTGTGCGTGTCGATTCTACATCCTGCGATCAGCAATCAATACTGAAGACGTTGATTACACTGAGTAGCTTTCGCGTGGAGTCTCCGGGCTTCTCTGTCTGCCTATCGCGTCACATGCCAACCAACCGTGACGGGGGGCGGGGGGGGGGGGTGCGGCTTCCTCCTTTCCCATCTGGACACCGTGTGTCCTCGTGTGGCCTGGTCCCCGGCTGGGACGTCCAGCATCGCGCTCACTGGCGTGTTGGGAGCGGGCGGCCTGTCCAGGAAGAGCTCCCGGGTTGTCATGTCGAGACACGGCCCTCCCTGTGTGCACGTGCGCTCCCTCTGTTGTCACTTCGTTGGAAGCTTTTACTACGAGTGGCTGTTGGGCTTGGGCAGGTGCTTTCTCTGCGTCGTCCGTGGACGGGACGATGTGATTTTTATCCCACATTTTGTCAGAGTGCTGCATCCCCTGTCCACGCATCCCAGGGGTGGCCCCACGGGGTCGAGGGGTCTGATCCTTTCATGGTGCTGTTGGATGTGGTTTGCTCAGAGTTTGTGGAGGATTTTCTATGACCTGAGAGACTCTGGCTTGCGGTTCTCTTGTTCTGCCCTTGTTCGGCGTCAGTATCGGGGTAACCATGGCTTTGCCGTGTGTTTAAAAGCCACGTGACCTTGGCCTTGCTGCCCCACCTCCCTGAGCCTCAGCCAACACGGATGACAAACGGGGGATGGCAAACCTACCCCTTTGGTCTTTGGAAGTGAAGGGAATCGTGCATGAAAATGCTGAAACCAGGACCCAGGAGCACCCTGTGGGGTGACAGCAAGGCGCCCTTGCCTCAGCTCCCGGAGCTCAGCACCACGAGGGGCGGACCTGACCCCCAGGACCACCCAGCTCTCAGCCCACCCCCCGCCACCCCCTCAGCCTCAGCCGGTCCCCGGGGTCCCCGAGATCCCAGGTCAGAGCCCCCATCCCTGAGCAGACGCACGCAGAGCCGTGCTTGGAGCTGCTGAGCCAGGGGCTGTAGGTGACACGGCGGCCGATGCCCGGGCTCTTCTCTGTCCTGGTGCCACCTCTGAGGACGGTGGAAGCCTACTTGACAGACCCCCCACCCTTGGCGTTAGGCCCGGACCCTAGGAAGCGCTCCGAGCCTGCTCGGCCCCACACACCCCACAGCGCAGCAGGAGGGGAGACCTCAGCTGGACGTCCAGGAATGGGCTGGGGTACCCCGAGGAGCGCACGCCTGGTGGGGGCCTCAGGCTGGGTCCTGCCCTGAGGAGTGAGCTCAGGAAGTGGTTAGGGGGTCTCCACCCAGCCTCAGGCCTGTTATACACCTGGGTCCTGTCCCCCTGCAGACCCCGCATCACAGACCTGGGTCCTGTTCCCCTGAGATGCTCCTCGACCGCTGGGCCCCGGTGGGGGCAGCACCCCGTCGTCCGTGGGGCCCGGGGTGGCCAGTCCCGTGGTCACCCTCACATCTGGTGGGAGCAGCGCATGTGCACAGCCTATTTCCATGGTGGTTTCTGGTTCAGGGCGCGGAGCCTTCAGGAGGCTAAATATGGCTCCGGGAGCGGAGTCAGTGCTTGGGGGACTGGGGTAGGCTCGTGCCGCCGTGGGGGGAGTGCGAGTCACCATGGGTGGGAGGGGTCCGGGCCCCTGGCTGGGGCTGTGGCTGGGGCTGTGGCCCGTGTGGATGCCGGTCCTGGAAGAGCCCGTCGGTGCCAGGGAGGGGACAGTGGGCTGCAGGAGCCTCGGGCGGTGCGGGGCAGGGTGGGCGCACCTGGGGTTGCCCAGGACCCTCCGGGAGCCCTGCACGGCCAGGAGAGCCCGCGCCAGGCCTGGGGAGCAAGGTGCTCAGGTGACTGCAGGCATCCAGCCCATGACCTTGGCCCTCCCCCCGCCTCAGGCCAGGCCGACCCGTGTCCCACCCGGAGGAGGCACCCAGATGGTGGGGACACAGCACACAGGCCATTGCCTGGGGAATGCGGGGTCCGGCCCTGAGGACATGGAGGAGCCACCGGTAGGAGCAGCAGTAGCGGACTGCAGGGGGTTCCCGGGGCTGCACACGGGGCCTGCCCCCCCCGCCCCCAGGCTGCCCGCGGGATGTGCATGGGGCCTCAGTGGGGCCTCAGCGAGTCCTCACGGAGCCGTCCTCCAGGGGAGCCGCTCTCCCGGCCCGCGGGCCCTCATTTCCCCGAGAAGGGCTGACCTCCCGGCTCCGAGGGCACCTGGGGCCCAGTCGCCACCTTGGGGTGACCTGAAGACACGACGCTGATCCTGACGCTGATCCTGCCGGGGTCCTCCCTGCGTCAGTATGTCCCAGGCGGCCCCCAAATGCGCATCCTGGCTGCTTCCCGGGGCAGCTCTGGGGGGGGGGATCATGGTGGGGGGCCCAGGTTGGGAGGGGGCCAAGGTCAGGGGAGGCAGCCATGGTCGGGAGGGGGCCCAGCTCTGCAGGGTGGGGGTGGGCTGAGGTCGGGGGGGATCGGGGGGGGGGCACCCTCGCGGAGCCCCAGAGCTCCAGGCCCTCCTGCTTCCCGCTGGCGCTGCTGTCCCCAGGCCTTGGCGGTGGAGTCCAAGGGGCGCCGGGCACAGAGTTTGGGGAGCTCTGAGCCGCGGGTGTCGAGGGGGAGTGTGGAGGGTGTCGCGGCCGGGTGACCCCGGGACGTCCGTGTGGGCAGCACTCCCCGCTGGACGGCCTGGGTGGGGGTTCCTACTGAGATTCTTAGAGGAGTGGGTGTAGACAGGCTTGCCCCGCCGCTCTCCCCCGACCCCCCCACAGCCCCGGAGGTCCCCTGGGGAGCACCCCTCTGCGGTACGGCCCATAGTCTCTCGCCCTCCGTGGTCGCCCTGGGGAGCAGCAGGTGGACTGGGGTGACTGCCACCCCGGGTGAGCAAGCCAGAGGGTCCCCGCCAGCCCTGCTGTGCCACGTGGAGGAGACTGGCCCGGCGTCTGCAGCCACTCCCAGGTCCCGGGCGTCCTGGGCGCAGACCCCACACCCAGCACACCTGGCGGCCCGGGGCCTCCGCACCCTGCACCCCGCAGACAGAGCAAGCCCCACGGGTTGCTTTTGGTCTCTGCGTGGACGCGAGGACGTCAAAGGTAAAATTAGCTCCGAATATTTTACAGGCGCACCGACCCCTACTATCCCCTCACGCTGGCATCAACATTAAAGTATTAATGAGACGTTCGTGTGGTTTTCTCCACGTCCGAGTCCTGGAAGCTGCTGTGTGTTTTGCACCAACGGCCGGTGCCCTCGGGCCGCAGCATCTGGGTGCCCACCCTCACAATGCCGGTGGGTCCAGCGCACCTGCTGCCTTGGCCACACCTCCCCGGCCCTGACCCCGAAGTCCCCCCTGCCCCCGCCAGCGCAGCCAGGCCCGAGGCTCTGTGCTCCCTGCTTCGACCCCCCCACCCATGCAGGGCAGCTTGTAGCAGGTGCCCCGGGGCCCACTTGTGTGCGGACAGGTGCCAGGTGAAGCCTGTAGAGCCCCGGGGCAGGGGCGTCACGCGCTTCACCTACCCCCAAGAGGCGGGTCTGCTGGGTGACAGCGCAGTCCTGCACAGCACAGCCGCGGGCCGCGGTCACCTGGCCACCGGGCTCAGCAGGCCGCCTCTGTGGACGAGGGCCCGGGGAGCCCAGGGGGCAGCACGGCCGGGGCCACCCCCTGCCCCCTGCCTCTGCACTGGGCTTTTTCCCAGGACCCTCAGCTTGCTGCTGGCTGCTCACAAGTGCGCAGGCACGTTGCAAATGAGGCCTCCTCGCCTGCGGAGAAGCTCGGTTTCCAAATCCACTCGTTATCCTCAGAAATGCCACCCGTGTGGATTCTCACCCGCCGTGTTCAAGGGCTCCTGTTCCTCCACATGCTGGGCGATGTGGAGCGGATGACGGGTCGCCCCCTGAGTCTGGTGACAGGGTGTTCTCACCACAGTAAGTTCAGAATATTCTTTTTTTTAAAGATTTTATTTATTCCTGAGAGAGAGAGAGAGAGAGAGAGAGGCAGAAACCCAGGCAGAGGGAGGAGCAGGCTCCATGCAGGGAGCCCGAGGCAGGACTCGATCCCGGGTCCCCAGGATCATGCCTTCGGCTGAAGGCGGCGCCAAACCGCTGAGCCACCCGGGCTGCCAGTTCAGAATATTTTTAAAAACGAAATACCCACATGACGGAACACAAGCAGGCGCACAAATATCAGGGGACACTCCGGCTGCTAACGTTTAAATGGTAGCGAAGGGGCTCGAAAGACTTTGGTCCCCTCTGTGCTTTCCCATGGGCTGCGGCTTCAGAACTCAGGAGCCCCCCCCCATCGCCCCCGGGAGAAAGTCCTGCTAAGGGTCCTCGCGTGGGGTTGAGCCAGGGATAGATCCCCACATGCAGAGGTGACGTTTTCTAAAGCCGGGTTCACAGTAAGATATTTGAAAATGATTTCATCTGGAAGTGAGTATGTTTACTCTCCCGATTATGAACTATTTAAAAAGTGCATCCCCTCCCCCTCCCCCCCCCTCCGCCCCCCACAGCCTTGTGTCACCCGCGAGGTCACCCAGGTGCCCTCCCGTCCCCTAAATTGCAGCAGAACCAGGCAGGCGGCCGTAGAAAGGCGTCTATGAGGCCGGGCGTCCTGGGCACCATCAGCCTGCCCGCCGCACCCTGGGCCGGCTGCCCTCTGCCCCAGGGCGGGGGGAGTGGGTCGGGCGAGCGGCGGGAAGGGGGTGACGCCGCCCCCTCCCTGGTCTGGGTGTCTGGCAGGGACGGCAGGTGCAGCCCGCACAGGCGCTCTGAGCCGCAGGGCGGCGCCGGGGTCCCGAGCTCAGGCTTCGGACTTGTGTCCGCGGTGTCACCAACAGACAGGCAGGCGCGGCCACCACGCGGCCTTTAAGGTGCACGAGGTGGCGCAAAGGGACCGTGACTTCTGGGTCCGAAGGGAGGGAGAAGGCCCGGGGGCGGGGGGGACTCGTGTGGCCGTGGTGGCAGCCGAGCGCCCAGAGCGCGCCAGCATCGGCCTCCGAAGGTGGTCAGTCCTCTTTTGCAAAATACCTTCAGGGAGGTTAGCATGTGACCCTCCCAGAAGGTGGTTCTGGCGGCGGCAGGTGCGCAGGGCCGGCAGCTGCCGCAGATCCTCCCCTGGTGCCGCGGACGGTGAACGCCCGGGCGCGGGACACGCGTGGGGCCTGCCACGGAGGCAGGGACAGAGGGCAGCCGGTGGGAGCTTCGGCACCTGCACATCTGCTTACGTCACCGCAGGCTCGCAGTTGTCGGGGGACAGCCGGCAAGGGGGGTGGCGGGGCCACAGGTGTCCTGGACGCCCCATCACCGGGCGGGGGCGCCCAGGGCCCTGGGGTGCCCTCCACCGGGCTGGTTCCCTCAGCTTCCCATCCAGTCCGGGAGCCCCACCTGCTGGGCTGAGCCCAGCGGGGTCGGAGGGGGGGTGGGTTACGGAGGGGGTCGTGGGTGTGACCCGAGCCCCCGGCGGAAGCAGGGGCCTGGGCCTGGGGCGCCTCATCTGCTGGCTGCAGGGTCACCTGGCTTGAGCCCTGCTGCGTGGCGCAGGCTCGGCCTGCCTGTCTCCAAGGGTCAACACGGCTGCCGACTGGGACCCTGGGCGTGTGCTGGGTGTGGGGCCTCGGGTCCTCGGGTCCTCGGCGGCCTGGCCCCCAGGCATCCCCGCCGGGTCACATGGGCCCTGTGTACAGTGGCCGGGGCAGTGGCCCTTGCTGCTCTCAAGGGACGGGGTCTTCTGGGGCCCCTTCCAATGCCCCACAGTCCCCCTCATTGTGTCTTGTGGCCACCGGGAGGTGTCACGGGGGGAGCCGGGCATCAGACTCGGGTGGTTTCCGTGACCCGCGTACACGCGGGAGGCTCAGATATCTGCACCAAAAGCTGCGCTGCACAACGTGAAGCTGCGACCCTCATGCTGATGATGGAAAGATTTTCTAGAACAAAGATTTTCTAGATTTTCTTTCTTTTTCTTTTCTTTTTTTAAAATTTATTTATTTATGATAGTTACAGAGAGAGAAAGAGAGGCAGAGACACAGGCAGAGGGAGAAGCAGGCTCCATGCACCGGGAGCCCGATGTGGGACTCAATCCCGGGTCTCCAGGATCGCGCCCTGGGCCAAAGGCAGGCGCCAAACCGCTGCACCACCCAGGGATCCCTCTAGATTTTCTTAGAACAATGATAACTAGCAAATAAAAATAACACAGGTCGGGAGAGGGCGATGGCAGGAGAAAGACTTGATACAGGTCTCGGGGCACTTCCTGCCCGCGGCTGCTCCTAGACACAGCCAACAGCGCGGCCACCTGCAGGAGCCCACGGTGCACATCCCCGGTTTGGGGCCAAGCCCTCGGAGGTCCCCCCAGCGTCCCCGCACCGACACAGGGTGTGCAAGCACAGCGGAGCTCGGGCCAGGCCGCAGCCCGGGTCGGAGCGACAGGGGCCTCTGGGGGATGCACTTCGTCTACTGATGTTGCAAAAGGAGAGTAGGTGTTCTTGAGTCACAGAGGAACAGAAACCGTGTGTCTGGATGGATGGACGGATGGACGGACGGATGGACACAATGCGGTCCATTCACACCGTAGAATGTTATGCAGTCGTGAATGAGCCTGGAGGACATCGTGACCAGTGAGATAAGCCAATGGTGTGACCGCAGTGCTGTAAGGTGTCTGGGGCCGTCCCATCACAGGGACAGGGGTGGAATGGTGGGTGCTGGGGGTGGGGGGGGGGGGAGCGGGCCCTCGTGTTTAATGGGGACAGGGATAACTTGGGAAGACGACCTGTGGACGGACAGCGGTGATGGAGCCCTGGCCATCAACGGGCTGGATGCCACCGAGACTGTGCACTCTACGTGGTTGGGCCAGCACGGTTTTTGGCACATTGTATCCGTGTAAAAACCAGCAGCATACTCCTTGCACACGTGAGAAGCAGATGCCATAGCAGGAGCTACAGGTGGAGACGAGCAGGAAGGGCAGGGTCTGGCTCACGGGTTCCCCCAAACCCGCCAGGGCCCCGGCCCCACAGCACAGGGACCCGTCGACCTCCCCTGGGCCTGGCGTCCCAGGCGGCACGGGCGGGCTGCTGGCTCGCCGCCCGTGGGAACGGTCACTGTGGCCCAGTACCTTACATGCCGCCCGGTGTTTAAAAACACAGGAATCGTTTGCACCCCAGTCCCCAGAGGGCCGCGGGGAAGCCGGCCTCCTGCTCCCCCAGAGGTGGTCGAGCTCGTCGCCCTGGCCTTTGGAGTCACGGGGAGGACTGTGATGTCAGAGGGCAGGAGGGGAGCGCGGCCTCGGCATCCTGCCCGGCCCCCCCCCACCTGCATGGGAAAGTGCCAGACTCGGGGGTGGGGGGGCGTCTGCGCCCCAGGATCCCCCACGAGCAGTGAGCGAGCTTCCCGCCACTGCTCGGTACCGCCAGCCTCCAAACCTCAGCCGCCTCGTGGGTGCTGAGTAGACCCTCCTCGGGGTTTGATTTGCACCGGCTTAGCCAGATTTTCTGGTCCTTACTGGCCATTTGCAGCCTTGGTTTTATGAACCATCTGTCCAAATACTTTTGCCATCAAAAAAAAGTTGAATTGTCCTCTTACTGAATTATAAGCGTTGTTCATAAATTCTAGGTGCAAGCTCATCGTCAGGTAAACGGGTGAGGTACTTCCTCCCAGCCTGAGACTTGCTTTCTCTCTTCCTCATAGCACATTTTTAAAGTGGAGGAGTCCCCAATCCCCTCTCCCCACTTTTTGCCAGTTTTCTATAGATTTATCAAAAAGATTTTTAAGTAGGCTCTACACCCAACGTGGGGCTTACACTCACAACCCCAAGATCAGGAGTCATGTTCCACCGACTGAGCCAGCCAGGCGCCAGAAGTTTTCATTTTAAGTCCACTTTGTCTTTTTTTTTTTTTTTAATTGTGCTTTCTGATCACATTTCTTTAGTTACGTTTAAGAGTCTGTTTCTTATCTCTGGTTTTAAATGCCTCCATTATGATACGTCTTCTTGTGGTTTCGTGTTTGCACTTGTTGGGGTTTTGTTGACTTTCTGAGATACAGGCTTACACAGTTTACCAAATTTGGAAAATTGCATCATTAATAGTTTCTGCACCCCGTCCGCTCTCCATCTGCCAACCGCGTACGGTAACCCACTGGGTCTTGCCCTCCGGCGCGCTAGGCTTCCACTCGCTGTTTTTCCCTCTATGCTTTATTTTGGATACTTCCTTTGGCTGCATCTCCAGCTCACTGAGCTTTCCTTCTTCGGGTCTCATCTGGTGTTAATACCGTTTAAAACCATGTTTATTTCAGCTCTCGTGTTTTTCCTCTCTAGAGTTTCCATTTTCCATTTTTCTTAAAGATTTTATTTATTTATTCATGAGAGACAGAGAGAGAGAGAGAGAGAGAGGCAGAGACCCAGGCAGAGGGAGAAGCAGGCTCCACGCAGGGAGCCCGACGTGGGACTCGATCCCGGGTCTCCAGGATCACGCCCTGGGCTGCAGGCGGTGCTGAACCGCTGAGCCACCGGGGCTGCCCCATTTGGTTCTTTTTAAAATATCTTTCACATCTTCCATTTCTCTCCTCATGAGGTTCGTATGCCCCACTGTGTTCTTGAGCCCAGTGGATGTGTTCACGGCGTTCCTGCTTGCGCGTGGTAATTCCTCCATCACTGTCACTCCTGGGTCGGTTTCTATCCGCCGACTTCTCTTCTGATTGCGTCTGGCATCTTCATGCGCTGGTGCTTACCGAGTGATGCTTCTCTCGGGTACCAGCCGTTGGGACTTTAGATTCTCAATTATAGATTTTGGTGTTTCTTTAAAAAGCGTTGAGGCGGTTCCCCGTTCTGCTGGAGCTCTGAGGCTTGATCTGAAGGCAAGGCCCGGGTGAGTGCATCTTTCCTACGGGGTCAGTTCAGCCTCATGAGGGAGGCGATCTGCCGGTTGTGCACTGGGTGTGGGGCCTGGAGAGCTCATCTCCCTTGCTTCCCCTCTCCCCAGGGATGCAGTCCTACGTGGTCTGTTGTTCAACCTCCAAAACCAATTTTCTGTGCTGTGGCTTATTAGCGGAGGGTTTGCTTAACACGTTATGTCTGAATTTTTAGCTGCCACAGCGGAAAGACGAGTCTGGACGCTGTTCCTCCCTCCTAGCCAGAAGTGGAAAACTCCGTTTTATTTTAAAAGATGTTTTTAATGATTCCAAAAATAACACACGTTCACATTAGGAAATTTAGAAATTACAAGGAGATATATAAAAATAAAATAAAAATTACATACACCCCAAAAAATTAAGTGACAAGAATTAAGCACTAATGTTCTGGTATTTTTCTGACCGAGTCCCTGTGAGTATTTGCATGCGTGTATGACTATATATAGATAGTATACACATATATAAATTTGCTTTTTACAAAAATAGGATGGCATTGCACATACTATTTTATAATCTTTTTTTTTTCACTTAACATTATATCGTAAATAAGTTTCTACGTCATTAGTCTTAAGACCATCCGCCCCCATGTTAGGTACCTCCTCCACCCACCTTCCTTCCCGGTTTCTGCCCTCCGTCCTACTCTAATTCTTCCTCAAAACCTCTCTGCAGCATCCATCCACCCCTCATACCGCCTGGACTTCGCAGGGCACACAAAGGGAATGGAAGTCACGGTCGCTGCCAGCCTGCAGCGCACCAGCAGTGCGGCGCGTGGGCGAGCTTCACAGGGTGCAGTTGCATGTGTCAGTGTGGGGTGGACACAGATGCGGAGAAGATTGCTGAAAAAATAGAGTCCCAGACCAAAAAGAAACGAACTCTGAGACCTCACAGAATTTCCCTCCATAGAAGATTTGTGGGACTGGAGCGATGGAGCTGGTCATTAGTGTGTGGGATTTTTAAAGCTTTAACTGATTTAAGGCTTTTGACTTTGGAGAGTTTTTCTCTCCTCATAGGAAAGATGGTTTGCCTCACTGGGGCTCAAAATCTGCCACGATCCCGTTGCTAATGTAGTAAAAGAAAATTCATAATCCTACTAATTTGTTCACTTAAAACGCAAGGCAGGAGGAGACAGTGCACGATAGCATCTTGATAACACGGTTATGAGGACCCCTAAAAGTGTGAATGTGAGAATTTTATTTGTGGGGTGTTGATCACAAGGGTACATTAACGATAATAAAAAAATCAACTTCTCAATTATGTGGGAGGCAAAGTCAAGTGAAGGGCTAATATTTAGGAGACTTTTCTTTCCTTGTGGTAGATTGTTTGATGTAGTAATTAAATTCCTGTATTTTTAATAGCTTCGATAATTTCATATTTTTATCACACTCATCAATAGGTATTTATATGTTCAAAATACAAAAATTCTTATTCACAAATATGTACAGGCCTTTCTCTTTTTTTAAAAAAACGACTTTATTTATTTATTCCTGAGAGACACGGAGAGAGAGAGGCAGAGGGAGAAGCAGGCTCCATGCAGGGAGCCTGAAGTGGGACTCGATCCCGGGACCCCGGGGTCACGCCCTGAGCCGCAGGCAGATGCTCAACCCCTAAGCCCCCAGGCATCCCTACAGGTCTCTCTCTGAGCTCTCCTTCTTTTCCACTGGTCCATCCTCGAACCAATGCCACCACACTGGGCCTTGTCCTATAACAACGGGTCTTGATATTGGGCCCGTCTCTACTGGGCAGGTGTTCAGGAGTGTCCCACCTGTTCCTGGCTCTTTGCCCTTCCATAGACATTCTGGGATGAACCCCTCTAATTACACAAAAATCCCTCTTGAAATTTAGATTAAAGTCACATTGGATCCATAGAACAATTTGGGGAAAAATAACATCTTTATGATCTTGATTATTCCTCGTCATAACTATATTTCTCTATCCTAAGGTGTTCTGTAATGGTTTTCAAATGAGTTCTCAAATTTTCTCCATAATGGTCTTGCAGATAATTTTTATAGCTGTATTCGGAGCAACTAGAAATGCATCAAACACATTTTTTTTTTTTGCCAAGTGACAAATACCCAAGTGTCAGAGCAGATCCTTGATCAAAGCCATGGCTGAAGCTGAACATCAGAAGACTAAGTAAATACATGGATAAATATAACATTTTAAAGAAAGCCTATTTTATGAAGAAATATTTCCATTTTTATTAAAATGTTAGTATCAGAATTTTAGCCTGATGTTTTGCTGCAGAGGGAGTCCGTTCTCAGAATCGACCGCGGCTTGGTGGCTGCCCCAGGGACCGAGCTGCTGGCTTGCTCTCACTTTCAGTGAGGTGAAGAGTAAGGCAAGCCATGTCTGAGGCGTCTCACCTTCTCTAAAACTTTCATTTTTATATCTTTATGTATTTATTGAATAGGTCTCTTCTCAAGAAATTTTGAAGTGGCCAGCAACAGTATGCTTTTAATTTATCTTCAGCAAATGCGAAGGATTCGCAAACAATAATTTTTCTCGAAGAGCTCATGGTTTAAATAAAAGTAATTGAAAATTAAGTACGACTTTTAAAGATTATTATTTTAATGTGATGAGTGCTAGTACGCCAAGCAATTCTAGGACAGCTAGAATAATTACATAATCTAATTCTTAGTACTGTGCTTGTATAATTACATAGAGTTTTGTGAATATATCTTGGTTAAAGATGACAACGTTCTTACTAGATTTACCTGGCGAGTGCCTTCCCTAAATACTCATATTAACGTGTAGTGTTTCCCCCTATTTATTTAGCTATTTGGAAGCTCTTTCTTGTTGTTTTTCTGCACAAAATTAATTGCTTTCACAACTATCATTAATTATTACAGAACTTTATTTTACTCCAGCAATGACAAACACACAGTTATACTACAACCAACACCTCAGCGTGGAGAGAAACTGAGATTTTCCCCTTCAACAAACATGTAGGATGTTTACTCATACTGGTAAATATTTACATATTGGCAATAAAATCTAATACATGCTTTGTTTGCACTGCTAATGGCTCCTGCACAATGTTATGATCACACACGGGTTCAGGGAAACAAGAAATGACATTAAAGCCGGAACCAGACATGCCCACAGCCAAAGCCAAAAGCCAAATAGCAGATCTTGACCAAAAGCAGAGGCTGAAGATGAACTTCAGTGACAGGTACCGGGTAACGTTTCCTTAGTTGCTATTACAAGTGGCATTTTTAGTAAATTACATTTTGTATATATTCTGAGTATACGGTAATGCAGTTGAGTTTTGCACAGATTTTATGTTTGTATCTAGCAACTTGGCCAAATTTTCTCTTTAGTCTTAATACTTTGTCCATGTCTCTTGGGGGTCATTTCGAAGACCACCGTGTAATAACGGTGAATAACGACAATTTGTCTTTTCTTTTACAACAGTCCTCTTCGGTTGCTTGTTCTCCAGTGCAAGGGCCTCACGGTGTTGAAGAGAAGCAGAGAGGGCGGCCCTCTGTCTCGCTTCTGGTTGTTAGAATGCCTTTCTGCGCTGCCCCACTCGTCACCAAGCTTGCTGAGTTGTGTCAGAGATACTGATACGAAGCTGCAAACCCCATGTTCTTTGAGTCAACAAATCACACATTCAGTGAGTCCCAGGTATTTAGATTAAGCGTGGCTCAAAAAGTACAAGCCTATGCCAGAGATGGGGCAGCGGGGGGCTCTTACCATAAATGTTCATTAGTGAGAGGCTTGGGAAGGTGACGACTCTTGACCCAGGCCGAGGGGGAGTCAAGGACAAAGGCTGGAGACATTTTTAATACATTTGAAGATGCCAAGAATGCAAATCTCTGTTTTCTTTCTTTTCTTTCCTTTTCTTTTTTCTTTTCTTTTCTTTCTTTACCCTTTCTTTCTTTCTTTCTTTTTCTTTTTCTCTTTCTTTCTTTCTTTCTTCTTTCTTCCTTCCTTCCTTCCTTCCTTCTTTCTTTCTTTCTTTCTTTCTTTCTTTCTTTCTTTCTGATTTATCCATTTTAGAGGGAGAGCACATGAGCAGGGAGAGGGGCAGCGGGAACCCCAAGCCGACTCTCCCTGAGCTGGGAGCCCCGCGCGGGGCTCAGTCCCACAACCCTAAGACCATGACCTGAGCCAGGACCAAGAGTCAGATGCTCAACCAACTGATGCATCCACCCACCCTTCTTTCTTCTATTTTTAAAAAGTCATAGTGAAATACACATAATGTAAAAGTTTACTGTCTTAACTATTTTTAACTGTACGGCTTACTGACATTAAGTACATCCGCGTTGTTGTGCAGCCATTGCCGCCGTCCACCTGCAGAGCTCAGGTCATTTTGCAAAACTGACCCCGTCCCTGTTCAGCAATGACATTCGTGACTGACGTATTTCATTCCGAGCAATGTCCTCAAGGTGCATCCATGTGGCAGCACATGTCAAACTTAATTCCTTTTTCAAGCTGAAAGACACTGCATTTTATATAAAACACCACATTTTGTTTATCCGTTCCTCCCCTGATGGACACCAGGGTTGCTCCAGCTTTGGGCTGCTGTAAACACAAGTGTGCGGGTGTCCGTTTGAGTCCCTGCTTTCGTTTCGTGTGGGTACGAACTGAGCAATGGACTTGCTGGGTCCTGTGCCAATTCTGAATTTTTTATTTTTTTGAGGAATCGCCATAGTGTTTTCCAAAGCAGCTGTACCACTTCACATTCCCATCAACAACACGTGCTAGTCCCCGTTTTTACAACAGTCGCCATCCTAGTGGGTGTGAGGTGCTATCTCATCGTGGCTTTGATTCCCATTCACCTAATAATTAATAACCTGGAATCTTTTCACGGGCATAGCAGTCCTTTGCATGTCTTCTTTGGAGAAATGTCTATTCGAGGCTTTGCCTGTCTTTAGTTAGTTGGGTTGTTTTTTGTTGTAGGAGCTCCTTATACATTCTGGATAGTCACTCCTTATCGGACATAGAATTTCCAAGCGTTTTCCTCCATTCCATAGGACGCTTTTCACTCTGCTGATTGTGTATTTCGATGCACGGAAGTCTCAAATTTTGACGCAGCCCTGTTCATCTACTTTCATTCTGCTGCCTGTGCCCTGTTCATCTACTTTAATTCTGCTGCCTGTGCTTTCATATCCCAGAAATCTCTGCCAAATCCCAAACCATGAACGTTTCTCCTGTATTTTCTTCTAAGAGCTTTACAGTTTTAACTCTTGCGTTTAGGTGTTTGGTCCATTTTGAGTTAATTTTTATATATGGCGTACGTCACGGTGCAGCTCCCTTCTCCTGTTGGTGGAAAGTCATTTTTCCCAACACCGTTTGTTGAGAAGACTGCTCTTGCCCTATCTAGTGGTCTTGGCAGCCTCGGTGGCAATCGCTTGACTGTGAATGTGAGGATTTCTTTCTGGGCTCTCCACCCCACTGTTTTCATCTGTTTGTTGGTTTGTCAGCGCTGCGCCGTTTTCAGAGCTGCCGCTTAGTTTTGAGATCCGCAAGCCTGAGGCCTCCAGCTTTGTTCCTCTTTTTCAAGATTGTTTTGGCTGCTTGGGGCCCCTGGACATTCCATATAGATTTTAGGATGGGTTTTTTCTATTTCTGCAAAGAGTGTCATTGGGGTTCCGACAAAGATCGCGTTGGCTCTGTGAGAGAATGTAAACTGTGACGCAGGTCGGGTCAAGGAGCCTTTGTGTCGACGTTCGTCGCTGTTCTAGACCTGACGCAGGGACTCGGGGAAGTTCTATCTCGGGAGCTCCCTGTGTCCCCTGGAACTCAGACACTCCCTTCCGAACAGTCTCCTGCGGAATTCGACGATCTTGAGGCTACGCACACCACTCTTGAGAAACTGCACTTTCTGTCACCTCGCTTGTCTAGAAGGGGATTTCCAGACCTCCAGCCACGAGAGAACTGCGAGACCTTTGTGTCGATTTGTCAGCTCAGGCGTTTCTGCAGCAAACTGGTAACTCTCTCAGATTCAGTTCTTAGCAGCACACGTGACAAATTTCTATTTATACTCCTTATCACAGAAGGGAAGCTGCCACCCACTGCAAGGTTGCCGAAAGACTCATAAATGGGTGTTGAGTTTTGTCAAATACTTAATTTTTTTTTTTTTTTTTGGTACTTACTGAGAGGGTCTATGAGATTTCCCTCATTTAACGTATAAAGGTGGTAAATTGCATTAATTGATTTTCTAGGCTAAACCCCTTGCAACCTCAGGATAAGTCTAGGCTGAGCGACAGACCGTCAGTGTCTGGTTTGTAGGCCGCCAAGTGTGGAGTGGATTTTATACATCGATCCCCCACCCGCACGCTGCTTTGGTATTAAAATTAAATCAGCTTTATAAAATAAGTTGGGGAAAAAAAATAAAATAAGTTGGGAATATCCACCCCCCCTTTTTCCCCCTATTTCCTGGATGACTGTATGTGATGCTGGAATGACTGTTCCCTGTAGGTTTAGTGGAACTTGACTCTAAAACTTCCTGGTTCTGATATTTGCTTCGTGGGAAGATTTTCTAAGCCGTTGGTCCTACCCGTTTATTGGTTAAGCCCGTGGTCCTCAAGCTGAGCATCTCCCCAGGGTGCTGCCGGTCGTCAGAGGGTGATGATTTTTCAATGTTAGAGGGACCCGCAGAGCCCTCTGACACCTGTGGGGCTCCGCACACACTCCCGCCTCGGGGCGCTTGGTGCCCCCCGCATCCGACCTCAGGGGGTCCCCGCTGCTGACACATCTGCCCGGAGCTGGCCTGGCCGGGCCGTGGCTGTGCCAACCCGCTCCCACGCTCCGGGAAGCCGTGGGCGGCCAGTGGGCCCCGCAGCCCAAGACTGAGTAGCTGTGGTTGAGAACTCATGTCTGTCTTTCTCTGTATGTGTGTATGTGTATGTTTTTCCCAAAAGGCATATGAGTTGTTAGGACACAATATGAGCTGCTCTCTGCTATCCGTGCCTACCAGCTAGAGCTTTATGAATTTTATTGATCTTTTCAAAGAACCAGCTCTTGATTTTATTGACATTTTATGGCAACTTTCTATTTTCAATTTCTTTGATTTCTGCTCTTCTGTCTGTATTTTCTTCCTTCTACTTCCCTGGGGTTTATTTTGCTCTTCTTTTCTTCTCATTTCTTAAGGTGTAAACTTTGATTATTCAATTGAGAACTCTTTTCCCCCCTCTGATATAACCATTTAGTGCTTTCATTTTACCCCAAAAGCACTGCTTCCGCTGCATCCTACAAATTTCGATATGTTGTATTTTCATTTTCACTTAGCTCAAAATATTTTCTAGTTTCCTTTGAGACTTAATGCCATTATCATCAGAGAGCTCATTTTAAATGATTTCACTTCTCTAAGCTTATTTTTCACCGTGGCGGTGACATTTTGCATCGCCACCAACAGTGAGTGTGCGAGGGTTCTGTTTCCCCACATCCTCACCAACACTTGTTTACTGTTTGTACTACGCTCATCCTATTGGTGTGAAGCTGTGTCTCGTGGTGCTTCTGACTCAGTCACCTCATGACTATGGAGGTTGAGCATCTTCTTGCATGCATATGGGCCATTTGTGCCTATTTTTCGGAGAAATGTGTATGCGAGTCCTTTGCCCATATTTCAATTGAGTTGTCTTTTTGGTGTGGTATTGTGGGAGTCATTTACATATTCTAGATGTTAAATATCTAGATATACGATTTGCAAACATTTTCTCCCATTCTTTTTTTTTTTTCTCCCGTTCTATGGGTCCTCTGATACGTAAAAAATTTTTAATTTTGATGAAGTACAATGTGTCTCTTTGTTCTTTTGCTGATCATCCTGTTGTTGCCATATGTGAGAGTCCAGCATCAAATTCAAGTCCACGGTGATCCACCCCAGTGCGTCTATTAGTTTTAGCTCTTATATTCAGGATCCATTTGGGGGTATTGTTATTTTTTTTTTTTAGCAAAATTTCACGTTTTATTCATGTTGTTGCAAAAATAGATGACCTGCAATTTAAAATCTTTCAGTGTTGTCTCTTGCCCTTAGAACCTTGTATAACTGGGCACCTGGGTGGCTCAGTGGTTGAGCATCTGCCTTCAGCTCAGGTTGAGATATTACTTATATCTGGTGTCAGGTGGGGGCCAGATTCATTCTGTTCAGTGTGGAAACCCAGCTTTGCCGGCGCCACCTGTTGAAGAGACTACTGTCCTCGGTGAGCAGGCTCGGCTCTGGGTAAGCAGCCGTGGAGGCAAGTGTAGGTTATACCTGGACCGGCTGCCGCTCCCTCGGTCCCCGGGACTTACTAGTCTTGTGCAAGGCCGCACTGGTGTGCTCACGGGAGTTTTGGGATAGATTTTGGAATCAAGAGTCCTTTAACTTTGTTCTTTTCCAAGGTCGTTTTGGCCTTTCAGGGTCTACTGCAATACCACACGGATGTGAGGCTCACCCTCTTCGTTGCCGCAAAGAAGACCGTTGGGATTTCGGGGTGGATTGCGCGGACTCTGCAGGTCACATCGAGTACTATTGACGTAATAACAAAATCACGCCTTCCTTCTTACAAATGGGATGCCTTTCTCTTTATTTAGATTTACTTCATTTCAGCGGTGCTGGTGGTTTTCAGCCTACAGATGGTTTGCTGCCTTGGTTAGGCTTACTGCTAAGCATTTTATTCTTTTAGATGCTACTGCAAACGCAGGTACTTCCTTAATTTCATTTTCAGATTTTTCATTGCACGTCTACAGAGATGCAGCTGATTTTTGTATGTTGGTCATACACCTTGCAGCTGTGCTAAATTTCTTTTTTAGCTTTAGTAGCTATTTTGTGGCTTCTTCGGGATTTTCTATGTACAGGATTATGCTGTCTGCAAATAGGGATGGTTTAACTTCTTCCTTTCGAGTTGGGATGTCTTTTATTTCCTCTTCTGTTCTAATTGCTTTGGTTAGAGCTTCCAGATAATGTTAAATTGCAGGATTTAAAGCGAGTGTCTGTCTTGTTCCTAGTCTCAGTGGTAAAATTTTTGATCTTTCACCACTGAGTATAATATTAGCACACGTTTCTCATGAATGATTTTTATCACGTTGAGCAACTTCCCTTCTGTCCCTAGTTTTCTGAATGTTTTTGTCCTAAAAGAGTGTTGGATTTTTTCAAATGCCTCTTTGCATTCATTTAAATGATCATATGGCTTATTCCCTACGTTCTAGTGATGTAGTCTATTATACTAACTGATTTTCTTATGATGAACCACACTTGCATTCCTGGAATAAATCCTACTTGGTGATGGTGTATAATCCTTTTATCTTGCCCTTGGATTTGGTTTGCTAGTATTTTTTTGAGGATTTTTTAAATCAATATGCATTAGGTATATTGGCCTGCAGTTCTTTTCTTGTGATGTCTTCATCCTGCTTTGGTATCAAAGTAATGCCAGTTCATTGAATAAGTTAGCAAGTGTGCCCTCCTTTTTTATTTTCTGGGAGAGTTTGAGAAGAAATGGTGCAATTTTTCTTTAAATGTTTGGTATAATTTTCCAGGGAAGCCATCTGGCCCTGGACTTTTCTTTGTTGAAAGATATCTGATTACTGATTCAATCTCTACTTGTTACAGGTCTGTTCAGATTTTCCACCTCACATTGAATCTGTTTAGGTGATTTGTGTGTCCCAGGAATTCACCCATCTCACTTAGGTAACGCACCTTGTTAGCAGAGGTTCGTTTATGGTTGTCTCTCTGTAATCCTTTGCATTTCTGTAAAGTCAACGGTGTCCCACTTTCCTTTCTGACTTTAGTTGTTTGCACCTTCTCTCTTTTGCCTTTTTCAGTCGAGATTTGTCAATTTTGTTGATCTTTTCAAAAGAAGGTTTTAGTTTCGTTGATTTCATTGTTTTTCTAGTCTCCAGTTGACTTATCTCCTCTCTAACTTTTATTATTTCCTTTCTTCTGCTAGCATTGGGCTTACTTTTCCTTTTCTGGTGCCTCACCGTGTAAAGTTGGCTTATTGACAGGAGATCATTCTTCTTTGTAATTTATTAATTTGTTAATTTTTAACTTGAAGTATCATTGACATATAGTATTATAGTAGTTTCAGGGGTACACAGTGATCTGACATTTTATACGTTAGAAAATGCTCCGTACAATCAGTGGAGTTACCATCTGTGACCATACAAAGTTATTACACCATTATTGACTATTATTTATGCCGTGCTGTTCATCCCTGTGACTTACTCATTTGGCAACTGGAAGATCGTATCTTTTAGTCCCTTTCACCGACTTCATCCCTCTCAACACCGCTCTCCCTTCTGACAACCACTAGTTTGTTCTCTATATTTATGAGTCTATTTTGTTTTGATTTTTAGATTCCACATGTAAGCGAAATCATGTGGTATTTGTCTGACTTATTTCAATTACCATAATGCCCTTTAGGTCCATCCATGTTATCATAAATGGCAAGGTTTTATTCTTTTTTCTTTTTTTTTACAGTTGAATAATCTTCCAGTGTGTGTGTGTACACATCTACGTCCATTCACTCACTGATGGACACTTCTGTGTCTTGGTTATTGCAAACATTACTGCAGTAAATCCAGGGATGAATATATATTTTCAAATTAATGTTTTCGTTTACTTCAGATAAACACTCAGAAGTATAATGACTGGATCATAGGGTATTTCTATTTTTAATTTTTTGAGGAACCACCATATTGTTTTCCAGAGTAGCTGCACTAATTTGCATTCCCAGCGACAGTGCATGAGAATTCCTTTTTTCCACATCATCACCAACACTTGCTATTTCTTGTCTTTTTGATATTAGCCCCGCAAGGTGATATCTCATTGCGGAGCTTTTAAATTTTTTATTTATATTCCAGTTGGCTAATACGTAGAGTAATATTAGTTTCAGGCATACAATGTGGTGACTCAGCACCTCCGTGCAACACCCACTGCTCCTCCCGGCAACCGCACTCCTTAAGGCCCATCACCTGGTCCCCTTACGCCCCACCCACCTCCCCTCTGGTAACTGTGTTCTCTATAGTTAAGAGTCTGTTTCTTGGTTTGCCTCTCTTTCTTTCTTTTTCCCTTTTCTTGTTTGTTTTGTTTCTTATATTCTATATATGAGTGAAATCATATGGTGGATGTGTTTCTCTGACTTATTTCTCTTGGCATGGTACTCTCTAGCTCCGTGCACATTGTCGCAAATGGCAAGGCTTCATTCCTTTTGTTGCCTGAGTAATATTCCATCATACCTGTTACCACATCTTCTTTATCTAGTCCTTGGCCAGTGGACACCTGGGCTGCTTCCATATCTTGGTTATCACTGATAATGCCGCTATGACCAGCAGGGCACGTGCATCCCTTTAAATTCGTACTTTTCGATTCTTTGGGCAAATCCCTAGTAGTGCAGTTGCTGGGTCATAGGCAGCTCTATTTCTAACTTCCTGAGGCTCCTCCACACTGTTCCCCGCAGTTGCTGCACTGGCTTGCGTTCCCACCAGCGGCGCACGAGGGCTCCCCTTTCTCCACATCCTTCCCAGCACCTATTGTTTCTTTTATTGTTGATTTTAGCCGTCGTGACAGATGTGAGGTCGTATGCACTGTGGTTTTTATTACTATTTCCCTCATGATGAGTGATGTGGAGCATCTTTTCACGCATCTGTTGGCCGTCTCGATGTCGTCTTTGGAGAAATGTCTATTCATGTCTCAGCCCATTTTTTAATTGGATTATTTGTTTTTTGGGTGTTGAGTTCTATAAGTTCTTTGTATATTTTGGATACTAACCCTTTATCAATGGTTTTGATTTGTATTTCTCTGAGGTCTTCTTTTTAAAATATAGGCATTTACAATTCTGAATTTCACTCTGGATGCTGCTTTTACTACATCCTGTGGGTTTTGGTGTGTTGTGTTGTTTTTTTGGGTTTTTGTTTTGTTTTTGTTTTTTTTGGTTCATCTCTTAGGTACTTCTTCATTTCATCTTTGATTTCTTCTTTGGCCCATTGGTTGTTAAAGACTGTGTTGTTTCCTGCATATTTGTGAATTTTTCAGTTTTCCTTTCATTATTGTTTCCAGCTTCATTTCATAGTCATCAGAAAAGATACTTTGCATGATTTCAGTTGTTCTATTTATTGAGAATTGTTTTGTGCTCTAATGTATGCTTTAGCCTGAAGCATGTTCTGTGTGCACTGGAGAAACGTGTGTACTCTGCCATTGTTGGGCGGAGTGTTCTGCACGTGTCTGTTGCTACAGTTAAAATGTTGCTTGTGTCCTCCTCTCTTCTTTAGTGGCCTGTCTGCATTCTCTATCCATTATTTTTATCCATTATTTTTTAAAAAGATTTTATTTAATTATTTGAGAGATAGAGCAAGAGAGAGTGAGAGAGATCACCAGTGGGGTGAGGGCCAGAGGGAGAAGCTGACTCCCTGCTGAGCAGAGAACCCCACACAGGGCTCCATCCCAGGATCCCGGGATCATGACCTGAGCTGAAGGCAGAGGTTTAACTGACTGAGCCCCCCAGGTGAACCTATCTATCCATTATTGCATTTTACTGTGTAACTACTTATCTCTCCCCCTTCTATCAGTGCTTGCTCTGTATCTTTTGGTTCTCTGTTATTTGGTGCATATATTAACATATAACACCTTTCTCTCATTTAACAGTTTTAAATTTATTTTAAAAAATTTTAAACATGTAAACATTTTTATATTTTTTTACTTTTATTTATTAAGTAATCTCTGTACCCAACATGGGGCTTGAACTCATGACCCCGAGATCAAGAGTCACATGCTGCACTAACTGAGCCAGCCAGGACCCGCAGTGGCCTTTTATTTTAAAGTCTATTTTGTCAGATACTAGTATACCCACCCAGGTCCCTTTGGGCTTCTATTTCGTGGAATATCTTTTCAGTTTTCTCACTTTCAATCTGTGTCTTTGGATCTCGAGTGAGTCTCTTGTAAACATCATATAGTTGGATCATGGTTGTTGTTCTTTTTTCTTGCCTTAATTTTAATCCATTTTACTTGTGTCTGCCTTTTGATTGGAAGTTTAGAGTGCTGATAAGAGAGAACTTCTGCCATTTTGCTCTTTTCATGTGTCTTACATCCTTTTGTGTCCCTTATTTCCTCCATTACTGCCTTCTTTCATGTTCAGTTGATTTTTTTAAAAAATAATGAACCATTTGATTGTCTTTTCATTTCCTTTTGTGTATATATTTTTAAAGATATTTTCTTTTGGTTACCATAGAGACTATGTTTAACATCCTAAATTTAAAAACAATTTATGTTACCAATTCATATTCTAAAGCACACAAAACTGCTCCTGGACAATTCTGCCCTCTCCTGCTTATCATGAGTTATATCTTTATACATAAGTGTCCAGTAATATAGATTCATACATTTTTTAAAAAAATCCTATAGGAAGAAAAAGTAGAAATACAAACCAGAATACAATTTGCTCACTTTTACACGTGTATTTACCTTTACACGTGTATTTACACGTGAGTCTCACCCAGCTATGAGCTGCTGTCTTCTGTGCTTCCATTTCTAGGGCAAGTCTAGCGGTCGTAGACTTCCTCAGATTTTGTTTTTCTGGGACTGTCTTATTTCTCCTTCATTTTTAATAGACAGCTTTGCCAGATATAGGAGTCTCTTCTGACAGTTTCCTTTATCTCTTTAAATATGTCAGCCCACTGTCGTTTGGCTGCCAAGGTTCTGGTGAGAAATGGGCCGTTGATCTCAGGAGGATTCCTTACACACGATGAGTCACTCCCCTCTGTCGATGTTCTCTCCTTGTCATTGTCTTTCCACAGTTTAATTATAATGAATCTCATGTAGGTCTCTTTGAGTTTAACCTAATTGGAGCTTATTGAACATCCTGGATTTGGAGGTTTATGGGTTTTTAAAAAAGAAAATTTGGGACATTTTTTTTATCATTATGTCTTCAAATATTCCTCTTGCCCCTCTCTGTATTTCTCTCCTTCTGGGACTTCTATGTGGATATACATATAGAATATACACAAATACATATGTTGGTTGTTTCACCAAGTCCCTTGGGCTCTGCTCTTTTTTTTTTCCCCACTCTTTTTTCTTTCTGCTTCTTCAGACTCAATATTTTTTTTATTGTCCTATTTTTGTTTGCTGATTCTTCTGCATGCCTAAACTACTGTTGAAACTCTCAAGTGGATTTTTAATTTTGTTTATTGTATTCTGTTCCAGAATTTCTTTCTGGTTCTTTTTTTTTTTCTTTTTTTGTTTCTACCTCTTTATTGATATTCTTGTCTTATTTGTACATGATTCTCCTGATTTTCTTTGGCTCTTTGTCTCTGTTTTCCATTAGGTCACTGAGGATGTTTAAAACTGTTATTTTAAAGTTTTTTTTTTTTTTTCTAATAAGTCTGAAGTCTGGACTTCCACAAGATGATTTATGTCCATTACTTTGTCCCTTTGAATGGGCCATGGTCTCCTATTTGTTTGTGTGCCTTTTGTTGCTGCTGCTGAGGATGACATTTGAATAGTATAAAGTGGTTACTCTGGAAATCACACCCTCACTTGCTGTTGTTTTGGTTGTTGAAGATTATAGAAGTTGATTTGAGACTTTCCCAAACTGGCATTTAAAGACATTGTATTCCCTATTGATGTGCTCTCTGATCCTCAGCTTATGTCCAGCTAGCGTCTTGATGAGATTTTCTATAATGCTGGGAATTAAGACAAGAAACAAACAAAAACAGAGAAGAAAAAAAAAGAGTTGGCAGAGACAAAGACGGAGGGAGAGACACAGATAGAAGAAACAGGGAGGGACACAGAGAGGTAGAAGGTCAGAGAGATACACAGGGAGACAGAAAGGCAGAGACAGAGATAGAGGGAGCAGTCACAGAGATACAGTGAGAGCGAGCATGGCCTCTCCCAATCTTTGCAAATTGTGCTGTGCCAGGCCCCTCCTTTAACTGTTAGCTAGGCTTGCACTGAATAAGCCCCAAGGGAAACTTTAGGGGTTTCTTGGGTTTTTCTGAGCATGATTTGTGCCTGGGCATGTGTTTTGCTTTCTAAATTTCCCAGTATACACAGGTGCTCCTGCGTGTCCTAGTTTCCCTAAGACACCCTCCCAACTTATGCCTTAAGCAGTTTGTTATATATCTTACTGCAAAGTTTTGCTTCGGGAGTCTGAGGGTTATTGGTTTGGATTGTGGTTTTGTTTTTAAAGATTTTATTTATTTATTTATTTATTAAGGAGAGACACACGTAGAGAGAGAGGCAGAGACACAGGCAGAGGGAGAAGGAGGCCCCATGCAGGGACCCTGATCCAGATTTGGTTCCAGGACCCCGGGGTCACGCCCCGAGCTGAAGGCAGATGCTAACCACTGAGCCACCCAGGTGTCCCAAGGCTTGTGTTGTTTTCATGCAATTCTCGTCACTTTTCTAGCCTGTGTTCCAAGTTAGGTGAAACTGCCTTGTGTGCCTTGCGTTGGTCCTTCAGGTAGGCCCCAGATGGGTGAAACAGACCTACACGATCATTTGCTAATAAGGTCTGTTCCGCTCCCTCCAGTACCGGGGAGATGATTCCACAATGGTAACACGGGCTGCTGCTTTAAAACTGCCACCGTGTTAAGGTACTTGCTGACTTAGGACAGCCGCTGTGCCAGGTGGGAGTGGGACCAGGACAAGGAAAATCACCACAAAGCTTTCTTGCCATTTGAAGTGCCTTTTTTCTTGATACAGTGCTCACATAGTTGCTATCAACCTTTACTATTTTCCAGAGTTCTCAGGAAATTGATTCTTACAGTTTCTGCTGGTTTTTCAATATTTCACTAGGGGGATAAGAACTTGGAGCCACCAACTCCACCACTTTCTGATGTTACTTTCAAGCTTTATTTTGTTAGAATTCTCATAGCCTACTTTTTCTATCCATTTACCTTGAACTGTCTATGTCACTATATTTGAAGTATTTCTTTGCAGCTTATATTTAGGTCATTTCCCCATATATTCTGACAGTCTCTGTCTTTTAAGTGGTGTGTTTAGACAACTTATATTTAATGTAATTATTGATATGCTTAGATTGAGATCCATGATTTTATTAGTTGTTTTCTTATCCCCTCTGGTTTTTATTCCTCTGTTTCCCCATGTCTGCTTTATTTTTTGTTATTTGAATAGTTTAAATACTTATTCTGATTTTTATTTTATCTCTCTGTATAGTTTTTTAAAGGAATGTTATAGGACTAGAATATGCATAAATATTCACAGTCACAAGTTTTACTGCTTCAAATGGGACACACATAGGGCCCCTCAGCATCCCCTCTTTAAGCTGCACTTGTCACCTATAGTATATCTACATACACTAGAAAACCAATCAATGTTGTAGTTTTTGCTTTCATCTGCCAAGCATATTTTCAAGAGCTGGAGAACAATGGTCTCTGTATTTACTCAGATGTTTTAAGGTTCTTTCTGGTATCATTCCCTTCTGTCTGAAAAATACCCGTTAGCAGTTCTTTTGAAGCTGGCCTGTTGGCAGGGGATTCTCTTTGTTTTGCTTCATCGTCTTTATTTCATCTAAATTCTTGGAGGATATTTTTCACTGGATATATGGTTCCAAGTTAACAGCCCTTTCTCTCCAGCGCTTAAAAAGTGTGTCACTTCCTTCTGGCCTCTGTGGTTTCTTATGTGAAATCTGCAGTCATCTGGGTCCTTGTTCCCCTATAAATACCCTGTCATTTTACTCTCATTGCTTTCAAAGTTTGTTCTTAGTCATTAGTTTTCATCTGTGTAATTATGATGTGTTTGATGTGCATTTCTTTAAGTTTATCACATTTGGGGTTTATAGAGTTTCTTAAAACTGAAAAGACACTGAGGTTTATGTCCTTTGTCAAATGTGGGAATTCTACAGTCATCATCCTTTGAGTGCTTTTTTCTGCACCTTGTTCTTTCTTCTGTCCTTCTGGGACTCTGGTGGCATTGATGTTAGACATTCTGATGTGATCCTACAGGTCCCTGAAACCATCTACTTCTTCTTTTTTTAATCTTTTCTCTCTATTGTGCAGGTTGGAGATTTTCTATTAATGCTTCTTCAAGCTGTCTCTTTCCTCTCTCATCTCTGTTCTGCTATCCACTGAATTTTAAATTTTTCCATGATTGTATCTTTCATTTATGAATTTTCCATTTAGTTTTTACTTATATTTTCTTTTTCTTTGCTGTGACTTTCTATCTTTCCACTCATTTCAAGAGCTTTCGCCTTCATTTCTTGGAACATTTTTATAATGGCTGACTTAAAATCTCAGATAAGTCCAACATCTGTGTCATTTTGGCATTATTGTCTATGGATTGTCTTTTCCCATGCAATTTGAGATTTTACCATTTCTTCTTATGTCAAGCAATTCTGGATTATATCCTGAACAATTTGAATATTCTATAATGGGACTCTAGGTTTTGTTTAATCCTATGGAAATTGTACATATGGAACTGTGAATATGTAATATATCTCATGGATATATTTAAGGTCATATGCATGCATACTTCAGAGGTGAATCCAGATGTTCTTAAACAACTGCATGGATCCACTTTCCTGAGATTCTCCTTTTCCACAATTTCCCTGGCACTTTTCAAATTTCTCAGAACTCCCCATTTCAACCTTCCAACCAGAAAAGGCGGGTTTTAATTGTCTTCCTCTGCTGTATACTTCATGCAACTAATCATGTGTCCAGAGAAGAACGAGAAAAAGCAATAATGTTTCTTTTTTTTAATTTTTTAAAAATTTATTCATGATAGACATAGAGAGAGAGAGAGAGGCAGAGACACAGGAGGAGGGAGAAGCAGGCTCCATGCAGGGAGCCTGACGTGGGACTCGATCCTGGGACTCCAGGATCGTGCCCTGGGCCAAAGGCAGGCGCTAAACTGCTGAGCCACCTAGGGATCCCAATAATGTTTCATTTTGTCTATCACACCATCTTCAAATGGAGAGGAAGTTTCTGCTTGCTGGGTTAAGCTCCTGTGGGTGGGCCCTGATTGTTCCACTGCTACCACCCCAGAATTGCTTCGAGATGGAGATGTGAGTAAATAGATAAAAAAAATAGGAGATTTCTGAGCATTAGGACACCCTTTTTCATTACTCACATCAGAGTTAGGCAGCTTCATCTGGAGACTTCTCTATCTGCGCTCTCCCTTCTGGATTGTAGGCCACACAGAGTTCAGGCTGGGCAACACTGAAAGAAAACAATGGTAAAGTCACCGCTAGTTTGGGGATAATTCAAATTCTGCTCTTCTCAGTTTGCCTGCTACTGTTTGCAGGGACTTCATTTCACTGCTCCTCGCATTATACTGTTGTTTTTAAATAGCTGCATTTAGTGGGAGAGACAAGGTGGAGCATATTCCATTAGAACAAGGTACACCATGCCCTTTACTTTTCAGATTCCAATTACAGTCACTATTTTACTATGTCACGTAAAAATGCAGTAACCTTGCAATTAGTCTGTATTTCTTGCACCCCACATCCTTTATGTTACAGCTCTTAGATATATTTTATCCGCATATATAATGAACTCCAAAGGTACTGTTACGGTATTTGCTTTAAATAGTCACTTGTAGTATATAGAAATTTGAGGCAAATAGAGCAAAAAAAGACTTGTATTTAGCCAGCTATTTGCCCTTTCTTATACTCTTTATTCATTTCTGACAATGCAAATCTGATACCAACTCCTTTTGTCGTGGAGAACTGGCTTTCTCATTTCTTAGAGTGTTAGTTTTCTGGTGGCAAATTCATTTCTGTTATATGAGAAGGTATTTTGCCTTGATTCTTTTCTTAGGATTTATTATTTTTTTTAGAGTAGTTTCAGGTTTACAATAAAATTGAGAGGAAGGTACAGAGATTTCCCATACACTCTGTGTCCCCACACATGCACAGACTCCAGCACTCCGCGTCACTGCCAGAATGGTACATTTTTTTACCAGGGATAAAGCCACATTGGCACATCATAACCATCCAGAGTCCATAGCTTACCTAAGGGCCCACTCGTGATGCTGTAAATCCAATGGGTTTGGACAAACGTATGACAAACCCATCACTATATCATACAGAGTAGTTTTATTGCTTTAAAAATCCTCTGTACTTTGAATAATTATCCCTCCCCACTTCCACCGCAGGCAACCAGTGATCTTTTCACTGTCCTCATAGTTTCACCTTTTCCAGAATGTCATATAATTCAAATCATACAGTATATAACCTTCTCAGATATTCTTCTTTCACTTAGTAATATGCGTTTAAGGTTCCCCCGTGTCTTTCCATAGCTAAAGAGCTCATTTTTTTGGTGCTGAAAAATATTTCAATGTCTAGATGCACCATAGTTTATTTATGCATTCACTTATTAAAGGGCATCTTGGTTGCTTCCAGGTGTTGGCAATTATAAATGAAGCTGCAATTAACATCTGGGTACAGGTTTCCATGTGGACATAAGTTTTTATGTCCTTTGAATAAGTACAAATGAGCATGATTGCTGGCTTGTTTGGCGGGGATATATGTTTAGTTTTATAAGAAACTGCCAAAGGTCCCAAAGTGGCTGGGCCATTCTGTATTACCATCACCAATGTATGAGAGTTTCTATTGTTCCACATCCTTGCTGACATTTGGTGTTGTCAAGTGCTCCCGATTTGGGTCATTACAGTAGGTACCTAGTGGTATCTCATTGCTGTTTTAATTTTCATTTCCTTGACGACATAAGATGTGGAGCATATTTTAATACCCTTATTTGCCATCTGTACATATGCTTTGGTGAGGTTTCTGTTCAGGTCTTTGACTGATTTTTAATTGGATCACTTGTTTTCTTACTGTTAAGTTTTAAGAGTTCCTTTGGTATATTTTTTTGATGATAGTCCTTTATCAAATATGTCTTTTGCAAATATTTTTTCCCAGTTATGGAATGTCTCCTAATTATTTTGATATTGTCCTTTGCAGAGCGGAAGTTTTAAATTTTAACAGTTTATCAACTATTTCTTTGGTGGATCATCTCTTTGGTGTTGTGTCTAAAAAGGCAAGACCATACCCAAGGTCATGTAGGTTTTCTTCTATGTTATCTCCTAAGAATTTTATGGTTTGTGCTTTACATTTAGATCTATGATCCATGTCATTATTTGTAGTGAATAATGTAAGATCTGTATCTAGATTCATTTTTTTAGAATTATTGTGTAGATATTCACAGAATAACTTGCTGGTGTTTCCACTCGTACTGCATTTAATCTATAGGTCAAGTTGGGGAAAACTGACATCTTGGCAATATTGGGTTTTCCCACCCATAAACATGGAATATGTATCCATTTAATTAGTTCTTCTTTAATTTCATTCATCAGAGTTTTTTTTTGTTTGTTTTGTTTTGTTTTCCTCATATAGATCTTGTATGTATTTTGTTCAATGTATATCTAAGCATTTCATTTTGGGGAGTGCTAGTGTAAATGGTGTTGCGTTTTGTTTTGTTTTTTTTTTTTTTTAAGGATTTTTATTTATTCATTCATGAGACACACACAGAGAGAGGCAGAGACACAGGCAGAGGGAGAAGCAGGCTCCATGCAGGGAGCCTGACATGGGATTCGATCTCGGGACTCCAGGATCATGCCCTGAGCCTAAGGCAGATGCTCAACCACTGAGCCACCCAGGCATCCCTAGTGTTGTGTTTTTAATTTCAGTTTCTACTTGTTCATACAGGAAGGCAATTGACTTGTATGTTAATCATGTATGCTGCAACCTTGCTAAAACCCTTTATTAGTTTCAGGTTTTTTATTGTTGATTCTTTCGATTTTCTACATAGATGATCATGTCATCTGCAAACAAACACAATTTTATAACTTCCCTCCCAATCTGCATATGCTTTATTTCATTTTCTTGCCTTATTGCATTAGCTAGGACCTCCGGCATGATGTTGAAAAGGAATGGATCAAGTTGAGAAGGTTCCCCTTTGTTCTTAGTTTACTGAGAATTTTTTTTTTTATCATGAATAGGTATTGGATTTTGCAAATTCTTTTCCTGCACCTCGTGATATGCTCATGTGAGTTTTCTTTTTTCTTTTTCTTTTTTTTTTTGCCTGTGTATTGATGGATTATATCATTGGATTTTTGGATGTTGAGCCAGGTTTGCATACCTGGGATAAATCCTACATGGTCATGATATATATTTCTTTTTGCATATTTTTGAAATTCAATTTTTTAGCATTTTGTTGGGAATTTTTACATGATATATGTATCATATATTAATAAGCCCATCAAATGTAGTCTTCATGTCTATTATGGTGTGTGTGTGTGTGTGTGTGTGTGTGTGTTTTATTTTTTAATCTCCAGCACTTCTTTTTTGGTTCTTAGGATTTCCATCTCTCTATTTACATTGCCCATCTGTTCTTGCAGGCTGTCTACTTTATCCATTAGAATGCTTAGCACATTAATCATAGTTGTTTTAAATTCCCTTCCTGATAATTCTAATATCCCTGCCATGTCTGGTTCTGATGTTTGCTGTGCCTCTGTGTTGTTGTTTTGTTTTTTTTTTTTTTGTATTTTGATATGCCTTGTAATTTTTTATTGAAAACTGGACATGATGTACTGGGTAAAAGGAACTGCTTTAAAGAAACCTGTAGTGAAGTGGTAGTGAGGTGTGTGGGGGGAGAAGGGTTTCACAGCCTTGTGATTAGAGCTCGGTCTTTTAGTGATCGTGTGCCCCTGGATGTGACCTACACAAGTGCTTCTCTAGGATGGCTAGAGTGAATGGACTTGGCTATTTCCCTTCCTTCGGTCACTTAGGCCCTGATAAAACCCTGGCAGGTTAGGCTCTGGTTAGCTAGTTTCGTGAGGAAAACCTTGTTCAGAGCAGGGTACTCAGGTTCCTTTATTCCCCCTCCTGCTGGAAGCATTTTTCTCTGATACTTACTGTGAGAACTTGGTTGAACTCCTGGAGGTAAAACTCACAATATTGTTGTCTCCCTCCCCAGTTCTCCCCCACCTATGATGGGGGTCCCTCCCTCTGGGGTGCAGCTCTCAGAGTTGTCCACACTGAGCTGTATGCACTTCATCACGGTGCAGGTTTCCTGCCCTGGTTCGGGTTCCCGAGGTGGTTTCTGCTTGTGAGTCTCTGTTCTGGTAAGTTGTTATTCTCTGCATCCTGTGTCTGTCTCTCCAGTCTTGGGGGCAGTGGTTTGTCCCGCTTCCCCCACCCCCAGTGGATCCACGAAGAGCTGTTAATTTTTCAGTCTGCTCAGCTTTTTACTTGCTGTTAGGAGATTGGTGAATTGGAAGTGGAACTGGAAGCTGGAATTTCCCAGCTGCCTTTTTGCAAAAATAGATCCAATTTTGCCTTGAAAGATATTTTCACTGGAGAGAACTCTGGGTTGACAGCTTTTTCCTTTCGGCACTCTTCCTGGCCCCATTCATATCCATGAAACGTCAGCCACTAATTGAATTGTGATTCCCCATATTTAACATGTTGGATTTCTCTTGTCATTTGAAGATTTAGTCTTCGTGTTTGGCTTCAGCCATTTGACGATGCCTCAGCACAGCCTTGTTTGTGCCTTGGTACTTACCGAGCATCTTGAATCTGTAAACTTATGTTTTTTATAGATGGGAAATTTCAGCCGTATCTCCTCAATACTTGTTCTGTCCCGTTACTCAGTTATGCGTGCATAAGACCGTTTGATGCCACCTACTAGAGCCTTTGGGCTTCAATCTTCTTATTTTTTTAAACCAACTTTCATGCTTTGTTTTTCCCACTATGCTTTTTTTGTATTTACTGATCTTTAGGATCACTTATTCTTTCTTCTGTCATCTCCATTTGGCTATTAAGTCTGTCTAGAGAAGTCTTTATTCCAGACATTAGGTTTTTTCAGTTATAGAAATTTTCTCTTTTTTTGTTATTTCTATTTTCCTGTGAACATATTCTACTTCACTGAGGGTAGTTATAAAAAGCCATTTTAAAATCTTGGTCTGTTAGTTCCAGCACCTGAATTATTTCAGGTTTCATATCAGTGAATTTTTTTTTCTCTGGAGGATGAATTTCATTCCCCTGGGTGTTTGTTTGTAAGGTAATTTTGGAAATTCTGGAAATTCAAAATATTAAGCCGTGCTGCCTTAGGATTCTGTGAATTTTCTCTGGGGAGTACTGTTTCTTGGTTTCAACAGGCAGTCATCCTGTTGGGCTGTTAACCAGTCTTTGTTCAGATTTTCTCTCTTTAGCAAATATTCTTAGAGTCTGCCCCACACATGTGTAGTTCAGAGACAGACAGACAGGGTGTGAGGATCCCCTCTCTGAATTCCCCTTCTGAGACTCTCTCTCTCTCTCATGGTTCCCCTGGATCCTTGTCTGGCGCTCTGAGCCATAAGGAGTGGGGTTTCCCACCAGCACCTCGGGGGCTGTGCACCTGCTCATCGCACTGGTCTCTGAAAAGCCTGCAGAAACAGCACCGACTCGCACAATGTCCTCTGGTGTGGACGTCCCCACACTGCGTGCTTCTCAGCCCTGGCCCGCCACACAGGCGCGTTTGCAGATCTCTGAAGGCTGCAGCTGTTCCTGTGAGAGTGTTGGATCTTATTGGTCATTCTCAGAAACAGGACCTCCTAATCTCATAAAGATGCTTTGCAATTTTTGTCACAGAAGCAATTCACCTTTATCTACAAAACTTCTAAAGATGTTCTATATTCTTAGATCCTGCAGGAAGGGGGGCAGCACACTCATGCATGCTTTCTCTCTTTCCTCTCTTTCCATGTTTTCTGCTTGATCGCTGTTGCTAGTATACAGGCATGCTTTTGAATTTTAAAGGTTGATTTACATGCAGCTACTTTCCCTCCAAAATTTATTTTAATCATTTCAATTTGATTTTTTTCATTTCTAGAGGGGAAATTGTAAACTCTGCAAATGATTGTATCTTTTATTATTTTTAGTTCCCCTCTTACTGGAATAGCCTATCTTTTTGCTTTTTACCCTTCACTGGCATCTGGGCAATGCCTCTACTCCTGGTCACGTATTCTCTCTGAGGGTCACGTCTGACCTGCCAAAGGAAGGGCTGATAGTTTGAAGGACGCCATCCAGGACAGATGAATTGAGACCCATTTTTTCTTTCCAATTTGACTCATTAGTTCAGCCAAAATGGCCAAAAAGAACATGCCCAAATACAAAGCCTTGGAAGATTTTAGGTAAAATTAGTAAAGGCTTTGTTAGACACACCTACTGAAAATAGAAGAGGTGGAATTAATTTCTAGTGTTAGATTTTGGTTTTGTTAAGGACAAAGTGGAGCAATGTCTTATTTTTACATTCTTTAGTCTAAGTACAATGGAAATAATCTATCTTTCTTGGATGAAGCTGCAAAGTAAAGCAGAGAACTAAAGAAATCACAGAGACAATTCATATCAAAATTTGCCCTTGGAATATCCAGATAATTGAGTGCATTGTGCAGGTTTCATTTGGTTGAATTACCTGAAAAGTTGTTTGATCCTCCATTTCACCTTTATAAATAAAACCATGGTCTAGGGAAGGAAAATTGGGTCCTTGCATTTCTGGAAAAAAAAATTAAGCATCATTAAAAAACAATAAAATAAATAAATAAATAAATTTAAAGAAACAATAAATACTAAAAATATATGAAGAGGTAATTCACAGAAGAAATATAGATAACCAGTATGCTTATAGAATTAAAAATATAACTTACTAGTAGTGTGGGAAATAAAAATTAAAGGAAGGGTTAGCATGAATTTCTTTAAGCTACTAGATTAGCAAGAATTTCTAATAAATTCTGATAAATTCCAATGTCAATAAGCCTGGGGTAGGATACATGTTCATTATTGTTCGATACTGGGGGGCAATAAGTCTGCTCCCCCCGTGTGGGGGTATGGCTCCTAGCAAACATCCTCAACTCCACGTCCCTCCCGAGTCCATGCCCCCCACGCATGACTTGGTGGCACGTCTGAGTATAGGCCGCTCGTGGGATGTTGAGAAGCGCAAGCAGGACCTTGAGAGGTGTGTGGTTGGAGATGTTCTCTCTCTGTCTCCTTCCCTGTACGTGGGGAGCCGGGGCCACCCCGCTGGACGGCATCACACACATGAGCAGAGCAGAGTGGCCCCGACCCCCAGCCAAGGCCGCCCACGGGCAGGTGACTCACGGGTGAGCCAGCCGCCCAGATCCGTGAGCAGGAGAAGCAGGGTCTGTGGTCATTTGTTGCCTGGCACTACTTGGGAAGAAGGCAACTGAACCAAAAGGCAGTACGCTACTCCAGCAAGACTTTTTATTTTTATTTTTTTTTAAGATTTTACATATTTATTCATGAGAGACACAGAGAGAGAGAGAGAGAGAGAGAGAGAGGCAGAGACACAGGCAGAGGGAGAAGCAGGCTCCATGCAGGGAGCCTGACGTGGGACTCGATCCCAGGTCTCCAGGATCAGGCCCTGGGCCAAAGGTGCCACTAAGCTGCTGAGCCACCCGGGCTGCCCCTCCAGCAAGACTTTTTAAATGCACAACCTTGGCAGTCATATTTGAAGGAAAAGGCAGAAATGCAGATGAACTGACAGGCTTGCCAGATGCCCGCGGAAGCATTTCTTATTATGGAAAAATTGTTAAAATATTCTAAATTTCTATCACTAGAGAAGGGATCACTTCTCTATTCTTCTCAATTTCTATCACTAGAGAAAGTAGGATATATCTGACTAAGAGAATATTGTGTAGTTGTTTCAAAAGAATAAAGTATACTTATAGAAACTGATATGGAAAAAAACATTTATAATATCTTAAATCTAAAATGTCATCAATCAGTAAGCATCATATAATAGCATTTTGTTTTAAAAAATTACTTATGTAGAAGCATAGAAAAAGATCTAGATGGAAAAAAACCACCATTTGTAACTTCTGAGAAATTGCATTTAGGGGAGTGACTTTACCTGTGTGCATGATTAGGTCTTTTTTTATTATTTATTTATGATAGTCACAGAGAGAGAGAGAGAGAGAGAGAGGCAGAGACATAGGCAGAGGGAGAAGCAGGCTCCATGCACTGGGAGCCTGATGTGGGATTTGATCCCGGGTCTCCAGGATCGCGCCCTGGGCCAAAGGCAGGCGCCGAACCGCTGCGCCACCCAGGGATCCCCTGATTATGTCTTTATAATGAGTGTGAATTACTATTGTGATTCAAGACACATGAGAGAAATAACTGTTAGATTTTTCTCGTTGGTTTTTCTTTTTTCTTCTTTTTTTTCCCCAGTCTTGTTGGGATGCAGTCGACATACAGCACTGTGTAAGTCAAGCTGTTCAGCATGAAAACCTGACCTACATGCATCATGAAATGATCCTCACAATAAATTAGTTAACATCCATCTTATTAGTTACAAAAGAGTGTTTCTTTCCTTGGGTTGGGAACTTTTAGAATCTTCTAAGGGTGGACCGTACTCGTCACGTTGTACATCAGCCCCCCAGTGCTCACTTGCCTGTAACTGGCTTTTCAGGTTGTTTACCCATTTTTAGTTGGATTATTGGCTTTTGTTTATTCTAATTAGTTAATTAATTATTATTTTTTGCTATTGAGTTGTATGAGTTCTTTACACATTTTGGATATTAACCCCTTATCAGGTATGACCTGCAAATATCTTCTCCCATTCTGTAACTACCTCTTCACCTTGCTGATAGTTGCTTTATTCTGTGCAGAAGATTTTAGTTTGATGTCGTCCCACTTGTTTATTATTTTATTTTATTTCTTGTTTTTTAGGTGTCATTTCTAAAAAATCATTAATATCCATGTCAAGGAATTTTCCTTTTTTTTGAAATATTTTATTTATTTATTTATTTATTTATTTATTTATTTATTTATTTATGAGAGATACACAGAGAGAGGCAGAGACACAGGCAGAGGGGGAAGCAGGCTCCATGCAGGGAGTCCGATGCGGAACTCAATCTCAGGACCCCGGGATCACAACCTGAGCCAAAGGCAGACACTCAACCAGTGAGCCACTCAGGCATCCCAAGGAGGTTTTCTTCCAGTGATTTTTTTTTTCTAGGACTTTTATGGCTTCAGGCCTCACATTGAGGTCTTTCATCCATTTCAGGTTATGTTTTGTGAGTGTTGTGAGATAGTCCAGTTTCATCCCTTCACCTGTGAATATCCAGTTTTCTCAGCATCATTTATTGAAGAGACTGTGTTTTCCTCATTGAGTTTTCTTAACTTTCTTGTCCAATAGTAGTTGACCAAATGTGTTTGGGTTTATTTCTGGGCTCTTCAGTCTGTTCCATTGACCTGTCTGTTGTTGAGTCAATATCCTATTGCTTGAGTACTTAGCTTTGTAACATGGTTTGTAATCTAAATCAGGAAATGTGATGCCTCCTGCTTTGTTCGTCTTTCCCAAGATTACTTTGTTCGAGGTCTTTTGTGGTTCCATATGAATTATAGGAATTATTTTCTTCTTTTAAAAACCCCATTGGAATCTTTATAGGGATTGCATTGAATCTATAGATGGTTTTGGGTAGCATGAACATTTTAGCCACATTCATTCTTTAAATTCACGATCATGGTATGTCTTTCCATTTATTTGTGCAATCTTCAGTTTTCTTCATCAATGTCTTACAGTTTTCAGGGTACAGATCTTTCACCTCCTTGGTTAAACTTATTCCTAAATATTTTACTGTTTTTGATGCTATTGCAAATGGGATTGTTTTATTTATTTATTTTTCAGATATTTCAAAGTATAAAGATGCAACTAGGGCAGCCCAGGTGGCCCAGTGGTTTGGCACCGCCTTTGGCCCAGGGCATGATCCTGGAGACCCGGGATCAAGTCACACGTCAAGCTCCCTGCATGGAGCCTGCTTCTCCCTTTGCTTGTGTCTCTGCCTCTCTCTCTCTCTGTGTCTTTCATGAATAAATAAATAAAATCTTTAAAAAAAAAAAGATGCAACTGATTTTTGTATGCTGATTTTATTTTTTTTAATTTTTTTTAATTTTTTTAAATTTTTTTTGTGTATGCTGATTTTATATACTGTAACTTTACTGAGTTTCTTGATTGGATTTAACTTCTCTCTCTCTCTTTTTTTTTTTGGTGAAGACTTTAAGGTTTTCTATACATAACATCACATCATCTTCCAATGATGATGGAAGACTTTAAGGTTTTCTATACATAACATCACATCATCTTCCAATCAGTTTTACTTCTTCCTTTATAATTTGGATGCCTTTTATTTCTTTTCCTTGTCTGATTGCTGAGTCTAGGACTGCCAGTACCTTGTTGAATAGGAGTGGTGAGTGTGGGAGCCCTTGTCTTCTTTCTGAGGTCTCAGAGGAAGATCTTTCAAGCTTTCCCCACTGAGGATGATGTTGATAGTGGGCTTGTCACGTCACCTTTCTTATGTTGTGGTGCATTCCTTCTATAGCTAATTTGTGAACAGTTTTTATAATGAACAGACGTTAAATTTTGTCAAATGCTTGTTTTGAATCTACTGAGATGTTATATGACTTTTATCCTTTGCTGAGCTAACGTGGTATATTGTTATTGATTTGCATATATTGAACCATCTTTGCATTGGAGGGATAAATACCACTTGATCATGGTGCATGATTCTTTTTAAAAAAATAATGCTGAACTATTTAAAAGTATTTTTAAAGAGTAATTTCTACACCTAACATGGGCCTCAACCTTACAATCCCAAGGTCAAGAATTGCATGCTCTACTGACTGAGCCAGCCAGGTACCCCTTAGTATATGATTTTTATGATGCACTGTTGAATTCAGTTTACTACTATTTTATTGAGAATTTTTGCATCTATAGTCAGGGATATTGGCCTGTTGTTTTTTTTTTCTTAAAGTGTCTTTTTAAAAAAGATTTTATTTTTAATTTTATTTTATTTTATTTATGATAGTCACAGAGAGAGAGAGAGAGGCAGAGACACAGGCAAGGGAAAAGCAGGCTCCGTGCACCAGGAGCCCGACATGGGATTCGATCCCGGGACTCCAGGATCGTGCCCTGGGCCAAAGGCAGGCGCTACACCGCTGCACCACCCAGGGATCCCAAAATTTTATTTATTTATTCATGAGAGGCACAGAGAGAAAGAGAGAGAGAGAGAGAGAGGCAGAGACACAGCAGAGGGAGAAGCAGGCCCCATGCAGGGAGCCTGACATGGGACTTGACCCTGGGTCTCCAGGATCATGCCTTGGGCTGAAGGTGGCACCAAACTGCCGAGCCACGGGGGCTGCCCCTCTTAAAGTGTCTTTATCTGACTTTGGTTTCAAGGTAATGCTGGCTTTGTAAAGTGAGCTTGGAAGTGTTTCCTCCCATTCTAATTTTTGGAAAAGTGTGAGAGGGATTGGTATTAATTATTCTTTAAACATGTAATAGAATTTACCAGTGAAGCCATCTGGTCCTGGACTTTTGTTTCTTGGGATGTTTTTGAATAAACATTCAGTGTTCTTACTAGTAATTTGTTCAGACTCTACTTTTCTTGATTCAGTTTTAGTAGGTTGTATGTTTCTAGAATTCCAATTACTTGACATATAACTGTTCTTGACAGTTATATGATTTCCAATTACTTGACATATAACTGTTCTTGGTAGTCTCTTTTCATCCTTCGTATTTCTGTAGTACCAGTTGTTATGTCTCCTCTTTCATTTATAATTTTGTTGATTTGGTTCTTTTTTAATGATTAGTCCAGCTAAATGTTTGCCAATTTTGTTTATCTTTTCAAAGAACCAACTCATAGTTTTGTTCATCTTTCCTATTGTTTTCTGTTCTCTATTTATTTCTTCTGTAATCTTCATTAATTCCTTCTTTCTGCTAACCTTGGGCTTAATTTGTTCCTCTTTTTCTAGTTACTTGATGTATAGACTTTCAAAATTATAATAAATTTAATAATTTAAAAGTAATAGATATCATACACCCAAGTAGATGGCTATTATTTTAAAAGCTACAGTATACCTTTCTGTTTCACAAAAATGAAGTTTCATTATCTATTATTCTGCCAATTTTTTTAATATAATATATGATAGATATTCCTGCCTCAGCCTAGCTGTCATTTAAAAGTATTTCTTCAACAAGTTACAGGATTTCCATCACAAAATGCCACCAACTTGTAAACACCTTCTAAGAACCCAGAATGGTGCCTGGCATACAAGAGACAGCATGGGAAGCTGAATGAATAAAGAAAATGTTGATGATCATAAGTGCCTCAAAATGTCTCTGCGTTAATTATTATTTACAAATCACACAATCCAAACTGTAAGCCAAATGTATTCTTAGTGACAAACTTAAAACCCTGATGTATTTCAGGAACTTTTCAAAAAGCTTTTCTAAGGAGCTTAATGTAAAAGTATTCCCTTAAAATGCGTAGCTCACCTCCACCACATTTAGATTCTGGAGGTAAAATTCAAATCTGATTTGGAAGGACACATTGGGCTCTTTCCCGTAAGTACCCCCGAAGGCGTCCTTTTGTTGATCTGTGGATATTAAGAGAAAAGAGACACTTGTGATCTAAAATCTGGGTCCCCATCCTGTCTCAGGTCTGGGCACTAATAACGCTTTCACCTTTGGGGAAATGGCTATGTTTTCATTTTTCTCCTCTTTCTCTATTTAATGTGGATGATATGGGTTCCTTCTGAAGGAAGGGCTCGAGATCCTGGGATGGATGCTGGAGCTCCTGCGGCGGGGAGCATCCCGGCACACCTGTGGACACCGGGAAGCCCTGGTCCGGGCATGCCTGGGGTGCTGCCTTTTGTTGCCCCCTCTCCGCACTGGTGTCCTCCTCCACCCTCTGCCTCCTCCCTCCATCTCTGTCACGTTCTTTCTTCTTCTCTGCCTCCCTTTCCAGGAGGATCCCCAGGAGCCTCCTTCAGGTATTCTCAGGTGTTGAGGCTTGTCGCAGGTAACGTGCTGCCCAACATTATCCTTCACCCTTCCCACTACCCATGCACACCTACCTGGCTGCTCACTCCCCACCCACACCACGCAGAAGTCGCTGCTCTGGGCAGTGCGCAGGGTTGAGCAGCCCTCACTCCCCGGCTTCTGGCTGGGGCTCAGCCTGTAGGGAGACGGAAGGAGACCAGAGGGGGCAGGAACATGCAGGAGGCTTCCCCTCCCTCTTGTCTCTCCCTTCTTCCTCTTGCCTCTACAGGACCATGATGGCCCAGGCTCCCTGAAACTGCTGCCCTGGGTTTTCCTCTTCCTTGGTGTTGTTCTTACGGCCACTCACACCTTCCTGATGGCACCATCTGCTCACCTGACACCCTGGCAGCCCCCACCTGTGGAGGGTCTTGCAGACTCGGACGTTTGCTTGGGAGGGATGTTTGCTGGAGCGTGTTCTCAGGTCTGGCTCCTCTTGGCCGAGGGAAGCAGGGCTGGGGAGGAGGAGCTGAAGCGGCCTCCGTGGACCCAGGCTGTGGCTGGAGGCGCCTCCCAGGCGGGCTGCTGCAGGCTCGCTGGGCACCGAGCAGGCTACCCCTGCTCACGTGGCAGCGCGCGTGGGAGGTGCGTCTCTGCGGTGGGCTCCTAGCCTGTATCCCATTTATGACCCGGTTTCAGTGAGCAAATGTGCACTCCAGCCAACTTCTTAGCGGCCTTTGGGGCGCACCCGCTTGCAAGTTGGTGGCAGATTCAAAAGATGGTTTTGTCCGTCAGTACCTGCCCGCAGCGCGCCTGCCTGAGGCGGTGCGCCCACCACCAGGACATCCTCTCGACTCTGACAGCTCAGCCTCAGAGGCTGGTCCCCAAGTGGGTCAGATGGAAGCCTCAGAACTGTTTCCACCCTCCTCCTGAGAAGCAGCATGTTGGCTGGGGTTACATCTACGAGCCCGGTGTCCGGCCCTCGGCACTCGGGGCTTTGTTGTGCTCCGATCCCAGTTATTAAATGCCAACAGCTCTGAGCTCCGCACGGCCTTGCACTGGAGGCTGCCCCCCCCCCCAAACCTAGACTCCAGTATCAATTATTTACTTATTACTCATTCCCTCTGCCCCAGGACAAATGTCTGCTCTTTTTTTAAAAAGTGATTAAGTTTCTCCCGCATGGGTTTAAAGTCTGGTATTTCATAATTGACTTGATACATCAGATTCTTGGAAGCTTTGCCAGATAGGTGGTGGTGGCCTGCCGAGGAGCTGAGACATCCATCCTCGGTCGGTGGCTGTCGCCTGCGGCTCAGGAGCAGCGTGGACAGAAGGCCAGCGATTCAGAGGGGCTGCGCACCACGACCCCCGGACGTGTGGCCAGTCAGGGGTGTCCCGGCAGGGTGTACACGGGAGTGACACTTGCACCCAGAGGAGAGACTCCCGTGCACTTCCCGTTTTTCCGATGCTCCCCTAACATGTAGAGCAGGAAAGTGGTGTCGCAGGAATCTCCGGGCCAGCTTGGTCCCCGGGCCGCGGCCGCCACTCTGTTGGTCCCCCGGGCACACCTGCACTCGGCTCCTGCCTCCGGGCATTGGGCCTGCCCAGCACGACCTCCCCGATGGTCTCACCGCCTCCGCGTTGGGCCCCTTGTCTTTGCACCTGGCCGCACCTGGGGGCCAGAGCTGTCCCTCCCCTTGGCGTCTCGGTGGGACCTTGCCGCGGCCTACCTCCGTCTCCCTTCCCTCCCGTCTCTGCGTGTGCCCCGCTGCGTGTGCCCCGCCCCTGCCCCCACCACACCCCCCAGGACAGTGGCTTTCCCCGCCCCAAAACAGAGGGAGCAGGACACTGCTGTCCGGGGGTCATGTCGCAACCCCGGTCCTCCCGAGCGTGTGCTCCGCCAACAGCCAGGGCACGAGTGGAGCCCAGGAGCCGTGCACTCCGCGAGTGTGCCTGCCGTGGGTGTGGGCGGGTCTCCCACGGCAGTGTGCTAGAGCCGGAGGGCGAGGGGCAGCGGGCAGCTGGCACCCGGGTGGGTGGACGGCACCAGGAAGGCTCCCCGGTGATGGGGGGGTTCTGGGAGAGACTTGTCCTTGTCGGGCATGAAGGCTGAGGTAATGTATCCCCTCGCAGGCCGGGAGCTCCCATGCGGGCGGTGGAGCAGTACTTCGGAGGCGGCTGTGACCGTTTCTGGCCTTTGAATTGGGGGGAGGAGTAAAGACCCCCGGGGAGGCATCGCCCAGGGCTCAGGGCTCAAGTAGGACTGGAAGGCAGAGGGAGGGAGAGTCGCTCTCTCTGTCGAGCTGGACGGCACCTTCCGCCCCAGGCATGTGCCCTGTCCCCCGCCCCGCTCCTGGGCCCCCTGTGTCTCCACCTACAGAGCTCAGTTCACGGGACTTCTCGGTCCCCAGGGCCATGTGGGCCACTTCCCGTAATAATCTCTTGTCTGTACCCACCCAGACCCCGAGCCCTGGGGGGACAACCAGAGTCTTCACGCCCTGCTGACCGTGCTGTGGCGGGGATGTGTCCTGGCCGTCAGGGAAGGGGACTCCACTTCGCGAGGGGCGCTGTGCTGGAGGTGGGGGCAGGACTTTGCCTGCGACCTTAAGCTAACGGACAGGGAGCCCATGAAAGAGCATGTGGGGGCTGGGCCCCGGCGGCATCGGGAGGGGAGGTGGGCTGGGGGCCCCCGTGGTCAGCCGCCCATGGCCGCCTTCCAGCCGCGCTCGGCCCACACAGGGCGGTGTTTCGCCCAGAGGGAGGCACGCGAGTGGGTGAGGCCCCGGTCACTCCAGGGCCGCACCCACCCCCGGGCGGGCACCCAGCAGCAGGAGCCCGGCCGTGGCCCAGGCGAGGATCGTGCCCATCGCATGAAGCCTGTGGTGCCGTTTGTGCGGGAGGACTCAGGACTTGGAGCAGCGGAGGCACAGCGCCCCGACCCTGTGCTGCCCGTCGGGCGGTGCCGGGTGTTCCCGGGGGCCCGGGGGTCAAGTACTCCCGGTCCAGGCCGCCCGGCCCTGTCACTGCTCCGCTGTCCCTGCGGAGGCGGTGTGGATGGCGCCGGGACTGCCAAGGTGGCCCTGGGCCCGGCCGCCCGCGCCCTGGGGAGCCGCTCCTGCTGCCGGCCGCGCCGTCGGATTCATGTCGGAGAGAACCATCCGCCTCCGTGACCTTGTGTGTTTTAGCTGCTTAGGTCAACGAGGCTCGATTCCTTCCCGTCACAGCTGTAGCCATCAGCAGCCGTGGCCTCCTCGCATGCCCCGTCCCCAGAGGGCCCACCGGGCAGGCGGGGCTGCGACCCCCGACCCCGCGGCCCTCCCACCCCCACCGCTGGTTGCCCTCCCCGCCGGAGGCCCACCTGTGAGGCCCCGGCGCCTTCCCTCCGCGCCCCCAGCTTGTCTGTCACTGGGCTGCGTGAGCAGCAGCCTGGGCCTCAGGCTCGTCAGAGGCTGAAGTTGGGGACCCCGGCGCAGGGCAGGTTGGTCCTGGGCCAGACCAAGAGCGTCTCGCTGGCCTCCAGGAGCCCTCCGTGTCGCCGCGCCGTGTCCTTGGCCCTGCTGGGAGCAGCATCAGGGCGCAGAACAGCCGGGTGGGGCGCGGGGGCTGGAGGCCGAGCCCACACAGGCCAGGTGTGCCCCAAGCGGGGCTGCCATGGGGGTGCAGGCCGAGGGTGGCCGGGAGACGGGGGCGCGGGTCTGGGTGCATGGTGCTCACCGGGCAGGGCGGCAGGGAAGGAGCACCAACGGGCCGCTTAGGGTGCGCGTGTGGGGGGCCCTGAGGGGCCTCCATGAGGTGGGGGCCGAGCCCCGGGGGCTCAGGAGGCCGCAGCCCCTCCTGCCCATCTGCTGCCCAGGGGCCACTGTGCAAGCCAGGGTGGCGGTGCTGGCCGAGGCCACGGGCACGAGTGCTCAGGGTGGGGACGGGAATACCTGGAGAAGGCGCTTGGGGAACCCCAGACATGGCAGGTGGAGCCCAGGGGCGGCCCTTGGTGGCACCATCCGTCAGCTCCAAGCGGGAGGTGTGGACGCGAATCCACAAGGCCATGGATGTCAGAGTAGAGGGTGAAAGGTCAGTGCCTGGGGACCCCAGGCCCTTAGTAGTCAGGCCAGGAGGGCTCCCAGGGACAGTGTGGGGGGTGCCCAGCCCGTGACCCCGGACCCGCCATCTCTGTGGCCTCCGGGTCTGCAGCAGCGCGTGCCAGGGGGCTTGCCGTGTTCATCCCGTTGCTCTACCACATGTCCCATGGCCCGGCCCCGTGGTGCTAGGAGCCACAACCCCCTTCCTCCTCAGAACCGAGCAGGTGCCACGGGACATATGAGCCCCACGGTCTTCATCTGTTCGTAGGGGACTTTGGGGCTTCATTCACTGTGAGGACCTCGAAGGGGCTTCCCTCCACGGCCACGAATATCACCTGAGCTCACCTGCAAGCCACAGGTGTCCTTCAGAACCACAGGCCGGCCGGGCCTGCAAGCCCAAGGGACCTTGGTCTCCTCCTAGGACTTCGGTGTGAACAGATCACAAGTCAATGGAAGCGCTGGTCCAAACCATCTTCTGGACAAAATTGAGGTCTGTTTCTGTCTTTAGGGTTTTGGTTTCTTTTAATAAAGACTTTGTTTTTAGAGCAGTTTTAGGTTCACAGCAAAATTGAGAGGAAGATGCAGAGATTCCCATATACCCGCCCCCCACGCACAGCCTCCCACATCATCACTGTCCCCACCAGATGGCACATTCGTCACGAATGACATGTTGTCAACATTCGAAACTAATCACCCAAACTGCACATACTCTCACCATATGACCCGGCAACCGGGCTCCTCGGGATTTACCCGAGAGAGTTGGGAAACAGTGTCCAGACCAAGCCTGCGCACAGGTGCTCGCAGCAGGTGTACCCGCAGTCGCCAGGACCCAGTGGACAAGTATGCTCTGGTCCGTCGGCACGAGTGGAATGTGATCCAGCACTCGGGGGAGACGAGCCCCAGGCCGTGGAAGGACACGGGCCGGTGCGAAATGCATATCAGGAAACGACGGAAGCACATCTGAAAAGGCCCCGTGCCGCGTGCCGCCCACCAGGACGTCCTGGGAAAAGCCCGACCGTGGACACAGGAAGGCCGGGAGGGGTTGGCAGGCGTCGGCAGGGAGACTCGGACGCCGAGCAGAGGGCATTTGGGGCAGTGAGGTCACGCTGAGCGGTGCCACAATGGTGCGCACGCGTCACGGATCGTTTGTTGAGACCCGTACGGTGTGCAACCGAGAGTGACCCTCACGTAGACCCTGGATTCTGGTTATGTTCCGTTTTGAAGAGCGTCTTTTCAAAAAGTTCATTGGTGGTGTTGACTCGTTTAACAGAGGAAATATTTGAAAAATCCAGAGGCTGCCTGTGCAGCAGAGGCACTTGGCTTGTGATAGGATGAGCTCAGGATATCAGGATCCAGGAGTGCTCCAGGAGGATCCAGGATCCAGGAGTGTCCATCCTACTCTTGATTTTGGCTCAGGTCGTGCTCTCAGGGTCGTGGGATCGAGCCCCATGTCAGGCTCCATGCTCAGTGGGGGGGCGTCTGCATCTCCCTCTCCCCCTGCCCCTCCCTCCCCTGCTCGTGCTCACGCATATACACACACTCTCTCAAATAAATCAATAAATCTTTAAAAATAAAAGTTTAATCCCCTAAACACATGTGCAGGATATGGGGATAAAAAGCAGATTTTGGAAGGTGCCTGGTGGCTCCTTCAGCTGGGCGTCTGCCTTTGGCTCAGGCCCTGACCTTGGGGCCCCGGGGTCCAGCCGCACATCGGGCTCTCTGCTCGGCAGGGCACCTGCTTCGCCCTCTCCTTTGCCACTTTCCCTGCTGGTGCTCTCTTGCTCTCTCTCTCTCTCAAATAAATAAACAAAAAAAATGTTTTTAAAAAGCGGACTTTGGGTTATGAGAAAATATTTTTGCTTTTTATTTATCCCAGAAGACTGAGCAGAGCACACAGCGAAATTGCTATCTCCATTCGTGCTGCTCAAAGCACAGAAGAAGTCGGGAAGGAGTGATTTCCATATTCCAGGGAACCTAAGACGGCTTCGACCACAAGGCACACCAGGGTGAGCACACAGAAAGGAAGAGCTGTGATGGCCAAGCTCATGACAGGCTATCATTTTAGGATACAATGTATTAAAGAGAAGTTAAAATGTGGGGAAAATGCACTTAGAGAAATACAGTATCAAATTTGAGGGTCGGAGGAGAATTAGTGCGCATCCTCGCTACCTCGGATCGTCCTTCTGCAGAGGACAGTGCCTTGTATGAGGCACCTTTGGACATGTCCATCTCCGTCAGAGTTAAGCGACTTGTGGGAAAACAGTCCCTTAAAAAACAAACAACTGGTAGGTATGTGTTGAGTGGTGGCTGATGGTTTTGACGAACAAACAAACGAAAGAGTGAGCAATAATTTCCATGACTATCTCTTCTAATCCCTACTGTATAGAGAAGATCTCTTTACCACGCATCTGTGACATGGACACTGGAGGGAAATAAGAAGAAAAGCTGGGCAGTGACTCACAAGGAGCCAAAAAAGACCCCTTACTGCTCGGACCCCTGTCAGCAGCAGCAGCTCGATGTGCATCCTTATAGGAGCTGGGGATCCAACAGGCAACCCGGGGGAGCCTCGGGTACAGGCTCACTGACCTGGGCCCCAGCTGTGAGCCCTAACGTGGGCCGTGACCCAGCTCAGCCCCTCTGGGCCGTGGTCCTGGGGCCACTGGAGAACCCTGTCTCAGGCAGTCACCATGGACGAGAGAGCCTCATGGATGTCCCGGAGCCCAGCGGGGAAGCTCCGTGTGCCGAAGGAGCGAAAGGATCTGAGTCTGGTGCTGGGGGAAGAGAAGAAGGACCGTTTAGCAGCAGCACCACTGCCCGGCAGCACAGCTCAGGCCGAGACAGCCCTCCTCAGCCACGGTTTCTCCCGTCGGGGTAGGGGAGTGTGTGAGTGAGCACATGGCTCCCCCAGCTGTGTAGACGCTGCCAGCGAGGCCCATCTCCGTCTTGCTCCATCCAGGGTGCTGGTCGTGAGCTGCATGACTGGGGCGGGGAATGGTTGAGAAAACCACAGCTGGGGCTAAGATGGGGTCAAAGACAGCAGATCCTACTAACCATGTCCGGTTTTCATCAGGGGGCCCGCCTGCAAACCGCCGGGACACCTCATCCGTGGTACCCGTGGGTACCGCCCACACCCTCTCCACCTCACCCACGCACGTCCCCTCTCCACGACCAGCCCCCTGTGTACACTCCACGGGCAGACGGACCCTTGCAGACAGCTGGAGAGCATGCACGGACGGCCCTCCTGGGTCTGCGGGGTTGGGAGACACCAGGCCTGAGAATTAGCCCCACCTTGGGAAAGCAGAAGAGCGTGTGACAGTTGGCCTGCTGCACTGCACGGTGGCCAGGAGGCAGGCAAGCGGAGCATTTTGCCATAAGACAGATCAAGAAATACGGAGCAGGTGTATGCGCAGGTCTGAGAGAGCATCAGACTCCCTCGAGGAGCCGACAGAAGGTGTTTCTCTCCCACAGGCAGCTGTAAAGACCAAGAGCAGTGACTGCTTCAACTGCCCAGACAGCAACGCAAGAGTTCAAGAAACATGAAAAATCAAGGAAACGTGACCCCACCAAAAGATCACAATTATTTTCCAGTAACTGTAGACATGGAGATCTGTGATTTACCCGATAAAGAATTCAAAATGTTGTTTTAAGGAAGCTCAATGGGCCATAAGAAAAAACAAAGACAATTTAATGAAATCAAGAGAACAATATGTGAACAAATTTAGAAGTTTAAAAAAATAAAAGTTGGGGCACCTGGGGGGCTCAGTGGTTGAGTGTCTGTCTGCCTTCAGCCCACAGAGTGATCCTGGGATCCTGGGACTGAGTCCTGCATCGAACTCCCTGCATGGAGCCTGCTTCTCCCTCTGGCTGTGTCTCTGCCTCTCTCTCTGTGTCTCTCAGAAATAAATAAATAAATAAATAAATAAATAAATAAATAAATAAATAAATAAATATCTTTAAAAAAATAACATCTGAGAAGTTCCCAAGTCTGGGGAGAGATAAGGACACCTGAGTTCATGAATGTCCTGGGTCACCAACAAATTCAACTTAAAAATATCTTCCCCAGGACACACTATAATAAAATGAAAGTCAAAGAGAGAATCTTAAAAGCATCAAGAGAAGAGAAGCTGACCTCCTACAAATGACCTCATGAGGCTCTCTGTGCATTTCTCAGCCGAAACCTCGAGGCCAAGAGAGAGCAGGAGCACCGAGGTGCTGAAGGGATACCCAGGCGCCAGGTGTACTCCACCTGGCACAGCTGTCCTGCCGAAACAGAGGAGGGGTAGATATGCCCAAACAGAAGCAGAAGACCCCACTAGACCTGAAATGCTAAACGTTCTCCGGGCTGAGATAAAGGGATGTTAGTCAGCAACATGAAAACATGTGAAAACACACAATGCACTGGCAAACCCAGATACGAGGTCATATCCCAAAGCCTCTAGTCCTGTAACATGGTTGTGAGTTAACCACTCTAGGAAAGAGAGGAAACCATGGAAGTATCGAAAGTAACTTTAGCTATGATTTGTTCATGGACCTGCTGTATAAAACGATACAAATCGTGACCTCAAAACATAAAAGGGGAAGGAATAGAAGGGTGAATGTTGGATGGTGTCAAAGTGAAGTTGTTATCAGCATATGCCTGATTGTTATACCCACAATGTTTTTTTCTGTAAGCCGCATATTAACCACAAAGCTGAAACATCTAGTAGATAAAAGAATCAAAGCACACGCTATGGAAAAGGAAAGGTGCCAAGAGAGACAGAAACAGGAAACTATGAAGCATCAGGAAACCATGAATAAGACACCGTTAGTGAGTCCTTGCCTGAGAGTCACTCTACATGTAAATGGACTGAATGTCTCGGTCAAGAGGCATCGAGTGCCTGAGTGGATGTAGAAGCAGGAGACCCAGCTGTGGGCTGCCTGCAAGAGACTCACTTGAGCTTCGAGGACACACAAGACTAAAAGTCTAGGGACAGAAGAGGACACTGCCTGCGGGTGCAAACCGCAGGAGAGCGGCGGGCAGCCACTCACAGCAGACCTGATAGACTGTCACTCAAAAGCTAGTATAAGACAGAGGTCATTGTACAATGATAAAGGGCTCAGTTCATCAAGACGATAAACTAATTGTGAATACCTATGCGCCTGATGTCAGAGAACCTGAGGGTATTAACCAAACACCAACAGATCTGAAGGGGAAATAGACAATAGGGTAACAGTCGGGAACCTCAGTGCCCCACTACCGTCGCTGGACAAACAGGAGCAGGGAAGCGTTGGACTCGAGCCCTAGTGTAGAACAATTGCGGTTAACAGACGCATACAGAACATCTCACCCAACAGCAGAATGCACGTTCTGGTCAAGCACACGCAGAAAACTCTCCAGGACAGACCGTTTGTTAGGTCACAAAAAACAGGCTCAGCAAATTTAAGAAGACTCAGATCACACCAAGTATCTTTTCCGACCACAGTAATTGAAATTACAGATCATTAAGAGGAGGAAAATCGGAATATTTACAAAGGAGTGTAAACATAAACAAGATACTCCGGAGCAACCAGTGAGTCAAAGAAGAAATCAAAAGGGAGGTGAAAATATCTAGGAGCAAAAGCAGAAACACAACATATTTAAACATAGGAAATGCAACGAATACAGTTCTAAGAGGAAAGTGTATAGTATTAAATGCTTACGGTGAGAAAAAGGAAAGATCCTGGGGTGCCTGGGTGGCTCAGTTGGCTCGAGTGTCCAATTCTTGATTGTGGCTCGGGTCATGGGATGGAGCCCCGTGTTGGGCTCAGCAGAGAATCCATGTGAGATTCTCTCTCCGCCCCTCCTTCTGCTCTCACTCTGTTTCTCAAATAAATAAATAAATCTTAAAAAAAAAAAAAAAGAAAGAAAATGAAGGATCTCAAACAACCTAACCTAGGACCCCAAGGAACTAGAAAAATAACAAACTAAACCCAAAAAGTAGCAGGAGGAAGGAAATAACAAAGACCAGAGCAGAAATAAGTGAAATCGAGATCAGGAAAATTATAGAAAAGAGCAAGCAAACTAAGAGCTGTTTTTTTTTTTTTTGAAAAGATGAATAAAATTAACAAACCTTTAGCTAGACTAAGAAAAAGAGACAGAAAATGCAATTAAATAAAATCAGGCATGAAACAGATGTCACAACTGATACACGGAAATACAAAGGGTTATAAGAGCCTACCCAAAGCAGTCATATGTCCCAAATTGGACAATCTGGAAGAAGAGGATAATATCCTCGAAATACGCAACCTACCAAGACTGACTCATGAAAAAAAAAATAGAACTTCTAAACATCCTGAAAATAAGTAAGGAGATTGAATCAGTAATCAAAAGCCTCCCAACAAAGAAAAGCCCAAGCCCAGATGGTTTCGCGAGTGAGTTCTACCAAATACTTAAAGAATTCATGCTCATTCTCAAACTTGAAAAATTAAAGAGGAGGGAACACTTCCAAACTCTTGATACAAAGCCCGTGTGCCCGGATGCCAAAGCCAGATAAGGACACTGCATGGCAAGAGAGCGCTGTGCGGCAAGAGCAGCATCCCTGAGAAATGCAGGTGCAGGTGCAAAAAATCTCAACAAAATATCCGCGAACCGAACTCAGCCGCACGTTGAAAGGGTCGTACACCGTGGCCAAGAGGTCCCGGCCACAGTTTTCGGATCTCACATTGCAAGTACAGGCCCCAGAGGCAAAAGCCAACAAGTAGGACTTTATCAAACCAAGAGCTTCTGCGCAGCAAAGGGCGGCAGCGTGAGGCAGCCTGTGCAAAGGGGGGGGCAACGCTTGAGGCCACGCACCCATAAGGGCTAGTCTCCCGAATATTAAAGGACCTCCTGAAACTGCATAGAAAAACAAGTGGCCCATTGAAGAGAGGGCAGGCCCCCCCCCAAAAGGCACTTCCTCAAAGAGGCACTTCCTCAAAGAAGACATGCGCATGGTCCCCAGGGGATGCCCTGCATCACTAATCCCTCATAGGAGCAAGTGCCCCAGGAACGTCCGTGGAGGGGCCTGCCTGCCTCCAGCTCTCTTTTCCTTCCCCCCCACCGCTGTGCTCCTCTGTCTACACACACCAGTGGAATCACATGGGAGCTGCTTTCTCGGACTCATTTCACTCGGCACAGGCCCTCGAGCTCACCCACTCGTGGCAAACGGCCGACCTCACGTTAGTGGCTGCGTGGCGCGCAGTTGTGTATCTGCAGCACCTCTTGGTCATTGAGCAGCTGATGGAGCTTGGGTTTCCCTCCCTAACTCGGCTATTATAACGCTGCCACAAACCTTGGGGTGCGTGTGCCCCTTTGAACCAGTATATTTGTATCGTTGGGGGGGGCGGGGGGGGCGCCGGATGGGCTACATGGGGGATGTGTATCAACGGGGGCACCTGTCACGATGAGCCCTGGGGGTTGCGTGTTTGTGAAGAATCACTCAGTTCTACTCCAGAACCGACATCACCCTCTCCGTTAACTACCTAGAATGTAAGTAAAAACTTGAACCAAACAAACAGCCCACGATGGGCTACCTCCGTCACACCTATTAGAAAGGCTATTATCAAAGACCAGAGAAAACACGCGTTAGTGCAGATGCGAAGTAAAGGGAGCCCTGGTGCTGGTGCTGGTGGTGGGAATGCAAACCGGTGCAGCCACCACGGAAAGCAGCCGAGGGTCGGTCCATCGGAAAAATTAAATATAGGGGCTCCTGGCTGGCTCAGCTGGTGCAGCATGCAACTCTTGATCTCAGGGTCATGAGTTAGGCCTCCTCATCGGGCACAGATTTTTAACTTTTAATTAAAAAATTAAAAACAGGGGCGCCTCAGTGGTGAGGTCAGTTAAGCGTGCGACTCTTGGTTTCAGCTCAGGTCATGATCTCAGGGTCCTAGATCCAGCCCCGCATCAGGCTGCAAGGTCAGCGTGGAGCCTGCTTCAGATTCTCTCTCTCCCTCTGCCCCTCCTGCTCATGCTCTCCTTCTCTCTCAAATAAATATGTAAAATCTTTTTAAAAATTCAAAAAAATTAAAAATAGAATTACCATATTATCCGGCAATCCTACTTCTTCTGGGTGTGTATCTGAAGGAAAGAAAATCACGATTTTTAAAAAAGATTTTATTTATTTATTCCTGAGAGACACAGGCAGAGGGAGAAGCAGGCTCCCTGCAGGGAGCCTTATGGGGGACTCGATCCTGGGACCCTGGGTCACGCCCTGGGCCAAAGGCAGATGCTCACCCGCTGAGCCACCCAGGGCCCCCCAAAATCAGGATCTTGAAGGGATATCTGTACACCTGTATTCACTGCACCATTATCACAACAGCCAAGTGAGTGTCCGTCTGTGGATGACTAGACGAGGCAGTGGCTGTTGCAGTGTGTGTCACAAGGAGTAGCATCCGGCTGTGGGAGAAAGGGCACCTACCATCCGTGACCCCGTGGATGAGCCGCACGGCACTACGCTGCATGAAGTAAGTCGGAGGAGGACAAGTACGGTATGATCTCACATATGGAATCCCGAAAAGCTATACTTAAAAAATCGAAAAGGTGGACCTGCAGAAACAGCAGATGGGCGATGGCCGGGGCTGGGGCTGGGGAATCGGGCGGATGTTGGTCAAATGGTCCGAGCTGCCCGATGGGTAAGTTCTGGGGAGCTCCGGGCAGCGTGGCCACCGTGTACCGGGAAACTGTCGAGAGCGTAGGTGGTGGTAAGCACGCGAGGGAGTCTAGGTGTTGACCATTTCACAGCACAAGTGTGTGTCACATCAACCCATCGTCCACCACCAACGCATACGATGTTACATATCAATTATCCCACAGGAGAGCCAGAAAAAAGGAAATCCTCCACAGAATTTCTTTCCAATTTTTATTTATTTATTCCAGTTTTTAAAATACGTGACTGTGTACGTGTAGGATTACAAGTTGAGCTTATACATGGAATTTTACATATTTTGAGCACTTCCCATGTTAACAGAAATTCTTCATAAATATAAGTTGGATGCCATTACACTGTCACATTGCCCGAATACATCATAACTCACTTAACAACTACTCTTCTACCAAGGATACATGTAGTTTCCAACTTCCCTCTGAAAATAGGCACAGAATAGACACATACATAATCTCCCTTGAGGGAAGCTCTCGGGAATCAAGACCAAGCACTTGTTCTGGAACCTCAGGCTTAGTAGATATGTTTATAAAATACACATAATAGAGCAATGAAATTTAGTGTCCTAACAAAATAACAAATACTTATACAAATTTCGACATTCCCTTTAAAGATAGGGGGAGCACAGCACATAGAAGAGCTGAATCACTATGTCGTGCACCTGAAACTGGTGTGACATGTGTCGGCAACACTCAAATAGGAAAGTGAAATGAGGGGAATGGTGGTTCAAGTAGGTGGTTTTCTTCGGTTGGAGGTCAGGTCATCCGTGATGCCATGGGCTGGTCACGCGTGCCACGGGCCTCAGCGTCCAAATACCGCGAGAGGAAGCTGCGGATTCAGTGCTTACCACTGTTGTACGAGAAAGCCGAAGATCGTTGTGTCACAAAGTTCTTCCCCATTTTCGTGGTTGCGAGGCAGAGGGGATGGCGGCTGGAATAAAACAAGCCTGCGCACAGGTACACACGGTCGTCCTCCACTCTCGTCCCATGCGACAGGTGATCCAGTTTGGGTCCTTCTCGTAGAAGAGAGGTCACGGGATGGGCATCCCGAGGACGTTGTCAGGGTGTGAAGGTTTATTTATTTATTTATTTTTAAAGATTTTATTTATTTATTCATGAGAGACACAGAGAGAGGGGCAGAGACCCAGGCAGAGGGGAAAGCAGGCTCCATGCAGGGAGCCTGATGTGGGACTCGATCCTGGGACCCCAGGGTCACAACCTGGGCCGAAGGCAGATGCCCACTGCTGAGCCACCCAGGGATCCCCAGGGTGTGACGGTTTACATGGGAAATACTTACCTGAGTTTTTTGGGTATGTGTGAAAAAATATCGGTATTCTGGTAGGAAATTACTTAATACACTTTAAATGTTTATTAATGTACAAAAAAAATTAAAGAGCTGATAATGTATCTAGTTTCACATTCAACATTACGCTTCAAACAAATTTCATTTATATTCCTAAGTCTAGTATTAATGGAAAGAGCAGTGAGAAGGGGGGGTGGCACAAGTTCCCTTCTTTAATTCACTACTAATACGGCTGTTGACCCAGCTGACCCTTCCCAACACGGCCATTGCCCTTCCCTACTGAGGACATTATCTGTTCGGTCTTTGAGGCTCTGTCTACACGGAGTGGTGGTTCCTCCAATGACATGGTCCCTAAGTGTCTAAATAAGTCTTAGAAATTCTGCTTTTTATGTGCCTCTCTCAGAGAGCGATTTTCATTTTATATTAGCGTATAAAAATGTAAGAGGGGCGCCTGGGGGGTGCTGTCGGTTAAGCACCCAACTCTTGGGTCAGGTCATGATCCCAGGGTCGTGAGGTTAAGCCCCATGGGGAACCCGGGCTCAGCGGGGGGTCTGCTTCTCTGCCTCTCCCTGCCCCTCCACTCCTCCATTCTATCTTTCTAAAAATAAATCAATAAAAATCTTTTTTTTTAATATAAGAAATTCTTTAAGTGTAAGAAAATCACTTGACTTTGTTGGAGCCGGCCTATCCAAACTCGACGTCAGGACCCCCGTTCCAGCTCCCCTACTGGCATTTCTGGGACGTTCCTTGGGAAGCGCTGCTCTGCCCCGCTGCTCCAACAGCGGCTGTCTGGTGACGGTTCTGTGGGGCTGCCGTGACAAAGTGCACGCAGAGGGGCTCCCGCAGCAGACGTTCCCCGTCCCCGTCCTGGAGCCCGGAGCCCGCGGTCGGGCGGGCAGGGCCGGTGTCCCCGAGGCTTCCTCCTGGCCGTGCGGACGCCATCCCCTCCCCGTGTCCCACGTGGCCGTACCTCTGCGCGTCTGTGTCCTCATCCCCACTCTCACAAGGACCCCGGTCATACGGGAGTAGGACCCCGTCTAATAACCTCGTCTTACCTTAGTCACCTCTTTAAAGACCCCACCTCCAAACATGCTCACATTCTGAGGTCCACGTGTGGAGCAGGGGGCACGCACTTCAGCCCATCATAGGTATGAAGAGCTTTGGAATAAGACCCGGATGGTCGCCGGCTCTGTTTCACCTCCTTTGGTCTCGGTTTTCTTCTTTGAAAAGCGGGAAAACAGTATCTCCCTGGTAGACTGTGTGAGGGTAAGTGCAGGTGTATGTACACCTGCTGGGCCTGGAGAGGCCAAGAGCCCGGTCCATCCCGGCCCCTGACCCGCACCCCCGTTCTCCCCACATCCAACTGCAGCTTCTCCGACACGCCAAGGCCTCAGTTGTAGATGCCCGGCTCCGGTGGCCCTCCCGTGGACCGGTCTCTAACTGCGCACGCCTCTTTCGCCTGCAAATTCAGGGAGCAGATGCTGGTGGCTGTGTGTCTGCCTGTAATCCCGGCCCTTCGGTCCCCGCTGCCGGGCTCGGCGACGCAGAGCTCGGACCAGAGAGCCACCTTGCGGAGCCCAGCGCCCGGGACTAGTTTGTCACTGCAGAAGCCGGGGATGCTTCCCGAAACGGTGCCGCTTACGCTCCGTGGAAAGGGCAGTTGAGGATCACGGTGAAAACACCAAATAAAGATCAGAGAGGCTCAGCCCTGGAGCCAAACAATACCTGCACGACTTTTTAAGAAGCTGTGTGGGCCTGGAGTGACCAAGTCCTCGCACGTAGCCGCACATCTCCTGCAGGAGCCTCCAGCCGCCTTCCTGCGGTTTGGTCCGCACTCCCTGGGTCTTGTTTGTGCCCTGGAGTGTGCACTGTCTCAATAAGCTGGAGCAGGGGCGCCCGGGGCTCAGTCGGCCCAACACTTGATGCCTGATCTCAGCTCAGGGCGTGAGCTCAGGGCCGTGAGCTCGAGCCCCGTGTCGGGCTCCCTGCTCAGTGCACTGTCTGCATGAGATTCTCTCTTTCTTTGTCCTCCCTGCTTACATTCTCTCTCTCTCAAATAAATAAATAAATCTTTAAAAAATACATAAGCTAGAGCAATTCCATCTTAATTTTCACTAGAAGCTTAACAAATACGTCAGTAGACAAAAAAAAAAGAATCCAAAATCTGGAACTCAGGAGTCCTTTCTGGGCAGTCAAGGGAAGAGGAGTGGAGACACGACAAAGGTAGCCTTATCACACGCGGTCACGTTGTAAACTAGAAGCTGCCTGGAGACTTTACTCTGACACATGGTCCTCAGCACGGATGCCACCTGCAGGGGACGGCCCTCCGCAGTGGACCCGAGGACCCAGACCAAGACACACGTGAAGGGTGGCGTGTCAAACGGGTGCCCAGGGAGGCTGGAGCCCATGTGCACGTGTGGAGTGTGTTGGTGGCATGAACTGCGTGCCCTCCGTCCCACGGTGGCAGGTGACAAGCTTGCGACCCGGCCCGGGACCCCACGTGGGCTGCCACCTGCGTACATCTCCGGTCTCGACTGTCTCCCTGGTCAGGCCCTGGAAAGCCCCAGGGAATCGGGGGCCTCGGGGTTGTCTCCATCCCCCCCGGATGCGAGAGTCACTGCTGGTACGTTTTTCTCACTGTTGCAATATAGTTAACGACACAATTTTCAATCCTGCACAGTCAGGATCGTTGCGCTTCTATAAGCGCCTCTGGCATCTGTCCTCGGAGGGACAGAACTGAGGTGCACGCGGAATCGTGTGAGGAGGAGGCAGGGCACTGGGCCACGGAGGCTGTGGGTGCTCAGCCGGGCGGCGCACCGGGAGCACGGGCCGGGATGGGGCCGTGGGGTGTCTCCGAGCTTGCCAAACAGGAGAACAGGACCCTGGGCAACGGCCAAGCCACCAGACAGCAGACGAGATCCCTAGGGACCCGGGGACTTGCCAACGTCTGGTGGCTTGGGCGGCTGACGGTGACATGGTGACCCTCCCGGCCACAGTGGACGTGGTCTCAGAGCTCACGTCGGCGGCAGGCCCGGGGTGCCGCGTCTCCAGATGTGCTGGGAGGCAGCCTGCTTCTCTGCACCTGCCGCGGCCCTCTGCAGCCGCTCCTGCTTCCCTCCCCGGTGGCCCTCAGCCTCCCCGATGGCCACTCTCCCACCCGCCTCTGTGGTGCGGTGCCCGCCTCTGCCTCCAGCTCGGCCAGAGCCTGTGTACAGGTCCTAAGCCACCTCGGAGCCTTAAGGACATTGAAATTCACTTTGTGATCCATTTTTAAAATGAATAAACACCACTAACACATGGAGTTGCGCAGGTAGCCACAAACTGACACCTGGCAGGCCTGACTCCCGCAGGTCAGCGTGTTACCTTCCCAGGGATTTTTTTAAAAAGATTTTATTTATTTATTCATGAGACACACACACACACAGGCAGAGACCCAGGCAGAGGAAGAAGCAGGCTCCATGCACAGAGCCCGACGTGGGACCCGATCCTGGGTCCCTTCCCAGGGATTTTATTGAAATATTCTCAGAAAGGAAGATGGCACTTTCTTTAAGGAAAAAAAATGTTTTTTTGTGAAGCTTATCGACGTGTGACTTTGGTCACGGGGAGCATGGGGCTGTGTAAGCGCTCGGACAAGCTCGGGTCCTCAGCTGGGAGGGGCCAGTGGCCCTCCTGCCCTCAGCTTGGTGGCCCTGCGTTTGATGATTGTTCCTGATCTGTGCTTCCTCCAAACCCACCGTTTGTACGCAGGCCCGGGAGAGAAGAGCGGCTTTGCTAGACTTTCTAGTCCCTTCCATCACGTTCTTTCCTTTTAATAGGACCCTTAAATCCGTCTGAACTGGGGACAAGTCAAAAAATTTCCTTCCAAATTGAAACTCAAAAAATAGCACAAGAGCAGGAGAGTGCCAGAGGACTTCACAGATCGGATAAAGACGTGTGTGGTCGTCTCTGAAAAACCCAATGCAGCTTTTCATTTTTCCCAAGGAAGGTTATTTTAGGAACAAGGCATAATAGTCCGAGCACACTGTCTGTTAGCAGCACCCCGTGGAGCTGGGCCGAGGTTGGACACTGGACAGCGTGGACCAAAGGCGCTTCTCGCAATGCCCTAGGCCCCGGGATGTGCTGACCCCGGGTCGCACCTGTCTCTGCCTGGAGGACTCGCGCTGCAGCCGCAGGAGGCCCGGCCGGCCGCCCCAGAACGTGTCCCCAGGTGTGTCCCCGACCACGGGGGATGCAGAGGGCGTGCCAGCTGCAGCGGGGGCACCCCGTCCGGAGAAGCGGCTCATCGTCATCCACCCGCGGGCACAGGGGCTTCACAGGGAGCTCAGGGGGTGGGGGGGACCACCAGGCATCCCGGCGAGGCCCCCCTGGCTATGACCACCAGCGCGACAGGGCCCCACGGCCTCCAGGCACCTGCGCGATGTGGGCTCGGGGTGGCCAGGAATGGCCCTATGGGTCTTGCACCCGGTTTAGAAGATTCTGCAGACTCTTCTGCAATCTTTGCTCAACTCTTGGGCGGGTGGGTTGAGCGAGGCTGCACGGGGGCCCCGGGGCGCCTCCAGCTGAGCACAGGGCACCTCCGGCCCCACGGGGACCCCCACCTGCACACCTCGCAGGCCGGCTCGTGTTGTGACCGGTTCCCAGAAAACGTCCCCGACGGGTCTCGTTGCCTGCACGTACAGGACGTGTCCTCGGGGAGGGAGCCCGCCCATCCCTTCCAGCCGCCCTCCCTCCCCGTGTCCGCGCCAGGGCCATTCCCTCCTGCCCACGTGGGGCCGAGGCCGGGGGTTGGCAGCCCGCGTGACCCGGGCAGGTGCTCTCCCTGTTGTGGGATGTGCAGCGTCCGGGTCTTGTGGGAAGGAGCCCAGCTGCCCTCTGCAGACACGGGGCGCCTCCAAAGCTGGGGCCGTGGGTGGAGTCGCGCAGCCACACCTGCGCCAGGCCGTCCGACCCTGGTCCCCGCATCGTCAGCAGGCGAGTGGCCCCAGCTTCGTGGTGTCTTGCGGTGTCTCTAACCCGGCCGCGTGAGGACCCGGCACGGGGGCTCTAACGAGGCCGTGCACGAACCCGGCCCGGGGGCTCTAACCCGGCCGCGTGAGGACCCGGCACGGGGGCTCTAACGAGGCCGTGCACGAACCCGGCACGGGGGCTCTAACCCAGATGCGCTCGGACCCGGCCGGGGGCTCTAACCCGGATGCGCTCGGACCCGGCACGGGGGCTCTAACGGGGCTGCGTTCGGACCCGGCAGGAGGCTCTAACCCGGATGCGCACGGACCTGGCCGAGGGCTCTAACCCGGATGTGCATGGAGCCGGCGGGGGGCTCTAACCTGGATGCGCTTGGACCCGGCCGGGGGCTCCAACCCGGATGCGCACGGACCCGGCCGGGGGCTCTAACCCGGATGTGCACGGACCCGGCGGGGGGCTCTAACCCGGATGTGCACGGACCCGGCGGGGGGCTCTAACCCGGATGTGCACGGACCCGGCGGGGGGCTCTAACCCGGATGTGCACGGACCCGGCCGGGGGCTCTAACCCGGATGCGCTTGGACCCGGCCGGGGGCTCTAACCGGCCGCACACGCCGCCGCCTTGGCTCTATAAATTCACATCCCCGCAGCTGAACTCCCGCCTGGAAAACCTGCTCCGGTTAAACGTCCCGCTTACGTGGAATTTCTAGCATAAATAAAAACGATCAATTTTTCGGAGAAGTTGAGAATCTATAATATTGAAAGCCAATAAAATATAATAAACGCTGGCATCGTACTGACGGGGGCTCTGCTTCTGTGCGACGCAGCAGGACCGTGCCCTTGACCTCTTACTCATTCAGGTAACTTTTGTCTCATTTTGACGTTTTAAAACTCCGGCTTTTGATTTGTTTGCTGTGACCGTTTAGTCACGGACGGCTCCTAGGGTTCCTGGGGTCCTACCCGAGTACACTTTCCCCACACGGGTTGGGATGTCCCCTGGGCAGGGACTGTTCCGATAGCCCCTGTTGTTGCCTCCTGGGCGGTCCCACGGTGGCCCCTCTGCGGGTGTTACCCATATTCCAGAAGCCTCCTGCTCCAGGTCTTGCCTGGCTCGGGGCGAGCTCTCTGCGACCCTGTGGCTCCCGGTGTGGCGGCCAGTGCTGGTGGAGGGGCCCTCCCGGGAGCGAGGAGGAGTTAACATAAGCCCTTGGACTGGAAGACCCCCCCCCCCGGGGTCAGTGTTCCCATGGCCTGGGAAGGAGGAGGGCATAAGGGGTGAGGGGCCACATGTGAAGGCAGCCTGGCAACCCCGGGGCGCGGGGGGGGGGGCAAGGACGAGGCCCTGGGGTCCTGTCCCCCGTGCCCCAATCTCTTAAGTAGCCTTTAGGGCATCAAGAATATCCTATTGGGGCAGCCCGGTGGTTCAGTGGTTTAGCACCGCCTTCCGCCCAGGATGTGACCCTGGAGAACCGGGATCAAGTCCCACGTCAGGCTCCCTGCAGGGAGCCTGCTTCTCTCTCTGCCTGTGTCTCTGCCTCTGTCTCTTTCTGTCTCTGTCTCTCTCTCTCTGTCTCTCATGAATAAATAAATAAAATCTTAAAAAAACAAAAAGAATATCCTGTTAACATGCAGGTGTCCCTGAGGGACAGGACTGTTTTCCCGGGATCTGAATGCAGAAGTTCCGTGTCCCTGGTGGCAGCCCCAGGGCAGGGGGCTCAGGACCCCAAGCAGGCTCCAAGAGCCCGAGCACTTTCACCCTTGGCTGGATGTCCCAGGAAGGTCGCGGGGTCCCTGGGGCTGACCCCGGGACCAGGACCCAGAGGCCAAGGGCTGCAGAGGGTGAAGACGGCTCATGGCGACCAGGGCAGGCACCGGCTGCAGGAAGGGATGGGGGCGAGCGTCAGGAAGACCTCGTGTCACTGGCAGACATGCAGCTGAAGCTCCCCATTGCTTCTGTCCACAGCGTGTCCCTCACTTGCCCACCTTCCCCCCGGCCAGCACCGGCCCTGTCCTCCGCCATGGTCCCTTCCTCCCTGGGGCTGTAGGTTTCTAAATATAGGGGCGGCGTGCCAGCATGTTTCCCATGGAGCTTCTGGAACCTGGATTTTAAAAACAAGTCCGTTAAAGGGTAACAATTTACTTAACCAGAATTTACACGGAGAGCTTTCATTAAGATAGAATCTCATCTACAAAATTTTGATTAGCATCGAAATTTAAAATAACCCAAACACGCATCCCAGGTTGGACCAAATCCCCTAGTTTGACGAGAGATGGCTGTTCTAACCAGGAATGGCGCTTGACGGGGTTGAGCGTGGCCTGCCCGTTTGGGCTTCATCCAGCTTTGCTGGGACTGGGACTGGAACTGGGACTGGGACTGGGACTGGGACTTGGACTGGGTGAACCGAGTTGCCATGGTCACTGGCACAGCAACTTCTACAGAAGAGCCCTTGACATATTCGGCCGCAGAGGAATCAGAGCTCAGAGGGCCCCATGGGGTGGGGAGGCCCACGGATGGCGGGGGCCCTGCCCTGTCACTTGATGTCCACCTTCCCAGGGCGTCTAACAAGTGGTTCATGCTCGATGCACTCACACCACTCCCAGGCCCTCCTGTCTCGTGAAGCAACCCTTTCGCATTTCAGAAAACAATCAGAATATGCATAAAGTAGGACATGTAAGGATGTCCATTATGGATTTATTTATAACAGCAAAAAAATAAAAAACGGGGGCACCGAGTGGGTCAGTGGTTGAGCGCCTGCCTTCAGCTCAGGGCATGACCCCAGGGTCCCGGGATCGAGTCCCACATCAGGCTCCCTGCATGGAGCCTGCTTCTCCCTCAGCCTGTGTCTCTGCCTCTCTCTCTCTGTGTCTCTCATGAATAAATAAATAAAATCTTTAAAGAAAAAGAAAAAACTAAAAAACCAAAGGAAAGAGAAGTGAATCACAGCGCAGATGAGCTGATAACATCGGGTGTAGCAACATCACTGTCACTGGGAGATGCAAATGAACGTCAGTTGAGAGCCGGTGCTATGGCTCATCATAAGGTCCTCGGGGGGTGATAACCTTTAAAACGTTTTCTTGATAAAATTCTTCCTTAAATTTTATTTTGGAAGGGCACCTGGGTGGCTCAGTGGTTGAGCATCTGCCTTTGGCCCAGGGCGTGACCCTGGGGTCCCAGGATCGAGTCCCACATCGGGCTCCCCACAGGGAGCCTGCTTCTCCTTCTGCATGGGTCTCTGCCTCCTTCTCTGTCTCTCATGGATAAATAAATAAAATCTTTAAAAAAATTTTATTTTGGAAAATAGAAAGTAGCGATGAGACATAGGAACATTGTATTTGTGTTTTGTTGATTATAAATTTGAGTACTTATTAGTATTTAGTAAAGTCCTATCCCATTGGAAAGGATTCAGTGGAAATGGTCAGCACGTTAAAAACCATTTTTGCGGACACATGAGTTTCGTCTACCCCTGCCAAGCTGCTGTGGTTCAGCCTGAAACGCCATGCTTGTTGATAAATAAAAATATTTCTGTTCCTTTTTGCTTCATCAGGATTTCTGGAACATGTGCTACCTCCAGGGTCTCTCAGAAGCCACACTGTGATGTCCTTAGTCTGGATTCCTTACCCTTGAGTCCTAAAAATTATAAGTGTTAACAAACCAGAATCCTTAGCAGTCTTACCATTTTTAAAAATTTCTATCTTTATCTCTTCTTTTTTTTTTTTTAAGATTTTATTTATTCATTTGTTCATAAGAGTCAGAGACACAGGCAGAGAGAGAAGCAGGTTCCCTGCAGGATGTGGGACTGGATCACCCCGAGGTCATGACCTGGGCCAAAGGCAGACGCTCAACCACTGAGCTACCCCGGGATCCCCGCTTGCTTTCTTTCTAGATTTTATTGTTAAGTAATCTCTACACCCAACGTGGGGCTCAAACCTGCAACCCTGACATCAGGAGCAGCACACTGAGACCATGCAGTCTGAGCCAGCCAGTCCCCCTTTACCTCTTTTTATTTACACAAAATGCCATCCCATTACTTAATGGTACCGGGAATACAATACTAAAAAGAAATTTGCTCTGACCACATGTTTTCCTTTTTTGGTAAGAAGATGCTTATGACCCTTTAGTGGAAGGTGAGCAGATTAGTTGAAGCCTTGGTAAAGTTTCTCAGCACAGAGCGCCTCTCCGAGTGGCGGCTGCTGGGGACGCGGCTCCGAAAGCCCGGGGCCCAGCCCCCAACCCCCAACCCTGGCCTGCGTGCTGCCTGCTAGCCTCTCCCCGTGGGCCTGCAGGTTGCGCCAGCTGTTGGGAGGAAGAACCACATGGAATCGGTGATAAAAAGGTGAATTGGGATGTCAGGCCGTCCTCCTGACCCTTATGTTCCCTGCTTCCCGAGGATCTAGCAGGAGCGCCCTCAGGACAGAGCATAAGCTGGTGTTTGGGGCAGCGCCTGGGCGTCCGGGTGTATAACGAACAGTCCCGGGACGTCAAAGCCGCCGAGGGCTCCCAGACGGGGTAATAACACCCCGGCACCTAGAGCACACACGTCCCAGGATGATCAGGTCTGGCATGGGCTGACCTGGCGGGATGCCAGCTAAGGGAAGGACAAGTCTGGGAGCGGGTGCCTTCTGTGGGACCGCGTGGCCTTGACCCCTACTCTCTGCCATTCCCGCTCTGAGTACGTGGCTCTGTTCGTCTCTCCGGGTGCCTGGCCCTCGCTGGCGCCGCAGAACCCCATCCTGCCCACCGTGCTCTCACAGTCATCGTCCCGTTCTCTGTTAAAACGAGTATTGCCAGCTGAAGTTCACAAAATCCACCAAATGCTGCGGCGTTTTCTGTAGACGCCACCTGGTGACATCGTCTCCGATAGGATGATTTCTGCCCGAGTGGCTTACACACTCGGAGAACACGTGCGTCCGTGTACTCCGCACCGACACATAGGAAAGGGGCTGTGATTTATAAAATCCACTGCACACTATTTAGAGAATTCCCTTCCTGGCTCTTTTTTTTTTCTCCTTATAAGTAATGATTTTGGATTCAGACTGAAGAAAGTCCATGTTATTTTGTCACGGAAAAAAAAATTATACCTTAGTGTTGCTGAATATACACAGGCTTCTACAGCAAAGTGGAACAAAGATTCAGAAACAGCATCAAAATGTTTTCCTTTATTCGAGGAACATTGAAAATTGTGGGTATTACAGACACTAAGCCCCAGAAAGGAAAAGAGATAAAATTTACTGGCGTTTCGATGAAAGCCAGGCATGGCCGAGCATTTTCTTTCTCCTTACAAGCACGTGAGCCCACACGCAGCCCTGGATTCTGCGGGTGCTTCTGACTCCTGTGACTCTCGATGTGCATCTTGAAGACATTTATTAGGACACGTCCTCGGAGCAGACAGATGAAACTAAGCTTTCCATTTTTATTCATTTAAGCAAGGACATGAAGACATTAGCTAACTCACAGAATGTGTAGATCTGAGCTGGCGTTTGTCTTACAGCCGCAGCCGGTTTGATGGGAACTGGTGACGGAGGGCGGACACGGCCCTCCCCTGAGCACTTGCTGCTGGTGACCCCAGAGGGACGCAGGGACGCAGGGCTCCCTCCAAGTGCCGGAGAAGGTCCCTCAGGTAGTTGCTTCTTGCTTTTGGTAATGCATCCACCATTTAGGATTGTTTTCTCCAGGGGTGGGGAGACCATCTGGTGAGTGTAAGGTCCATAATTACCAGAGGGAAAAAACATAAAGACCCAAAAGGGGAAGTAAAACCTTCTAGAAAGGGCTGTTGGAGAATATCTTCATGGCTTTGTGCAGGGAAGGATTTCTTTAAAAAGATACAGGAACCCCAATCATGAAAAGAAAAAATTGCCAAACATTAAAATTAAGAACTCTGTTCATCAAAGCATGCCATAAAAAAGAATGAAAAGATAAGCCACCCTGTGGGAAAAGATCCTGACCGAGGACTAGTATCTAGAGTATATAAAGGACTTGTGTGAGTCAGCAGGAAAGGCCAGAATGACCCATCGGAAATGAACAAAACGGCTTCAATGAGCAGGTCACAGAAAGGTGATGCAAAGACCAATAAACGTACGACAGTGTGCCCAGTCTCATGAGCCATCAGGGAGAAAAATAAATAAGTAAAGCCTCAAACACAACACAGAAATACTACTGCTTTGCTATCGTACCACATTGCTTACCATTGGACACCCTCCAATGTCGGCAAGGATGCGATGCGTTAGGCCGAGGGGAGGCTGAGGGGGTGCGTTTGCTTGGGAGTGATTTGGATCACCTAGTTCAGTTGAAGGTATTCATACCTTGTCCTGAATAGCCCACCCCTCACATGCGCCTCCAAGATGCGTGTAAAGGCATAAGTACGAGCACGTTGGAAGCAGCATGATTCAGAACAGCCCCGTGGGAAGAGCCCACGTGCCCACCAACAGCAGAATGGAGAAACGAGCCAGAGGTTATTCATCCAATAGGATCCTATGGAATTAACGAGACAACACACACATATACCAACAGGATCAATCATACAAATACAGTATCGAGGGGAAAAAGCAAGTCCTGGAAGAATATGTACAGTATCGCTCAATTCACATAAAATTCAAAAGCAGACCAAACGGAACTGTATGTCCTACGGAGGCGCACACGTGATGTAGACCTCTGAAGAAAAGTGAGGCGACTACTGTTAGAACCGTCAGCCACGCCTTGGTCGGGGGCTCGGGTGTGATGGCAAAGGACCGATGGATCGTGATGGTCTCTCTCGTTCTGGGAGGTGGTCCCAGATGTGGGATTTGCCCCCGTGGTCAAACTGCACGGAGCCTTCTGCCCGTATATGGGAATGGCAACATTAGAAACACTAAAAGAGAAATATAATCATGTCCTAGTGTTAACATCAACGGGAGAAACATGACTAAGCCTTTTAGTCGGGAAGTGATAACAGAAGAGCCACCTCCAGACCCTCTCCCCGGCTCCCCTCTCCATGGGACTGGAGACTCAGGTGGGGCGTTGGTCCCCGCTGGCCTGGCTGGGCCCCACGTGCCGACCACGGCTTCTGCTGGGTCAGGGGTGCTGCTCGCTCGCTCTGCAGGCCCACCGGCTTCAGGGCTGTTTTTGTCTGCCTTTTCCTTTAGTTTTCTTTAGTAAAAAAGACATGTAAAATTACTTTGAAGTTACATCATGGCTTCTGAGGGTCCCCCGGGGGCTTGGTGGTTGAGCATTTGTCTTCGGCTCAGGGCCTGACCCCGGGGTCCTGGGATCGAGTCCCTCGCAGGGAGCCTGCTTCTCCCTCTGCCTGGGTCTCTGCCTCTCTCTCTGTGTCTCAAATAAATAAATAAATAAATAAATAAATAAAATCTTAAAAAAAATTAATGTCTTTTGGTTTCCAGAAACAGCAACCTGGATTGGTCAAATTAACTCTCCAGCAAGAAACAATGAAGAATATTATGTATCACAGTTTTACATATTTTTCAAAAATTACTTTATGTGTATCAAAAATCTGAAAACAGTAAGAACAAATTATTTTATGAAAGTCTGTAATGAGAGCTATAAGCATGTGTATACATTGTATATATGAGAGCATATTTGGCATCAAAGGTGCTTGCGCCCTGAGAGCATTTGCTTCCTCCGCCCCCCGCCATGAATTTTGGTTTTGGTGGTTTTTTTGTTCATTCAAGAGTAGAGGAAGAGGGGATCCCTGGGTGGCACAGAGGTTTAGCGCCTGCCTTTGGCCCAGGGTGCGATCCTAGAGACCCGGGATCAAATCCCACGTCGGGCTCCCGGTGCATGGAGCCTGCTTCTCCCTCTGCCTGTATCTCTGCCTCTCTCTCTCTCTCTCTCTCTCTGTGTGTGTGTGTGTATGACTATCATAAATAAATAAAAATTTTTTTAAAAAGTAGAGGAAGAGAAGTCAAGCCCAATATCCAGGGCTCTAAAGGACACATCCTGACCCTAAGCTGGGACCCCAAAAAGGGCAATCACTCTTAGATTAAGAGTGAGCCATATCTAAACCCATTCTCTACTCCAACCACAGGAAGCTACCCTAGAAGGAAACAGAGCAGGAGAAAAGAAGAAAAAATTCGGGGGAATTTGAGGCCACAGATCAGCTCTTTGCTTGTGGGTGCCTATGATCTGGAACGCAGAGGCCAGGAAGAATGGGGCTATGGGATTGATTTGAGATGGTTGCAACCATTGCTATTGCCAACATTCTTAGACAGGAATATAGTGCTCTTGAGGGAAGGCATATCCATCCTAGACCCTGGGTAACCAGCAAACAAAAGTACTTTTCAAGGGCAACGACAAACGGGATGTCAGAGGTAAGACATCAAAGTGAGTATTCTTGACTCATTCTTGGTAGACTGGCCCCCATTTCATCTATATCTTCCTTTTTGGGGTTAATCTTACATTTTTTGAAAAAGAATTAAGTAAATAATGAAGAGCAATAATTAAGTAAAATAAAACCAGATATTAAATAGCTAAAAGTTGGGTAGCCCCGGTGACTTAGGGGTTTAGTGCCGCCTTCAGCCCAGAGCGTGATCCTGGAGACCCAGGATCCAGTCCCACATCAGGCTCCCTGCATGGAGCCAGCTTCTCCCTCTGCCTGTGTCTCTGCCTCTCTCTCTGTGTGTCTCTCATGAATAAATAAATAAAATCTTTAAAAAAAAATAGCTAAAAGTTCTGCAATAACACTGATAAAATTGACAAAACCATTTGTGAGACTGATTTAAATATAAGTCGGAAATAACAGATACTAAAAACTATAAAACACTGTTGAAAGAAATTAAAGACAACACAAGCAAATAGGAAGATATTCCATGCCCATGGATTGGAAGAATTAATACTGTTAAAACATCTATACTACCCAAGGCAGTCTACAGATTCAACGCAGTCCCTATCAAAATACCAACAGCATTTTTTTCACAGAACTGAAAAAAAATAATGGTTAAAATTTGTGTAGAACCACGGAAACCCAAAATAGCTAAAGCAATCATGAGAAAGAATAACAAAGCTGGAGGTATCACAATCTGATTTCATGTTATACCACAAATCTATAGTAACCAAAACAGTATGATATTAGCACAAAAATAGACACACCGAATAGAGAGCCCAGAAATAAACCCATGCTCATATGGTCAATTAACGTGTAAAGGAGGCAAGAACATGCAATGGGGTAAAAGACAGTTCTTCAACAAAAGATATTGGGAAAACTGGACCACTTTCTTACACCACACACACACACACACACACACACACACACACACACACTCAAAATGGATTAAATGTGAGACCTGAAACAAAAAAAAAATCCCAGAAGAAAACAGAGGCATTTATCTCTTTGACATTGGCCTTTGCAACATTTTTCTAGATATGTTTTCTCAGACAAGGGAAAGAAAAGCCAAAATAAACTATTGGGACCACACCAAGATAAAAAGCTTTGCACAGCAAAGGAAAAAATCAACAAAACAAAAGGCAACGTACTGAACGGGAAAAGATATTTACAAATGATATGGGGCTAATATCCAAATATATAAAGAGCTTATATAACTCAACAGCTAAAAAGTAAATAATGTGATTGAAAAATGGGCAGAAAACCTGAATAGACATTTTTCCAAAGAAGACATTTAGGTGGCCAACAGACACAGGAAAAGATGCTCAACATCGCCCATCATCAGGGAAATACAAATCAAAACCACAGTGAGATTCCACGTCACACCAGTGAAAACGGCTAGAATCAAAAACACAAGAAACAACAAATGTTGGCAAGGATGTGGAGAGAAGACACCCCCATGTGCTGCTGCTGGGAATGCAGACTGGTGTAGCCACAGTGGAAACCAAATGGAGGTGCCTCCAAAAACTAAAAATAGAATTACCATATCGTCCAGTAATTCCACCACTGGGTATTTGCCCAAAGGAAAAAAAAATATTATTTTGAAAAGCCCTGTGCACCCCTATGTTTATTGCAGCATCATTTACAATAGCCAATGTATGAGAGCAACCCAAGGGTCCATCAGCAGGTGAGTGGATGAAGAAGATACATATACCTAGGTACACGTGGCAGAGAATTACTCAGCCATTAAGAAGAATGAAATCTTGCTGTTTGCAACAATATAGATGGACCTTGAGGATATGACACCAAGTGAAGTCAGAGACCATATGATTTCACTTATATATGGATTTTAAAAAACAAGCAGAAACAGACTCATAAATACAGAAAAGAAACTAGTGGTTACCAGAGGGGAGAGGAGTAGGAGGTGAGCACAGTAGGTGAAGGCGATGAAAAGGTACAGACTTGCAGTCATGAAATAAATAGTCCGTGGGAATGAGGGGTGCAGCACAGGGAACCTGGTCAGCAATACTGCAACGGCTTTGTACGGTGGCAGACGGTTCCTGCACCTGCCCCGGTGAGCCAGAAGTCAGGTGTAGATGTGTTCGATCCATGTATAGTACACCTGACCTGACCCTAGGATGACACTGGAGGTCAACTACACTTCAGTTGGAAAGAACCAGCACTGCAGATGCCAAGCACATGAACACCTCAGACGCAGGATATTATTAATGACTTTATGCCAACAAATTTGAAAATAGAGAGGAAGTGGACACATTTGGGAGGAAGGACCAAGAGTGTCTCAAGAAGAAACAGAAAACTGCAACAATCTAAAAGAGTTTAAAGAAAGAAATCAGCGGGGGCGCCTGGGTGGCTCAGCCAGTTAGGCAGGTGCCTTAGGCTCAGGTCCCTGTCTCATGAGTCCCATGTTGGGGAGCCTGCTTCTCCCTCTGCCTCTGCTGCTCCCCCTGCCTTGTGCTCTCTCGCTCTCAAATAAACAAAATCTTTTTTTTTTTTTTTAAAGAAGTAAATCAGCACTAAGTGTGTTCCCTTAAAGGAAAACACCAGGCCAGCTGGTTTCACTAGATAGTTATTTGATACCTTCAAGGAAGAAGCGGGCCCATCCTCACACTCTCCTCCAGACAGCGGAGGAAGAAATGCTTCGCAACTCATTTAAATGATCTAGTAAAACTTGATCCCAAGGACTAAAGGAATATTTCTAGGCTAATTTCACTTGTGGACACAGATGTGAAATTTTTCAAAATAGGGTAAAGCCCCATCACGGGATCCAAATAAATCCTTTGTATAAACACGTCAACCACTGGGAGGCTTTGCAGCTCACTGGCTTGCACTTCCCCCAGGGAGAGCCGTGGAATTGCAAATGTGCCTCGGCCCCTGCTGTTGTTTTATGTGTGGTGCATTTTTTATCTTTTTTTGTTTCTTGTCTTTTCTCCCCCCTCCCCTTTTCCTTTCTGTTTTTGTTTGTCACCTTTTGGCTTAATCTCAGTGGGGAAAACTGATTGCTGTGGTGCCTGGACTTTCAGAGGGACCCACAGACTCTGCTGGGAGAATGCTGGGGATTCAGGGACCTTCCTCCACAGCCCCCCAAGAGAGGTTAAGAACCTTAATCGGCTGTTTGAGAAAGGAAAGGAAGGAAAGGAAAAAACTACCAGTGTATCACTCTCAATTTTAGGTTATTTTCGGAGGAGTTATTGATGAGTTTTACTGTAATAGTAAACCAAATTTGGCAATACGTTAAAAAGATAATATATTTTTACTAAGTCAGATTTATCCAAGGAATACAAGGTTGGTTTAACATTTGAAACAATCAGTTAATTATTTTCCATATTAGTGGGCCAGTACAGGCCCAATATGCAAGAAAAGCACTTGATGAATTTCAGTATCAGCCTAAAAAGTGAGTAAACTAGGGCTTTCTTAATCAGATGAAGAGAAGCTACAAAAATCCACCATCAGCCCTGTATTTAACAAATGTTTGAAAACTTTCCCTTTTCAATGGTGGACAAGAAAAGGATGCCTCCCATTGCTGAGATCACCATTGAAACACGAACAGAATGTCCTGGCTCACACAGCAAGAGAAGGAGAAAAATCAGGACTGCTAAATTTGCAAAGGAAGATAGTAAATTGTCATTGTTTTCAGATGAAATGGTTATATAGGCATTAAAATTATTTATTTATTTTTTTTATTTATGATAGTCACAGAGAGAGAGAGAGAGAGGCAGAGACACAGGCAGAGGGAGAAGCAGGCTCCATGCACCAGGAGCCCGACGTGGGATTCTATCCCGGGTCTCCAGGATCGCGCCCTGGGCCAAAGGCAGGCGCCAAACCGCTGCACCACCCAGGGATCCCGGCATTAAAATTTTTAATTGCAAATAAAATTTTGGAATTAAGAATATTTTCATAAAATGTAAATTATAAAGATTTTAATAAAATAATTTAATAAAATTAGTATAACAATTCAATTGTATTCTAAATAAGAGCAACAAATAAAACATGTAATTTTAAAATATGCCATTTACAAGTGGCCTCCAAAAATAGCAAATAGGATAACTATAAAAGGATGATGTGAAAGACTTTTATGAAGAAAATTATACAACTTTACTGAAAGACATTATTGATAAATGGAGAGATACACTGTGTTTATGGCATGGAAAATTCCAAATGCAAACAGGCCGTTGATCCCCAAATTGACTTGTAGGTTCAGAGGAAATTGCACTTGAAATCCTGAGTGTTTTGCAGAAGTGACACCTGACACAATAACTCCAAATATGAACAAAAATGCAGGAGAAGAACAGCCAAGGCTTGAAGGAGGAGGAGACGGGAGGAGGGGAAGGAGAGATGAACCTCGGTCTGTCAAACGTTTAGATGCTGTAAAGCTGTGTTGGTCGGTACTGTGCCGCGTTAGTGCAGGAGCAGACAGGTGAGTGGAACAGGAAAGAGGGCCCGAATGCGCGCAGCAACATACGGCGTAGGGAGCAATTTAGAGCAGGGGAGACTGTTGTACCTATATTCACCAGGGTATAACATATGAGATATATATGTCCTATATATGTGTGATATGATATACACCTGATATATGTTTTATATATCAGATCTCAAATAATAACATAATATTTGGGCAGCCCCGGTGGCGCAGCAGTTTAGCGCCACCTGCAGCCCGGGGTCTGATCCTGGAGACCTGGGATCGAGTCCCACGTCTGGCTCCCTGCATGAAGCCTGCTTCTCCCTCTGCCTGTGTCTCTGCCTCTCTCTGTGTGTCTCTATGAATAGATAAATAAAATCTTAAATAAAAAATAACATAATATTTAACAATATGAATAAGTATGACTATTAAATAACATTAATATTGATTTTAATATTTAATAAGCATTAAACACATCCATTAAAATATAAATAAATATAAGTATTTAATAAATGATTAATTATAATGAAGTATATTATATTGTTATATTTTCCTCATAATAGTCCAAATCGGGAAGCAGCCCAAGTGTCCATCAGCAGGGGAATGATAGAATGGATCTATAAACTCAGATATATTCATTCAAAGAATATTTACTTAGAAGAAAAGAAAAAGTAGGCGACAAGAAACAAAATGGATAAATCTATAAACCTACAGTTGAATGAATAAAAAGCAAAACATATAAATTATACTTACGGTGTAATTCTATATATGAAGTTTAAAAGTGAGCAAAATTAAATTGTATTTTATAAAGATGCATGCAGTGCTGGTTAAGTAAACCAAAGAAATAATTACAAGTCAGGAGAATGGTCTCTTGGTGAAAATGAGGGTGTTGTAGTTAGGAGGGACTTCTGGGAAGTGAATCATGTTCAATTTCATCAGTTGGTTCATAGTTATGTGGCTTTCTTGTGATTTGAATGTTACCAATAACAGTTATGCACATTTTTTTTAAGATTTTATTTATTTATTCATGAGAGACACAGAGAGAGAGAGGCAGAGACACAGGCAGAGAAGCAGGCTCCCTGCAGGGAGCCTGACGTGGGACTCGATCCGGGGTCTCTAGGATCACACCCTGGGCCGAAGGTGGCACTAAACTGCTGAGCCACCCAGGCTGCCCACGCACATTTCTATATATCATATTTTGCAATAGAAATGCTTAAAAATGGTATAATTAGACTTTCAATGAAAATCAATTTTCTAACATGGTTGAGAACCAGTTGGCTTTCTACCTCTTTGTTAAGTGCCAAAGCTTTTATGCACATTTCTGTACTGTTATCTTTTGTAGTAGGAAAGATAATTTGTACAATTAGACTTCTAATAAAAACGGTAGTCGCCAGGGCTACCCCATCCTACTTCCTAGAGGCAAACAGTCACATTTATGGTGTTTTTTTTTTTCGTGTTTACCTCTATGTTTCTAAATAATTAGCTTATAGTGCTGTGTCTTTATTTTTCACTTTTAGATACTACCTATTGACTGTCGACATCCACAAGATGTGGACATAGCTTTCTTATCTACCTCTTTTTCTTTAAGCCTACACACATTCATTTCCTATTCTCTGCCTCCCTAACTCTATTGTATTTTTTTTTTAAGATTTTATTTATTTATTCATGAGAGACACAGAGAGAGAGAGAGGCAGAGACACAGGCAGAGGGAGAAGCACAGGGCTGCCCCCTCTATTGTATTTTTTATGTCAGTTTTCAGAATTGACACTTTTATGACTATGTAAATCAAAATAAATCAATCTCAAACTCCTATCAGTGTGTTCATTCTCTTAATGTCTTTTTTTTTTTTCTTGGAGACATCCCTTTAGAATTCCTCATGCTTTTTCTCCAGCTTGGACTGGTATTTACATTATTATGCTTATGAAATATTTTTCAGGACCTCTACTGCCAGCCCTCACACAGCAAGTGACACCAACCACACTTTCTCTCCACTGACAGCAACCACAAAATATAGGCTACAACTCTTTTCAGGCATTTAAAAATGAGGACCACAGGAGAAGAGAAACTCATGAAGAGAGCACAGTGTTGCCTCATGACTGTTCTGGTTTTCAGCCTGGAGGTGGTCTCTGAGTGCAGGAGGAAAAGCTGACGCTCAGGTCTTCAGAGTGGCCGGGGCTGGTCTGGCAGGGTTTCTGAGAAGGGGGTGCTGTGGGCGGAGGAGGTCCAAGAAGTCTGCATGGGGTTCCTTGTGATTCCTTGGCTCAGTCTGGGGCTGCACAGCAAAGAGAGGGACTCCTCGAGGAGGCCTCGTTAGATCACCTGCCGCAGCCTGAGAGGCGGACAGTGGCATCGGCAGCATGCAGCTCTGGGAGATAGGGGCTGGAGAGACCTCGCTGAGGATTCCGGAATGGAGTTAAAATCTCAGGAAGTCTAAACCTTAAGAATATAGTCCACACTACAGTAAGGGACGTGTCCTAAACATGTGCTCTAAACCAAAACAGTCCCACTGTAAGAAAGGATAAAACCAAGGCTGACTAGACCAAAAGTAAGAACCACTAGTTTCACTGTTTGCCTGAACATCCCGAACATCTGTGGAGGAAGAAAACAGGACTTTCTCTCACTACCATACATTGTCCACAATGTCCAGCATACAACAAAAAAATTACTATATATGCAAAGAAATGGAATAAGATGAGTCACAGTCAAGAGAAAACGCAGTTTTTGGAAACTGAACCATGGTTACCCAGATGTTGGAATTTGCAGGCAAGGACTTTCAAGCAACTATTGTAAGAACACATTGCAACAGCCATTTGAGTAAATGGTCATAATAAGGGAACAAATGGGGGAATATTAATGAGAAATGTAAATTATAAAAACAAACCAAAGGGAAATTAGAAAATGGGAAAGTGCAGTACACAAAATGAAAGATTAATAGGATGAGCTTAAGAGTGGATTGCAGATGTTAGAAGGAAGGGCCAATGAACCATTCTATGTGAAAAATAGAGAAATGCTATTGAAAAATAAGACATGGAAGGGTCAGACTGGCAGACTGGCCCCCAGGACAACAGCAATCAGTACAGCCCAAGGGAAGGAGGAATTCCAAAGGAGAGGACAGCAAGAATGAGCAGAGAAAAAAAAATATTGGGAGAATAGCTGAAAATTACCAGAGTTTTGTGAAAAAGCAAAATCTTACAGATTAAAAAAACTCAGCAAACTTTAATCAGGATAAATACAAAGAGAACAGCACTCGGGCACACCACCAGGCACATCAAATTGTTGAACCCAGATGGAACTGGAGGGTATTATGCTGAGTGAAGTAAGTCAATCAGAGAAGGACAAACAGTGTATGTTCTCATTCATTTGGGGAATATAAATAATAGTGAAAGGGAATATAAGGGAAGGGAGAAGAAATGTGTGGGAAATATCAGAAAGGGAGACAGAACATAAAGACTCCTAACTCTGGGAAACAAACTAGGGGTGGTGGAAGGGGAGGAGGGCGGGGGGTGGGGGTGAATGGGTGACGGGCACTGAGGGGGACACTTGATGGGATGAGCACTGGGTATGTTGGTAAGTTGAACACCAATAAAAAATTAATTTATTAAAAAATTAATTTATTAAAAAAATTGTTGAACCCAAAGGTAAAGAGAGTATCTTGAAAGCAGCCAGAGAAAAGTAACAACTATGTGCAAGTGGGCAATGATGGGAGTGAACGTGTCCCGTCAGAAACGGTGGGGCCAGAAGACAATGAGGCAAGAGTGCGGTTATTCCGAAAGAATAAGCCCGCCAACCTGGAGTTCTAAATCCGGTAACATTTCAAATATTCAAAATGGAAGATGCTCTAACGATCCTGCACTGCCAGCAAAATTGCAACACCAGTTGTAAGGAAATGTTTTCATGACCCCAGATAGGAACGTGGATCCACGGGAATGAATAAAGAACATAAAAAATGGTAAACAGAAAACACTGTACACTTTAAATTTTCGTGTCCTAATTTTTGTAGGACGTATGGCATATGACTGGGAAAGCAAATATCACCGCACTGGTTTGTGGGGTTTAGAGTGTGTGCAAGTGTGCATGGAATGCACGTATATGGCAATGATGCACACGACAGCGCAGAGACGTGTGGGAAGATGTCAGCACGGGGATAAAAAAAAATGGACCAATTCCAAATAAGTCAGGAAAGGAGGAACAGAGGAACAGCAAACAGAAGACAAATAACAAAATGATAGACCTAAATCCAACCGCATCAACATTACAAAGAAATTCATTCTGAATATGACCTATTTATAGCATACTGTGATCATGGGTACTTTCTTTTTTGTTTTCCTAAAACTAACTGCCTTATCTTTTCCTACTCCACTGGTTTTTTGGTCATCATCCATAATTTTCCCATATCTTACAATAATCTCTCACTAAAATTTAATGGAAGGCCACTCATGTCAATTCATCTTTTGATTCCATTTTCAGTATTTTAGAACTTTTTTGAGGGGGAGATATCTCCTCATTCCTCATGCTCTTTTTCTTCCATGTGGACAAAACTCTATTACTGTAACATTTCTAGCCTTTCTGTATTTACACACACGTGTGCACACACACACTCTGCCCCAGGAAAAGTGAAGTATCCCATCTGACTGGTGAGAATGAACAGGAAACAGCCCAGGGGCCCCCGGGTGGCTCAGTCCGTTGGGCGTCTGCCTTCGCCTCAGGTCGTGGTCTCAGGGTCCTGGGATCGAGTCCCACATCTGGCTCCCTGCTCACTCCCCTTCTGCCCCTCCCTCTGTGCGTGCTCTCTTGCTCACTCTCTCTCTTAATTAAATAAATAAAATTAAAAAAAAAAAAAAAGAGAGAAAGGAACAGCTCAGATGTTGGCTTCTTTTGTTCCTCTTGGGGCTGAGCTGTGTGCAGAGAACACACGTGTGAACTGTCCGCCAGAGGTGGGCCCTGCTGGCAGGAGGAGGCCGCCCCCTGCTGCCTCCTGCCCTGGCGAGGTTTGCGGTCAGTGCCAGGAAGCCCACTCGCCTGCCGAAAAACACACATTCACCAATAACCGTGTTATTATAATAAAAGTTAATGGTTTGTTCTCCTAAAAACTTGCAGAATCAGAGGCCGTGTTCAAGCAGGCATCTCCCCACTAACGTGACTTAACCCGCAGGGACATTAAAGTGAAAGTCTCACTCCCTGCTCAGCGGGGAGCGCCTCTCCCTCTGCCTCGCCCCTCCCTCCCTCCCACTCTTGCTCTCTGGCTCTCAAGTAAATAACATCTTTTCTTTAAAAAAAGTGAGACTGGTGGCCTGGGTGGCTCAGTGGTAGACTGTCTGCCTTCAGCTCAGGGCGTGACCCCAGGGTCCCAGGATTGAGTTCTGCATGGGGCTGCCAGTGGGGACCCTGTTTCTCCCTCTGCCTGGGTCTCTGCCTCTCTCTGTGTGTCTCTCATGGATAAATAAATAAAGTCTTAAAAACACAACAAAACAAGTAAAAAAAAAATTAAAAAGTGAAACTATCTTAGATGACAAAGAAGAGTAGCTTCTCAGTTGATCAATGAAGCAAGTGCATTCCACACAGGTGTCGTCGCCCTGCAGGTGTCCGTCGCCGCAGTGGGGCCACGTCCTGAACTGCCAACAGCAGAAGGCAGCGCTAAATCGAAAATGCATTTCACACACGGCTCATCGGGCCCCACGGCTGAGCCGCGCCCGAGCCACTCCGCCAGCCCGTCTCCGACCTCGGGCCTGTCCCCTCACGGGAGTTACGGACCCAGTGCTGGGAGGACAGCGCGGCTGTGGGGGGTCGGGGGCCCTCCTGCACCCGGGGCCCCCCAGCTGCCACCTGCCCCAGGAGGCCTGCCCGCCCGCCGCCACCCCGCATGAGAGCCCCGGCCCACGGCCTTCGGTAGCCCACACACTGCGAACTCCGCCGGGGGGTGCTCACAACCCCTCTCACAATTGTCTTTCGCTGCCTTTTAGATTTTCAGCTTCTGCTCTTCATTTTTTTTAAAGATTTTATTTATTTATTCATAGAGATGCAGAGAGAGAGAAAGAGGCAGAGACACAGGCAGAGGGAGAAGCAGGCTCCATGCAGAGAGCCTGACGTGGGACTCGATCCAGGGTCTCCAGATCACGCCCTGGGCTGCAGGCGGCACTAAACCACCATGCCACCGGGGCTGCCCAGCTTCTGCTCTTCAAACGTGTCTCACGCCATGTGTACCATGTCACTTAGAGCTCCTCCTATGGCTCCAAGTCCCCCGTTGGGGCTGCTTGGTTTTAGAATCGGCCCCTAAGTAGCTCGCCCCTCAGAATTTCCTGCTGTTTGGCACGTAAGGCTTTCCATCTAGATTTGGTTTTTTCCCATATTAACATCTGTTACGGTTGGATCGTGTGACCAAAAGGATTCCTTGATGTCCAAACCCCCAGGACCTCGGACTATGGCTTTATTTGGAAATAGGGTCTTTGCAGCGACAGCCAAGTTTGGAGGAGTTCCCTAGGGTGACCTGTAACCCACGGACCGGCAGCGTCCTCCAGACCTTGGAGGCTGCCAGGGAGACATTGCCCCCCCCCCCCAGCCACCGGAGCCAGAGGTGGTGGCAGGGAGGGGGAGCGCAGTAGTGGGGGCAGGTCCGCCGTCATGGGGGCATCTCCAGCGTCATGGGGGCAGGTCCCCCGTCGTGAGGGCAGCGCCGCCCTCTGACCCCTGTACCCAGACCTGCAGCCTCCTGCGGGAGCCAGCGGGCCGCCCACTCACAGCCGTCCAGGGTGAGCCTCTGCCTCAGGGCAGCCTGAGGATCCCACGACCAGCAGCTACTCTCCACAGCAACATTCCAAAATATCATTTTGCTTCCCTGTTTTTAAGATTTTTATCAGATTTGTCATGTGTTTTAAAATCACTAGTTTGGAGCTCTGGGTGCCTGCATTTCGGTTTCTTCACTCAGTCCCTTCTGCTCTAGCACCCTTCTGTCTCACTGTATGCGTGTGCCCAGGCTGTGTGTGCCGGGGGGTGCGTGTGCCAGGGGTGTGTGTCCCCAGGGTACGTGTGCCGGGGGTGCGCGTGCCGGGGGTGCACGTGTACCCAGGGTGCGTGTGCCAGGGGTGTGTGTGCCGGGGGCACGTGTGCTGGCGGTGCATGTGCCTAGGGGTGTGCACAAGCAACTGAGTCCCCCAGGAGCTCTGGGAATCATGGTATTTATTTTTGTTTATCCTCATTGAGTGTGTGTGAGCTGCTGCAGGCTCAGTGAAAACACCGTTTTTGATGATCTTCACAAAAACACGATTCTGGGTTTTACACACTGAGTGTTTAGACGGCCCTCGGGACTCGGTGGCGGAGCATTAGTGGCCTGGCCGAAGCCTTTCAGGAGCACTACACTTAGTACACATGGATATCTTCCATTTCGAAGCAATTGGGTGAAAATTAACGTCTTCATCTACGAGGCTGTCTCCCACTGTGGATTTTCGATGGCAGGATTTTAGTCTCCAACCACTCTCCTCTTGTCTCCTTCAAAAGCTTATGTTTTAAACACTCAAAAAAAAAAAAAAAAAAAAAAGAAAACCTTCCTTATATCTGAGAACACTTTGTAAAATCTTGAATAAAAAAAAGCGCCCATGTGTCACTTGTCTCAGCGATTAATTGATACGAGTTCTGGGAATGACAATTAATCTTGACATTAGCTTAATTAAGCCAGGCATTAGTCAATCATAATTGGCAGAGGAAATATGCTATAAAAATATGATGCAATCTAAGACCAAACAGGATTAATTTTTGGATAATTTGTTGTTTTGTGCGACCACAGCAGCACCGGTACAAGTGATCAACGAATCAGTAACGTGATCAGAAATAATCACCTCATTGATAATTGCGTATTGATCTGCAGTAACGTATACAAGAAAACGTTCCGGCTATTTGTCCAAGATGAATTTCACACACTTGTTTTTCCATCTGGGCATCTTTGACTCACAGTCGAGTCCTCCGCAGGGCTGGCAGTGCCGCAGGGAACCAAAGTCATTGTGCTGTGGGATTTTTTGCGATGACTTTTTTCTTCCTTGCCCATCCACCCGCTCCCAGTCAGGTCAATGGGGGGGTGATTCTTCGCTTGCCGAGGAGGACAGCACACGGCGGGCTGCAAGCGCCCGCACAGTTCCCCCAACGCAGTCGCACGCACGTTAGTTAGTTCTGGAACGATGTAAAAAAACAGTCTCCAAGTGTTAGCGATGCCCTGCGAGCACGGAGTCTTCTCATTCGGGGTTCCGGCGGCTTTCTAAGTACTGCCCGATGAAACCCAAACTTCCCGTGACAGATTCTTCGCTCTTTTGCTGTCTTGAAACCCAACTCCGTGCACCCGAGCTGAATACCGACAGCACGGTTAGCCCCAGATGAGACCGAGGCCCACACACAGTTGTGCAGCTGAGCTTGAGCCTCGAAGGCTGGTTTGATCCCCCCACTTCTCGGGGTTCGTGATTCAGGCGCCCCCAGGAAACCCACTGGAGTATACAACCGCCGGGCTCCCCCATGACCTGGGGCGGGTGAGGATTCGCCAGGTTGATTCCCGGAGAAAGCGCGTCGGCCGAACCCCGCATGGATCGATAAGGAGCGAGGTAATCAGTGCTCCTCTGTAGGATGGCTTCGGCCGCAAGGGTACGACTGGCACAGACGCTCGTGTGAGGCAAGCCGTGAGCCCCGGGCGGCCCCCCCACGGCCGGCCACCTGCCCTGCCACGCGCATGTGGCCCCACGGGCTCCCTTCAGCGCCCTGTGCCATCCTCATGGGGCACGCCTGAGCCACCCAGGTCTCTCCCAAACTGGCCAGGAGTGGCATGGAACGGGGTCACACCAGGCGCGCCGTCCCGGGCAGCCACGGGGCGGTGTGCGATGGCCCATCGCAGGCAGTGGTGCAAGACGGAGCGGAGGCTCGGGGACCCCAGCCGGCTCGATGATTAGCCGACTAGTGTGACATGGCCGCCCCTTCGGGCCCAGCCAGGTCCCCAGGACACGTCCCCGGGCCGGACAGCGGTGGGGAGAGCTCTGGCCACGTGTATGCCCTTTGTCCTGTCCTCTGGCCTGGGCCAGGCTGCCTTCGGCTTGGCCAAGCCCACGTGCCCGCTCATGCCCGATGGTTGCGTGCTGGGTCGTGGACCCTCTGTGTTTTGTTAGACAGACTGGCTTATTTGATAAATTAGGCCACACCAGTGTGTTAATAGTGCTATTGGCGTCCTACCACTCAGGTGGCGGCCTTGGGGTTCTCCGGTGGCTTCCTATAAATAACTCCGACAACACAACAATGTTCAGGGCTTTGGGCCGATGTTTGAAGCCAACACCCCTTAGCGTTTATACGATTCCTTGTAATAAACCTCTGTGGGGTGTTGCTACATCTGCCCCACACAGATTCGAACCAGGCCGTTCTGCGCAGACAAGCACGTCTAACGGGGTGTTCACACGCTCCCCGTCCCCTGAGGCTGCAGGCCTGGAGCGCGGGTGCGGGGAAATGGTCCTTCCACGCCGCAAGGCCCGGGGGCACGCTGAGAAACGGGCCTTAGTCGGCGCCCGGGGAGTCCTAGGTAAACCCGGGAACAGGTGGGAACAGCAGAGTGCAATTCAAGAGGTGGCGAGTCTTCCCAGCGGGGTTAGGAAGGAAGCTTCACGGAAGCGGCGTTGGAGCGGACGAGAGCGGGTGTGACTGGCAGGGACACAGGCGGGGTAAGGGTTAGGGGACGGCAGGACTAACAGCAGCAAGGTAGGCGCTCCGCAGGTGCGGGCAGGTGCTGGGTGGGAGGCGAGCAGCAGGTGGGGGAGGAAACGGTGCCAGACCCAGGGAGCCTCAGTGTCAGACCAAGGAGCTCTTGGGCTCAAGGCACAGAGCTGCTGTCCACCGCGGAGCCGGGCACTACGAGCTGTTCGGGGGGCCGCCCGGTAGCCCCGCCAAGGAGGGGGCACGGGGTGCGGGTGCACCGAGGCCGGAGGTGGGCAGCGGGCAGAGCCGAGGGGGATCGGTAATGGGCGCGCTCAGGAGACGGCGGGGAGGCACAGGCGGCTACCCGAGGCACTGCACGGTGACGCGGGCCGTGGAGCCGCGGCCGCACCGAGTTGGGAGGATGGGCAGATCTCCAGACACAGACGTCTGTCAGGCTGTGGGGGGCCGCGCGCCATCCCCTGCGCCCTGTGCGCGCCTGCGGGGAGCTGCTGAAACCAAGAGCCCTCGACCGGGGATCTGAGAACCGCACCAGTGTGTTTACTGCAAAATCATGGTCTTCTCTGGCGCCAGACTGTTACGGCATCACCCACAAAGGTCCCATACCCAACCCTGTATCGGAAAGGGAATATTTCATTGTGACATCGTCCCGCCCGGCGGGCACTTGATGCCACTCACCGTTTGGAACGTGCCGTCCCACTTTGCTACGAGGGAGCCCAGGCTCTGCTCCAGACACGGGCTGTGAGGCCTGGTTCCGCTGCCCCTGATTTCTGCGAAGCCGTCCGCCTGCAGCATGACGGGCTGCCTCAGGGCTCGCCACGGCTCCGTGGTCTGTTTGTCACGAAGAGGACACAGCAATGGGGCATCCAGCGTGGCTCCCAGCGTCCCCGGCACTCATGCCCATGGAACACGAGGCCGAGGAGCTTGGGGTTCACTCCTCTGAAGCTCGGTGTGATGTGCCCATCTCCCCTCACAACTCCCCACCGAGAAGACAGGGCTGCGTGACAGATGCCAGCACCTCTCTCAGTTGTCACCACTGTCACGTCAAGGGGAAGTGCATAGATGAGGAAGGCTCCGTCTTGAGGGGCTTTACGCTAATGTGGAAGATAAACAAAAGGTCAAATATGATAAGAACAGTGAGGAGGGGGAGGAGAGCTAGAGAGCTAGGGAGGGAGAGACTCTGGAGTTAGGGATGGAGGTGGAGGGTATGGGCAGAGCAGGGGTGCAGGCACATGGTGAAGACCGGTGCCAAGGAAAACAAAGGGCAAAGTTGCCTAAGACGAGCATCTGGGCCTGGGAACCAGAGCATGGGGTGGTGTGTGGGGTCTGCAGGCTGTAGTCAGGTGGGGAGGGCCTCGGGTCTCTGGCCAGGCTGCGTGTGTATTCAGCAGGCGCTGCGGTACGTGCTATGGCCTGTGTTTGAGCTGGGAACTGGGAGCCAAGGCCAGCCCCTCCCTTGGTCAAGGATGCATTCAAGGACATGGTCAAGGAGAACCAGGTGGGAACGCTCCAGGGCAGCGCTAGGAGGGGTCACAGGGATGACCTGGGATGATCCAGGCCTCCTGCCACGGCCTTGGGAGGATGGAGGAGCAGAGTGTGTGTGCAGCCCAGGGGAGGGAGTCTGCAGGAGTTTCCAACCCGAATAATTAAGGAAATGGTGGAAATAGTTAGAAGTCCAAAGGAGCTGGCCTACTTTGGGTTTGTGGAGTTCGGGATGGGGGGGTGGGCATCCCAGCAAGGGTCTTCAGTGGGCCAGGGGGACAAACCATCAGGACAGAGGCCCAGATTTGGTAGTTAGGGCACAGAGGTGACCCTCTAAGGGGCAGGCCCGGGGACTGGAAGGAAAAGGGCCTCCAGCCATGTCCCAAGACCCTCGCAGCCAGGGCCTCGGGAGACGTGGCAGCCCCGGGTCTGGGGACGCGGGGTCCCCTGGCCCTGTGCCATTGGGCCACAGCCCGGGAGGCTGCTTGGGGAGGCAGGGATTAGGTGGGTCCCCTTCTTCTCCTTTCCCAGGCCGAGAAACAGCCCGGGTGGGGCGCGGATTAGCCCAAGGGCACAGGCTGGCCCGTTCTAGAGCTAGATTAGGGACTTCCCGACTCCCCTGCCCACGGCCACGCTGCCACCCGCCCTTCCCCCCACGTATTCACGGAAAACATCCTGCCCTCCGGGCGCAGAAGACCTCCGTGTAAGTCTGCACGGCAGGCCCGGCTCTAGCAGGTATTTTCCTTTAAGCTGGTTGGAGGCGGAGGCTGGGCTGGGCCGGGGCGCGCGCCCCGCGTCCCCGGGCGCGTCCCCGAGCGCGTCCCCGGAGCGCGCGCCGCGGCCGCCGCGCCCCCACCTCCGCCGCGCGTGCACGCGCCCCACACGCGCCCCCGCCGCCCTCCCGGCGCGCTCCCGGCCGACGCCCCCCCCCCCACCAGCTCCGCGATCGCGTCCCCGCCGCCCCGTCCCCGCCCCCGCGCGTCCTGCTCCGCAGTCCCCGGTTCCCATCCCCGCCCCCGCGCGCGCCCACCGGGGCGTCCTGGCTCCCCCCCCAGCGCCCCCGCTCCCGGCGCCCCTCCCATCCCCGCCCCGCGCGCCCCTGCTCCGTCCTCAGCGCCCCCCCGCCCCTCCCGGAGCGCCCCTCCCATCCCTCCGCCCGGGCGCCCCCCTCCCGGCCCCTGCTCCATCCTCAGCGCCGCCCCCCCCCACCGCGCGAGCCCCTCCCTTCCCCCGTCCCCGGCCTCCCCCCGTCCCCGCTCCCGGCGCCCCCAAATCCCTAGCCCCCCGGCCCCCCCGGAGCGCCCCCCGCCGCCCCTCCCGGAGCGCCCCCCATCCCCCGCCCCCGCCCCGCGCGCCCCCTCGCGTCCCCCCTCCCGGCCTCCCCCTCCCTCCCCCCTCCTCTCCCTCCCCCCTCCTCTCCCCCCCGCGCGCCCCCGCGGTCAGCGCGGCCCGCGGAGCTTGGGGCGGGGCGGGGCGGGGGCGCGCGGGGGCGGCGGGGGCGCGGGCGCGAGGCCGGGCGTCGGGGCCGCGCGGGGGCGGCGCCGGGGGAGGAGCGCTCGCTGCGCCGCGCCCGGCCTGCCGCGCTCGGTGCGGGTCCGCGGGGCGCGAGGAGCGGCCAGACCGCGGCCTGGAACAAAGGGAGCGGCCGGGCGGGCGCGGCGAGCATGGCGGACCGCGGGCTGGAGGGCATGGCCCTGCCGCTGGAGGTGCGGGCGCGGCTGGCCGAGCTGGAGCTGGAGCTGTCGGAAGGTAACAGGCCCCGCGCCCGGCCGGCCGCGCTGGCGCGGGGGGGGGGGCAGCGGGGGGAGGGGGCGGGGGGAGGGCGGCGGGGGGAGGGGGCGGGGGCGGGGGCCGCCGCGGCGGGGCAGGGGGCGCGGGGGGGGGGCGCGCGGCCCTGTTCCCGCCCGCGGCCGAGGCCGGGCCCTCCCCGAGCTGCGGCAGCCGGCGGGTCGGGGCGCTGCGGCGGCCCGGGGGGTGCGGGGCGGGGGGGCGGGGGTGCAGGGCGGGGGCGGGGGGCCGCCTGCAGCCGCCGTGTCCTTGGTGCGCGTCCGTGCGCTCCGCGCCGCCCGGGCCCGTCCGCGGCCTGAGCGCCGAGCTGCCGGCGGCCTGTGCTCGCGCGGACTCGGGTCGCGGGGTCGCGGGGGGGGGGTGGGGGCGGCCCGGGCTGTGCCCCCCGGACCCCGCGACCCCGCCACCCGCCGCCTTTGTTTGCGGCCGCGAGCCGGGGCCTCCCCGCGGCGACCCTGCGCGCTGGTGCGGCGGCCGCGGGGTCCGGGCGCGGGTCCTGCGGGCGCCCGGCGCTCCTGACCCGGGTCACGCGCCCGACTGTCACTCTTTGGAGGTCGGTCCGGGGTCCCTGGAAGCAGCAGCCGCTCCGGTTCCGACTGTGGCCTGGTGCCCCGGTGCCCCGGCCTGCGGGCCCAGGCAGGTTGCGTGGACCGAGCGGTGCAGCCTGGTGAACTTTTGTGTGTGTGTGTGCGTGTGTAACGGTTCCCGGAGGGCGGGGAGCCAGAAAGTACACTGGCTCGTGCCAATTTTCATCAGCAGGGAGGAGCTGATGGGACTTGGTGCTTCCCCTTCCAACACGCTCAGGCCCAGGAAGGATGCTCGTGGGGCTGTGGCCCAGGGCTACCGGCCTTTCAGGTCTACAGGGACGGAGCATCTTTCTGTCTTTCTGTTTCGAATTTGGGGTGCTGCAGGGTATTGTGATGTTCTGTAAGGCGAAGCAGTCCCGTGGGAGGAGAGGAAGCTGTTTCCTGGACTCTGTGTGCTTAGCAGACACTATTCCGGCTGGTGGAAGGCGACGAGGGCTCTGCTAGCACCTCAGAGGACCTGAAGGCAGGGGGCACGCGGGCCCGGCAGCTGGGATCGATGCTTAGATTTAAGGTGGCAGGTGAAGGGTGCAGCGTGGACACGTCATTTGGAGGGACGGACTCTCCAGTGGAAAATATGTGCCCAAGCGCTGTGATTTTAGGAGGAACCTTCACCCTGCGGCCCTCCTGGTCTTCATCGCACGTTGTGTCCTGTGTTCCTTGTGGCAGCCCGGCATTCATGCTTTCCCCCAACGCGGCTGCTGTGTCCACGTTATACCGACAGCAAGTGTCGACACCCCGGCTGTGTTACCAAAGTGGGAAGCCGTCAGAGCCCCACGGGACTGGCCTGGACGCAGCTCACAGCCGCTCCTGGAGCCTGGGACCATGCAGGACGTGTGGGCCACCGCCGCTGGCTGCACGGGGAGCAGTTGCTCGTGGCTGTGGACTTGGGGTGCACTTCCCTGTTGGATGACACTGGCATGCCCCCGGCCATCCCTCTTGGAGGAGGAATGAGTGCTACGTCCCCACCGCCCAGAGAGTGGAGAGCCACGTTCGGCCCAGGTTCACACAGTCCGAGTCTCCGTGAACACCTCGTGTCTGACAGGCCTTTAGAAAGGGCTTAGCGGGTTTCTCATTGATGTCTTGGCCCGCGGGAGATTCGTGGTCCTTTCCCCTTTCCTGCAAACCGCGCTAGACCCGGGCTGAACACTGAAGAACGGAGCAGTCGGACGGTCAACACGTTGGCCTGTCAGCCCCTCTCCCCTCCGGCCGCGCAGTAGTTGTGTCATCTCGGACCTGCTCTGTCGCTGCCGAGTGATGGACGAGGAACGGAGCGTTCTTTAGGGTCATCTGGGACTCCAGGTCCCGTAACCACACAGAACACCTTTCGTGCTTCAGTTGCATGGATCAACTTGTTTTCCAGTGTTCAAAGGAGCCAAGATTGGAAGGACCAGAAGTCTCTGTGTTTTCACATTGTGGAACTTAAAAATCCCCGGGCGTGTCCACTCGCAACGTGAAAAAGTTAAATCAGCATTTATCCCGTTTTAGCCGCGGTCCTGATTCACGCGGAGAGAACCCTCGAGTCTTCGTCCCGAATGACAGCATCAGCAACCATCATGGAAGCGTGGGACTCCCGGGGCCTCGTTGCTTCAGAGCAGGGGGAAAGCAGTTGCGTGTGAAGCACACGTGACGTCGGTTGACAGAGCACGGCAGCTGGTCCCCGGGCCTGCACACCTGCCCGGTCGGCCGGTGCGCTGCCCTGCATCGTGTCGGAGGCCGCGGTGCTGTCGCCTTCCTCGGTCACTGGGTGAGGGCTGCCGACGGACTCTGGCTGCAGAACTCGGCCTCCTTTTCCCTTTGCGCCCCTGTGAGCACGGGGGGGCCTCTCTCCCCAGGAGCGGCAGGTCCCCGAAGTTGCATGCGTTGTGTGGGGTGGGGTGGCAGGCGGCCCCTGGCCCTGGGTCTGGATGTGCCTGAGCCACATGTGTGCGGGGTGCGGGGAGTGGGCTCACGGCCGGGTCAGTGGCTGGGTCTCCTTCCCCCCCAACCCCCTTGGTTTCTTCTTCCTTCCCGACGTGGTGGCCTGTTGGAATTGGGCGCTTTCCTTTTTGGCTTTAAAAGGGCCGCCAAGGGCAGCCTGGGGAGCTCAGCGGTTTGGCGCCACCTTTAGCCCAGGGCGTGACCCGGGATCCAGGATCAAGTCCCACGTCGGGCTCCCTGCATGGAGCCTGCTTCTCCCTCTGCCCGTGTCTCTGCCTCTCTCTCTGCGTCTCTCAGGAATAAATAAATAAAATCTTAAAAAAAAAAAGAGGGCCGCCAAATTAATTTCATTAATGTGTAGGTAAATATCTAAAAATATATTTTTAAGTCAAATACTTAAGGAAGAACTTTAAATAGAAGCAGTCGAAAAGAAAAGAAACAAAACGTAGAAGAGACTTGTGTCTTCGGAAAAAATTTCAGTTGTTGATTGAAAGGTAGCAGGAAGTCTCTGCGTTGGCTGTGGGTTGTTTCGTGGGCTGTGCGGACACTGCGCCTTCTCTCCTGCGGGAGTGGCTGGATTCTTATTTTGGTGGATCTTGGAGAAACCGCCGGGATACAGCCTGAGAGGATTGCTTGGTGTCTGTGGAGGAGAGGCCTTTAAGAAACAGATGCCGTGTTTCATGTCGCGGGGTTTTGTTGGTGTGTCCGCTGTCCCCTGACTTTTGCTTCCGGGGGTGATTCAGTCCTTGTCCTGCTTCGCTGATTAACATTCCAAATTGCTTCAGCCACAGTCCTGTCAGGAGGGTCCAGCGCAGTGGGAGGAGCACTTCCGTGGTGAGCGAGCCCCACTGCTGGATGTGGGGGGCCCAAGCTCACCTACGCCCCGTTCTTTGTGGTTCTTTGTGTCGGTCAGGGGTGTTTTGTTTTGTTTTGTTTTTAATTGCATTCACGCAGTTCGCACACACATTCCCGGCACCAAAGAGCGCGATGTGAGAGGCGTGGGCCCCGAGATGCTTGTAGATTTTCAGGGCTGTTGGGCCCAAGGTGACAGGTACGCTTAGCTCTGGCCCTCGAGTCCCGGCCCCGTGTCCTGGGGGCCCCGTAACTGCAGATCTCGGGGCTCTGACCTTGCGGACCCCGCAGCACCGCCTTCCAAAGTCTCCCGCCACCCAGACCTTGTGAACATCATCCTCACTGAAAGGACGTTGACTCTGGACAACATATGTGCCAAAGAAAACCAAAAAACAAACAAAAAACCCCTGGTTTCCTGCTGATGTCCACTGATCATTTGTCATAATTGCAGAGGAGGAAGGGACAGGGCCAGCAGGTGGAGGGGGCGAGCTGAGGGCCACAGGCACACCCCCCCCTCCCCCCGCTGGAATAGACCTCAGGACTGGCCACAGAATGTTCTATCCGCCTCACAGTTGTCCAATAGCAGGAAGAATTGGGGTGAAGGGGGTGGAGTCCCTGGTGTGGCAGATGGAAAATATTGTTACCTGTGTTTAAAGAAAAAGTATTTACAAAATGGCAGCATCGGTGGGCGTGGGATTGGAAATGTGTGGACTCGAATGATAAGAGTTCTTCAGAGTTAGGAAAATAGTTAAATGCGAATGTTCTTTTCCCAATGAATAAATATAGATGTCAAATTTAGCCGGGAAGCTGGGCGAGTAAACACACACACATACACGCACACACACACGAAAGGCACAGATCTGTAAAATTGTTCCAAGGGCTCGGAGGATATTTGATGCCCTGGTTATGCTCAGATCTGAGCCTCAGAGGTCAAAGCGCTAACAATGACTCTATTTTGTTTTATGCGGGGCCCACTGGCTTTATACGCTTGTTATGGTTTGGAGGCTACAAGCTGTTGGATGTTATGAGTCACTCTGCCTTCCTCATACCAGCCTTTTGCAAATGGGTTGACTCTTTTTTTAGAGCTGGTTTATTTTATTTTATTATTTTTTAAAGCAGTGATTTATGGGATGAGTTGTAGCATTCTTCTGAATTGTAACGAGAATGTATTGGATAATCTTCGTTTTGATGTCACGGGGATGTATATATATATATAGACTGACTCACCAGTTCAGAGCCCAGGCATGTTATTCAAGATCATTTCCAGTTCTTGTCATAATTGTTCAAGCGCCCTGAAAAAGAAATCGAGTTCTTGGGGCGCCCAGGCTGGCTCAGGGGTGGAGCATGTGCCTTCAGCTCCGGGCGGGACGCCAGGGTCCCGGAATCGAGTCCTGCATCGGGCTCGCCACATGGAGCCTGCTTCTCCCTCGGCCTGTCTCTGCCTCTCTCTCTGTGTCTTTCATGAATAAATAAACAAAATCTTAAAAAAAAAAATCAAGTTCTTGGTCACGGTCCTTTGACGTAGTTTTGCATATCACTGCTGATCCTGGGAGTAGCGGACGTTTTATCTGCTGTAAGGCGTCTGGGGTGATGTGATAGGTTTCCGGCCGCCTGTTATCGGCTGGCACCCCTCTCACGTTGCAGCTCCTCTTTCTCTTCTACTCTGGAAGTTGCCACTTCAGTTCCTTTTTCGTGATTGTGTGTGATTGTGTGTGTGTTTGCACACCATTCGGAGGTGACCTATTGTTACCAACGCTCCGTTCTTTTCTGCTAAGAGGGTCAGAAACGTGTCACGTCTCCAAAGAACTAATTGCATCCATTTGTTGGTGATGATAATAAATAGCGCTCCCAGAGAGGAGACGCCGACTGGGAATCCCAGCTGGCGTGGGCTGGGATACCGGAGTCGACACGCCGCGGAGCGTGTGCCCGGGCTCTCCAAACACGCGTATTCCACGCTTCCTTCTTTGGGACCCGGTTGGGGTTATTCGTTTTAACAAGCCCGAGACAAATAAAGTGGGAAAATGCTAAGATACTGTGTTGTAAAAATTAAAATTACAGCGAGCGGTCCCTTTCGGGGAGGGAGGCTGCTGTTTAGCTTTGGGCCTGGACCTCCTGGGCGGGTGAAACGGGCTCTCCGTGCCGTGCACATCCCAAATTGAGACCGTTCTTTACTAAAGGGCTTTGTACAGTGGGTATTAAAAATCAGGAGGAAAAAAAAAGAAGACCACACTATCCAAGATAATGAGAAATGAAGGGATTCTGTGGTTGATGCTGGGTTAGGAATGTGTCTTTCTTCTGGGCTGCTGGTTTTAAATCCTGTGTTTGCTGATTGGGATGGAAATCTGTTTCTGTGTCCTAATGAAACGGTTGGAGCCCATGGGCCAGATCCACACCAGTCTACCAGGATCGGGGACGGGATTCATTACATTTTAATTTTTATTCACAATTATGAACTAATTTTTTTTTTTTACTGAATTATCTGGTTAGGTCATTTAATAATTTAATAATAAACTGAATAACTTAAGAATGACTTACAAAGTCTGTGTAAACAGCATTCCGTGGGGGCTGCTGCAGCTGCAGCCGGCTCGGGCCGGGTTGCGGTGGAGGTGGCAGCGGCGTTCACGGGTCTGGCTTCTCTTCTGGGCGCTTGTCCGGTGCAGAGGGAAACTTGATTCCAGAATCACAGGATGATTCTCCTCGTGTTCTGACCAAATGCGAGCGTAGCTGGGCCTGTGTCAGGAGCTCAGCGAACAGACACAGCCGGGGCGGGGGGGGGGGCGGGGGGCGCATGTGCCAGAGTTCCCTGAGCGCACACTTGCGTGGCCCGGCCGGGCGGGGCCGGTGTGCCCTGCTTTGACACAGGGCCACACTCCTTGACGTTGCCGCTTAGGACATCACACGAGCGTCTACTCTGAACCCTTGCGTTACTCCCTGGTCTCCTTTCTCGCCGAGCCGAAGCCCCCTCCCTGTAAAGATGAAGTTGGCCCGGTCCACCCTGACGGTCTTTCTGAGGAAGTATCAAGAGGTGCTTCTTGGGGAAAAATACGCTTCGTAGGCCATTTTACCTGAAATGAAGACAGAAACGTAAACCGTGTTCTTACTTAACCTCACGGGGAGCTCGAGCGGTCTTTGTGAAGAGACGAGGACATGCGGAGCCTAGGCTTGGGCTGCAGACAGCGCGCTCAGTCAGGCCGGGGTATTCCGTGTGCTGACAGGCGTGCCGACCATCCTCGGAAGGACGTCATGTGTGTTGAAGAGCAGGTGCAAAGCCGCTGTCGTCGGAGGAGAGGAGATGAAATACTCTCGCTGGCCGAGTGCTTCAGAAAGGACGGGTGGCCAGCAGCCCTCAGGGGGCGGGATTTTAGTGCAGCGGGAACGTAAAGCACAAACTTCCATTTTTAACTTGTGGATGACCTTCTTCTGTGCTTCCCGAATCTCTTTGGATGTTTTTCTGAATCCTATTTGCAGGGATTTGTGGGAGGATCTTGAGGTTCTCTGGACTGAACACAGGAGTCTGTCCGTTGAGAAGACCTCCTCCCGAGCGCTGTGCAGCTGGCTAGTGTGTGGGGCCCTGCTCCACGCTCACAGCATCGTCGGGGGAACGAGCCAGCACCCCCCGGCCTGTTCCTCAGCTGTCAGGTGGAGCTGCTAACTCACCCTGTAGCATTGAGGGTCGGTGACGTCATGCCATGACGTCTGCCTGGTAAATACCCAGGTCCACTCTTTCTCTCCCAGGTGTGTCCACTGGGACAGAGCTCCTGGTGCTTCTATCCCCGGCCTTCCCTGCTACTGAGTTTATCCAGGTAGGAGAAGCACGTCTTAGTTAGGCTCTGCTCCAGGTGTACCTGGGTAGCACATCCTAGTTAGGCTCTGCTCCAGGTGTACCTGGGAAGCACGTCCTAGTTAGGCTCTGGCCCAGGTGTACCTGGGCAGCATGTCCCAGTTAGGCTCCACTCCAGGTGTACCTGGGCGGCATGTTCTAGTTAGGCTCTGGCCTAGGTGTACCTGGGCAGCACATCCTAGTTAGGCTCTGCTCTATCTGTACCTGGGTGGCACGTCCTGGTTAGGTTCTGGCCCAGGTGTACCTGGCCAGCACGTCTTAGTTAGGCTCTGGCCCAGGTGTACCTGGGACACACACTGTATGTACCTCACAGTCCTAGCGTGTCTCTGGGCCGCGTTGGGCTTCCAGCTGGAGCTACTCCCGAAGCTACCTGGGGGAGCGGGCTGGATGCCCCCTGAAGCCCAGGACTCCCCCGGCTGTGACACTGGGACAACTTTCTTCTGCTGCACGTGTTCCTCCTTCGGTGTGTGCAGAGATGCTGGGCTGAACCCCCTGTCACCATGCCCCTTCCGCTGATATGTGCACATGGACGTCGCCTGACAAGACCTGCAGGTGGGGTCCCGGGTGCCCAGTGGGGGTCTGAGAGGCCAGGCCACTCGGAGGACTCAGAGCTGTGCTGAGGGCCCCGGGCCCCACCTGCTGAGCACCCTAGGGTGTTGTCCTGCACGGCGACATCGCGGACGTCCTGGGGCGTGTCCTCCACGTTCGCCCGGCCAGTCACCTGGGTTGAGCGCTGTTTGGGTTTGTGATCGTGCATGCCAGCTTTTCCTTGTCAACTTTCACAGGCTGCTTTTATTTTTTATTGTATTTTTTTAAAAGATTCACTTATTTTAGAGCAAGATCACACACAAGCACGAGTGGGAGGCGGATGGAGAATCTCAAGTAGGCTCAGCACTGAGTGGGAGCCCGACATGGGGCTCCATCTCATGACCCCGGGGTCGTGACCTGAGCCTCAAAACCAAGAGTTGGGGGCCTAGCTGTGTGCCCCATACAAGCACCCCTCAAAGCGTCTAGTAAGACAAACACGGGCAGTAGGGTGTTAGGGTACCCCCACCCCAACCCGCACCCTATGGACTTAATGGTGTTGGAGAGGCTACGGCTTCAATCACGTGTAATAACTACTTGAAAGTAACCTGACGCGGGAACCGGGCACGGACCACTGGGTTCTTGAGTGAGCACGATCAGGCTTGGCACGTCCCGTTCTCACTTCCTTCTGCCAACAGAGCGGGCGTCAGAGCCGGTGGGCTTTGTAGCGGATGGTGGCCTCTGAGGAGCTCTGTGGGCCACGGCCGGATGGGATTATCCGGGGTCGTTCAACCTACACTCTTAAAGCCCAGGAAGAGCCTATCCCCTCGCCGGGGTGCAACCTCGTTGCTAACGTGCGACCACGTCCTCCGCGCGGGTCCGGCGCCATCGCATCGCTGTCCTGTCACGGGGAGACCCGCTGTGCGCGTGGCCTGGCTCACGTTGCGCTTCACCCGCGCAACAACCGCCATCCCGCGACCCCGGCGACCGTGAGGGCCGCGCTGCCAGTTGCTGGCTGCCGACCGCGGCGCCCAGGCTTCGGGGGCTTCTCACTTCGTAGGAGAAGGAAGCAGAGTTTGCTTTTCTTTCCCCGCCCGGAGATGGGATAAGCGACTCCGCCGTCCCGCTAGCGAGGGACTTAGTGCTGTTCTCCTAGAATTTCTTCCCTCTTCTCGGAGAGATCTGGCCCTGGACACAGGCAGGAAGTCGCCTTAATTTTTGACTTGGGCTCCTGGTTGGCACACGTCGGGTTCTGGGTGAAACGCACTCCGGGTGGAGGGTGCGTGAGTCACAGGGCTGCTCGGCCTGTGTGAGTCGGGGGGGGGGGGGGGGGGGCGGGTGGCATCGGGGAGCGGAGCTGCGAGCCTGCCGCACACTCGCCCGTGCCCTTGTCGCTTTCATGTTGGTCTTTTTCAGTCTTTAAAAAAGGTTTTCTGAGGAAATGACCTCCTCCCTTTTGAACAGATGAGGACACTGGATTTCAAACAGTTAGAAACTCCCCACTCTCGATAGAGCCTCGGTTTCCTGACTGTTCTCAACCTCCCAGCCGGCGAGGCCACCTTTGGATGGCCTGGGGGCCAGCCTGTGCTCGGGCTCCTTCGGAGACGACGGGCTATGGGGTCTAGGGGGCAGCGTGGGCGCCGTGGGGTGGAGCTTGGGTGCCGTGGGCCCAGGGTATGCGTGGGCCGTCCCAGCTCCAGCGGGACCGCTGCTCCCAGTCCCTTCCCCGTGGTTGTGACGGGGCTGAGGCCTGTGCCATCCGGGAACGTCACATTTAAAATCTAATCTGTCCTCTGGGGTGGGTGCCCGGGCGTCTGTTACTCGGCTCTTCATCTTCGTGTTTGAGACCCGTTTCTTGTGGAAGACAAACAGAAAACGGAGCCCCTCGGGGCCGACGCCCGTGCGCAGCGCCCTCTAGAGTCAGGAGGCTGGGCGGGATGGTTTTATCAGAAATCCTGATCGTTTTGGTCGAGAGACAATGCTTGTTAGTTCTTGTGTTTCTGGGGAAAAGCCTGTAAGTGAGGTGCCGGGGATCGCGTCTGCAGTGTCTGTCCAGGGAAAGGTGGCCTGGCCTGGCTCCGGGCTGGAAGCGGGGTGCCGGTGGCCAGGTTTGCGCAGCCCCCGCGCGTGGGAGGCAGTGGTGCCCGGACCCACGGAGTGAGGTGCACGTCCCGCTCCCCAGCTCCCGGTGGAGGTGGGGCGGGGAGGCCCACAGCTCGGACCTGCTTCTCTCTGGTTCCCGGGAGCTGCAGTCTCGTCAGTGGGAATGGATGGCACAAGTCGGACTCTTAAGTCAGATGTTGCAAATAGACCTTTTTTTTTCTTAAATTTTAACGCGGATGGTCTCTGTCTTGGAGGATGCTTCTGTGTGTTTCTCGGCAGCCCTCTGCTCGCTGTGCGCTATTACTTTTTGAGCACGTGGGACCCAAGGTACAGGTGTCCCTGCAAGAGGAAAACCTGCTCGAAGAGCGTGCCCAGGCCACGTGCCTGCTGCCGGGCCCGTACCTGCTTTGCCCTGGGCGCTCTTCCCACCGCGGCTCGGCCGCCTGCCGCGCACCTTCCTGCCTCCCCACTTGAGGCCAACCGTCTTGAAGTAGGTTGATCAAGTCCAAAGTAGGAAGTAGGATGTTAAAAAAGATGCCAACTTTCATGGTGAATGTGAATTTTTTTTTTTAAACCTAGTTCCATGTATCCCATTTTTTCCACCTGATGTAACAACGACCAGCTGTTACTGGTACAGAGTTCTTCGAAGGGTATTTTAGGAATCTAGCCTCTAACATCCTTTATTTTCATAACTATAATCTGCTTAATAAAGTTGTCAGGATGTGGCTTTCTTTTGTCATCCTATTTTTAGTTTCAGATCCTTGAGAGGAAGCTATTTAGTGGTTACTCATGATCGTGAAGACAATCTAGTGATTAGAGAAGCGTGTTAGGGCAGATCTTTTTTTTTTTTCCAAAGTGAAGCGTGGTTGACGTACAAGGTTTATATTAGTTTCAGGTGTATGCAGTGGTCTGCCAACCGCACGCGTCACGGCACGCTCTCCATCGTCACGGTCATCACCGTCTGTCCCCAGAGTCCCTGCAGTGGTCCCGGCTGTGTTTTGTGCTGCTCCTCTCAGCTCTGTCACTTGTTTGGATGCCTATACGTCTCCATCTCTTCACCTGCCCTCCCCCGGCCCCCTCCCTCCGAAGACAACCAGTGTGCTCTGGGTATTTGTTCATCTGGGGTATTTTTGTTTTGTTTTGTTTTTTACCTCCCACCTATAAGTGAAATCAGAACAAATCTTACAGCTTCCTTTGTGTGTAAATAAAGTCTTAATCCAGGCCAACGTTGGCAGGGATGACTGAGACGGGTGCGGTCTTCGTGCGACACTGGCCGTCCCGCGATGTCGTCTCAGATTCTCTAGAACCTCTCGATAGTTGTTGCTCCCCCCGTTGCCTGGTTATTCCTGTTTGCATCAGAATTTTGAATCCGTGTGTTGGAGATGGCGATGCCGCAGGCGTGTGGGCCTTTTGCTAGAATACGGGCCGTGCAAGTACTGTGGACGGTATGACCTCCTGTTTCCTCAGCCAGAAAGCCCGTGGCTCTTCGTAAATGAAGATAAATGCTCCCGTAGCAGGGACCCTCGAAGACTTGTTAAATAAATCCCAGAATAAAGACGGGTTTACGCACCATGTGCCGACTGTGGACTCGTCCTGTGACTGCTCCACTGCTCCTGGAAGCCCCATGACTAGTGCAAGCAGAAAACACAGAGACCCATCTTGTCTTCGGGTCACTTGTGCACGTTTATGATCGCATCTGTCCTGCAAGCGATGAAAGCCACTCCATCTCGGTCTCGCTGGGGCCCTGGTGATCAAAATTGAGGGGAAGCATGATCGTTTTCCACTTTAAGTATCTTAAATCTAAAGTTGCCCCTGAGCTGCACAATAACCTAATCTTAAACATATGATTTGACTTTCAGTAGATTATATTAATTTGGTTAGTCTGGCTGAGTCATTATGCTGCATTGTGAATTGATTTTTCTTCTCTTTCGATTTATCTTCCTAGTGGGGTGTTTCCAGGAGATCACCTGTAGGCTCAGATGAAAGTGCGAATGCTGTTGCTTATAATTTGGGCTGACCGGGTCTGCGAGGTGACCAGAGGCCCGGGTTGAATTTTCATTTGGGACTTTGTTGTAAGTTCTCCTGAGGTGCTCTCTGCCTCGCGTGCTCACGTCTCCCTCCTCCTTCAGTCTTCGTTTTGGCCCCTAGCCCCCATACGGCGTGTGTGTGGGGATCCTGACTGCCTGGATCCTTGATAACCTTTGGAAAGGGCGTCTTTGGAGCAAGCACCTGTGAACAAACTTCCACTTGCTTAAGCCTCACCGGTCTTGTTGATTGTGTGGAAAATTGTAATCCTCCTTCTACGGGCTCTTGGCTGACCTCTGCGGCACCAGTTGACACCCCATGCCGGCCCGTGTGTCCTTGGGCCCTGTGAGCCTGTGGCGGCACACAGCTCAGTAGTTCTACAAATGAGGAATCGCATGTTGCTGCAGCTGGGACCCCGGGGTGCAGGGACACCTGGCTCCAGGGACCGCAAGCTGCAGGTTTGGCCACTCACTACCCACAGAATCCAAGGCAGATGAGTGGTGGTGAAACCAGGGGAGTTTGTCTCCCGGAGGCCACCACTGGGAAGACTGGGGAGGGTGTCCCAGAGACAGTCCTCAAAGTGCTGGAAATACTTGCAAGTTTACGTAAGGAACGTGTGGCCCAAAGGTGGGCAAGTGCGTGTGGATGGGCGTCTCGCCCGCCCAGGACCGCTCTTTCTGCTCCGGGCGTAGTTTCGATTCCCTGCAGGGATGCTTTGCCCGCAGGGCCTCCCTCCTGAGGCCGGAAAGCAGCTGGAAAGAACTGACCCGGCAAGTCCGAGGTCAGATCGGAGGCCACGGAGCCGTCACCCGGCCCTGGGGTGTGGGCCCTGGGGTGCTCCGGGGCATGCTGCGGCCCTGAGCTCTGCGGAGCGCCTCGGGCTGTCACAGCGGCTCCAGGGGCAGCCGAGGAAGCCGTCCTCTGACGTTGGCCTGGGGGCCAGATGCCTTGACGGGACGAAGGCTCTCGTCGCACGCTGGAGATTTCTGTGGCTCCTGAGGGGGCTGGTGCCCTTTTAAGGGGCAAATGGGCTCACGGAAACAGATTTCTGAAGAGGTGGCTAGCGGGCTCCCACGTAGTTTACCCCCAGGTGGGGAGGACTCACAGATGGGCGGGCAAGCCCTGCCCGAGCTGCGCATGCCCGCATCTGTCCACGTGCGTCCTGTGAGAACATCCCCAGGGGAGCACAGGCTCGGGTGAGGTGCCACCTGCTTTTGAACGCGCCTGCTCCTTGAGCCCTCCCGGAGGCGGGGGCGGCCGGGGAGTGGTGGCAGCCGCTTTGGTGTCGCCTGCGGCGGGCCTGTGCTCTGCCCCGCGCACCTCCCCGACGGCAGCAGTCCCGGGATCCGCTCGCGTGCTGCTGTCCTCCGGGAGCTGGAGGCCGCTGTCGCTCCAGCTGGCATGTGCCCGGTCCCCGGGGCGTGTGTGCCTCGGTGAGCACGTGGGCCTCCTGCCTTGCCGCGGCCTGCACGGCAGCAGGGCCCAAGGAGAGCCCTTGTGTGGCCTAGGTCACAGATCCCGCGGCTCGCTTCCTGTGCTAGGAGACGCATGTTTACGTGTTCCGCTTCACGTTTTCTGGGTCAGGAGGAGAGTGCGCGTGTTGCTGTCGCTGTCGGTGCCGAGTGCGGGCGGAGAGTCTGCAGCCCTCCTGCAGCTCGGGGCCGCATTTTGGGTGAGGTGGCTGCTGTCCCCTTGTGAGTCAGGACCCAGCTGTGGGGGGTGACGTGCAGGGTCCGTGGGGTCCTGACACCTGAGGCATCACACTGTGCACTTGGTATGTAAATATTTCCAAGTTTGTAGAATGGAAAAGGGTGGTGAGTAGCCTGGACGTCTGTCCTTTCCCAGTTGGAGAGGCCGCCGAAGCGTCCCAGGGAGGCCCACCTGCCCCCTCTAGGCCTGCCCTGGCCCCTCTCCCTGGAGGCCGCGGCCTGCAGCGCCCGGGGCTTGCTCGCCCTCCAGGACGGCACCGTGCCGGGGTCTCTAATCCATGTGCTCGTCGGCTGAGACGAGTAAGGCTGGAGCCCCTGCAAGTGCTGGTTGCCCCTTCGCAGCCCAGGCCTCTGCCCAGCCCACGCCGTTCCTGGGAAGACCTGTCCTGCTTGCAGACATAATGCACATCGCCGTCCCCTCTTGTAAATGACCTGAGAGCCGCTGCTGGAGGTCCCGGGGTGGGGGGCGTTCATGCCGAGGGTGTTATTGACCCTTTTCTCTTGGCACATTTCCATATGTATCTTTAACTAAAGTACTTCTGTGTCCCAGTAGAAAGAAAATTCTGATTTAGGGCCTTGAAGCCTTTGAAATGGTACTGAAAATGTTGGAAGCATAAAGCACGATAGTCAGTCGTTACAGACAAATCAGTTTTTACTCCAGCGGAAGCGTGTTTCCTTGTCTCCCATCTGGAGGAAGGTGCCCGGGGGCTCCTGCTGCCCCTCCACCCTCGGGTGGCCTGGCTGTGGCCAGGCTCCTCCACGGAGGCACTTTCACCTGGCCTCCGGCGGCCCAGGGTCCTTCCTGCACCTGTCGGAAGCCAGCTCGGTCGGAGCTGCCCTTGCCCTTGAACCTTTGAACAGGTGTGGGCCGGTCCTTGGGCCACCATGGGGACCTCCTGAACTGTTTTATGGCAGGAGCCTGGCCGTTGGGTGCAGTCCTTGGGAGGCCTGCTCCCGGTCGTTCACCCCGGCCCAGGGGTGAGGCCAGGGTGCGGCTCCCCCAGTGGCTGCGTGCCGCCCAGCCCTCAGACCAGTGGCTCCTGCCCTGGTGTCTTCCCAGCAAAGAAGTGTGCGTCTGGCTCAGTCCTGCCGGCCGGGGGCCCGGCTGCCAGGGGCCTGGGGAGGACGCTGCCCTGCGCATGGCTTCAGTCCTCCAGGAGCCGCCAAGGGAAACCGTGTCTGTAGAAGTTTGAAGAAAACTGACGTTCAGACCTCTGTTGGCTGGAACTTTCTGATTTCACATTCCCTCCCCCCCCCCCGCCCCCCAGGAGAAGGGACCCGGGGGTGGTTGCTGCGCCGTCCCAGCCCCGTGTTGTCCCAGCCCCATGCCCGGCCCTGAACCTACCCCTCCTGGCATCCCCCAGCCACGGGCCCTCCTGCCTAGGGTCGGGCACGGTGACAGGAGACCTGGGTTTCCTCCCGACCGTTTACTGGGGTCGCAGGTGCCGGTCAGGGTCAGGGCAGCGAGGGCCCAGGTGTCCCGGCACTAGATCCTGTAGGAGACCAGCCCGCTCCCGGTGTCCTAATCTCCTACTTTTCACCTCGTTCCCATGATGGGCTCTTTCCTGGGCAGCATCGAGGCCCTTGCTGGGGGGTCGGCTCTGTGTGGGAAGCTCACAGCCCCGCGGGGGGGGCGGGCGGCGGGAGCCAGCCGGGTGCCTCAGGCCCGGTCACGGGACTTGAGGGAGGCTCTATGGGCGTCTCGTTAAAGAAAACCCAGCCCTGCAGAACAGCTCTGTAGGTTCTTGCTTGGAAAGCTGACTTCTAGGGTTTATTTAGTGTGTAAGTGAATTTTTCCCCATTTTTGCCAACTAGATATCATCACTGGGCTTGTAGGATTAAAAGTCTTTAAATTGCGTATTTTCCCCTTTCCCTTTTGGTGAAAAAGGTGCCCTTTCATTGTACAATGAAGTTAATGAAACGTCACAAGTCTGTAACCTTCAAACAGTTAAAATGCGTACGTACTTCGTCCTACAAAGCAAAACGGAACAGTAAAGGGTGAGAGGATCCACAGGTGCAGAGTGTGAGGGTTATTTTCTGTAGAATCGGTGAAACTTGACGACTTGAAACTGTGTTCCCATCCGGATGGTCCACGCGCAGCACGGTCTGTTCTCAGCAGCCGGGGCGAGGATCGGGCGCTGGGGGGATGATGGGGTTTCCCAGGCCTAATTCAGCAGATGTTTCCTTATTAGTTGATGATAATGAAAACGTTTTTAATATACTTTTTGGATTTTATTAGATATTCCTTTAGGAGTCTGCGAATTGCCTCGACTTCTTCGCTGCTATGAGTTGTGTGTTGAATTGGGAGCTGTAATTCCTTCTGCCCTGATGTTTATTAAAAAGCTTCCTATATGTTTTCAGATGTCTATTTGGCATAGTTTTAAATGCTTCATGTATTAAGTCTTTAAAACCTCACAGGTAAGGCAGCCCGGGTGGCTCAGCGGTTTAGTGCCGCCTTCAGCCCAGAGCGTGATCCTGGAGACCTGGGATCGAGTCGCATGTCAGGCTCCCTGCATGGTGCCTGCTTCTCCCTCTGCTTGTGTTTCAGCCTCTCTCTCTCTCTCTGTGTGTGTCTCTCTTGAATAAATACATAAAATCTTAAAAATCCTCAGAGATACTTTAGAATGCAAATATTTTACAAGTAAAAAAAATATAAAGTTAAGAATATAAAAGGATATAAGAAATGTGACATAGATCCGTAATTCATTTGTAATCTTAAAAACTCTAACGTTATATTTGTAAGTTTTACTTCTCCACGGTGTCTTAACATCTATCCACAGGTGACACAATGATCCAGCGATGTTGACACTGGCTAGTGTCATGTATATCATTTTATCGGGTGGTCCCTTAACCACAGGAAATAAGTAGGGTTAGAAATTAAACCAGCCCAGGGTTCGAGGTTAAATGTCTTGCCCACGTCTCGTGGGTGGTAAGCGTGGCCAGGGCTCACCTCGAGGGCTGCCGACTGGGTAGTTTGTAGTCAGGAGTTCACAGAACGTCGCTGGATTTCCCCAAACTGTTCTCTTCTCCCACCTGGAGGAAAACAAAATCGCTCGGTCGTTCTCTTGTGTCATAGAGGCCTGCCCGCTGCAGAAGGCCTCATACTTTGCAGAAAAGACAGATGTCTACACGTCACGATTGACTGAACGAGGTTGAAAACACAAATGTGATGCTTTGTTTTGGCTGGAAGTCCTCTCGGCCAAGGGTGTGAAGATGCTCTCCGGCCTGTGGCTGCCGTTTCAGTTCCTTGATGGTTTCCTCTGCTCTGCAGAAACTCTTTGATGTCTTCCTAATTGTTTAGTTTTGCTTTTGTTGCCTCTGGGATGGGTGTCTTGTCCAAGAAATCCTTGCCAAGGCCGGCGTCCAGGATCTTTCCCCTGGTTTCTTCGAGGAGCTTCACTGTTTCAGATCCTGTGATTTTGTGTGTGGCACAGGTCAGGCCCAGCGTCCTCCTGCAGGTGGTTGTCCACGTGCGCTAAGTACCTGTTGGAGAGCCCCATCCTTCCCCACTGTTCTTGTGCAACTCTGTAGCTAAACACAGGAGCCAGTTAAAAAAATGGGCAAAGGGCCTGCATAGACCTTTCCTCAGACAACCTACGGACGGCCAGCAGGGCCACGAGAGGACGCTCAGTGTCACCAGGGAGACACAAATCCAAGCCACAGTTAGCTACCACCCCACGCCTGAGAGGGGCGAGACTCCACGGGTGTCGGCAGGGCTGTGGAGAAAGGGGAGCCCTGGCACGGTGGGTTTGGTGCCCTGCCGGGGAGGTAGCCGGGCCTCCTGCTGGCACGTACATCTCCAGCTGGCCAGGCCTGCGTTTCTGCATAGCTTTGTTTTCCAGACGTGACAGCCCTTGTGACGTGTGGACCCTGAAGTGTTTGCATAGCTCTGCTGGCACAGGGGCCGCGTGCCTCTCCATCTGTGTACCCACGGGCATGCTCACCTTCCTGCCGCCCCTGGAGGGAGGGTCTGTGATGCACCCCAGACACCTTTAGTTAGGGAGCTGTTTGCCCCGTTCCTGCTCTGTGCTCTGGGGAGGGGGGAGGGGAGGGGAGGGACCCACAGGGGCCTGTGGGGTGTGTGCTCTGGAACCCTTCTGGTCTGTCCAGCTCACTCATCAGCTGAGTTCCTTTCTTTGGCCGAAGTTTATTTAAGCTGTGATTCAAAAGCTGGATGTGGGAGTAGAGCAAAACCTCAGCCCTGCTCTGCGTGGGGGGCTCCCCTGGGACGCTTCCCACCTGCACTGCGCGTGCGTCCTGGAGGGGCTGGGTGCTCAGAAGGCTCCCCCCGGGCAGGAGGCACCCCCTACCCCCTGGCTGCTCAAGAGGTTCAAGTAGGACCCTGAGGGTGGTGGCCGCAGCCCTACCCCCGAGCTCAGCTCTCCTGCCTACGCTGAGCTCGCGGCCTGCGGAGTCACGGACAGCGTAGAGTCCTAGGTTTTCATGATTTTCTCTTATTTAAAAGCACTTTTTTTTTTAACTAAAATAAATTTTTCTACGTCTAGTCTTTGCCAAGCATTCTGCTTTTCACGGAATTGGTTTCTCTTTATGGAGTTGTATTTTATCAGTTAAGTAATCTGCAACCGGTACAACTGGGTACAAACTGCTTTAGGAAGAGACACACCTGCTGCGTGAGGAGCGTGCAGCTCAGCCAGGTGGCGGCCGGCCCCCCAGGCCCAGTGCGCCCCCGCCCCAGGCCACCTGTGCAGGTGCGCGTCTGCCCTGCCCTGCTGCGGGCCTCTGCGCGGGGAGGGGGGGGCAGCTGCTGGGAGCCCTGCGGCCAGTCTGCAGTGTGGCTCCTCCGTTTCTGCCCCCTCCCGCCCGCGGCGTGGATGGGGGGTCACGCCGTGCCTGGCGCCAGGCTCGCCCAGCGGCCGAGCGCCCTGGACCCCGCGTCCCGCCTGGGGTTGGGCGGTGCCTCTCCTCGGGGACCCATTAGGGCAACATGCGAGCTGCTGGGGGCGGGGCCTCTAGGCGGTGCGGGACCTGGGGTGTGGGCGGAGCCTCTGGTGGGCGTGGCCTCTATATGTGGGCGGAGCCTCGAGACAGGGCGGGGCCTCTGGGTGTGGGCGGGGCCTCGGGCCCACTCAGGTCCTCTGGAGCCGAGCTCTCCTACTACTGTGACGGCGATCGCCAGTGTTCACGGGGTGAGCGTCGTTGAAGAAAAAGGTTTTGAAGAGCTTCGGGATAGAGCTGTGTTCTAATTCCGGGGCTTTGCCTGAAATGCCACTTTTATTTTTGGTTAGGTGTTTTTTTTTTTTTTTTTTTAATATATATATATTTTAGCACTTCTGCCACAGTGTTCCACATGCTGTATTTCTGTGATGTGTTAGCTGTGCAGACGTTTAAAATTAGATTCCTAGAAATCAGGTTACGGGAGCGCCGGCAGCACCACATAGGTCCTGTTTCGCCACCTGTGTCCACAGCTCACGGTCCCGGAGCCTCCTCGTGAGGCAGGTGCGGGTGTGCAAGTGCAGCCTCCTGGCTCTGCTGTGCGGGTGCCGGCTGGTGACCAGGGACGTGGCCATGCCGCCAGGGACATGAGGGGTGCGCGGCTCCCTAGGGCCCTCCTGGTGCTGCTGCCCTCCCCGGCCCAGCCCCTGGTGCTGCTGCCTGGCCCGGTCCGGCCCGGCCCGGCCCAGGTCCTGGTGCTGCTGCCCTCCCCGGCCCGGGTCCTGGTGCTGCTGCCCTCCTCCTCAAGGCACTTCCTGGCCTTCGACCTGGCAGGACGGCTGGCTTCCTGGGACATGGGCGCAGCGTAGTCCCTTGGTGTCGGGAGGACACGCTCGGAGGAGACATGGGCCGCACATGGAGGCCCAGGCAGGGCTGTGGCGCGGTGGCCTCCCCCGACTGCTGTGGCCTGGCCGCGGGAGAAGGGTGCACCCTGCCTGCAGCCCAGGCTATCCACGGGTCCAAGTGCCGCGTGTCCCCTGAGCACTGCCGCGTGGAAAGGGGTCGCCTTGACTTCAGGGAGGTTCATGGGGGAGGTTGTGCCCATCCTGGTGGAGTGGGTGACTGGGGCTGCTCTGGGAGCGTGCACAGCTGTCGTGATTCTCCCCCCTGGCCCCCGTGACCCAGGTTGTCAGTGTAAGCGCCTGGTCTGCTTGCGGGAGTGTGCGTGCGATCCCCGGTCACCCGCACAACTGACGGGGTGGCGTCCCACTTTCCTCCCGGCACAGTACCTGCAGGGCCGCCCCCCCAAGGCAGAGAGGTGGTCCGCGGGCCGGCGCTCGGCGCACCCATCCTCAGCCCGAGGACGCCCTGGCTGCGGCGGAGGCGCTGCTGTGCACCCAGGGGGCAGGGGTCTTCTCCGTCACTGTTCTTGTTCCCTTTGTAAACCCCCAGGGGCACTGCTGGGTCAGTTCCTGGGGACCTGCACAGCGTTCCCCACAGTGGCTGCACCTGCCTGCGCCCCGCCAGCAGGCACCAGCGCTCCTGGTCTCCGTGCCCTCGCCACACCCGTTTCCTGTGTTGACCGTGAGGCCGTAGCCCATTGGGCTTCCCTGTGCGTTTCCCCAACACCGAGTGATGCTGAGCATCATCTTGGGCCTGTCCGTCTGCGCGTTGTCTTTGGAAAAAGCGTCCGTGCGGGTCCTCTGCCCGGCGCTCAGTCACGCGCTTGTGTGCGGTGAGCCGTAGGAGCTCTTCAGAGGGTCCGACGTCAGCCCCTCATCCAAGGTCTCCGCTCCCCTTCACGAGGCTGCCTTTTTGTTTTGTTGATTGTTTCCTTTGCTGTGCAAAAGCTTATTTTGGGGGCATTCCTGGTAGTTTATTTTGGCTTTTGTGTCCTTTGTCTGAGAAAACCTATGTAGAAAAATGCTAAGGCCAGTCCCGAGATGAGCGCCCGTGTTTTCTTTCAGGACTTTCATGCTTTCAAGCCTCACATTCAGGTCTTTCATCCATTTTGAGTTTATCTCTGTTGTTGGTGTAAGGGAGCAGTCCAGTTTCATTCTTTTTGCATGTGGCTGTCCAGATTTCCAGCACTCTTTGTTGAAGACACAGTCCTTTCCCCCGTTGGATATTCTTGCCTCCTTGTCGTGGATTAATTGGCCATAGGCGCGTGAGTTTATTTCTGGGTTCTCTGTTCCATTGGTCTGTGTGTCGGTTTCATGCCAGGGTCACACTGTTTTTGTCACTATAGATTTGTGGTCTAACCTGAAATTTGGCATTGTGAGATCTCTAGCTTTGTTGTTCTTAAGGTTGGTTTTTCTGATTCCATATAAATTTTAGGATTGCTTGTTCCAGTTCTATGAAAGATGCTGTTTGTGTTTTGATAGGGATTGCACTAAGGGTGTAGATGGCCTTAGGTGGTGTGGACATTCTGACAGTATTTGCTCTTCCAAACCGTGAGCGTGGAATGTCTTTCCAGGTGCTCAGAGTACAGATCTTTCACTTCTTTTTTTAGGTTTATTCCTAGGTATCTTACTGTTTTTGGTGCAGTTGTAAATGGGGTTATTGTCACTCTCTGTTATTGTGTTTTTAGGTATAGAAATGCAACATATTTCCATATATTTCATTATCCTGCAACCTTACTGAATTTATTCTGGTTGATTTTTGGTGGAGTTTATTATTTTCTACATATAGGATCACATCATCTGCAAGTAGTGAGTTTTACTTCTTCCTCGCAGATTTGGATGCCTTTTATTTCTTTCGTGTGATTGCTGAGGCTAGGACTTCCAGTGCTCTGAATTCCAGTGGTGGAGTGGAATCCTTGTCTTGTTCTGATCTTAGAGGAAAAGCTCTGTTTTCCCCACTGAGGATATTAACTGTCGGTTTTTCATAGGTGACCTTTATTACACTGAGGTGTGTTCCCTCTAAAACTACTTTGAGAGTTTTTTGATGAATTGCTGTTGTACTCTGTCAAATGCCTTTTCTGCATCTTATATGGTTTTCATTCTTGTTAATGTTCTATATCCATTGATTCCGAATATTGAAACACCCTTGCATCCCTGAGGTAAGCCTATTTGGTCATCGTGAATGATTTTTTTTTATTGTTGAATTTGGTTTGCTAGTATTTTGAGGATTTTTCCATCTGTGTTCAAGGATATTGGCCTATAGTTCTATTTTTTTCTAGTGTCTTTATTTGGCTTTGGTATTAGGGTAATGTTGGCCTCATGCAGTAAACTTAAAAGTCTTTCTTTGGAGTAGTTTGTGAAGAACAGGTATTAACTCTTCATCGGTAGACATCTGTGAAGCCATCTGGTTTTGGACTTTTGTTTGTTGGGAGTTTTTTGATTACTGATTTAATTTCTTTGTGTTCAAATTTTTTATTCCTTCCTGATTTTCTTTTGGAAGATTGCTTCTAGGAGTTTATTTCTTCTAGTTTGTCTGGTTTGTGTGTTCTGACTTTTCATAATCTCTTAGAATCCTTTTATTTTTGTGGTGTCTGTTATTTCTCTTATTTTTTTATTCTAGAGAAGGTGGGAGGGGCAGAAGAGGGAAAGGGAGAGTACTTAGCAGGTTCCATGCTTTTGCCCCTAAAACTGCTTTTGCTGTGTCCCTAAGGTTTTAGACCATTGTTCCGATTTTCATCTGTCTCTGTGTGTTTTTTGGTTTCTTTGAATTCTTGACTGACTCACTCATCATTTAATAGCATGTTGTTGAGCCTCTGTGTGTTCTTTACAGATTTTTTTCTTGTGATTTTTAGTTTCATACTATTGTGGTCAGAGAAGATGCCTGACATGATTTCAGTCTTCCTGAATTTATTGACACTTTTGTGGCTGAGCATGTGCTCTGTCTTGGAGAATGTTCCATGTGAACTTGAAACAGAATATGTATTCTGTTTTTATTTATTGGGCTGGGGAGAGGGCGGGAGAGAGAGAGACAGAGAAAGAGAAGGGTGAGGCGGGCAGAGGGAGAGAGAATCCTAAGCAGACTCAGTGCTGAGTGTGGATCCCGATGTGGGGCTCGATCTCATGACCCCGAGATCACGGCCTGAGCTGAAGTAACCGCCTGAGGCACCCGGTTGCCCCTGTGTTCCGTGTCTGGATGGCATGTCCTCCATATCTGTTAGGTCTGCTGGTCTACTTGTCACTCAGGGCCACTGTGTCTGTCAGCTTCTTGTCTGGATGATCTGTCCATCGATGTGAGTGGCTGTTAGAGTCTCCGACCGTTACTGTGTTACTGTCGCTTTCTCCCGCTCTGTGTTAGTGTTCAGGGGCTCCCGTGCTGGGTGCAGGGGTGTAGATGTTTACAATGGCTGCGGCCTCCTCTTGGATTGATCCATTATCGTTAAGTCCTGCCCTTCTCTGTCTCTTGTTCTAGCCTTTGTCTGAAGTCTGTCTTGTCTGCCAGGAGTCCTCATGTCCTGCCCCCCCTCCCGGTGGCTTGGAGTGCTCCCGCCGCTGTGCTCGGTCCGCGTGTCCCCGTCCCAGGGGCGTCTCGGGGCCAGCGGGCAGGTGGGTCCTACCTATTTTATCCATTCGGTCACCCTGTTCCTTCTAAGGAGCACGTAGTCCATTCCCGCTCAAGTCCAGGTAACTGCCTTTTGTGGCCTCCCGTTCCTTGTTCCCCAGCGTCGACCGCATCCGCCTACCTCCCGGTGTTTGGTCTTGGTCCTCTGCGGCGGGGGCGCCTCTCCGGGTCCTTGCCCGCGGCCCCCGGCAGCGCTGCCCAGGGCGGGGGCCCCCTCCGGAGCCCGGGGGCGCCCGGGGGTCCGTGCCTGGCGTCGTGGGCGTCGTGGGTGTCGGGGCAGGTAGGTCCGCGCCGCCTTGCTGTGGCTCCGGTGCCGCCCCCGACCCGCGCCCGAGCGCCGCGGGGAGGCGGGTTCACGGCGGGGGGGGGGGGGGGGGGGGGGGGTCCGGGGTACGCGAAGCCACGGCTGTCGGCGGCTCCTCCTGCCTCCTGCGGCCGCCTGGGCCCGAGGGCAGCTGCCGTGCGGGCGGGCTCCGGGTGCGGGGCTCCGGGTGCGCCCCGTGCTGTGCCGCTGTGCCGGCCGCGGGGGAGCCCCGGGGGCGGGGGGGGGGCGGGGGGGCGGAGGGAGAATCGGGGCTTGGGCCGCAGCGGGGCGGGGCGGGGCTGTGCGGGGCTGTGCGGGGCTGTGCGGGGCGGGGCGGGGCGGGGCGGGGCGGCGCTCCCGCAGGCCGGGTCGCGGGCTCCAGGCCCCAGGCCCGGGCTCCTGTCCACGGAGGGACCTGCCACGTCGGCCCCCGGGGGCGGTGAGCCCCGCTGGGAGGAGGGCGCTCCCGCCCGGGGCTGCCCTGGGCCCGCCCATGTGGAGGCTGCGGGTTGCGTCCTGTCCACGGCCTCCCCCTGCCCCCGCAGCCCCGCAGCCTGCTCCGCCCCCTCCCCCCAGCAGGGCTCTGCCCCCGCCCCCATCCCCGCAGCCGCCCCCCCCACCCCGCCGCTGCGCACCACGGCCCTGACCTGGGCACTGCTCTCGGCGGCCCGGGGATGCGGGGCCTGTGGCTGGGGGGACGGCGGGCGCCAGGCGGCTCCCCGGGCTGCGTCCCTCCCACCAGCTGCCTCGCGCCCCGCACCCCGTGCACACCTGGTGCGGAGCCTCCCTTTACATCCAGCCGCAGTGTCCTCACTGTATTACCACTGTTCCTAATATAAAACCCCCGGCTATGTCTCAGCATCAGACCCCTTCACTTGTAGGATCCGTACTAACCACAGCAGTCCTATTACCGCTGTCATTGCCCGTGCTAGCTGCTGGGATTACCCCCCCCCCCCCCGTGCACACCTCGTGCACCCCCCCCCCTGCACACCTCGTGCCCCGTGCACGCCTGCAGCTGCTGTGAACCGCCGTCACACTAACGGTGAGTCGCATCGCCCTGGGCCTGCTGCTTAGAGGAATGACGATGCTTCTCTGCACTCAGTTTGATTTTTCTGTCGGAAAGTTGATCTAAAACAGGGTATTCCTTGGCAGGTGACTTGAGATTTTGGGTTAAACGGGAGTCAGGGTCCCCTTCTGGCGCTCAGCGTGGCGGCAGTAGTCAGGAAAACCCAGGCAACACCTGCCTGCCGCATTCCGACTTACCACAAATGCGTGGCATTGGGTAGACCATGACAAAACCCCAAATCGGAAAATTATTGGGAGATGTGAGAAAAGGAAAGTCGGTGCTGGCGTTTTGCTTTAAGGGACTTACGTTTTATTTACACTTAGTTCTCTTTTTCAATAAGAAAATCATTTCCTTATGATCAGATATGAACTCCATTTCGTGAATAGAAGTAACATAGTCCGCATGTATATGATTAGGATAAATGAACTAGTCAGTTGCTATTGGATCTGTGGTATTTGCTGAGCTTTTTCCTCTGTCCCTCCCCACTTCCCCCACTCCTATGGCTCATGTTCGAATTTGCTTGTGAAAAAGCTAATATTCGTACACGTTAACAGGGTGGTTTTCAACCCCAGGGATACGATGTCCTTCCAGCGATGCAAATTCTCAACTGAGAGGGTCTGTGTGAAGGTTGCAAGAAAAAATGTTTTTAAATTGTTTCCCCACGTGTGCCCCCACCTCAAGAATCAGATTTCATTAATTTCCAATTTAAAGTAATTTCACCTTCTAAAAATGATTTCTCTAAAACTCTGTGTTTCATATTTTTCAACAGCTTGGCTTAAATAGGATAAATGTAAAATTAATTGTTCTAGCAACTGCTGTGAAAGTATGGGTTATAACCAAGTATCATAAAGTAGGTGCTCTTGTCACAAGGGCGACCATTTGTCACATCCGTGTGTACATGGTGCGCCCCGCACCCTTTCTGTCGGGCCTACCGGTGGCGGCGTATGGCCGCGCTGTGTTGGGGTCGTGGGGGCCTGTGCTCGGTGCTCAGGCAGGGAAGCCGGAACCGAGGTGGTGGACATGGTCCCAGGTGAGCAGGGAGGAGCCCGCGGGTAGGGGTGTTTGCTGGAGTGGAGGGGCGTCCTGTAGCTGCTGCGGGTTGCCTCTCCAGGGCACATCCCTTTCAGCACAAGGTGAATTCTCCGTGGTGTAAAAAGTAACTGCTCTGGGCCACTTCCTAGGGCAAAGAAGACCCCACTTGATTTAAAAACCCAAATCAATGCTGGGTGGGGAGCATGTTGAGGGAGCGTATGTGCTCCTGAGGGACAGGGCCCCTCAGTGGTGCGGCTTTTACACTTTAGAAGAACACGTAGGAGAGCCATGTACGTTTGCTACACGTAGGAGGTGGGGGGCCGGTCCCATCTGACGGCGCCACAACCGCCGGGCAGGTGAGGGCGGCTTATAAGGCACATCCGCTGTTTTCATGGTGGAAGATTGAGATTTGTTCCAAAATCATAGCCCCTCCCCCATCAGGCCCTTAACGACTTACAGGTGTCCCGGCCTCTTCGTCGCCTTGGAATATAAACCGGTGTAGGTAGTAAGCGTGTCCTCCTCGGTTCTGAGAGCAAAGGTGCAGAGCTCGGAGCCCGACCCTCACCACCCCCCCGCCGTGGTGCCCAGGGGAACCCTGACACCCCCCCTCCCAGCCCAGGCTTTGCTTCTGCCGCCTCTAGACCCATCCTCACCTTGCACAGCGGCTGTCCCGACACCCGGCTCTGCCCGTCCCCCGGGCGCCCCTCAGGCCTGCTGGGTGCGGGCGTGGCTGAAGGCGAGGTGGCCTGTGCTTCCTCGCCTGGCCCGTGCCACCTGTCGCCCCCGTCACTGCCTCACTCCCTCTTGTGCAGACCCCTTCGTCCCGCGGAACATTCCACGACTTCTTTCTCCCTAATGTGAAGGCGGGATGACGTAATAAAGCAAAGGCGCCCACCGGCAGTTCGTTTAAAAACTGGAAGAAGCGACAAACATTGGTAGATGTGAGGTTGGGAAGCCGCCGGAATTCAGGAGCATCGTCTTTGGTGCTGTGCGTGGGGAGCCCCAACGGCGGGGTGGCTTCCACCGCGGCCTCTGAGCCTCCTGCACATGGGAACAATCGGCTGTGCTCCTGCCCATGCGGGATTCCAACCTGCTGGCCGCTGATCCCAACCATAAGCTGGTTTGGGAGGCCTGCTGTCCACGCCACTGCGAGCTGTCCCGGGCCTGGGGTCGCAGCCGCTGGCTCTCCACGCTCAAGCCAGCGGGTCACGCTCCTCTCTAATTAGCCTCTGGAGCAGCAGCTGCCGGGTGGGGCTGAGGGGCTGGTCGGCTGGCTGTGAGGTATAGACGTGTGCCTGCGGGGGGGTGTGGCAGGTGCTGGAAGCCCGGCTTGGCTGATATGCCCTCAGGGACCTGGGTCTACACCGCAGACCACCCCAGCCAGTCTTGTGTTGCTGGGACAGTCCCACTGCCACAGTCCTGGGGACCCACCGGACGTCACATTCATCATCACTACGAGGTCACACTGCATCTGGGCTCCTCTTGTTCTGCTGTGACCAAAGGCGGCAGGAAGCGCGGCCCCTGTGCTGTGGGGTCCCAGGAGCCGCCGGTGTTGGAGGCAGGAAGGGAACACCGTGACCTTGTCACCTGAGCGCTGTGGACAAGTGTTTATGACAACGCAGGTGGGCGACCGTGTCTTCAGCCCCTCATGTCCGCAAACCCGCGACCTCTGTCCCTTAGGCGTGGGGGACGCTGCCCAGACCTCGGGGGTTTCGAGGGTGGGGTGCTGTCCAGGGATGCTCTGGGCCGGTCCCTCTGGTGGTCGTGGGTCTGCAGTGAGGACACGGTGCTCACAGGTCCCCAGCACGCACACCCTGGGGATCCGCACCGCCCTGGTTTCCTGGGTGAACAAGAAGCCTCCTGACGTCGCCACCTGACCTGGGAGGAGGCCGCGGGTGCCCTGAGCATGGGACAAGGTCACAGCGCGGGTGACAAGGTCACAGTGCCTACTTGAGACGCACGCGTCTTTTTTTTTCTTTTTTTAAGATTTTATTTGTGAGAGACAGAGAGGGGCACAGACACAGGCAGAGGCAGAAGCAGGCTCCACGCAGGGAGCCCGACACGGGACTCGATCCCGGGACCCCGGGGTCACGACCTGCGCTGCAGGTGGCACTAAACCGCTGGACCACTGGGGCTGCCCGTGCATCTCCTGCACGTTTCGGGTTCATTCTTGGTGGAGCGCGGGCCCGTTGCTGTGCATGCAGGCCGTCCTGCCCGGCTTTGAAGCGAGGTCACATTTGCACCTGGGCTCCAGGGGGGTGGGGAGGCCTTTGCCCTGCAGCACGTCCTCAGCTTCCCAAAAGCCGGTCCTGCTCGCCCCTGGGCTGCAGCTGCTCGTGGGAGGGCAGAGGGGTCAATGGGTCCCCGTTGTGAGTGGGCCCTGGGGGGGTGGTCGGGACGCTCAGAACGAGGCGTCCTGGCAGCTGCTGTGGAGACACGCTCCTGCAGATGGGGCTTCCGGAAGCCGCTGCTCTGGGGTGCCCCCCACCCCCGGGGTCGCGCTGGGGCACCATGTGGGCCCCGCTCGGCTCACCCTCTCTGGAGGGACGGGACAGGGACGGTTGTGGGGGCAGGGCACTTGTCGGAAGGACCCCGCCCCCCTGCTCCCCCTCTCCCCCATCCCCGTGGTGACTGGATGCTGGTGCTTTCGTTCTGGATGTCGCCTGGGGTGTAAAGTCCGTGCGCACCCAGCCCCGCCGCCGACGCTCCCGGCCATGTCTGTGGTTCCTTCCTCGGTGTGCAGGGCCCCTGGGGGCGTTGGCGGGAGAAGGCGGGCGCACAGCATCGCTCAGCGCTGGACAGATGTGTCCAGATGTGCGACGGGCCTAAAGGGAATCTGCTCCCCAAGCGCCGAGGTCGCAACGCCAAGGTCGAAACGTCGCAACGTTGCAGAGCCTTGGCCTGGATGCTGAGTGTGGAGGGTCCCGCTCCCGCCTGTGACTGTTGCCCGGGAGGGACGCTTCGGGCACAGGGATGTTGGTGGAGCCGCGCGTCAGGCCTGCTCACAGGAGTCCCCCTCTGGAAGCACGATTGGGTCCCCGCTGCTGACCTAGCCTTGCGCAGATATAAAGCGGAGCTTGTCCCGCAGCCCTCAACGCCCCGAGGGACGGATTGGAGCGTGGGAACGGTCCTCCCTCTTCTTTCCCTAAAACGTGGGAAATGGTGCAGATACGGGGAACCTCTGCAAACCGCGCTTCCGAACGGTTATTTTACTGCAGTGATTAAAGTCCTAATCGGAGTAATTTGTGAGCATTAACTTTAATCGTCGTAAATCCATAAATGAGGTAATTTCAATTGTTTGAATAATTTCAAATAACTTTAGTTATTTCAACGAAACAATGTAGGCAGTAACTTCGCCGTTCAGCACTCCTTGGGTGGTTTTGCGCCTTGGGGGGGGTTGGTGGTGTTTGGGCCAGGCACCTGCCGTGTGCGCGGCTCCCATGGCTGTCGGGCCATGGAGGCCCCACTGTGCAGGCCCGCGGGGTGCAGGCTGGCCCGGGTGCGTTGTCCCCAATGCTTCCGGTTCCTCGAGGGTCCCGAGCCACCACGCCTCAGCTCCTGCGCCTCTGAGTGCAAAGCTCATGGAAAATACTCGACGCCCCGCTCACGTGGGTTGAAGGCCCGTCCTGAGGTCCCGCTCCGCAGCCCAGACCCAACTCACTCGATGGGATTTTCCTGAAGCCGAGAGCTGGAGCCGGTTAGCGTGTCCCTGGTCTCGACCAGATCAAAGAGGCCTTATTAATTATTCATCATGATATTTTATACGTTACTTTACTTCTCATAATTACCAGAGTCTGTGTAATTAACCTCTCGTTTCTCAAGTGCTTAACGTTAAGTAGGGTTGTAATTACAACTATTAAAAAGTATGCAGAAGAATTTAAAAATCTTTAATTAGAAACAATTTTTTTTTTTTTTTTTGCTCTGTTTCGTTGGGCGCTTCTCCCTCGTCAACAAACAGCTTTTCTCGTTATCGAACCGAAGGGAGAAACCGGGAGAGTGCGGCGGCCTGGGGTGTCCTGGCTGCGCGGACTGGCCGGGCTCTGTCCTCCTGTCCCACACGTGCCTCGAGTGCGGGGCCCGGATGGGCCACCGTGGCCGCCTCCCCGGGGACAGCGGGGTCTCGCTGGACCCCCATGGGGGTCCCCAGGACCCCCATGTTTCCCCAGCGTCCTGACCCAGAAGCTTCTGCCTTGCGAGGCAGTGGCCTGTCAGAACCCACTCGTGAGGCTCGCCCGGGTGGCGGTTCTAGGGGAGGGTGTTGACCAGAATCCCCAGGGGCTCATCACGCAGCCCTCGCCCTCTGTCCTGGCCTGGGCCCCGCGGTGATGCCTGGTGACCAAGCAGGGAGGAGAGCCTTGTGGCGGGGTGCTGGGGGTCCTGGGTGGCCGCCGCCCGCACGCCCCCCGACCCCCCTCCAGCCTTAGGCAGGAGGGCCCTGGCTCCCTTGGGCACTCTGCTCACAGTTGGGAGGGCGCCTGGCACAGGGAGGGCTGGGGCGGGGTGGGGGGGGCAGCGTGTCCACACAGCGCCGGTGATCTTGGGTCCCACTCGTGAGCGCAGGAGGGCGGTGACGGGGGTGGAATCAGGCTTGTGGAGGCGCCGCAGGAGGGCCCCCGGGCGAACAGACTGTACTGTACCCCTGGTGCACGGTCGCTGGGCCTCTGGGGCTCTGCCCCGTGGCTGCCCTGCTCCGAGGTAGGGCTCCCCTGCAGGCTCCACTCCCGTCCTCTGCCACCGTGACCCGCAGAGGCCAGGGTGTGTTAGGGGCGTGCACCCTCCTGGGCGGGGCCGTGTACTGGGCCCAGGGGCACGTGGAGCCGGGGGGGAGGAGGAGGACCCTGCATTGTTCCGGGTGCTGCTGCAGTGCTGTGCCCGGGCCCCCCCCTCCCCCGCCTCGGGCCCCGAGCTGGCAGGGTCGCCCCCGGGGCCTTGACCCTGTAGGCGCCTCCCGTGTTGGTCGCCTGTTTTCTCGTCTGTAAACGGGGGTCGTCTCTGCGCCCCTGTGGCAGTCGGTGGTGAAGACCCGGGCTGTGCGCTGAGGCCGTGACCTGACTGAGGGTTAACGGGATCGGAACCAGGGCGTCCCCGCGGAAACGGCGGTTGCTTATCTGTCACACTTTTCGCCTGTGTCCATAGCTCGTCGGTTTCTGTGCTCCGGTGAGCGTATTCCCAGTACTTCCTGGTTTGGGAATGAACGCAGTAAGCTTTCCTGTTTTTCATCTACACGCGGCTATTCCAGTCTTTCCGGGTCAGGAAAATGCCTTTGTACGCATCATCTAAGGCCATCCCCATGGCCCCCTCTCCGGGAGATTCCGGGTGATCTTGGTGTCTTATCCCCTTGCCCCCCATGCAGACCCTCTGGTGTTTAATTGGCTTTAACTGGTGGGTTGTCCTTTAAAGGTTGTATTATATACGATTTCATGTTAATTTTCTTAAAGATTTTTTTTGATGTTTTAGGCCACTGTTCCCCATCTGTAAGTAATCAGTGAATCAGTACAATCTTAAAAGGCGGTGTTTGCGCGTGTTTGGCTAGAGCAAGAGCTGCTGATGGCCGTCACCCCCACAAGGCCACCACGTGCAGGTGTGCATGAGGCCTGGCGTGCCTGAACATCTCGGGCAAACCTAGGGGTATTTTTTGCTCGGTTCTTCCCCAGACCTGGTCATCCCGCCTGCTTCTGCTCCATCTTCACCCCGGCCCTCGGAGCCGTGGCAAGTCAGGGGCAGTGGCGTCCCAGGCGGTCCCCGTGGCGAGAGCGGGCCTGTCCAGGGCTGGGTGGGCCAGGACCCGCCCCCCCACCTCCACCCCCTGCCGCCCGCCATCAGGACGTGCATCCATTTTCACGTGGTTCTTCCTCCATGCTGCGGCCTCCGTGGGGCTCCCTCTCCCCCATCGACGGGGTTGGCGTCCGTGTGGCTCCGGCCGCCAGGTGCGGGCCTGGCGTCCGGCCAGAGGAGTCCAGCCCCGGGTGGCGGTGGTGGGCCGAGGGCCTGTGTGCAGCTGCCCGGAGCCAGCTGGAATGCAGGTGATGGTGTTCGGGTGTCCTGGCCGACCTCAGGGACCCGGTGCGGCCTGCGGGGCCCCGCCCTGCTGCGTGCCTCCGGGGGGTCTGCTCTTGTAGGTTTGGGTGGGCGGCCACCAGGCCTGGGGGGCGGACGGTGCGGGAGCACAGGGCAGCCAAGCACACGCGGGCCGCCCCCCGGCAGGTACCCAGGACCTCAGCACATCCTCCTGTGTGTTTAGTGTTCGTTTGTCAGCTTCCTGGGGCTCCGGTTGGAGTGTGGGCAGCAGCTGGGGGCAGGGCATGGGGGGGGGACAGAGGGGCAAGGGGGTACGGGGGGATGGGCCGAGGCTGCACCACCAATGAGGGGTCTGCTTTCGTCTCGGCAAGCGCACCCTCTGCCTTGAGCCCGCAGGTCTGCCCCGACCCAGCCCGAGGCTTTGCTCCCTTACCTCCTGCCAGAAAAACTTACTTCTTAAAAGGGACGCTTGCAATTTATATAAAGGAAGCCCTTGAATTCCCAGAAGATACACACAGAAACATTAACAATTTTTAAAAAAGCAAAAAAAAAAATCTTAGTATTTGGCAAATTTTTCACTCTGTTATTTTTGTTTACATAAAAGTTGGAAACATCAGTTTTTAGCATTTTATGTACAGAGTACATTTCAGAAGCGTTTAGGATTTTTGATTTAATTTTTTTAGCATTTAGGATTTACTTATTTTTGAGGTTTTATTTATTTATTCATGAGAGACAGAGAGAGGCAGAGACCCAGGCAGAGGTAGAAGCAGGCTCCCTGTGGGGAGCCTGATGCGGGACTTGATCTCGGGTCCCCGGGGTCACACCCTGGGCCGAAGGCAGGCGCTCACCTGCTGAGGCCCCCAGGCGTCCTAGCATTTAGGATTTAAAACAACGTGGGATCGTAGGTGAGACATGGTTCTGGGTGTGCGAGCTCCACCGGGACACGGCTGTTTTTGTGTTAAATGCACGCTGGGCCTGAAAGCAAAGTGAATCTCTTCAAAAGAGGGACCGCGGCCGCTGCGCACCTGTGAGAACGGCCGAGAGCCCGGGTGGGAGACAGCAGATGCCGTGGAGGGTGCTGCGCTGCAGGAGCGCTGGCGCCTGGAGGACCGCAGGCTGCGGGCGGGGTGCAGCCCCGGGAGGACCTTGGGCCGAGTCTCAGAACAGCGAATGTACCCTCAGCCACACAAACTTGCCTCTGACTGTTCCCAGCAGCTTTAAAAAAAAAAAAAATCTTAAAAAAAAAAAATTTTACCTTAGAGTGCACACGTGTGTGCGTGAGTGGGCGGGAGGGGGGCAGAGGGCCGGGGCGTCCCCAGGAGACTCCATGCTGAGCACAGAGCCCTACGCGGGGCTCGATCTCACAACCCTGAGGTCAGGACCTGGGCTGAACCAAGAGCAGGTGCTGAACTGACTAAGCCCCCAGGTGCCCTGTTTCCAGCAGCTTTATTTTTTTATTTTATTTTATTTATTCCTGAGAGACACAGGGAGAGGGAGAAGCAGGCTCCCTGTGGGGAGCCTGACGCAGGACTCGATCCCAGGACCCCGGGGTCACACCCTGGCTGAAGGCAGACGCCCAGCCGCAGAGCCCCCCGGGTGTCCCCAGCGGCTTCGATCATAGTCACCAAAACTTGGAAGCAGCAGGACATCCTTGGGTGGGTGGCAGATAAACAGACTGCTGCCTCCGGATGCTGGAACGGAGTTAGTGCTGGGAAGATGCGTGCCGGCAGCCGCAGGGAGCTGTGGAGGACCCTGCGTGCATGTGGCTCTGTGCAAGACGCCCGTGCGAACAGGCTGCAGGCCACGGCTTTCCCCCAATGCACTGTGTCCGAGGGGCAGAGGCTAAAGTGAAGAGTGTTGATGCTGGAAACGGCCCCGTTCCCACAGTCGCTGCGGTGTGGGCGGGGCTTGGGGTTTCTGGTCACGGCCCCTCCAGATTCAAGCGAGGGCTGGGGGGTCCCTCCCGGGGTCTTCCCAGGATTCCCGGTCCACACTCAGGTCAGAAGCTGGGGGTCTCCGTGCCCTCGTGGCACTGCCACTGGTCGTGGGGGGCCCGCCTGGCCCGGCCCTGCCCTGGGTCTGGGGGACTCGGCCCCTTCCCCACGGCAGCCCGTCTCCCATTGTCCTTGGCAGTGGCCCCTTCCCCTGGTCTTGCCCCGTGACCTGGGCACCTGCGGGGCAGCCCCTCCTGCTGGCTGAGCCTGTGCCCCGCTCCCCTCTCCCTGCGTCAGCTCGGGACAGCACCCGGGCACCTCGCCGTCAGGCCCTGCCCCTCTCGGGGCCTCGGTGTCGTCCTCTGTCCCGTGCTCCTGCCACCCATCCTGGCCCCCCGGGGTCTGATGTGGGAATCGCTGTCCCTTAGCGCGCGGGGATGACTGGGTCCAGCCTGAGGCCACGGCTGCCTTCTCTCAGGCACGTCGCGCTCCGATGTGTAGCCGTGAAGTCGCGTGAAGTGCAGGTCGCCTTCCCTGTGCCTGCTCTTGGGTCCTCTCCTCTGGCCCGAGGAGGCGCCTGCTGGACTCTCCAGGACTCAGCCTCCCGTGGATTCCGACCCTCGCCACGGAGGCTGCGTGGGAGTCCTTGGGCAGCTCTCCGGGATGGACACGCGCGGCCCGGCTTCTCGGGGGGCGTGGAGCGGCACAGACGACGACATGCAAGCCCGTGTTTCCAGTGCATCTGCTCTTTTGGAACCAAAATTCAGAGAAACACGGTTTCTTCCAAGTCCTGCCCCAGACTCACTCTGTCCTGGGGAGTCCAGGCTCCCCGGTGACTGAGGCCAGGCTGGGGAGACGCCTTCCAGCCTCACGTCCTCGGTTACACGGAGAGCCATGCTGGGCGTCCCGGGTCTCACGCTCCCACACGTGTTTAACATCTTAGTTGTGAAAAATAAGCCAATGGGTTTATTCTCGGTGGGACTGATGTGATAGCTCAGTAGTGAGTGGCCGCGGCACGCGCGGCGGCTGTGGGCCCATCCACCCACTGGTCCAGGCCCTGTCCCGGGAGACAGGACTGTCACGAGGAAGCAACTGTCCCTGTCCCCACCGGGCTGCTTTGTCTCTTTTTCCTTCTTTTTCTCGTAGTTAAATAGAAACCACACGATGTGTTTCATGACCCAGAGTAAGTGGAAGGACAGGAAACGTTCAGGTTTTTGGTTTCTGAGCCCGGAGAGGTTTGGGAAGTATTGGGGAGTGGGGGGCTCCTGTGCTTTAGGCCCCGGTGCCTCTTTGAGGAAGACTGTGTGGCGCCAAGGAAGCCGGGCCTGGTTTTCCTGGATGGAGAAGTCGAGGGCCTGGAGCAGCCGGAGGAATCGGGCAAAGGGCTTCTGGAAGCAGGTAAACCGGTGACTTGACATTTGTTGCAGAGAAGGAACAACTTGTCGGTCTTGGGGACTTTTGTTCCCGTATATGCCCGCCAACCAGTTTTACCCTTAGTGTTATTTGGTTATATTCTTCGTTACTAGGGGTTTTTTGTCCTCAGTTCTCTGTTGGGGAAATGTTGGCCACTCTGATTTTAGCTCAAGCTGGAGCTCGACACCCGTAGCTCAACACTGAATAAAGTTCGACTAAAAATGATCAGAAGACCTGAGCAGATGTTTCTCTAAAGTCGACCTACAGATGCCGACATCACGGAGCATTGGGGGGATAAGTGCAGGTCACACTCTCAGCGAGATCCCACCTCGCACGTGTCAGGACGGCTGACATCCACACGGGGAACAGGCGCTGGTGGGGACACAGAGCCAGGGGAGCCCTGGTGCCCTGTGGGCGGGAACACGGGCTGGTGCAGCCACCGTGGGGAACAGTGGAGGGTCCTCGGGGGTCAGAAAGGGCCACCCTATTACCCTGCAGCTGCACAGCTGGGGATTTACCCAAAGGAAACAAATGCTGATTGGGAAGTGCGCTCACCCATGTTTGCAGCAGCATGGTCCACACTAGCCAGACGTGGAAGCACCTGGGCGCTGGCCCACTGGCCGCTGCATAGACGTGGTGCAGACACTGTCTCACGCAGAACGTTAGCCGTGAGAGGGAATGAGGCCTCGTGGTTCGCGACGCATGGGTGTGTCTCGGTGTGATGCCGCTAGGGCCAGGTGTGATTTCCTTCGTGTGGAACAGGAGAGACACAGAAGCCAGACTCTTCCCTCTGGAGGTCACCCCGCTGGTCCTGGGTGGGGGGAGGCACCTGTGGTGGCACGTGCTGTGACGTGCGGGCATGCCAGTCATCGCATCCCGCGCCCCCGGCTGCCCTGTGTGTCCGCCGTGCTCCAGGTGGAGAGGCCGTGCCGTGCCACGGGGTCCTGCTGAATAGATAGTCCGCTTTAGCTTAAACTGAATCCTTTGGAAGAGAGGAAAACTATTTTGGGGGAGAAAAAATGGTCCTCTGTTTGTTTCCCCTGAAGATAAACGGGTGACGGGTCAGCGAGTTCATCGTTGATCGTAGGCACTGGTTTTGAGAAAACGGCACGGGAGCTGCTGCGAGTTTAGGAAGCGACTCGTTCCTAACGTACCAGCTTTGCCTCAACTGTGCGGTGCTGCAGCCACCTGGGCGCTGCCTCCGGGCCCTGTGGGGAGGCCTCGTGGGTGCCGGCGGGCCTGCCCCACATGCTCTGCACTGCGAGGACTCCCGACAGCTCCCAGGGGACAAACTTGCTGCCAAATTCCTCGTGATTCCGGAACCGGAAGGTGTCCTCCCATCGAAGTCCAGCGTTTATGCTTGGAACATCCGGGCAACGAGGGGAAAAGGTCGTGGTGCTCAACGGGCGCTGGGGTTTAGGTGGAGAGAGTTAAATATGTTCTGACGGTGTTTGTCTCGGTATTTTTAGCAGTTTCGCGTTAAACTTAGAGCAGTGAGTCAGAGCAGCTGACGTGCTCCTACCTTTTCCTTCTCTGGCGCAGCTGGACTTGTGTTCACGTGACGGCCGTGATGGGAACCCAGGGGGTTATGCTGAGGTTCAGGGGTTTTCTGCTTGGGGCGTGTTAGGGATTCCAGGGAACGAGTCAGTCATGCTTTGAATAAACAGGGGGCAGGGCCCTGGTAGGCATGCGCACACTGCCCGGGGGACGGGAGTCCTGGGACGCCGTGGTGTTTTCCCACCGGACGTTGTGTGGGGCGAACGTGCAGCAGGTGAGGCAGGTCTCCCGCAGCGGGTCTGCTCTGAACGCAGGTGCCAGTGTGTTTCTGAGGTGATCTTGCTGCGAGCTGGGTTCCTTTCCGGGTGACAGGGGACTATGCGCGAACTTGTGTGTGTGGGGGGTGCCCACCCCGTGGGGCCGCAGCGAGCGCCGAGCTGCTCCGTGCCGCACAGACGGCCTTCTGTACCTGCCTCGGCTGTGTCTGAGCCCGTGGGATGCTGCGATCCAGTAGACCTCGCCCCTCGGTGCCCCGAGGCCTCTAAGTTGTGACTCCCCGCTGAGGACGGCCGCCGTGGCCCACGGAGCTGGATGCTGTCGGACGTGGGCTCTGGGACGTGTGTGGTTGCGAGTGGTCCTGTTGGGTCTGCCTGAGAACCCAGAGGGGTGGATGCGTGGGCTCCTGGCCGTGTCCTGGCCATGACCCAGCAGGCGGGGGGGCTGCCTGAGGGCACGAGGGTCATCCAGGCTCCCGGCGTGGCCGTCTTCGGCCTCAGGGTCCTGTGCACACGCGAGGCGTCCTCTGGGTGGAGGTCCAGCCGTGTGAGGGGGATGCGTGCTGGAGCCTCGGGAGTCCCATCGCCGACCGAGCACCCAGGAACCCATCTGGTGAGGTCATGGGCCTGCTCCATGCTGGATCCCCCTGGGCCGCGACTGTCCTGAGTGGGGCCCGGTGGCACAGAGCTTGGGGCCCTGTGCGCGGGCAGCCGGAGGTCTGCTCTGCCTGAGCCGGGGCGTGTGCACTGCCCAACAGCGCCTGCCGGGGACCCTCGCTTTGGCGCCAGCAGGGCTCCCGCCGTCAGGCCCCGAGGGGGAAGCCGACATGCTGATGGGACCCCACGTGGGGCCTGGTTTTGGGTCGGGTCCGGCCTCTGAAGTTGGAGAAGCGTGACGTGGCCTGAGGGACTCTGTAGACCTGGGGTGGGAGACGGCCCGGCGTTCCCAGACGCGGCTCCCGGGTCCCAGAGGGGCAGGCCGGGTGGCTGGGGTCCCCAGGGCAGCCTCGAGGGCTGGCGTGCGAGTGGGGGCCTGAGCTGGGACGCCCTCCAGCTGGGCCGTCCTTCCCCGCAGAGACCCCTGAAGGCGGCGGCCGAGGCCTCGCAGAGTGGTGCGTGAAGACCCTTGTCGCCTCGGATGCCACCTCACTGCCGGGTGGCGGACGTCGCGGCCGCATCCGGGGACCCACGGAGGAAGGGAGGGGTGCAGGGCAGGTACCTCCTGCCCTCCGGGGGCCGGGACCCAAGGGCCCCTCCATGTGGAGATTCCCTCCGCAGGTGCACACACCGCTCCATGCATGAGCGCTGCTCCCGGGGAGCAGGTCATGGCGAGGTCGTGATGCGGTGTCTGGGGTGACACGAGTGACCTGCTGCACGGTGGGCTGATCTCATGCGCACCCTCCCTCAGCGGTGAGCGTCTCCACCCGGAGCTGCCGCGGCCCTGGCTTCACGTTCAGATCCGGGACAGGGTGACAGTGTCATGGCTTCCAGTTTCCACCCCCTGGGGGCAACTTGTTGCCAAATGCCATGTTGTGTGCTTAGCCCGGGCTCAGGCTTCGCTGGGTCTGTTCCGGGGGATTCTGAAATCAGGTGAGAAGGTGATGGATTTGGGTTTTCGTGACGTCCGCGGATCCCTGAGCGCTGCGGGGACAGTGGCAGGATGCCGATTTCCCATCTGAGGAAGCAAACCTCGCTCCGAAGTGCGTCTGAGTCCTGGCACCGACCTGCCCAGGGTTCCCGACGCCCTGCATCCCGGGGGGTGGGGTGGGGTTGGGAGTGGGGGGGGGTGGCCTCGAATCACTCGCCAGCCCACCCTGACGGCCTGGGTTGGTGCCCGCCTCCTGTGCCTATGAGCCCCGTCCGCCACCATGCCTGTGTTGTGTGCGTGTCCCCGGACCTCCAGTGACTTTGCCGGATCCGGGTCCGCGTGGACGGGCCTGGGGGCAGGAGGGAGGAGCCGCTGGCTGAGAGGGTTCATGCCCCCTGCTCCCCGATTTTGGAGCTGCTGCCTGATGGGTGGGGGGCAGGCAGTTGCGATGTGGCCAGTCCTGGGCAGACCCCCAAACGGACAGAAAAGTCCGCGTCTGTGCCCCCCTTACCGTGTGTGGGACCATAGGGGGAAGGTCATCTCTGTGATTAAGAAGAAATTTTTGATTTTTCGGGGGGACATAGTTACTTTAACCCCGAAGAATGAACGTTTATGTCATCAGGCAGCTGTTTGGTGGAGCGAGACTCCGCTGCAGGTTCGCGGGCTGTGGTGGTGGTGGGGGCGGTGGGAACCTTCAGGGTATCGCGGTGCCTTGAGGCCCCAAGAGCAGGGGTCCACCCTGCGAAGGTTCTCGGTCCCCACAGCGAGGGCCGGAAGCCGGTGGCCGTGGGACCTGGTCACGTGGGCTCAGGAAGCCTGTGCGGCCCTCCCGTCTGTGCGTCCCCCTTGCGCGTAGCTACCCTGTGCCCACCTCTCCTGCCCTGGAGAGGATCTTGGGCGGGGGTCTAGGAAGTAATGGGGTTTTAAACTTTGGGAAAGAAAACTGGGCGGACCTAGCATCTTCTCCGGGACCATTATTTGGGCCTTAAAAAAAAAAAAAAGACCCTGCGTTTTAGTCACAGTCGTTTCTTGTCGCTGGTGTGTGGGAAGTGCCTTCCGAGGTCCCCGGGAACCCAGGTTTCAAACGCGGCACAAGGATAAAGAAGTAAAGCACGTAGAGCCCCACAGGGGCCCGAGCCCGCACCCGCACTGGTGGAGGTCTGGCTACTCGGATGCACACCCGGTCAGCCACTCGGGACAGTGAAGTCGCAGAACAGGCCGACTGTTGTTTCTCTACTTTATGTACTTTGTAATAAATCACGTCCACGTAGAGTTCGTCTGTGAAATGACACGTCAGACCTTTTTTTTTTTTTTTAAAGATTCTATTTACTCGTGAGAATACACAGAGCAGAGGCAGAGACACAGGCAGAGGGAGAAGCAGGCTCCATGCAGGGAGCCCGACGTGGGACTCAATCCCGGGACCCCGGGGTCATGCCCTGGGCCAAAGGCGGTGCTAAACCGCTGAGCCACCCAGGGATCCCCAACGAGCTTGATTTAAAAGCAAGGATGCGCGTCCCCCTTCTGCCGACAAGTCATCCGGGGCTTTCAGGAGCGCAAGAGGCCAGGACGTCCTTTCTCAAGACAGGGAAGCTGAGGACAGACGTGATGCGTGCAGCCCGGGGCTCCGGTCCCTGCTCACCCTCCGCGCTTGGTCTGTATCACGTTGTCGGCTCAAAGGGAAGCTTCCCCCTTGTAACCAGCGCAGGAAACGCTCAGTCAGTTTCTTTAAAATGTGAGAATCTCTGCTCTGAGGCGTGTGATCGTCACGCGCAGGTGGCTCGTGGCTCAGACGTCTCTCCCCTGCTGGTTCTAAAAAGGAGCCGCGGTGGACGCTGACTTGTTTTGTTTTCTTGGTAAAATCTTTGTGCGTACGTGGAGTTTTGGTGTCTAAAATCCTGGGTGAGCAAGTAGTCGGTGTCTCAGCAGAGGTTTCGTCCGGAAGTGGAGGTGTGCTCGTGACAACGTCTTCTTCACGGCTCACCTGCGCGGAGGTTCACGACGCCCCATCAAGTTGGGCGACGTGAGGTCACCAGTGTTGAACTGGCCTTGAATTCATGTGCTTGGACCTAGTGGGTGCCGGTGACACAGAGAGGGACGGCCTCCTACGCGGGGGAACAGTTGAATGAAAGTCACTTTATCTGTGGCAACAGTGGATGTGTATGCAACAGGCGACGTGGCGATGAGCGGCTGGACAGGGATTCCTCCGGCAGCAGCTGCGCTCCTCGCTGGGGAACAGGTGCTCACCACTCACCGCGGGGGACTGAGCCACGGGTTGGGGACGTGGGCGCCCGACGCTCCGCCCGAGCCTGGAGGAGCGGGGTCGGGGAGGCGGCCTGTTGGCCCGGCCGCAGCCTGTTGCATCAGTTAAAGGAGTGTCGTTCAGAGAAGGGTGACAGGCCAGCCCCTGCGGGTCCGATGGCAGCGCTGCGTCCTCGGGGTCCCGCCATAGGCTGTCCAGGCAGCTCTGAGGAGGCGGCGCTGACGTGGAGAAGGGACCCGGGTGCAGAGCCGGCATTGCCTCCGGGAGGAGGCCGGGATTTCTCGGCAGGACCAGGTGTGTGCTGCTCGGGCGTGTGCCGCACCTGGGGGTGGTGAACGGATGCTCAGGGGCCCTGGCTGGGTCGGGGACGGGTGGTCGTGGGCCCCCTGCTGCCCACCTCCCCACCATGTGCCCTCCCAGCTGGGGGGTGGGGCTTTGCCCACAGCCTGTGTGTACGCCCCTCCCCCCGTGTGCTCTGAGAGCAGAGCTGGGTCACATGACCCAGGCTGGCCTCTGACACCAAGTGTGCCAGCTGGCCCTCCTTGAACCAGGGCCGCGCCTAAGGACGCATGAGCTCCTTCCTTGGCTGGAGACCCTGCGTGGGGCCGTGCCATGGCCGCCACAGCCACGCGGGAGGGGGTCTCCGTCTGCCCCCCGGCACCTCTGCCCCGCAGCCCCAGGGTCACTGGCTCGGGGCCCGCGTGAGGTTCAGGCGGACGCCCCAGCACCTCCGTCCACCAGGAGCGGAGGCCTAGCATCTGTGGGGTTGAGCGGCGTCCGCACAGCCCAACCCAGAGAGTTGCACCCAGGGCCCCGCCTGCGGGTTCGGTGCTGCTGAGACCCCAGGAATCCCTCGTCTTCCTGCCTCCGTGCTGGTGCCTTCCCTGGGGGGAGGGGTGGGGTCCACGCAGGAGCCCTGAGTGCTCGGCCGGTGCCGCGTGCCCCCTGCCCGTGTGTTAGATGTGGAGCGCTGGGTCGGGCAGCCTCGAGGTGCTGGGACGTGGCCTGGGGCCGCCCCGTCCGTCCCGGGCACCCATTCCTGGCACGTCCATACGGGATGCAGCAGGAGCTCTTGGGCCGTGTTTCTGGGTCCCGTGTGCCGTCCTGAAGCTGAATGGGTCCTGCACACACGCGTTGGAGGCTTCCCATGAGGCTGCCCTGTGCGCGGGGCTGAGCCCGGGGCCGGCCATGGCCCCTGGGGCGGGCTGTTCCCGAGCTGCCAGTCGGCATCTCGACGGCTGCAGAAAGTGGCTCGTTGCCCCCTGGCGCTCTGCAGGCCCTGGTCACCCCTGGTGCGGATGGACCTCCACTGGGGAAACTGAGGCAGACCCTGGAAGACAGGCATGTACTTGGGTCTCCGGGGCTCCGTGTCACGGTTCCTGAAGACCCCGGTCTGTGCGGAGACTCAGTAAGGGCCTGCGCATGGGGCCCACCAGCAGTCCCGGCGGACACGGGCGCCCAGACTTTGCTGGAAAGCTTGGTCGTGAGCGGAGGGCCAGCTGCAGGGCGCTCCATCAGCGGGCGTCCCGTGACCCACCCGATCTCCCGGTGACGGACGGGGGCCCCTGCATTGTGTCTGTTCAAGGGCTTCCTTGCACGGGACGAGGATGCTGTGATGTGAGGACGCCGTGGCTGCTGGCCTCACGGCGGCCCACCCTGCGTGCACGCGCCCCGTGTTCTCACACGCGCACGGCAGCCACGCCGACGCCCAAGTGGCCTCGCAGATCCTACATCTGTTCGTTTTATCAACTTGGCTGCTTTAGCGAATGTGTCACTTCTACGGAAGCCGGAGACTCTGAAGCCACGGATTCGGAACGGAAAGAAAGTACGTTTTAATTGATGCCCCCAAGTGCGTGGCCTGCGTGCTCGTTCCTCTTCTGCTTTTCACTTGAAACGTGAAACCACTTGTGGACACGGCTCTCCAGGTCTTCTGCAGGGCTCCACGTGGCTGTCGAAGGAGTTGTCGAGATGGGCCAGACCGGAATATTTGCCATTTCTGGCACGTGGTTCCCCGCGCTCGGGGCCGTGGGTCTGCCCTGCTCCTGTCGGCACGGGGAAGCCCGGGGGGGCCGGGGCCGCGTGGGGCCGCGGGGGGAGCCGGGAGCTGAGGTGGTCTCGGAGTCCCCAGAGCAGGACGGGTGAGCCTGCGGCTGCCGAGGCCCAGGGAGCTGCTGGGGGATGAGCTGGGCTCCGGTCCTTGGGAGGCAGGGGGCTGAGCCGGGCGGCCCCGCGCGGAGCTTGTCCCTCGGGCTCCTGGCCTGCATCTGCGGGTCCGAGGGCAGCAGTGTCCGCCGGCCTCCGGCGTTTCCACGATGCCCAGTGCCTGCCCGTCTTCCCCTTGCCGAGGGCGTCGGGGGTCTGGCTGGTCGCTCTCCTTCGCCGTCCCTGTGCCGGGCATAGCCACTGCGCCAAGGGCCGCGGACGCGCATGTCTTCCTCCCACTGTCTCACCAGAAACTGTCGTGTCTCGCTCTCGGCTCCTTATTCATGGCGGATCCTTCTTGAATGAGGACGGGCCGTTACCAGAGACGAGACGCAACAGGGCAGCGGCCTAGCTTTAGGGTTCCTGTTACTCACCTGAGCCTCGAGCAGGGGAGATCGTGTCGCTAAGGACCTCGACGGCGCGCCAAGTTTAGGCCGTCAGGGATGGAAGGGAGGGTTGCTTAAGGACAGTGCCGGGCCCTTCTCTCGTTCTCGGGCGCCGCCGTTTTCTCCAGCCCCCGCCGCCTCAGAGGGCCACCCGGGAAGGCACGCGTCCTTTGTGTGTGTTCCCCGCGGGTTCCATGGACAGCCCTGGGAGGTGGTTTGTGGGCGTGCGTGGGTGTGTGCACGCTACTCCTTCTCAGCTTCCTCGCCTCCTCCCGTGCTGCCTGTGGGGCATCTGCTCGGGGGGCGCGGGAGGAGCGTGCTGTGCCCTGGCTGGGGGACAGACCGTCCCCCCCCTCGGCGTGGAGGCCTGCGGGGGCTCCCAGAGGCCTTGCCTGCAGGCCGAGCGTCCCTGGGGCAAGGCGCCTTCCAGGGCCTGTTTGCGGGGGACGCTGTCCATGGTGGGGGCCCCACCCTCGTGGCCTCCTCGCCCCCAGGACGCCCCTGGGGTCCTCCCCTGCGGGTGTAGCTCCCACACACGGACTCGAGGGGAGACCAGGCCTCCGCGTGGGACATCTGCGCCCCGAGGCCCCTCTCACCTTCCATCCTCGCCCTCCGGACGCGGGGCCTGAGGCTCCGGGCATCCTGCTGGAAGCCCCACATTCCGTTCAGGTTCGTGGGCTTGCGGTCACTGCTCGGGCCGCCCGGGGTTCACCACGGCCCCCGTGGGCTCCAGTCCTGCAAACACGTGCTGGGGTGTGGGGCTCAGCGGGCATGGGGTCCACCGAGCGGTGTGTAGGGCCCCAAGTTGTCTTCCGGGTGAAGTAGGTCGCTAAATTTTCATGTTTAAACTGGGGGCTGCATTTTATGGCCTTGATTTGATTTGTGCCTCAGTTGACTTTCCTCTGCGGAGAGTTGAGGCGCCATAGGGGAGGAGCCGGGCGTGCTCTGAGGGCCTGAGGTGGGTGCTCACACCCGTGTGTCACCCACACCTGCATCCTGCTCCCTGCGGTGCTGCGAGCACCCTATTCCTCGGGCGCCAGGACGTCCCCAGCGACCTTAGGGTGTGGGAGGGGGCTCAGGCGAGGGCGGGCTGTGGAGCCCCCGCCCCGTGTGGGCCCAGAACCCCGCTGTCGGGGTGGGACCCCCGGCCTCGGCCATCCCCCCTCCCGTCACCACGCCCCTGTGGAGTCTCTTGGTCCTGCTGCTGGCCCGGGGCGAGGTCCACGTTCGATGTTCATGGCATGGCTTCTGCTGAACGTGCACGGCTGATGTGCCCCATGAAGCCCGGACGTTGGGAGGAACGGGAGTAGGAGCAGCGTGCGTCATCCGCGAGCGCTTGAAAGTCACAAGGCAAGGCAGCTACTCCCAAGGGCTCCTACTGGAAAACACGGGTAAAGTGGACTATGTGGAGTGGTTGATGGCCTTTCACCCTGTGTGGGTCCTAAATCACGGCCTCCCCGTGACCTCCTTGGCCGCGTTCCCCTGCAGACGCCCTGCAGGCGCTGCCACGGGCCGCGTCCCCTGCCCCGCGTGCACTCGGCGTGCGGCAGAAGGGACGGCAGATTGGTTTTGTCAAAGCCACACGGTGTCACTCGCTACCAAAGGTCAGGCGGGTGATGACATTTCAGAGGAGTGATCTGAGTGCTTGTAACAAAAAATAGGACATGGTTCCTACTGAATGTGCATGTAACACTTCCTCTGAAGTCAAAAAAATTACATAATTCCCTGTCCTGGGGTCTCAGACATCCAGACACATGTTGCCTTACTGCGCGTTGCAGCTCGTACGTGTTTTACAAGAGAAAGGTCTCGGGCGAGCCTGCGCTGAGCGAGTCCTCCGGCCCCGTTTTTCGAATAGTATTTGCTCACGTTCTCTGTCTTTTAGTAATTGTTGCAATATTTTAAAGTTGATCATAATCATCGTTTTAGTGATTTGTGCTCAGTGATCACGACTCACAGCCCAGATGATTAACTGGTTACTGTGTTTTTTTTTTTTTTTTAAGCATAACATATTTTTAAGTTATATACATTTTTAAGCCCTCTTGCTGTTTCCCACTTGGAAGACTCTGGTATATGGTTTACATGCACTGGGAACCCCAAGCTGCACTTGACCTGCGCTGCCCGGGAGCGGCGCCGTAGTTCCGCGGAGTGGCTGGTCTCCATCCTTGAAGGGCACCCACGGTCCCTCCCTGACCTGCCGGCTGTTGTAGAAGTAACGGTGTTCCTTCACACTGCGGGGAGCTGTAGCTACACGTGATGAAGCTTTTTTCCCTGTATCGTAGATTTCTTTACGATAGAGATGAGACTAGATGTATTCTTGGCACACACGCTGAATCCCTCCGCAGAGGATGTACGTACTCACTGCCGTGCGTCCACGGGGTCCTGAGAAATCCTGGGGTGGTTTCTGCGTCGTCCGAGGAAGCCGTGTGTGAAAGGTATCTGGAGAAAGTATGTGTTTTGCGTGTACCTGGTTTTTCAGAAGCAAACGAGTGTTTGCAGACACCCACTTAATACAGCTGTGCTGTTCTTTTATAAACGGCTTAAATGGCCGAGCACGCCTGCAGAGGCGGTGGTGTGCGTTTCAGTGTATGTTACGTGTCGTGAGGGGTGAACGTGGTCACTCGCACAATTTTGAAAGTCTGTGAGATTTTACCGACCTACAGGGATGCCCAGGTGCCCGTGAAAATATTAGTGACTTGCCAGATATCATAAATGCCTTTTATTATATGTGGCGAGTGGTTTAACGGACATAAATTTTGTTTACAAAGAAGAGTCACGCTTTCCCCCAAGATAGGATTGTCGACGGGTTCACGGGAGGTTTTCTTACGTGGAACTAGAAACATAGATACGCTTGTTTCTCCCTGATAAACAGGATTCTGAGAGCTCGGAAGGTCGGGGCCGGGGCCGGGGTCAGGGCCGGCCCCGGAACAAACTGCAGACCCGTCAGGGACTCCGAAGGCAGGACAGGGTCTCTGGCCGGCCGGGCGTGCATGCTCAGTGTGGAAACCTGTCGTTCTGGATATTTCTTCCACCCCCAGGTCCCTAGGTTTCCTGAGGTTTTTGTAGTGAAAGAATGGTGGGTTCTTCAAAGGAGAGTGTTCTGGCTCTACTTGAGCTGCATCAGGTCCAGAGAGAACTATGAGCGCAGGAGCCCCTCCCGGGGTTTCCCGTGGCCGGCGAGGTAGAGGGGACGCCAGGTGTAGCCGTGCCGGGGCGGGGGGGGGGCTTGAGGGGCTGCCGTCTGTCCCGTGAGAGCAGGTCTGGACTCTGCCGAGGTTCCCGGGTTCCTGTGGACACTGACCTGTGAACGTGCGCTCACGTCCTAGACGTTTGCTCTCATGGTCTCGGAGAAGCTGACTGGAGGGGGATGGGGATGGGGAGGTGGGCGGCTGCTGGGGCCGGCTTCCCCTCGGGCACCACCTGGGCCAGGACTCGCCAGAACTAAGGCCCGCACGCTCAGTTGCGGACTCGCTCTTACGGCCTGCAGACGCAACCTTACTCTCTCGTGGTTATTAACCCTCTTCATAGCTTCAAAGGAAGAATAAGCCATTCCTTTACTTAAAGGATATAGTTTTATTTTTATCGAAAAGATGTAAAAACAGTTTTGTGTGAATCTTCCACGTACCGGTGCGTTCATTCCTAATTTCTCCTCTAGGTCTAAGAATTGCAAATAAAAAATCTTCCAGAAGAAAATCCCTACATGCATACTTGACTAGCAGCTTTGATCAATAATTTGGACAGTTCTCCTCACGTAAATTTCCTTGATTTTTGTATTCCCGGAAACTTGTTTGGAAAAGACGTTGTACCTTTATTCCATGGGGAAACACGTTTGTAGTGAACACTGATGATAGGCTATTGATAGAGACCAGTCTCAATTAGGAAGTCTTAATTTTTTAAAAAATAGGAACACATGGGCTATGCCTTTTTTTCTAGCGTAATTCAAGAAACAAGGAATTGTTAAAAGCATAATGCAGATCGGTCAGGGAGGTTTTATGTGCCAGACGGCTGGCAGCAGGCACCCTTGGGGTGCAGGGCCCCGCGGGGCTCGGGGTTGCGCTCTGGAGGCTGCGGCCGCTGGCAGTCAGCTCTGAGGCAGGCAGGCGGCCTTGTTCTGGGACGTTTGTCTGCTTCCCAGAGTTAAGAATCTGACACAGAATCTGCAGCTCAAGAAGCAGGGTAGGAGCTCCATCATGTATGAAGGTTGGTCTCAGAAACCAAGACATGGGGGCAAAGCTTCCTTCCTAATTTTATAGAAAGCTTACTCGCCAGCTTCCCGGCCTTACGTGTTTACTGAACTTCATGTCGAGCCAGACCTCCAAGGGAAGCAGCTTTATGGTTTTCATGGTTTCGGTCACTAGTTGTCATTACAATTATTTTTAAAAACACTGAGTTCTGATTAAAAACAATCACTTATAGGGATGCCTGGGGGGCTCAGCGGGTGAGTGTCTGCCTTCGGCCCAGGGCGTGACCCCGGGGTGCTGGGATCGAGTCCCGTGTCAGGCTCCCCGCAGGGAGCCTGCTTTTCCCCCTGCCTGTGTCTCTGCCTCTCTGTGTCTCTCATGCATAAATACATAAAACTTTAAAAAGATAAATCACTTATGTAGACCTGTCAGTACCTCCATGGGGTGTAGAAAGATATCAGTAAGCAGGGTCTTCCGGGCGTTTGGGTGTGTGCTGTGCACATATGTGTGTGCATTTATAATGTTTGTGTTCACACGTGTGTATACTATGTATGCGCACTGTGTGCGTATATGCCATGTGTACATTGCATGTGCGTACACTCTGCACACGTGTACATTGTATTCACACAGTATATTGTGTGCGTGTGCTGTGTACATTGTGTGCACATACGTGTTATGTGCATGCATGTGCACATATGTGTACCCTATGGATCTAAATGATTCGCTTATGCGTACCCTACAGAGGTATATGCATATACTCCCTGTATGTACGTACGTTGTACACATACTATGTGAATTGTTTGTAAACATAGGTATATATGAACACACGCCGTGTAAATGCATGTAATTCATGCTGCCTGTACGTTTTCCGTTTTGTCTGTACCGTGTGCTCAGCACATAGTACGTGCACCGTATGGATGTATCCATGTGCACCATATAGAGGCATGCACATATTCTGTGCCGTGTATTTGTATGGGCTCTATATGCAAACTGTTACTATGTGGATGTATGTGTACCATATACACTGGTGTGTGTTCATACACTATACATTGTGTATATATTGTACATTTTCTGTATAGTTTTGTATATTTTGTGTACATATTTTACCTATGTAGCATCTACGTTGTGTATGGATTTATGCATACGCATTATATGTGCCCACCCTCTATGCACACGGTATATATGTGGAGCACCATGTGCCCCCGTTGTGTGTAGGTGCACTGTGTATGGTCATGCACTGTATGTGCGTGCACCGTATGGATGTACTGTGCACTGCCTGTTACCAGGGACATGGCTCCCATGGGGCTCCAGCAAAGGCCCATCTGGCTAGTGCAGGGATAGTGGAGGGTGAGCACAGTTGTTCTTTGCTACATAAGATATGAAATTTGGCGGCTATCGGCCCTCTGCTGTAACGTAGGAACCAGTCCCATCACACATTTGATACATGGACATGTGTTCACACAATCATCGTAGCGGCTCTGAGAAACGGGTTTCATGCCCAGGAGGGAAGACTGAGGTCTCACAGTGACCAGGTGACTTGCAGGAGCAAAGGAACGATCAACCCTTGCAAGCGTGTCCCCTGATTTCCTCATCCCGGCCTTGGTGGAGTCCCACGTAACGAGGTGGTCACCCACAGGGAGAAGTGCTCGTCTTCCTGCTGCTGATACGTGTTCTCAGAGGGGCCGGTCCGCGTCCTTGATCACCAAGTGGCAGAGTCTGATGTCTGTTGTATCAGTGAAAAGTCAACACAGTATCACTCTGTTCAAATTGAAAAAGGTCATAAGCTTCTGCTTAGGAATTGTTCGGAAGGGTAAGAACTTGAGGATGAGAGGATGCTGGAGAGCATCTCAGTCAACAGGGAAAATAAAGGTATTTGTGCACAAAACATGCCCACATTGGGGATGGACCGTAGGAGCCAGTCTCCAATCTCACATTATTTGCGCTTTTGGATTTTATAGGAGTGATTTCGGTTTCCCATTTCTTGGGGGGATTTTACTTTGGAGGGACCATTGCTAGGATATTGTGCTTTCTCGGAACAAAAACAGTCTGTCTCAAGGTAAACCTCAGGTTCTGCCTGTGAAGAAGCGCAAGGAAGCCGTCTCAGGGCTTCTCTCCAGCAGCTAAGCTACTCCTGACGTTTCGTCACCGCCAGGTTCACGTTACTGAACTACTGCGAGCGTCTCATGGGTGTTCCCAGCCTGTTTTGTCATCCATCATTGTTTAACGTTTCTCAGAAAGAAAACCTTCTACCGGTTGAATTTAAGTACCTTCGAGGCAGGAGGTTCGTAAGCACAGGGCTGACGACAGTGTGACTGTCCCTTCGTCTGGCCCCACTCCCTTTGACAAGCATCCACGGTTCTTCCTTTGTGCGAGCGCGGTGTTAGCTCCGGGGGCGCACAGGTGAGCGCGGGGTCCTCTGTGGGGAGCCTGTCCTCCCGCCCAGCACACGACAGCTAGCGTGGAAAAGTGCCAGAAACCAGCGTACAGACACTTCACAGGCACATCGAGAACGGCATTGGCCCGAATGTGGCAAATGTTTCAGGTTTACATTTGCCTCTATTAATTCCTGCTTATCCTGATGAGTTTTTTTTTTTTAAGATTTTATTTATTCATGATAGACACACACGAGAGAGAGAGAGAGAGAGAGAGAGAGAGAGAGAGGGTCAGAGGGAGAAGCAGGCTCCATGCAGGGGGCCTGATGTGGGACTCGATCCCTGGACTCCCAGATCACGCCCTGGGCCAAAGGCAGGCGCCAGACCGCTGAGCCACCCATGGATTCCCTCCTGATGAGTTTCTACGTTTAAAAACGAACCATTGCTAATCACCAACCGATCTGTGGTAAAGACTATTTGTTCTAGATCTGGTGGTTTTCCCTTTAATTGGAGGCTATTCCCTTGACGGGTACCAGTAACGCCTCCAGAGATGGTTGGTGTTATGCTGCCAGGCGGTCGTCGAGTGCCACAGGGTGCATCCTGGACTGGCTCATTCGCTGCACGTAAGCATGTTAGGTTTTGCCAGAGTGATTAGATCAAAGTTAGACATTTTGGCCAAAGTCAGAATCATACACAACATCATGATGCGCAAAGAAAATATTTAAAGACCAAGTACCCGTTACGGAATTTGAGTAAACGGCATGTGAGCGTTACCTGCAGGTCAGTGTCATTTGTGACGTTTCATTGTAACATAAGTTTTCGTGAGTCTCAGTGAGAGCTTCTGCTGTTGTTCAAGTGGGGTGGAAGAAAGTGAACCAAGAGGAGTGTTTATCCACTTGGGCGGGTGCTGTGCTGTGCGACCTGCGTTGCCACCGCTTACCAGGTACGTTTGTTGTTGGTCAGGAGGCCGAGGCCTAGGTGGGGGCTGGCGGGCGGTCCCAGCGCTGCCCCACGCTGCCCTTCAGCACACAGCGGTCAGAGCTCAGCGGGGGTCAAGTACCCTGCAATCTTAGCTTGTGGTGCAGCAGCGTATGCCACATCGTCGTGACTCATGGTCCACATGCCTGGCACGTGGAAGGCCAGAAAGCGAGCCCATTTCACGCACAGTGGTGGGTTCTGACAGGCTCGGTGTTCGCATATTTGGAGCAGGACAGCGTTGTTAGAATACCGACCAGCAAACCTGCACAGCGATTTTAAGTCTCCACTTATTTTGTATTAGATGTGAGTTCTTGCTTCACAGCTGATGGTCGTGCACATCCTGCTTCTGGAAACAGCCTCTGTGCCCGGGAGGGTGATGCTTGGTGGGATGGAGATACAAAATCATTAAAGGTCTAACGCGTGGCTGAGAAAAACGGTGCTCAGGTCTTGCCGCGGCGGGGGGACTGGGTATGACAAGATTGGATCTGCAATAGCCCTGGAGTTGGTGTGTGTGTTACGCCTGCACAGAGAGCCTGGGGTACCTACCGCTGCCCGTGGTTCGCCAGGGTGGGTGGCATGTGCTGAGCCGAGCCCTTGCCCCTGAGCCCTGGAGGGGACGTCGCCTCCCCGCGGTGGTGCTTACGGGCACGAGATGACAGGTGTGCTCTTTCTCGATGCTGAGACGTTGCCCTGTGGATCGTCCTCCCTGCGTCACTCTTTCTGGGACGGTTTGCTGTTGGAGCGTGGCCCCTCCCCCCTCCTCCCAGAGGCCAGCTGTGTAAGGACCGCTGTTTGTTCTGACCACGCAGAGCTGCACGCTTGCAGGATCACCGCGTCCAAAGGAAAGCAGTGACCTCCCGTGTCGCATTGCCCTCTCCCCCGTGACAGTGGCCTGGGTGCTCGGAGGAGCCTGAGGATGGTCGTTTGCTGTCCTCTTCCATTTTACAAACAAGGCTGCCTTGACCGGCCAGGAGAGGTTGGTGCACCTACAGTTAGGGCTGATTATTGCTGGTGTTTCTCATTTGATCCTCAAATGAGAATTTTTTATAAAAGCAATGAGAGGGTCTTATAATGGTCTTATATATAGTTGGCTAGTCGTGCTTGTCATAAACTTCGTCATCTGAGTAATTCCCTGACTTTCAAATTAGCGTTTGCAGCATCATGCTCTAGAGGTTTTTATAAGGCAAAGTTGCAATCTCAGCCACATCAGGTGGAGCATGTCCCTGTGGTTCCGTCCAGCAGCTGACGGCGGGGCGGTGAGGGGGGCACCAGCCGGCACTCCGGGCCTTCCTGGACTTGGCACGCGAACACAAGCCACTCCCACCTCACGTGACAACGTGAGCATTGGCATGTCGACTCAAATGAATCTCTTCTTTGGCAGATGGAATCCTATTAAACCAAATAGGGTTTAATAGAGTTTGTACAAATAAAACACTGAATGCTGAGCGGGGTTGCTGAGCTGTGACCTCTCCGTGGCCGGCAAGAGACCTTTGGTATCCTAGCGGCTTCGCGGTACCTGGTGTTGGGCGTTCGAAAAACGTGTGTACATCCCACGCTGGTTTGCGACGGGCCATGTAGAAATCCCTCCGGTTATGCCACGTTCCGTGTGTGTCAGTGAGAGCTTAGTAATGATTGTATTGGGGCAGCGTGTTTTTTTGTTTTTTTTTTTGTGTGTGTGTTTTTTTTTTAATCAGCATCACCTAAAAAGAATGTGTCACTTTTCCCAGCAGAAGATGAAATGAACCTTTTATTCACCCTTTCCGGGGTTACAACCCCGTGCGAGGACCCACCTGGTACTAAGCCTGTTCCCAAGGTTCGGGACGTGGCACTTTGCTTTGTCACGTGCCAATGAGCCGTCACTTAGGAATTGTTCCCTGTTCACCGTCGCCATCACTGGAAGTGCTATTTTCTGAGGATTAGTCTACTGAATTCTTTCATCAGAATTTGTATGTGAAACAACAAAATGCTTAGCTTTAGTGAATAGTATGCAGTTCCTTCGTCTTAATCATTTTGTTGTAGAAGAACAGTCGCAGATTTTCTTGCTCTGACCTGTGCTGGGCATTGTGCGGGGCAGTTCTGGGAAGTGGCAGGTGGTGGGTGTGTTGGGTTATAGGTACCTGTACGTAAGGTTCTCTTGCCAAAAGGAATGATTTGTTACTGATGGGGCAAAGGTTAAACTCCCTCTAGTCAGCAAAGATGTTATGCGATGTAATGTAAGAAGAGATTCAGTTCTTAAGAACCTCCTGTGATGTGTTTCGGGCCCGTGGGCAAGGTGAACAGCTGGGACGCAGAACCCGGGCCCTGGGCAGCCACTCAGGACACAGGCAGCGCGTGAGCCGCTTTCCTGAAAGCGGAGTCTTGTCACGGGTCAGCGGGCGGCACAGGTGAGGTCCGCAGTGCGACGTTGGGGATGTCAGAAACTGCTTTCATGAGCAAGATACAGGATGTTTTCCTCACGTTTCTTTTGTAGAGTCTTGAGATGGGCGACAAGCGTTAACGGTTTCTCTCTTTTAGAATCATTTTGCTTAGTTTGGAGAAAGGACGTGACTGTCACTGCTGACCCGTGGCGGCTGACCATGGGGACTGCGACCCTGGGCTGTGGGTGGCTGCCCCTTGCCCCGCACCTCGGTCCGGTCCCATCACTCGGTGTCTCCAGTGCGGTCTTGCTCATGGGCCGGGCCGGTTGGGCCTGCCGTGCCGGGCTCCTGCGTGCTGGGAACCGGACCGTTTCCCGTTTCTTGGATGTGGCTGCGGGACCTCGGCCATTGAGATGATCCGCTTCGTTTGATGGCAGAAGCAACGAGACCCCGAGAGTTCACAGCCATTAAAATATACGTGCCTTAAAGCATCTCCCTTGTAGGACGAACGCGGGTGCCTTTTGTTCGGGGGGCATGGAACTGCCTGGAGAGGTCTTCCTCTCCCACCGTACTCCATGTTTGGGCATAACGCCTGTTTGTAGAGGGTCCGTGGTGATGGGACGTCTGGCTCATGTGCTTCCTCTGCTCCAAGGGACCCAGGCCCTGGGCTGCTCCGTCTAACGTGACTGGCTGCTAGTGCTTGGGTGCCAGACACGCTGGTCAGAGGGGTGGCTCTGCTGGTGTTCACCCATGGGGCTGAGTGTGGCTGGCCCGTCCCGTGGCTGCCCTGTGCCTCCCACCACGCTGTGCGCACCTGTGCACGGGCGACGAGCAGACTCAAGGGCTGACGCTGGTTATGAGGCGGCCGTCCGGGGGCTACAACATGCAGAGTTGGCTTAAGTTTAAGAACAGTCATCGGGGTGATAAAGATTTCCCAGTGAACCTAGTGGATCCTGCAACTGCATCGACTCCCTCGAACTGAGAAATCGCTCCCGGGGCAAGTGAGAAATGGGGGGGGGGGAGGATGGGGCAGAGGAGGCCGTGAACGGTACTGCTTCTGGGAAGCAGAAGACGGTTGGCGCCGCCGGCCTGAGGAGGCAGTGGGCGTGGAGGCTGCCCTTCAGTGGAGGCCAGCCCGAGGAGGCTGGCTCTGGGGCCGTGCGGGCGGCCCTGTGACGGTGCCCCCCCCTTGTCAGGGGTGACCGCCCACCCGAGAGATCGTTTCTCCTCCCGCGGCCGTGTTTACGCGCAGTGGCTCCTCCGTGGGGCGTCCGGGCTTGGTGGCCCTGCTGTCACCTACGGACTGTGGGCCAGCGCGGGCTTCCGAGCTCTCGATGGAGAGCTCGCTCTCGGGGTTGGGCTCAGGAAGGTCCAGTGTGGCAACTCTGGGGTGACGGGTGACGCTTCGTCAAGCAGGAGACTTGATGAAGGTTTTCTACCGAAAAAATAGCCTCTTACCACGAAAGCTAAATGAGGAATAGTTGGACTTTGCCACCGTGTTGTGATTGTGACATTAAGCGACCACCGTCGCTCCGGTCCCTGTGGTTCTTCCTCTGGAGGGAAGGATTTTGCCGCTGATCCTTCGGGACTCTGTCAGGATGGGACAGCAGCTTGTGGAGACACGTCCGTGCAAACCCTACCCCGACGGCGCCGCATAGGGCGACCAGAATCCCCGCGTCATAGGCAGTGCTGGGATGGGTGCCGGCTGCGGCCGGGGGACCGGGGTCTCCCCGGGATCCAGACTGCCTCCGGCTGCGTGTCTGCGTGAAAGGATGGTGACCCTGGGCGTGTGGCTCGCGCGAAACAGCTTAGAGGAATCGGAGCTGCAGGTGGACTCGGCGTGGCTGGGGGATGGGCACACAGGGTGGCCGTGGGGCTGGGGCTCGGCAGGGGTCACCCGTGGCCGGAAGGGCCTGAGCCGGGCTCCCCTGTGTGTCATCCTGCACGGCAGGTGTGGGGGGATGCACCTCAGGGCCCGGGTGTTCCCTTGCTGGACAGCAGGGCCTTTGCTTGCGGGAGGGGCGGCCTCCGAGCGGCCCTGGGGTCACTCTGGTCTGGGTCGCAGTAGCGTGGGGACAGCCGCTTCGGCCCGTGACGTGGGTCTGGGCGGGGTCTGGAGGCTGGAAGCGGGGGGTGGGGCTGGTGTGGGAGCTACAGACCCGTCGGGGCGGCGGGAGGCACGGCTTCCCGCTGGCGCGTCCGTGCACCCGCTGCCCCACCATCCCCGGGTTGGCCCGGGCAGGGCTCGTGAGGCGCTGGAACCTGCTGCCCGGCAGGTCTGGCCGTGAGCTCTCCGGGGTCCTACGGGGAACGTCCCTTGATGGCCCCGATCGCGGTCACGCAGGTCAGCTCTGGCTGGGAGTGGGAGCGGGAGCGCAGGGAGGCTCTCCCCGCTTGGCCAGGCCCATCTGGTGCCGTCTTCCCGTCCTCAAGCCAGTGTCACTGTGCAGCCTGGGCCGCTGCCGTCCTCGCGTGTCGGCCCGGGGCCCTGCTCCCCTCCGCAGGCAGCCGCTCGGGTAGGCGTTTGCAGACACCTCCTGGCGGACCCACAGCCACCATCTGGGTGAGCAAGGAGCTTAGTTTTCTCCCCACACCCTGTCGTTGCCACGTAATTTTAATCTTTTCCACCTGCCAACCTGTGTGATTGGCTCATTTTCTGATCCCGTTTGGATCTGAGACTTGCTGAAAAAACGTGCTTTTTCTTCTGAAGTTAGAACTTGAGCTCTGGTTTCATAAGTAAGTTGATATATTTTTTAAAGACTCTATTGGGGTCCCTGGGTGGCGCAGCGGTTTGGCGCCTGCCTTTGGCCCAGGGCGCGATCCTGGAGAGCCGGGATCGAATCCCATGTCGGGCTCCCGGTGCATGGAGCCTGCTTCTCCCTCTGCCTGTGTCTCTGCCTCTCTCTCTCTCTCTCTCTGTGACTATCATAAATAAATAAAAATTAAAAAAAAAAATAAAGACTCTATTGATTGAGAACGAGCGAGAGGGCATGAGCAGGAGGGGAGGGAGAGAGAGAATCTCAAGCTGACTGCTGAGCGGGGAGCCCCTCGGGGGGCTTGGTCCCACGACCCTGAGATCGTGACCTGAGCCGACACCAGGAGTCAGGCCCTTACCTGATGGAGCCACACAGGTGCCCCCAAATATGTGCGTCTCTAGCAAGTTCCCGGGTTGTGCTGAGGACCCGTGACCTGGGCTCCGGGAAGCCCCGTTTACCTTAGGGTTTAGCGTCTTTATTCCAGTGGCTTAGAATCCCCTTTCCTGAATACATCGGTTGTCAGAAATAGATGTAAGCCCTGGAACTTCGGTTCCAAGGTTGTGTGCTCACCGTTTGATGGTTTATGGGGGGAATTTCTGTGAACTGAGTCTCAGTCCAGAGGAAGGGGCGGGGAGGCCGTGGTCCGCGGAGCTTGTGCCGTTTGTGGCCTGGCCCTCGGCAGAGACCCTGAGTCCCCTGAGCAGGTGCCCTGTGGACAGGGAGTGACGTGGGGCCGCGACTGCATCCTGCCGGCCGCTGCATGGTGCCTCTCCGCTGGCCGTGCCCTGAGCGCCCAGGACAGGCTCGGGCCTTGCACCTGCCGGCGGCCCCAACCGGCGGGAGCAGCGGCCTGAGTGTTGCGGCCTAGGCGGGCCTGCCGCCCGCAGCTGTGCCGGCGTGTTGGCACTGCGGGGTTCTGGAACGCTCTCTAGTGGAGGGAAGAAAGGCAAGTGTAGGAGTAAAGGGTTCGGTCGTGTGTCCTGTTGGCTGACCTCTGCGTGTGTGAACAGCCTTCTGAGAGGCCCACTTTTACGCTACAAAGAAAGGAAAGGAAAAGGCACATCTGCAGGATTCCTTTTTGTTTACTCGTAAAGGTCTACCTGAGGGAGAGCTGAACGCCCACGCAGGGAGCGGTGGCCCCAGGCTGAGCGGGAGCGCCCCACACGGCCTGCCTTGTGACCAAGCCACCCCCGCGTCCCTGTAGGGCTCCTTTTTAAAAAGCCAATTAAAAGTAGGCTTTTAATAAATGGTCATCACGACTTAGTTTTAAATTGGCAAAAATTACATGATAACTCAGTAGAGAAGTGAACACGGAAGCCAGCACGGTTTTTGGAAATGCTGTAAAAGAAGCATTGATTTTAAAAGTATTTGAGACATCTTTTTAAAAACTTATTAAAAAAACAAAAAACAAAAAAAAAACCCTAAACTTCTTATTCCTTAAAATGTCTTCAAATTTTTGAAATAGAATTTTCTTTTCCTGATGTGGTTTAGAAATCTTTTTTTTTTTTCCCCATCGTCAAGTGCCGAGGGCCCCGTTGCAGGTCTTCATACGCCGTTGCGAGAGGCTGTCCGCCAAAGCCGGGGACCGGATGGAAACGCGGGGATGTGCATTTAATATATGACATCGGCAACAACGAATCAAAGACGTGGCTTTTGTAGCGAGAGTCCCGTTTCCCCGGGTACCTCCTGAGTGTTAGTCATCAGGGTTTTGGTTTATTCAGATTCAGTCATATTTGTATGACGTAACGAAGCGCACGTTGCAGTGAGGCTGACTCGGGGTGGTCTCGCTCCGTTGGAATGAAGGTGGTTTTGTGTCTTGTTCTGGAATGTGTGTGAGCTCAGGTGGAACCGGCATAGTAGGAAAATGCCTTTGGTTAAAACTGGAAAAACTTGGGCAGCCCAGGGGGCTCAGCGGTTGAGCATATGCCTTTGGCTCAGGGCGTGACCCCGGGGTCCCAGGATCGAGTCCCGCGTTGGGCTTCCTGCATGGAGCCTGCTTCTCCCTCTGCCTGTGTCTCTGCCCTTCTCTGGGTCTCTCATGAATAAATACATAAAATCTTTAAAAAAGAAATTGGAAAAACTGATGACTCCTCATGTACGTGGTTTAAAAAGCAGAAGCAGGACGGAGAAACACCTTCTGGGCCGACGCTGGTTGAAGACCGTTTCGCTCCTGGGGGCAGTTTCTGAAAGCGCGAGCAGTGACCCTGCGTTAGTGTGCCTGTGCTTTTGTTTGTGGTCTCTTACGCTCGTGGGAACGAAGGCAGTGCTCTGTACGTTTACAACCGACAGTTCCTTAGGTGAAGTAAGCATTCCGGGGGCGACACTTGTATTGACAGACGTGTGTACTCCGTGCTGTAATTCGGGTGAGGGGGACGTTGGTGACCGTGTGCAGGAGGCCGTGTTCCTCCCCAGCCTGCAACGCTGACCTGGGCGGCCCAGGGACAGGGTGTCCTCGGGCTCCCCGCCGATGCTCCCCTTTGCCGGCGATGACCGCCCCGTGTCTGCAGCGCAGGGTGGCGTGGCGCTGCTTCCTTCCACAGACGCAGTGAAATTCAATGGAGGGTGTTTTCCGTCTTTGTTGCTGTTTGAGGAGGCTCCGTGTGGCCTTGCCAGGCTCTGTGCTGGAGACCGAACCCGCTTGGCTTGTACCGTGTTGTGTTTGGCTGTGACAGAAGGACGAGGTCGGAAAACAAAGAAAAGAATGACCTTTATTGTCTGGTGGTTTGAGTTTTCCAGCGAGTCAGGTGGGAAAAATATTTGTTTTCTTATTTCTATGCTTAGTTTGTGAAATAACAAAAGCAAATGGGTGTTTCTAGTCCAAGTGGCCTGGGTAATATCTATTTTTAAAAAATATTTTATTTACTCAGAGAGAGAGAGAGAGGCAGAGACACAGGCAGAGAGAGAAGCAGGCTCCATGTAGGGAGCCCGACGCGGGACTCGATCCCAGGATCCCAGGACCATGCTCTGGGCCGAAGGCAGGTGCCAAACTGCTGAGCCACCCAGGGATCCCCAGTAACAGCTATTTTTTATGTACTATGTGCTGTGAGTGCTTGAGGAGCCATTGATCCCTCTCAAACCTCAATGGGCAAATACTCGTATTTGCCGGATCCAGGTGTGGCTGGGGTGCTGGGCCGCGGGAGGTGGCGCCTTAGGAAATTGCAGCTCACTTGACAGGTGGAGACCACGATGCTAACGGGTACGAGTGTGCTCGGTGTGCTACCCGGTTGGCCCCAGACCACGGCAGTGAGGCGAATATCGCAAGGAGTTGGATGTTGCGACAAAGTGAGGTGAATGAAATTTTGGGGGAGTCCCTGTGAGTCCAAGGCCGAGCTGAGTGCTGACTCCACGTGGCCGTGTGCTGCTCCTTCAGGCCGAGACCAGGCGTTCCCTTCGTTTCCACAACGAAGCATTTCGCTCTGCCCTGTGCTTCTCCGGCTGCACTGGACACGCACTGTTTGGAGGTGAAGGAGTGAAGCACTACACACGGGGATTGACCTGCCACGCGGAACGCTCCCAAGATAGACCGTCCGTGGCGGCGAGTGTGCCTGCCGGGCGCGGCCTCTGCGGAGACATCTGCACGCGGCCATGCGCCAGGCACAGGGGGGCCTGCTGAGGCTCCGTGAAACTGCACGTACAGAGACTTTAATGTGAGTTGTGTGAAAATTTAAAAAGTCACCAAATGTTATTTTGATGGTTTCAACCACGTCACGACGTAGGCGCTGTTGTTAAGCTCACGAGCCACGTGTAGAAAAGCAGGATGCCGACTGAACCTGGCCCCGCCTGTGCTCTGCTGACCCCTGACTTAAAGTAGTTTTGAGAAACTCCGTTTCAACCTGCCTGTGTTCTCATTTTCTCCCGAAGCTTGAACTGATCCAGTTTGCTAAATTCTGGTGTTAATTTAACTTTATTTGGGGGGGGGGGGAAAGGGGATAAAATATAGCTGGTGTTGGGTAGGAGGTGTTTTAGGGTGAAGGATGCTGAAAACTTTATCTTATATCCATTAAGGAACAAATGTGAAAACAGGAACAGCTTTCAGGTTTTAGGAACATTTAAGTATTCATCTGTGACGGGGGAAAATCCCCAAACCAGACTCGAAAACTGTGTGCACAGAGCCGGCCTGCAGGCGCTGCAGGAAACGCAGTGCGTGTGGGGAACCGTTGGCCGTGAGCCCCGAGGGACGCGCCCCGTGACTTACGGGAAGGCATCGGCTCGGGTTTCAGGGCAGTGGACAGACATCTGAGCCGGGCGGCTTCCCGAGGGCGGAGGCCGTGGCGCGTGATTGCTGGATGGGGCCGCGCGGCTGAGAGCCCCCCGAAGGAACGCCTGCCGGTTCCGGCGGGGCGGGTGGTTTCTTTCAGGTCGTGTGCAGATCGACATTCACACACGAACCTTGACCCGTGTGTGTTTATTCCTTTTAAAAACCAGGCAAGTTTTTCTTTTTCATTTGCTAAACGGCGTCGTCGTCCTGTGTCACCCACCACCAGTTGTGGCCTGTTGCTAGGATGCGCCTGGCCTGCGTGATTCTATTCACTCTTCAATATCATTTTAGTTTCTAGAATGTTCTGCAGTGGATTGTTTATTGATGAGAACGTAGGAAAAGCTGGTGGAAGTGAGAGAAGCTGCTTTGGAATAAATAGACTGAGGGAGAAGTCTGCAAAACCACTCAAAGAAACCCGGTTACAGGGATCCCTGGGTGGCGCAGCAGTTTGGCGCCTGCCTTTGGCCCAGGGCGCGATCCTGGAGACCCGGGATCAAATCCCACATCGGGCTCCCGGTGCATGGAGCCTGCTTCTCCCTCTGCCTGTGTCTCTGCCTCTCTCTCTCTCTGTGACTATCATAAATAAAAATTAAAAAAAAAAAATTAAAAAAAAAAAAAGAAACCCGGTTACAGGTGTTTAATGATGGAGCGTTTAGCATTCAAATGGTGTGTAAAATGGGAGACAGCGTGATTTAGAAAGGGAAGGGCCATGTAGAACTGTGTCCCTAGGTACGTGTGCGTCCAGTCGCAGCACACACTCGCCACAGACACACCGTGGAAAGAGGAGTGGCGCTCCCTGCTAAAACGTGGAGTCTCATCTGGTTGGCGAAGAGCTCATTTATCAGGCGTCGGATACCTGAAACTGAAATTACAGATGATAAATCACATGACTTCCTCTCTTCACAGTGGAGTGATTTCTTTAAATTGGGAGCCCTGATTCTCCTTAAAATAGGGGTTCGTTTGCAAATATATCCATGTGCAGTTTTGTCAAGAGCACATTTGCTTCAGGCGTGAGTGAGCCCAGTTTTCTGAACAGGACGATTAACCTTGTGTGGTGCGGCCAGAGGAGAAAGTCCTTGAGCCTGGACTCCTGTTCCTGATGTTTGCAACGTGAGGCCGCAGCCGCTCCCTCCTGGAATCGGGCAGCGTAACTGTCAGGCTCACTTTTGGGAACCAGGTGCAGCTTGAGCAGGAAGAGAGCGGATTTCGTGCCCGACCTTCGTGCATTCTTGCTCAAGAAGTCTCTTGCTGGGCCACGCTGTGACCTGATTTCAGGATCCCCGTCCCCTCGAGTACCCAGCTTCTCTGCCCGCCGAGCACTGCGCGCAGGGGCAGGAAGGGGTGTGTGGCCGACAGCTGAGTGCCCTGCACCGGGGCAGCCCGTGAGGGCGCGGGTCCCGCCAGCTGCAACGTGCGGCCTTGGGGTCCCGGAGCCGAGAGCATGTTAGGTGGTCTGAGCGGGGAGGCGTCCGTGGGGCCCGGCGGTTGCCCAGCGGTTAAAGCCTCTCCTGGCGTCTGGAGTGAGGAGCCTGCCTTGCCCAGCCGACGACTTGTCCAAGGGGCAGAAGTGAGGGTCCGGGGTCGCGCAACGGAAGAGAGGCCCGGCCTGGGGGTGCAGCAGGAGCGAGGACACTGTTGGGAACCGGGCCCTGGAAAGTCGGCACAGGTGCCAGACGCCGTGCACAGCAGTCAGAGGGCGAGCGCCAGGGAAGCGCAAGGAAAAACTGCAGAATCGGACTGGACGCCCATCCTGTGACGTGGTCCAGTGTGGGAGCTCTGTTACTGGTTTCTGGCCCGAGAAGCCCCAGCTGGTGCAGATGTCCAGTCGCTGGGTGTGCACATGCACGTGTAAGGACACATCCTACCAGCGCCCTGGACCCCGGCTGACCGTTCGTCCCGTCCCAGGAGGCTTCTCCTTCAGGATCACGGTCACTGCCTCTTAGGGGTGAGCTTCCTTCCCTCCAAGGAAAAGCACCTTTCCGGTATTTCAAGTTGGGTTTTCAAGCACGCAGGTGCTTGAGCTGTAGTGCCAGGCCCACGTTCACTTTGGAAGCGGCCCGAGAGCCCGCAGCGCGTCCGGGGGATGGTCGGAGCAGGAGTCGGGCCGGGGCCCGGGAGCCACAGGACACCTGAGAGCCGAGCTCTGACTCTTATGTAACAGCCAGGTGAGTGTTCGACGGCTTGTGTGTCATGGGGCGTCTGTGCCCGTCTGTCCCCGGTGCCAGCTGCTGCACGCGGGTCCGCCCCATCCTCGTCCTTTCCTCGGCCTGAACGCCTGCACCACGCTGCGGCCTCCCCCAGCGCCTGCCCTCGTGCACGCGTGGGCTTCCCCTCCTCCCCATGGGGCTCCGGGTCCGGCCCTGCGCCGGGGCCGCCTGCATGGGGGCTGCTCGGACCCCAGCCGAGAACTGGGCGGGGATTTGGTCAAGGGCCGAAGTCAGCCTTGAGTGCTTCGCATCTCAGGTTAATGGGCTACTTGGTTGACTGAGCAGCTGTTTGTCCTGATGCGACCCCGACCCCAGGTGTGAGCTGAGCATAGCGCCTGGCAGGGAGGGGCTGGGGGCGGCAGGGTCTGCAGGTGGGGTGTGCAGGGGCACGTGGGGCTCGGCTTTCACCGTGGGCGGGACGGCCACCAGGAAGCATGAGCGCGGTGTGTCGTCCGGTTGAGGGACGGTGCTAGAACCCTGCTGGTCAGATGGAGGCTTTGCGGTGTGGGGCCCTGGGGACGGGAGCACTGGTCTGGGGCCAATAGGTTCCTTCTTGAGTAGAAAGCGAAATCCTGGAAAGGCTTCCCCCCACCCTTGTGAGTTCTGAGCTGACACTGTCTGATAAAGCTGAAAATACGTGAACATGTGATCACGGACGAGCTGCCTCATGGGCGGGGGTCTTCAGGGGGAGCGTGAACGACTGAGGGAACAGGACGGGGCCCCTGGGAGGACAGGGGGAGGGGGACCATGACAGTCCGTCTGCTGGGGGGTGAGTTCCTGTCTCTCCTGTGACAAGGGGCCGCCTTCCTGGCTGGTGAAGCCTTTGGGAGGGACAGTGGAGGGGGCTCTGTCTTCAGGCAGAGGGAGTGCAGGGAGAGCCTCTCCTGAGCCCGGAGGTCCTGCGGCCCCACTGTGGGGTGACGAGCCCTGAGGTCCTGCGGCCCCACCGTGGGCTGACGAGCCCTGAGGTCCTGCGGCCCCACCGTGGGCTGACGAGTCCTGAGGTCCTGCGGCCCTACCGTGGGGTGATGAGCTTGGAGGTTCTGCGGCCCTACTGTGGGCTGATGAGCCCTGAGGTCCTGTGGTCCTACCGTGCGGTGACAAGCCTTGAGGTCCTGCGGCCCTACCGTGGGTTGGTGAGCCCTGAGATTCTGCAGCCCTACTGGGTGACGAGTCCTGAGGTCCCCCAGCCCTACTGTGGGCTGGCGAGCCGTGCACTTGCTATTTTTTGCTCCGAGGCTCCCCACAAAGAGCAGGCCCGGCTGTGTGTGCCCCGGGACCGATCCCCTCCAGGGTCTGGCATCGTGTCAGGCACACAGCTGCTCTCTGAACCTGTGGCCCCCAGGTAGTGGAGCCAGCTGACCATAACCAGGGAAAGGGAGGAATGCCGCTTCCTGCTAGCGTGTGTGACCTCGCAGATGCAAACGGCGAGTCCCCATGCCGTGCCACCCTGCGGCAGTCTCCTGGAGATGGGTTGGCTGTCCTGGTCGCTCCCTGAGCAGGAGCTGCGCAAGGGTCGGGGCGTTCTCAGGATCTCCGGGGCGGCTTCTCGCAGCACTGGGCTCAGGATCAACGCTCCGGATCCCCCATTACATCCTCACGGGACAGCCTGGGGTGGGGGAACGCTGCTCCACGGCCTGAACGATCCGCTGCTCAGGGCGTAACTGGCGATCTTCTTCGTTTCCTTCCAGTGTTGCCTGAATTAGCTTAGAAAAATATTTACCAGAGTCCTAGGTTTGAGGTTTGCCTTTGCGTTCCAGGGGACTCTGTGTTCTCAGTGCTTTCTGGGGTTGGGGGGACCCTTGTAGAGAAACACCGGGTCTCAGAGCTGAGAAAGCTGGATCAGGCTTCCCGTCAGGTGAGCGTGCGGAGACCGTGTGACTTCTGAGACGTTGCCTGCCTTGCAGCTTACCAGGAGGGTGCTCTCCTATCTGGGGTGGGGGTGCTTGGACAGTGGCCGCCTGGCTGCTCGTCCCAGCCTCAGCTCAGCCTCTGCCCCACGTCTGAGTCCGGGGGCATCTGTCTTTGTGCTTGGACACCTCAGAGCTCTCCGGGCCACTTGGTCTCGAGTGCTTACTCCCGCACTTCCCGGCCTTGACCCTTCACTGTTTGCTTGTTGTCTCCTGGATCTTCCAGCTCCTTCCGCCAGCATGGCTCCCCGAGAGCCGGGTGAACAGGGGCAGACTCATAGTGGTGTCTGATAAATTTTCACAGAGGGCTTAATGAACGGCGCGGTCATCTATAACTGAAGAAAAGAATTGTGTGTGCTCTCCAGATCCCTGGGAGCTCGGGGGTGGTGGGTAGGGACGCTGTCCCGTTTCTGCTGCTTGTGATCCTCACCGAATTACGCTCGATGTTTTTTAAACATGTGCCTGTGCCGCGTGCGTATGTAAGAGGAATCGTCATTTTTGGAATAACACGATTGATGGAAAGATGGGAAAAATCTGTGTTTCCTAGGAAAAAACTGTGGTATAAACTCTGCAAATTTTGAGGAAACTCTCAAAACCAGTGTTTCCATAAAAAGCCAATCCAAACACTGACAACTCGTGGGAATCAAGTATAAATACTACGCAGTACCAGGAATCCTTACATTAGGGTCATTTCATGGGACATTTGCCCCAGTTTTCTAAACAGCCAGCGATCTAGGTAGTCTCGAAAACCACACGGAACAACAGACTTATTTCGTGAGGTTAGCGGTTGTCGCCGTCCATGGTCCTTCCTCTGACGGAGACAAATGGCGCCATGCCCAAGCCGACATCAATGGCATCTTTAGATCTCACTTTGGGTGGTTGGAATACGCCAACAGAGCCCAGCTGGCACCCTCCAGCTCACGACTGGACGGCCGACCGAGCGTCCTTCCCATGGGGGCGGGGGAGTGCTCGGGGGCTGGGCTGCGGGGAGTGGACGGCCTGCCTGGTGGAGGAGCCCTGCAGTGAAGCCGGCACCTTGTCCAACGGCAGGACGCACTGCCTCCGGGTCACTTAGGGCTTCCCTGGGCCACCGCCTGCTGACCGTCCACGGCCCGATGGCTGCTCGGGGCTCCCCCGCTGGCCTCCCTCCCGTCCCGCCGGCAGGGTGCTCTGCAGAGGGACTGAGTCTCCGGGGACGAGGTTTGGGTTTCCTGCACCGACCTTGGAAGTTAAGTGTGAGAATAAGGCAAAGTCTGCAAACCAGCGCCGTGTTTAACACGGCAGGTGCGGCCCTACGGTCCTCTCTGTAGGTGTCGTTGAGTCACGAGAGGATTTCAGGCTCGGGGCTTGACTAAGATCTGGGAGCTGTCACTGGGGCAGTCACTTCTGGGGTGCTTTGGGGCTTCTGCTTGCAAGTCAAGAGCCAGGAAGGGGTCCAGGCTTTTTGCATTGACATGTGACCGCCTTGGAACCTGTTTTACGGAGAAACGAGGGAATGTAATTCCTGCCTCGACAGCAGTGAAGGGCAAGCGGTGCCAGCCACAGCCCTGCCCCAAGCCCTCCAGCGTGATCCAGTTTATATTATATGTAATTCTTTGGTAGCAGTAACAAAACGCATCATCTTCACAATTTGTAGAAAATTATGAGTAAACCAACACGCAAATCTGAACGAGGCCAGCACTTGAGCATCTTTCTCCGAGCGCTTGAGTCCTGGCGGCGATGCCAACGCCCCGTGATCAAGGAGCGGGGACACCGTGCCCCCCGGGCGCCTCCCCTCACCCATGCCTCCGCCACATACTCCTCTGCTTCTCTGTGTCTCTGCGCATCTCTGTCTCTCCCTCATACTGTGACAGGCCCAGACGTCGGTCCTTTCCAGCTGGCCCTTCTCAGCAGTTGGCTGGGAAACCAGGGGGAAGGGGGGCCCGTTACTACAGAAATACAGGGAATCGAAATAGAATGTGAGCTACTTCTGCGTCGTGTTTTTTTTATTTTAATCTAAGTACAAAAGACAAGTGTCCAAACACAGTCACTGTTAATTACTCCACATAGACCGAGTTTGGGGTCTGCTGTCAGAGCTCCAGTAGTTTCGAGTATCTTGGCCTGAGCCCATTGGTATTTTTGGCGACGCTGCACCAAACATTGAGAAGCCCTGCAGAAGAAGGAAGGAAACATTTAGTTACGAGCTCCCTGATAACAATTCCAGAATCGTGTTTAATAATTTTTCAGATTTATCCGTAGGCCAGTCTTGGTTTGGTAACTGCTTGTCGTCAGCCTCTGCTGGATGCTGGGAACGTGCTGGGACCGCACAGTCCCTGTTCTGGGGCAGCCGCGTCCCGAGGGGCAGGTGCGGCCGCTGGGGCTCCAGCCCCGTCTCTGTGCAGCGGACACCGAGCATCACCGTTCGCATCTTGACACGTTCATTCCCGTCCACGCACGTGCACAGGCCCACTCCGGTCGGTCACAGGAGCGCATCTTGATGTTATGTTGTGAATGTGGTCTCCTGCCTTTCTTTTTTTTTAATTTTTTTTATTTTTAATTTTTATTTTTTTATTTATGATAGTCACAGAGAGAGAGAGAGGCAGAGACATAGGCAGAGGGAGAAGCAGGCTCCATGCACCAGGAGCCCGACATGGAATTCGATCCCGGGTCTCCAGGATCGCGCCCTGAGCCAAAGGCAGGCGCTAAACCGCTGCGCCACCCAGGGATCCCTCTCCTGCCTTTCGATGTGCCTGGAAGAGCAAGGGCCTCTGGCAGCCTGCGGGTCCGCGGGGGGGGGACGGGTCCGAGGGCGTCAGGTGGCGGGGAGCCGGGCGCCCAAGGAGACGCTGGGCTGCTGGCGCTCGGGCGGACGTGGTTCCGTGGGGGGAGCTGGAGGGCCGCCTGGACAGCTGGAGTCTGGTCACATTCCGTAAGGTTTTCCCGCTGGAGAGAGCGAGCCGGCAGCCGGTGGGTCGTAAGGGACCTTCTCATCAGGGAGGGTGCGCGGGTACTCAGGATGGAGCAGGGTGTGGAGGGCGCCCGACGGAGCCCGAGCCACGATCACGGGAAACCGAGTCCCTGTGCCCCCAGCCGCGACTTGACCCCGGTGCTCCGCGTCCTGAGTGGCGCGGTGGGCAGCACGCCGAAGCATCTGCGCCAAAGCATCTGCATGCACCCCTAGTGCTTATCTGCATTCTCTGTTTCTGTTTGCATTTCCTAGTCTTGCATGTCCGACAAAAATGGTTGAATTTTGAAAATAAACGTAATGGTAAGAATAAGAAGGAGAAAGATTGTGTGGAACGGGTGCATAAAAGGGACGAAGAGTTGGGTTTTCAGATGGGGCTTGGAGATGGCGAATGGGTTTGTCGGCCGTAGCCACGGCATTGAGAAGGATCGGGCCTCCCCGGGGTCTCCGCCATCCGCTGGTGGGGATGGTCCCGCGCCCACCTGCTCCTGTGGCTGCTTATTTCCAGGACGGGCTCACAGGGACCTGCCGAGGTGCCTTCCCCTCTGGGGGCCTGTCTGTGCCCTGGGTCTCTTGTGGTCGCCTTCTGGGTCTTGCTGCCCACGCTTGAGACCCCTCGTCCCCCCTTGAGGCCTGCTCATGGACGGGTCAGCTGTGAGCAGCACGTACCAAACAGAATCTTGATGAAACCTATTAGGACGTTGGCACATTTGTGGTGCCGAGCAGGAGAGGTGGTTCCAGGGCTTTGTGGGGACGGGTGGGCCATGACGTGCCTGGAAGCAGAGGGACGCTTAGAGCTGTTCTCGTCAGACTGTGAATTGGTCTGAGGATTTGGGACGGAGCCAGTGCAGTCGAGGGTCCCAGGGAGGACTGCTGCCCCGGCCTGCCAGGCACTCCCGTCCCTGATGCCTCTCCCTGCAGGGTGCCGGCACGTGTGGTGAGACACCGCTGTGAGCCTCGTGTGCGTGTGACCGTGGCTGTGGCCGGCCTTCTGCGTGGCCGTCTGGCCATGGCGTGGCTGGGCATGCACCTGCTGCCCATGCCTGATTCCCAACAGAGCTCCCCAGATGCCGGCCCCCGGGGCTCTGGGCGCTGGGCCCAGGCTGCTGGTGTTCACAGGGTGTCAAGCCCTGAGCGCACTCAGCGGGCACCTGACCAGCGGCAGTGGCCATGGGGCCATCAGCAAGGTCGGGCGGAGGGCACGCTCCGTTGCAGCGAGATCTTAAACTGAAGAGAGGAGGGCTGTTGTGAGGGGCCCTACGGTTAATGTGTTTAGGCCTTTTGGGGCTTCGTGCAGGTGCAGACTTTCGACTTACGGAGAGGTGAGGGGGCCGGCACTTGAGGTGCAGGGGGTGCCCACAGGACGGGACGCTGCGTGCTCCGCTGGGCCTCCTGCAGGCTGCCCTGTGCTCACACTGCTGCTCACCTGGACGCAGACGTGACCCAGGGCAGAAAGCACCAGTGCATCGAAGCGCGGGTGCCCAGGTCCCTCTGGAAGTGACCGGCGAGCTCGGGTAAGCACCTGCTCCTGAGCAGCAGCCCCGAGTGCGTGGCAGGGACCGAGGCGGTGCTGGTGGCCCCCTGCTGGCAGCTGGGCAGACTCCGGGGGTCTCTGGGTCTCGGTTTGCTGGTGTCGATGGGCGGGTTCGGCCCCGACGGTGCCTGACCACCACCCGGAGCCGGGCGCTGTGGTCCAGCCCCGTGCGGAGCCTCGGGCCAGCAGCAGTTACAAACACGTGCCGCCTCTTTCCTCTGGTTTGCTGACGAGGGGCCCGCTTCCGTGTCGGGCCGTGCCCCGTCCTGGGCTGAGAAGACAGCATGGGGGGCTCCGTCGGCAGCTTCGGAGAACTTCAGTTTTCGTGGCCTCAAGCCCTGGGCCCAGGGGGAGGCGAAGTCGTGTCTGACCCGACAGAAGGGCTTCTGTGACCGTGGGCCGATCACAGGCGCCGCGTCCGGTGGGAGCCTGTGAGGTCCTGCTCTCCGTGCGTGAGCCGGCGGGGTGGGGGCAGGAGGGCGCGCAGGACCCACGACTCCTTCGCGACCACCTCTGTTTGGATCAGAGTGCGTGGACCTCTGAAGGCTGAGGACAAAGTGCTTCCCTGTCGAAGCCGGGATGCGGCAGGTCTGCAGCGGGTCTGAGGGCTGCGGGTGTAGGTGCGGGTGCAGGTGTAGGTCCAAGGGCTGGGGTGCAGGTGCCAGTGTAGTGCGGGTACAGGTGTAGGTCCGAGGGCTGTGGGTGTGGGCGCGGGTGCAGGTGTGGGTCTGAGGGCTATGGGTGCAGGTGCGGGTGCAGGTGTAGGTCCAAGGGCTGCAGATGTGGGTGCAGGTGTGAGTCCAAGGGCTGCAGGTGCAGGTCCGAGGGCTGCGGGTACAGGGGGCCTGTCCCCAGACCATGGTGCCCACTCTCGTAGAGGTGAATCTCCTGCCTCTTTCTCGTCTTGTCGCTGCTCGGGGTGGGGCCGCGCGGCCAGCTGTGGGTTCTCGGGAGCTGAGAGGGTCGAGCCTGGGGCTGGTGGTCCTGCGGACCCAGCGTCTCCTTATCCTCCTTTCACCAGCCTTGTCATCACCCGCGTTCCTGGTGTCTAGTTGTGCTGGAGGAATTGTGAGGCAGATGGGGAGGTCACGCTGCCACTCACGCTCCCAGACGGTCGAACTGGGAAGCAGGTCCCCGAGAGGGTCAGGTGGACTCTCGTGGGTGGGCAGGCAGGAGTGGTGGGACGTAGGGACAGCGCATGCAGTGGCCACGTGTTGACGAAAACAAGCTTAAGTTCACGTACTAGTTCACGGTGAAGAGGTTTGAGTTTTGCGGACTTGTTTGCATTTGTTCGTGTTTTCTTTGTGGCATTTGTGTTAGTTGATTGCAGTCCACACTGTTTTTCAAAAATAGGCAAAAGGTTACCCCGGGTAGGCGTGTGCTATGCGATGCTGGAGGTGTCCATGCACAGTCCCCCGGGGACGGTTCTCCATCCTGAGGCTCCGTGGGTCAGCGGGGAGCCCGGACCCCATCTGTGGTAAGAGGACGGTGTGTATGGCACCGGCCGGGGAGGCCACTGAGGTGCGTGGAGCAGCGTCGTCCCTCTGAGCGGACACAAGGCATCCCGCTGTCCTGTTAGGGAGGGATGAAGCCCTCCTGCCGTCTGTGCGTCCACCCGCGCTGTTACCCAGCATCCCTGGTTCCGCAAATCACCTGGGTCGGGGAGCGGGACCGGGACTGGGAGTGGGAGCAGGAACAGGAGTAGGACTGGGAGTGGGACCAGAGGCAGAGAAACCTGGTTCTGATGTCACGAGCCTCAGCGGGGCCGCCGTGGCCGTGGAAGGAGACTGAGGCCATTGGTGAGCCCCAGCCCCTGGGGTGGGGGCTTCCACAGCACCCAGCCTCTGCTCGGGACGTGGTCCTGGCCCACGTGGGCACGTCCTCCCCACACGGTGGATAAACGGGGATCGTGGGCTTCCTCGGGGATGGCAGTGTGGGTGGCAGCTTGGCCGCTCTCGTCTGGGAACAAAGGACTGAGGCCTCCGCGTGACCCTTCCAAGACCTTTGTCAGCGTGACTCAGGCAGCTGGATCCAGACCTGGCCGGTCCAGGAGGCTTTGTCACCTTCAGGATTGCATTTAGGAACCGAGTAAACCCAGTACGGTTATTTATTTCAAATACTAAATGTGTGTAATCCCTCGGAATTCTTACACACTTAATACACGAGGATCGTGAGGCGGGACTTTCCCTCCGTTTCCAAAGCAAAGGCATAAACAAGCCTTTTACTTGGCAGGGACTTTACTATGTTTCTAAAAAGGCAGTGAGCGCTGTTCCTGAAATAGTACCATCTGCTCCTTTGCGTGGATCCTATTAAAATCCCAGCGATATTTCTACTATCTCGATGTGACAGATTGCAGAAAAAAGTTTTTTTTCTCTACTAGAACTTCATGATGCCTTCCTTCCAAAGAGTGAATAGAAAGTATGGAGAATAAGTCTCAGAAAGGAGCTGTAATTCCCGCCCTCTCGAGGTGGCTGCGCGTCGCCATGGCAACAGGCCGCCCAGGTGCGCCATTTCCTGGGGGAGGGCTGCATCCCGCCCCTCGCCGCGTGCCCACCGGGCTTGACCTGTCCCTGCCGTTCGGGGCCTCTGTGGGGTCCACTGCGCCCGGCGTGGTGACGTCTGCTTCCCTAGGCGGGAGCACAGCATCCCACAGCTCCCGGCCTCTAGTCTGTTCTCGTGCTGAGGACACGGATGCACCAACTCTCCGCCGGGTCCGTGCAAGGTGGGCAGTTGCCAGTGCTCCCAGGGGGTGGTCCGGGTCGGCTGAGGCCGAGCTGTGGCCCGCCAACCCTGGGAAGCTCCCAGGAAGGCTGAAAGTCGTGTGCTGGGTGCTGGGTGGGGTTCTGGGTCTTTGGAAACGCGATCTGGGCTCAGCAGGCGCTGGGCTGGATGTGGGTGTCGCTCCCGATGGCTTCCCCTCGGACGGCAGCTGGGTCGCCAGCAAGGGATGATGTAGCCCCGCGGGAGGCTGGCACCAGAAGTCCACGAGGGGACACGGGGTTCAGCCCAAGCGCCAGGCTTGCTCCAGAACCAAGGCCGGACCGAGCTGAGGGTAGATGCCCACCGCCCTCCTTCCCGCATGCGCGGAGTGTTGTGACGGGAGCGGGAGGGCCAGCGCTTGTGGTGTCCGGGCGCCAGGTCCCATGGGCAGGAGGGCAGCGGCCCCACGATGGGGGTCCCGGTGCTGAGAAGAGGCGGGGGTGGCGTCTGCGCTGGAGCCACGGCGTCACTGAGCTGACTGGTGGCGGCCAGGCCGGAGCCCGAGTGGAGGACTGAGCCGTCCCGGCTCCCCGTCGCCACGTGTCTGGGGTTTATCCGGAATTTTAAGGGGACTTAACAATATAGGGGAAGGGGGCTGGGAGTTTGATTTTGTTTGGTTTTCCATGACTTTGGTTTCTATTTTCCTCTTCCTGGGTGCGGAGCAGCTGCTCCGCGGGTGTTTGTGATCTGGAAAGGAGACGGAGTCCGGACAGATCCGCCTGTTGGAGTAACAGGTAGCATAAGTGGGAAGAAGGCGACGTGTGCCGTGAACGTCTGTCGAGTGGCCTGGGGCCACGCCGCCCCTCCTGGGAATGCTCCCCGGTGATGGAAGCGCGGCCTGCCCTGGCCCCGGGTGGCTGCTGAGCCCCGGGAGCCGGGTCAAGGCAGGTGCAGGGCCAAACTTCCCTCTTGAGTCCCCTTAGCTGCTTGTCCCTGATTGCTCCCACCCGGGACACACGGTCTGGCAGGGTCTGTGGGGTCGCCGCGTGGACTGTGATGATGTGGCTTCTCTTCCACAGCAACAGGGGCCCGTGGTCTGTGTCCGGGTGGCCGGTGTTCGTGGTCCTCGGGGCCCCGAGCCAGGCGAGCATGCCCCCAGCTGCTTCCCGGGAGCCCCTGGCACCTGGTGCAGGGTGCTCACACTGGCCCTCCTCTGGCATCAGGTGTCGGCTTCATGGGCCTGTCCGTGTGTCGCAGCTGGCCGTGTAGCAGCGCAGAGTTCATTAGTACTGGGCGTCTGCCTGCGTGTGCACCAGCGGCCCCCGCCGGCTGTGGTCCTGCGGGAGTCCGGCCAGAGGCCTCCCAGCAGCTGGAGAGGATGGGTCCCGGGGCAGCTCCGCGATGTGAGAGGGCGTGGGCGGCTGTGCCCACGTGGACTCTGAGCTGGCAGGTGTTGGTGGATCTCAGTCCCGCAGGAAGCAGCTGCGGCCACTAGAACTGCCTTCTCTTTCCCGCTCACGCCTGGTGACCTCCGACCTGCGAGCGGTGGCACCTCTCATGTCAGGTGACCGTCCTGCTCCCGTGTCTCTGGTGAGTCGAGCTGCTGGGTCTCCTGCCAGCATCCCGTCATGCGTCCTGTCGTGCGTCTGGGAAGCGAGCTATACTGGTACCAAGCTGTAAGTGTGCACGACGGCCTCAACTGCTACTTCTCTGTGAAGCGAGGTGTGACGTTTTAATTAGAGTGTCACCAAACCCGTAACTCAGCTCCGACAGCCCTGCGTCTGTGTGGACGCAGCATCTCCAGTGTCCGGGGCTGCAGGACGCCCGCCCTCCCTCCCTCCCTCCCTCCCTCAGCTCCCTGCCTACTTCCAGAAGCTCCATGGGACCCGGGCTTGGGCGTTCAGGTGGCCGTGAACAGCCAGGGCCTGGCGACCTGGGTGGGGCCTCTGTCTCCGTGGATGGATTGACCACCATCTCCGGTGACCCCGAAGCCCCGGGGCGGCCAGGGAGGAGGAGCCATGTGCCACCCTCGGTCCTAAGTGGGTGTCCAGGTTGTGGGCACGCTGTAGGTCACGAGTTACAGAGCAGCCTGCGCACTCGGCCCCTCGGTGGCCGTTCTGCGTGGACAGCGGGCTTGACGCAGGGGGCGGCTTGGGGCTGCCTCCCTGCCCTGTCCACGCGGGCCTGAGAGGAGGTGGCGTTCCGGCCCGGGGAGGAGCGGGCAGGGCAGTGAGCCCGGTACGCCCCCGGTGCCCGCGCCTTCGGTGCCCATGCCCGCGAGGTGACCTGGAGGGGAGGGCACGTGGCCACGGTCGGCCCCCGGCCGCAAGCCTTCGTCAGTTCAACGCGGTGCAAATAATGCCTGTGCCCCCTGGTGACGAGTGTGTAGGGCACCCGGAGGCGGCTGCCGTGTCTGAGCTCTGCCATGCGCCGAGAGCGCCCACTCCATCCCCGTACACGAGACCGCGCGCACGGACGTGGACGAGGGGGAACTTTTGCTGGTCCTGGTCCTGCCTCGCCTGCAGCTGGGGCTGCAGGGGGCTCCGCAGCCTGGGGGGCAGAGACTCCCCCACGGCCTGGCCCCCGCCCCCGGCTCTGACCATGTGACGGAAGCACTGTGTTGGCAAGGCCGCTGCAGTGTGCGGGTGTACCGCGTGGATCCGGTCACGGGACGTAGTGAAAGGGCTCCGAAGTTGGTACCGGCTTCACGGAAGCTGGTTCACAGGGCTGCGCCCATAGTCGGGCGGGCAGGGCAGGTGTCCCCGAGGTCTCCGTCCTGGGTGTGCATACACCGTCCCCTCCCCGTGTCCCCGCGTGGCCATCCCTCTGCGTGTGTGTCCTCATCTCCTCTTCCCGGGAGGACCTGGATCAGGATCCATCCTGGTGACCTCACTTTACCTTCCTTTTTTAAGGTCTCTCTCTCCCAATAGTCCCATAACCAGGTCCTGGACATCTAGGTCCTAGAAGCTTTGGGGGACACATTCCAGCCCAGAACACACGTAGGAGAGGATGCAGATGAAAAGTGCTGCAACTGTGGTTTCTCAGGGATCTGACATCTAAGGCACAAGCAACCAAAAAAAATGGACTTTATCAATATTAAAAATGTTTGTGTTTCTAGTGGTATCAAGAAAGAAAAGAGCTACAGAATAAGGAAACTATTTGCAAATTAAATTTAGTCGGAGTCTAAAATCCAGAGTGTGTAACTCATACAGCTTCACAGTAAAAAGAAAACTAAAAAAAAAAAAAAAAAGGAAGAAAAAGAAAACTAACCCAAATTAAAAACAGGCAAAGGAATTTGCATAGAGGTTCTCCTGAGACACGCAGGGGTCTTCAAAAGCACACGAAAAGATGCGCAACACGATGTGTCTTTGTAGAAATGCACGTGAAAACCTCCCTGAGATGATGCTTCACACCCACTAGGGCTCGTGATGAGATGCGGGACCGTGACAGGTGCCCGGCAGGGCGTGAGGAGTGGGGACCCTTGTGCGGTCCTGGGGGGACGGGGCAGCTGCTCTGCGAAGTTGGGCATTTCCTCAGTGTGCTAGGGGGTGACCATTCTAGGCGTTTGCCTAGGAAACTTGACAACATACGCCTACACGTGCGACGTCTGCAGAAATGTTTGTGGCACCGTTGTCCGTGGTAGCCGGAGAGGGAAGCAGCCCAGATGTCTACCGGCGGGCGAGCGCGTGCTCAGCGAGGTCCCCTTCAGTCGTACAAAGGGACGACGCACTGACGTGTCCTGCAGGCTGGCTCGGCCTCGAGCCCGTGAAGCTAGGGGACACCAGAGGTCCCGCGTGTATGACCCCACCCAGGGGTGTTGAGAACAGGGACTCCAGGGACTGAGGCGGCTGGGCGGGGGCAGGGGACAGGCAGGATGAGGTGGCCGGCCACCATGTGGGGCTTGCATTTGGGGTGCTGGGCACGTTGGGAGTTACTGGGACGGTTTCCCGATCCGGGGAATATGCTGAAGATCGCGGAGTTTCATGCTTTTAGGGAAGGGGTCTTGTGGTTCATACGTTGCACCCCAGTTAAATTAAGGACCTCTTTGGTGGTGGGGATGTGCTAGGATGGGAAAGGTACTGCATGCAGAACCTGTTACCGTGGAAACCAAGGCCCAGAAATCCTTAGGCTTCTGAGCTGCACTTGGTTAGATGCAGCGAGTCCCAGGTTCTTAGTTTCCATCTGACGTAAAGACTCGCTGCTGCTGTTGGCTCGGAGGGAGAGTGGGCCTGGAATGCGAGCTGTCTATGCAGAGGGAAATTTCTTCTACCCACGTGGTCGTTAGTAGCCACAAGATGGGTCACTGGATGTTGGTTTCATCTCTGTGGCGATGAGTGTGGCATCTTTAATCACAGATCTTTCCTAGGACACCCGACAGGTGTGGCCATCTAGTGTGCTCTGAGTGTGCCCTGCCCGCGGGACTGGGGGACTGGGGTGCGGGGTGGGGGCTGGTGGCTGAGGGGCGGGGGTCAGCCATGGGACCTGTGTGCCCTGGGAGGCGTCAGGGACGTGGGGGGGGCGGAGCTGGGGTCATGCGTGCTCTGAGCACCTGCCAGGGCCTGAGGTCACGTGCTGTGGTTCCTGGCAGGTGGCGTTTCGGGGCCCTGAGTGGCCCCCATGTTGTCCTGTGCTGGGTGGACAAGCAGGGGGCAGTGGGCGGGAGGACGGTTGGGCAGCTCGCCACTGCTCCTCGTCCCCCCACCCCTGCATCCAGGCGAGGGGCCAGCGTCCACATCTAAGCGCGGATTCGGGGAGCTTTGCTTCCACGGCAGCCTCTTCTGTAAAGTGTTTAAAGTCAGCCCGGGGTTTGGGTCTGATGGTCTTGGGGGCAGAAACGTGCCTTATCTCTTTCAGAATAAAGAGTGTGACCTACTGAATCCCGATGCTCCCTGGTTTTCACACGATGTGTGGGAACATGCTGGTTCGGCACCGCGTTTGGTGACTGAGCTCTTGCTCCGATGGAATCAGAGGCGCCCTCACCCTCAGCCGGTCTCGGGATTACGGGTTTGCCTCCGGAGTGCTTTTATTCTTAACAAAACACGAGAATTTCCGTTTCCTGGGTGATTGTCAGCAGGGGGTTTTGGGGACAGCAGGTGTGTGGTCCCAGCGGTTGATGACGGCGACCCCGTCTGTGGTCTGTGGGTCCAGTATCCCCTGGGCGGAAGCTCAAGAGCCTCGTCGTGGAAACTGAGGCCTGGGCCAGGAGTCACCATAGGGCGCTGTCAGACACCTGGCCATGAGGTCTGCGTCCCTCCCCCAGCTCCCGTGGGGTCCTGCAGTCCTACCCCTCAATTCCGGGCTGGGCATCTGAGGTCGGGGTCGTGGCCCAGGGCCTGGACGTGCCCCTGGGGCCTGCATGTGACCCGGGCCCTAGATGCACCCCTGGGGCCTGCATGTGGCCTGGGGGTCCACGCCAGCCCATGTGCAGAGCCTGGGCCCGGAGTGTTTGGGCGTCAGGGTCCGTTGGCCCAGCACGACCTCGCTCCCTGGAGGCTGAGGGGCGTGGGGTGCCTGCCTGGGAGGGCCCCACCAAGGCAGCCCTGGGGGACAGGCCTGTGGGGGCGGCGCAGGGGCGAGCCCTGAGTCAGCCCCGGTGCCGCCAGCGCCTTCAATCCCTGTGGCTCTCGTGCGGATGGGGGTGTTGCCGCCGTGGGGAGGCAGGTGTCGCGGCCCCTCCGCACCCAGTGCTGCTCCCGGAGGACGTGGGGTCCGCAGGAATGTCCTGGGCGGGAGCTCGACCCCCGAGGTCGCGGCTGCTCCGCCGGGCTTCCTGGGGATCTGGAGCGGGGTGGCCTCGTGCGCGTGGACGGCCTGAGGGTCCGCGGGACACAGGCCTGTTGGGAGGCTCCTGCATGGGCCCAGCCACCCACCCCGCGGGGAGCGTCTGCGTGGGGCACCGCTTCGCTCTGATCCCGCTGGGAGAGAGCGGCTTTCGGCACTGCTGGCCCGAAGTGCACGAGGAGCTGCCCCGGGTCCCCTCCCATGACTACCCGCTGGGTTCCTGCCCGATGCTGTCCCGGGCCCGGGGCCGCGAGGTCCACCCGGTGCGGGGGTCAGGCCGCGGTGGGGCCCCAGGTTGGCGGGCAGGGCCCTGGGAGGCCCCGCGTGAGGGTGCGCACATCCTGCGGCCCCTCAGCCCAGAGTGCCGGCCGGGCGTGGTCCCGAGTCCCGCGCCGTGAGGACCCCAGGCGGGCGGGTCGCTTCTGCGGCAGGGAGGGCGGTGGCGCGGCCGGCCCGGAGCTCCTGCGTGGCGGCGGGGCGGAGCCCGCGGGCTCCCTGAGGCAGGCTCCTGCGTCCGGGCCCGTAGGCCGTGGCGGGGCAGGCGGAGCAAGGGCCAGGACCCCCGACCCGGGCCGCGGCCCCGTGCCCACTGCCGTCAGCAGCGTCTGCGGGGGCCGGGCCGCCTGGTGTGGGCCGCTGCCGCCTGGGAGCCACGAGGGCAAGGCCGCAGGGCTGAGGGCGCGAGCGTCGCGGAGTAAACCCCGCCGCGCCAGTGAGAAGTGACGGCCGGGCTGGGCCGCCGCCTGCATCTGAGAGCCGCCATGGTCGTCCTTTCAGTATCATTTTAAAAGGGTTTTCTGATACTTTTAATTACATTCAAATTACTGTTGAAATTCTGCTGCATTTAGGACGTTTTCAGGCACTAACTGGGTTAGATTATACTCTTGACTTTTGGAGGCATTTTGCACGACCTTACATAATTGACGTTTGTCTCTTTCCCAGCCATCAGTGGGGTGTGTTTTCCGCAGATCAGAAACCCAAAGGGAGGCCTGTCCGTTGCGTGCGGCCGAGTGCATGGCCGGTTCCTAAACGTGAGGCTGTGGTGCATCTTGTGGGGCTTCTCGCTTCAGTGAGGATGGTAAACATGGAGATGTGGAACCGCGTGTTTCTCGGGGAGTTAACGTTTGCACGCCTGCCAAGGGGGATCTCCTCAGAACGTGCACGTGAGAAACGAGGTTGTGTTCAGTCTGTGTGGAGAGCGGACATTAAAAGCCTTCATCTGTGGCAGCGCCGTGGTTGCTCAGCTACAGACCCGGGGTCGCTGCAAGCCCAGCACCCGCCCGGCCCTCCTGGGAGAACACGCTCCCCAGTGCTGACGCCCAGACTCCGGAACGTCAGGTCCCTGCTGGCATCGGTTGGGCCGGGTCCTCACAGCCTCTCCAACCTGGAGCACGCATCATGGGGTCCAGGGGCCTTGGGAAAGCAGGCCCTGCGGTGGCCCGAGCTGGCTCTCTGAGCGCGAGCACGCCTAGCACACGGACCTGTGCTGGGGACGGGAGTGGCCACGGGGCTGCACCGACCTCACGACTGTGGAGCACCAGCCGGTGGGGAGCACGGGCCCCTCAGCCTCCTGCGTAGCACAGGGTCTGTGGCTCATGCCCCAAACTCAACATGGGGGACAGAACCGGCTTTAACAAGCATCCGAGACAGGCAGCTCCGTGGTGACAAACACGTTCCTGGTGGGCATGTCCGGGCGGGAGGAAGCCTGGGGACCCTGTAGTCCACGGTGGGATGTACTGCGCATCGCTCGGTGGATGAGCCGGCCGCAGTCCTCGTTTTCCCTGCTGCAGCCCACGTTCCCATTATTCACATCCATACATGGGAAGGACAGCATTCCTGGGAACTGGCTCGTTTTCCTATTTTCAGGGCATTTGCAGGTTCTGTTTCGTGTCTGAATGTTCACGCTCCTGAGCATGTCCGTTTTGCTGACACCTTCTCCGCGTGGGATCTGTGGTGCGGGGACACCGTCCCCCTGTGGCTGCCACGGCCACTGCTTGGGGAGCCGCGGTGTCTGCAGAGACCGGTCTTTCATGTGAATTTTTCTACCTGGAAATTTCCGTCAGAGCCTATCGTGAACTAGTTATGTGTCATGTGGGCCCCTGTGCCGCATCCCTGGCTGTGTGGGGGCTTCGTGTTTGCTCTCCCCTCATGAATATTCTGTGGGCGTGAACATTGGTGTGAATGCTGGGTCCCGGCTCCTGGCATCACTTGCCCTTCACTCCCTCTTGGTTGTACTTGATGACTCCCGCTGTCCCAGGGTGTGAAACAAAAGCCCCACGTTGGGCTCCACGCTTGGTGTGGAGTTGGCTTCTCGTCCTTGCCCTTGCTCAGTCTACCCCTCAATGAGTAAGTGAAATCTGTAAAAAAAAAAAAAAAAAAAAAAAAGACTTTAAAACTAGAAACAGGGATCCCTGGGTGGCGCAGCGGTTTGGCGCCTGTCTTTGGCCCAGGGCGCGATCCTGGAGACCTGGGATCGAATCCCACGTCAGGCTCCCGGTGCATGGAGCCTGCTTCTCCCTCTGCCTGTGTCTCTGCCTCTCTCTGTCTCTGTAACTATCATAAATAAATAAATAAATAAAAATAAATAAAACTAGAAACAAACCCTGAACGTGAAAAAATGAGGCAGCTAGGGAATATGTTCCAAACAAAAGAACAGAGTAAATCCCCAGAAAACCACAAACCCCGTTTACAGGTAACAGACGTATGTGACAGGGAATTCAGAGTAACAGGCACAAGTAAGGTCCCTGAACTCAGGGAAGAGAAGAACACGAGAAGTCTAACAGAGGGAAAGCAAGCAGACCGCGTGGAGTCCTGCGTTCCCGGAAAGGAAGGATGCACTGCAGCCACCAGCCACTGCCGGGAGCATGAGGAGGCTTGCGACCCAGAACACAGCACAGCGTAAGGTGACCAGTAACAGCCAGGGGCCAGAATTTTAAAAAAGGTTGACAGGTGGGAGGACCCCTAGTAGAACATGGATCCTACTAGTCTCCACGTTACAATCATCCCAGCAGGAGGAGGGGGAGAGAAAGAGGCAGGAAACGTATTTAAGGAAATGATATGAACAGATGACAACACCAAAAGATGCAAATCAGCGAGGAAGTTCTCAGACTCACTCTTCACAGATGAAGTGATACTATGTGTGGAAAACCCAAAGACTGCAGCAAAAAATTGCTGGGACTTCAACGTGGGTACGAAGTCAGGGCACAGAAGTCGTTTGCATTCCTACGTGCTCACAACGAAGCAGCAGAAAGAGAAATCAAGGCATTGAGCCCACTTACAATCGCACCAAAACCCATAAGGTACCAGGGGTGACCCTAACTAGAGAACACTCCTGAAGGAAGTAGAGGAAGACGTAACAAGATGGAAAAACATTCCATGCTCATGGGTTGGGAGAGTAAATACTGTGAAAATGTCCACTCGTCCCGGAGCCATCTACACGTTCAGTGCAGTCCCCACCAAAGTACCAGGACGTTCTTCATGGAGCCGCAACACGCAATCCTAAGAGTTGCGTGGAACCAAAAAAGACCCCGAGTAGCCAGGGGAATGTCAAAGAAGAAAACCAAAGCCAGGGCCTCCCAGTGCCTGACTTCACGCTGTACTGCAAAACTGTGGTCATCAAGACAGGATGGTGCTGGCACACAGCAGACATGTGGGTCAACGGAACAGAACAGAGAACCCGGAAATGGGCCCTCAGCTCTGCGGTCAACTCCTCTGACAACAGGAGAGAAGATCCGCTGGAAAAAGGACAGTCTCTTCCACAGAGGGTGTTGGGACAACTGGACGGTCACATGCAGAAGCACGGCCAGCAGGGCCACTTTCTCACACCAGACACACAGAAACTCAAAATGGATGAGAGACTTAAATGTAAGACCTGAAAACACAACTTGTAGAAGAAAACAGACCGTGAAGCTCCTGGATGTCCACCTGAATTTGACACCAAGTGCAGAGGGAACCAAAGCAAAATGAGCAAACGGGACGACACGAAACTTAAAAGCATCTGCATAGTAAGGAAACTGTTATCCCATGCAGAGGCCACCCCCGAGGGGGGCAGAGCAGGGCGCAGGCCGTCTGATGACAGTTAACCTGCAGAATACGGAAAGGACTCGTGCAAATCAGCAGCAGTGATGACAACGATGCAGTTGAGATGGGCAGAGGAACTGAACAGATGCTTGTGCAAAGGTGACGTCGAGGTGCCGAAGAGACACGTGCCAGGGTACACCCAGGTCATTCACCGGGAGACGCAGCTCACACCCGGCTGACACGAGCAGCAGGAAGTGTCGGCGGGACGTGAAGAGGATGGAGCCCTCGTGCGCCGCCGTCGGCACTGCCTGGTGCAGCCCCCGGAGAACCGGTTACACATGGAGCAGATGCACTTCTGGGCGCGGTTCTGCAGGAAGGGAGAACGCTCCGTGGAGAAGACACGTGCGCGCGTTCACCACAGTGTCACCTACAGCAGCCACAGCGTGGGCACTGCCGACAGTCCCGTGATGGGGGACCGATGAGGAAGGTGGGTCGAGATCCTGCCGTTGTGACACCCTGGATGGACGCTGCGGGCGTTCTGAGCGAAGGGAGTCGGAGAGGCGCACGCCGTGATTTACTCGCGTGGAACCTGAAACAGGCCGAGCTCCTGCATCCAGGGAGCGGAGGGTGCTGCCTGAGGTGGCGGTCACACCTCCAGTCGGGTCTCTGGGGGGAGATTCATGGCGAGGCACCCTTGTTGACGTTGCTCCCATGTGGACCGTTGCTGAAAGAGATCTGGAAGGTTCTCATCGCTACAAAAAAATGAAAAAGTAAAGAATTTTTAAAAATTTAAAAAGTAAAATGATTTTGGGTACCACACGTTACAGAGACACATTCACAAGCAAAAAACGTGTAAAAGCCCAAAGGGCGGTGGCGGGAACGCGTGGGAGTCACACAGCTCTTTGCCCACCCTAACGCTGTGGCACCCACCCACGGGTCTTTATGGGGCTGCGTCGCCTGCAGGGCTGCAGGAGCCCAGGCTAAGGCACGGGCAGGACCCCAGTCACGGGCACGCAGACACACTGACACAGTCACCCTGGGGGTGGGGGGAGGTTAGCACTGGGCCGCGTCCTGGGTGGGCGCGCTGCGCAGGTAGGTGCTGACCGCCTTACAGCTGACCGTCGCCTGGCAGCCCTATGTCTCGTGACCTTGGCCAACCGGTGACCCTGGAGAGAACCCCTCCCCAGTCGGCATCTGTCCCCCACACTTCCCTGAAGGTCACACGGTTCTGGGTCCCTATGAAATGGGGATAGTGAGAAACTCAGGGGTTGTGTTTTGTCCTTCAAGTAAATGCTGTCCTTCCGCGTGGGAGCAACGGTCGTAAGCAGCACGTTAGCTCCGGAACGGAGTTCCTTATTTTACATTGGATCTAAGATTATGATTGTTTGGTAACTTTTTTTCTTTGCAAAAAAAAGGGCACAGAATTGTTCTCACGTGTAACCAGTCGACCCCCCGGCCCCTTTGCCACCGGGTTATCCAAGTCCTGAAAATCAGCCCGTCAGCAGTGGAGGACGTTCACGTGGGAGCCGCACCTGTGTGCACAGGACAGCACTGCTGTGGCAGCCGTCACCTGCGGGTTCTGGCCACTCCTGACCTCCCGTGACACGCAGGCTGTGTTGCTCCTCTCTGCCCTCTGGTGGCGGCTGGGTGACAGCTGCGCGCGCGCCCCCCCCCCCGCCCCCCCCCCCCCCCCCGCCCCTTCCAGGACTCCGTGCTGGGGATGCCCTGGGGGGTGGCTGTCGTCCTGGTCAGGAGGTGCTGGGTTCCAGACGCAGCTGCGTCTGTGCATGGGTGTGCGCCTGTGTGTACGTGTGTGCACCGTGAGCAGCAGCAAGGATTTAAGACTGCTCGCAGAGGGCACGCTAACATTGAAGATGCCCAGAAGGCCACAGCTGCTACCGGGGAGGGAGTGGGAACACGGTGGCTTCCACCTGGAAGATCAACCAGAGCAGGGAGGGGATGGTTTCTGAGTGTTGCCCCAGCCTGCCGTGGTGGGAACGTCGCCCGTTAGAGCCGTGTGCATGCTTCCAGGAGACCGGGGGTCTCCCTGCCGTTGTCTCTAGTTCACAGAAATAAGCCAGTTTTATCTGTTACCCACAATAGAAAGGAGCCGACTTGCTGCATTAAGCACAGTCAGGGACCGGACGTGATTCTTGGGTGACAATCCCTGGTGAACCTGCCTCTTGACCTGGTTTTGAAGTCAGAGAAATGTGCAGGTGGAGGCTACATGCCTGAGGTGCGTCCAAATGGCAGTGCTGCATAGAGAATCCTTACAAAACCCTTAGGGAGGGGGCCACACAGGGAGATGCTTCTGGAAAGGAGTTTGAGTGTTGGCAGTGTGACCTGACATCCGAGGGCAGCTCCCTTTCTGCTTTCACCAAGAGGGTGGGAGCTGCAGAAATACCCATGGGTGTCGTCGGGACGTGTTTCCTCTTGTGCATCAACCATGGGTCATGCAGGTTCTGCTCTTGGGCGCCGTTGGGGGCCGTCAGGTGCTCTCAAGTGCTGTCCTGGGCTGTCGGGCACTGTAGGGGGTCATCGGGTGTTGTTGGGGACCGTCAGATGCCGTCGGGGGCCGTTGGGGGTCTTCAGGTGCTGTCGGGCACTGGGGCTGTTGGGGGCCATCAGGGGCCGTTGGGTGCTGTCGGGCACTGTTGGGCACTGTCTGGGGCCTTCGGGTGCTCTTGGGCGCTGTCTGGGGCCGTTGGGCACTGTTGGGCACTGTCCAGGGCCGTTGGGGGCTGTCGGGTGCTGTCGGGGGCCGTTGGGTGCTGTCTGGGGCCATCAGGTGCTCTCAGGCTCTGTCAGGGGCTGTCCGGCGCTGTTGGGAACACGGAGTGGGCCCCCTGCTTCCTGCTGCCTTGGAAGCCGCGGGCCTCATGCTGAGGAGGCCCGGCTGCTCTTCCTGGTGTGGTGGTCGTATTTGAAGATCAACGTGCAGGGAAGGGAAGGGCCTGGTGCTGTGCCCAGGGCTGTTCCTCCCCGTGGCAGGTGTCCGCGTTGCCAGGTCCTCCCGGGGTGCTCCTCCCAGTCCTTTGATGCACGTGTGGTCTGGAGGTACTTTCTCCTGGTGATGAGCTCTGTTTTCATTCTCAAGAGTGCCTCTTTCAGGATAAATTACTAAATCTTGAAGTCCACTTTTTAAATTTTTTTCTGGCTCATCTTTAACCCCAACTCATGAGGATTTTCCCATGTTCTTCTTAAACTTCAGTTTTGTTTTACCTTTAGATCCATTTTGAGTCAATTTTTATAGAAGGTATGAGGGTCAGGTTGGGAGGGTTGCGTATCCACGTCCAGTTATTCGGGCGCCGTGGCGAAGACTCTCCTTTCTCTAATGTGATTCATCCTGCACATTCGTCAGAGAGCAGTTAGGTCTGTCTGTGGGTCCGTCTGCCAGCACCACATTGACCATTGTTGACTTTGTGATGAATCTGAAATCGGATAATCGTCCAACTTTATTCTCTGTCATTGTTTTTGCTATTGACTTTTCATGTAACTTGTAGGATCAACTGTATCTAAACCAAAAACCCTGCTAGGATTTTAATTCAGTTCTGTTAAATCTATCCATTAATTTGGAAATAATTGGCACCTTTATTCTGACTTTGCCATTCCAGGACATGGCGTGTCTCTTAATGTGTGTGGATTTTTCTTTCTTTACCATTTTGTGCTTTCAGCATAGATTCTGTGCGATCCTGCAGATCCTGTACACATTTTGCACTTTTTGTTAGATTTTTACCTAAATACTTCATCTGCGTAACTACTATGAATGTGAAATGTTCTTAGAATTTTAATCCCAGATATTCATTGCTGATACATATTAATGTGATTTAATTTTGTAAGTCATAAACGTGATACAAAGTCTGTTAATCGACATAGCAGTTAATTTTGTAAATTCTTTGGGATTTTCCATGTAGGTTTTTGGTTTGACTGATTTTTCTTTCTTTTCCTTTTCCTTTTTTTTTTTTTTTGTATTTTTAATTTCTTTGCTTTTTGCTTTTTTTGTTTTTTAAGATTTTATTTATTTATCCATGAGAGACACAGAGCGGCAGAGATGCAGGCAGAGGGAGAAGCAGGCTCCATACAGGGAGCCCGATGTGGGACTCAATCCCGGGTCTCCAGGATCACGCCCTGAGCCAAAGGTGGTGCTGAACCGCTGAGCCACCGGGCTGCCCTGATTTCTGCTTTTAATTTCTACTTTGTTTTCATTGCTTTGTGTTTATTTTTTCCTGCTTTCTTAAGGTAGAAGCTTAGATTAGTGATCAGATGACATTCTTTGCAGAAACAAACCTCTGCTGCCCTCAGTCTGCTGCTAACCACTATTTGGGCTCTATTCCACAAATTTTGATTTTCATTCTTATTCAGTTGGAAATATTTTTTACTCTCTTTCTCTCTCGAGAGTTCATGGTCATTTTGTGTAGTTCATCCAAATCTCATTCTGGCGAGCAACCAAGATTGAGATCCAGGCAGGTTTATTCCCAGCGCTTCCCTCTGACAGTCTCCCATCGTGCCCTGGCTGGGTGCAGGCTGCAGCGGAGTCGTCAGGGAGGCGTGGGGCATGGAGGTCGGTGTGCGTGGGGATTCCCATGCCGGGGACCTGGCTGCGAAGTAGCAGGTGGGGAAGGGTCGCCGTCGAATCCTTCCTGCGTTGGAGGCTGTTGTGCTTATGCATCCATGGAGAATAGTTTCACTTCACACTTTTGCGGCCTGGTCCTGCGCTGATCTGACCAGCTTCGCTCTGTGCTCACGTGCAGCAGGAGCACGTCGTCAGCCCCGCTCTGTACGTTCAGTTAGACCGTAGTTATTGATTGTCCTTATTTTATAGGAGAGGATTCTTCTGTCATTCTGTGTGCTCGCCCTTCCTGTTATTGGGACCTACGATGTGTTGCTTTGTAAAGATTGAAGAGTTACCGTCAAGCTGCAGCGAGGTTTGTTGATCGGAGCCCAAGCCTCACACAGGGCTGTCATCCAGCTCAGGTGTGTTCGGCTGGCCGGGGACTGCTGGAGGAACCTCTGCAGCTCATTGGTCTCACAGAAATGACGACTGCGTAAAATCACCGAGTCCGCCCTCTCTTCTCCCTGCTCCCAGAGTCCCTTGGGTTGACAGCCAGCCTTTTCAGCACCGAGCCTTTATTTTAGAAAGGATTAAAATAAGTGAGTTTATATATATGAGATAAGATGATTTAAACGTCTTGGCACATTTTGCATCGTGATGCCAGGAGGAGGGAGAGCATAGCCATTCTCACCGTCTCTAACACGGACTGTGTCTCTCATTATTTCCCGTTACTCTGCCAGGTGGGGCAATTTAAGAATGTCCTTGGAATCGTAAACTTTGTCACTACTTTGCTTCCACCTTTTTTTTGTTTATAGGTTTACTTACTTTGGAGAGAGCACAGGGGGAGGGCGGAAGGGGAGAGGAGGCTCCCCTGCTCAGCTCGCAGCCGGACTTGGGGCTTGATCCCAGGGCCCTGAGGTCAAAACCTGAGCCCAAACCAGGAGCCGGCCGTTGAACCAACCACACCACCCAGGCGCCCCTATTTCCATCTGTAAAGAAAGTTTCAAAAGTGAGAGTAGGGCTGTTTCCTTAATCTTCCGTTGAGCAGACCTTTAGTGCCGGCCACGTCCCCTCAGCCCTGCGGACCGCCCGGCGCACCATACATGGTACCAGGTGTTTGCTGGGTCAATGAGTTGAACGAGACGAAACCTTGGGACCCTTTGCATGGCGACAGGACGTCCCGAGGAACAGCCTGTCCGGGGCAGACCCCGGGTGCTATGCCGACCCACCTGAACGTGGAGCGTGGCCCATCACCGTGTCACCTTGTCTGGCCCAGGTGCTCCTGTACCCGCTGGAGGCGGGTTTGCGTGCCCAGAGGCGCCTGCGTGGGTGGTTCCCACGGCTCAGGGCCCAAGCCTCTCCCCGCAGAGACGTGCCTCCACTTCCCACCAAGCGCTGTTGCTCGGACGCGGCGGTTTGTGCATTTGTCACTCACACTGTGGTCCTGGCCAAGCCTTCCTGCCACCTCCTCGCTGCGGGGTCACATGGGGTCGGGCACGAGGCCTCCCTCCTTCCTCAAGCTGTGGCCAGACAGGCCCGGTGGGGATGGTGAGCCGCACCTGCGTCGTTTTCTCCTTTTCTCTGGGGACTCAGGGATGGGGTTCTGCATGGCCTTGTGCTTCGTCGGGGACATCATGATCCCTTGCAGTTGCTCCAAGCAACACACAGGTGCAGATCCACGCATGGCCCCACACTAATCCCCCTGCACATTGATCCCCTGCCCATGTCCCCTGCACAGATCCCTGCACACATCCCTGCCCACGTACCCTGCACACGTCCCCACACTGATACCCCGTGCACAGCCCCTGCCCATGTCCCATGCACATCCCCCACCTATGTCCCTGCGCACGTCCCCAAGCACCTCCCTGCACAGATCCCCACGCGTGTCCCTGCACAGATCCCTGTGCACGTCCCTGTGCACATTCCCCACCCACATCCCCACACAGATCCCTCCGGACAGATCCCTGCACAAGTCCCCGAGCACATCTCCACATAGATCCCCATGCACGTCCCTGCGCGCATCCCCACACAGGGTCTCCACGCATGTCCCCCCCACAGGTGCCTGTACAGATCCCCACACAGGTACCCTGCACAGTTACCCTGCCCACGCCCCCTGCACAGACCCCTGCTCACGTCCCCATGGGGCTGAGCTCCAGAGCGAGGTGGGGGCTGGGATGGGACCCCACGGTGTCCCTTTGGTGCCGGCGTCGGTGTGGCCACCTCCTCTGGGCCTAGGCCCCGCCTGAGAGGGTCACGGCCCGAGTGAGAGGAGGCTCTCCCCTGGGGCGTGGGAGGCACAGCTCTAATCAGCAGCGTGTGGCTGGTTTTGCTTCACGTGGGTTTTCGCCTTGAATGTAGGCCGTGCGTGCGCGTGGGCTCGGTCTGCGGGAGAACACGGAGCCCTGAGGTCTCCTGCTGAACGTCAAGTCCGACGGAGCTGCTTGCGGGAGGAGGGTGTAAGTGTCCTTGGGGAGGCACAGGGCAGGGTGAAGGTGGCTTGTTTCCTCCTCCCTCCCGCCCCGCGTCCTTACTCCTGGTGACCGGGGTTGGTGGGCAGGTGGCCTGAGCGCGGGAGCCTAGAAATGCGCCGTTCGGGGTGCGCGAGGCACACGCTGGAGCATGGGGTCCTGGGGTCGGGGTCCCTGCGCGGGAGTGACAACTAAGGGTCGCCATGGGGCAGCCGGAGGCCCAGCGAGCAGAATCCTGCCTTGGCTGTGATGGCAGGGGGCGGCGGCTCCCCTGGCCGACCTTCTGCTTCGGACATGCAGTTGTACCCTGAGGGCTGCGTGCTCCTGGCAGACCTGGGTGGGGGCGCCCAGGGGTCTTCGAGCTGCAGGGAGACTTGGAGGAGCTGTGTTCCGGTGATGTCCTGGCATTATCTGGGGGTCGGCCGGTGGCGGAGCCGTGTTAGCACTCGGGTCTGCATGTGTCTCATCCTTACGGGTCTGTCCGTCTGCCCGTCCGTGTGTCTGTGTGTCATCCATCTGTCTATCCATCTGACTGTCTGTGTGTGTGCCCGTCCGTCCATCTGCCCCCTGTCTGTCCATCTCCTATCAACCATCCACGCACTCCTCTCTCACTCTTCCCCCGTTACCCTATCAGCCTCCAAACCCTCACAGGCTGTGTCAGCCCCACGGGCAGGACGTGAGATGCCTCCAGCTAGAAAGTTGCTCGCGAACATTTGCAGAGGTGGTGACCTGTGGACTGTCGTCCACCAGAGGCTACAGGAGTTGCAGAGTTAAAAGCAACAGGACTTCCTCCATGGACAGTAAAGTCCATCCACAGTCCGTCCCCTGCCAGCCGTGGTGCTCGGGGAGCCCAAGTGGCCCTGCCCTCGCCCCAGACCCTGGATCCTTGTGGGACACGCACTCCAGCTGTGACCTCCAGCACTTTAATCATGGGAGTCTGGGGGGTCTCTGTCCACCCTGCCCCAGATGGCCCCCAGCAGTCCCCCTGGGCAGGCGTGGGGACAGGCAGACAGATGCCATCCACGTAGGCTCACACCCTGGGATTGAGGGTGGGCCGCTCGTGTGTGTGCCAAACGGTAAGCGGCCCTCCAGGACGTCGTGAGGAAGGCTCCACGTGGCTGGTGCGATGTGTGTGTGTGGCTGGAGCCCCAGGCCGGGACGGGCTGTTGGGGCGCGCGTCCGGAGCAGGTGGTGGGGTAGACCGTTCAGGTGCAGCTTCGAGGGGTAGTAGTTTGAGATGCGTCCCGAATGTGTGTTCTGCTTAGATCTGGAGCCCCGGGCAAGAAACACGGGGACTGTTTGCAAGTTTCTTTCGTGTGAAGTCCGTCGTTGCGAGGACTGGAGGCATTTGGGGCGAGGAGCCGGCGGTCTGGGTTGGGGAGCAGGCGGCGGAGCACAGGATGCACTGGGAAGGCGATCTGCCAGCCAGCCTGCCCACTAGAGCGGGACTTAGCTGGCCCCGAGTCACGTGAAGTTACTCCGTGAAAAGCGCATCCTCCCACTCAGCAGGTTGTGAGAGCTGTTAGCGAGCGGGGTCTCCAGAAATCCTGAGAGCTGCTGCTCCTGAGCAGGACTGTAGCGGGGCTCACGCGAGTTGCCCGCTCAGGGGCATGGATGCGTCCTGCCGTCAGCCCTTCGTGCGCGGGGTCAGGCGCCCCCCGAGAATGCGTCTCCACGCAGATCCTCGCGCACATCCCCACACAGATCTTCCGAGGTGGCGGAGAGTCCTCATCCTCCCGGGAAAGGGCTGGTCTTCCTGCGGCCGAACGTCTCGATGGCGAGGTGAGGCTGGAACACGGAGCTTCGTCCAGGGTCGTCCGGGGTGCGGCCGTGCTCCCCGTCCTTGCCTCTGAACGTCAGCCGCCTTCTGGGTGCAGCACTCAGCGGGAAGGCCGGCTCCCCATGCGGGACTCAGCCCGAGGGCTGCTTCCAGCCCGGGGCATGTTTGCCTGCGGCTGGAGGGGAGCCCAGGCCCCTGGGCCCCGCGCTGGCCCCACACCGGCCGGAGCAGACCAGGGAGCCAGAGGGCGCTGGGAACCGCCGCCTCGTCGTGCCCCCAGGGACGCGGCGCCTGCTGCTCTCCGGTCCTGGGGCGGGGGCGGCTCGGGTCCTCTGCCCCGTCCAGGAAGAGCAGAGACTCGTCTGTAAGCGGGGCTGGGGGCCCGCCCGCCTCTGACCCCCGCCCCGGCCTGGCACCCCCCGCAGCCCACGGCTTCCAGGCGCCCGGCGGTTTCCTCTGGTTTCAGTCTGGCTCCTCACAGGTGCAACGTTGTTTTCTGGTCTTTGATGTTACAAGAGGGGCAGTGGTCGGGGGCAGAGGTCAGAAGGCGTGACCTGTGACCATGCTCTAATTCCCTGCTTGCTCCACGTTCCTGATAAAGGAAGAACACGCTCCACGGTGTGTAGATGCATATGGGGTTTTTGGTTGTGAGATTTTAGGCATCCTTTTAAAATGAGGGATTTGAGGGGCACCCGGGGGGCTTAGTGGGTGAAGCATCTGTCTTGGACTCAGGTCATGACCTCAGGGTCCTGAGATTGAGCCCTATGTCGGCTCCCTGCTCTATGGGGAGTCTGCTTCTCCCTCTGCCTCTGCCACTCCCCCTGCTTACGTGTGTGCTCGCTCACCCTCTGTCACATCAATAAAATATTTAAAAATAAATAAAATAAGGGGGGAGTTGGAGCATTTCCAAAAAGCAGATGAGCAGCCTTGGTGTCGATTGAACGTGGGCACGGCCGTGGTGCAGGTACACCGGACAGCGGCCCCCCAGTGTGCCGTTAGCCTCGGAAATGCTCACTGGTTGATAGTGGGATGCGTTCTCTGTAGACTTCTGCTATTTAGAACTAGGTGTGCACTTCGTGGTGTGCCCACGACTGCGCGGGGGAGCTGTGGGTTGGTCAGGTCAGTCATCAAACACTTGGGGTGCTTTATGGTTTGCTACAATTTAGTGAGCATATGTCATCAGAAAAAGCAAATTCACCAACTTGCTGTATTTTTATTAAAACTTGAGTGCTTTGGGTGGCCACCCCCAGCACCGATGCCTGCACAGTCCCTTGTCGGCTGGCCTAACAGAGCCGTGCAGAGTGGGGGGGTTTCTACTTGGTGGTGTGAAGAACATTCGGGCTCTGATTCCACGTCCTGTGAGCGCCAAGACTTTGCAGGGAGGGGCTGAGACAAGCGTGAAGGTTTTTATGGGGCTTAAATGGCTATTTGAGGGCAGGGGTTGGGGGCAAGGTGAATGACAAGGTGCTTTCTTCTCTAAATCATGATTAAAAGGCCAACAGAAGACACAGAGGCGTAACTCGCAGCATCTTAGGGTCTGATGAGTGACCCGATGACACTGAGGCCGTTCTGAATGTCTCCTTCCTTCTCTTACAGGCGACATCACCCAGAAAGGATATGAAAAGAAGAGGTCGAAGCTGATCGGAGCCTACCTGCCCCAGCCTCCGAGTACGTACGTTACATAGAGCATCTAATCTTATGAGTGAAGTGTGACATGCAAGAGACACCGGGGAGTGCGAGTCCTTTGTGGTGCCCAGCGCCTGCAAAGGTCACGGTCCTGGTGTGACGCTGGCCACGTCCAGCTCCGCCGTGGGGTGGCAGTGTGGGTACGGGAGGCACGTGGGACTCTTCTGTGACTGCCTGACAAAGTCGATACGTATTTCATCCATAGAAGGCAAGAACGTGTTGATCACCTTGCAATGCTTACTGCAAACCAAAACCACGAGAGCACTTAGGATGCAAACATGACTCTGGTTTAGTGGGTTGAACATTCTTGCCGATGGTGACAGATCCAGTTGGCCGCAGGTTTTTGTGCATGTCACAGGGGGGCAGATGTAGAATGTAGACACCGTGTGGGACCCCGTGTGGGACTGAAACGTGGTCCCAGAATGCGGAGGGTTCTTCCCTGCAGTGCAGTGTGTCCTTCGAGCGTCTGCCGTCTGTGGGAGGAAGCACGTGCTGCCAGCGTGGGGTTCGAGCACCTCAGCCCTGGTTGAAGCGCTGGTCAGCCGGGGGTGACGTTAACCTGCTGGGTGTTGGGACTGCCGTGCACCTGACCCCGGTCCTCAGCGGAGCAGGACGGCCCCCTTCCTCAGCTCCGTGGTTGCCACGGTGAAACATGTCGGCTCGGGCGCTCCTGGTGGAGACATGACCCCTTCTGCCCCTCTGCCCTCTAGCCTGTGACACAGCCAGAGGGGCCGCTAGCGGCCGGGGCATTTCCCGCAGCTCACCCTCCAGGGAGCCGGTTCCAGGCGGAGGTCCTGTCGTTTGCAGCTCTGTTCTGGTTCTGTGTATGTGTCTTAGCTGATGTTTAAGGAAGTTTCATGAATGTGGACCTGTGGCGCTGGCCTGACGCAGCAGGCAGCCGGGTCTCCCTGCCGGGTGCTGTATTCAGGGAACTACAGCTGAGTCAGGTGTTTGGCTGGTGACAGCCATGCGTGGAGGGCTTTCAGGGCAGGTGCGGCCAGATGCCCCGACCATCCTCTAACAGGACCCCTGAGCCAATGGTGGTCTTCGTGGCCCAGCCTTGCCCTTCCTGTGGCGGGAGGCACTCTGCGTCTCGGGGGAGGGCCGCTGGGCAGACTGGAGGCTCCGGTCCCGGTAGGATCCTGATGCGTGAGACAGAGGCAGGTCTGCGCGCTCCCGGGAGACGTTCTTGAGGCGCGGCGGCGCGGAGAACGTGGTTGACCGTGTCGGCGGGGCGTTGAGGGTGGCCCGTGTCGCGTGGCCCTTTGGTGTTCTTCGTGCCATTCTGCGTGGGGTCGGCAGCTCTGCTCAGTGCTGTAACAAATCTAAAAAAAACTAAAGTTTGCATTAATTAGTTTTTTTCAACTTGTTACAGCAGCGAACGGAGCTGCCGTGGTCCGGTGTAGACTGCAGCACAGTGAAGGAGCCCCGGGACGAGTGCTGCACTCCGGCAACATCGGGGTGTGCGACATCCGAGACGCTGCGGTCAGAGAGCGGGCGGCCAGCACCGCGGGGAACCGGCCGCTGTTTTACTTTCGCTTCGGTGAGCGCACTCCCCTGAGAGAGACCCCCGGCGGGGCCTCGCGGGGCAGACCGTCCACCTGCCGCCGCCGCCGCGGGCACCCCGTGTGGGCGCACATCCGCCAGTCCTCCCGCAGCCCTGTGCTGGCGCCGGGGCCGCGGGGTCGGGCAGGGACGGGGGCTCCAGACTCCCAGGCCGCCTCTCGGTCGCAGCCCCCGGGCCCTCTGAGCCTTTCCTCTGAACGTGCGGTACGCGTGTTACGACCCCGATGGTGACGTTCCTGTTGAAATGCTTGGCCCTCCGCTCTCCTGTGTGTCCGGCCTCCACCGGCCCCTGGGCCTGAGCTCCACGGGAGCGAGCCATCCTCTTTCCAGAGGGCGCCGTGCGGTTGGCGAACAGAAGAATGGGTAGAGCGAGCCGTCCGACGCTCGATCGCCTCCGTCGTCCTTGTTCTCCGTGTAAGAAGCCCCCAGGTGTGAGCTCCATGCATCTCCTGGTAGGACAAGAAAATGAGCATTTGTCAGCTTTAGGGTAACTTCACGTTTTTATCTCAAACAAAAACCATTATTTGAAAATCCCAAAGAAGTAAAGAGAGACGTTTGATGTTGCGCTGGCCTTGGGGTCTGGAAGCGGCGGCTGCCGGGGCTCTCCTGCGGGCCGGCCGCCAGCTGACCGGGAGCAGCAGGTAGACGCGGGGTGGCGGGCTCAGGCGCTGGCGGGGGGTGCGCTTCCTGGCCCACGGAAGCCTGGCATGGCCGGTGCAGATGTGGGGACGCGGCTCCAGGGGCCTGTGTCCCCCCCGGGAGGGGAAGGCAGGCGCCCCTGTGGCTCCAGGTCCAGGAGCCCAGGCTCTGCTGCGAGTCTTTATTTCTGAGGAGTCGCCCACGTGAGTCTGTTCACTCTGTAGAGCTTGGGGACGCGGCCGGGGGAGCCGGGGTTCTGAGTCTGAGCGTTTGTCTCCCGTGTGCCCCGTCTGAGACGCTGGGATGGGAGCTCACGACAGGCACTCATGTATAGCCGGTCGCCTTATCCTGCCAGATGTGCTCCTATCAGGGCGTTTGTGTTTTGTGAGCCCCCTTTTTTTTCTAAGTGGTTTTTGTCAGAGAAAACTAACACTCCTAGACAGTATTCTGCATTTGGGACTGATGGTTCCAATTTAGGGTGGCTTGTGTGGGCGCATGAGCGCTGGGCCACAGTGGGGACTGCGGGTCTGTCCCCAGGAAGGTCTGAGCCCCTGCTGGGACTCTGGCACCCCGGAGGACACGGAGTCTTTGGGGAGCACGATGTCGAGAGCTTCCCTAAATCTAGATGACAAGAAGTGAGCCGGAAGCTAAAAGGAAAGAAGGGGTCAGAAGACCCGTCCAGAGAGTCATCTTCGAGGAGAAAATACTAGTTGAGATGTACCCGTCGGGGACCAGCCCTGTGTCTGTGATGTCCCGTTCGTCTCCAAACCCAATAAAGCTCAAAAAACAGAAAGCCGACCCCTCTGTCGGCCCGCGTCTCCGGGCTTCCCTGAACAGCACAGTCGGCTTCCCTGACTGTGTCTCCGCGACGACAAGGCTGTGGATGGGATGCAGTGGAACTCCAGCGTGACCACAAATACCGGCACTTCCTTCGCCGAGCGGGGTCATCCTCTCTTGTCACACACGAATCAGCCAGACTCTACTTCCTGTGACCCGGTGCTCGTGTCTCGGGTGAGTCCTTTCTGGAAATCTTATCTACGCTGTGTCCCTGGCTTTTCCTTCAAGGCCGTGGCTCTGTGCTCAGGGACTTCCCGTGACTGCGTAGTTGTGGATTCTAGCCATGGGCCCGGAGGGCAAGGGAGCTGGCTTTCTCCTGCTCCCTGGGAGTTGGCCGTGGGACCCGTCGGAGGATGAGGGGCCTCGCTGCTCCTGAGGGACGCAGATAGCCTTGTGCAGAGCATGGCCGCAACGGCGTCCAAGGGCCGCTGTCCGCTCCCGGGTGATGCAGGCTCCCGGCTGCAGGGCCCGCGTGTTCTGCCCCCGCACCCGACCACTGCTCAGAGCCCAGCTCAGGGGTCACTGCAGCAACGACCCTGGGAGTCCGCACGGGCCCCCTGGTCCCTCGCTTCACAATGATACTGGAATAATCACATAGTCACGTCTTCGACGGTTCTACCCCCACCCAACTCGGGGAGGAGGATGCTCTCCCATGTGTGTGGCAGGAAGCGTAGGCCTCTGACACCGCCCCGTGTCCTCCTGGTCACAGCTCCCGTGGGCGGTGGGGCGGGTGCCCGCATGCTGCTCAGCCCTGTGCAGTCCCCCAACGTCCCGGCAGACGGACAGTCGTGCTGCAGGCACCTCCTCTGAGCACGGCTTTGTCTTCATTTCTGATCTGGATGCTTTTAAAGGGTAAACGGTTCCCGCTGTTTCTGTACCCGGGAGGTTAAGGGACAGTGTGATTCGGGGCCTCGGCACATCCTCATCAGCTGGATCATGTGTTACAATCCTTGATCCTGGATTTCAGCCCAGCAGCCCCGTGTCTGGTGCTCTGACTGCGGACACGCTGTCCCGACGTCACGTTTCCAGGGCGGGTGGTTCAGCACAGCCGCCTGATGCCCAGGGCCCACACTCCTGCTGGGTTTCCAGGCCTGTGAGGGCGTCTCCCGCAAGGAGCCGACTTCAGAGCTTGTGAATTGTGCGCTTTTGGTGTCTAGGAAGACGAGGGACGTTCTCGTGTCTGAGGACGCAGCCGTAGCCGGGCTGCTGTGTGCCAGGGTCAGGGCGGGGGTGCAGGGGCCTCCTGGGCCTCACTGGCTGCTGTGCGCGGCCCCATCTGTGCCTTGGTGCGAATTGCGTCCAGATCGACTCGCTGTGGGACCTGAGTCCCCCTCAGCTGGAGGGGAACTGTGTCCGGGCGATGCTGCCACGGTCGCCATCCTGGCCCATAATTTACTGCTCTCGCTGCCGAACAAATGTGTCTTCTCGCAGCCGAGGGCTTGGTCACACGGAGTCCCCATTGTGCGTCCTGGTGTTTCACTGGCTGGGCGGCTCCTCCCCCGTGTCCGTGCCGGCGCCCAGAGTGTGAGTGGAGGCCGGAGCACGATGTCGTGGGGGCCTGAGGCACGCAGAAGCCCTGCTCCTGACCGCGGGCACCGGCTCCCGAGCTGCTCCCACCTGCTGAGCTAACACCGAGTGCTGGGTGCGGGAAGGCGCCCTGCTGGCAGGGTCATCTACGCATGTCCACAGAGTGAGTCCCTAATCCACCTGGAATGCAGACACAGGACTGCGGTCGGCACATCCGTACTGGGTTCCAGCAAGGATTTCTGCCAGAGGCAGAGACCGAAGGCTCGGATGGCGGTCGGGCAGGTGACCTCACCCCACCCCACCCCACGGAGCCGATGCTGGGCCAGCGTGGAGAGTCCCTTACTGCACGCGCAGCGACGGTGCTGCGGATTCCTGGCTGAGGCTCGACTGCGCTGCAGACGTAAGTGCTACCGTGAGGCTGTAATCGCCACAAGAGTGGTGGACGATCCGGAAACGGCTCCAGGTCCTGGAGCAGGATCCGCGTGGGCAGAGTGGCTGGCGCTGGAGTCCACTGGGGGCAGGACTGGAGAGGCGTGGGTTCCAGCCAGGCCCAGGGAGGTCACCCACTCCCAGTGGGAGCTGACGTTGCCGCTGAGGGATTTTTCCGGTCCACGCGGGCTCAGGGTAAGACTTGGATCCCATGTGCGGCTTTACTCAGGTCGTCTTCCACAAACCCTTCGTGGCTTCTTATGAAAGTTTGTCAAAAACCAAGACTTTTTCGTGTAGTTCCTTTGTCATCTGAGCGTTTCCTGGAACATTGGACGTCTTGAGTGACCAGGTGTCGTCTACACTGCAGGTGTCGTGGCCTGAAGCCCGTGGTGTGTCTGAGCTACAGGGCCTGTGTGGCCGCATCCCTCGGTTCCTGTGAGGACAGTTTGGGTTCCGGGATCTGGTCTGGAAGTGGTGGATCGTGGAGGTTACAGAACTGGGTCAGGGTTGTCCTTCCTGAACTGGGTGTGGGTGGCTGGTGGTGGCTGGGGGGGGGGGGGGGGGGGGCCGGGGGCAGGGGCAGGGAGGGGCGCATGACCATCTGCCTGCCCGGCTGCCTTCCTCCCCAGTCCCTTCACGGTTCTTGAGTGGACAGTCCTGCTGGGCTGTGTGACCTGGCACGTTGGGGGCGTCACGGGGCCCTGCACCTGCTGCGAGCATACCCCGCCCCTGCCCGTGGGCAGGGCTCCCCCATGGACCCTATGAGCCGACCAGCGACAGGCAGCCCCAGGTTGGAATCCGGGGCACACATCGCTGTCAGACACCTGGCGGCTGGTCTGGTCCTGGCGGCATGGCCTGGGCAGGTCACTGGTGGGCGCACGTCCAGCTCTGAGACCACGGATACTGGAGGGCTTGAAGGTGCCAGGTGGTGGCTATACCAGGATGTGGGGAGCTGCCCTTTGCCCCCAGCCTGTCCCTGAGCCCAGGGTGCCCGTCTCGGGGGGAGGGGCGGCTCCCGCGAACGTTCGGGGGCTCCTGGCGAGCGACCACTGTGTGGGCTGGGCACAGGCTCGCACGTGCCAGGTGTGGGTGCTCATCCCTCGGTGACCCACCGAGTTGGGGTCTGCGGTGTGTCCGGGGGTGACCCTGCCCCCCAAGACCCTCACTTCCCTGCGTGGTCTCTGGGGCCCACAGCTTTCCCCAGAGCAGGTTTTGCCTGGGGTGCGAGCGTGGCCGTCGGTGCGTTCCGGGGGTGAGTTGCATCCTTGCGCCACCTTGGGCGGCAGGAAGGCCCTCGGTCACTTCTGTGGATCTCCTGTGCTGATGAGGTGAAAACTAACCTGCAGTTGCTGCACGTTTGGTGGCTTTTTCTCATCAGAACGTTCTTTAGGCTCCTTCAGGTTCCGGTCATGGTGACAGAAGATGAACGGCGGAAACATGCTCGCTGACATGGTGGGTTCTCGAGACGCCCCGTGGCTGGTGAGCTGTTGGAGCTGTTCTCTTGTTCCATCAGCTCGTTTCTCTGAAAGCTGCTGTCCACTGTGTTCCCAGCCTCGGCAAGTGGGGTTCCGCGGGGGTTCCACGGACGGCCCAGGGACGGGCTGCGGGCCCAGGTTGACGGAGCTCGGGCGCTTTGCGTGTGCAGCAGGCGGGTCTGACCTCGGCACGTGGGGGTGCACGCTTCGCTCTTCCCGGAACTGCGTGACGCGTCTGTGAGCAGATGAAGCGTAACCTGTGGGACCAGAGAGTGGCAGCCACGGGGACTCGTCCTCTAATCTGTGGGGTCGATGACGGGGGTGCCCAGTGTCGCAGGCGGCACTGCTTTCACGGGCGTCATGGCGGGGGCCGGCAGGCTCGGCGTCTAGGAAGCAGGAGACCCCGTCTCCCTCACTCCTCGGAGATGTTTGTTCTCTGGAGCAGCAGGCCTGAGAGTTCCTGGATTTGGGGTTCTAGGCGGTCCTGCAGCCAGACCCTGGATCCCAGCGGACGCCCTGGACGGCGAGATGAGCGAGAAGAGCTCCAGCCCCGCGTGATGGACGCTTCTCGGGGTCACAGGACAGGTGGCCAGAGGTCTGTGCGGGAAAGACGGCTGCACTCGGGTACACCTGCAGGGGTGAGTCGGGCGAGGACCCCGCGAGGGAGGGAGACACCGGCTTGTAGCTCCTTTGGTGGAAGTAAGGAGGAAACTGCCAAAGTTCACAGATGAGAAAAGAAACAATTATGAACAGATTTTTCCTGAGTAATGTACCATCAGGATGATGTTTAACAAAATTAAAAAGGATGACGTTTAACTTCTCAGCAACGGACGTGAGGAGCAACGAACACACGTAATTTTCAAATACACGTATTCACACATTTTCAAGATTTCAAATTCACACGTGATTTTGCTTAGACGTGTAGGCAAAATCAAGTCCCGGGAGGAAGGGACCTCTGTGGAGGGTACGGGGCTGGTGTGGACCAGCCAGCCTGGATTAGGGCAGGGGCTACCCACCAGGAGTGTCTCGAGGGAAGAAGACACCGAGCTGAAAGCCTGTCCCCAGATCGTCGGGGATTGCTCACGGGGGAGGAAGTGTTGGACGGGGTGTTCCTTTCTGGTGGAATGTTCTAAAGGAAAGAGCAAGAGGTCCACTGAAAACCACATGATGGAATCGGAAGATACCGATCGATGTTAACTAGGAAATAATCAAGTGTAAGCAGAGGGAATTCACGACACACTAGCGACTCTGGATCCCAGTGGTCGTGTGTTGTCTGAAGACGGCAACTGGGGGATCGTCAGCTCATGTTTATAAACAGGAACATAAATGCCAAGTGGCCACCACTCTTCATCATAGCGCTCCTTGAGTTCATCAGTTCTGTGTGTCTGTTCAATGAAAAACAGAGGCATAGTGGGGTTTTGTTGTTGTTGTTGTTGTTGTTGTTAAGAGATCGTTTGCAGACTGTCACTGGACCGGGTTAGGCAGGTGAACGGCTGCATCATCAAGACGTCTGATGGCGTGTCAGTGGAGCGCGCACAGGAGCTCGCCAAGTGACTGCGGCCCGGTTATCTTCTGCACGATTCTAGTGCAGTTCGCCAAATGCAGTTAACCTGCAGTCAGTTAACCTCACCCATCATGAACCACAAACAGGCCAGGGCGCCTGGCCGGCTCCATCAGTAGAGCCATGACTGTTGATCTTCAGGTCACGGGTTCGAGCCTCATGTTGGGCGTGCAGCCTACTTAAAAAAAAAAAAATGAGGTGCAGAAATCACCAGCACGAGACAAGCACTGGGTCCCTGGTACAGTTAACCCTCAAGGAGCCATCACAGGAAACCAGGGACTGATGGGTTTGTTAAAACAGCGCCGGCCTGCTCTCTCCTCCATGTGTTGCTGGCCCTGTTCTGAGGGTGCAGCAGTCACTGCCTGATGCCCGGGGCTCGGAATCCCTCTCCTTCTGCGCGAGCTTAGTTTTAGCGACACTGTGCTCTTGCTGCTCCAGATCCGCGGTGCAATAGGTATCATGATCGCCAGATTTAGGTCAGTTTTTGACAACTACCCATCAAGTCATTTTTATCTGACCGTCTTATCCTGTCCGGTAATTCGTCAAAGCCTTTTTGAACTAAAAACTTTTTAGTTATTTCACATAAAAGGGAGTAAGATTTCACAATTAGAAATTTCGAGTGAACAAAGATGAACAATTTATGCTCAGTCCTGGTCCCCTGAATTGTATTGTTAAGATATCCAACGGGATTAAATGTCAAGGTTCCTTTAATGATCAACAGAATTTTAAATTCCCTCGAGAATTAATGTGACCCTTCCTCTAGTTTATCGTGTGAAGGACGTTGTGACTTGGTTGTTTGCACTTCATTTTTGTCATCCGTGTTCTCCCTGTTGGTGACGTAAGGCAGCCTATGCTGGTGTCTCTAACAGTTGTAGTGTCGGGGCGTGAGTCTTCCCCTGCCCGGGATGCTTCTCCCTTCGCCGTTGGTGTCCGTGATGTCCCCTGGCCCAGCCCGAGCCCTCATGTGCTCCAGCTCCTCGTGTGCTGCAGCAGGAGTGCAGGGGCTCAGGGCCCGGTCCCCCCAGATGCCTCAACCAAGTGTGTTAGCTCTGGTCGCCAAGTAAAGCCTTACCTTACTCTGCTGTTTCCCTCAACCCAGGGGTGGACCAAGCGTTGCCTCCCGAGCGCCGGGCTCCCGTCACTCCTGCTTCTTCCACTCGCTATCACCGCCGAAGGTCCTCAGGGTCACGAGATGAGCGCTATCGATCAGGTAAGGCCAAGTCCCCTAGTTGGTGACGGTGATACGGGTGGACAGGTATATGTGTGCAGCAGCTGTGGGCAAGAGGCAGGATGGGGTGCATCTGAATGTCCTTTGGTTGGTTGTGGGATCACAGGTGATGACCTCCTGCCTCCTGAACAAATATACCCCCAGGGGACACATCCAAACTCAGGAAGCAGTAACTCTTTTCACGTTTTTAAAGATAATGTCTACTCTTTAAAATTTCATAACCGTGAACAGTGGTTACTCTCATGAGCCCAGTTTTGCTTTTTTTTAGGTGTTACTATCTAGCAGTTTGGTTTTACTTTGCATCATCCTGGTTGCTGATATAATTTTCTTTCCTTCTCTCTAAACTCCAGGATTTCTGTTTCTCAAGTAGTTTTCAAAAAAAGAAAATCCTTAAACTTTCCTATGTTCTCTTTTCCCTTTGTGTTTTATGGTGCTTTGTACGAGAATGCTGTCTTGGTGATTCTGTTGTGTTGCAGCCGTCTCCCGGGTTTGGCTGGCTTAAATTTCTTTCGTTAATTTTGTTCCAATAATTTCTTTCATCAGAAAATTTGTATGGTGATTAATATTTTAGTTATTCTGAGAGATTTTTTCCCCCCAGCACCTGCATTAAAACTTTTTCCTGCTTCCCTAACTACAGTTGCTAAGGAAAATTCTCAGTAAGCGTTGTTGCTGGGACCTCAGTTCTGGGTGGACGTGGATTGCTGACAATGACAAGAGATAATCCTGGTATTTCACTTCAGGTTTTGCAGAGCGCTTTCACAGGTACTATCTCACTTGGTTTTTACAACAAACAGGTGAGGTACTTGCTGCTCCTTCATGTTGCAGAGGAGGAAGCCGGGGCTGTGTGATGAGGTGGCCCAGGCAGTTCACAGCAGGGCTGGGGGTCAACCAGGCCCTTGGTTCTCTTTCATGGCTCCTTCCACTAGTGGGGGTGACGAGCCCCATCCCCCACCCTTTCCTGCAAGGAGCCATTTGCCTCATTACCTGGCTGGCCTCCGGCCGAGGAGGTGGGAAGAGGCAGGGCGGGCCCTATGGCATCAGGGTCATCGTCCTGGAGTAAGAGTGGGCTCGAAAGGCAGTGAAGGCCCAGCGCTGCCGCTCTGCCCTCCACCCCCTCAGATGCTTCGATGTGGGGTCGGTGGGGATGCAGTGAGGCAGGAGCTTGTTCTCAGCTACACCTTCTGTTTCCAGAGGTGCTTGAACTCCCAGCACGTGTCAGGAGCCCACCCCTGTTCGGGTGTCCGAGGTGCCTCTCAGATGGTTAGCTGGGTGGAGGCATGCGCACGTGTGCTGTCACCTTACCATGAAATGCTTCAGTTCCCTCACTTGTCTTGACACCACCATGTTAGTGTTTTATGTATGTACGCACCTAGTCACACATACAGTTGACACAAGCATAGACACGCATGTGAATGTATGTAGTCACACATACAGTAGACACATGTGGTTAGAGACAAGTAGTATAGACACATATAGTAGACACACGGGTGCTGACACACAGATGGATACATACAAAGTCACATGTAGTAGACATACATGCACACACAGTCACAGTGTAGACAGGTACACAGACACACATGTATACACGTATCAATGTATACACAGCCCCCACACAGGAGACACATATGTGGACACACAGACACACGTAAGTACAAACAGGCAGACATGTTGGCCCAGAGACGTGTAAGTACACACATAGGACACATACAGTTACACATGGAGACCTAGATACGTAGACGTGTGTAGACATGCAGACACAGAACACAGACACACGTAGGTAGTCGTGCACGTGGAGATACACATGTGGATACCGACCCACACATGTAGATGTGCAAATACATGTGGACACACATTTACTATCATCACTATCTTCAGTTCTCACGGAAAGTAGTCAGGTGTTCTTTTTTCCATTTTATAGATGAGGAGCTGCAAAGGCAGGGAGTGTGTGGTGGTTAATGGTGACATGGCGGGTACCAGCAGAATACGGTGCAGATCTAGCTCTGTCTGCCTCTATTGGCTGACTTCTTACCACACAGGAGATTGAAACGCATGCCTCATTCTAAGCTCAGACATTCTGTGTTAAATTTTTTTAAGATTTAGATGGGAATTAAGACCTGGCACAGTCTGTTTCCTGCGTGACCACTCTTTCCTAATGACGAGGGATGGGGCTGATAAACCCGATGTTTCCTGGCCTTGGCTAAGGCTATTCTCCAAGTCCTCCCAGCTGTTTTAGGACACAGGCCAGGAGCTGGTTGCCTCACCACTTTCTTTTCCAATAGAAGTCTGAGAAGTGACAAAGTAGGAAACGGTGGAGGCATAGATGTGGGAGGGATGAGGGTGAAGGAGCACCACCCTCTTTGAAGAGAACCGCACCTGTCTTGGTCCAGCGCACCTGGAGCCCTACTTCACGGTCTCTGTTCATGTCACGTAGCATCCTCATGAGGTGGCGGATGCAGGACGCCTGCTACACTTTGTGTCTGTCCTTTCCAGTTAGAATCCCAGACGTGGGGGTGAGTCCGGAGCTCTGCCTGCTTTGGGTGAAGGAGCTCATGGTCCACAGGAAGAGCCAGAGCAGCGACCCAGACATGGGCTTGCTGGTGACACTCCTCTTCTCCATGTTCCAGTAGTTTCTACTGCTCTCAGAGTACAGTTCGCATCTGCCACGTCCGTGATCTGGCTTCCCATCACGCCGTGGTCTTGTCTTTCGTCTCCTTTCTGTAGCCATGCTGGCTTCCTGGATGTTTGTCAAGCACCTAATTGCTATAGGGCCTTTACGCTCTCTGCTCCTGCTGCCTAGAATGTTCTTCCCTTGGATACACACACTGCTTGTTACCTTTCCATCAGGTCTCTGCTCAAGAGTTATTGTTGTTGTGAGCCTTCTCTGACCACCCAGTTAAAGCGGTATGACACGGTGTCACCTCGCACAATCCCTGCCCTCCCCTCCTGATGTGCGTCTGTCCATCACAGTCATCGCCTCTGACACTGTCAGTCATCTGTCCTCCTGCCTGCCTACCCGTCATTGTCTGTGCATCTGCCTATCAGTCTCTACCTCTCTGCCTGCCTGTCTACCATGGGAACATGAGGCTCACAAAGACGAGGATCGTTTTTTGTTCATTCATGGATGACAAGCACCTAAAATAGCACCTAGTTAATATTTTGGACAAGCACCTAAAATAGCGCCTAGAAGGTGAAGAAGCCTAGCACAGTTGGGAAAAGGCAAGAAATTAGGATGGGCCAGATTTTAAGGTCTGTTGTGTGCTGTGCTTGGGAACTTAGGCTTTATCTTGAAGATGACAGGGTACCACTCGAAGATTTTAGGACGTTTAGGATTTAGGGGGGACTTGGGTAGGGTTATGGCATATGAATTACACACAGAGGAATTAGAAAGACCCTGAGATTGATGCACATTTAGAAGATGAGTGTGTCAGTGCGATGACATCTGTTGAGAAGGTAATAGCAACAGGACCTTGAGGGTGAGTCATCGTGGGGGTGTATGAGTGTGGGGATGTGTGCTGACTCCTGCATGCAGAGGCCATGCGGCTGCACAGGTGATCGTCTCTGGTTCTGCACTAGAGGATTGAGGTTTCCATCGTAGGGTAGCGCTGTTGGAAATGGCCCTGCACCTTCACTTACTGTGTAGAGAATACTGTGTAAATGTTACTGCATACAGACTGTTTCAATTTCTAAAAATTCATACTCCTCTCACCTTGAATAAATAATGACTGCTTGATTTACGGGGGGAAACCTATCCAGAGGACCTTTGCATGTGCTTTTGAAGCTCAGTGGGGCTCTCATTTTCTTGGACCAACATGGGTGCCTCTCCTGTGTCTTGTGGCAGCCACCCAGAAAGAGAGCTAGTGAGGACCTGGGGGTCATTGTTAGGCTCATCTGATGGTCTCACTGCCTTATTCTCTGCTATTTCCTCTTGTTAAAATAAGCTAATCCTGAGTTTTCATAATTTAGATATTTCAGTAATGTATTGTGAGTTGCACTTTCACTGTATGTTCACAAATTCTTTTTAAAAATGTGGAATGAAGTCTGAAGAGCTTATTGTGGCTGATTGCTAGTGTCCAGGTGTCAGGATTTTCTGGTTTGTGTTTTCCTGAGCCAGCATGGAAGACTTAAGATACTCAAAAGAAAAAGTTTTGTGGCCCTCAGGAGATTTTGCTTTCTGGAATTCTTAGACCACTCAGCTTGTAGTAGAAGTACTTTGGATGCTTCACTGACCAAACTATATCAACCAAGAAGTAATTCTATTATCTCTTAGATAATTGCCCTAATTAACAATCAATCCAGTCAACCATATAGCCTCAAATTTAATCTCTCTTGGCTATACTTTTCCATTTCATTTTCAAACCCATGGCCTTACATTGTAATGAACTCCTACTAGAATTCTTTATAATAGTGTGTACCTCTCCTCTTTTTAAATAACTTTATTTGGAAACTAAAATTTGATTTGGAAAGTGAATTAAGGAAGAGGCATTTCCTAAGTACCTAGAAAATACCAAACTCTGTATTGGGCACTTTATTACTTTTACTCGATAAGTCTAAATTAGAAGTTAAAGGAATTCTAGCTGTTTTTTAATACCCCCTTCTCCCCAACCAGAAGCCCTAGGAAAGAACACTTTGGGATTTGTGTTGTTTCTATTCATACCAGGACCAACTATAAGGAAGAACGTTCAAATAAACATGCAGCATACGGTTTCCTGATAAGCTTAAAACTGCTGGTTTTTCTCTTTGTGAACTGACAAATAGCTTTAGAAAGCACCTCTCCGTTCTGTATGTGTCACGGGCCAGAGCGGCTGTCCTCCCCAGGGTCCGGCGCGCACTTCCGGCCGAATGGCATGGAGCCCAGGCTCCTTCCTGGACAGCAGACCAGACAGGCTCCAGGGACCCAGGGGGACCCCGAGACCCTCCAGGGATGTCTGTGAGGTCAAACTATTTCTGGAATGACACTGACACCTGATTTGTTGTGTCCACACTCACCTTCTCAGGAACGTACATGGATTTTTTCAGGGCCGCTGGATATGGTGATACTGCGTTCTGACTGTGCAGACGACGATTGAGAAGTCTTGCATCTCAAAGTTTTTCAGTTTCCTTCTCATACAGTAAATATCAAGGCATTAGTCCTATAAACAAAAGCTTTTTAATGTTTTCATGAATTTTTAACAGTTTAAAGTGTCCTTTTGGGTCATTCAAGAACCACTCCTTGTGACTTATAAAAATGAAGTTGTTCTTTAAAAGTGGAAAGGAGATCACTACAAACTTCTACATGCGAGCCCACCCCTCAGGGTGGTTTTGTGCTGATGACAGTTTAGAGTCCGATGTGTGGCAGTGCTCACTTGCTGGCCGTAGGGGCTGGTAGCCTGGTATCCATTCAACACACGTGCAGTTTTGTGAACCAAGCATTTGCTATTTACTGTAGGTGAGACACAAATACGGAAGATACTGTGTTCGCTTCCAACAAGTGTATTTACCCTGTAGTCAGTTTTTCCTTGACGTTAATTTAATTAATTAATTTAATTTAATTTAATTTCCTACATTGAGAAGGTTTATCTTTCTCCAGTCAATTTAAATTCACTGATTTTAATATGCTTCCTGACTCTGCAATCTGATTAACTCTGAACTAAATCTTTTTCATTGTTTAGTATAAATCAGAAATAACCTATTTTGTTACAGTAGAGTAAGAGAAGAATGCACTAAATCAGACTGCCTACTCAGCTGAATATTTCCAGTGAAGGACAGGCTTATCTGTAGCTGCAGTGTCCATTGTGGTAGCCCACTACACACATAGGGCCTTTTAAATTTAAATTGAATTTAAAATTCTGGTTTTTTGCTTCTCTAGCCACATTTAAGACAAATGGTGGGCAGTGCAGGTATGCAAAGTTGCTATGGCAGAAAGTTTTATCCCACTGAGCTCTCTAAAACCAAGGCTCTGGGAGACTTGGAAGGAAGATGGAAGATGCATTTGAAGATAGACTCTAAAGTCCTATTTGTTTAAAATTAACGAAAATGAACTCAATCTTGGTATCTGTGTTTAGTCATTTAAACAGAAAATGAGATCAGATTTGCATGTTGAAAATGTCTGTGTATAGCAGGTAGTGTGGGATAGATTAGTTGGATTGGGGTGGGTTGCTGGCTGAAAGCAGCACATTAAGAGGCTTTTTCAGGTGAAAAAATAGACAAAATTTGTGATGTGCACAGAGGTGGTACTTAGAAATGGATGGCCTAGGGACTCCTGGGTGGCTCAGCAGTTGGATGTCTGCCTTTGGCTCGGGGCATGATCCTGGGGTCCCGAAACTTGAGTCCCACATCGGGCTTCCTGTGTGGAGCCTGCTTCTCCCTCTGCCTGTGTCTCTGCTTCTCTGTGTTTCTCATGAATAAATAAAATAAAATAAATTGATAGCCTAAAATATTTACAGTAGATAGTAAGTGATTCTGCAAACTGAAGAAATAAAGATTAAATTTAGGAAGTTGGAAAAGGAAAATTGAGTTAAGTCTGCAGGAGGGAGAAATGAGAAAGAGTAAAACGGAGTAGAGGAGATCGTCTTGGCTTCATGCCAGCATGCAGTAGACGCATGGACTTTGTCACATGGATCCTCACAACAAGAAAGAAACTTAGAAATGGAAAACCAACCACCCTTCTTTGATCCATCAGTGAACTGAAGTCATTGGGAAAAATCACTGTGCCTAAACGGGGGTGGGTGATCTCAGTGGGGGAGGTAGGTGTCCTAGAAAAAATGTAAAGGCAGTGCTGGAAACCGAGACACCATAACAAATAACAAATGGGTTCATTGGTGGACTGAAGGTGGTGGCGTCAGAAATTCAGATTTACGTAAAGAAAGCTGGAATGTTAGAGAAGGATTACACAAAGGCAAAAGAAAATCTGTTGTTTTTATCATTCTTAATTGCTCTTAGAAATTAAAGTTTGTTCAGAGTCATAATAGGAACAATATTTTGAGTGATTATAGCATATGCATTAGTGAAATGAATGGCAGGAGTGTAATTGAGGGCAGGAAATAGGAATTGCATATGCTTTGTTACGAAGCATCTGTACCACCCTTGAAGTGCTGGAATGCTACTTGGATTATTTATAAATGCATACTGTGAACTTAAGGACAACCACTTGTAAAAGTGAAAAATGAAGTATAATTGATACGAGGAGTAAAGAGAGAGAAAAAGATACAATACTCAATTTAAACTTAGAATATGCAGAAAAAAGTGGAAGACAACAAGTGCAATCAATAGATAACTAACATGTTAAATAGTAATCGAAACATACAAATCACTTAACCCATTACTGATGTAAATGCACCGGTTACACTATCAGAGTGGACAAAAAACACAAGCCACTGTATGTGGTCTATTGTCTTGAGAGACACAGATTAAAGGTGAAGTGATGGAGAAAAATATACCATGCTAACACTCATTTTTTTAAAAAGCTAGAGTAGCTACATTAATTTTTTATGGAGCAGACTCAGGAGCAAGAAAAATTACCAGGGATTATATATGATAAAGGGGTTGATTCTTTTAGAAAGACATAATTCTTAATGTGCACTTGCCTAACAGAATATCACAATACCCGAGACAAGACAATAAATCTACAGACCTAAATAGACAAATCCACAGTTACAGTGGCACTTCAGCATCTGTCTATCAGTGATGGACAGATTCAGTAGGTAGCAAATCAGTTAAGGATATGGTTGAAATGAAGATTTAATTGATGGCATAAGGTATTTGATGCCATAACAGCAGAAAACACATCCCCAGGCTCACACAGTACAGTCTCCAAAATAGACTACGTTCTGGGCCATAAAACACTCTTAAACTGAAAGGAATAGGAATAAAAATATGCTCTCAGCCACAGTGGAATTAACGTAAAAATCCGTGACCAATGACTGGAGAAGTCACACACACTTGGAGAATAGACAGCATGCTTCTGAATAACACATGGATCAAAGAAGCCTGAGAAATTTATAAAATATTTTGAACTAAAAGGAGAAAATACCAGTGATCAATATTTGTGAAATGTGGCAAATTAATGCTTACAAGCAAATATGCAGAATCCAGTGTTAGAAGAAAAGATCTAAAATCTGTAAGCTTCAACTTTAGGAAAATAGCAGAGTAAATACAAAGAAGAAAAATAATATAACTTAAGCAAAAAAAAAAAATGAAATTGAAAAGAAGAAATCAGAAAATCAAAGGTGCCAAAAACTGGCTCTTTGAAAAGATCAATAAAAGTGATAAATTTCTGACCAGGTTAATTAAAAGAGAGAAGATAAAAATCCTAATACCAGAAATGAAAACCTGACCTTCACTACTTATCCTGTAGACCATTAAAGGGCAATAAAGGAATATTGCAAACAGCACTGTGTCCACAAATTTGATTATGTAGATGAAGTGGACCCAGGCCTTGAAACACACAACCTGTCAACAGTCACACCAGAAGTAGACAATCTGAGTAAGGCTATGTCTTTTCAAAAAATGAATCAATAATAACTTTCCAAAACAAAGCACCAGGCCCAGATGGGCTACTAGTGAATTCTACCAAACATTTAAAGTGGACATTATGCTTCTCTCTATATTCTGTTCCTGGAGATAAAAGGAAGAGAGAGTGCATTGTTTGAGACCAGTGTTAACCTGATAGCAAAACTAGACAAAAGCATCACATTTGGGAAAAATATAGGCTACTATCTCTCATGAACATAGATTTTAAAAATTCCTCAACAATATAGTAAATCAAATGCAATATTGTATAAAAATTGTATACCATGACCAAGTGAAATTTATTCCAGGTATGCAAGGCTGGTTTAACATTCAAGAATCAGTTAACATAATTCATCACATCAGGAAACTAAAGATGACAACTCCTATGACCCTATCAATAGATAACAGAAAAAGCATTTGACAAAATCTAACACCCATTCATTATTAAAGTGTCAGCAAATTGGGAATACAGGAGAACTTCCTCAATTTGATTAAGAACATCTAAAAAAAACTTACCATATTTAGTGATGAGAAACCAAATGATAAACCACCAAAATGAGGAGCAAGGCAACAAAGACCCCTCTTACCAGATCCTTTTTCACATTGCACTGGAAATCCTAGCTAATGCAATAGGACAATAAAAGGAAATCAGAAATATATATATTGATAAGGATGAATTAAAACTCTATTCACAGATGATGTGATTGTCTATGTAGAAAATCCCAAGAATAAAAAAATCTGAAATGCATGATTATAACAAAGTTGCAGGATAGAAGGTTAACATACAAAAACCATCACTTTATTATATTCCAGCAACGAACAATTGGAATTCGAAATTCAAAATGCAATGTCATTTACATCAGCACCACCAAAATGAAATACTTTGAACTCAAAAAAAAAAATCTGTAAGCCCTATATGAGGAAAATGATAAAAGTGATAAACCATAAGAACTAAATAAATGGAGTTTGCATGTATACGGATAAGACTCCATATTGTCAAAATGTCAGTTCTTCACAATTTGATCTACAGATTGATTGAACACAATCCCAGCCAAAATTCCAGCAAATTATTTTGTGAATATCAAGTCAGTTGTAAAGTATATATGGAAAGGTGAAGACCCCAGAGAGCCAACACAGTAAAGAACAAAGTTGAGGACTGATACTATTCAACTTCAAGACTTACTATAAAGTCAGTGGTGATATAGACAGATGTTGATGAAATAATACGGATCAATGTATCATAGTATACAGCCCAGAAATAGACCCACACAAATATAGTCAATATTTGATCAGCAAAGGCAATTTAGTGGAGAAATGATAGTTCTTTCAGCATATAGCACTGGAATAACAATGTAGACACAGATCTTAAACCTTTCACAAAAATTAACTCAAAATGCATCATAGACCTAGGACACCTGGTGGCTCAGTCAGTTAAGCATCCAACTCTTGATTTCAAGCCGGCTCTGTGCTCAGTGCGGTGTCTGCTTGTCCCTCTGTTCCTCTTTTCTCTTGCTCATTTTCCAAATAAAATCTTTCAAAAAATGTATCATAGACCCAAATGTAACCCAAAAACTGTAAAATTCCCAGAAGATAACATAGGTGAAAATACAGGTGATCTTGGGTTTGGTGATGACTTTTTAGGTACAAAAAGCATACTCTATGAAAGAAAAAATATTGATAAGCTTAGCTTCATTAAAATTGGAAATTTCTGGGGATCCCTGGGTGGCTTAGCAGTTTAGCGCCTGCCTTTGGCCCAGAGCGCGATCCTGGAGTCCCAGGATTGAGTCCTGCGTCGGGCTCCCGGCATGGAACCTGCTTCTCCCTCCTCCTGTGTCTCTGCCTCTCTCTCGCTCTCTATCATAAATAAATAAATAAATCTTTAAAAAAAAATTAGAAATTTCTGCTCTGCTTTTAAAAGGCAGAATGAAAAGGGTAAAGCACAGACCAGAAGAAAAATCTTTGCAAAACACAGTTCTGACTTTTAAAAAAAATCAAAAAGCTAGTATCCAGGATATAAAAAAACCTCCAAAGACCAGAGTAAGGAATTAACCCATTAAGAAGTGAGCAAAAGATCTGAACTGACACCTTAACCAAAGAAGGTATTCAGATGGCAAATACATGAGGAGGAGATGTTAAACATCATGTCAATAATAATAACTAATATTATAAATTATATTTATAAATTATTAGCAAAAATCCAGGACTCTGACAACATCAAATACAGGCGAGGATGTAGAACTACAGGAACCATCCGTCACTCTGGTGGAGATGCAGACTGGTGCAGCTATTTAGGAAGACAGTTTCGGAGTTTCTTACAAAATAAAACCTACTGGTACTATGTGATCCAGCAGTGTGTTCCTTGATATTCACCCACATGAACTGGAAATAATGTATTTGTACAAAAATTTGCACATGAATGTGTATACTAGTTTTATTCATAATTGCCAAAACTTAGAAGTACCAAGTCATCCTTTAATGAATGGGTAGACATATTGTGATCATCCAAGCATGGAATACTGTTTAGTGCTAAAAAGAAATTAACTATCAAGTGTTAAAAAGCAGGAAGGAATTTTAAATCCATATGACAAAGTATAAGAAGCCGATTTGACAAGTCTCCATGCCGTATGACCCCAAACACATGACGTTCTGGAAAAGATAGAAAAGATAGAAATATGGAGTTGATAAAAACGATGAGCAGTTGCCAGGTGCTCAGGGGAAGGGAAGCTTGAATAGGTGAAGCAAGCAATTTTTAGGGCAGTGAATCTATTCAATAGGACACTGTGATCATATGTACATGTCATTATGCGTATGTGGGAACCTGTAGGATGTACAACACCAAGACTGAGCTCCAGTGGGAGCTGTGGACTTCACTTAATCCTGTACCAGCATTGCCTCATCAGTGGAACTACACTAAGGTAACATGTCAGTATGGGGAGAAGAGTGTGTGGTGGGGATGTAATGAGGAGCACGCTGCACTTCCCACTCAATTTTCTATAAACCTAAATTTGTCCTAAAAATAAAAACCTAGTAATTTAAAAAAATGAAATAGAAATGAGGATGATAAAGTTTAGAAGATCAAGAAAGATCAAAATTATTTTGGAAGATATTAATAACATAGAAAAACCTGCAGTCAGAATGATGAAAGAAAGAAGTAAATGACAAAAGGAATTAAAAATGGGACACGTTACTACAGATACATCAGAGGGAAAAAGAATAGTGTGAATAGCCACATGGCAGTAAAGTTGAAAACTTAATTAAATGGACACATTCCTAATATAAAAGCTTCAGAAGAAATGGAAACCTCGAGTAGTCCTATGAGCACTGACTAAGAGGAAGCAGTAGCTAGAAACCTTTCCACAAAAATACCGCAGGCTCAGGTGTGACACCCAACCTTCAAGCAATTAGTGTCTGATTCTGTACGTTTTCAAAAGTAGAGAAGTGGCTCTCTCTGGTTCATTCTGGGACAGGAGCCTGTGTCAACGATGGACACAGACGGTGTTGAGAAGGGAGATTTGCAGGATGTCATCTACCTAGAGACTCCAGAGAAATCTCTAGATTATTGGAAATAATGAGGGTTGAGCATAATGGCTCAATATAACTTAAACAAAAATCCTGTGTATTCATGTCAACAGATAAGACAATGACTGAAAATGTGGTAGGTACAGTAAATTTTAAAATGTTAAAATTTAAGGACGTTTTCAATCCCGTTGACTATTTCTGTGGTTTCCTGGTAATCTTACTATTTTCTTTAAAAATTTTTCCCAGTAAATAATGTTCCCTAAACTAAAACAGGAAGATCCCCAGCAACTTACAAAGAACCTAAAGAAAATTGAAACGGAAGATGTGCAAGACTTCGTGGTGCAAAATATAAAACCATAGATGGAAGTGTTTGAAGGTGGCTGCTTGCTCTGTACCAGGAACCGTTTTAACGCTTATGTGGCTCGTGTGACCTACAGCCCGATTCCAGAGTCTCAGAGCCTCACTTCATACCAGCAAGGCCACTGGCCTTTGTTTCTCTGATGAACTTTTGGTGTTTTTCCTGGGTAGTTTATAGCTGATGTAAAACTTTATCTCTCGTGTCGTTCACTGAGGAAAAAAGCCTTCGTTAAACATGGGATGAGTTTATGATGGAAAAAAAGGCTCACTTACGCCCAGAGCAGAGCCTGGCACAGAGAAGGCATTCGGTACATGTTCATTTAGTGTCTGAATGGTGACATTGTTCATCCTTCATTGGAAGTAAGTCCACGGGTAAGAGAGCGAGTGGTGACCCGTGAGAGGCCCCACAGGTGATGTCGGGGGCCCCACCCGAGCCCCTCTGCTCTGTGCCCCTGGACCACACGTCCACTGAGGCCGTGGTGGGGACAGATGAGGACCACGTGTCTGGGGATGGCCCTCCCGCTGTCCCAGTGGCCTCCCACCCCGTGTCCTTCCACTCTTCGTCTCCACCCGCTGCCCACACCTCAGCCTCCCGGTGTGTGCTCTACCTGAACCACTGCCTGGAGAGAGACATGCACGGCCGGCACTGGGCCGAGGCCAGGGTGTCAGCAGCAGTGGTCGCCGTGCAGCAGAGCTGGCCCCGGGCCCCTGGTGCAGGTGGCGTCTGTAGCACGAGGCTGTCCCCTCTCAGGCTGACGTGGGTCCTGAGCAGCAGCAGGTCCAGGGAAGGAGGTACCCGGCAAGTGTCTGCATTTCCATGGCCAGGCTCTGCCCTGGGCCTCGCGTCCTGGCTAGTCCTTCATCCCCACGGCCCCGCTGTGTGTGGGACTCTCCTCATTCCTTTTTTCCACCTAAGGAAACTGAGGCCCAAGCTTGCAGAGAGGAGCTGGGATTTACAGCCGGGCAGTGGGCTCTGCGGCCATGGCCTCACCTGCCCCGCTGCCGTGCGCTGAGCAGACGTCCTTGCAGACACTTTCTAATTTCTAATTTCAGTTATTGAGTTCTTCATCTCTGGCCGGTTCATTTTTTATTGTCTATTTGTTTTCCGAGAGTCTGAGTCCTCCATTCCTTTTTCAAGGCCAGTGAGTATCTTTATGATCACTGCTCTGTGTTCCTTAGCAGGCATATGGCTCATCTCCATTTCATTAAGCTCTTTTGCTGTGAATTTATCCTGTTTTTTTCATTTGGGACATATTCCTCGTCTCACTAAGTCTCACTCTCTGCATCTGTTTTCATTTGGCAGGAGAGTCAGATATGTCTTCTCATTTTGAAAATAGTGGTCTCGTGAAGATGTCCTGTGCTGCTCTGTTGGAGACACTGTACAGGGTCCCCCGTTCACCAGAACCTGGCACGTCAGGTGTCTCCTATGTTGTGTGTGTCCCACTGTTGTGCTCGAACCATGCTTGCCTTCCAGGCACCTGCAGTGGCCCTCTGCCTGTGTGGGCAGGGTTTGGTCCCTTTGCTGTAAGGGGCCAGTCTTGGCTGCCTTGGGCCAGACCGGATGCCTCCTCTTAGCCTATTTGCGGGGCTGTTGTCACACCGTACTGCACGGTGCTCTCCTTGTGCTGGCCCAACAGGGCTTTCTTTGGAGGTGGGGCCTTCAGTCCGACCAGGTATCTGCCCCCACTTGACTGTTAAGGGTGGAGTAACTGAAGTCCAGGGCTGTCTCTTTTTGCTGCCCCCTGTGAGGCTTTTGTTGATGGGTGGGCCGGCAGTCAGACCAGATGTCTGCCCCCAGCCCCCTGCTTGGGCTGCAGTTGAACCAATATGTGGGTTATCTTCCTCTCTCTCCATGGCAGGTGTCACTTTGGTGTGCTGCTGCTCACTGTAAGGTTGGTGGCAGGTGTCACTTTGGTGTGCTGCTGCTCACTGTAAGGTTGGTGGCAGGTGTCACTTTGGTGTGCTGCTGCTCACTGTAAGGTTACTTGCAGAATGAGATGAGGAAGGCAGTGCTTTGGACAGACTCCTGCCCAGTGGGCAAGTTGGACAGATCTGTGGGATAATGTGGTGGGGGGGCCCCGGGCGTTAGACCAGGATGGGAACTGGAGCCACTTCAGAGGGATGCCTACAGAGTGGGGCAGGCTGGGTGGAATGAGTTGAAGGAGGACGTGGGGCTGGGGTGTCCTGTTAGCAAAGCTAGGTGGCTGGTGTAGGTTCTGCTTCCTGTCAAAAAGCACTGGTAAGGAAAAAATAAAGCAGATCTCCTGAAGGTTAACAATTTCTCATCTGCTGTACTGGTAAGGGGAGCCATGGACTCAGGGTCAATAGGTTCAGAACATACACCTGAAAGTAACTGTCCCTGTAATATGTAAAGAACTACTATAAATCAGTAACAAAGAGGCAGCTCAAAAGATGGACAAAAACTTTTGACAGGTACTTCATGACAGATGCCGTACTCATGTCCACGGAGGGTGCTCAGCTTCAGCCATCGGGTGAATGCAAACCTAAATCCCCAAGGAGATTCCACTTCACAACCACGATGGTGTCTGCTGTGGAAAAGATCGAGCATACCAAGCGTTGGTAAAGATGGGTCAGGCCTGGAATCCCATACACGGCTGGTGGAAATGTGAACTACCATAACCACTTGGCAAGCGGTTGGGTGATTTCTTTAAAATTCGAGCCTGGACTTACCACATGGCCCTGCAATTGCATGTTTAGCTATTTAGCAAAAAGGAATGAAAATGTCCACATAAATACGTGGACATGTACGTGAGTCCTCGCTGCTGGTGCTTTTTAGTAGCCCAGAACTGGACATGACATACACATCCATCAACTGGAGGAATAATGACCGAATTACGATGTGTTCATATGTTGTATTAATTCTCATTGGTCAAACCCATGAGGTACTGAACCCAACCGCGCAGCCACACGAATGTGTATATCCGCCAAGTAGTGCTGGCACATAGAATTCTAAGGTCATAATCTGTGTGAGCCTATTTGTGTGAAGGTCAAGAACCAAGCTGGTTATCCGGGGTGGGAATTGATTGGAAGAACACACGCGGGAACTTTGGGTTGATATGTCCTTTGTCTTGGTTGCAGCAATGGTTCTATAGATGGATTTCCAAGTATTAAAATTTGTCAAACGTACTTAAGGTCGGAGCGTTCCATTGCATGTGTATTTTCCACTCTCTCCCCCGCACCTGTAAATGAATACTGACCTCCACTTAATAGCTTTTCTTTTTACCGTGTCTTTTCACACTTTCAAAAGAAGAGACACCGGCTGCAGGTGGCCTGTGGGGGTGGTTGGGTGGCCTCTGTTCTGAAATGCTAAGCCGTTGGCGTGTTCGTAGGAACAGCTAGATCGTGGTGTGCTTGGTGGTAAAGGGTGTGGACTCTGGGGGCGGTGTTCACACCTAGCAACGCCACTCGCCACGGTAATAAGTGGGGGTGCTTCATACCTCTGCTTCCTCGTTGTGAAGTACTTGGAGCCCCACCTCCGTGGGACCGAGTGGGAGATGGTGCGGCCGTATCGAGCCTGCCTGCTGCCTCTTGCCTGTCCCCTGCTTCCGCTTGTTCTCCCGCGGCCTTCTTCCCAGCAGCCAGACAGTCCCCACTCGTGGGCTCTGGTCCTGGCGGCCCCGCTTCAAATCCCCAGCGCTTCCCTGTCAGACTTCACTGGGGCCAGCTCCCTGCCCGGCCTGTGCAGCCCTCGTGCACGTCCTCGTGGCACGTCCTTCCCCAGTCTCTGTCCCCTGCCGGCACCTGCCCGGTCGCCCTCCACACCTGGGAGCTGCGTGCTCTCCATGTCCTGGAAACTCTTGCCAGAAGGGCCGTTTGTTCTCGGTAGTCAGACTTCACAGAGCAGCACCCACCCAGCCTCCCCGTCGCGTGGGCAGCCTGCGATCCTGTTTCGATGCCTGCCCTGTACCGTACCCGTTAGCAAGTCGGCTGCATGAGACACAGCCCTTGTCCGCCTGGTTTGCACCGTACCTCCGGCCCTGAGGAGGCTTTTACAAAGTCGGTGTCCAGTAAATATTTGTGGGGTGAATACAGTGGGTTAGTATACTCAAAAGGCCAAACATAGTGACTGGCCCAGGAGGGCCTGGTGAGTATCGGTGGGGATTACTGCCACAGCCTGGAAGTGCCCGAGCCCCCTCAACAGAACACCAAAACGAGTCACGAGGCTTGAGGGGTGTGACCTCTGAGGAAAAACCCACACAGGTCAAGGCCCGCTGGCCTAAGAATAGTCACGCGGCACTTTTCAGCCAGCATGTGATTATTTATACAGATTCTAAGGTTAAAAAAAAAATTGAAAGTCTAAATGAATTCGAATGTCATTTCCCTGTAGCTTTCAAGCCCGCGGTCTATGCTTCTTTTCCTTCCTTCCCCACCCATCTGTTGGTGACAGTTTCCGTAGGAGGATAAGCTATTACACAGGACCAGACAGAAAGGAGAAAAAAAAAGAACACAAGGCCTTTGGGATGTCCCTGAACAATGGGGTGATTGAGCTCTCTTTCTGTTTCAGACGTCCACACAGAGGCTGTGCAGGCAGCGCTGGCTAAACATAAAGAAAGGAAGATGGCGGTGCCTATGCCTTCCAAACGCAGGTCCTTGGTTGTGCAGACCTCGATGGATGCCTACACACCTCCAGGTGAGCAGCGGGCCCACTGTCTGCTTCGTAAAGATTAATTCACCGCCTGCCCAGGCAATCCCGGTCTCTGCAGTTTTCAAACTAATGGTGCTGTGAGTCAGATTCTGTGAACCAGAAGTCCAGCATGTATGCTCTGCATTAAAGGTGGACGGAAAATTAACATTACATGTGTGTTGACACAAAAATATATTTTAATTTTCTCATTGAGATTCATAAATGATGCAGCCTTTAAGTTCTCACAGAAGTTTACTTAATTCTTCACGTAGCAAAAGGGAAGAGTTTCTGCCTCCATAATTGTAACTGAAGTTGGACTTGTCTTCTGCCTAGATTGGGGTGTGCAGATTCTCAAGTCCTTCAAATGTAACTATGTCATGGGATTGTATTAAGAAACCAAATGAATTGAACAATTTATGCAGTGACCTCACTTTGGGGTCCTCATACTTTTCCTGTAACATGGGTAGTATTTTGGTCTGTGGACAAAGTAGCATCTGTCACAGCTGCTTATTCTGTGGTGGTTGAAAGCAGGCAGTGAGTGGCTGTGTGCTAATAAAACTTTATTTACAAAGACCGGCAGAGGGCCAGTTTGGTGCACAGGCCTGTCGACAGCCTCAATCTAAACGACTGAAGGTAATAGTCTATTTATATTTTTGCTTTTATTTAACCTTGAATTTTATTTACCTACCTAAGTTCTCTGCTTTACCCAAATAATGATGATCTTTGTTTTATGATCTTCAAAACCCAAGTAAAGGACAAAGTTAAATTATCCAGGTACCTTTAGAAAACATGAAGGATCAGGCCTAAATTATTTAGTGTTTTTCCTGTGAATTGGGTTCCAACATTATTCATGCTGTTGTGACCACTCTGCCTTTCTCTGGACCTAAGTTACCTGCCGCGGTAAGAACAGATGAACGTATACGACACTTTTTTTTTTTTTTTTGAGTATTTTGAGGTTTAGTCCTGAGTGTGTGCGAGCAGTGAGAGTACGAGAACCTCACGCTTCAACTCCGAGATGCGCACAGCACAGTGATTCAGCAATTACACACATCACTCAGTGCCCTGCGTGGTATGTGTGGTCACCAGTCAGCAGACGCAGCTGGGGCAGTGCTGCCCACTGTGCTCCCCACACTACACTGTGCATCCTCGGACCTGTTTCATAGCCGGAAGTTTGTACTGCTCAGTCCTCCTCACCTGCTCTGTCCCCCACCAGCCTCCCCTCTGGTCACCACCAGTTTGTCCTCCATATTTGAGTCTCTTTCTGGTTTCTGTTTGTTCATGTGTTTTGTTTTCTAGATTCCATATGTGAGTGAAAACATACACTTTTTGTCTTTCTCTGACTTATTTCACTCTGCGTAATGACCTCAGGGTCCCTCCACATCATTGCAAATGGCAAGATTTCTTTCTTTCCATGGCTAATATTCCATTGTATATGTTTACCATCTCTTCTTTATCCATCTATCCGTCCAAGGACATTGGGGCTGCTCCCATATCTTGCTTATTGTAAATAATGCTACAAAAAGTATAGGGGTGCATCTTTTTGAATTAGTGTTTTCATTTTCTTCTGATAAATAACTAGAAGCAAGATTGCTAGATCATAGGTTAGCTCTATTTTTAACTTTTTGAGGAACCTCCATACTGTTTTCCAGAAGGGATGCACCAGTTTGCATTCACCAACAGTGTGTGAGGGTTCATTCCCCTTTCTCTGCATCCACACCAACATTTGTTATTTATTTTTGATACTCCTCATTCTGAGATGTGAGGTGATAGCTGATTTTGATTTGTATTTGCCTGATGAGTGAAGTTAAGCATCTTCTTAACGTGTCTGTTGGCCGTCTGGGTGTCTTCTCTGGAAAATGTGTAATCAGGTCCTCTGCCCATTTTTTTAATCAGATAGTTTAGATTTTTTTATTTTTAAATTTTTTTTTGGTCTCGAGTTGTACAAGTTCTTTATACATTTTTTTAAAAGATTTTATTTATTCATGGGAGACACACACACAGAGAGAGGCAGAGACACAGGCAGAGGGAGAAGCAGGCCTCATGCAAGGAGCCCGACGAGGGGCTCGATCCCAGGACTCCAGGATCACACCTTGGGCTGAAGGTGGTGCTAAACCGCTGAGCCACCCAGGGAGCCCCTCTTTATACATTTTGGATACTAACCTGCTTATCAGATACATGATTTGCAAATGTCTTCTTCCATCCAGTGGGTTACCTTTTTGTTTTGTTGATGGATCTTCCACTGTGCAAAGCTTTCAGTTTGACAGTCATGTGCTGTGCTTCCCTTGTGTGAGGAGACTGGTCCAAAAAATATTGCTAAGGCCTGTACCCAAGTGTCTACTGGCTGCTTTTTTGGACTTTTATGGTTTCAGTGTCCTTTTTAGATCTGTAATCCATTTTGAGTTTATTTTTGTGTGTGATGTATGCATTCTTCTGCATGTGGCTGTCCAGTTTTCCCAACACCATTTGTGGAAGAGACTTTTTGCCATTGCATAATCTTGCTTCATTTATCATAGATTAATTGGACCATATAACCAGGGGTTTATATCTGTACTGTCTACTGTTAATGTGGTGAAAAGTTTTATTTTCTATGTTTTTATAACAAACAGAATGGACTTACAAGGATAATAAACCCACTTAAACCAAGTGTTTGGAACTAGACACCATTCAAGTAGATAGTTATTTTTCTGAGCTACCTTTTTTTTATGAAAAATGATGAGTTTAAAATGCATTTCATTGCAGGAAGCAATGAAATTATTCATGTATGTGCTTTTTCACATGTTGAATCCATCCTCAGAGATGTTATTTTGTTTTTTGTTTCATGATGAAACACAAAACTGTAGAAAATCAAACATTGTATAGATATCTTTGCAAAATACAAAAGAACATTATTGGAAATGCTATTTTTGATTAAATGTTTGCATTTTATTATTTGATTATAAATCAAATCTCGTATGACATATAATACACTTTGTACACCGTCATGCAAGAGTCCTGGTGGTAATATCATATAGGATAGTTTTGTACAATGAAATGCCAGCACCATCATCATAAAAATTTTTATTCACAACCTATTTTGTGTGTAGTAGTTGTCTACATATTTATAACCATACTCGTTTGAATGAAATCTTAGGGCTAAGCTTCATTGTCTCTCATTCTGTTTTTCTTGGTTGCTGATAACATTTGTTGGAATTCATCTCGTGTCCACAGCTCTTCAGAGCATATTCCTAAAGTATTTACTTTCTGTGTGAAATGACTAGTCACTGACGAGTATCAGAGTCTCTGGGAAAGATCTACTTAGGATTGTTACACTGACACTCTTTTATAGGAGAAGCTTTCCTATAGTTTTTACATACAAAAATGTAAAAAGGATTTGCCAAGCACTTCTGCTTCTAACCATAGTGGAATAACTGGCACTAGACTAACCCATGCACTTATAAGCAACTATAAAACTGTCCCAAACAAATGGAACAGCTGTTTTAGGCCGTGGACCTCCAGCGGTGACAGACTAACCTGACATGACAGCAGGACAACTTGTGAGGTGAGTCCCGCAGTTCCCAGTTTTCTGCCTGGAATAAATGTTTAGACCATGGCCTAGGGATTGAGATCTGAGTGAGGCTGGTCATTCTGCTCCGTTGCAGAGGCAGAGATCTGAGTTCAGGCAGATGAAAGGTGTAGAACTTTCCACAGATCCACACTAGCAAAGAATAACTCCAAGTCTGTCGGCGTCAAGATGATCAACCAGTAATTGAACTGCTTGCTAAAATAAGAAGCACACAGATTTAGAGGAGGGTTATAGAATCCACATGCCATCCACAATGCCTACTACTCTGTAAACAATAACTAGATATGAAGAGATGCAGGAAATGCAGTCTGGGGCCACAGAAAAAGGAGTTAATGTAAAATGAACATAAGATGGTCTCCATTGTGCTCCACTAACCCCATGTGGCTGGCCTCAACTGTATTTGCTTTAAGTGTGACATTCACACCAGATTTTGAAGAGTTCATATGAAAAAAAAATCACAGGAAGTTTATTTCATTTTCATATTTATTATTCACTGAAACAATATTTTTAATATTTTGAGTTAATTAGTACATTTTTAAAATTAATTGTATCTACTCATATATTGTTTAACATGGCTACTAGAAGGTTGAAAACTATAAGACTCCTATTTCTGCTGGAAAGCTCTGGTGTAGGTGTTTGAAACAGCAGAAGATGGAGTTCTTAAACATGTGTTTATAAATATTTATTCAGGGAATCAAATAAAAATAGACTAAAGAACTAAAGGAAAATGTTGCCTTAATATGTGACCTGAGCAGAGAAAAGAAATTTCACTCAGGTGGAATTTCACTGGATTGGTTGTAACATCAGATTGGAGAGGGAAGATGGAGTCTGTACGCTTGAAAGGAGATGAAGAGAAACTGAGGAACAGGGAGACACAATTAAAGAAAAGTTAATAGAAGAACCTTAAGTATCTATGGTACAATGTTAACCTACTTTGAATTGGAATCCAAGATGGAGTGAGAAGAGGGCAGAAAACCTGTTTGAGGAAATAAGAGTCAAGAGCTTCTCTGACTGATGTAAAATGCTACCTTATAGATCCCAGAAGTTCTGTGAATCCAAAGCAGGAGGAGTATTAAAAAAAATTATACCTAAGTTGGCAATAGTCAAAGTGCTGAAATCCAAAGATTAAGACAAAATCTTGAAAGTCATCAGAGGAAAATGTGTTACGTACAAGAGAACATCATATGAATGATGAATGACTTACATGAAGACACTATGGAGACCAGAAGGCAATAGTAAGACATATTTAAAGTCCTAAGAGAGAGACGCCTGGGTGGCTCAGTGGTTGAGCATCTGCCTTCTGCTCAGGGCGTGATCCTGGGGCTCCGGGATCAAGTCCTACATCGGGCTCCCTGCATGGAGCCTGCTTCTCCCTCTTCCTGTCTCTGCCCCTCCCTCTATGTCTCTCATGAATAAAGATAAATAAATTCTAAAAAGAAACCTGTCAGCTCATATTCAGAGAAAATATCCTTAATAAACAAGGGTGTAATGAAGACATAATGAGATACACAAAAACTGAGGGAATGTGGTGCCAGCAGAACTGCACTGCAAGCGTGCTGATGGATGTCATTTAGGCTGATGGGAAATGATACTAGATGAAAAATGTAATCTGTAAAAAGGAAAAAAGAGCACTAGAAACAGTAAGTAGTTGGGTAAACATGGAGTACTATGTTTTCCTGTTGTAATGTGCTTTAAAACACCTGTACATAGGACGAAAATGGGTGAATGGGATATACTGTTGTGTGGCTATTACTTCTATGAAGTAGGAAGTAGAGTGTGAACAGTAGAAAATGAGTAGTGTCAGGTGTGTTTTGAGTGGAGGTGAAAGAGAAAGTTTATAGTGTCAAACTTGAAGAGCAGCAAATGGTTAGAATATTGACCCCATATGGGTCTGTTAAGGATGCATAAGCTGTACCTCAACCACTAAAAAATAAGTATAGATAAGAATTTAATAGAATACATAAAATGAAACTCAAAAAATATGGCTAGTAGAAGACAGGAAAAATTAACAGATGGAAAAAATAGAAATGTATGGAAAACAAATAGCAAAATATTAGATTTTAGCTCTCTCATATCCATGATTATAATAATTGTAAACTTGTAAATGGACCAAACACCAAATTAAAAGTTTGAAATTGTGAGACTGGGTAAATAAAAAAAGAAGATGCATCTTATATTGTCTATAAGAGACACAGCCGTATTTTTTTTTTAAAGTAATAAACTCTTCCCCCATGTGGGGCTCGAAGTCACAACCCCAAGATCAAGAGTCGCAGACTGTACTGACTGAGCCAACCAGGACACATTTAAATAAGTGAGGATAATTAAGAATACAAGGTTGAAAAAATATACAATGCAAACATTAAATGTAAAGCATACAAGTCTTTCTTAATATCAGACAAAATAGACAGGAAGACAAAGGTAGTACAACATATAAAGAGGGATCTTGCATAATGGAAAGTGAAGAATTCATTAGGAAGACAGAAAATGAGTATATACCTAAAAAAGCATTATAATTTATAAATAATGAGGGGAAAATGGTAAAATCAAGAATAATAGAGTTTTTAAATAATTTGTCAAAACAACACTGTCATCCAACGTGATGCAGCTGATGATTACAGCATGTTATCCTCAGCTCCTGCAGAACACACATTCATCTTTCATGCATTTCTTGAGGTGTAATTTACATTTTATAAAACTAATCTATTATAAATGTGTAACTCAATGATTTTTAATAAACGTATAGATTATGCAGCCATTGCCACAGTCTAATTTTAGAAATTTCCATCACCCCGGAAGTTTCCTTGTGCCCATTTGCAGTTAATTCCCATTCGCACATTCAGCCATAGGCAGTCACTGATGTAGTTTCTATGCTTCTATGAGTATCCTAGACATTTTGTAAATAAAACTAATAATATATGCTCTTTTGCATCATCTTTAGCATATTTTTGAGCATCCTCCATGTTGTAGCATGCATCAATTAAATCCTTCTTGTTGCTGAATTGTATCCTATTAGACATACCACATTTTGTTTATCTGTTCACTAGTTGGTAGATATTTAGCTTGTTTCCAGTTTTTGGCTATTATGAATAAGGCTGCGATGCACGTTAATCACATATGTTTGTGTATACATATATCATTTATCTTGAGTAGATTCTTAGAAGTTGAATTAATGAATCTATGGTTAGTTTATACTTAACTTTCAGGGAACTGCCAGATTGTTTCCATATGGCTGCCACCATTTTACATTCTCACTAACACTATATGAGGATTAGTTTCTCAACATCTATACCAACACAGTGTTGTCTGGATCTTTCATTGTAGCTATTCTAGTGGATATGAAATATTATCTCATTGTGGTTTTATTTTTTTTTTAAGATTTTATTTATTCATGAGAGAGACAGAGAGGCAGAGACACAGGCAGACACTCAACCGCTGAGCCACTTAGGTGTCCCTCATTGTGATTTTAATTTGCAATTTCAAATGGGCATATTTGCTATTTGTGTATATTCATTGGTTAAATGCCTCCTCACACTTTTTCCCATTTTTTAGATGAGTTGTCTGTCTTCTCACTAAATTTTTTTAATATAATCTGAATACAAGTCCTTTGCCAGATAACTTACAAACTGTTTTTGCATTCCTCTAATACATATAGTATCTGTATATATTTTTTAAAGATTTTATTTATTTATTCATGAGAGACACACACAGAGAGAGAGAGAGAGAGGCAGAGACACAGGCAGAGGGAGAAGCAGGCTCCATGCAGGGAACCTGACGCAGGATCGATCCTGGGACCCCAGGATCACGCCCCAGGCTGAAGGTGGCGCTAAACCGCTGTGCCCCCCAGGCTGCCCATGTATAGGTATTTTGTATCTTGTATCCTGTGACCTTCCTGAACTCATTTATTAATTCAAAAATTGTTTAGTGTGTTCCTTGGCATTTTCTACATATAAGATCGTGTTGTCTAGGACTAAAGATGTTTTTAATGTTTCCTTTCCAATTGGATGCTTTTTTGTTGTATTTTATGGGCTGGAGCTTTGCAGATAATATCAAATCAAAGTGGTAAGAGGAGATACCCTTGCTGTAGTCTTGATCTTAGGGGAAACGTGTTCAGTCTTAACATTAAATACAGTGTGAGCTGTGGGTTTTCACGGATGCCCTATGTTAGGTTGAGGAAGTTCAATTCCTGCATTGTTGAGAGGGTTTATCATAGAGTTAGTGTAAGATTCTATGAAATACTTTTTCTGTGACTTTCAAGGTTAACTTAGGGCTTTTCTCCCTTTATTCTAATATGGTGTATAACATTAATTCACTTTTGAATGTCACCACTTGGTCCTGCTGCAGACTACCCATTTTATGGGTTGCTCGATTCTGTTTGGTAATACTTTTTGAGGTTTTTTGTGTCTATATCATGAGGGATATTTTTCTGTGGTTTTCTTGTGAAAAAATGGGATGGGGATGAAAGATTGATGGTAAAGGCATGAGAACACTTGTTGAGGAGATGGTAATATTTGGATGGATATATGGGTAAATGTGTTCCTTAAAAATCCTAAGTCTGAGGACTCGAACGTTTTTCCCAACAAGGTACAGAGGGCCAGTCATGCATGAAAAGCTGCCTTGCATCAGTGATCACTATGGAAACACAAATCAAAACTACAATGAGATACAATCTCACACCCACTAGGATGGCTACTGACAAAGAACCAGAAAATTAAAAGTGATGGTAAGAACATGGAGAAATTTGGACCTTTGTGCACTATTGGTGGGAGTGTAAGAAGGTGCCTTCTCTGTGGTGAACAGAATGGCAGTTTCTTAAAAAATTAAAGATAAGATCACTAATGACCCAGCAATTCCACATCTGGGTCTATGGCCAAAATAACTGAAGGCAGAGTCTCAAGATCATTGCACACCCGTAGTGAGAGGAGCGTTATTGTAGCCAAGACACAGAAGCAGCCCCGTGTCCACCCATAGATGAACGTGTAAGCAGAATGTAGTATATACATGAAACAGCACGTAATTTACCCTTAAAAGGGCAGGGAATTCTGCAACACACCTTCACACGGATGAATCCCGAGGATGTTGTGCTGAGTTCAATAGCCACACGCAGAAGGACACGTACTGTGTGACCCACCTGTATGAGGTACTTGGAGTGGCCCAAGTCACACGGGAAGAGCAGAGCGGCCGTGTCCAGGGCCGTGGGAGGGAAGAGTGAGGGCTGCTGCTTAGTGGAGACAGAGTTTCAGATTCGCAGGATGAAGAGAACTCTTGAGGTCAGTGCTGGGGACAATTACACAGATAGTGTAGTGGATACTGAACTTCGTAAAGCTGGTTAAGATGGTAAATTTTAGGTTGTCTTTTATCGTGATCAAAAAAATTTAAAGGAACAAACTATAGAAATGATCCCTGAAAGTAATAGCCAAACTGTGGAAGAAGCCTCAGTGTCCATCGACAGATGAATGGATAAAGAAGCTGTGGTCTATGTATACAATGGAATATTCCTCAGCCGTTAGAAATGACAAATACCCACCATTTGCTTCAACGTGGTTGGAACTGGAGGGTATTATGCTGAGTGAAATAAGTCAATCGGAGAAGGACAAACATTATATGTTCTCATTCATTTGGGGGAATATAAATAATAGTGAAAGGGAATAAAAGGGAAGGGAGAAGAAATGGGTAGGAAATATCAGAAAGGGAGACAGAACAACGAGAGACTCCTAACTCTGGGAAACGAACTAGGGGTGGTGGAAGGGGAGGAGGGCGGATGGTGGGGGTGACTGGGTGACGGGCACTGAGGGGGACACTTGACAGGATGAGCACAGGGTGTTATTCTGTATGTTGGCAAATTGAACACCAATAAAAAGTAAATTTATTATTAAAAAAAATTGAAAGGAGTCTATTTAGGTCTGAATACAAAAAAAGTATCAATTTTCTTTCTCTGTAAACTGTAATCCCGCTATTTTACAAGATGGGGCAGATGGAGGGAATTTGTCAGGCTCCTACTATTAGTGCTGCTTTTCTAACAGATTCCTAAAGACTTTCAAAAATCTTCCAGACAGTGTAGATCATGTCACAGTGTTAACAAGATGTGAGTGTAAATACCCCTTGCAAATACTGTTGTGTTGGAAAAGAAAAAATCCTCTGTCTTGATTTAGAACAAATTGTCACTTCTCTCATTCTCATTCAGTGTTCTTGAGCTACTTACAGTCTTTTATACCCCCCTGGCATCTCACGTACTTTACAGCAGTGGGACCTGGAATTCACTCGTACGGTGGCGTTTAAGTAACAGGCACACCAGTACTTAATTCTTGAAAATGTCTCTGCTAGGTGAAATCTTAAAAAATGAAAATAGTGCCATTAATTTTAATCAAAAAAGTATGTGTCTTCTCTCAATCCAAGATGCACAATTTTCCTAGAAAGAAAAAGAAGTGAAGAAATTTTACTAGACTGTTAAATACATTTAGTTTGCTCGTAATACATACCGTGATGACACATGTCCTCACCAAAGGACGAAGCAAAGTCCTGAGCACATAGGTTGCTGGCAGAGACGAGAGTCCTTCCAACTTCTACACTGTTGTCTTTGTGCGGAGACCCTACTCTTCGAGGAGGCATGTGGTTATCTTCTCTCACACGGAGTTTAAATTTATAGCTCAGAGAAACCCCCTCAGGTCCACACAAGGGCACAGACATGCTTTGAAACACGTGAAAGCCCAACACCTCTGAGAACATGCCATCCCCATCCTTCCTGCTTGGTGCATGCATGCCTAGAAATACCTGGCTTCTTCCCAAACTGTTGAGTGGAGCAAATTGGTGAGTATGTCTGCCTGAGATCATAATGTCAAAGAACAAAACACAATGTTTTAAGCATATTTATTTAAGGTGTTTGGATGAAAAGTTCATTATACTAAAAAATAATTCATAATCTGAGATGTGGCGTAACTTCTCAGGAGTGTTCAAAGCAAAGGCTGTCGGACGGGGTGTGTGGGGGGTGTGCTTGCGACATGTGAGCTGAGCGTGTCTGCTGTGATGCATCGCGGGTCTGCTCTCTCTCACAGATACCTCTTCTGGCTCGGAAGATGAAGGCTCGGTGCAGGGTGACTCCCAGGGCACCCCCACGTCCAGCCAGGGCAGCATCAACATGGAGCACTGGATCAGCCAGGCCATCCATGGCTCCACCACGTCCACAACCTCTTCCTCGTCCACCCAAAGTGGCGGGAGCGGCGCTGCCCACAGGCTGGCCGACGTCATGGCCCAGACGCACATAGGTGAGTGCCTGGCTCTCACGGGCCAGCAGGGGGCCCTGGGAGCCCCCCTCTTGGCGTCGGCGCATTCCCCTGGGCGCTCGGCCCCGGCTCCATGTGGGGGACGGCACAGAGCCCAGCTCCAACTCTTGGGGTGCTTGGCCGCGTTGGTGGTGCCACGTGGTGAACCCCTGGGTTTGGCTCCGTGCACCACGCCCAGCGTCTCTGGCGGCCTGAGTGTTCGGAGCTTTCTGCTCCTAAAGGACCATGTTCTCGTTCGTTAGGGAGACTTGGAACCAGGTTTCTATGTGTTCTCTCCTCACGCTAAATACGCCTCTACGTGGCATTTTAATAATGCTGATAAACAGGGCAGGGAATTTTTAAGTGAGTTTGCTGTTACCATGGATGTCATTTGAGGACGCGGGGGCGTCACTCGCTTCTGCTTTAGACTGCTTTCTGCCCTAGGTATTTAAGGTTCTTGGCTGGTTCACGCCACGTCGTACGTGGCTCCTGTGATGAGTAAGACCCTCTCTGTCGGAACAAGCACACACTTAGGAAGCATTGCCTGCGGTGTTTGAAAATAGCGTGAAAAGGAGATTCCGTGCGAATGGTTAGAGTGGAAGAGCGCGCGTCGCGTGAGCCGTGGTGCTGGCTGAACTGCCGGCAAATGAGGTGCGTGTGTTTCTGCCTCCGCTTGAGCCTGACGCTCACTGCATGCGGCGAGTCCGTGTTGCTTTGGAAGGGACGGCGTGGCGTCTGGATCTCTTCTTACCCATTTTCAGCGATGGATTAATTAAAAGTTTTGAACTTCCCAGTAAAAGTCTTCCAGAGAGCGGCTGACCTGCTCTGGGGGTGGTGCCAGGGTAGTTCCGGGCGCTCCCCGTTCAAGCAGCGACTGTACGGGTGCCGCCGGCCCAGGTGCTGTGCTTGACGCACGTCCTCCTCGCCACATCAAACCTCATGTCTGCAGAAACCCCAAATTTAGAAAACAGGTAAAGGTAGTGAACGAAGTACTGTACAAACACCTGAGAGTCACGAGTGCGGATTTCTAGATCTTTAGGCACCTGTCAGAGTTCAAAAAAACTCAAACCGCTTTTTTAGGACTTTGCCTCGAGAGCACTCCCTCCAATGAGGTTGAAGTTAAACGCCTCAGTTTTGACTTCGCCATAGAAGTGTCAGAGGTGAGCTCTTTGTTCTGCAGAAGGTCAGGCCGCTGGTCAGAGAGCACGTCTGGTCTCGGTCCCCACACGCACGGCCACTGGCGTCTTCAGAAGCCACTTCGTCCTGCTTCGGTTTTAGTGGGGGGAGAAGGAACAACGGTTTCTCTCCTTTGTGCTGTCAGAGCGGTGGTGAGTAAAAAGGAGGAGAGAGGAAAATTCTTCCTTTTTGCACGGTGACAGGCCACGCCAAGTGGCGTGATTGAGCTCAGTTTCACACCCGTGAGTGACAGCGACGCTGCTTCATGAGCCGCTGGCAGCGTCTCTGTGAAATCAGAGTTAAGTTAAAACTGACAGGTGTGTGACCGTGCAGTAGAGCAGGCTTTTCTTGCGTGTGTTTCGGAGCCTCGGTGGCGTCCATGCGTGTCACCCATCCCCTGTGTGGCTGGTCGGGCATGGGGCCCCCACCTCTGCCACTGACTCTGGCCTGGGCCGCCCAGCCGTCCAGTTGCACTGACTTTAAGGAAGTATCAGAATCTTCCCAAGAGCAACATGTCATTTTGGACAAATTAATCACTGCCCTTGGTTCTCCCTCGTGACGTTTCTTGTGGAACCCTAGAGGAAATTACAGCCTGGAGAATTAAATTTATCCAGACTATAAAAGGTCGCATGACTCACGTCTCTGCTGTCTCAGTGCCGCCCAAACGAGCGTCAGTGAGCGACGCTGTAGTCGTTCCTCACTGGACACAAAGGCACGTTCCTAGAATATCTAGAAACTTTCTATAAATATGAAAAATCCTGAAAGAAAGCAGTGGAAGATCCAATAAAACAAGGAATAAAGGAGAATGACAGTTTCTGTGGAAAGAGATGATGTCACAGAACTGGCAACATTTGAGCTTTTGTTGAGACCATCCAAAGTCTTGGGTACAGAAGGGGGTGGGCGTGTGCACGCGTATGAGGGAGCACGTGAGCATGTGAGGGAGCACGTGAGTGAGGGAGCGCATGTGAGGGATCGTGTATGAGCATGTGAATGTGTGAGGGAGCATGTGAGCATGTGTGGGAGCTTGTGAGGGAGCGTGTGCAGCGTGGGAGGGAGCGTGTGTGAGGAAGCATGGGGAGCGCGTGAGTGTGTGTGAGGGAGTGTGTGGAGCGTCTGTGGGAGGGAGCGTAAGTGTGTGGGAGGGTGCACGTGGGGCGTGTGAGTGGGAGGGAGCGCGTGAGGGAGTGCATGGAGCGTGTGTGAGAGGGAGCACGTGAGTGTCTGTGAGGGAGCACGGGGAGCGCATGAGCATGGGAGGGTGCGCGTGGCGGTGCCCAGCCACCCCGCCGCCTGACCGCTCAGGCCGAGGTACCGCTGGGGCCCGGGACGGCGCTGCTCCGCCCGGTGGCGGAGGGAAGCCCGGGGTCGCAGACCACAGAGGCCAAGGAGAATCGGCCGCAGCAGCACAGCTGTCGGATGGTCCGCGGCGCAAAAGCCCCGTTGCTGTGGGTTTCCGGGGGACGCCCTCCGTGGGGCCCATGCGCACCCCATGGTCAGGCCAGCTCCGCATTCAGGGTGGGCCCTTCGGGTTACATCTTCCTTAGGCCCAGCTCACCGTTCTCGTGCAGCCCTTGGACACGAGGTCCCGACCCCTCCCGTCCTGAGGTGTCACCGGTCGAGCCCCACGGGCCGTCGCCCCCACATGTCAGGCAGGATGCCATCCCTTCGCTGCAGGCCCTTGTTCCAGCAAGAACCAGAATGTTCTCGAACATGTCCAGATCGTTCCTGGGATGTGTTCATGCAGAACCTTGTGCGTGTAACGTGCTGGAGGCACGTAGAAAAGAGGGTTAGACTCCGGTGCCCTGTGTCGGCATCACCCCAGTAGGAAGCCAGCGGACGGCTCTAGACTCGAGGCTCATTTGCGGAAAGCACGGCAGGAAAAGGCGTCGGTTGCCACCCAGAAGTGGAGCTCTGGGCGGACGCCTCCCAGGCAGGGGGCTGAGCATGAACCCAGGTCGTGGGCTTACACTCGCCTATGTGTCCAGTGGATGGACTGATGCTAGAGCCTCCGTCTCACTTTCTATCCCTGGGTCCCCGGGTGAGGCCCCGGGTCAGGTCTGTCCCCGGGTCAGGTCCGGTCCCTACATGAGGTCTGGGTCCCTGGGTCGGGTGTCCAGGTCCCCGGGTCGGTCAGGGTCCCCCAGATCAGGTGTCCGGGTCCCCGGGTCATGTCAGGGTCCCCAGGTGAGGTCAGGGTCCCTGGGTCAGGTATCAGGGTCCCTGGGTCAGATCAGGGTCCCCAGGTCAGATCAGGATCCCTGGGTCAGGTCTACGTCCCCGGGTCAGGTCTGCATCCCTGGATCAGGTGTCTGGGTCCTGGGTCAGGTCAGGGTCCCTGGGTCAGGTGTCTGGGTCCCCAGGTCAGTTCCAGGTCAGGGGTCCTTGGGTCAGGTCTAGGTGCCCGGGTCAAGTCAGGTCAGGATCCCCGAGTCAGGTGTCTGGGTCTCCGGTCAGGGCTGGGTGCCCAGGTCAGGTCAGGGTCCCTGTCAGGTGTCTGGGTCCCTGGGTCAGGTCAGGGTCCCCAGGTGTGAGGTCTGCATCCCCAGGTTAGGTGTCAGGGTCCCCGGGTCAGTTCAGGGTCCAGGGTCAGGTGTCTGGGTCTCCAGGTCAGGGCTGGGTGCCCGGGTCAGGTCAGGGTCCCCAGGTGAGGTCTGCATCCCCGGGTCAGGTGTCAGGGTCCCTAGACCAGGTTAGGGTCCCCGGGTCAGGTCAGGGTCCTCAGGTGAGGTCTGCATCCCCGGGTTAGGTGTCAGGGTCCCTAGACCAGGTTAGGGTCCCCGGGTCAGGTCAGGGTCCTCAGGTGAGGTCTGCATCCCCAGGTCAGGTGTCAGGGTCCCTGGACCAGGTTACAGTCCCCGGGTCAGGTCAGTGTCCTAGGCCAGGTCAGGGTCCCTGGGTCCGGCCAGGGTCCCCAGGTGAGGTCTGCATCCCCGGGTCAGGTGTCAGGGTCCCTGGGCCAGGTCTGGGTCCCCAGGTGAGGCTGAGGCCCTGCGTGAGGCCCGGGTGCCCCTCAGCTGACAGTGTGTCTGGGATGCCGTCACCTCGGGGTCGCGTCCATGGGGGATGCATCGCTCTTGGCAGAGGTCGTAGGGTAGCTGCTGTTTGCAGAGAGATTTAGGACTCGTGAGGGACCGCGGTGTGCAGTGTCACCGTGCCCACCAGCTGATGCTGTCGGATTTCCTTGTCTCTGCTGCGAGGCGGGTGAGCATAAACACAGCTGATGGCTGCAGATCCTCGGGGGCACAAACGTGGTACTGCCCTTCGGTCCATCTGCTGGGGGCCGTGCTCATCCTTCCCTGCGGGGCTGGGCCCTGGGAGGCCCCCCCCAGCTTGGGTGTCCCCAAGGGCTCAGGCCTCCCCTCCCGCCTGTCCGCTGGGGGCCCTTGACCTGCTCCATCTCCCCACGTGTTGCTGACTTCATGCACTTGCACGATTTTCACGGCCACCTGCTCTTCACGAACACATGGATCTGCGATTCCGGCCCTCGAATCCTTCACGACCTGCACGCTGGCGCCCGGGCCAGCCTGTCAGAGAGGCTGTCCCGCAGGAGCATCGAGGCTCCCGTGTGTCCATGCCCACGTGCTGCAAGACCGCCACCTCTGGTGACTGCGCCCCGGCGCCCGCCCGGCCTTACCCCTCCCGTCCTTCCCTAATGCCGTTCCAGGTGAGCCCCGTTGCTCCTTCGGTGCCATTAGGACGCAGGTCGACTTCTGTGTCTTCTCAGAAACGTTCTTGGGATTTTCAGCTCTCAAAACTTCATTGGTTTTTATTCTTAGAATCAAAGGAGTGATTTTTGGACGGAGAAGCGTCTGAGCCTGTCCTCCACAGAGCGCCTCCTGCCGCAGGAGCACGGGCTGGCTGTGCGCTCACACGCCCGTGCGCACTGGAGACGTGCACCTGTTCACTGCCGTTGGCAGCACTTATGTGCATTCAAGTCAGAAAGTTGTAACCGAGTCGTTTACACCTTTCCAGCCAGGAGTGTCACAGGTTCGTTCTCGGAGCTCCTGGGACGGTCTCCACATCCGGGGAAAACAGGTGCAAGGAAACCCAAAGGTCTGGCCGCGGGCCTGACGGTAAGGACATCCTCTGGGGACCAGAGCGCCAGGTCCCTTGCTCTGCAGCAGGGAGACTGAGGCCGCCGGGAGCCCAGGCGTCGGTGGTCAACGGGACGGGGCAGACCTGTGGCTGCAGGGGTACCTGCTGTGGCGGGTCGTCCTCTTCTGGTCTCTGCTCCGTGGCCGGCCCGTAACCCAAGAGAGCGCAGCCCTATGCTGCATCAACGGTAAGGGCTGCAGCGTCCGCCTCCGGCCCCGTGGTCAGCCGTCTGTGGCGGCTGCAGGACGGTTGGAGCTGTCATCAGGAATGTGACCCCGTCGACGTGACGATCAAGAGGCGGTTATTGGCAGTTGAAGCTTTCTGTTGTGATGTTAGCACGTCCTCCCTGAGACTGGCTGTCCTATGTCCGGGGGACTCTGCGGCGTCAGGGTAGGAGGCACGCAGCCAGAGGTCAGAGCACCTGGCACCCTCCTGGGCCGCCTCGACCCAGGGTGTGGCTGTGCAGAACCGCCAGGCGCTCGAGGTCCTGCGTGCGGATAGTCGGCCTAGAGGGAGTGGCGAGCATGATCTCCCCTGGCTCCCAGGCTGGGACGGCAGGCACACTTGGGGGTCCCCACCCCTCGTCAGCTTGTGTGGAGGATGGCCCCGAGTGGTCAGGCTGCGTCCCCAGCACTGAGCTGATGCACGGATCCCTTTTAGGCTGGGGCCTTCCGTCAGGGTCATGTCCGACTCGTGTCCAGGACTCCCCAAGGAACCTGCTCGCAGCCCACATGGGAGGCCCTGAGCCGGAGCGGCTGGGCACGCGGGCCAGCCGAGCATGTGGCACACAGAGCCCTCTCCTTGCTGCTTGTCCGCAGTGACGGCAGTGACCTCAGGGTGCGGCCATCCCGGTGAGTGGAGCCCTGGTGCCCGTGAGCACACTGCACTGCCTTAGGAGGTCCCAGCACGTGGTTTCACGGACAAAAACCATGTTTCCTCCTCTTCTCTGGACATCATTTGGGGACCTGAAGGATAGTTAACCGGCTTCCGCGTGGGCTCTGTCACCCCAAACCTGGGGATCCCCATGCCCACGGGGAATGCAGCTGCTCAGCCAGCGTCGGAGGCAGAGGCCTTTCACCGGAGTCATCACGTGTCCCTCGCCTCCCTCATCTTGTGTCTGCTCACCCGGGGAAATGTCTGTCCTTCCGCAGCTGCGCCTTGCCGGGCACTGGCGTCGGGTCACCTCAGTGCCCCAGTCGGCCCCGCGGAGCCGGACGTGGCTGCAGGGTCGGGTTAGGAAGTGGGGTTTCCAGGTTCAGCCAGGGACCATCCGCGGCCTGCGACAGTCGTGGAGGAAGCCGCATCCAGGCGGGGTGCAAACCAGTGCGTTGCTGGCGAGAACGCCCGGAGGGGTGTCCGAGGACGAGACGGAGCCCAGGCGCCCCACTGTAGGCGGCTGGACAGCAACGGCCAGGAGCTGCCGGGAGCAGATGTCCGCGGCATCGCTGACACGGGGCAGCGTGGGGGGCATGGCCGAGGTGCCCCGGCGGGTGGTGGGAGGGGGCCACCATATTTTCCTTCAGTTTGAGAGGACGGGGACTGATACAGGACCAGTGAACTCTTGCTGGGGAGAGCGCCTGCTGCTGATGTCCGCGCTTCCTTGCTGTCGGTGAGCGACGCTGCAGCGTCCATTACCTGGGTGGCCTGGCCTGCCTCCTGGCTGAGCCGCGACTCTGAGAAGGGACGTCAGGTATGCGGCTTAGGAAGGCACCTCGAAGCCACCAAGCGCTCGCTGTTCCCGGCTCTGCCACCAGACGCACGGAGTCGTTCTTGCCCCAACCTGGGGGCAGATGTGGCCATGCGGCCTCGCTGCACAAGGCCCGGCAGCCGCCGCCGATGATGCGGCCACAGCACGACTCACGGTCAACCCAAGTCGAACCCCAGGGCAGTGAACCCCCTTTCAGCTGCCCTGTCGGGGGCCGGGGTGCGGCTCGTGCTGGGGAAGGAGACCCGGGTCGCTGCTTCCTGGGCGGCACAGTTTGTGGGCTGACAGGCAGTGGAGACGGTGTCGCAGGTCCAGGATGCCTCACGGTCCCCCGGTGAAGCGGCCCCCCTCCCCCCCCCCCCCCCCCGCCCTCTCACCCGACCCATGCTGCCCTCTGAGCTGAGATCTGAGCTGAGATGGAGGCAATCGCCCTCCCAGGGGGTGCGAGTGCTCCAGCCGCTGTCTCAGGTGCCCAGCCGGGGCTCACACTGCGGGCCTCACCGTCCCCGTCCTGGAGGCTGGGGTCCACGGTCGGGTGGGCACGCAGGTGTCCTGAGGCCACCGTCCTGGTGGGGGGGACGCTGTCCCTCTGTGCATCTGTGTCCTCATCTTGGGAGGACACCACTTACGTTCAGGTCGCCCCGGTGACCTCTGTGGGGACCCGTGGAATGGCAAGGTTGGAGTCTGCGATGGTGGGTTCCCGGCGGAGGTCAGAGGGGCGACGCTGGGCCTGCTGCTGCCTCAGGCTGCGGGAGGCGCGCTCACACCATCGGCCTCCCCGTTTGACCTCTCGCGCCTTCTGGGAGTGGTTTCAGAGTTGAAAACACCCGGTGTGTGCGGCAGGGCCACCTCCGGGGAGGCCCTCGGGGGAGGAGGCCATGGGGAGAGGCCGCTGGGGCCCCTGTCCACTCACACGCTTGCGTGGCCTGTGGCCACGAACCTCATGGGCTGCTGCCCGAGCATCAGGGAACCAGTTAGTGGTAGGACATCCAGGGTCACAGCTTAGGGCACAAAACCACCTTGGTCATCTGGCTTGACAAACTCCTCAGTTAAAAACAAGAGCCGTCTCCCCGCGTGAGGGATGCTCATGGCGCCGAGGGAAGGGCCGCCGTCTCGGTATGTGACGCGGCGCCTGTACGGTTGGGTCATAAACACGTTTGTCAGTGAGGACTTGGTCACGCGCTGGTGTTCCCGGGTGCCCACCCCCATCACGGCCGCTTAGCACCCTTCCTGCATCTCATTAGGGGATCCGTGGTGTTGGGGGTGTGGAGAGGCCAAGATGCCCCCATGACCTGAGGGGCCACGCCCAGTGGGACGTGACCCCCCGACCTGGGGGTGGTGAACACAGGTGGGATGCGACCCCCCGACCTGGGGGTGGTGGGCACAGCTGGGATGCGCGTGACCCCTGACCTGCGGAAGTGCTCACAGCTGGCATGCAGGCCCCACAATCGGCCCCGCCACCTCTGTTAGGACAGATGGGAAATCAGTCTGACGAACGAGCACGTAACTCACCGCATCTCTGAAAACCCAGTTCAGAACCTGCTGCGGCAATTCCCCGATGCGGCGGGACGGCAGGATGTGCTTCTGTCCAGAGGCCGCGGCACCCATGGAGCTGGCAGAGTAACCATCATGATGTTCAGGACACTGATTTGCTTCTTTACAGAGAATCACTCCGCACCTCCTGACGTGACCACCTACACCTCAGAGCACCCGATCCAGGTGGAGCGGCCGCAGGGCTCCACGACCTCGCGCACGGCGCCCAAGTATGGCAACGCGGAGCTCATGGAGACCGGCGACGGTAGGTGCCCAGCCGGTACCACATGGCGCCTGCGACCCCGCCCTGGACCCTGCACCCTGCCCTGCACCCCACCGTGCACCCCACCCCCCTCTGGCCTACCCCAGTCTGCCCCAGACTACTCCGTCCTGGACCCTGTCCCAGTCTGTCCTGGACCCCACCCCCTCTGCCCCATCTCACCCTGGACCCCATCCTGCCCTGGACCCTGCCCCGTCCATCCTGGACCCCACTCCCTCTGCCCCACCTCACCCTGGACCCCACCCTGCCCTGGACCCTGCTCCGTCCGTCCTGGACCCCACCCCCTCTGCCCCATCTCACCCTGGACCCCACCTTGCCCTGTACTCTGCCCCGTCTGTCCTGGACCCCACCCCCTCTGCCCCACCTCACCCTGGACCCCAACCTGCCCTGGACCCTGCCCTGCCCTGGACCCCAACCTGGACCCCGCCCCTCTCTTGCCCCTCCCCGTCCTAGACCCCAACCTGGACCCTGCTCACTCGGCCCCTCCCCGCCCCTCCCCTCCCATCCCTGGATCCTACCCGGTGCAGGGTCGATGCCCCTCCTGGGCACGTGGTAGACCCAGTCGGTCAACCCCTTTACACAGCTACCCAAAAGGGGAGGCCCCGGGTCCAAAACTCAGGTTATTGACCAAAAGTGTTTCTTTGTGGGAAAAAACATGAGCATGGTGGGAACTGAGTCCTGAGAAGCATCAGAGGGCTCCTTAGACGCCGGCGTGCTTGCTAACCCTGAGCAAATGTGGAGTCAGCGAGGAAAGGAGCGTGAAGCGCTAGCACCACGGGTAGCTGCGCCAGGGGTGCCCGGAGGGCTGCGCAGCACAGTGGTTGGGGTGGCGTTGGACCCGAGGGAACAGGGTTTGTTCTCCAATTGGGAAGAATGACCCGGGGCCATGACGCAGCAGTGGGGCCGCCCTGCCTGCCCCTTGGGGGGCCACGACCTGACCGGGACCCCCGCTGCCCCAGCTCAACGCTCTGGCCACGCAGGGGACACGAGGCGTGGTTTTCCTCGAAGGCGGCCATGCAGCCTTGGTGTGGGCCCCCCACCCCTCCCAGGGAAGTGTCCCTCGTCGCGGTCAGAGCCCCGGGCCAGGTCGGCGTGCCTGCTTTCCTAGAGCTCGTGCGGCCGCCTGGGCCTTCCCTGCGAGTTCCCCTCCTGTGGGCTGGCCGCTGCCCCTCCTCGTCACCATTTAGCAGCCTTGTCATCTGAGCTCTGACCCCGAGTGAAATCCCGTGTGGTCCCCGCCACATCCTCACTCCAGGTGGAGCCGAGGGCCAGCGGCCTCCGGAGACCACCTCCGTCCCTCCACTGGGGTTCGCTGCAGAAAGCGGGGCGCAGATGCTCACAGCTCTGGGGCTGTGTGTTCACTACAAGAAAATAATCAACACTCCGATCTCAGAGCGCCCGTAGAGCCTTCAGAGGCCACCTATGAAAATGGTTTTTCTTTGATAGAAAAGCTTCCTTGAGCTCCGTTATGTTGGGCCCAAAGCAGAGTCTGTTGCTCTGACCTGTCAGCGGAGGTGGCAGCCCCTGAAGGGCCCTGCCTGCTGCGGCCTCCAGAGCCGGCACGGCCAGGAGCAGGTGTCGGAGGGCCTTTCCGCGGAACAACATCCCTGCAGAGCCACACTGTCCCCCGAGGACGTTGGCTCCCTGGTGCTCCGGGGACTCGTTAGTTTGGGTGGTTTAAAAATGTCAGACCTCAGCTTCTTTTCAACAACCATGTCATGTTTTCAAGATGCTCATTCATTGTTATGAGTAAGAAGTACATTATGAAGTGGAATTTCATCTTATGTGGGAACGTGTGCCACGTGCCGGTGATCTGTGTGACCCAGAATGTTGAATTTAGAGCTTTTAAATTGCTCTCCTAGCTGCCTTGCCTGTGGACTCGGGGGTGGAACTAGAGTCACGGGGCGGGGGCATCGGTACCGTGAGAGGACGGGACGGGCCTGCAGGGACCCCCAGTGTCCCCCTGAACCTGATGTGTCGGCAGCCTGCCCTGGCCCCGACGGGGAGACAGACTCCGGGAGGCCTCCCTGCCATGTGGGCTCGGTGACCCATCGGAGCAGGGACGGGGTCGGTGAGTGAGGAGGGCCAGGTCGGGCGGGCCCAGCCTGAGGTCAGCCTCCCCCCGCCGCCGTGGTGGCCGCCCGGACGAGCCCCTGCCTGGGGCTCCTGGGTGGCGCTTGGAGGCCCCTTGATGTGGGGCTGCGCACACGTGTTTAGCGGGTGAGGTGTGGCAGCTCACGTGTCCATGCTTCTTTTCCAGGGGTGCCAGTGAGTAGCCGCGTGTCAGCGAAAATTCAGCAGCTCGTCAACACCCTCAAGCGACCGAAGCGGCCGCCGTTAAGGGAGTTCTTTGTGGATGACTTTGAAGAACTGCTGGAAGGTGACCAGGCCCTTTGCTGCCCCATTATTCCCGGGTCCGTGTGATACCACACACCGTCGTGGCGGGCCCGATAGGCCGGGTCACCCATCAGGGCAGCAATCTTGGCATCCCCTGAAAACAGGAACCTACCCGGAGACCGTGGGTCCTGCCCCCCAGGGCCCCTGCGGATGGCTGCGTGCTGGCTGGCCACGTAGATACCAGAGCGGGCGTGTGGGGCCTCCGTTCCAGGGACAGAAGTACAGGGAAGCCCAGGAAACCATGCTCAGGGTGACCTGCGCGCTCCAAGGGGCGCAGAGTGAGTGTGGCTGGCTCCTGTCCTGCCCCTCTGGACAGACGCAGGAGCCCCTGCGTGTGAACCGAGTCAGAACAGGATCCTGCTGCTCACGTCACACCCAAGCCCTTTATTCTCTTGTTTGTACAAGTAAGACCGGCTGGCTCCCTGTCCCGCAGAGGAGAGCGTCACTCACAAACCGTGAGGGAGAGGAACCTTTTCCAGACGTGAGCAGCGGTCTTTCCGACTCCAGTTGGGAAGATTTTGACTGCGTCCTGGGGCATGTATTGTTTTACACAAGAGAATGTGCTCTTGCTGGTTGTTCGTGGTACTTGCTGCAAATTCAAATTGATGTGTCCGTGGGCACAGGCAACCTGATTAGCAGGATGTGAGCTCTGGAGTCCAGAATCACTCACGTGTATTGATAACTGGTATTTTATTTTATTTTATTTTTTAAGATTTTGTTTATTCTTGAGAGACACAGAGAGAGGCAGAGACAAAGGCAGAGGGAGAAGCAGGCTCCCTGCAGGGAGCCCGATGTGGGACTCGATCCCAGGACCCCGGGGTCACACCCTGAGCTGAAGGCAGCCGCTCCACCACTGAGGCACCCAGGGGCCCCAATCAGTATTTTAAGCAGAGATGTTGCTGCCCCAGACTCTAGGCACGTTGAAATACGCGGTGCATTTGTCAGTTGACAAACCCCATCCCGACATTGTCTTGTAAAGTGCAAGGATTAAGTGGTGAGGCCACCATGTAGGTCCTGGCTCTGGTTCTAGGAAAGTGCAGGTGTACGATTTCTGTCCACTAGTAAACTTGTGTAAGAGTCTTACTTTCTGTAAAAAGAATTAAAAAGTGTGCTAACATGGATGTATTTTTTTTTAAAACTTTGTGTCCATGTGTATTAGTGCAACAACCAGATCCAAACCAGCCGAAGCCAGAGGGGGCGCAGATGTTGGCCATGCGCGGGGAGCAGCTGGGTGTGGTTACCAACTGGCCGCCGTCGTTGGAGGCCGCATTGCAGCGGTGGGGGACCATCTCCCCGAAGGCCCCGTGCTTGACCACGATGGACACCAATGGGAAGCCCCTGTATATCCTCACCTACGGTAATTCTCTGCGCTTCCTTCACCTTCCACGGTGGCCACTGCTTCGCGGGCTCACTGCCTCCCATGGATTTACACATCTGGTGCAGACACAAAAGGGGCCCGAAAGGAGATGTTTTAGGGGAGGTGCTTGGTGTGAACATGAGAAGTTGTTCCTTGTTAGTGCTCCCTGAGGAAATCGGAGGTGGGTCAGGAAACCAGTGGGCGAGTGTAAGTCTTGAAAGTCATGCCTTCCGGGAGGATGGGTCAAGAAATGGCGTCTGAACTCGTGGACATGGATCCCTCGGGAAAGACAATCTCTCTCCAAAGTGATGCTGGGAAGAGGTGGGAGGCACAGGCTTGTCTCTGGTGCTTGATTCTGTGCGATTGCTGCCATGTGAACTGTGGGGGTAGCTTGCTGGGCCCGGGAGGAAGCACGTGGTCGGGTGGTTTGCAGAGAATCCAGCCAGTAAGTCAAAGACCGAAGCGGCTTCTGTCATGTCTGCACGTGTGACATTAGATGAGCTTTGTCTGCGTTTCAGGTTTGTTTCCATGTCAGTGGCATGCTGGCCCGGCAGCAGAAAGACACTTCTGCGGTGGCGGTCGGGGTCAGGAAGCTGGTGGCACACCCAGGGATGCGGGGCCTGGCCTTAGGGGGATGGGGCCCCGGGGGTACCAGCCACAGACTCAGTCATGACCCCTGCACCCCGCACGGAGATGGGCTTGAGGTTCAGGAGCATACGTCTCATGGCTTCATCATTCTAGGACATTTGGGGGTAATTTTAAAGAAAGATTTTGTTTGTTTGGTTTCCTGGTGGGGAAAAACATCACTGTGGTTGGAACTGAGTCCTGAGAAGAAGCAGAGGCCTCCTTAGATGCTGGCGTGCTGCTAACCCATAACAAATGTGGGGTCAGCAAGGAAGCGAGCGTCTGAGGGAGGGAAAGCGTGCATGAGCGGAGGGAGGGGCAGAGGGGGAGGCAGGTGTCCCGCAGAGCAGGAGCCCAACGCGGGGCTGCATCCCAGACCCTCGACCATGACCTGAGCTGAAGGCAGACGCCTCCCCGACAGCCCCCCAGGCGCCCCATCTTTGGGTGATTCTAAGTGGGTACGGAGCACTTCGGCCGCGTGAGGCAAGAGCTGGTCCTCGCGTTGTGCTCTGTCGAGGTAGGCTTTACTCAGGTGGCAGAATCGTGAGCGTCCCCTCCAGCCGGGGGCAGCCTTGGAGCTGGCGCAGTTGCGTGGCTGCTCCTCCGCGGACTGTTGGGCAGGGCTCACCTGTCCGCGTGCACACTCACCTGTCCGCCCGCAATGCTCGGCGGGGCACGGGGCGGGCACAGACCGCAGCCCGGCTCCCTGCCTTCAAGGCAGGAGACCGAAGACGAGCCCTGATCCCCGGCTGAGGGCCTGCGTCGCCGCCGTCCCCTGAGGAGCGAGGACGTGCCCTTCTGCGGGGTGATGACGAGCAGAGCTGTGGGGGGCACACTGAAGGCCTCTGGATGCGTGGGCATGCGTGTGCCCAGGCGCCACCAGCCCCGCGCTCCGTCTCTGCGTCTGCTCCTCTGCGCCAGGCACATGCTGTGGGCTGTCTCGGCGTTCACCGTGAGAGGCCAGAAGCAGTGGCTTCCCCACTCGCGACAGTGGGTCACCAGGGCGTGAGGGATGGTGCTGGCCGCTGTGAGGGAGGAAGACTGCGGGAGCTGCTCTATATGTACAGACTCTAAGTACATGAACCTCGAACCGTCGGGTGTCACAGAGAAGACACACAGGTGGGAATCCTCCCCACACCATGTGTCTCGCTCCGGCGGACCGAGCAGCCCGTTCTCGGCCACATGGGTCCCCTCAGCTGTCAAGCGTAGCTTCCCCCGGATCCTGGTCGCCGCACTCGCAGCCAGGCAAGTCAGGATGGCTGAGGGAAGCCGCGCGGCAGGCAGAGGTTGTCACAGCCCCGGGGACGGGCTTCTGGCCGCCACGCACCAAGACAGCGACCTTGCACCCCGAGCCCCAGGCATCCTGCCACCTTCAGTAACCGTCAGTTCTGCTGAGGAACTGATTTCCTAGCCTCGAGTCCCTGCTTCCCCCGCCCTGGAGGCCGCCTGGGGGTTCCCTGTCCTTGGCCACGTGCGCCCTCACCACGGTGTCTGTGTGTCTGTCTCCCCCTGCCCCCCGGCTTTCTCTGCGGTCGGCACTTGCCTTGGCTCCAGGTACCCCCAGCACCAGCCGCGGGAGCTCACAGAGCACTGGGAAGCCCGTGTCGCTGCTTCTGTGCTGTGCGCCGTGTGCGGGGCGTGTTCTCGGGCTGCAGCCGCCGTGTGCCCACGTCCTGGCCCTGGGCCGCGTACCTGGTACCCGCATCTGCCTCCTTGTCCTGCAGGCTCGCGCCACCGCGGAGTCTCTGTAGCCGTGTTCCCAGGTCGGACCCGGGTAAGCCACCACGAGCTGCTGGGACGTCGTGTCCGATTCCCACCTTTCAAGTGGACAGTAGAGTGTTACTATTACCTAGCATTCCCCGCAGTCGGCAGCCTCTGCGTGACATCTCGTGACTTAGACCTGGAGGTTCGTGCCTCCCCCCCACCACGCCCCAGGCTGGTCTCTGTGTCTGCGAGCTGGATTTCCGGAGGCTACAAATAAGTGAGGTCCTGCATCCTAGTTTCCTCTTTGGCTCTGCATGATGCCTTCACGTCGACCATCTCTCACACGTGCCAACACTGCAGTCCTTAGGTGGCTGATACTCAGGGGACGCACCACGCGTCATCTCTATCCATCCGTATCCATGGATGGACATGTGGGCTGCGTCCGTGTCCCGGCTGCTGTGAATAGTGCTGCAGCGGACACAGGGCAGGTATCTTTTAGGTTAGTGTTTCTGTTTGCTTCACATAAATCTCCAGAAGCAGAACTGTGGGGTCGTAGGGCAGCTTAGTTCCAACCTCCCGAGGCCCCTCCACACTGTTCCCCGCGGTGGCCGCACCAGCCTGTGCTCCCGCCAGCCGTGCACAGGGGCTCCCATCTCCGCGTCCTCACCGACACCTGTGGTTTCCCATCCTGTAGACGCCGTCCTGACACGTGTGAGGTGATATCTCTGATTCTGATTTAATCTCCGTGATGATGAGTGATGCTGGCATCTCTTCACATGTCTGTTGGCCATCGGGATGTCGTCTTTGGAGGAACGCCTATTCAATTCCTCTGTCCCTTTTTAAATCAGATTGTGTTTTTGCTATTGAATATTTTCTTTTGCTATTGAGTTGAATATAAAATAAAATATATTTAATTTGGGATCCCTGGGTGGCGCAGTGGTTTAGCGCCTGCCTTTGGCCCAGGGCGCAATCCTGGAGACCTGGGATCGAATCCCACGTTGGGCTCCCGGTGCATGGAGCCTGCTTCTCCCTCTGCCTGTGTCTCTGCCTCTCTCTCTCTCTCCCTCTCTCTCTCTCTCTCTCTCTGTGTGTGACTATCATAAATTTAAAAAATATATATATATATTTAATTTTTTAAAATATTTTATTTATTTGACAGAGAGGAAGTGAGAGAGCACGAGCCGACGAGGAGGGGCAGTGGGAGAGGCAGACTCTGTGCTGAGCAGGGAGCCTGATGTGGGGCTGGATCCCAGGACCCTGAGATCATGACCTGAGCCAAAGGCAGACGCTCCACTGAGCGAGCCCCCCGGGCACCTTCTTTATGTATTTTTGATATTAACCCCTTACTGGGGAGATGATATGCAGACATCTCTAATTTGCCTTTTCATGGTGTTGATGGTTTCCTCTGCCTTTTAGTTTAATGTGCTCCCACTTGTTGGTTGGTGCTTTTGGTCTCAGACCCAAAAATCATCCCTGAGACTAATGTTGAGGAGCTTAGCATCTTTGCTTTCTTCTCGGAGTTTTATGGTTTCAAGCCTCATGTTCACATTTTTCATGTTCATTTTTAAGTGTGGTCTGAGATAGTGGGTTGGCTGCATGTGGCTGCCCAGGTTTCTCACGGCCTTTTATTTGCATTGAAGGGACTCCCGCACCCATGTGTGTCCTCGCTGTCTTAGCTGACCGGATGAGAATGGGCCAAGTTCTGGGCTCTCCGGTCCACTGATCTCTCTGTTCACTGCCAAAGCCACACCACTTTCATTCCCTTAGTTTTATGATGTAGTTCAAAATCAGGGAGCCGGGTGCCCCTAGCCTTGCCCTTCTTACTCAAGACTTCTTTGGCTTTTGGGGGTCTTGTGGTTCAGTACAATTGTTAGGATTCTTTGTTCTAATTCTGTGAAAAATGCCATAGGAATTTTGATGGGGATTGCACTGAATCTGTAGATTCCTTGGGAACTATGACCGTGGAATGTCTTCACATTCATTCCTGTCTTCCTCAGTTTCTTTCATCAATGTCTTATAATCTTCAGTGTACAGATCTTTCACCACCTTGGTTAAAATTACTCGTAGGTATTTTATTCTTTTCAATGCAACTATAAATATTTTCTTAATTTCTCTGATAGTTTACTGTTAGTGTATAGAAATGCAATCAATTTTTGTATATTGATTTTGCAGTCTGCAGCTTTACTGAATTCATTGATTAATTCTAACAGTTTGGGTCTTTTGTGGGTCTGTTTTGGCAGCATCTTTAGGGTTTCCTGTATATAAAATTATGTAATCCTCAAATAGAGACAGTTTTACTTTTTCCTTTCCACTTGGATATCCTTAATGTCTTTTTCTTGCCTAATTACTCTGGCTAGGACTTCCAATACTGTCTTGAATAAAAGTGGTGAGACTGGGCATCCTTGTCTTGCTCCTGGTTTCAGAGAATATTAGCTGTGGGTTTGTAATCTATGGCCTTATAATGCTGAAGTATGTTCCTTCTATATTCACTTTATTGAGAGTTTCTCATAAAAAAAAAAGATGTTGAATTTCGTCAAATGTTTTTCCTCTATGTATGGACATAGGATTTTTATTCTTTGTTTTGTAAACGTGATGTGTCCTGTTAATTTGTCAATATTGGACCATCCGCGTGTCCCTGGAATAAATCCCACTCAATCATGTCATGTGATCCTTTAAATGCACTGTTGAATTTGGTTTGCTAGGGTTCTGTTGAAGTGTGCATCTATATTTATCAAGAATATGAGTCTGTATTTTTGTGTATGTGGTGTCCTTGTCTGGTTTTGGGATCAGGGTAATGCTGGCTTCCTAAAATGAGCTTGGATCCACTCCCTTTTCTTTGTTGGAAGAGTTGGAGGATAGGTATTAACTCTTGGATTGTTCGGTAGAATTCACTAGGAAAGCCTTCTGTTTGTAGGGAGGTTTGTAGTTACTGATTAAATCTCCTCACTGGTAATTATTCTGTTCAGATTTTATGTTTCCTCCTGATAGTTGTTGGAAGATTTTATATCCCTGGGATGTTTCATTTCTTCCAGCTTGTTCAGTGTGCTGGCACAGATCTAACCGTTCATGCCGACCTCTTGGAATCCCTTGCATTTCTGTGGTGTTGGTCCTAACTTCTCTTTTGTTTCTGATCCTGAGTCTACTCTCCTTTATTCTTGGTGAGGCTACCTCAAGTTTGCTTTCTTCCAAGGACCCACTCTTGGTTTTGTTGATCTTTTCTGTTGTCTTTTCAGTCTCTCTCATTTGGTTGCTCTGATCTTTGTTACTTGCTTCCTTCTACTAACTTGAGCTACATTCCTTCCTTTCCTAGATCCTCGAGGCATAAGATAGGTGATTTCTTGGAGATGTTTCTTGTTTCCTGAGGCAGGTCTCTATTGCCACGTACTTCCATCTTAGGTCCACTTTTGCTGCAAATGGTACATTTTGATATGTTGTATTTCTGTTTTCATTTCTCTAAAGATGTTTTTAAAAATTTCTTTTCTTTCTTTGCCCACTGGTTGTTTCGTAGCATGTTGTTTAATCTCCATGTATTTGTGAATTTTTTGGTTTTCTTCTAAAATTGATTTCTGGTTTGTTGCCACTGTGGGTCAGAAACGATGCTTGATATGGTTTCAGTCTTCTCAGACTTACTGAGACTTGTTTTGTGGCCTAATGTGCGATCTGGAGAACGTTCCAAATGCCCTTGAGAAGAATGTGTACTCTGTTGCTTAGGATGGCACATTCTACATAAATTAACTCCATCTGGTCTCATGTGTTGTTCAAGAATCCTGTCTCCTTACTGATTTTCCATCTGGATGATTTATCCATTGATGGAAGGTGGGGTATTAAAGTTCTCTACTATGATTGCATTGCTGTTAATTTCTCCCTTTAGGGCTATTAATATTTGATTTATATATGTAGGTGCTCCTATGCTGGGTACATAAATATTTACAAATGTTATACCTTCTCAGTGGACTGATCCCTTTATCATTATGTGATTCCCCACATTGTCTTTATTACAGTCTTTGTTGTAAAGTGTGTGTTGTCTGTTACCAGTGTTGCTGCCCCAGCCTTTTTTCCCATTTGCGTGGGATATCTTTCTGCGTCCCTTCACTTTCATCTCTTTGTGTCCTTACAACCACGAGTCTCTCATTGGCAGCATATTAATCTTGCTTTTCCCCCATTGAGCCACTCGGTGTCTTTTGTTCAGAGAATTCAGTCCTTCTACATTGGAAGTAATTATTAATAAGTAGGTACTTATTGCCATTTTGGTCATTGTTTTCTGGCTGTTATGGTAGGGCCACTCTGTTCCTTTTTTCTTCTTTTCCTTTGTAATTTGACAACTTTCTTTACTGTTACACTTAGATTTCTTTCTCTTCATATTTTGTGGATCCACTAGAGGTGTTTGTTTGGTGGTTACCATGACACTTACATATAACAGCTTATTTTTATAACAGTCTATTTTAAGTTCATAACAACGTATGTTCCAGCACATTCTAAACCTGTACATTTTCACTGCCCCTGCCCACATTTATGTTCTCAGTGCCACATTTTATATCTTTTTATCTTGTGTACCCCTATCTACGACTTTTGTCCTCTGACCTATATACTGGCTTTATAGAGTCCACCACCTTTCCTGTATATTTATCTTCACTAATGGGTTTATACTTTCATGTGTCTTCTTGTTACTAATTAGTGCCCTCTTTTCAGCTTCAAGAAGTCCCTTTAACGTTTCTCCTAAGTGCAGTTTGGTGGTGATGACGTCCACTAGCCTTTGCTTATAGGAAACGCTCTATCTGTCCTTCCACTTAGAATGATCACTTTCCCAGTAACTTTTCCTGGTTGGATTTTTTTTCTTCCTCCTTATAAATCAGTGAAGAACTGTTGTATCTCTTTTCACTTAAGTCAGCAACTTTTTGTTTTTCTCCTTGAAAAACATTAAGTGTATTTCTAGTATTTTGCTGAAAGTGTGTTGCCCATTTCAAGCTCTTCGTTGTAAACTGGCTTTTGTATGAATGTACAATGACAGCAAAGTTAATATTCCAAACTGAGAATGAAGTTGAAAATTTAACAAAACATATAATGGGTGCTAATCGTTTGATGTAACTGATCTGTTCTTGTGCAGTGCATTGAATCTTTCAATTACAACAAATTGATCGTAATTGTTTATTTAACTATCATTCCCCGATATTGTTCATATTTAAAGAGATTTGAAGACACAAAGTATTTGCTTTCTTTTAGAAGAAAATCATTGAGTCATTTCTAATAGCTAGTGACTTTTTTTTTTAATTTTTTTTTCAATTTATTTATTTATGATAGTCATACAGAGAGAGAGAGAGAGAGAGAGAGGCAGAGACACAGGCAGAGGGAGAAGCAGGCTCCATGCAGGGAGCCCGACGTGGGATTCGATCCCGGGTCTCCAGGATTGCGCCCTGGGCCAAAGGCAGGCGCTAAACCGCTGCGCCACCCAGGGATCCCTAATAGCTAGTGACTTTTTAAAAAAGATTTACTTATTTATTTGAGAGGGAGAGAGAGTATGAGCACGAGCCAGGCAAGGGGCAGAGGGAGAGGGAGAGAGAATCCCAAGCAGACTCCCTGCTGAGTGTGGTACCCAACCCAGGGCACGATCCCATGACCCTTGAGATCATGACCTGAGCTGAAATCAAGAGTTGGATGCTAAACTAACTGAGCCACCAAGTGCCCCTAGCTAATGACTATATTTGTGGAAAATATATGATCACCCAGGAAAATACCAAATACTTGTAAGGTAGCCAGCCTTTGGGACCGCAGTATTGAGAAAGAGCTCTAGAAGAGGGTGGAAGGGCAGACAAAACCTTCCTAAGTGTGATTGTGTGCTTTTTATAGATTGCCTAGGACATTAATGAAACAAAGAAGCATGTGTTGAACACATAATATAAAGCAGGAATGCACTAGGACTTGGAGAAATAAAGATATCAAACATTTTCTGTCCCCTAATCCCTAAGAGGGAGACAAGTTGGTAAGTCTTATGGTAGATAAACAGTAACAACCCTAATTTGGACCGCTGCAAAATCCAAAGTGAAATAAAACAAATTCGGCTTTTTTTCATTCAAAACAAATGTTACAAGCAAAAAAATTCTAAATTTAGCTTCTACATTTAAAATAGGAAAAAGATTAAAGCAGTGATTTTAATTTATGGGAAAGTTAAAGTTGCTCCTATTGCTACCATCACATTAACATAACATCACACACCTTGCCGGCTTCAGAAGGCTGCAGAAGCTCACACCGTGAGAGACCTTTATGTGTCTCTGAGCTCAGGTTAGATTTCAGAATCCTTGTATTCTATTTCAAGCTGTGTCCCCACATGGGTTCCACGGAGGGAGCATCTCACGCTGGGCTGGGGGTGGGGGCGGGGATGGGAAGGGTACAGGTTCTTCAAAACTGGCCATTCTTCTGGTTCAACACTCGTAAAGCAATCAATATGATTGATCATATCAGCAAGAGAAAAAACAAGAACCATATGATCCTCTCAATAGATGCAAAGAAAGCATTTGACAAAATACAGCATCCATTCCTGATTAAAACTCTTGAAAGTATAAGGATAGAGGGAACATTTCTCAGCATCTTAAAAGCCATCTACAAAAAGCCCACAGCAAATATCTTTCTCAATGGGGAAACACTGGGACCCTTTCCCCTAAGATCAGGAACAAGACAGGGATGTCCACTCTCACCACTGCTATTCAGCATAGTACTAGAAGTCCTCGCCTCAGCAATCAGGCAACAAAAAGAAATAAAAGGCATTCAAATTGGCAAAGAAGAAGTCAAACTCTCCCTCTTCACAGATGACATGATACTCTACATAGAAAACCCAAAAGACTCCACCCCAAGACTGCTAGAACTCTCATACAGCAATTTGGCAGTGTGGCAGGATACAAAATCAATGCCCAGAAATCAGTGGCATTTGTATGCACTAACAGTGAGACTGAAGAAAGTGAAATTAAGGAGTCAATCCCATTTACAACCCAAAAGTATAAGATACCTAGGAATAAACCTAATCAAAGAGATAAAGGATTGTACCCTAAAGACCACAGAACACTTCTGAAAGACATTGAGGAAGACACAAAGAGATGGAAAAATATTCCATGCTCATGGATTGGAAGAATTAATATTGTGAAAATGTTAGTGCTACCCAGGGCAATTTACACATTTAATGCAATCCCTATCAAAATACCATGGACCTTCTTCAGAGAGTTGGAACAAATCATCTTAAGATTTGTGTGGAATCAGAAAAGACCCCAAATAGCCAGGGGAATATTAAAAAAAGAAAACCATAACTGGGGGCATCACAATGCCGGATTTCAGGTTGTACTACAAAGCTGTGGTCATCAAGACAGTGTGGTCCTGGCACAAAAACAGACACATAGATCAATGGAACAGAATAGAGAATCCAGAAGTGGACCCTGAACTTTATGGTCAACTAATATCGACAAAACAGGAAAGACTATCCACTGGAAAAAAGACAGTCTCTTCAATAAATGGTGCTGGGAAAATTGGACATCCACGTGCAGAAGAATGAAACTAGACCACTGTCTTGCACCAGGCACAAAGATAAACTCAAAATGGATGAAAGATCTAAATGTTAGAAAAGATTCCTTCAAAATCCTAGAGGACAACACAGGCAACACCCTTCTTGAACTTGGCCACAGCACCTTCTTGCAAGATACATCCATGAAGGCAAGAGAAACAAAAGTAAAAATGAATTATTGGGACTTCATCAAGAGAAAAAGCTTCTGCACAGCAAAAGAAACAGTCAACAAAACTACAAGACAACCTACAGAATGGGAGAAGATATTTGCAAATGACATATCAGTTAAAGGACTAGTATCCAAGATCTATAAAGAAATTATAAACTCAACAGCAAAAAACAATCCAATCATGAAATGGGCAGAAGATGTGAACAGAAATCTCACAGAGGAAGACATAGACATGGCCAACAAGCCCATGAGAAAATGCTCCGCATCACTGGCCATCAGGGAGATACAAATCAAAACCACAATGAGATCCCACCTCACACCAGTGAAAATGGGAACAATTAACAAGGCAGGAAACTACAAATGCTGGAGAGGATGTGGAGAAAGGGGAACCCTCGTGCACTGTTGGTGGGAATGTGACCTTGTGCAGCCACTCTGGAAAACTGTGTGGAGGTTCCTCAAAGAGTTAAAAATAGATCTGCCCTACGACCCAGCAATTGCACTGCTGGGGATTTACCCCAAAGATTCAGATGCAATGAAATGCTGGGATACCTGCACCCCGATGTTTCTAGCAGCAATGTCCACAATAGCCAAACTGTGGAAGGAGCCTCGGTGTCCATCAAAAGATGAATGGATAAAGAAGATGTCTATGTATACAATGGAATTCCTCAGCCATTTGAAACGACAAATACCCACCATTTGCTTCGACATGGATAGAACTGGAGAGTATTATGCTGAGTAAAATAAGTCAATCGGAGAAGGACAAACATTATATGATCTCATTCATTTGGGGAATATAAAAAATAGTGAAAGGGAATAAAGGGAAAGGAGAGAAAATGGGCGAAAATATCAGTGAGGGTGACAAAACATGAGAGACACCTAACTCTGGAAAACGAACAAGGGGTGGTGGAAAGGGAGGTGGGCGGGGGGTTGGGGTGACTGGGTGACGGGCACTGAGGGGGGCACTTGGCAGAATGAACACTGGGTGTTATGCTCTATGTTGGCAAATTGAACTCCAATTAAAAAAAAAAAAAAGCTGGCCATTCTTCCTGATGTGGTTTTTAAAATCCTGTTACCAATCCTGCCTTGTGTTCCTTTTTTCCCCAGAGTTCAAAAGTTTAGTTCAGAATACTTACCACCATCTTTAACTCTCAGCATTCTTCTCCAAAAATCCTAAGTCCCCGAGGCTAGGAAGATTTGATGCTGAGGACTCAGGACTTGGAGAGGGAGGGGGACCAGGCTCCACTGTGTGTCCCCAGGACCCTTTGCATTCATTACAGTCACTTGAGCCAGGACCCCACTAACAGGTGAATCAGCAGTAATGCGCTCTTGCAATGATCCCTGCCCTACTTCACTCCCTTGAAATCTTCCCCTGGAACTTCTGTGATGATAAGTTTTCTGTGGCTTTGCTGTAGCTACTTTACATACCGAGAGTATTTGTATCAGAACCTTATTCCAGCATTGAGGCTTCTCAGATTTTATGAATCCGAGTTGCCGGCTCTTATTTTTCTTCTTGCTTCCAGAGACTGAGGAGAACTTGAAGGCTTACAATGAACTAGTTCTCTCTCTATATATAATTTCATGTGTATGTTGATATGTAACTGGAAATGCATGTGTCCACTTACTTGTGTCTTTGTCGTTTCTGTTGATAGGCAAACTGTGGACAAGAAGTATGAAGGTTGCTTACAACATTCTGCATAAATTAGGTACAAAGCAAGAGCCTATGGTACGACCTGGAGACCGGGTAAGTCTCTTGACATTACTACACCCGCAAATGCTTCGTCCTGCACGACACAGACACCTGCAGTCGGACATTCCGAGTTCAGGGTCTCCTACCGCGAACACACTAACTCAGGCTTTATTACATTAGCTGTGAGTCGGGATGCATGACACAAGGTGTCATGAGCCTTCACAACTCCATGAGCTACGCTGTAGCACTTCTCACGTTAAGAGCAAAAACCATAAAACTCTTAGAATAAACCTGGGGGGAAGATTCATAACAGAATTTGGCAGTGATTTCTTAGATGACACCAAAACACAGGCCACGAAAATAAATACATGAATCGGATTTCATAACAGTAGCTTGAGGGTGCCACAGGACGCTATCGAGGGTGAAAGGCAGCATAGAGGATGGGAGAAAATGTGTTTACAGAGCCTGTATCTGGTACGAGATTAGTCTCCAGAATATTAAAAAAAAAAAAAAACCTACAAGTCAGCAACAACCAAAAAAAATAAAAAATGCCAGAGAACTTGAATAGACATTTCTCCAGGGAAGTTCGGCAGATGGCCAGTAAGACCTGAAAAGATGCCTCGGGACAGGTACCTTTCAACCACACTGAGATACCACACGGGTTAGGCTGGCGAGGATGGAGAAATGGGAACTTCATGCTGCCGGCAGCAACCGACCCTGGTGTAGCCACTGAGGCAAACAGGACGGTGGTGCTTGCCCCAGCAGTCACCACGGAATTACCTCCTGACCCGGCAATCTACACGTCTGGTTCTCAGGGCAGCATCATTCACAGAATCAGAAAGGGGTGTAACCCCAGCGTCCGTGCACAGATGAGCGGGTGAGCAACGCGGTGGCGGTGTACGCATCGGATGGTCCTGCAGTCTTAGAGAGGAAATAGGTTCTGGCGCCACTAACCATGGAGGGGCTCGAGGGTTTTATGCTACGTGAGGTGAAGCGGCCACCAGGGAGGAATATACGAGGTTCGGGGAGAGGAGGGGCAGAGGGGAGGGGACGATGGGGGACCCAGGCTTCAGCTGAGGAACGCAATACCCTGGGGCTGGTTCTGGAAGGCGAGGCTGCTCAGCGGGGCCGATGTCCTTGGTGCCGCCAAGCTGTTGAGACGGTCAGCTTTGTGTTTACTACAATAGAAAGTCCATTGTAGAGTGACCTCTCCCTTCGCTCTGATTTGGCGACAGTCTTGAGTGGCTTTGTTAAACGTCCTGGTGCAGCGTGGCCTCCAGAGCTGCTAAGTTCTCCTACAGTAACGACGGCAAAGTGAAGCACCTCTGTTCAGCTCAGATGTTAGTAGGAATTGTGATAGAAATAAACTATGTAGGGAGGTTTTTCAGCAAAGGCTGACTTGAATTGTGTGAAGGGAACTACTTCCTAAGTTATCCTAAACATCATTCATGTGGTTTTGTACCTGGCGCGTGCACGTAGGTACTTTTACTAAATAAATATACATAATGATAGTGGTCAGTTGATCATAACCTTCTATTGCAATAAACAGAATTTTTTACCCTCTCAAAATGACTTTTGAATAAAAGAATTTTCCCCAGGATGATGAGCGTTCAGTCTTTGACATAAACCTTTATAGACATTTTTCATGTGGGTGACCTTATTAACATAGTTTGGGCTTTTAAGAAGGCATTTATGTGCCTACACTGAATGGGGTTTGAGATGTGTAGCGGGAGCTTCAGAAGGTACAGAGGTGCGCGATGTGGAGCCTGCCTTCTAGGAGCTGGCGGTACTAAAACATGCACACATTATTGATAATTAGCTTTTGTATAAATTGGAACATGATGAAGGTCTCAGAAGTGGTGAGAGCCTGAGATGCACTGTCGGGGGGTGGGGCGGACAGAGCTTCCTCATTTGGGAGGAGCACGTGCGCCCCGAGGAGGCCCTCGTGAGCTATGGGCCAGCGGCCGACCAGTGTGAGAAGGAGCCAGGGCACGCAGAGAAGGGGGGATCGCTTTAAGGAGCGCGACCCTCATGGACGCTGGGGTGGCCTCTGCCTCCTGCCAGGTGGGTGCCTCCATGCCCTGGGGGGGGAGGGTTAGGTCCAGACCCATGTCAGAAATACGCGGAGAATTATGTGGAGGGGAGCTGTGTTGTGCACGGCTCGGGAATCACCGCGGAGGCACCAGTAAGACAGACGTGTGACTGGTTCTGACGTGGAAGGAAGATGTCATGAGAAGAGTGAGCCAAGCACAGACTTCCCTTCCTGAAGCTGCAAACAATAGCAAACACTTTGTTCTTATTCTGAGTCTTCAGGTGTTTGACCCTTTCTGTCGACCACTTTGATGATGTCAGGAACAGAATCATGCACGATTTTATATTCAGCTCTTACTGCCTTCACATTGGCACATGCAATCCCGTCCTATTGCCACAGCCCTGCGGGGCGTCCCTAACGCGGCGTCACTAGCGGGGCCGCGCGGACAGAGCGGGGCAGTTCTGGATCTCAGGTCCAGGTGAGCCTCCACCAGCAGCGCTGGGCCGGCAGCCAGCCCCGGGCTCGGAGGCAGACGGGCTGGTCCGCGGCGTCCCCACCGTGCTGTCGGGTGTCGGACCTGGAACAGATGCTGGGGGAAGCCAACGAGTCCGTACTGACCTGTTCCCACAGGAACAGGGGCAGCCCTCTGCTCCAGGTGGAAGTTCGGCGTCTTCCGTGATTTGACTGCAGTTTGGATGACTCCCTCTCACGTGTGGGTGCTTCAGGGAAGGAGGTCTGGGCAGCGGCTCGCTGCGAGCCTCCAAGTACTTACCTGATGGCAGCTTTGCCAGATCCAGGTCTACACACGCGCTGTGGACGCGGCTGCCGTCGACGCAGCACACCTCGGGCTATTCTAAACCTCAGGTGGTTCTTTACAATAACTGCTGTGGTTCATACGCACAGACGTACACGTAAATCCTCGGCTCCTCCAGAGGATCCTGCTCATGGCTGCCTGGCCTCTGGCTGGAACAGAATAAGGATTAGCACAACCGCACGTACTCCTCAGGCTCTCTCAAGCACGGTCCTTCAGAATGGCCTTTCCTGGCCTGAGGGGTGACTGATCTATCACTCGTTGACTTCAGTCAACCGCAGGAATGCCATTTAGAAAGGAAACCTTCATTTAATCCCAAACTTAGTTTCCACCCGCTGTCCAACGAGGCCAAGTTTAAGATGCGGCACGTCCTGTCCTCAAGTGCCGTCTGAATCCATTCGTGCCCATTTGCTTATTGAAATAGGGAGATAGAGTCCTACTCACTGCCCATGGCAAAACTAATAACATCTAGTAGGACGGTATTCGAGAAAAAACTGGTGAAGTTCCTGAGTGAGGTAACGCAGAAGTGACCTGTGCACATTAAGTCACGGGAGCCGCGAGCTCCTGAGCACACGGCGACCTCGTCCAGGGCCGCGGGGAGGGAGCGCGCAGACACCGGACAGCTGCGCGTTGCCCGAGGCCAGAACGTGAGGCCGCTCCCCCAGGGGCCACAATAGGACCAGCGAGTTGGGGCCGCGTCGGTGAGCTGGCCCGCAACCCCAGGGAGCCCCACTTGAGCCACACTGGGTGACCTGCTTGTAGGCAGTAGGCGCCCACATACAGGGAAGTTCTGACAAATTTGCATAACACGTTAAATGTGGCAATAAAAATAATTCAAAAAAAAGTACAAAGTTATGAAGCCTTTGCATAACTGGGAGTTAATGCTGTCAGGTGTGTTTAAATTCATCCTGGTTTTAGGGCGCGTGTGGAAACAGGTGAGTAGGCAAGGGGCAGGAGAGCTCGACACAGGGGCACAGTTCACACCATCCTCCGGAAGACTCGTTCATCACGAAAATGCCCTCAGGGCTGTCGGGAGACATCCTAAAAGTCACGTGATCTGTGGGACCCTAGATTGACCCAGCTTTTATAGCCCGTGCTTACTGGGTGCTTCGTCCCCGAGGCCCCTGGGAGGCTCTGGGCGGAGGGGGAGCAGGTGTCCCTGATGCCCTCCGAGGGGCCGCGGGTGTCGCCCTGCGCCAGGCTCGCCCGGCCCTCCCTGCCCCCTGAGATGCCCTTGCCCACAACACTGGGACGCGGGGAGGCAAATGAAGCCCAGGGGCAGGGAGTCCCGTGGGGTCAGGCGATGTCAGGCTGGGGGCCGCATGGACACACGAGGAGGCGCCCGCGGAGCACGTGCGCACGGCCGTGGCTCACGGGTGCGTGAAGGTGCACGACAGGACGTGCGCCGACCGCCTGGGTGGCTGTGTCCTGGGCAGGGTCTCGGGGGACCGGCCGCGACGTGGCTGGCTTCAAACGTCAAAGGGAAGTACGTGAAATTGGCTAAAATGCATCTGCCCCAAACGAGCCTGCGGCGCGCCTGCTGTGCAGGCTCTGCCCTCGCTGCCCTCCCTGGGAACGGCCGGCCGCTCGGGTTGCACCCCCTCGGTCCTGGGGCTGACCCCTGTGTGTGCCCGCAGGTGGCGCTGGTGTTCCCCAACAACGACCCCGCCGCCTCCATGGTGGCGTTCTACGGCTGCCTGCTGGCCGAGGTGGTCCCCGTGCCCATCGAAGTGCCGCTCACGAGAAAGGTAAGGAGGGATGCAGCCCTCAGGTTGGGTGCTCGGGCTCGGGAAGCCTCGGCGGCTGCGTGTGGCCCAACAGGCTCGGGGTGTTGCGGGTTCTGGGGCTCTGTTGGAGTCAGCCGGACGGGCAGGGGCACGGTTGCTGAGGGCCCGGCGGTTACTCAGGTGCAGGCTCTGTGCCCTGGTACCACGCCAACGGCCGTGCCAGGCGGTGGCGCAGGAAGGTGCCGACCTCACACCCTCCCCCCACCACCCTGTGGTCACCCCACGCCGAGCGCTACTCCGGAAGGATTCCCTCCCAGGAAAGGCCTGAGAACTGGCTGAGCAGCTCCCTCGTGTAAGGGGAGGGGGCAGGAGAGGCAGAGGCGCCCGCTGGCCCAACGGCCCACACGTGGCAGGGATCTCAGAGATTCGGAGCATTCTCCCGGGGTGAGGGGTCCACGCCCAAAGTCAGGCATTCCAGCTTGGAGCCTGCATCCGACTGTGAGCCCCCAAAACATGGGGCTTGTACCCAGTATGCCCACGGAGCTCATACTCACTCGCCCCAGGGCCCTGTGCAGCAGGAACGGCTCGAAAGGGGATTATGCTGTGTGTGAAGAACCCCTTTGCTAATCTTAGAGCATCTCCCAGGGCCAGGGGCCTGTGGGGACTGTGGGGACAGAGGCACTGACAAGCGCCGCTTTTGTGCTTTGCTTCTACTTTGCCACTGCTGCTCTGCTGAAGCCACGGACTGTGCCCCAGCCCCTGTGCACTCCCACTGCGGCGCTGGAGCCAGTGGGCACGCCACAGCCCCACTCTCCTGCCACCTTGCTAAAGCCGGCAGGTGCCCACAGACCGCACAGGGAACACCCATGCATGCCTGGCTCTGGTAGCCAGGGGGCTTGCATACCTGGGCCCCACAGGACCCTACCACTTGGAGGGAGTTCTTGACAGATGACCATGCAGGGCACGCACAGGCAGCACACAAAACATGCCCAGTGTGTCTGTGATGAAAGCCTATTCACTTGTCCTGGGGCTGCAGCCTGAGGCACAGGCTTCGGGTTTCCCACACATTTGGAGATGACGAGGTACTCTCAGGGAACACAGATGAGGGCCAACTTTGCCCTCTTCCTTGATCTTGGTACAGCTCACTGGCACCTCCCAGAAGGGACTTACACACTCATCTGGAGCCCTGATGTTTGTAACTCTAGCCCAGGAGACACCTCCAGACGTCCTGGTGTGGAGGCCAACAGGGTTTATGATTGTGGTCCCGCTGGACTGTATATATCTACATACATTGAAAGCTGCCAGAGAGCCTGGCTCCAGTCAGACTGAAACTTGGTGCTTGGTGGGATTCCTCCCTTTGGAACACAGAGGCATCTTGGCACACCCTCAACAAAGGGAATGTGTCTGGAATAAATCTGGCTGCTTAGACAATCAGAGAAGTTCAAGAGACAAGCAAGGGCAGGGCTGCATGAGAAGGGTCATCACCTACACAGACCACTCCTTGTAGCCTGGGAGAGGTGGCTGCTCCACTTAATACAGAGAATCAGGGCAGCCCAGGTGGCTCAGCAGTTTAGCTCTGCCTTCAGCCTAGGGCGTGATCCTGCGGACCCAGGATCGAGTCCCACGTTGGGCTGCCTGCATGGAGCCTGCTTCTCCCTCTGCCTGTGTCTCTGCCTCTCTCTGTTTCTCTCTCTCTCTCATGAATAAATACAATCTTAAAAAAAAAATACAGAGAGTCAAACAAAACGAAGAAACAAAGGAATCTGTTCAAGAATAAAGAACAAGATGAAACCTTAGTGAAATGGAAATAAATAATTTACCTGATAAGTAATTCAAAGTAAGGGTCACAGAGACACTCACTGAACTGCAGAGAAGAATGGATAAACACAGAACTTCAACATGGAGATAGAAAACAGAAGGGAATGCCAAACAGAAGTCCCAGAGCTTTAGGAATATTACAACTGAACTGAAGGATGCCCTGGGAAGTTCCCACTGGATGAAGCAGAAGAAAGTGTCAACAATCAAGAAGACCGCACAGTAGACCTCACACAGAGCAGCAAAAGGAAACAAAGACAATTTAAGTTTTAATCTGTCAGACATCAGGTGGAACAGCGTCCACATTAGGAAGTCTCAGAAGGAGAGGAAAGAAAGGGGCAGAAAGTGTAAGTGAAGAAATAATAGTAGAAACATTATTTTTCAGCAGACACCTTGCAGGCCAGGAGGGAGCCACAGGGTATATTCCATATGCTGAAAAGAGCATAGAGTATCCACCAAGGATACTCTGGCCAGCAGGGCTGTCATTCAGAATTCAGGAGCGTTAGTTTTCCAGACAAGCACAACCTGATGGAGTTCATCACCACCAAACAGGTCGTTCGAGAAATGTTAAGGAACTTCTGTAAACTGAAAAGACAGGGCATTGATTTGTAACAATAAAATAAATGCGAGTATAAACCTCACTGGTAAAGGTCGATGTAAAGTAAAGGTAATGGATTAATTACTTATAGAACTGGAATAAAAAGACAAAAACAGTAAAAATCATGAAAACTACAGTACTTAGGGGATACACAAAGTAAAACGATGTAATATGAAAATATTAAGTATGGGAGGGCAGGTAAAAACTCAGAATATGTTTAAACTTAAGTTGCTATCAAATTAAAGTAGGCTGAGTATCTATATCTATATATATATGTATATATATATATACACACATAACACACACATGTACATGTATTAAATGTACATGTGTGCGTGTCTACAGGCTGTTGTTCTGTGTGAGCCTTATGGTGACCAAAAAGCAAACACCTCTGGTAGAGACAAAAATGAAAGGGAAAGGAATCTAAGTGTAACACTAAAGAAAGCCATTAATCACAAAGGAAAAAAGGAAGGAAAGAAGAGAAAGGCCCTACTGAAAAAAAGCAGAAAACAATAAACAAAACAGCAATAGGTATCTACTTATCAATAATTGCTTCAAATGTAGAATGACTAAATTCTCTAATCAAAAGACATAGAGTGAGTCAATGGGAAAAAAGCAAGAGCAATCTGTGCTGCCTATGAGATTCTTCAGATGTAAAGACACACAGACGCTGAAAGCGAAGGGAGGCAGAAAGGTATTCCTGGACGTGGAGATGAAAGAGTAGCTGTAGTTACATCAGACAAGGTGCACAAAGACTATTAATGGGAGACAGAGGGGGATTACATAACGATAACGGGATCAGTCCACGGAGAAGACATGACATTTGTAAACATTTACGTACCCAGCACAGGAGCACCTGCACATATACACAAATAGTAGTAGATCTAAGGGGAGAAATGCCATATGGCAGGAGTAGGGGTCCTACACCAATGGTTAATTTATGTGGAACGCTCCATCCATAAGCAACAGATGCACATTCTTTTCAAGGGCATTTGGAATGTTCTCCAGGATAGACCCCATGTTAGGCCACAAAGCAAGTCCCAGTAAATTTAAGAAGAGTGAAATGACATCAAGCATCTTTTCTGTCTCACAGTGGTATGAAACTAGAATTCACTTACATGAAGAAAACTAGAAATATGTGGAGATTAAGCGACATACTACTGAGCAACCCAGTGGATCCACAAGGAAATCAAAGGAAAAGTGAGAAAAACAGCTCGAGACTAATTTAAACAAAAATAGAACATACAAAATCTATAAATTCAGCAGCAGTGGTTCTAATTGTGAGCCTCAAGGAACTAGAAAAAGAGCAAATGAAGCCCAGAGTTAGTAGAATAAAGGAACAATGATCATTGTGGGAATACCATAGAGAATATAGGGGGAAAAATCAGTGATACCAAGAAGCTGGTTCTTTCAAAAGATAAGAGTAGTGGGACTTTTAGCTAGACTCGGCAAGAGAACAAGAACAGGACTCAGATATCAGAAATGAAACAGTTACAGCCACAGAAAGACAAAGAGTTATAGGAGACTACTAAGAACTATATGCCAACTACTTGGACCCCTTGAATTAGATAAATTCCTATATACATGCACTCTTCCAATGCTGAATGATGAAGAAGTAGACTATCTGAATAATACTTACTACCGGTCAGTAGTAAGGAGATTGATTAAAAACCTCCAGCAAACAGAAGTCTAGACCAGATGTCTTCACTGGTGAATTTCACCAAACATTCAAAAAGATGTAATATCCATCCTTCTCAAACCCTTCCAAAATATTGAGAGGAAGGAAAGCTTCCAAACTCCTGTTACGAGGCAGCATTACTGTGATACCAATAGCAGACAAGGATGCCATAAGAAAATAAAATTACAGGCCAATATCCCTGATGAACTTAGATGCAGAAATCCTCAACAAAATGCTAGCAAATGGAATTCAATAATACATTAAAAGGACCATATTCCATTATTTAGTGGGATTTATTTCAGGGATGCACGGGTAGGCCAATGTTCATGAATCAGTCAATGTGATACACTACATTAACAACATGAAGGATAATCATATGCTCATGGATGCAGAAAAAACATTCACAACATTCAAATGTTATTTTTTAAGTTTTTATTTAAATTCCAGCTAGTTAACATGCAGAGTTATATTACTTTCAGGTGTACAGTATAGTGATTTAACAATTCCATACGACGTCAGTACTTACAAAGCAAGTACACTCCTTAATCCCCATCACCTGACTCCTCCTACCCCCAACCCCCTCCCCTCTGATAACCATCAGTTCTCTATAGTGAAGAGGCCATTTCTTGGTTCACCTTTTTCTTTTCCTTCTTTGCTCATTTGTTTTGTTTCTTAAATTCTATATATGATTGAAATTGCATGGTATTTGTCTTTCTCTGACTTATTACACTTAGCATCATACTCGCTAGCTCCATTCATGTCATTGCAAATGGCAAGACTTCATTCTTTTTGATGACTGAGCAACATCCCAGTGGGTGTGTGTGTGTGAGAGAGAGACACACACACACACACCACATCTTCTTTATCCATTTATCAGTCGATGGGCATTTGGGCTGTTTCCATAAGTTGGCTTTTGTGGATAATGCATGTATACCTTTGAATTAGTATTTCTGTATCTTTGAGGGGTAGATATTTAATAGTACAGTCGCTGGGTCATAGGTAGCTCTATTTTAATTTGTTGAGGACCCTCCACACTGTTCTCCAGAGTGGCTGCACCAGCGTGTGTTCCCACCAGCAGCGTAAGAGGGCTTCCCTTTCTCCACATCCTCCCAACACCTGTTGTTTCCTGTGTTGTTGATGTTAGCCATTCTGACAGGTGTGAGGTGATAGCTCATTGTGGTTTTGATCTGCGTTTCCCTGATGATGAGTGATGCGGAGCATCTTTTCATGTATCATTGACCATCTGTATGTCCTCTTTGGAGAAATGTCTATTTGTCAGCATTCATTGTTGATAAAAAAAAAAAAAAAAAAAAAAAAAAACTCGGCAAAGCGAGCATAGAGGGAATATACTTCAAATTAATAAAGGCCATGCATGACAAGCCCACAGTTAACTTTTTACTCACTTGTGAAAGGCTGGAAATTTTTCTTCTTGCCAATTCTACTCACCATAGTATTGGAAGTCTTAGCCAGAGCTGCTAGGCAAGAAAAAGATGTAAAAGGCATCCAGATCATTAAGGAAGAGGTAAAACTATCTCTGAGGAGATGACATGATTTTATATATAGACAGTTCCACAAAAAAAAATATTCAAATTATTCAGTGAATTGAGTAAAGTTGCAGGGCAGTAAATCAACACGTAAAAATTGGTTACATGTCTAAACATTAACAGTGAACTATCAGAGAAATTAAGAAAACAATTCCATCAATAGTTATATCAAAAAATAAAATACTTAGGGATAAATTTAACCAAAGAGATGAAAGACCTCTGAAAATCATAAGACGTTGATGAAAAAAAATTGAGGAAGACACAAATAAATGGAAGTATTTTCCATGCTTATGGATTAGGAGAAATAATATTGTTAAAATGTCCATATTACCCAAAATATCTTACAGATTCAGTGCAGGCCCTATTAAAATTCCAGTGGCACCATTCACAGAAGTAGAACAAACATTCCAAAAACTTGTAGGGAACCATGGAAAACTCCAAATAGCCAAAGCAACCTAGAGTAAGAAGAGCAAAGTTGGGGACACTGTCTCTGAGTTCAAGCGACATTACAAAGCTATAGCAATTAACACAGTATGTTATTATCCAGAAACAGACACATAGGTCAGTGGAATATAATAGCCCAGAGATAAACCCACACGTATGTCACCAATTAATTTAGGATCATAAAGTTAAAAGATTCACGAATACATAATGGGGAAAGGACAGTCTCTAATAAATGATGTTAGGGAAACTGGATAGCCACATGCAAAAGAATTAAACTATCTTAGATCCCTATCTTACCCAGTACAGAAAATTTCACTCAAAATGGATTAAAGACTTGAAGACCTGAAGCCATAAACTCGTGGAAGAAAACATAGGCAGTGAGCTCCTTAACATCAGTCTTGGTGATGATTTTTTGGATTGGACACCAAAGGCAAAGGTAACAGAAGCAAAACAAAACAAATGAGACGTTAAACTCAAAAGCTTCACAGCAAAGGAAACCAGCACAATGAAAAGGCAAATTCCATTCCTACTGACTGGGAGAAGATGCTTGCAAATTGTGTCTCTGGTAAGGGATACTATCTGAAATACGTGTAGAATTCATACCACTCAATAGCAAAAGACACATCCAATTAAAAAGAGGGAGAGGGGATCCCTGGGTGGCGCAGCGGTTTACTGCCTGCCTTTGGCCCAGGGCGCGATCCTGGAGACCCGGGATCGAGTCCCACATCGGGCTCCCGTGCATGGAGCCTGCTTCTCCCTCTGCCTATGTCTCTGCCTCTCTCTCTCTCTCTCTGTGACTATCATAAATAAATAAAAATTTAAAAAAAAAAGAGGGAGAATGCCTGAATAGACATTTTTCCAAGGGAGATAGGTGGCCAATAGACACAAAGATGTTCAACATCACTAATCATCATGGAAATGTAAATTAAAACCACAATGAGATATCACTTCATACCTTTTAAAATGGCTAATATCAAAAAGACAAATGGCAAGTATTTAGCAAGGATGTAGAGAAAAGGGAACCCTTGTGCACTGTTCATGGGAATGTAGACTGGTGCAGCCCCTGTGGAAACCAGATGAAGGTTCCTCAAAAAATGAAAAATAGAACTACCTTACAATCCAGCAGTTATACTAGGTATTTTTCTAAACAAAAACACTAATTCAAAAAGATATATACACCCTTATGTTCACCGCAGTATTATTTACAATAGTCAAGATATGGGAACTACCTAAGTGTCCACCAATGGATGAATGGAAAAAGAAGAGGTGCTATATACATGCGATGTAATATTACTTGGACATAAAAAAGAATGAAGTCTTGCCATTTGCAATGACATGGAGAGACCTTGAAGTGCTAAGTGAAAGAAGTCAGAGAAAGACAAACACCATATGATTGCTCTTAAATATGGGCTCCAAACAGACACAACTCATAGATAGGATAGATTTGGTGGTTGCCAGTGGTGGTGGTTGTGGGGTAGGTGAAATGGCTGGAGGGGGTGGACAGCTACCCCCTCCAGCTACAAATAAATAAGTCATGGGGACGTAGTGTACGTAGTGATAGTGCGCTGCACATTCGAAAGTTGCCAAGAGAGTAAATCTTTAAAGTTCTTTTCTTTTGTAGTGATTTTGCAGTGTATACAGATACTGAATCATTGTTTTACCTCTGCAATTAATAGAATATTGTATGTCAATTATACCTTAATTAAAAAAAAATTGAGCTTGGTAATGTGTCAGTAACTAAGTCTTAGAATATCTCATTCCTCACTGTCTTTACACTAGAAATCTGAATAAATGATACATATTTTTTTATTTTGGGGGGTGTTGGTTGTGGCTTATGTTTCTGTGTTTGGACATGATGGAGTCCCTTGTTCACCTACGATTTACTAGATGTGCATCTACATCTTGCCGTTGTAGTGTGGTCAAGTATAAGAAACTTAAGTTGTACATATCCCCCATATCAGTGTAAGTTTTTCCATCCACGTGAATGACGTTCCATAGGAAAGTAGACCCGAGACATCCAGGAAGAGACAAGGGGAGGAGACTCTACTAGGGCTGACATTGATGGTCCCTGAGGACCCACGGTCTGATGTCCACAAGGGACGGTCCCCTCAGTCACTGTTACATTCTGCATGATGCCCTTGGACTCTGCACTGGGTTGATCTCGCCGTCATTCAGCACATTGTCCTGCACAAACTGTGGGATGACGCTCCTAGCTCCAACATGTCGTGGTTTACATGTGCCCCAGGCTCAGAGTTTCTGGAGAATTTTCCAGATGTCCTATGGCTACTCTGATACTAAATGGGGTTATTCACCTTCCGGCGCCTTAGGGATGCCTCAGGGCCCCTTGACGGCACATGTGTACATTTCAAACTCTGCTCCTTAGAATGAAAAGAGAGAATGTGAAGTCCCCTTAGAAAATGAAGAGGATGGTTGCTGGTTTGGTTTCCTGGTTACAAATCCTGGGAGTTGCCTCCTTGACCTCTTGGGCAGACATCAGTGTCCAGCAGGGCAGCTCAGCTGGTGGCCACTGACCTCAGAGCTGCCTTCAGTGGCCTGATTCTTCACGTGTTGGCTGCCAGCATTCGAGGTGTGCAGTAGATACCCCACAAAGGTGATTCCTCCAATCCCGAGTCCTGCGATCTTCACGACTAAGAAGCGTGGAGGAGCTTGGGGATTGAATGGAGAGCCACGCTGTTTTAGGTGATTCTTTGTTGCTGTGGTCGATTCTACTACACTTCACCTGAAAACCTCCTCGGGGACCTACGATGCTCCTCTTCCCTTGATGTTAAGTTCAGTGGGTTGAAGCCCTTTGGAAATGCAAAGGGCTGGTTACCTTGAGTCAGGGCTCAAGGCCCTCTGAGATCTGTAGTCAGTAGCATCAAAAGGATAACCTGGAAAGGCCAGAGCCTGGTGTCTGCAGAGCAGGGCTGGTTGGCACTTGAAACCACTTGAGCCGGGAGGCACGTACCTCTGCCCTTGTGTCACCTGACACCATAGGCACATCCTTTCAAACACCACTGATGCAAACATGCAAAAAAACCAGTTTGGCCGCCACTTAACACTTCTAAATGCTTTGAAATAATGAGGTTAAGTATCCTTTGGACGTTTGACATACATGTAAGCTGTTCATTTTAATTGTAGTGGACACCTTTAGAATCGTGTGAATGTGACTTCAGTAATAACGGATGGGAGGAGAGGTGTGTTGTCATTGCCTCTGCTGTCCACTGGTCCCTGACAGCCCCCTTTGCCGAGGAGAACCTCTAGCGGCCACCCTGGTGGTTCAGTGAGGTCAGTGCAGGTGCGTGCAGGGGAGTGGACTCTCACCTGTGCCTTATTGGCCCTGCCGGCACTTGGCTGAGGCAGCTAGGCTGTGGCCTTCCAGGTGGTGTGCTCATGGCTCCCCAGCCCACGCAGGCCCTCAGATTATCAGCCTGTACCACCTGAAGACCGTTTTCTTATGAAAACAGAATGGAGAGATGACTTTGTCTTAAGCCAGAAGCTGAGCGTCCGTCCTCAGGCTCATGACTCTAGAACATGACTTTTGTGTCTGGAAAACTCCTTTTTTATTTTTATTTTAAGATTTAATTTATTCATAGACACAGAGAGAGAGAGGCAGAGACACAGGCAGAGGGAGAAGCAGGCTTCATGAAGGGAGCCCGACGTGGGACTCGATCCCGTGTCCCCAGGATCACACCCCAGGCTGCAGGCGGCGCCAAACTTATGCGCCACCGGGGTTGCCCTGGAAGACTCATTTTTAAACAGTAGAATCCACTGGCTCTGTGCTGTTCAGAATGGGGCAAGATGTGCCCGTAGGTGCCGGTGAGGGAGGCCGTGAGCGTCTCCTCTGCCTCCTGCTTCTGTGCGCACTGGATGTGCCACAGAGGCCCTGATGAGAGCCGGTCCTCCAAATCCTGTCACGAAATGAACTGAACAGTTGAGTATTGTGCATTTACTTATTCTCCGTCCTAGTTCTTGGGGTGGGAGGAGAAGGCTGTCTTTCCAGGAGGGGTTTATAGCAGGGGGACTAGAGCTCCTGGATGGTTTGGCCAGGGGTGTGGAGCAGCCAGAGGGGGCACCCGGGGCCCTGCCAGGCGGAGCCCTGTGGGGTCACAGAGTGGGGCGCCTGTGGCTGTCTCTCGGCTGAGGCAGCCGAGCTTGGGGTAAGGCCAGTCGTCACCAGGGCAGACCTGTGAGCAGGCTCAGCCAGCGTCTCCCGAGTCCGGACAGGCTCTGCCGTGAGCTCGGGTCTGACGTTAGGGGTCGGGGTGGGCGCCTGTTCAGGACCGCGGGACCAGGGACAGAACGGCCGCTCGGCCCCAGGTATCCGCGGAGCAGAGCGTCCAAAGCCTGTGCCTGAGGCACCTCCGGAGAGCCGGGAAACTGCCCAGTCTGTGAAGAATGGAACCGGATGAACACCAGCTGGTAGTTGTTGGGCCACAACCCAAAGTGAGTTCACAAGAGGGGCTTTCTGTGAGCTGTCCTCACGTTGGCGTGTGACTGATGCCTCCTGACCCGCACGCTGGGAGGGAGCAGACCCCCGTGGGGGGACGCGCCACGCTGGCCCGTCAGATGCTCCAGGGCTCACGGAGGGACTCTTACCCGGTGACATAATTTGGCACCTCTGTGTTGCAGGAGGGGGTTGGAGGTGATGGGCCGAAGTCAGGTGTCATCTGGCTTTTCTTAAGTCAGAAACAGGGATTTGCAAGCTCTTGTGACCAGGGAGGTGGTCGCCGTCCTGAGGGCCCAGCCCTTCGGAGGAAGGACCCTCAACCAGGGAGGGGTCTGCGGGCCAGGGGCTCGACCCGGGAGCCACGTCAGCGCCGGTTTACAGGCCCTATTCGCGGTCCTGGGACGTCGGCCCCTTGGGGGCAGCTTCTTGCAGAGGATGCACCGAGGCTCCCGGAGAGCCCGGCCTGGGGCAGCCGCGGGGGGAGCGCGTCCACGCAGGGCCCCGGCTCCCGCGCGGGAAGGGGAAGCGCGGGCAGCCCCGCCGCTTCGTCGGTGCCCTGCGGTGGGGGCTGTCCCCGGGCGCACCCCGACGCAGGAGGGGCTGGAATGGGCGTCCGGCGCACCCACAGCGCGCGTGCTCGGAGCCCGGGGAGGGGTGTCGCGGCGCCCTCTCCTCCACGGGGATCACGCCGTCGGGTCCCAGGCGCGGCGCTGCCTCCCTCGCCGCACATGGGGAGGCCGAGGCCCAGCCGCCTCGCTGGCCCTGCAAGGTGCCCGTGGCAGGTGCACCGGGTGCGCCTGTCCGTGCCCTACGTGGCTGGCCCCCCGCCAGGTTCCGTCCGTCCCGGCTCTCAGCCGCGCCTCCCTGCCGCCTCCCCAGGACGCGGGAAGCCAGCAGATCGGGTTCTTGCTCGGCAGCTGTGGAGTCACCGTGGCCTTGACGAGCGACGCTTGCCACAAAGGGCTGCCGAAAAGCCCGACTGGGGAGATCCCGCAGTTCAAAGGTAGGCGCCCGGCTCGGCTGTCGGGGCTCCCGGCCCCGCCCCCGGCCCCGCCCCGCCTTACGCCGGTGGGCGTGCCTGGGCCTGTCGGACGCCCCGCCCCAGCCCCGCCCCAGGCCCGGCCTCCACCTGTCCTTACGCCGGTGGGCGTGCCTGGGCCTGTCGGACGCCCCGCCCCAGCCCCGCCCCAGGCCTGGCCTCCACCCCCCTTGCACGCGGTGGGCGCCACCTGCCCTCAGGGTCGCGCCCCCCTGAGCCGCCCCGTCCTTCACCTTCAAGGCTGGCCGAAGCTGCTGTGGTTTGTCACCGAGTCGAAGCACCTGTCTAAGCCGCCGCGGGATTGGTTCCCGCACATCAAGGATGCCAACAACGACACGGCGTACATAGAGGTGAGCGCGGCGGCCGCTGCGGGGTGCGGGCGGGCCAGGCCCCTGCGAACCCCGTCTGCACGGCGTCCTCTCGTCGCAGTACAAGACGTGCAAGGACGGAAGCGTGCTCGGCGTCACCGTGACCAGGATCGCGCTGCTGACCCACTGCCAGGCCCTCACGCAGGCGTGCGGCTACACGGAAGGTACGCGCGGCGGGGCCGGCCGGGGCGGGGCCGGCCGGGGCGGGGCCGGCCGGGGCGGGGTCGGCCGGGGCGGGGTCGGCCGGGGCGGGGCCGGCCGGGGACGCCCAGCCCGGAGGAGCGCGGCCGGGGCCGCCTGGCGGGCCTCGGGGCGGGGGCCTGAGCTCGAGGCTCCTGGCCTCGGGTGCCTGCGTCCGTGGCGGTCCGGCCCGCGCGGGGGCCTCAGTCGACCCCGTCCCGCGCGGAGGTCCCGTCGCCCAGTGTCACCACGCGGGCACACGGTTAGGCTGTGCCCCCCCTACCCCACCCCACCCCCACCGGGCAGCCGTCCCCTCCCAGCTCCGCCGGGACCGGCCGTGGGGTTGGCGCGAGCTCCCGGGCCGTGCGGACACGTTCTTCCCCGGGCCGGGCCTCCTACGGGGCAGGGGCCACGGATGTCCCCCCAGAGGACCCGCATCCCCGCGCCCCCTCCGGGGCTCCGCTGACCCGGACCCGGACCCTCCTCCGTGTCTTCGGCGGCTTGTCTGCCCCGTGAGATGCGCCCCGGACCCGCCAGCCCCGCTCAGTCCCCGCTGACTCCGCGGCGCTGCTGACGCCCACCTGCCTTTGGGCCGAGTCTGGGAGCATCACGGATGGAAGGGGGGCCGAGCGCAGGCAGCTTCCTCCTCCGGGCAGGCGGCAGGGTGTCCGCCGGGTCGGCCCATCACCCTTGCCCCTGGTCTCCCACGGTAAATGTCCTGTTTCCCTTGGCACAGCGGAAACCATCGTGAACGTGCTGGACTTCAAGAAGGACGTGGGCCTGTGGCACGGGATCCTGACAGTAAGGGCCACCCGGCGGGCGGTGGGGGTGCAGGGGGAGCCGCCTCCGCGGGGGTGGGGGGGAGAAGAGCCATCACACAGGGGCCCTGCGTCCGCTGGGGTGATGGTCCACGCCCGTCCTCCCTCCCTCTCCGGAGTGAGCACCCGACCCCTCCTATGCCCCGACCTCCCCGCTCTGTGGGAGTGAGCACCCGGACCCCTCCCACGCCCTGTCTACACTGCCCCCCCCCCCCAGCGAGCACCCGGACCCCTCCCAGGTCCCACTGTGAAGAAGCCGGGTCTCATCCTTGCGAGGGCTGTCCATGCGGGAGGGCAGTTTGGAGGTGCGGGCAGGCGACGGAGACAGCCTTGCCATGACTGTGTGCTTGCTGTGCACGTCGTGAGTGTTGGTATCTCTGCCCCATTTATGAGCGTCTTAAGCTGGAACTGTGTCCAGAGGTAGACTTCTAGGGCTTTGACGTGCGTGATGAGACACAGGTGCAGAAAGCAGGGGTGTGGTTTCTCGGTGAGGCCAGATTCCTTAGGACGAGGGCCTGTGAGCATGGCCTAGATAAGGGTTGGGGGTCCGGTAGAGCCGCCTCCACTGTGCCCTGGGTGTTGGCAGGTGTTAGGAGTGCAAACAGCCCCAGGTGCGTGCTCACACGGTCAGGGCTGCTAATCTGAGTGCTGCCGTCTGCAGCTCTGTGCCTCTGGGCACTTGGGTCTCCACAGTCACCCTGAGTGACTGTCCCCTGTGAGGACTGCACAGCCAGCCCGCGGTCCACCTCCCTGCCCAGGGGTTGTGGCAGCTGCCTTCCCCACTGCTGGTCGGGCTCCTCACTGACGATGTGGTGCAGGGCCTCTGTGATGGGTCTTGGTGGCCTCACCCATCTGTCACTGGCTCTGGACATGTGGTTTCTGAGTCTCTTGCTGCCACCTCCTAGAGCCAGGCCTGTCTCCTGCTAGATGCACACACTCCTCTCTGGTGTTTGGATGGCAAATGGTGCCTCTGGTCTCCAGCGTGGAGCGAACGTGTGACGGGGCCCGGGCCTGTCCTGTCCCCACATCCCGCCAAGTGGAGGGGGGTTCCCTGTCCTGCCAGCAGGTCGGCAGTCACCCCCGTGTGTTGCTTCCAGAGTGTCATGAACATGATGCACGTGATCAGCATCCCGTACTCCCTAATGAAGGTGAACCCGCTGTCCTGGATTCAGAAAGTCTGCCAGTACAAAGGTACATCTCCAGGGTCCCCGGAGTGCCCAGCTCCCTGAGCCTCCCATGCCAAGCCTCCCGTGGCCGGCAGTGTGCTCGTTAACGCCCTTCCCTCCGCTCTTCCCACAGCAAAGGTGGCTTGCGTGAAGTCCAGGGACATGCACTGGGCCCTCGTCGCCCACAGAGATCAGAGAGACATCAACCTTTCCTCCCTCCGGATGCTGATCGTGGCCGATGGTGCAAATCCCTGTAAGTGACCAGCGGGCAGGCGGAGAGAGCCTCGCTCTCCACGGCCCATTTCTGCGCTTAGCTTTTCCCTTTCTGGCCGTTGCCTTGGTTGGGGAGCTGCCCTGACTGACTTCATGACCTCCAGTGTGACCCCTGGGCAGTGGGGAGTCCAGAACCCGCAGGCCCTGGCCTGGACTCCAGTCCTGGTGTTCCCACATCCTCGTTCCAGAGAAAGCGATAAGCTTCTGGTTCTAATCCCTGTTACGTTAGCTGCGAAAGGGTAGCTAAGTCACGAGATGTCAGTAGTCGGTGGGGTGGTCCCTGTGTCCGGGCGTGCTCGGTGCTCAGGAAGTAGTAGCTATTGCTATTTCGTGGTCTACGCGAAATTAATCAGGAAAGTAACTTGTCACTTTAATGGGATTTCATTATCAAATCCTATAGGGAAAACCACCAGGCAAAGCAAAGTAGCAGTGGTTAGGACGGCACTAAGCTGCCTCGAGGAGCGTTGCTCTGGGTCGAAACAGGTCGCGGCTGGCTTTGCCAGGGAGCAAGCCAGAAGCCGAGTGAGCGAGACCGTGGGCTTCTGGCCACCCGTAAACGGTGCTGCCTGCACGTGTGTAAATGAAAGCTGCACACGATTTGTCAGAGAACATGTGGCACGCGAACCAGCGCTTGCCATCGGAGGATCTAGTAGTAGTCAGAGACGTCACTCGTCCCTTCCCCAGAGCAGCTGGTTTGAGCGCCCGCCCCGCACCGGGCTGGGCTAACCTGTGTTAGGAAGTGGTCTCGCCAGCGGGCGCCCCATGGTAACCCCTGATCTCACCGGCCGGGTTGATGCGGGGACAGTTTTCTTCCCTTCGTTTTGATGCACTCACGTTGCAAACGCCACCTCAAAAACGGTAGAACGGGTCTTGGGAAAGGCGCACGCACAGGGACGTTTGAAGTACAGAAGTCATACTCTTAAATTCTGGAGTTCTGTGGGCCCGCGAGGATCTGCTCTCATGGCGACGTCCTCCTGAGCAGTACCGGTGAAGTTGGCATGTCCGTGGTGCAGGCAGCTTCCGTCGATCCCGTGCTTTCCACTGGCCGACCGTCCTCCCCTTTCACCTCCAGGGTCCATCTCGTCTTGTGACGCGTTCCTCAATGTCTTCCAAAGTAAAGGCCTGCGCCAGGAGGTCATCTGCCCGTGCGCCAGCTCCCCAGAGGCTCTCACCGTGGCCATCCGGAGGTACGGCTGGGCCCCCGCGGGGGGGGAGGGGGGGCGCGGGGCCGTAGGGAAGGGAGAGGGCAGGACCCAGGCCGTGGGGGGCGAGGAGGGCAGGACCCAGGTCGTCATCGGGGGCTGGCTTCATTTCCTCGCACACACTGGAGTGGGCCAATGGTGGCCCAGATTCTCGAGTCAGAAGCCCTCTCTCCCTGTGAGTGACCTATGGGCAGGTGCGCAGGCCGCGGCAGCCTGTCCTGGCAGGCCCCTCACACGTCCCTGTGCCCGTGTCCAGGTCAGGTGTTCCTTGAGGGCGGACCAGGTGAATGTCGTATGGTTGGAGTGAAATGTTTGCAGCGAGCTGTGCCTGTGGAAGTGCGGTTTCTGCCCCATGTGCCACTGTGCCATAAACTTCTAAAAGCCCTGGCTTTCTGAGCGCTCGAGCTGTGGCTGGTGCGTCGGTGCAGGACTCGTGCTCGGGGTCCAGTCAGCCCTCCTGACCACCTGCCCTGGCACCGAGCGCACCTGTCATGGGCACCACAGTTACTGGTGCAGAAAACTGATCCCACGCAGGCTGGGAGGTGCAGGGAAGCCTGTGTGACCGACCCCCGCCACCGGCCATCCTCATCACGTGGGAATGGACTGTTTGCATAGCCTGGATATTTCCAACTCGGGATCTGACTCCTCAGTATCTTTGCGTTCAGCTGTTCATAAGGTTTCGTTGTGCATCACAGGAATGTGCTGTGCTGTAAGGACGGAGGAGGGGCTGTTAGCATACAACACACCTGAGTGGTGCCCTCGTTACCCAAAGGTTGGGCTTCCCAGAAATACCCACTGGGAGACTGTAAATAAGATACTGTCCCACAACTTAGGTGATTATTAACGTAAAACTAACCAGACTGCCTAACGGGCTGAGAAATAAAAACCTTTATGGTATCCGAAGCAAGTTTTAATTTCGATTGAACCAGAAATTAAAAATATGACATAATTTTAATTGATGAGGAAATATGACAACATGAACTGGAATCCAACCTTCATTTTCTGAAAGGTGTCACGGTTGCTCCAGCAGGAGACGCCCCGCAGACCCTTCTGACAATTCAGTCCCGCCTCGGCTGGAGCGCTGACGGCTGTGCCAGCGGATGGGCAAGCGCGTGTCCTTCCAAGATCAGGATTAAACCGGGTCCAGTTTGAGCCCGAGCACAGTCCTGGGTCCGGCGTGGCCAGCATCCACCACGGGGTCCTGGGCGAGTCCCTGCTCTCTGTGGTGTTAAGGTTGCACCGTCGTGTCACGTAGAACTATTGCCACACATCAGTCGTGAAGTGAGAGATTCAGACGCGTAGGAACCTGGTCCTTAGTAGCAAGGTGGTGTGTTTCCGTGCATCTCCTAGAAATCTGTTCTCTGGATGTGAGGGTAAACAGCGTGGACCAGGCCAGACCTGATGGCACACTGTTACATTAGCTGCGAAAGGAGTCTGCAAAGGGCTTTTATTTTTTTTATTTTTATTTTTTTTTTTTGCAAAGGGCTTTTAAAACTTCTCTAAAAATGTTGAATAATTGTTAAAATTTTTAAGAAGATTAAAAATCTGTTCTCAAAAATAGGCATATTAAGCCTTATTTCCTGGGCGTGTGCTCAGTGGCCTCCAGGGCACCTGCCCTGCGGTCAGCGGCCACTTGCCCCAAACAGCCCCCTGTACACACCAGGGTCAGCGCCATCACCTGGGCTGGGAGTGCTGGTTTCAGAGCCGCCGGTCCCCGCCCCCCCCCACTGTGTGAGGCCCCGCGCAGGTGGGAGGGTAGGTGGGCCACACGACCAGCAGCCAGCCTTGCTTTGCACGGAGTCGGCTTCCCCTTGCGGACCTGCCTGCCACTCTCACACCTTCCAGGTCTCACCCGCCATTTCCCAAGAGCAAGGAACCAGGACGGGGCAGGGGGCACGCCCGAGCTCCTGGCCAGCCCTACCCCCCACAGCGAGGCTGGAGGGGTCGTGGTGTGGGCAGGGTGTGGGGCCGGCAGTCACAGGTGGAGCTGAGGCAGCACCAGGTGAACCCGGAGGTTGGCCTCCACCAAATCCTGCTGTGCTCTCCTCGAAAACTCTCATGGTTTCCCTGAGTTCAACACCGTATTCTGTTGACTGTCATCCGTGGCTCCACGGGTTAAAATGGAAGAGGTTTGTGGCGCGTGGCTCTGCATGTCCACCTGCCCTTCTGACCCCAAACAGGTTTGACTGCACATTTCCTGATCCTCAGGAGTGAGGCTCATTCACTTTGCTGGCGCCGTTTGGGGACGGCGGTCCTCCCAGGTATGTCGCGCAGCCGTGGTCCGTAAGCATCGCCTCGGCAACTGGGGGCTGGCTACTCTCACGATTCTTTGGATCTCAGGAATCCACGGAAAGTGATGGGAAAAAGCCGTGGATATACCGTAAGACTAAGTACGTGCTGTAGGGGGTGTGGCTTCCTGCTGGGGTCCCCCCGCGGGGCCGTGGTCACGTTCCCTGGACCCTGCGCAGGGGGTGGCTGTGTCCCTGTGTGGTGAGTGCACACCGTGATCATGGAAAGTAGCTGTGCCACTTTCTCGTGTGGGTTTTATGATGGGACTCACCCTAGACTGTCTCAACTGATCGGGAATAACATCCAATTATTAAGACTGTTGCCACCTGCACACAGGACTGCGTGGCCGCCACAAATCCAGGCGGTGGACTCTGATAAGACTCGGCCTCCCGTGAGGACCTTGAACCAGGGTGGGTGCCATGGCGTCTCTGGGTCCTCTGCCCTTCAGAGGTCCTCTGTGTTCTCCCCTCCCCCATCCGTCTTGAGGGTCTGCCTGGAAGCCGCGTCCCCCACAGCGGAGAAGCCCTTCCTAAGCTCATAATTTCTAGAAAACAGTGTGGCCAGGGAGTACGTTTCAGTAGGGAAATTCTGTTTCCAGAAGCTTTTGGTAAAAAAGGTCTGCACTGCTGGGACCTGGAGGGGGCAGGTGACCGTCCCCTTCCCTGCGGGTTCTTCTGTTTGCCCTGCGAGTGCAGCCTGGCCAGGCGCTGCCCTGCCCGCCCACCTGCGCTGGCGTCCTGACTGGGGTCCTGCGGGCTTCGCGTTCAGCACCTGCTCACATGCTGCGTGGTAAACTGGTGGAGTCGCTATTCTGTCCGTCCCGGCTTCACATGTATTTTATCAAGAAATAAAAAGCTAAGTATGTGAACTGAGAAGTGAGGGTCCTGCCCGCACACTTCCCCGACCACCTCGTGTGCCCCCAGGGGCAGACGCTGTGAGACCCAGAGCTTCCCACCCGCGACCTCGCCACACCAGCTCCCACGCACATGCAGGCAGGTTTCTAGCTCAGGTTTGGCCCGAGAAGAGGAGTGTGTGCTCCTCTGCTGGTTTGCGTTTTACATGATCCGAGTGCAGCTCTGAGTCTAGACTTTGGTGTCATGTCCTGGTCCAGCGACACAGCAGCGGGAAGGACAACCATGGGGTCCCCCAAGGTCAGTTCCCTGCGGTGAGGCACCAACACGGGCGAAGAGGGCAGCTCAGGACGCCAGAGTACAGGTGGGAGGCCTGCTTACTGCCAGCACTTGGGGAGCAGCGTGTGGGGTTTAAGTTCCCATGGAGGACGCCATGGTGGGTCAGAGACCTGAGCAAGTGTAGCACCCGTGGCCCGTCCCATGGGGCTCCGAGCCAGAGCCCCCACACCCTCCCAGGGCCCCGACCCCGCTGCCTAGGACATCTTGGAGCCCCGCAGCTCTGCACTCACTTGGCATCCTCACCCAGGCCCGTGGGTAGATCCGGGGACAGGAGGGGACGGGAACGTGAGGTGCAGCCACAGCATTCTCAGAATCAGGAATGACGGCGGAGTCCAGATCAAGGTCAGCCTCTGCGCACAGTGGCCGGTCCACGTTGGTTCCCCATCTGGGTGCCATCCCGGATCGGCTTGCCGTCTCGTCCACGTGACTGCTAGGCTCAGGAAGCCTGCTGAGGCTGTTGCTTTGCCGTCAGGCTTGCAAGGACATGCACGTGGGTTACGACTGGTGCTCAGTCTCAGGAGAGGAGGGAGTGCTCACGTTCAGGACCTGTTTCTTCCGCTGACCGGTAATATTTAGGCCATTTTTCAAGCACATGTGACAGAAACCCCACACACTTGTGTTTTTATGTTCCTCTCTGGGAGCAGAAGGAAAGCTGCCTGTTCCCGGTGTTGTGCGTGAATGGCTGTCCACAGAAGCTGGGACAAATTCGAGCTTTTGTAGATCGAGCCCTGCACTGACCTTCACGCTGGGTCGTCTGATCCCCGAGCACGCTGGAGACTCGGGGAATTCCCACATGTACACGGTAGGAGCCCCGTCCGTCCCACTCCAGCCGCGCAGAGTGGAGCCCAGGATGGCTGCTCCGTCCTCCCATGGTCCCAGGGGGAGGACGGGTGGACACTCTCAGCGTCCTTATAAAGGCCAGCCCCTCAGATTTTGCTTCCATTCATAGGATAGTTTATGAAGAAACAAGTGTTTGGTGGTGAGGTCGCCTGATTTTGTTGGAAAGAAAGGCCCTCCCCCTGCGAGGGGACCCGACTACCCCTTGTTCAGATGGTCTCCTTCCCCCTCTGGATTAGTGACCTTCCAGGGAGAACTTGCGCCCTGGTGACGAAGAGGAAATTAAATCTCCAGTACCAGCTCAGAGCAGCTGATTGCTCCCCTGACCTTTAGTGCATTTAATTAGGAAACGATACTCAGTAACTGCGTCTGGTCAGCAGTGAAGGGGAAACCGGAAACATGTTCCCTTATGACCTGTGGGACTCTGGCCATTTCCAGAACATGCATCCATCAGGGGTTCCCCTCTGAGCCACGGAGGAGCCAGGCCTCAGGGTTGGCGTCGTGGCCTGGTAGGCATCCTGACATCCATGCACTGTGAGCTGCGGAACGCCTGCCAGCAGCACCAGAGCACGTCTTCTGGAAGGTTTCGGGGCCCAGAGTCTTCACTGGGAGCCTCAGGCATCGTACCCAAAACAGGCAGGATGCAGAGGGGGTCCCGGGAGCCAGCAGTGGTCTGACTCTGGCCGTGGTCTCGGGACCGCAGCCAGCGCCCTGGCTTCATGTACATGCCCGTGTTCACCCCAGTATTTAATCATATTCCTCTGTGAAATGGCCATCATCCACACGTGTGTTTTGTGTTTCCTACTTCTTTTAAGATTAGTTGTAAAATTAAAAATATTGGAGAAATAGCATTTTATGATTTGCAAACTTATCCGTAGAATTATTTTAAAAAGGCAACTTGAAAAATGAAAACAAAGTTATATTCTGGTCTCTGTCTCTGGGATCGCTGTCTGGGTCTGTTTCCACGTCTGGACCACAGAGGGTAGAACCCACTTCTTAAAGCTACGTTGTGGTCACGTGGATGGAAGTGAACTATTCTGTAGGCTTTTCAACTGCAAGATACTGAAATACTTTGATGGTCCAGCGGGAAAGGGTAATAATTATGTAAAGCAGCAATTAATTAGCAATTCCAGAGAATAAAGATGCCCCTTTGCCACCAGAATCACTTCCATGTTGAAAGCGTTGCCCTGGGAGCTACAGAGCTGGGAAGACCCTGAGGAAGGGGCCCGTGCAGCAGGACACCTGTCCAGAGGCGGGGTCAGGCTGACAGATGTGCACAGAGGCTCGCCAACCGGCGACCCAGAGCGAAAATAGCCAACAAGCCTGTGAATCCAAGTGGGGTTTTCAAGAACAGTTCTGACTGCCCCCAAAAAAGGTCAACAGGAGATCTGTGATCATATTTCTAGGATACGAGATAAAATACATTGTCAGCGATTTTAATCTGGAAGCTTTAAATTCAGATAACATTTCATAGCTCGTCTAAGCGTGAAACCATTGGAGAAGGGGCTCAGCGGGCCTAACGGAAGTAGGAGCGTCGCAGAGCCGGTGCCTGGGGTTGCCGTGCGTCGTCGTCCTGAGCGCTCCATGGCAGGGGTGGGTTCTGCTCTGGGTCGTGTGCGCGGGAGCACAGCAGGAGCAGGTGCCACTTCCCTGCCCGTGCCCGCCGAGCGCCTGCCCCACGACACGGCGGAATAGCTGGGGGGACGGGAAACAAAGCCTGTGAGCCGTGCGCGCGGTGCGATCCCTTTTCTGGCTGAAAACAATGGTCTCTGAACTGTTTTACAACAAAAAGCAAGCTCCCTACCACAGCGGGTAGTGAGACTGCGTCCGGGGAACCGTCCCGTGTGACGTCGGGGAGCTCCTAGAGCAGCTGCGCTTAAGTAAGCGTGCATTGCTCTTACCAGAGACGGAGGACGCGTCACGTACAGGTGTGCTGTTCACTCGTGTTCCCGTTACCAAGCGTGAACTTCGCTGAGCCGTCAGCCTGGGTGTGGCTGTGTTTGGGGGAGGCTCTGTGACACTGCGCATGGAGGCAGGTGCACACACTGGCGGGTTTGACCAGATTTCTCCTGAAGCCTGCATTTTGCCAGAATGTTCCCTAGAAACGTTACTTCTGTTGAAGCAAGTGCACCGCTTCTGCGGCTCCCGGTCTCCGGAGGGCGCGTTTACCCGGGGCTGCGGCCGCGAGGTCACGTCCACCTGTACAGACTCCAGTCCCCGCCGACGGTGCCGGGCACGAGCAGCAGGGCCGCTGCCCAGGAAGGGGCACCCTCCGTCCTCGAAGGGGGACCTTCTGGTCAGAGGCTGGAAGGCTGCCCCCCGCTCTCGCAGATGCACGGCCCTGAGGCTTCAGCCTTCCGCAGGACGACAGCGTTCCGGGGGCACGTCATGCCCGCGTGCACCCACGACTCCGTGGGGCGTGTCCAGCGAGCCCAGCACGGCGCCCACCGGTGGCTGTCGGGGTCCTCTCCTTCCTCAGCGGCTCCGTCACGCGGCACAGCAACCCCTCAGCCCCGGGGGCGGGTCCGCGGCGGGTGACGGGCGTGCCCACGTCTCGGGCGCCTCCGCCGCACCTGTCCGCGCCTGGGGCGCCGGCGGCGCGGGGTGAGGGTCCGGCTCCGCGGCCGCAGCACGTGTCCTGGTGCGCCTGCCGAAGGTGCGGGGTGCTCCCGTGCGGCCGGCGGCCGGCGCCGGCGGGGAAAGGGCGCCCTCCGCGGCGGGACCTGCTCTGAGCGCGGGCAGCTTCGGGAACCGGACGTCTCCGCCGAGCTCAGAGGGCGTCGGGGGGCACGGGGGGCGCCGCCTCTACGTCTGGGAGCGGGAGGGTCCCGGGCGCCTGGCACCCGCACGAGCGCGCGGCCTGGCCGTAGGCGGGACGCCGTGGGGGGGCGCTCGCGGGCCCGGCGGCCGGGTGGGAGCCCAGGCCGGTGGTCACGCCCCCGCGCGTGTTCTCGGGCGCCGTCCTCGCGCGGCCTGCGGTGTCCCCTCTACAGCCCGGCTTGGGGCGGAGCGGGGCCTGCAGCCCCCGGGGGTTCTGGGGCTGCTGTGGAGACCCCAAGGTCCGGAGAGCGCCCCTGACCTGCAGCCGGAGGAGGCTCGGCCCCGGCGCCCCGCTCGCAGGGGGGTGGCCTGCGGGCTCCGCGCACGGCCGCTGCCTCTGCGCGTACAGGGGCGCCTGCGTGGCCTGCGTGCCCCTGCGTGTGCCTACGTGGACCTGCGTGCCCCTGTGTGTGCCTGCGTGCGCCTGCGTGCCCTGCGTGTCCCTGCGTGGCCTGCGTGCTGACGCGGAGCTGTCCTTTCAGGCCCACCGACGACAGCAACCAGCCTCCGGGCCGCGGCGTCCTGTCCATGCACGGGCTGACCTACGGCGTCATCCGGGTGGACTCGGAGGAGAAGCTGTCGGTCCTCACGGTGCAGGACGTCGGCCTCGTGATGCCTGGCGGTGAGTGCGGGCGCCGCGGGGGAGGGGGGGGCGTTGGGAGGGGCGCTGCCGCAGCTGGCGCGCCTTGCGGAAGCCTCAGGGGGTCCCTGCCGCCCGGGGCCTCCCGGTGGGGCCTCCCTGTGGGGCCTCCCCGGCAGGGTCGGGCCGCCCCCCCCCCCAGCCCCGGGCCTCGGCGGGGAGGGAGCGGCGGCGCGCTCGTGTGCACGTGCCCGGCCCAGGTGCAGGTGCGGCGGCGGTGGCTCGCGCTCTCTTTCTGTGCTCTGGGCGCTCTCCGCCGGGCTCCACCGTCCTCCCCCGTGACCCGCCCATGCTTCATGCCTGCAGCCATCATGTGTTCGGTGAAGCCGGACGGCATCCCTCAGCTCTGCAGAACCGACGAAATCGGGGAGCTATGTGTGTGCGCCATCGCAACGGGCACGTCCTATTATGGGTTGTCGGGCATGACCAAGAACACTTTCGAGGTAGGTCCGCGGGCTGACCCCGCAGCGCTGCGCGGGGTCGCGGAACACGGAGCTCCCGCTCGGCACAGCACGTTCACCAGTGGAAGCGCCGGAGCTCTGTGCTGCTGTCCATAATCGTTAGCACGTTGGGCTTCTCAGAGTTTCTTTTCTCGTAGCCAGTGTTGAAAAGTGCGGGAATAGATTTTTAAGAACAGTCTAAATCCTGCCTTTGTCACTTTACCAAGTGCTGCTGCGGGGGCGGGGGGGGGGGTACCCTGGGGTACCCTGTCCCACGTGGCCGAGGCCCTGCTTGGGGCTGGCCTGCCGAGGCCCAGAGTGACGCCCAGTGAGGCGAGCGTTTCTGCAACACGAGATCGCGTGCACACATGTGGCACGTGCCGTGTTCATCCTCAGCGTCCCCACACCCGTCCTGGGCCTGCGCACGTGTGGCAGGTGCTCCATGCACAGCATGTGCACATGCACTTCTGGCCTCACGAGCCAGCACGGCAGCGGCACACTGCAGGCCGCACACTGTGCTCCCAGCTTTGACAGCTACTGACCACAAGGTATCTAACTTGGGGAAGAGGTCACGTCTGATGACAGCAAGCACAAGAAACATGGGTCATGAGGGATTCATCTCCTGCAGTTGAGAACGTGTCGGGATGAGGTGCCTCGTGCAGGTGCCTTTGCTGAATGTGGATTCGAGTTTGCAGCCCAGCTGGACAGAGTCTGTGCAAGCCCACCTCCTCTCCGTGTGCTCACCTGCAGGGTCTCGGGGCGCCAGGACTTGCTCCCTTTGTTCCTTTCTGGTGCCATCCAGATGAGGAAACAGTGACGAACAGATCATTTTACAGCTAACTCACGTTTTCGGTTTATCACTTTCATGCCACGGATTCAGCACAGAAGGACTGATTAGCATTCGTTACCTCTTCGTAATGCTCTCTGATGTCACTTAGGTTCAGAGCCAGGGGAGGAAGCCTGTGGGCAGCCCGCATGTGGACGGCAGAGGCGGGGGGCAGCAGCCGTGCCGCAGACATGGTCCCGGTGAGCCCCAGGGGCCCGGCACTCACAGCGCATGTGTCCGCAGGTGTTTCCCGTGACCAGCTCGGGCGCCCCTGTCAGCGAGTACCCCTTTGTGAGGACGGGCCTGCTGGGCTTCGTCGGCCCCGGGGGGCTCGTCTTTGTGGTGGGGAAGATGGACGGGCTCATGGTGGTCAGCGGGCGCAGACACAACGCTGATGACATCGTCGCCACAGCACTGGCCGTGGAGCCCATGAAATTCGTCTACAGGGGCAGGTGGGTGAGCGCTCTGTGAATCCAGTGCCTGGTTGTCTACGTGCGGTGGTTTTTATAGGAAATTGCAGATTCCTTCAGCGGATGGGACCCCCATGACCACAGGCATTCCGTTTGTCCTGAATGTGTAGTTTTATAGAAACGTCATGGGCAGCCCGGGTGGCTCAGAGGTTTAGCACCACCTTCAGCCCAGGCTGTGACCCCGGGGTCCCGGGATTGAGTCCCGCGTTGTGCTCCCTGCATAGAGCCTGCTTCTCCTTCTGCCTGTGTCTCTGCACCCCCCCTCTCCCTCCCTCCCCCTTCCTCTCCCTCTCCCTCTTCCTCTCTCCGTGTCTCGTGAATAAATAAAATCTTTAAAAAAAAAAGGACATCCTGAGCTGCACACAATCTTTTTAATCAACTTTTTTTTTGAGTTAAATAAAAATGTTTATTTGAAGAACTTACCTGTAAGAACATTTGGGTGGCTCAGTGGTTGAGTGCGTCCGGCTCAGGGCGTGACCCCAGGGTCCTGGGATCGAGTCCCACATCGGGATCCCTGCAGGGAGCCTGCTGCTTCCTCCCTGTGTCTCTGCCTCTCTCTCTTTGTGTTTCTTATGAATAAATAAAAACTTTTGTAAAAACTTACTTTTAAAGTAAATATATAAAAGACACAAACACTCATTTTGGTGCAGATCATTTCAAAAGACCAAAAGGTAACAGCAGAGTGAGAAGCAGGTGGGAAGACAGAGCCCTGGGCTTTGCCCCCACATAAACACCTGGCCGCGGGGCCGCACGGTGGATGCCAGTGATGCCGCTCCTGGGTTTTCTGACCTGAAGGAAGTCTCAGATTGCTCTAGAGCCTCTACTTGTCAGGCCATCGGGCACAGAAGCCATAGGCACGTGGGTGGAGCGTGGCCACTTGCAGGTCACTGGGAAGGTGCTGCCTCTGCGCGAGGAGGGCGCCCTGGGGTCCTGTCCCACGATGCCGCCCGCGCTGGCCGAGAGAACGGCCACGGTGCAGCTGCCCCTCCCGCCCTGAGAGCTGTGGCCCTGCCGTTGCAGAGCAGCAGGCGGCCTCAGCGGGAAAGGCTGGCTTCTCCTCGCAGCGGTCCTGGCTCCTCACTGCCAAGCATCTCCCGCTTGTGCTCACCGTGTGCGTTCCCTCCTGTCCCCACAGGATAGCCGTGTTCTCGGTGACCGTCCTGCATGACGAGAGGATAGTGATCGTGGCCGAGCAGCGGCCGGACTCCACGGAGGAGGACAGCTTCCAGTGGATGAGCAGGGTGCTTCAGGTAGCTCTTCCCTGGCCAGGGCCCCTCTCTGCCTTGGTGCCCGCTGCCCTTAGCTGCCCCCTGGGAGGCGGCCAGCCTCACCACCTGGGCTCCTGGACCAGAAGTAGCATTGCTTTGGAAGTTTCTATGTGTGTTTCTGGGAAATAACTAAGCAGACTGCGGTTTGGGGTCAGAGGTTGGTGGCTGCCACCATTCACTTGGGGATGAGACAAGTGATGGCACTCTTTCTGACCCCTGAGTCTTTCCTTTCTCAGTGTGCACAGAACAGAAGTCCACAAATGCCACATGGGATTACTCAGTTTGCTGGGTTTGAGGGGATGTCTGTTGTCTTGTGTCTTCACCCCACTCCTGCAGCTTGTGCTCCTGTAACTCATGCTCCTGTAACGTGCTCCTGCGTGTGACGGGCAGTGCCTGGCACGGTCTGCGTGTTTGCCTGACGCTGGTGGGCAACACCTGCCCTAACGTGGTTCCCTCCCCCCGACCTTGCAGGCGATTGACAGCATACATCAAGTCGGGGTTTACTGCCTGGCTTTGGTCCCGGCGAACACCCTCCCCAAAACTCCACTCGGTGGGATCCACTTGTCGGAAACAAAGCAGCTCTTCCTGGAGGGCTCCTTGCACCCCTGCAACGTCCTAATGTGTCCCCATACCTGTGTCACAAACCTGCCTAAACCTCGACAGAAGCAACCAGGTACATGTCACGGGCAGGCAGGGGGTGCGGGGTCTGAGGGGCCTCAGGAACCCGGTGCTGACCAGGTGCCGTGCTGTCGGCGGTGCTCAGCCCTCCTTCCCTGGCGTGCACACTCCCGGGCCATGCGCTGCCCACCTGAGCGTATGATGCAAGGGCTCCTGCCCCAGCACAGTGTGCAGGAGGCCTGGCTGGTGGGGAACGTAGGGAAGGAGCCCCCGGCTCCCAGGTGGGAGAGCTGAGGCCTGCCCTGGCCGGGTGGCCTCTTACCAAGCACGGAACTTGGCTTCAGTTTACTTGAGCACAAATTAGAGTGACAGCTGTTCCTTGTGACTCATTGAGGTGTCGAAGCAGCCAGTGTACAGGAAGGCCACTCAGAACGTGTCAGGAACCCCCTGAGTTTATCCGTGACGCTAGTGCAAGGGTGAACGCATGCCCCACGCCTTGTGGTTGGGAATGTGTTGTTACCGCGGCTCTGCCCTCCTGCCAGCCAACAGACCATGCTCTCTGGGGCTGCGCACCGTTAGCACAAAAGGGATTTATCAGGAGACTGGACAGTGAGGATGCAGTAGTCCTGCCCACACTGGTCAGAGGTCACAGGGCCCGGGACGTGGGGGACCCAGGGACAGTGGGGGTGGCGGGGGGTGGGCTCCCAGCCATGCAGCCAGCTTCTGCATGTTGTACATGGACTCGTCTCATCAGCCCTGGGGACAGAGCAGTGGCTCACACGTGTGCCCATCTTCCCTGGGCATGCCGCGGCCATGGTGCCTGGGGGCCTGCACCCCTTCACCCAGTCTAGGACTTTGTGAGCGGCCGATACACTCTTTGTGCACGACGACAGTGCGACAGTCGCCCCGACTCTCGATCTGTAGGTTCGCCTTTGGCGAAGGTTTAACAAAAATTTTACTGGGCAGAGACGTCACGCATGTGTTTCACAATCCAAGGCCTAAGCACACGCGGCTGGCGTGCAGGCTCGTCCTGCTGCCCCTGTGAGCGGCCTCCCCACCTCAGTCTCCGTCTCCCGCCCACGCTCAGGCGATGGCACAGTCTCCTGGGACAGCTAGTCCTGCCCTGGGAACACGTGTACTCAGTGCATCGTGGTGTCCTGAGAAACCTGGGGAGTGCCTGGGCTTTCTCGTAGTTGGGGATGTTGAAAGTTCTTACAGAAAGTCACGTCTGACGTTGGAAGAGGGGAGAGCTGAGAGAGCAGGTCGTACGTGCCTTTGTCCCGTGAGGAGAGCACTGGTCATCGAGTCCGTGATGCTGGGGCCGGAGCAGCTGTGACGGGACGGGTGCCTCCTGGCCTCATGCTCCGCCGCGTGGGCCTAGCAGGGAGCCCAGAGCGCTGGGTCCATGTCTGTGCCAGCTGCACGCTCCCCTGTCACCACCTGTGTCCGTGGTCACGCGCTGAAGAGCAGTCGCTGTGGACGGCACCGCCCACGTGACCCGGGAGCCTGGGCAGTGAGGCGCATCTGTGTCCTGCGCGGTTTCTCCCAGCCGCTGGGGTGATGGGCCCCCGCGTCCCACCCACCACAGAGTCACAGACACGGGCTCGGGGCCCCAGGTGCACTTGGCAGGAACGCTGTTCCCAATCTGTGACCCAGACCTCGAGTCACCGTCGTACTCTGTCCTGCAAGGGTTTTCTCAGCGCCTGGCCCATCCCAGGGAGCCCCCACTAGCGCGCCGGGTGGGGTCCTGCCTAACTTCACCGTTTGCTTACGTTCCTTCCAGAGATCGGCCCTGCCTCCGTGATGGTGGGGAACCTGGTGTCCGGGAAGAGGATCGCGCAGGCAAGCGGCCGAGACCTGGGCCAGATAGAAGACAACGACCAGGCCCGCAAGGTGAGCGCCAGGCCGGGCGCCTCCCCGAGGCCCATGCCCACAGGCTGCGACCTCACCACGGCCCGCCCCGAGGGGACCACTGCCCTGCATCCTGCCCTCCTGGTCCAGCGGCCGCAGCCCTGTGACGTCACAGGGACCCTGTGTCCGTCAGGGCGCCGTGTGGTGGAATGCTGCCCAGGGGCCTGGCAGAGGCAGCAGGCATGGCCGCACGGCCGGGGCCGGGTCTGGGGGTGCCCGTCCTGTCCTGGCGTCCCAGCGCCTGTTTATCTGCCGCCCTGATGTGATTCGCAGGCGGCCTCACCGCCACCTGGTTGCAAGGCTTCTGTCTTGTAATTGTCAGAACACAGAAAACACAAGTCACAGCCCCGGTTGGGGACCAGGCATCCCTGGTGCATCCTCAGGGGGGAGCCTGGAGCCGCGCCCCCACGCCCATCACTCGCTCTGTGCCGTGTGAGCCCCTGTCCCGGGCACTTGGGCTGTGTGAGCTGCTGGGAACAGTGATGAGGCCGGCCACAGGGCACGGTCGTGGAGACCAGAGGAGCGTCCGTTGAGAGCACTGGTCCCCGCGTTCCCACTGCAGAGCAGGTTTCTGTTCGTGAAGTAGGTTAGGGGTGTTCCCGGGTGTTCCCCGTGAGCAGACCCCACAGGGCTGCGTTCACCCAGACCAAGTGCATGGGACGCATGTCATCCGTGTGGTCGGCAGGGCCGTTGGGTGACCGCAGGGAACGACTGTACTGCACACGGCCAGTGGGAGAGGGCCCATCGAACAGCAGGCCAGACGTGACTGCAGTGCCCGCGGGTAGACTTCAGCATCTGCTGCGAGCCCGTCGGGGATGCGGGGGGCGGGACCCTCCCTGAGCCGGCGCAGCCCCCTCCCTGATGGGCGCGTCCACATCCCCCAGGGCACACCTCCCAGCTGGCTTCCGCTCCGGTCTGCCCACCGGGATGTCCCCGTCCTCCGCGAGGGGCGCCCTGTCCTGGCCCGCCAGCAGCACGGAGGCGCCGCGGCTCCAGCGTGGGGCGTGTAGGGGCCTGAACCTAACGGCTGTGCTTTCTTGCAGTTCCTGTTCCTGTCGGAGGTCCTGCAGTGGAGGGCGCAGACCACCCCCGACCACGTCCTCTACACCCTGCTCAACTGCCGGGTGAGGCTGAGCGCGCGTCCCAGCCACTCGCGGGCAGCTCTCTCTCCCCCTCCGTCTTACTGGACATCCTCTTTGTTGACTGTGGCTGTTTCGCATAATTTTTCGTTGTTTGGTACTATTTCCTCTAAAGAAGGGAACAGATGAGGTTTATGGGGTATTTTTGTCTCTCATTAGTTAGTTTTTTGTGAGAGGTCAGGCGTTCACTAGACATTCACTCGTTAGAATGAAAATCATTTTCTGCGTGTCACGAAGGTTCGTGTTGACACTTGGGTTGAAGAAGCGAGCTCACTGGTGGCATCCACGTGGGCTTGAGGACAAGACCTCAGACGGGCCGGTGCGGACTAGCAAATGCCAACGTCTCCGTACACTGGGCTTTCCTGTTGCTGTGGAAGTAAAGCCGAGGCACGGAGCGCAGACACAGGTCTCCTCCGCAGGTTCCAGAGTGTCCGAGGCCCTGCTGCCGTTCCGAGCAGGGACCAGGGCCGCGCCAGCCACTTTGAGTCTCAGTTCCCAGGTGACGCGGCTCCTGGAAACCACACCTGGTTTCACCAGTTCCCAGGTGACGCGGCTCCTGGAAACCACACCTGGTCCTTCCCACAGGTGCCGCCATGGCCTCGGGCTGCCGTGGGCGCTCTGTGCCCCCCGTGGGTCGCCTGCGCCTGGTTGCTGTCCCAGGCATCCCCTGGAAGAGTCTTGGGATGTGGTCCTGAGCCTGGGCCGTGACTTGCCTGTGCTCCCGGCCGCATGGCACTCACAGGCATTGTGTCCTGGCCCCTCAAACCTGCCGCCCTGCTCTTCCCCTGCATCCTCCCTGAGCTCCCTCGGCGTTCCTCGCTTCCCTAACCCGCTGCCCGGCCGGCGGTCGTCAGCTGTGTACCGCTGATTGCCTGGCCCCCTGGTGCCTCAGCAGCCCTCCAGAGTGATGAGCCGGGCATGGGTGCCCTTGTCCTCTGGAGGGACATCTCAGACCCCGTTAGCTGCCATCCTGGCCCTTGGCCTTGCTGCATAGGTGCTGCAGTGGTGTCGTGCTGAAACTCAAGCCGAGAGAGAGCCAGAGGCGGGTGCCCAAGGCCTCCTCCACCCTGCCCAGAGTGGCCCCTCATCCGCTCGCCCTGCACCCCTGCAGTCGGAGTCCACCCTGGCCACCTACACGCACTCCCAGACACTGCAGGCGTGTTTGTGGGGGACCCGTCCCCGCAGGGGGCAAAGCCCGAGCCGCTGTAACCACTCCCGGCCTGGGCAGTGCCCACGGGAGAGCACAGCCCTCAGGTGGTCACCCAGGGTCCTTGGGAGCTGGCCTGGGCCATGTGCGCTCCCACCCCGGACCCCGCGGCCACGGTCACCTGCTGCAGCGACGTACTGGATCACTGGGGAAAGCGAGTCCCCAGGAACGACCTTGTTAGAAACAATAGAAGGTCGGATGGGGCAAGGCAGAGGTCAGGGCCCTGAAGGGTGCACCCGGGACAGCGGGGAGGAGGCGCGGGTTGTGGGCCGGCGAGCAGCCAGCACTCAGCCGGGCTGCAGGTCAGGGTCCCTGTGTGTGGGTCCCACTTCCCGTGCCCTCGAGCTCAGCACCGAGCCACACGCGTGTGGATAGAAGCCGGCAGAGCTCACGCTGAAGAGTCTCACCTGTCCAGCGTGGAGTCCCTGCCGCGAGGGGCCAGCACATGTCCCTGCGTCCCCGTCCTGCGTGGCAGCTTCTGTGGCTTGTGCGTTGGGGACGTGGCAAGGTTCTTGCGAGAGCAGCTTCCCGTCTGTGCCAGCAGGCCGCTTGCGTGTGTGATCTCCACGGTAGCGCCATCGTGCCGAGAGAGTCGGCTTTACAGGGGCTGCCGGCTGTGGGGGCTGCTGTGCATACGGGAGACCGTTTCTTATTTTTAATGGGAACACGAGCCAAGTGTTTTCAAAACTTTTTTTTTTTCTTTTAAGTTCCAGTACCTTCCTTAGGATTTTAAACTCTAAATTCAACTTGGCTTTTTCTTAATTTCTCATATTTTTTCACTCACTACTTAGTTCAGTGTAAAACTTCAAAGTGATGTCGCAGTTCACAGCGTTGTTGACGTGGGCTGGGGGTTGGGTGGCGGCCACCCCGCATTCCCTTTCGTCGTGATTCCCCCCAAAACGTCCGTGAGAGGAGGTCAGCCCTGATTTCTGCGGCAAGGCGGCTTCTCCCAGGCTCTTCCTGTGCGGAAACCTCACGCTCCCCTGCAGGTGTGGACAGGGCTGCCGCCGGGTGGGCCATGCACCTGTGGCCGTCGTCGACAGTGCCAGGGGTGTCTCTGGAGGTGGAGGCTGCGTGGAAGCCCCCCAGGGGCCTGGGGCCGGGCGTGGCCTGTGCCCAGAGGGCTCCCTGGAGTCTGGCGGGGGGTGGGGGCGGAGGTGGCTCCCCATGCACCGCGGGGCCGGGGGCAGCTTCGATCCCTGGGCACTGACCCTGACTCCGGAGCAGAGCCGCTGCGGGGGCTTCTCTGCTCACGTCGCAGCTGCTACGAGGGCGAGCGCCGTCCTGATGCTTCCAGAGGCACCAGGGATAGAGGCACGCCCCATTCTGTGTCCCCGTATCCTGTCTCAGTGGGTCTCCGGCCACCAGGCGGCGCGGCTTCTCAGGCACACCGTCCATGGCCCTCCCACGCTGTCCTGTGACGCAGAGGCTGCGTGTCCAGAGGCCTGGCGTCAGATCTCCTGGAACCAGGGAGCCCAGCTCCCGTGGGGGGGTGGGGGTGGGGACAGCCCAGGGCGGTCTTGCCCAGCACAGGGAGACGGGGGACCGGCCATGACCCATGGCAGCGCGGCCTCCCCTGGCTGACACCCGTGGTGCTGGCTGCGCCCAGACAGCATGGCCCCGCACCGCCGCCTTGGCTCAGACGTGCCCGAGGACGCCAGGGGCCCCGGCCGCTGGTTGGGGCGGGGGCGCAGGGGTCATCTCGGGACGCCAGTGTGTCCAGTGTTGGTGGCTCCGCTTCAGCCTCCCCGGCCCGCGCTTGCCCAGTTGACGTGCGTTGCCATCGCCTCGTGCCTTAGCTTCTCTCGGAGGAAAGACCATGAAGGGAAACGTGTGACGGGAAGGTTCTCCCGGGGCCAGGCCAGTCGGGCCTCCCCCCGCCCGAGCTTGACGGCCCCGGGGCCCCACCAGTCCAGGGGCCCGCACTGCGGCCTGGAGCTCAATGCGGCGGCGGTTTGGGAACAACTGTGGCTGCCGTGGGGGCCGGTGGTTGTGTCCTGGGGAGGGAAGCCGCACGGCCCTCCCCAAGCAGGTGCTTCACAGACGGGCCGCGTACATGGGGATTCTGCGTGTGTCCCCAGCCCGCCACAGCCTGCGTTCGGGGGTCCCAGGGTCACGTCTGCTTGTGCAGCATTGCCTCCCTGCTCAGAGCACCGCTCCCTGCTCTCCCTCTGGACTCTACCCTCCCGCGTGACGTGTGCGTCCCAGGCCCGAGATCCTTCCTGCCACTCGCTCTACGGGTTGGCACAGTGCTGCCCGCTGCAGTGAGCCTTTCCGCGGTGGACCCTCCCCGGGCACGGACTGCTGCCCACGTCCAGGAAGCCCACAGCCTGGTGCTGTGGACCCTTCACGGCCCGGCTTCACTTTGTTCGGCACTTGATGTTGACTGGAGCTCCTCGGGAGGTTGCTGCGGTGCTTTTAAGATAATTTCTGGTCCAAATATAGTTTCCTTTCGTTTTTCTGTGTTGACCTCACAGAAATGAATTGGACGGTTCATTTTTCCCTGTACTGGTTTGTTGTTTGGGGTTCTTTTTTCTGTTTTTAGACTTTCTCGACTTTCAATGTGGTGTTTGTTAAAAATATTTTCAATTTGTTTTATATTTCCTGACTTTCCCCGTCCTTGGCGATTAACCTGAAGTCCCAGAATTACCAGGTTAACTTGTTTTTGTAAGTTTAGGTATTTTTTTAGGTTAAGTAATTATTTTTTTGAAAGAATTCATTTATTTGAGAGACAGTGTGAGTTGGGGGGACGGGCAGGGGAGAGAGAATCTCAAGCAGACGCTACACTGAGCGTGGAGCCTGACCTGGGGCTCGATCCCAGGATCCCGAGGTCATATCCTGAGCAGAAGTCGAGACCCAGATGCTTCACCGACTGAGCCAGCCAGGCACCCCAAGTAATTTTTTTTTAATATTTCTGGTTGGGGCTCCTGGGTGGCTCAGTGGGTGAAGCACCTGCCTCGGGTTCAGGTCATGGTCCCGGGGTCCTCAAATCAAACCGCGCGTTAGGGGCTCTGTGCAGCAGGGGTCTGCTTCTCCCTCTGCCACTCCCCCTACTCGTGCACTTGCTTACTTGCTTTATCTTAAGTAAGTAAAACCTTTTTAAAAATGAAATACTTTTTGTTCACATGAGCATATCTAGATGGCTCTTTGGTGCTGCCCTTAGCCTGTGGGAAGGAGAGGGCAGTGACCACCAGGGGCACAGGGTCCTGGGGAAGTGACCAAAATGTGCTAACAGTGCCCACAGGTGTGCAGACTCACTACCATCCACATAGGTGTGTGTCTGGAATCGGGATTGGCTGGTTCCTGCAGGACGCCTTGTTAAGCTGTTAGGTCAAAAAACCACTCCCCCGTGTGTTTGCGATCCTCAGGGAACGATAGCAAGCTCGCTGACGTGCGTGCAGCTGCATAAACGTGCCGAAAAGATCGCCGTGATGCTCATGGAGAGAGGACACCTGCAAGACGGGGACCACGTGGCTCTTGTCTACCCGCCAGGTGAGGAGGCGGCCACGCTGGCTCGCCTCACCGCCTACACTCTGGCCCGGCAGGCAATGGTGCTGCATTCCGCAGGGCTCGTGGCATCTGGTCACCCCCCTCTGGTGTGTGGGGACGGTGGCGTGTGCAGTGAGACTTGGGGGCGTCACTAGGATGAAATCCTGCACGCGTTTGTATTCGTTTGTTTTATCACGTATCTGAAGTAGTTCACTTAATCGATGATTAAATCCTTGGCTACGCTGAGAACTGTGGTGTCGAGCAATCCCTTAGCGAAATGAGAGAAAGGAAGCTTGGGCTCCTCGAGGAACAGGCTGCCGGGCAGTGGGAGCTGAAGCCCGGGTGCCACAGCAGAGGGCGGGCGGCGGTCCGGGGCCCCAGGCTGGCACCTCGCCTGACGGGGACTGGTCCAGTGGCATGAGAACCCTGCTGTTTCCTCCCCACATAGGAATAGACCTCATCGCGGCGTTCTACGGCTGCCTGTACGCCGGCTGTGTGCCCATAACCGTCCGCCCCCCGCATCCGCAGAACATCGCAACCACGCTGCCCACCGTGAAGATGATCGTGGAGGTAACCCTGCCTGCGGGGGCCGGGCCTTCCTCTTCCTGGGGCGGGGGCAGGGGGCGGCCTCCTCCCGTCGTTCTGGAAGCAGGATTTCAGCCCGTGTATGAACCTGCACCGGGAACGGAGAGCAGGAGCTTTGCTTCAAACTGATGGAAATGTCCTGTGTTTTTTTAATAGTTACTTACTTAAGTCATCCCTACACTCATGTGGAGCTCAAACTCACGACCCCGAGATCGAGTCACACGCCTCTGCCTGAGCCGGCCAGGCGCCCCAAGGATCATTGTGTTCCTTGCTCGAGATTTAGAAACGCCCCGTTCCTTCTTGAATCACAGATGTAATTTCTCTTATGCTTGGGGAAGTTGAAAAGGACCAGGAGGAGCTTTTCCCCCTGGAGGAGGAGGCAGGAGGACAGCCCAGCCTGGGCCCGGCCTAGGAGTCGGGCCATGTTGGAGCGCCGACCGCGGTCGTGTCAGTGGGCGTAGGCGGCAGCTCTCGAGGTGCTCGGGTGGGCTGCTCCCCTGTGAGCACGTTCATAAGCGCGGTGTCCCTCGGCTCCAGAAACCCCCAGGGCCTTGGCGGCGCCGGCGAGCTCTCAGCAGGGCTCCTGGCTCTTGGGCCTCCACCAGAGGCTGCCTGGCGGCACCGGTGGCCTCACAGCGTGTCTCTGCAGGGGCACCGTATGGCGGCTCGCCACTTCCTGAACCACACGTTGTCTGCCCCCCAGGTGAGTCGCTCTGCCTGCTTGATGACAACGCAGCTGATCTGCAAGTTGTTACGGTCCAGGGAGGCAGCCGCGGCGGTAGACGTCAGGGCCTGGCCCCCCATACTGGACACAGGTCAGTCCTCGAGCCCGCCACATACCTCCCTCTGCTTGTCTGCATTCCCACTGGGTCTGCCGTGCTAACACCTTCGTTTTGCTCCAGATGATTTGCCAAAGAAGCGGCCTGCCCAGATCTACAAACCTTCCAACCCAGACACGCTAGCTTATCTTGACTTCAGTGTGTCCACAACCGGGATGCTCGCTGGAGTGAAGGTGAGAAGCACGCTCTGTGGGGCGCGGTTACAGGCCGCCCGGGGCTGTCCCCCGACCCGCTTCTGTAAGACTCGACAGGGCGTGTGATAGGGCGGGTACCTGCCCTTCACGGAGGCTGTGCGGTGCGTCGCCATGTCCGCGGTTACCTAGGCTGGCCGCTTAGTTCCAAATGTTCCAACTATGTTTTCATGTGTAAATACAGCCTCGTTAGCCCCTAATAAACAACTGCATGTTTCTCTTCTTGCCAGTTCTCAAATCCCGGTGTGTGTCCTAAAACTCTGTGCCTGGGGTTCCTTGCTCTTTGAGCCTGGGTTCTGTCCTGGCTGGCTCCATCGCCCACTGCCCACGGCAGTGACCCTCAATCCCACCAACGAATGGAACTGCCGTGGACCCGTGAATGACTTGGGTTTAGGAGTGCCAACCCCCACGTGCAGTCGAAAATCCATGTATGACTTTGACTTCCCCAAAACTTAGCTGCTAATGGCCTGCCACGGACTGGGATGCGGACGGAAACAAGCCGGTTTTGTGTGTTTTGAGTATTATATGCTGTGTTCTCGCCGTAAAGTGATCTGGAGAAAAGAAAATGCTGTTAAAAACTAACGAGGGAGAGGATGCGTTCACAGTCCAGCTCTCTGAATACCTGTGTGTAGGTGGGCCGGACGCACACCTGTCCCCTCGGGAGGACCCTCGGTCCAGGCGGTGTCCCTGTCAGGGTACGGTACGTCCTCTGTAGCCTCGAGAAGCCCTCGGGGGTCTGACCCTCCCTTTGGGCCATTTACCTCAGTCCTCTTTCTTTACTCTTATTTATCAATTTTTTTTTTTTTTTACTGTGGTTAAATACACGTAACAAATACACCCTAATAACCGACCTAAGGATACGTGTTCCGCGGCATTAAAACACTGTCATGGAGCCGTCCCCTCCCCACACCCACCACCTCCTTTCTGTTGCTGGGATTTTGACGACCCTGGGGACCCCATAGAAGTGTGGAGCCCTACAGCACTGCCCTTTTGTGACTGGCTCATTTCAGGTACTGCCAGGTCCCAGGGGTTTCTCTGTTGTCACGGGTGTCAGAATTCCTTTTTGAGGCAGAGTTAACGTTCCATTGAAGGAATTCACGTTTGGCCTATGTGTTCATCTTCAGTTAACAGTGGGGTTGCTTCCAGCTTTTGGGTCCCGTAAGGAACGCTGCTGTGAGCATACAAGTACAAGCACCTCTTTGGGGTATATGCCAAGGGGTGGAACTATGTATGGGTCATATGGGGATTCCATTTCTAATCTGGGAGCGAACTACCATATTGTTGTCCATTGTGGCCACACTGTTTCACCTTCTTCTCATCCTCACCAACTCTTAAGAGTTTTCTGGTGTTTTGTTGTTTTTTTCAGTAGTAGACATTCTAATGGGTGTGCAGTGGTATCTCGTGATGGTTTTGATTTGCATTTTCCTAATGATTAGTAATGGTAAGCATCTTTTCATGTAGTGATTGGTCTTTTGCATGTCTTCTTTGGAGAAATGTCCATTCAAGTTCTTTGAATCAAGTTGCTTATTTTGTTGTTGAGTGTAACAAATTTTCTGTATATTCTGGTTATTAATCCCTGAATTTTCTCCTGTTCTGTAGATTGCCTTCTTACTCTGGATAGTGTCTTTTGATGCACAAAATTTTTAAATTTTCATAAAGTCCAATTTTGTGGGGTTTTTTTTTGGGGGGGGCGGGGCTCGTGCTTTTGGTGACATCTAAGAAATCATTGCCAAATCCAGCGTTATAGAGCTTTCATCCTCTTTTTTCCAAGAGTTTCATTGTGTTGGGTCTTATATTTCTAATTTTCCTATGTGGTGGTAGGTAAAAGTCCAGCCTCATTCTTCTGCATGTGGAGATCCAATTTTCTCTGCACCATTTCTTGAGAAGACTCTCTTTTCCCACATTGAATGGTCTCAGCACCCTTGTCAAAAATCAGTTGGCCATATATGCAAGGGTTTATTTCTGGGCTCTGTATTCTTTTCTGTTGATCTGTGCATCAGTTTTTATGCCAGTACTGCACTGCTTTGATGACTGTATATTTGTAGTAAGTTTTTAAATCAGGAAGTACGAGTCCACTGTTTATTTTCAAGATTGGCTATTCAAATTTCCGTGAGATTCTGTATGAATTCTGTTATGTATTTTCTACTTCTACAAAAGACACCATTGATATCTTGATGGAGATTGTTTTGAGTCTGTGTTGTTTAGGGTAGTGTTGATGTCTATGAATATGTTATGTGTTTCCATTTATTTATGTCTTTAATTTGTTTGGTAATATTTTATAGTTTTCATTGTCAAGTCTTTCACTTCTTTAATTAATTCCTAAGCATTTTATTCTTTGATGCTATTGTAAATGGACTTGTTTTAATTTTCTCTTCAGATTTTCATTTAATGTATAGAAATGCAAGTGATCTTTATATGCTGACTTCTTATCCTGCTACTTTACTGAATTTATGATTTTTAACAAATTTTTTGTATGAAGTATTTAAGAGTTTTCTACATTTAAGTTCATTTTACCTGTGAACAGAGATACTTCTACTTTTCCAATCTGAGTGCCTTATATTTATTTTTCTTACCTAGTTGCTTGGGCTGGAACTTCCAATACTATTCTGAATAGAAAAGCAGGCAAATTGTAGAAGTGAAGCTTTGAGTTTTTCACGGCTAAGTATGATGTTCTCTGTGTTTTTCATATATGGCTATTGTGTTGAGGCCCTTTTTTCTGTTCCTAGTCTATTGAGTGTTTTTATTATAAAAGGATGTTAAATTTTGTCAGATCCTTTTTTTTTGTATTAATTGAGATGATCATATGGGGGTTTTCCCCTCATTCTTTTAATGTCACGTATGATTGATTTTTTAAAATATTTGTTTTTAAGTAATCTTTACGCCCAATATGGGGCTCAAACTTCTAACCTCGATATGAAGGGTCCTCCAGCTGAGCCAGCCAGGTGCCCCCTGTTGATTCTTTTTTTTTTTATACGTAGAGCCGATATTGCTTTTCAGACACAAATCCCACTATTGTATTAAGTCTTTTAATATGCTACCACATTGGGTTAGTACTTTGTTGAGGATTTTTGCATTAGTGTTCAGCAAGGATATTAGTCTGTACTTTTCTGTTTTTAGGGTATCTTTGACTTCATAGAATGAGTTAAGAAGTGTCTTCTTGGGGATCCCTGGGTGGCGCAGCGGTTTAGCGCCTGCCTTTGGCCCAGGGCGCGATCCTGGAGACCCGGGATCGAATCCCACGTCGGGCTCCTGGTGCATGGAGCCTGCTTCTCCCTCTGCCTGTGTCTCTGCCTCTCTCTCTCTCTCTCTCTCTCTGTGACTATCATAAATATAAAATAAAAAAAAAATTTTAAAAAAAAAAGAAGTGTCTTCTTCAGTTTTTTGGAAAAGTTTGAGAAGGGCTGGTATTAGTTCATCTATTTTTTTAATAAGACTTATTTATTTATTTTAGAGAGGAAACGCTGACACGAGTGTATGTTGTGGGGAAGGACAGAGGCATAGCGGGGAGAGAATCCCAGGCCAACTCCCCACTGGGAATGGAACTCAATGTGGGGCTCTGTCTCACAACCCTGAGATCATGACGTGAGCTGGAATCCAGAGTCAGACTCTTAACCAAATGAGCCACCCAGGCGCCCTGGTGTTAGTTCACCTTTAAATGTTTGGTAGATTTTCGCAGTGAAGTCATTGGTACAGGGCTTTTCTTTTTTTTTTTTTTTTAATATTTTATTTATTTATTCATGACAGACACAGAGACAGAGGCAGAGGGAGAAGCAGGCTCCATGCAGGGAGCCCGATCCCGAATCATCTTGAGCCAGAGGCAGAGGCTCCGCCGCCGAGCCACCCAGGCATCCCTGGTGCGGGGCTTTTCTTTCTTTTTTTTTTTCTTTTTTTTTTTTTTTTTTTTTAACAAATTATTTTTTTACTTTTTTATTTATTTATTATAGTCACACAGAGAGAGAGAGAGAGAGAGAGGCAGAGACACAGGCAGAGGGAGAAGCAGGCTCCATGCACCGGGAGCCCGACGTGGGATTCGATCCCGGGTCTCCAGGATCGCGCCCTGGGCCAAAGGCAGGCGCCAAACCGCTGCGCCACCCAGGGATCCCGGGGCTTTTCTTTGTTGGGAAATCTTTACTAATTTGATCTTCTTATTACTTACAGGTTTATTCAGATTTGTTTTATTGTTTGTGATTTAGTCTTGGTAGGTTTTGTGTTCCTTTTTGATAATTTGTGTTTCCCTTGCCATGAAAAGGAACTTCTCCATTTCATACAGAAGTTGTGCATGTTCATAGTACACTCTTATAATTACATTTAATTCTGTAGAATCCACTGTAAATGTCCCTACTTTCATTTCTGATTTTAGTAATTTGGGTGTTTGCTCCTTTTTTTCTTAGTCCATCTAGATAAAGGTTTGTTCTGTTGATCATTTCAAAGAACCAACTTTTGCTTTCATTGATTGTACTACTTCTCCATTTGCTTATCTCTGCTCTCCTCTTCATTATTGCCTTCCTTTGCTAGCTTTGGGTTTAGCTTGTTCTTCATTTTCTAATTCCTTAAGTAGTAAAGGTAGGTGGTTGATGTGAGATCTGTTTTGTTTTTAAACATAACTGTTTATATAAATGTCTGCATTAACATGGCTTTTGCTGTGTCCTGTAAGTTTTGGTATGTTGTATTCCATTTGCATTTGTGTCTAAGTATTTTCTGATTTTCCTCGTGATTTCCTTGTGGTTATTTGAGGGTGCATTTCTTAAATTTCACAAGTTGTGAGTTTTCCAGTTTTCCTTCTCCTAACAGTTCCTAACTCCATCCTGTTGTGGGTAGAGAAGATACTTCACACAGTATCTATCTTTTTAAATCTACTGAGACTTAATTTGTGGCCTAAAATATGGTCTATGCTGGAAAATGACCCAAGTGCTCTAGCAAAAATTGTATATTCCATTGTGATTGAGTGTTCTGAACGCCCCTCACATCTCTTTGGTTTACTGTATTAAGTCTCTCTCTCTCTCTCTCTCTTTTCTTTAACATATTGTCTTTCTGGTTCTGACCATTATTGAGAATAAGGTATTGAAGTCTGTCTCTCTGAAGAAATACAGTTTCTCCCTTTAGTTTTGTCCATTTTTGCTTCATATGTTTTGATGATCTGTTGTCAGGTGTGCAGATGTTTATAACTGATTAATCTTCTTGCTGTACCAAACCCTTTATTAATATGTAATGCCTTTGTCTCTTGAACCTTCTTTGAAGTCTGTATGTCGAGTATTAGTTTAGCTGCCTCTGCTTGCCATACAATCAGTAACCAAAACAATTGTCAGTTGGTTAATGTTTGCATACAATGTCTTTATGCATTCTTTCACTTGCAGACTACTTGTGTCTTTTGATCTAAAATGAATCTCTTGGGGGCACATAGGTGGCACAGTCAGTTGGGGGTCTAACTCTTGGTTTCCACTGGGTTTGTGGTCTCAGGGTCATGAGATCCAGCCCCACATAGGCTCCACACACAGCACAGAGTCTGCTTGGAGTTTCTCTCTCTCTCTCTCCTGTGCCCCCCACACACACACACACATTCTCTCTCTCTCTCTCATCCTTTCAAATAAATAAATAAATCTTTTTAAAATTTGAGTCTTTTGTAGGCAACATATGGTTGGATCATGTATTTTACTCTGCCAGTTTTTGTCTTTGGAGAGTTAATCTGTTTAATTTAAACTAATTACTGATAAGGGACTTCTGTGGGGGCACCCAGTGCTGCAGATGATTAAGCATCTGACCCTATTTCAGCTCAAGTCATGATTTCAGGGCCATGAAATCTAACTGTGTGTTGGGCTCCCCACTCAACAGGGAGTCTGCTTGAGATTCTGTCTCCTTCTGCCCCTCGCTCTGTTCACACACTCTCTCGACCTCTCTAAAATGAATGAATGAATGAAATTTATTTTTTAAAAAAGAAGGAACTTTTGTCATCTTGCTCTGTATTTTCCATATGTCTTACAACCTTCCTGTTACTCATTTCCTGAATTACTATCTTGTTTTGTGCTTAGTTGATTTTTTATAGTGAAACATTCAAATTCCTTTCTCATTTCCTTTTGTATATTTTCTACACGTTTTGTCCTTGAGATGACTATGGGGATTGCGTTGGACAGCCTACAAATCCAGTTTGGATTACACCCGCTTAATTTCAGGGACATTAAAAACTGCTCCATCTCCACCTCTCTCACTCTGTGGCCCAAAATATGTGGCAATACTTCTTTTAAATGCATTGGTCTCTTAAGTTATATAGGGGAAAAAATGGAATTTAAACCCAAAGTTACAGTGACAGTTTTGAAGCTGATAATTGTTTTGTTTGACTGTCTTAGTCTCTTAAGGAATGTAGAAAATGAAAAGTGGAGTTATATAAAGTATTGCTACAATTATACTAGCTTTTATAAAAAGCCATTTATTTATTTTACAGAGTGGGAGAGAAAAAGGGGGTGTGGGGGTAGAGGCAGAGGGAGAGAATCCCAAGCTGCCTCCCGCTGAGCATGGAGCCCAACTCGGGGCTCGATCCCAGGACCCTGAGATGACCTGAACTGAAATCAAGAGTCAGATGCCCAGCCGACTGAGCCACCCAGGTGCCCTAATTTTACACTAGGGTGTATAATTGCCTGTGTTTACCTTTACTGCGATCCTAATTTATTCAGTTGGCTTCAGGTTATGTCTAATGTCTTTCTATTTCAACCTGGAAGACTCTCTTGAGCCTTTCATGGCAGGTCTAAATGTAATGCATCCCCACAACTTTCTCCTTAATGGGAATGTCTTAATTTTTCCAAAATTAATTACCACTGACTGCCCAAGCCTTAACAGACTCCAGTGCTCCAAATAGTTTCATCATTTTCTGCCCACGCAGTTGTTATCTGGTTGCTATGGAGACCATCTTCCCAGGATCTTCCCTGCTTTTCGGTAGAATCCGAGGTGCCAAGCCAAATAAAGTGCAATATAAAATAAAATAATTCTTCAAAAGCCTTTTGAAGATTTATTTATTTGAGGGAGCACGTGTGTGCACCAGCAGAAGGGACAGAGGAAGAGAGGATCTCAAGGAGACTCCACACTGAGCAGAGCTCAGCCCCAGGGCTCGAACTCACAACCCTGAGATCATGACCTGAACAGAAATCAAGAGTCAGTCACTTAACTGACTGACTCCCCCCCCCCCCCCGGGCACCCCTTCAAAACCCTTTTGGAGCACAGATTTCTTTTCAGACCAGGATGAGGGAGTTAGCACACTGCCCAAAGTGGCCTTGAGCTGCCTCCAGTCATAGCCGAAGGGAAACACACCCTTGGATCCTTCCCTTTTCCTGATCTACAGAGTGAAGGCTGTCATGTTACATCCTGATTCCATAAAGGTGCTTGTCCTTGAAACAGAGGTAAAGTGATCTGTGCTGTTACTACTTGGGGATTCCATTTAATAGAAGCATAAACCCTGGGGATCCCAGAGAGATGAGTGACTAGACTTTCAGATTTATGAAAGCTTTCTTTTTTAAAGATTTATTTATTTTAGAGAGTGGGTGCAGGGGGCGGGGAGGGGCAGAGGGAGAGAGAAATTCTAGCAGAGTCTGTTGAGTGTGGAACCCAGTGCAGGGCTCAATCCCATGACCTGAGCCAAAAACAAGAGTTAGCTGCTGTGCCAACTGTGCCACCGAGGCACCCCTCAAATTTATGGAAGTTCTTGTTCAACTTTTGACATATAATTTGTTTGACGAGTACCTGAGATGAAGTATGTTGTGATTTCATTTAATGAACGCTCATATTCCTTAAATACTGAGAGGCATAGAGCTGAAATCATCTGGTTTATAGTCTTACGATGGAAATCCCTCTACGTCTTGGGTGGCCCATGTCACCATGTTTCTTGGAAATGTTCATTCATTTTCAGCTTTTGGACAAAGATGTCATTGAGTATTCAGCTCAATACCAAAAATTAAGAGAGAGTAGTTTACCCAGTAAACATTTTTTTTTTCCATAATGGGTACTGTTTAACCTCTGATTTAGAAGATGACCCATGAGGATATGTTTATATGTGCGGTTTGAGTTTTATAATACTCTTCAAACGTGTAATGTGAACTCTGAGGGTTCTGGATAGATCCTGGGTGAACGTTTGCTCGGCACCAACCAGAAGTCACATGGAGGACCCGTGTGGCCTCCGACAGACTGCCCTGTGGGTGTCCCCGCAGGACGTTGTAGCCTGGTGGTGGCTTTCCCTTCCACCACGTGTCATCCCGCTCACTTTGAGGTGGTGTGGGCGGCTGATGGCACACTGGAAGGTAAACCTTTCCAAGAGATGTCCTGAGATGCGTCTGAAAAATATAGTTGCCGTCCCCCCGATTCCCCCAACCTAAATGCCTGCTCTGCGTGTCAGAGTTAGAGCGTCAGAGCTTACTGTTTGGGGCTCAGCTGATCTTTATCCCAGTCCAAGTCTGTCTCCACAAGAACTGGGCGTTGTTCTTCCAGGTTGGGCTATTGGTCTGTGATGCTGAGGGAGTCCAGAATCGCAGTGAGCATGGACGTGAGGCGTTCAGCTTTCCTGGTTGCATTTGTCTCTGTTCTCACGCTGAGGGATCTGCTCCTGCTGACTCACCCCCAAGACCCAGGGCCCCCACCAGGGCGTGGTGAGAGCCCATCCTCTGCTCCCCACGCGCTCCGTAGGAGTGCTCACAGACCCCCAGGGAGCAGAGCTCGCTCGGTTTTCCACTGGCTTGTAAGCTCCTGAGGCTGAAGGCCGTGTTCCACTCTGCTCCAAGCACCTGAGGCAACGGCTGATCCATCAGCCTCGCTTGTACATGAGCATTTGTTGAGCTGAAGGATCGGCTCGCTCCTGCCACCAGCACTGCCTGCCAGAGCAGGGGCTCGGCAAAGGTTGTTTTCAGTGAATCTGAGAACGTGGGTAATTCAGGAAGTTAGGACCTTACTAACGCTCAATCCAGCAGCTGGGAGTTGGAGGAGCGTTTCATAAATGCAGCGTTTCTCACGTCCTCCAGTGTCGTGGCTGGACCGCCCGTATGTGAGGTTCTACAGTGGTTCTGTATTAGGTCGTGTGGGTTCCCTTGAGTGCCCCCGATGAAACACGCTGCCAGAGCTGCTCAGGCTCCCGTGTTCGGGATGGCGTCCCCCATGCCCGGCATCCTCCGCTGCTGCCGGGGTGACTAGGGGTGCTGTCGCAGGCATCCCGGCCGGGTCTGCCCTCACACTCAGGTCCGGGGAACATCCACCTCAGATCCACTCACGACATGTTTAAAACCATGAACTTAGGCTTGACTGGCTAGAAAGCTTCTATGAGAAAATTGATTTTGTTGGACACACTTTGCGGTAGTTTATAATAAACATTACACACTGGCTGCGGGGCCCCCTTCCTGTCACCTCCATCATACAGGGGTGACGGCAGAGACGGGAGCTTGGATGACTTGCATGTCCCGCTGCCCCCGGCCCTGATTCTGGCTCAAGTGTGAGTGACCTTCCCTGAGCCTGGTCCCTCATCGTCAGAGTGGGCTGTTCCTCCACTATGCCCGGTGACCCCGCCGCGTGACAGGCAGGTGTTGGGCCTAGACATGAGTCCACATCACACACAGTCCCTGCCTGGAGTGGGGCCACGGGCAGTGGTACCTGTGCAGTTGCTGGAGGACCCCTTAGTGCTAAGCTGCTTTTCAGGTGCTTGAGTTGCTGGCCTCCCAGCCCCGAGGGCACCAGAGGCTGTGCATGGGGTTGGGTTGTTGACAAGGGAGGGCTGATGGGGTGGGGTTGGGGGGCTGACGGGGCGGAGGAGAAGCTCACGGGAGTGGAGGGGCTGATGGGGGTGCTGATGGGGCAGAGGGGGGTCTCACGGGGGTGCTGATGGGGCGGGGGGGCTGATGGGGTGGGGGGCTGACTTGGGTTCACGGGGGTGGAGGGGCTGACGGAGGGGGGCGCTGTCTTGGGGGGCTGCCGACGGGTCGGCAGCCACTCTTCTTGCTCCGGAGCCAGAGCTTGGTGACAGGTGCCCCCTGCCAAGATGCCCCTGGCGTGGGGCCAGGCTGGGGCCTAAAGGCGGCCTTGCTGTCTTGCAGATGTCTCACGCAGCCACCAGTGCCTTCTGCCGCTCCATTAAGCTGCAGTGTGAGCTGTACCCCTCCAGAGAGGTGGCCATCTGCTTGGACCCCTACTGTGGACTGGGCTTTGTCCTGTGGTGCCTCTGCAGGTGAGTACCTCCCTGGCCTTGACCACATGTGTGCGTTTGCAGAGCGGATGCCACGGTGTGTGGCGGACCCCTGCCTCCCCGGGGCCCAGCTGCGGCTGGGCCACAGATGGGTCCCTGTCCCGTCCCTCCTTGGCCCTACCCCTGGGGGTTGATGTGCACCTGCACAGGGACCACAGACACCAGGCTCCTGGGAGGCTGCCTGGTGCCGACCGTGTTTCCAGGCGAAGACTCCGGCCCAGGCCCTGGTTCTCTGCCTTTAAATCCTAGCAGTTTCCCTGTCCCAGAATTGGTATTAAATCAGGGTGGAAGGGGGGTGGAGGGTACAGACCTCAGCTGCTGGGTCCCTGGGGACCCCTCACCTGCCCCCTGCCAGCATCCGATCCCTGCCCTTGCATGCCCCATGCACTCCCCGCCCCTGTACCCCCTGCACCCACCCTGCATCCCTCTCATCCTCCTACCCCCTGCACACCCCCACCCACCCGCTGCAGGCTCAGCCAGGGTTTGCAGGGAGGGTGAATACCGCAGGTTTACCAGCATTTCTTCAGACCATCCATACATTTTCTCTGTAGAAACTTCAGAAAGTACAAGTAACGTGAGGAACGTAAAGTCCTCTGTGATCCCCATCCAGTGACACCAGAAAATACTCACTGTTAGCATCTTGCATCTCATCTTCCAGTTTCATTTGAAAGGTAGCATCCTTAAGGCTTCAGGCATCTGCAGGTGCATGACAATCATCTGTGCCCACCATCGGGCTCCCCACGGGCCAACATTTGGACCATTTTGTTCCATCTCTCCTTCTAGTTTTTTCTGCCCTCACTTTATAGGCAGCGTTCTAAATCAGTCACCAGATAGCATGATTTCACCCTAGACCTTTAAGTTTGCATAGTTTTCTAACTCTGCTTTAATGCAAGCATCAATCTGAAAGGGGTTATGATTTACTTTCTTCTTAATAGGCTCTAGTAGACATTCTATCTTTTTTTTTTTAAGATTTATTTAATTATTCATGAGAGACACAGAGCGAGGCATAGACCAGGCAGAAGGAGAAGCAGGCTCCATGCACGGAGCCCAACACAGGACTCGATCCCAGGACCCGGGGGTCACACCCTGGGCTGAAGGCGGCGCTAAACCCCTGAGCCACCCAGGCTGCCCTCTCTTGTGTCTTTAAATGCACTTTGGGAAATAGTTATTATGCATTTGTAATATTTAATAGTATTAAGTCAGATGAAAATCCAGTCCTCTGTTTTTGAACAACACTGGCATTTATTCTAATTAGAACAATTAAACTTTCGAAGAGAGCAAATTGAATTAAATTAAAATATTTAATGATTTTTGCCTCGCTGTAAAATGAAGTAGCATCGTGGGTAATTTTTTTTGGGGGGGGGGGCTAGTTAAGAATACAGCATTCCAGCAGTGACCCTTGGCTGACTGAGAAAGAAGCCTGTCCCAAAGCACCAACTTTATAGCGGACTGTGTGTTGGCAAAGGTGCCGGTAAAGCCGAGGCCAGTGGATGCGGTGCTTTCCTGTCCCTCTGGCTTGTGGAGCCTCACACTTGTGACACGGACAGAGCGACTAATGGGAAAGGAGGTTACGTGTGGGGTGCAGTTGGGGCCCTTATCTAATGAACATCTTCAAATTCTTTTAGAAGTCATGAAATTACAGCATTCTCTGGATTGCGCCTGTGGCACTAAAAATGAATACGTGATACCTCAACGTCTTGCTTCTGAAGTCCTCTGTAGACACAGATCCAAACAGACCTGCTTAAGAACTGCCCCGGGAGCGTCCACCCAGGAGCGGTGAGAACGCCAGCACCGTCCAGCTCTGGGAATAGGGCGTCCTCCCAGACAGCGAGTGTTCCTCCAGGCGGGGCTGATTTCAGGGCTGGGACAGGAAGCGCGCCACATGAACCTGAATGTCTCTTTGTGCAAGAAAGCACTTGGGTAGGATGGGCCGTGTCCCTCAGGGGACTCTCACTGGCCAAATTGGGGGGATTTCAGCATCAGAGTAAAGATGATGAGAGAGAACACTTTGAGTAAAATAAGAAATGATCTCACTATTCAGATGAACCGATTGAAAGCTTGGTTGCGAGAGTAGACATCTAGGAAGTAGTTGTTAACTATAAAGGATGGGAGAGACCCTCTGTGGCAGAGACAGGCCGTTGTGTGTCACCCAGAGGGTTGCAGTGAGGGGAATGGCATCCCGTCCAGGGTCTTCCTAACAAACACACTTGGAGCCGCAGACCCAACCTTAGGGGTGTGCAGGGGCGCCGCTGTCTGCAACCATGAACGCCAGGGTCAGGGTCACAGAGCGCTGAGGACCCCACCAGGCAGGCTGATGGCATCAGCGGGTGCATCTCTGTGAAAGATACCGTCAGGACAGCCAGCAGACTTGAAGGGTCCTACAGGTGGAAGAAATGTATGTTTCCCGATTTTGATGTCGTAATTGGCTTTATGGAGAAAAATAAACTTATTCACTGTAAGTACCTACTGACATATTTGGAGTTGATGGGACATCAGGTCAGTGACCTCAAATGATTCAAGAGGGGAAAAGTTATTTCTACCTAGAACTTGTATGTAATGTTGGGATTGTTTCAACATTTCTAAAAAGTTTAATACAAATAGTTTTTTATAACTTCATTCTAAAGTTCCATTCAGGGGATGCCCAGGTGGCTCAGTGGTTTTGCGCCACCTTCAGCCCAGGGCCTGATCCTGGAGACCCGGGATCAAGTCCCGCATCGGACTCCCTGCATGAAGCCTGCTTCTCCCTGCCTATCTCTCTGCCTCTCTTTCTGTCTCTTGTGAATAAATGAATAAAATCTTTTTAAAAAATTAAAATAAAATTCCATTCAGTCATAAAATTGTTTTTCTAAGAATCATGTCACAATGGTTTCCAAATTTCTTTAAGATCAAATATGCCTTAAAAAGCATTTCAGATAGTTGATCTTCATGGGTTAGATGTTTCAATATTGTTAAAATGGAAATTCTCCACAAATAGGTCTAGAGATTTAATGTAATTCCTGTCAAAATCTCGGCAAGTTTTGTTTTTTTCCCCTTGGCAGAAATTGACATCTCTATCCTAACATACAAAAAAAAGAATCCACAATATCCAAAACAATTTTTTTTTTTTTATCCAAAACAATTTTTGAATAGAATAGCAAAGTCAGAAAACAGACTCCCAACTTGAGCACGTAACTGCAGTAACCAGGACAGTGCGGTGTTGGTGTAAAGGTAGCGGGAAGGCCGATGCAGGAAACACAGACAATGAAACAGAATTGAGAGCCAGGAACTGCGGTGACCCCCTGTGCGTGGTCACTTCATTTCTCAACAGTCATACCAAGGCAGCTCAGTGATGAAAGTGTAGTATTTTCGACAAATGACGCTTGGGGATGTTGGACGTTCACCTGCAAAGAGTAAACTTTTATTTGCGTTGTAATGATAAACTCACCATGGGTGCAGATTTGGATGTAGGAGCTAAAACTTAAAGTTTTAGCTTTAAAGGAATTAGTCTTTTTTTTTTTTTTTAAGATTTTATTTATTCATGAGAGACACACAGAGAAGCAGAGGCACAGGCAGAGGGAGACACAGGCTCCCTGCAGGGACCTGATGCGGGACTCAATCCCAGGACCCCAGGATCACAACGTGAGGCAAAGGCAGACACTCAACCACTGAACCACCCAGGCGTCCGGAGGAATTAGTTTTTATCATCATGATAAAGGATGTGGGCGTTGGGGGGTGTGATACAGCTCTGCAAACATAGTAAAAGCCTTTGAGTTCTGTGCTTCCCACGGGGTGGATTTTATGGGGTATACACCCTACAGAAGGCGAGCACACCCTGTCATGGGGTTCTGAGGTGGCATCGTGAGTTAGGGTTCTTAGATATGGTGTCAGAGGTGCAGTTCCTAAGAGAAGCAGTGAATGAATGTGGCTTCGCAAATGACACTATTAAGAAAGTTGGAAATACAAGTCACGGACTGGACAGGAATCTGTGCAGATCATAACCTGATAGTCCTTCCAACCAGATGTAAAGCGAACTCTCAAAACCCAAGAATACGACACACGATGTAATCTAAAAATGGGCAACAGGTTTGAATAGACATTTCACCAAAAATCCCATGTAACCAATTAGCACATGAAGTTGCTTATTCATTTAGGGAAAGGCAAACTAAAGTAGTGAGATAACACTTCATACTCACTGAACAGATACAACCACAAACCCCAGAAAATAAGGTTGGAGAACTTGCATTTTCTGGTTTCAAAACGACACCACAAGGCAACAGTAACCAAGGATGTGCAGAAACTGAAGTTCCCCTACATCGCTGACAGGAATGTAAGATGGTGAAACCACGGTCTGGCATGTTCTTAAAAATTAAATGCACAGTACGACCCAGCAACGCCACTCCTCGGCATCTGCCAGAGCAAAGGGAAAACACCCAAAAATGTGATGTGTGAAAGGTCCGTAGCATCCTTTGCAAAAACAAGAAAGATAATCCACGTGTGCGCCAGCTGGTGAAAGGGTAAACCGCGTATGTGCACGTCCTTACGGTGGATACAGCTCCAGCGTGGATAAACTCTGGACATCATACTACGAGAAAGAAGCCACTCAAAGGACCCACACGTTTGTGATTGTATCGTATGAGCCATTTCTGTGAAACATCTGGGAAAGCAAAGCTACAGACGGGAAGTAGAGCAGTGGTTGGTTGGGGCTGGAGTCCACAGGTGAGCACAGGTGCCCCCAGGACTGGGCGTCGGGCGGGTGCGATGCGGCTCTGCGAACATAGTGAATAGAGTTCTGTGCTTCCCACGGGGTGGATTTTGTGGCATGTGTACCCTACAGAAGGCGAGCGCAGCCTGTCATGGGGTTCTGAGGTGGCAAGTCAAGACAGTGACATGTGACGCGTGCCTTCGCGAGCCGTGCACCTGCCTTGCTCAGAGTGCCCAAGTTCTGATAGTTTCCAGTATTTTGTGTATTTTCTCTGGTTCAATATCTGGAATCACTAAATTACGGGTGTGAAATTTTATTTCATCCAAATGTCCTTTTTTCCTTCCTAGTCAGCTGTGTTTTTGTTTTTTTTTAATAGACTTTATTTTTCAGAACAGTTTGAGATTTGGAACAAAATTGAGTGGGAGCTACAGAGATTTCCTATGCACCTCCTACACCACACAGGCATGGGCTCCCCCGTTATCAGCCTGCGCCTGAGGGGATTTTTTTTTTTAATAATCTAGGCCCCTCATTGATGTATCATCATCATGGACCCGTGTCCGTCATTTACATGGTGCAGAAACCTGGAGATAGACTGACATTTGATAGAGAAGCAGAGACCGTCCATCACAGTAAAAGATGGTCTCTTCAAACCAGGCATCCAGATGCCAGAAACCGAGTGTAGGCACAGACCTTACAGTCGTCACAAAAGTAGCTCAAATGGGTCATAGACCCAAGTATGAACTGTAAAACTGCAGATCTCCTAGAAGGGAGCGTTCTGGATGACCGGCAGGGGCTTCTTAGATACGACGCCAAAGCACAGTCTGTGGTAGGGTAGACGTCACGAGAGTAGCATCCCCGTGCTACAAACGTCTCCATCAGGAGAACGAAGAGGCCAGCCACCGACGTGGAGAAAACACTGCCCACGTGTCTTTCTAATCATCTTGTTCTGCCTGAAGTTTGCATCTAAACTAGAATAGTTCAGGTTCCAGGAATTCTCAGAAAATAATCATCTTCAGTGGAAGCAACCTGCTTCTCAGTGGGGTGGTTTAGTCAGTGGAAGCGTCTGTAGCTGTTGCCAAGAAATCGGTGCTGGTTACTAAAGGAAACAATTAATGGACATCTGTTGGGCTGAGCAAGGAAAGGGCGAAGAGGAAATCCGTGAGTCAGGTTTCTTGTTTGTCCTTTGTGATCAGGTCTTGTTGATTTTTTTCTTAATGTTGACTTGATCCTGTTGGTGGGCGTGAGGAGAGAGGCGCACCGTACTTGGTTCTCACGAGCGTGCATGCAGGTCTCTCATTCTTTAGCCTTGAATCCACGCGGGGGACCCCAGTCGTTTCATGTGGGAGGGGTTCTGCTCAAACAGATGGCGAATCCAGATGGATGTTCTTGAGAAAGCTAGTCGTGGCTGTTCTGTATTTAATTTTCTGCATTTTGGATCTCCTTACGATAGTATTTACAAAGTAAAACCTTTGGAACGATACAGAAACGATAAATTGTCCTCATCAAGAGAAATGTCATAAGGTTTTACCAGCCTGTTGATTGCCTAAGTTACTGGCTCAGATGTCCCCAAATGTGTTTGGAACCCGGTGCTGAAATGTGAGAATCCTTGGTGAGAAGCTGCAGCTGCATAAATGTGAGCCTCGATAAAAATCCTGTGGGGAGATCTAATGAGGTTGTACAGTCTTTTTTAATATTTTATTTGTTTATTCATGATAGACATAGAGAGGCAGAGACACAGGCAGAGGGAGAAACAGGCTCCATGCAGGGAGCCTGATGTGGGACTTGATCCCGGGACCCCAGGATTGCGCCCTGGGCCAAAGGCAGGCATCAAACTTCTGAGCCCCCCAGGGATCCCTGAGGTTGTACGGTTAACCCTGAGTCTGGAACAGGTGGAATAACATCTGTTCATGGAGGAGCGGACACGTGCTTCCTGGTGGGTAACTGATGGATGAGGGGCGTCGTGTGCCAGCCTGTTGGACCTTGGGCTGTTGCCTGGAATGTGATCCCATATTCGGTCTCGGTTTGGCCCTGAGATTGTTCTTCTAATGTTCGCTTAGCAGAGGTAACTTCCTGTCATGTTTGTCCCTCCTTTGTGCTGGAGTTAACACATCGGCTACCCAGGACTCTTACAGTAGCCGCGGGTGTGCGTGTGCTGAGGGGGGAGGTCTGGAGGCTGTGGTGCAAGGGGCGGACAGTGAGACGGTGCCCACGATCGCAAGACGAAACCTCAGTGTGCGTCAGGGGGCCATGTGGGAGAGCCGTGTGTGAGTGTCCACGTCCCCGGGGCTGCCCACTGCTGGGGAGAGGCTCTCAGCACAGAGCGTCGTGCCTCATGGCCCCGGGGAATTGTCTCCAGGAATGGCCCGTGGGACCTCTGGGTCTACACAGGGTGGCATCATTTGGCCCCTGGACATAGGGGTGCAGCCAGGGGGATGTTTGGCTTGTTTCAGCCCCTAAGTGTATAATTCTTAGAAGGTTACTTTGAAAATAACACAGTATGCTTCAAGGGTGAGGACAAAATAAGACATCCCAGCTTCCTACATCAGATAGAAACAAATTTTAAGGACCTTGGTCCTAGGGACACCCAGGTGGCTCAGCAGGTGAGCGTCTGCCTTCGGCTCAGGGCGTGACCCCGGGGTCCCGGGATCAAGTCCCGCATCGGGCTCCCCGCATGGAGCCTGCTTCTCCCTCTGCCTGTGTCTCTGCCTCGCTCTCCATCTTTCATGAATAAATACATAAAGTTTTAAAGAAAAAAAAATACCTAGGTTCTGGATATAAGAACTTCTGGATGAAAGTTTCTTTTCACAAACTGTGAACTCCAGGCTACATTCATCCTCAAAGGTTGTCTGGTGGGATGTCGCTTGCAACAGTGGCCGCAGACAGCTCACAGGCAGCGTGGGAAGAGGAGTTGGGACTTTGGGACCCGGACAGACTTGTGCTCGCTGGCCTTTGAACGATCTTAGTAGAAAGTGATCTTTAATGACCAAAGTTCATTTCTCAAGGACGAATCTTAGGGGAAAACTGGCAGAATTTTGGTCTTGGGAGTGGGATCTTCCCTGATTTTGATGTGTTGACCATCAGGTACATTGCTGGGCTTCTCCGGGAGCCCTGCTGGAGCATGCTGCTCTGGGGGCAGCAGGATTTCAAAGGAAATTCGAAAGTTGTGGGTACGACCATCCTTTCTGCCCGTTACTGGGAACAGCAGTGCATCCTCAGAGCTCTTCAGCTCTCCTCCCAGCTTGACTCAGACCGGTTCTGATTTGCTTCTCAGTTCAGGATAGTCCCTTAAGCAGCCCAGGTGGTGCAGCGGTTTAGCACCGCCTGCAGCCCAGGGCGTGATCCTGGAGACCCTGGATCAAGTCCCATGTCAGGCTCCCTGCGTGGAGCCTGCTTCTCCCTCTGCCTGTGTCTCTGCCTCTCTCTGTCTCTCTCTCTCTCTCTCTCTCTGCATCTCTGTGAATAAATAAAAATCTTTAAAAAAAAAAAAAAAGGATAGTTCCATAGACTGTTCTCAGACTTCCTTACTCCGAAGGATTAAATAAAATCCATACATTCTTGTTCGGAGACTACCACTTAAAAGTCAGCTTCCCCGTGATTATCAGATACCTTCCTCGAGTAACACTTAGGTTTTCTCCACACACGCTGGTTGTCGATTGTCTGGGTTGTGACCAATAGCAGAAAGGACCTCAGTTCTGAGTATAAGAACTTGTGGTCTGGAGAAGGGATGTATGGTGGGGTGTTTCCAGGCGAGGGGCTTGGTGTGTGTGTCACATTCTGCAGAGACAAGCAAGAGTGTCCTGGAAGCAGACACGTGGGGCAGAGACGTGCCCGTCACACCCCCCTGCCGCGCAGCCCGTGCCCACGCTCTGCTGCGTGCGCTTGCTTCTCTGCACTAGCCTCGGGTCAGACTAAGGTAGTTATGTGTCCTGCTGTCTTCCTCTACACACGTGTCTTGGATGTGAGTTTTGTGGAATCCATCTTGAGAACCCAAGTGAGAAGACATCTGCCAACAAACCCCTTTCGTTAGTCTAAAAATACTGTATTCTTCCTAAAACATTCCAAATTGGGGGCGTATGACCCCTGGAAAGCAGATGTCTATCATTTTAAACACGAGACAGGAGCCTCTGAAAGTCAGGACTGGCATTAGCAGCAGAAGGGTGCGTAGGGGTGCAGGGGGTCACACCTGTGAAGGTGCACAGCAGCTCGCCAGTCACGGCAGGGCCTGAGCCCTCACGGGGCGTCACAGGTCGTCCCCCCTCGAGGGACATCTGAGGGCTGCAAAGTGACGGGCTGAGGCATTTTCTGACGCAAAAGCAGCGTCTTTAAGTGATGTTTATCATAACGTGCCCCAAGAGCCAGTGGGTTGCTTGCTAAAGTTCCCGCGTGTGATTTCCCCTTGCCCAGCCAGCACCCTGAGCGGTGGAAGGAAGGATGGGACCAAGCTCCCACTCTCCCCTCCCCAGAGGAAGTACTTTCATTTAAGAGGAGAAATTGGTTTACATGGACTTGAGTTATGCACGAAGGTAACAGCCTTGAGATGCTTGAGCGTATTTAATACAGCGTGTGTGTAAATAGTGTGTCAAGTACAATGTTGTCTTTTACTTATGTTCCTTCATAGGTGTTCAGATTAACTGCCTCTCCTGGCTTATACGTTAGCTTAAAGCAGCGAAGCAAAAGCAGCAGCAGGGCATTACGAGGTCGCTAGAGCGTGTGCACAGCTCTAGCAGTGAACTACCATTGGAGGACTTTGACACGTGGTTTAAATGCGTAGGAGTTTAAGATTCTTCCTTCAGTGATGCAGTAAAAGCCAATTATTAAAAAAAAAAAAAAAGGGCAGGGCGCCTGGCTGGCTCAGTCCGTGGAGCATGCAACTCATCTCAGGGTCGTGAGGTCGAGCCCCGCAGCTGGTGTAGCAGTTACATTAAAAAAAAACAAAGGAAAAAAAAAAAAAAAAAGGACTTGGTTAGACATTCCTCTGAAGAACACGTACATCTTTATAAATGCATCCCCGTGCTCCCCACATTTGCAAATACAGCAGCTTTGAGAGACCCCTGACGGCCTCACAGCGCTGGAGGGTTCAGACACGGCCCAAACACGCAGCCGTGGAACAAGACCCTGTGGTTGTCTTGGGTTTTGCAGAAGGTTTTTGTCAACACACATTGATTTTGTATTTGCGAACCTGGGGGGCTCCCGCCAGCAGGCAGCAGGCGTTCCCGAGGCTCGGGGGAGTCCTGCGGCCCCGGCCTCACGCGGCCCCGGCCTCACGCGGCCCCTCCCGTCTCTCTCTGCAGCGTATACTCCGGCCACCAGTCCATCCTCATTCCGCCTTCCGAGCTGGAAACCAACCCTGCCTTGTGGCTTCTTGCCGTGAGCCAGTACAAAGTCCGGGACACGTTCTGCTCCTACTCGGTGATGGAGCTGTGTACCAAGGGGCTGGGCTCGCAGACGGAATCCCTCAAGGTAAGCCGTGGCCAGGGCCTCGGGGCGCCCGGGGAGCACGCGGCGGGGGGGTGGGGGGGGCACGCGGCCCAGAGCATGGGAGGGGCTCCCGTGGTTAAAGTCGTTACAAGAGTTGAGGGATAGTCCGCTATCGCCTGGAGCTCACAAAACTGATTTCAAGTGAAAACTTGATTTTATAAGGTGAATAATCGCCCACAAGGGTGACAGGTCGGGGTGTGCTCCCGATGCCCGTGATTCCCTCGCCTGCCCTCAAAAGCTTGCTCTTCTGTTGGTGAATTCACTTGTTCAGTGAAGCTCCTTCAACTCTGATGTTGGTGTTCAAGTCATAGGCTTGATTTTAGCCTCTCATTTTTGTTTTCCTTGAAGACCCTGATTTGTAGGTCTGCATCCTACAAGGTATTAACACTTCCTCCATTTAAACCAGTAACATTTTGATCACCGTGTTTTCATGGTGAAGAGTCCTTATCCAGGGAAGGAGCGGGCAGTAATCCTATCGCCTGTTGCAGCGTACGTTCTGGCTACTCTCCATTGTTTGCACACCCAGACATACGTTTCTGTGTATATGCAGATGACATGTGCGTAGATGAGTGTGTAGACGCATGCACAAATATTCCACGTACATACAGATACTCGTGTGCTATGCTTACCTCCTGAAGTTTCTCCTATTTAGACCTAGTGCATTAAGCTTGAACAAGAAAACAGAAGATAATGTTAAAGCCACGTAAATCTATGATTACGTGAAATTATAAACATATGGGAAAAGAAACATGTAAGATGTAATTACTACTTGTACCCACCTATATTATTTCATAAAATGAGTATGTTTCACAAATAACAATGTGATCAAGTGCTTTCTTAGCAGCTGACGTGTTGATTCATGTAACCTTTACAACAGGTGTCTGGCGTAGAAACCACTGTTCTTAGAGATGAAGACTCTCAAGTTACAGAGAAATTCAACACCCTTTCCTGGTCCTTACACTTACTAAGTTCTGGAGCCTTACTAAAGGCTCTTACTAAATTCTGGTCTCTTACTAAATTTAGGCACTTACTAAATTCTGGTCCTTACACTTACTAAATTCTGGAGCCAAACTTAGAATCTCTGGCTCCAGGCACCTCATCTGCAGACCCAGGCCACACTGCCTCCCAAACACACAGACACACAAGTGGAGCCTTGGTGCCACCCAGTGACGCTCTGAGTCACATTGTGCAGGGTCTCTGCGAGCCTGAGGCCCCCCGGCTGTGTGTCCCTGTACCGCGTAGAAGCCAGTGTCTGTCCCCAGAGCCCAGGCCATGGTGCAGGGGGCCAGAAGGGCAGACAGTCCAGCCGGTGCCCATCTCCAGAGCCCAGGCCACAGTGCAGGGGCCCAGGAGGGCAGACGGTCCAGCCAGTGTCCGTCCCCAGAGCCCAGGCCATGGTGCAGGGGGCCAGGGGAACAGATGCTGCAGCCAGTGTCCATCCTTGGAGACCCCCTGCTTCGCAGACTCTGGTGCTCAGCTCACCGAGGTCCCTCTCTGAGGCTTGCCCTTTGCTCTGCTGACCCAACGTAGTGCGCACCCTGGGGTGTGCTCGGTCATGCGCAGCCATCAGAGCTGGCCGTGGGCTCTCCAGTCTCGTGGGACTTGGGAGGCGTCCTGTGTTTACTTTTCCATTCTGTGTTAGAAGCAGGTCCTCTTGTTTCCGGCCAGCGTGTGCCCATGTTGGTAGCGGTGTGTACAGAAGCTTCCTTGCTTCCCCAGACCTTGTCCTTTATTTTATCCAGGACCTTGCTCCTCCTCACTGCTAAGTCCTGCTGTTACCTTAGATGGGTTTGTAGGAGCGCCTCGGTCCCCTGGAACCTGTAGGGTTTTTTCCACACAGACGTCTTGGGACACTTTAATGCCGTGGACACACACAGCCCTAGGGACGAATGTCTGGGTAGCGCGTGTGCCGCTCGTACCCGTCGGGTTGAGGAGGTCACGCGCTTGGGCACTGGAAGGCTGCCACCTTACCGCTGTCGTTCTCTCCAGGCCCGAGGACTGGACCTGTCCCGCGTGCGCACGTGTGTGGTGGTGGCGGAAGAGCGGCCTCGGATAGCGCTCACCCAGTCGTTCTCCAAGCTCTTTAAGGACCTGGGTCTCCACCCACGGGCCGTGAGCACATCCTTCGGCTGCAGGGTGAACCTGGCGATTTGCTTGCAGGTGGGTATCACGGGGATCTAGGCGTGTGCCCGTCAGAGTGACTTTTCAGTGACAGGCACTCGGCACAGCCAGTGTCATTTCCGTGGCTGATGCTCGGCTATGCTTACAGGATACCTGATGATCCAATGCATGTGACTGGTCACACTTCTCTGGTGGGTTTTCTTCCCTTTTTCTTCATTTATTTTCAGTCTGTGTTTGTCTGTGACCAGCACCCATGGTGCACAGAGTTCTTGGTCTGTGCTGAAACGTTTTAACACGAGTAGCACTTGGCGCAGACCCCAAGTCAGGCTTTTTAGAGCTTCTGCACTGGACAAACGTTTCATGGTGGCAAGAAGCATAGATAGCGTCTTGTGTAGGCAGCAGGCCCAGTGCACCAGTCGGCCCGGAATTCACTGCTGTGCTCAGTCTAGAAATACTGGCTGCAGGTGGCGTCTGTGGGGCCCAGCGGTGAGGTGGCCACGGTGGCCGTGGAGGGAAACACTGCCTTCATTGGCCCCTCGTGACCATCTTCACTATCCTTTCTTTCAAACCCTTTACACCAGCACCCCGATCCATGGCAGACGCTGCCTGGGAGGACTGACGGGGCCATCCCCACGTGCCCTCCCCAGCCACACGCAGCAGGCCACCCAGGGCACAGCTACAGACTTCCTCCAACAAAGTGACAGGAAAAAACGCCACTCACGGCAGGTGATGGAACTGAGCACAACCCACAGGTCGCCTCCCAATCTCTGTCCTGCCCACCTGCTGTCCCCCACCCCCACCCCCCGCCGTTTCTGACCCCAGAAGTAGATGCTCACTATTACCCTGTGCGTGACCCTGGGAAGCACCCAGGCAGCCCTGTCCTCACTGGCGTTCCAGGCCCCGGGACTCGCCGCCAACCTGGGCGGAGAAGGGACTCCCAGAAGTGACCCATCTGATGAGGTTGCATGAGAAACATCATCTATAGAAGGGGTTTATCTCGGTTTTTTTTATTTTCAAAATTTCTGCTACATCCAAAGTGATGTCACTGTTCTGGGCCATGACACTATTTTCCAAACTTGGCCTTATCTTTAATCAATATTGTACATTCTAGTTTTTTCACTTGTTTAATTTATTCTTAACTCATTTATACCCAGTTTCTTTTTTCTGAATGATTAGCATTTGAAACTAGCTAGAAACGTCCTTGTGTCTGAGAGTACAGATAAAGTACACCATGATACCGGCGTGCAGGCTCCAGCTGCTGGCTAGGATGACGGGACCAGGAGTGAGGCAGAGGTCAGGAACTTTCTGACTTGGAGGGGGCAGTGAGCATGTGCACTGTATTTGATGAAGGACCCCACAACCACACAGCCCTGTCCCCGCAACTCCAGGGGCCTCCCCGCAGCCGCACAGCCCTGTCCCCACAGCTCCAGGGGCCTCAGCAGCTCCAGGGGACACCCCTCGCATCAAGTGACTTTATGTCATCCTGAGTCCAATTTTACTCTCATTGAACTTTTCCTTCTAATCAGTGAGGTGGACACTGAACACAGAGTATCTTTCCGTAGTTGTGTAAAGTATTCTCAGTAAAACAAGCCAAGAAGGAGGGTGAAGAGCAACTTGGACACGGGGTCAGGGAAGGCCTCCCCCACAGGTAGCCTGTCCACGCCGTGCCTGGGACGCCAGCGAGTAAGTGTAAGGGCCATGAGCAGGGCTGGTCAGCAGAACCTTAGTCTCCGGTCAGTCCGTGCACATCTCCAACCTGCGTGGTGATAGCGAACCCACAGGCGGAGTGCTCGGTCAGGGCAGAAAGGCACGTCTCTTGCTCCCTGAGGTGTTAATAGAGGGCCCAGCCCACAGTAAATACCTAACAAGATTTGTGAAATGTACTAAAACTGAATCTTTATGAATGTGTAGACAAATATGGGAAATAACCTATTTCTGGATTTCTTACAGATTGAACTTTTTAATAAAGGAGTATTTTAGAAAACGAATCAGGAAATACAGAGCAGCCAATAACTATATAACACAAATAATATATAAATAAGTCCTGTCATTCCATCCACCCAGAAGTAATTACTGTTAATCCCTTTATGTAAAAATATCGAAAAAACAGGAATTTATACTGTCCCTAAATGTTTAAAGGCGCTGAACATTTTAGGTTTCCCTTCATTGTAGAATTAGCAGAATTGCCAATGTATGTGAAAGTGGCGGGTGGGCACACAGTTTCCCCAAGAGGGTTGTTCGTCCTGGTCACCCAGCGGCTTGCCCAGCCTTCTCGAGCAGCCGCGTTCGGAGAAGGGGCGTCTCCCCTCTGCCCCCGCGGTCACGCCTGGGCACCATGTTGCGGGCCCACCTACCACTTGGAGGAGGGCTCTCTGGTCTTTGGGGGGCAGGTTGGTATGACTGCGGAATGAAATGTGCCTGATTCGTGAGACTTTAATGTTACATGGAGATAAGTTAGGGGCTGGTTTTTACTATAAGAGAATGGTTTTCATTGATGTTGCTCTGAATCTTCCATCATCCTCCCGACTTCATACAGTCTGACACCAAGCACCATCCTCCACCATAGAGTCTTTGGTGCTCTTACTTTCTGGTACCATGACCCACGCTGTTCTCGGCCAGAAGTGGACTTGCCGTCTTCCCAGGGCAAAATCCTGCATCTCTTTCCAGGTCCAAGTCCTTTGGCTACAAGTATTTTCCTTGCTCTGAATTCCGCTGGCATTCATCCCTCCTGCTTAATGCTTTCTGCCACTGCTTGTCATTGTCCCTCTAGAGGCTTGTGAGCCTCCGCTTGGTGACAGACTACCTAGGACAGGGCCTCACGTGGCTGCCCATGGCTGAGTCCACCTTGTGAAAGTACCACAATTTGATTCCATTAGCTGCAGATACAATTCACTTTGGGGAAACCAGGCAATTTTTTGTTACGAGTCCAGCCTCCTGTGTGAAGTTAAGTCCATGGCAGCAACTAATCTCCACCAAGTCAGGGCTGTGGCGTCACTTGTAGCTCTTCCCTGCTGGTGAGAAGTAAGGGTTTGCTGCCCACTGTTAGCTCCAGTAGCCAGTCCAGGGCCTACACTTAAGGAAAAAGACATTGACCCTGAAAACAGAAGTGTTCTCTGGTTGGATCTCCTGCAGCGCATGGGGGTGAGGTAGCTGTTTTCAGAGGGAAGAGTCTGAGTTCAGAGCAGAGGTCAGGATCCTCTGGACGGAGCGGGGAGGTGGAGGCGGAACCTTTGCTGCTTCTGAACACAGTCTAAGCAGAGTTGACCACACACAGCAGAGGAGCCAATATGGTTTTCAGCAGTTTCCTTCTCTCTAGATTTTAAGTCACACCTGCTGTTTTGTACGACCTAAATTAGGCGACCGGAAGATGCATGTCTCTGTGGGTGGGAGGCTGTACAGCGTCCGGCCCGTGCTGTGTGGGTGGGCAGCGTGCCGGAAAGTGTCCTGACGGCTGCTTGCTTGTAAAACCCTGGTGTAGAGAAAATCCTGAAAATTGACAAATGTAGCGTTATCAAATATGCAAGTGGGCAGGTATAAGAATCTAAATGTGAGACCGTCATAAAAATAGGAAATTGGGACAGTCATAATTTCTGTGCTGCTGTTGACTCAGCTGTTCGATCTCAGAAACGAGTGATTTATTCACCCACTTACCGTTCTGAAGCAGGAACTGCCACATTATTTCAACACAGCCCTCTTGAGGTCGATGTCACAGCTCTGTGGCAGAAGAATGGGCTCATAAAATTAAGTGTGGCTGACTTGAATTTTACATGAAATATTGGTCTATTGGAGACTCTACACGAGGAAGAAATGTAGAGGTAGGGACCGTGTTTTATACTTAAACATGATACTTCCCAGAATCTTTAACCATAAAAATGACTTTAACACAATTTGTATTTGTTGAATCTCTCTGACAAAAGTGGACATTAGGTCAAGTTATGACTTCTGAGTTTAACTTTCACGTAGATTTCCCTTCATGCTATTAAGAAGTGTCATGTGAAAAAAAAAAAAAAAGAAGTGTCATGTGCGTATTAACCTCTGTTGACAGAGATACTGCCTGCAACCACAATTACCCTTCAGAAGCATAAGCTGGAAGGTCTATGGTTGCATTCAATTCAGAAAGTTAGCTCATTATAACAAAAACGAACGTCCTCCCCATCAGCAAAAGAAAGGAGGGAAAATGAGGTCTTCCCTTTTCCCTTAGGTCAGCTTAGCGCAACCTTTGATCTTTGTTATATTTTAGAAAAATACGATTAATTTACCTGGGGGGAAAGCTTAAATCAATAGTAACAGTTATAACCAACCTTAAATCTTAAAACTCACACAGTGAAAGAGAAATATGGCCCCCCGATAATGAGAAGTGAAGTCGTTGATCGTTGGAGAGAAAGAAACCAGGAAGCTCAGAGGCTGATGGAAATCTTAGGAAATTCTCAAGAAAATCGCTAGTTATGACACTTTGGTTAGTTAGAGCTCCCCATTCCTTTCCCCTTCTGCTTTTGGGTGGAGGGGAGAGTGCCGGTGCCCCTGGGAGTGCCTGCAGTGCGCACACCTCCAACTGGGCCGCCTCGTTGGGCTGGTGCAGAGTAACAGCGATGTCACGGCCCTGCATCTTGGGACCAGAAACTGGTCAATGTTCGGATTCGTGTTCGGATTTGCAAGTTTCAGAAAGCTTCCTTGGCAATTTATACGTAAAGGGATTTCTGGAGATGCCGTGGGTCACTCTCGGAGGCGGCGGGGGAGCTGGAGGCCCGGTTCAGGGCGCAACGCCGGGAGGACGCTGGTGTGGCTGAGCTGCGCCGGATGCCCTCCCCTCCCCCCGCTGTCCAGCTCAGACTCTGCTCGGGCCACGGTGCAGACGCCGCCGCAGCGGGAGCCCCAACGCGTGCTGGCGCCCCTGGTGGGTGCGGGCGGCTGGTGGGTCAGGATGGCAGTGCTGGCTCCAGTTACAGCACAGGGACAGGGCTCTGTGGCCCACACAGCTCCGCAGGGGCATCCCCCACATAGGGTTCAGGTGCTGGGTGCCCCCGAAGGGATGGCCGACGGCGACTTCAGCCCATCACCTGGCTCCCAAACCAACACATACCCTTCGTCCCATTCTGACAGCCTCTCCCCCCAGAACAGCTGTCCTAACAGCTCTCATGGTTAGAAACGATCAGGTTTTCAGACCTGTCAGCTGAAGATGCTCAGGCGTCTCCGTGAGCTCAGGTCATCTGTGGGGAGAAGAGCCCCTGTTGTCTTCATCTGACTGAGGGGCAGCTGGAGGGACTCACCGTAGAGACCATCCAAACCATACGGCACAGCGTAGCAGGGTGGGTGGAAATCCCGTCCTTCAGCATCCCTGCCCAGCGCCCCCACCTGTCCAGAGGGGAGCATGCAGATGCTGGTGGCAGCAGGAGAGCCGTGAGAATCACCTGAGGATCTTTAGGCCTCTAGGAAACAAAACAATGGGTGTCTGCAGTATCAGGGGGCCCTGGAGGAGAAACCATTCCCTCCGAGGGACTATGGGCATCAGTGGGTAGAAGGCAGAGGTGCTTAGGGCTGAGCAGAGACCAGGAATGCTGGGTGGCTCCATCCAGGCAGCCCCAGGTGGCCCCCCTTGCGCCCCAGGGACAGAGGTGGGGCAAGAGGTCTGAGCACGTGTGTCCCAGGCCCCTGGGCCTTCACCACGTGCTGCATTTTGGCCTCCACAGGCCGGGTATTGGCTGTGGGAGGGAGAAGGCTGCAGTGAGGCTGGAGGGAAGGGAGGACCGCCTTGTCCAGCAGAAAGCTGGTGTCCGGACTCTCAGATCCACGCTCCTGGTCCTGCCCCCAGCCATGAGGCCAGCCTCGAGTGGCGTCTCAGTGGAGCCATTGAAGAGCCCAGACCCCTGCAGACGGCACAGGTCGCCAAGACCCTGAGCGAGACCAGAGAAGGACGTGCCCATTGTGGGGCATGCGGGCTTTCTACTTCTGTCTCCCCAGGTCTTTGAAACCGTGTTTGTCACACAGTGAAAAGCTCAAAGAGGAAAGGACATGTAATATGGGGCCCGAGGAGGATGTAGAAGCCATCCGTAGGACACACGCTGGAGTTAGCAGAGACTCCGAGGCAATTACGAGACGTAAGTTAAAGAGTGCAGTTGAAAAGGCATGCGCTTTGCATGAAAAGCTGGAGGACGTCACAGAAAGGTCACAAGTACAAGAAAGAACCATATGGAAATGCTAGAAACGAAAGCCACAGACACAGAAGATTGCTCGTGGTTCCAAAGGGATACTGGATGCAGCCGGGAGCAAACTTCCAGCCCCATCAGTGGAAGCTCTGCAAACACACACAAGGAGAGCAGTGGAGCAGTCTGCGCAGTCCCTGGGGCGGTATCACATCCCAGAACGGGATCCCAGAACAGGAGGGCAAGGGGACGGAGACTACGAACGATGTGAGACCTGAGGGAGGACTGATGGGAGCGAGCAGCCTGCAGACTCGACATCCCTGTGAGGGCCGAGCGGAGCAGATGCCAGCACACCTGGGCGCGTCCTCATCCAGATGCTGAGAGCCAAATTAGAGGTGGTCCTAAAGCAGTCACCTGCCTATATAGACGACGTGCAGAGGAGGAAGGACAGTGCACACAACCAACACCACAGACGCAGAGGACAGCGGAGCGACGCCTAGAGTGCATGGACCGCAGCAGGTCTCTGAGAGGAGCTGAGCCACGTGGTCAGAGAGGATGGTGGTGAGGCAGCTCGGGTCTGTAGGAAGAAGCCAAGAATGCTAGAGAGAAGGTAAATCCAAGGGAACGTTTGGAATTTTTTTCTATCAATATATAGGTAGGTAAATAATTTAAATTTCTTTAAAGCCTGTTAAGTATTCGAAGTGGAAAAAGACCATTGAGGCATTTGTGGCCTGAGTGGCTGTGGCGCCCGAGGTGATGAACCTCAGGGTGGACGGAGGTGGATGGAAAAATGCTGCTGCTGGTTCATAAGGCGCATTATGTGAAGGTGGATCACGAGGCACGTTGATCTCTACGTCAGCCACTAGAGAAGGTTGACCGCCCGAGATACTCCCCCCAAGAAAGGACCACAAACGAAAGGGACAAATACACGGCCAGTCGCATCCACAGTTAAAGTAAATGAACAAACAGGCCAATTAAAAGGCAGAGATGGGAGGCTGAAGAGATTGAGCTCCGTGCAGTTGGAGGAGAGACCCCGTAGCTGCGAGGGTGTCGACATGTTGAACATAAACACAAGGTGAGAGAGGACGACTGGCGTGCTGTTACAGACCCTGAAAGCGAGGGTGTCTGCTTCATGATGATTAGGGGCGCAGTTCACTGTAAAACGTGAAAGTCCTGAATGCAGATGCACCTAAAAACTGAGCTTCGAAGCTTGTGAGCAACACTGACAGAATTAAACGGAAAAAAGACCAAATCATAGTGCTAGTTGGAGACTTTAACGTCTCTCCCTGTAACTGATAAAATAAGTAAGAAAAAGAGCACAGAGGTTTTAGCAGCACATGGCCCCACTCGATGCAACTGACCCTCACAGACACCCTACGGCTGGGCCTGGATCGCATCCCTGAAAAAGCCGTATCTTAAAGCCTTACCCGCGCTGTGACTGGAGACGTGGCACCCATGAAAATGTAATAAAGGTTGAGAGAGGTCCTGGAGGTGGGGACCTAATCTGATAGTCCTGGTGTCGTGACGAGAAGAGGGAGGGAAGTGAGGGCTTGTGCTCCCCGAGCTCACACGGCGAGGGAGGCAGCGGTCAGCAAGCCCAGGATGGGGTGCTCACCGGAGCCCACGCGTGCCAGATTCTTGGTCGCAGACCTCCAGCTTCTGGAACCGTGAGGAAGTAAGTTTCTGTTAAGGCACATGGTCTGTGTATTCTGTGGTGGCTGCCCAAGCACACTCAGACGCCAGCTGATGCAGAGTTGACATTTTTCTCAAACATGAACAATTCCCAAGAAAGACTATGGAACAGTTTTCAATGAGTAATAAGTGACCACAGTCACACAGTATACTCTGTGATGTAAATATGCTAGTAATAACAGGAAAATGGCCAGAAAATCCCTAAATATTTGAGAATTAAGCAACACATTTCTGAATAACCCATGAATAAAACAAATCATGAGGAAGATGAGAAAATACTTTTAAAAGATTGTTAATGAAGACACAGTGTATCAAATTTTGTTGGTTGCATGTAAAGCAGCGCTCGGCCATAAATGTTTGTATTAGGAAAGAGGCGAGTGTAAAATCTTTTTTTTTTTTTAAGATTTATTTATTTATTCATTCAGAGAGAGAGAGACCCAGGCAGAGGAAGAAGCAGGCTCCATGCAGGGAGCCCGACGCGGGACTCAATCCTGGGTCTCCAGGATCACGCCCTGGGCTGCAGGCAGCACCAAACCGCTGCGCCACCGGGGCTGCCCACAAGTGTAAAATCTATTTAAGCTTCCACTTCAAAAAAAAAAAAAAATCTAGGAAAAAGGAAAAAAATTAAGACCCAACGTTGAAAATAAAAATAAATATGGAAATGAGTTAAGTAGAAAACAGACCAATGGAAAACTCAATATGGTGAAAAGGTAATTTTACAAAAATAATAAATTTGGTAAACTCCTAGTGACCCCGATTACTAATAAGCGAGAGAGACAGACTGCTGATCCCATGTCAGGTGTGGACCGAGCAGTTTCTGAAGCCTCGTCACTCTGGGATGTGGGATAGTGCAACAACTTTGGAGACAGTTTGTGAACTTCTTGTACTGTTGAACGTGGACTTGCCACATGACCCAGCGGTGCTCTCCTGGGTATTCATGTATGAGAAGTGAAAGCACACACCTCCCCAGGGGCCAACGCACACATGTGGATGGCAGCTTCGTTCATGGTCACCAAGAGTGGGAATGGACATGTCATGTTCATGGAGTAAACGAGTCCATATATTTTTTTTTAAGATTTACTTATTAGCAGGGGGAGGGGCAGGCAGAGGGAGAAGCAGACTCACTGCTGAGCAGGGACCCCAACACGAGGCTTGACCCCCGGACCCTGGAATCGTGACCTGAGCTGAAGGCAGGTGCTTCACCAGTGAGTCAGTATTTTTCAGATGACTTTTTTCCCCCAAAACTGATCAGTCCCAATCAAAATTTAAGAAGACTTGTCTGGAAGAAATTGACAAAACGCTTCTAGAGTTGTTAGGGAATTGCAGAAAAGAATAACCGGTCTTGAAAGAGAAGGGTGTCGGAGGACTTAGCTTCCTGATGCTGAAACTGCCTGTGAAGCTTTGCTAGTCAAGACGATGTGTACCGGGCAGCCCGGGGTCTGATCCTGGAGTCCTGGGATCGAGTCCCGCATCGGGCTCCCTGCAGGGGGCCTACTTCTCCCTCTGCCTGTGTCTCTGCCTCTGTGTGTGTGTGTGTGTGTGTGTGTCTCTCATGAATAAATAAAATCTTGAAAAAAAAAAAAAACCTACAGAAAATGCCATTTAAAAAAAAAAAAAAAAGACGTGTACTGGCATCCAGAGAGACGACCAGAGAGAAGCAAAACAACAAAAACAGCAAAAGTGGAAAAAAAAAATGAGAAATAGACCCATGTCACCAAGTCCACTGAATAGAGAAAAAAACCGTGTTTTTGACACACGTTTTGGAACAACAGGATTTGGATGAGTGTAAGTGAGCCCGAACCCTTCCTCGTAGAATACACAAAAGTCGATTCTGGGTGGATCACAGGCCTGAGTGAGGGAACCGTTAGGGTGCAGCTTCCGGGAGAGGCTACCAAGGCCATCGTCCTGCCCCGGGGTGAGCACGGCCCTTCTCAGACAAGAGGCTCCCTTGTCTTCCTAGTTGGGCCACGAGTGAGGGGTTTCTTGCCACTGATTCGTCATACGATCGTGTTTTTCTCCTTTGTTCTGTTGTAATACAGTAAACTGGACTGATTGTTTTTAAATGATGAAGCAACCGCATTCCCGAGCAAAAACACGCGTGGTTACGACATCCTCTTTTTATGTGTTGCTGCTTGAATACGCGCTGTGTCGTCTGCACCTTACCCCACTGAGCATGGTGAGACAGGCGTGGTAGCAACTCCGCCAAGAGGCTGGCCTGCTCCGGGTCAGCTGCCGGTGCGGCCACAAGGCTCACGAGGCCCGGGGCGTGCATCGTGTCCCCCGGGCGCCGCCTCCCACAACCCCCACTCGGGGGTAACGTCCCTGGCCCCTGCCGCAGCCAGCACGTGGAGAGGCCCACGTCGGTGTGCTGGAAACATGGCTTTGCGCCCCTCGTGCCGCTCTGGGGTTAAAGTGCTGGCTCCAGCCGCTGCCGGCACTCCAGGGATCGTGGTGAGCGCTGCTCCTGGCCGTGATGCGTTCCGAGCACTGGGCGGGTTTTCCCTGCTGTGTCGGGGATGGGAGTCTGAACACCTGCGGCTGAGATGGAGATATCACACACTTGTTCTGGAAGTATCTGACGCCTGACTGACGTGATACTTTTATACCAATAAAAAAAGTGATTTTTGGGATGAATATGTGCATACGCAGCATATTTACAGCTAAATTTTAGAGGGAATCCTCTTTTTTTCTGATTAACGTAACTTGAAATTTCAAACGTGCTCTGTCTTCATGTCTGAATAAGCTCCAGTTGGAATTAGTGAATATTCTCTTTCCTGATGATCCTTTTTGCAAATCTCTGATGATCTTTGACTACTTGGGGCTCCTTTATGCATTGAAGAAGAATCTCCACATTGAAACTCCAGCTTACATTCTTTGGCAAAGTGAAGTTAATTTTGCGCAAGTGAGGAAATTTTATGTTAAATACACACTTCCTCCTATCTATGCTGAAATCTCAGTATTTTGTACCTTAGGGTTTTTCAAGTTTGGAAACACCTGTTTATTAACTCTCGGCCGCGTTCTTTTTTTTTTTTTTTTTTTTTTTTTTTTTTTTTTTTTAATTCATATGAGAGAGAGAGAGACAGGCAGACGGAGAAGCAGGCTCCCTGTAGGGAGCCCGATGCAGGACTCGATCCCCGGCCTCTGGGACCAGGCCCCGGGCTGAAGGCGGCTGAACCGCTGGGCCCCCCGGGCTGCCCCCTCTGCCGCATTCTTGGTGTACCACTTCTGGCTGCAGCAGCCCAGCTCCGCTGCAGGGGCTGACATGTCTCCTCTGCGCCCCCGCAGGTAGGAGGCTGATCCTAGTCATCCCTACTGTTCTCTAGGATACAGCACCTGGAGTTACATTAGCTTAGAAAAAACGCAGGCGTATTTTGTCCCAGGTAGCATTTGGGATCCAAGGAGTCATTCAGTCTGGGCAGATGCAGTGGAAGTCCTGAGCCCGTCCCTCCCGCGGTCTGGCTTCTGTGTGTCCCCAAGCCAGGAGGGCCTGCTGGAGGCTGCTGGATCTTGCTGCGGTCATCTCTGCGGAGTGCCTGGGATGAGCACAGGGTCGGGGGTGGGCGCCCCAGGGACCCTCCGACTGCAGTGCACCTGGACAGCTTCCTGTGTGTCTGTGCTTCCGAGGAATAGACCCCGCACTCACCTAGGGGGACACGTGGCCTCACGAGACTGACGCACGGTGCTTCCTGACGTTTCTGCCATGTAGGAAATTTAGAAGGGGTGGACCTGGGCACCCAGACCATGGAGGATGACAGCACATTGGAAGGAAGCGTCCCTGTGGGGCTGATGCAGGGCAGGTCCTCGGGGGAACATCCCTGCAGGTGTGTGGGGTGACACAGGGCAGGTGCCTGGGAGGGGGGGAACATCCCTGTAGGTGCGTGGGGTGACGCGGGGCAGGTGCTCAGGGGGAGGAGGGACATCCCTCTTCAGAGAGCTGACCGTGACCATGTGTAAGCTCAGTGCTTGGTTCCCTGGAGCTTGGAACATCCTTGGGCGCCTTGTCCTGTCTGTTCCCTCGAGGAGCAGAGGTGGACGCTGTGGCTCAGGTGCGGGGCATGCAAGCTCACCCAGGGTTGTCACACAGACATCCAATGACCGTCGACCATAAGCAGTGAAAACCCACGGAGAGCGACCCCGGACTGCCCGGAATCCCTACCCAGAGCCGCCGTCCAGCAGAGGCCTTCGTGTGATGTGGCCGGTCACGCTGTGTGGGGTGGGGTGCATATCCTCTGTGCCCTGTCCCGAAGTGAGCTGGAGAAGGAACTGCGGCATTGAGAACGTCGAGAGGGAGGAGAAAGTCCTGCTTTGTTCAGAGCAGTCCACGTGGACGCCGTGCCATTGGGCGCACTTGCGTTGCCAGGGGGAGCAGTCGGCGGTTGGGCACGAGTCACCCTCCTGCCTCCCTCACAAAGGAAAAGATCTGAACGTGTGGCCACTAAACATCTGCTCCTGCCACCGTCCTGTGTGTGGGGAGGTTTCCCGGGGCCTGCCCCACGGCGTCCCGCGGCCTGGAGCTGGTGCGGAGCCGGGCAGCTGCTGGGGCCGCACTGTAGGCCTGGCACCCGCGTGTGACAGCCGTGTCGGTGGCACCTGGCGGGTCAGCGTTTCTCTGCCACCTTGGGGCCTGGTCCGTGTGACTTCACTTCCCACGTTTGGTGGTGTGTTTTCGGACTTTTCGATCGGCCTCCTGCGGCCCTGCGTTTGCGTTGCCTAGGACGCCGGCCCCGTCTGAAGGCTGCTGCGCTGAGCAGCGAGGCTGGGAGGTGGTTCTTGGGGTCCCATGGGGCGTCCGCTCCGCACGGGGGCTGACGGGGGTGCTGGTGTGTCCCCTAGGGGAGAGCCCGGCGGCGGCAGTGTTGGGGGCGGACGCTGTGGCGAGGCGTCTTCATCCCACTCTTCGGAGGTGCAGGGTGAACGCTGTCTCCTGGAGAATCTCCGCGTATTCTCCGAATTTTCCATGAGGGGCTCTGTCTGTTTTTGGAGTTTCGCTCGGGTGCCGTGTTTTTCTGCCCACGGCTTCACATGGCCTTCCCGAGACGCAGAGCTAGACGTTTGGTGTGGAACGTAGCTTCTATCACGTGGCTCCCACGGGGTCAGAAGTCACCCCAGCATGTTCTGAGGGGATCTTTGGCGCCAGGACCAGCACGTGGACCCCGTGTGACACAGGCAGCTCGGCCACGCGTGCCCCCAGCTGTGTACTGTTGATAAACTGTGTCACAGGCAAAATCTACCTCCCTCGGCTGGAGGGAAGCCAAGGCGCAAGCGGAGCTAGAAGTGTCTCTGAAGACCCGCCTCCTGGGACGCCCGTGGTGGGAGCCTCTCAGCCAGCTGTGCCTCCGTCCTCCTCAGCCTGCCCACGGGCACCTGGGCATGGCATGTGGCACACCTCTTCTCTCTCACTTGTGTAAACGGGATTGGCGGTCGAGCCCCGTGAAAGCCCAGCATGCTCCCAGTAGATGCTCCTTTCAGAACCGAGGTTTCCAAACTGGACACGAACACGTTTCTTGGAGACAGGTGTGGGTTTAGTGCTTTTTAGTTCTGTTCAGTTTGAGACTTTTGCCAAAGAAATCCTCCCTAATGAGTAGGAAGCACAGAGCCAGGTGCCTCCCACACAAACTTGAGTTAACCGCGCTGTGTCCTTGCTTGCAGGGGACCTCGGGACCTGACCCAACCACCGTCTATGTTGATATGAGAGCTCTGAGACACGACAGGTACGATGCACTTGTGGGTTGGTTGGTTGGTTGCCCAGCGTGCTGGGGCCGCCTCGCGAGGGACGGAGCAGGGTGTCTGGGCTTTGGTGGATGCCGCCTGCCGGCAAGGCGGAAAGCAATACCACTTGGCCTGAACCGTGACATGTCTGCACCCGTGTTTGGTTCCCAGCGGGGCGGTCCACTCTGCGCTTTGACGCCGACGGGCTGGGGTGGCCGGAGTCTCTCCTCTACCGGTCGGGCCGGAAGCCGGCGGTTCTTTCCCTGCCACTGTAGCTGGCACTGTGCCGCACCTTATAAAGCGACCGGCACGCTGCCCATGTTCCTTTACGTGAATTGAAATGTTGTGTAAAGGTGTTCCCGTGAAAAATTAAAACACGAGTGAAGTTACCTTCTGTTGCAGCTTCCCAAGCAGCCTTGAGCAAGAACGAAAGGTGAGCATTTGTAAGTTTTCTCAAGTGGGGGAAGGAGGTGGAGACGGAAGCAAGATGAGAACGTGTCAAGGACTGTCTGCCCCGTCCAGGAGGACCTGCCAAAACCCCCGAGGTTCCCTGCTGAGTAGATGTTACTGTCTGGGAACGACAGGGGTGCCCGTGCCTTGGTTATGTGACGGGGCAGGTGGGGGCACCTGTGCCGGTGTCTCCCAAATGTTACTAGCAGGTGCCCCGCGGGGCCGCACACTGTGTCTCCTCCTTTGCTCGCCTACTGACAACAAAGGGAAGGAAGGAGCTCATGGTCACAGCCGGTGGACGGCAAACTCGCCCGGCTGAGTGGGTTGCCTCAGCGGGTCCCTAGATGACAATCCTGCACGTGAGCTGGGGCAGGGAGGCCGAGGAGGGCACCGGCGGGCTGTGCACGTGCCAGCACACGTTCCCAGCAGGGCTCTCGGGCCCCGTGGACATCGGGCCACCTCTGATTTGCACAATTAAGGGAGTAGTAGTATGGCTGATGTCCCAGGGATGGAGGCCAGGGGTGCAGCTGAAAATGCCCTCCGGCACATGGGACAGCCCCACGCCAACGATCCAAGAGCCAGTGTGCCGAGCCCCAGGGGTGCGTGTCGCATTCGCCCAACCCTGTCCCGTTGGAGCCTGCCTGGCCTCTGTGGCCCTTGTTCTAGACCCTACTGGTCCAGGAGGCCAAGGGCACAGCCTAGCACGCGCCCACCACACCGTGCCCGCTCCCCTGCCGCAAAGTCTAGCAGAATCGTGTCCACGATTTGGAAACTTGCTTTGAAGAGTCACAGTAACTTGACCAGGAGCACAGACCTTTCTAAATGTAACTTTAAGGGTTTAGAACGAAGCTACTTTACTCTCTACAAGTTATTGGAAATAACATTATACATTTTAAATTTTTGGAAGGTGAGCAGTAGCACCCCCAAGAATCCGTTTGAGTAACATTCACACAGTTGTGTGTGGCCTGGCCCCAAAACATGCAGGGGTCAACCCTGGGACCAGTTGGGTAGAGATGCGACCCTCTGCCAGAGGACGGACAGCTTACTGCACGAGTGGCCATCAGAGGACAGTTAGTCTCACTCTGTATCACGAGTGCCCCGGAGTCTCGGGGGTGTCTGGCTTAGGGGACCAAGGGTTTTCACTCCTGGAGCAGAACAGAAATCGCAGGCACAACTTCGTAAAACTTCTTTGACCAGCGCTTCTGAGGTCTTCAGCAGCAGAGCCTCCTGTGGTCGGGGGCCCGTGTGGCCGGGAGCTGAGGGAGGCCTGAGACCCCGCAAGTTTGTGCTGGGCTTGCTTCCTTGGGCCCTCGTAGTGTGGTCTGTCCCCAGAGCCGCAGTTGCCGGGAGCCCGACCCCCCATCCCCATCCCCAGAGCCCGACCATGTTCCATGAACCCCCCATGTTCCTGGAGCCCCCATCTCCAGAGCCCGACCCCCCACATCCCTGGAGCCCCCATCCCCAGAGCCCGACCTCTGTGTCCCTGGAGCCCAACCCCCACGCCCTTGGCGGCTCCTGCACCACCAGCTCTCCAGCACCTGCAGCTGAGCTCCGGGCCGGCCAGGCTGTGTCGTTGGCTAAGAGGCTGCTCACCCCTTTCCTGGAGCAGAAGCTTCCCTGGTACCGCCGCTCTCCCCCGTTAGGCTCCTGCGTCCCAAGGCCGCAGCTCCTGCCAGGAGTCACGCCCCGGGGCCTGTCCAGCATCCACGGCATCCCAGTCTGTGGCTTCTCATGCTTTCAAGCCCAGGGCAGTTCAGCACCGTCCTCCCGGCGTGTTCCCCAGAGCAAACCTCATCCAGCTAGAACTCTCCAGCCTCCCCTCGGCCCTTTACCACCACGGAGCCAGAAGCGTGTTCGTTGCGTCTCACGCGACGGATCGGCTGTGGGACGCGGCTGATCAGAGTTCAGGTCTGGGCGGGCTCTGTGGCCCCGGTGTCCCTGTGCTCAGAATGGGCTTGGTGACGCTGCCCTCGGCCGGTGAGGGCGGGGGTGTGGAGGCTGTCCATCCTGCGCTGGCTGCCGGAGTGACCCAGGGGCAGGGGCTGGCCTGGCGCTGGGTCCCGCGGGGATGCAGCTGCAACAGGAGAGCCGTAGGTGTTGGCTGTCTCTTCATTTCTCACCGTTCGTGTAAAATAAAGACAGGGCTGTGGTCCTGACTTGAGACGCACTGAGACTCAGGCACATTGGTCACTCTCGGGTTTGTGTAGCCTGTCCACCAGGAGTCCCGGGACACCTGTTTGGCCAGGACCTAATTGACCTGGAGAGGGTTGACGGCCTGAAAGTGACCATTAGTTTTTAAAATCCTCTTTCTGATATGTCCACGTAGGGTGAATTCACGGTCTCTCAGCCACTTCCAGTTGGGTCTTTCCTTAAGCACTTGGTTTTTGCAGACTTGAGGTAGGAAAGAAAGAACGTTTTCAGCGTTTAAAGAGGAGTTAAATCGTACAGACAAACGCTAGCATAAAGCTTCCGTACTCCTCACCTGAGGCCCCAAGTCTCGGGAAAACACGGGGAGTCCGTCAGTTCCTGGTCGGTGGTGCCCAGACCCTGAGGGACGGGCGGACATGTGTGCTTAGGCCTGTGATCTCGTCCACGGCAGGAGGGGCCTGGGGGCAGGCCGACCAGGGAAAGGGGACCCAGCTCGTGGTCGGCTCCTGGCGTGAGCGTGAGCAGTTCCTGATGTCGGACGCGGCGCAGGACCCGCCCCTCCTGGGCTCCGTCCCGTGAGCCGAGTGATGACCGTGTAGGTCAGTGCATGTAAACGATGTGTCGCTCCTCTAGGCACGTGCGTTCTGTCGGCAGTTAGGGACTCGCTTGTCCGTCTCAGTGTTTGCTGCCCCCTACGTCCGCTGCTGGCTGTCCTCAGAAGCGCCCACCGTCTTCTAACACACCGTCTGTCCGACGTGGTCGTGGCTCCGCACTCCGGGTTGAGATCAGGGCCACAGGGGCAGGTCCTGAGGAGGGTCCTGAAAACCCGACTTCACCGACAGAGAAAACTGAGCAAGAGGGAAGAGTTGACATTTGTGAAGTGTCTCTCGTAGTAGCGGGTGAGTTCCCGCCTTGTCTTCCCTGCGAGCCACTCTTCCCTGCAGCTGGCGGCTTCCATGAAAAGACACGGTTCCCTTCTCTGTGGTTCTCGTCTTCAGCACCCAGCCCAGCGTAACACGGCCGTGGGCACCCCAAGCTGGTCCGGGCAGGCAGCCCCCTAGCTGCGGCCGAGGCGGCCCTGGGCAGGTGGGAGCAGCGCGGGGCCCAGCCCTGCAGCCAGGACCTCGGGACGAGCGAGCGCCTCCCCCCACATCTCTGAACGTTCTCCCGGCCGGCATCCCTTAAAGCCCGCTGCTAGCTCAGATCTCCGCACCTCGTTCTGACACTTGCCGTCCTGTCGGGAGAGCCACGTGCGGGTGCCCATCCAGGCAGTGCCACCTCACACCTCGCCCTCACCCCCCGCCCGCCCCCACCTGGTTCTGAACCATCCGGTGACGTTTCTGAATCCCTTCCACAGTTCCAGAGTTGGTTGAGTTTTGACGAAATGTTCCTTCTTTTTCTACAACATCTTAGGTTCCTCTGAGAAATTGTTCTGTGGTCTTTTTTCAGTAAAGATCAAATTTAAATAATTAAAACATAACGTATTGACTTGGATAGTTTTTGTTCCACTGGCTTGTTCCCTAAATCTTACCCCAAAGCCTTTTACCAAATCCTCTAAATTGGAGCTGCAGGTAAACGATAGGAAACCCAGTTACGCTTGAATTTCAGATCCATGAGGAATCCTCTTTCTAGAACAAGTATGTCCCAAATATGCACGGGGAGGCATACACTTCAAAAGTGCTGTTGATCTGAAAATCATATTTAACCAAGCGTCCTGGATTGCTCTTTGCTCGTCCCGGCCCCCCAACCCTAGACCCAGACGTCCATTGTGTCCTCACAGCCACCACGTCACAAGTACTGGGTTTTCTTGGACGTACCAGGACTGGCTTCCCATCCCCCTGGTCTCCTGGGGGCACCTTGCCCTGCAAGTTACCGCCTCACATGGTCGGTCCTTCAGGAGCCATGAGCCCTCCCGGGGCGGCTGTGAGGGCCCCTGTCGTGTGGCGGCGGGCCTCGGGCCTCCGAAGGAGCAGGAAGGGGTCTGGCGGGCCCCCCACCCCGGCCGGAGCGCCCGTCCCTCCTGCACCTGCTCCGTGACACCAGCCGTGCAGAGAAAGGCCACTCGGCCCCTCGGCAGGGCACGCGCTCCGTCATCACCTGGACTCTGGTCCCTCCTCGGTCTGTGGTTTCGCACACGCACACTGCGATTCTTAATTGAGTGGCCAGGATTGTGGGTAGGCGCGTGTTGCCCTCAGCCCTTCCGGTCAGCCCTGAGGAAGTACTAGAACGCCCCAAGATAATGTCTAAGTGATGAGGTCCTAACTGAGTAAACGTGTGTGACGTAGTCACCCTCTTAGCATCTTCGGGCGCGTTAGGTCCATCCACCGTGGGGCAGCCGCCCCGCCACCATCCCCGCGAACCGAAACTCTGTCCCCAGCAAAACTAGCGCCCCGGCCCCCAGCCTCCTTCCCGCCCTTGTGGCCCTGACGGCCCCAGGTGCCTAAGAGGGCCGTATGGCGCCTTCCTTCTGCGCCCGGCTTGTTCTCCTGAGCAGAGTTCTGTAGGTGTGTGCGCCAGGGCTGGCCCCGGGAAGGAGGCGGGTGGCGGCGGCCACGAGCAAAGGGAGCTTAGATACGGGGCTTGTCTTGGGTGGGAGCAGAGAGCGGGGCCCTGCACCACCCACCAGACTGTCGTACACAGAGCCCGGGTGGGCTCCAGCATGTCTATACCACGTTCCAAGGATGGGGGCCGGGAGGAGCCTCCGAATGGCCAGGCCCGGCTCACGGGTCCACCAGGGCTCACGACTGTTTGAGCCCATCCCCTTCCGGGTTCGTGCACATCGTAGTGTGTCAGGCTGCAGGGATGGGCCGCGTTCTGCTTGGGCTGTGCCCACCTCTGCTGCTGTAAACGATGCTGCTGTGGACGGCACCCAGCGCTCTCCTCCGGATCTGCTTTCAGAGTCTTGAGGCGTGCGCACCCAGACATGCGGCGACTGGGCCATATGCTCGCCCCATGTTGACCTTGAGGACCCCCTGTACGGCGTCTGGGGTGGCTGCACCCAGGCGCGAGGCTCCTGTCTCCACGTCCTCACCAACACCTGTTGTTTCCATTCCCTGGTAGCAGCCGTCCTAGCGGGGCTGAGGCGGTTCTCACCGTGCTGGATTGGCGTTTCCTTGATGACTGCTGATACCGAGCGTCTGCTCACGTGCTTATTGGCCTCTTACAAAGAAATGTCTAGTCAAGCCTTTTGCCCATTTTTAATCAAATTGTTTTTAGAGTGGTGGATGTTCTGTGTTCTGGATATTAGGCCCTTCTTGGATGTGTGACTTCCAGATGTTTTCTTCCATCCCATGAATTGCTTTTTCATCTGTTGACTTCATTCCTGGCACAGTCTTTAATTTTGGTGTGGTCCAGTTGATCCGTCTTTTGCTGCCGAGCTGAGATTCTATTTTTTAATCAAATTTGAGGTTGTGAAGCTTTTCTCCTAAATTTTCTCATAACATTTTTGTACTTTCAACTTTTACATTGTTTTTGATCCCTTTTGTTTAATGATTTTAAATGGTATTTTAATTTTAATTATTATTTTTCAAGTCAGCTCCATGGTAGGCTTGGAGCCCAACGTGGGATTTGAACTCATGGCCCTGAGATCAAGACCTGGGCTGAGGTCAAGAGTCAGACGCTAACCGACTGAGCACCCGGCACCCCTAGGTGGTATTTTTTAAAGGCGGGGGCTGTATTTTTTTTTAAATAATGATTTCATAAAGACAGAAGAGGTTTGGAGATGTTCCTCATTAGAAGCTAAAGAGATGTGACAACCGAGTGCAAACCCTGGCGCTCAGCGGGCGGGACGTGAGAGGGAAGCGGTCAGGCTGTCGTCGGGGCAGCGGACAAGTGGAGGAGGAGCGCGGATGAAGCTGCTGCGCCGGCACTGGGCTGCCCGGTGTCGCCATGCCCCGAGCGTGTGGAGGACTGAGGGGGCAGGACATATGCCATCCCGCCGGCGCTCGGAGCATGTGAGCAGGACCCCGCACAGGCAAGGAGGCGGATGGAGCAAGACTTAGCAGGTGCATCTGATGGAAGGTGAACATGTTCTTCGTACTCTCCGTTCTTGCGAGTCTCCTGTGACGTTGACACGACCTTCAGGGAAACTTTCGGAGGAACGATGCGCAGGACATATCGAGTCCACACATGGCTCGGAGCGGGAGGGCAAGAGCGTCGTGAGGACCGCTGGCGTGGAGCAGACTGCGGGACGCCCCCGGGGGCGCTCCGCGGGGCCCTGCCAACTCCAGCCGTGTGTCCCCCCACAGGACGTTGCCGTCGCAGGCCCGCGTGGCTGGGGTGTGAGGCCGCCCAGGCAGCAGGAGGGAGGCGTCCGTGGAACACATGCCCTGGACGGGACGGGACCAGAAGGGCTTCACCCAGTGCTCCAGGTCCCCAGGCTCCCTCCCACGGAGCAACTCGCCCATCCCCTCGAGGCTGTCAGGCCACCGCCCAGCTCCCCGGGGACCCAGAGGGGCCTCCCCAGAAGCCGAGGACGTGAGACAAAGGACGGACTCGAGTTGACAGTGCTGACTTGGCCCGTGGCTGCGGCGGCGGCCCTCCCACCCCACAGTCCGTGTCAGTGTCCTGACACGCCCGCGCCGCGCTGTCGGGGCTCGGGAATCTGAAGCCGTCCTCAGAGTAATGCTGTCGGTTACGAGAGAAAGCCCAGAGGTCTGAAGGCAGGGGTTCGCGGGGCCCGGCCCACAGCCGCGGCCCGGTGGCCCCTGAACGCAACAGGAAGAAAAGGACCGCGGGCTCCTTCCCACCCGAGGAAAGACGAGAAAACCCACTCCTCGGGATCCGGAGGGCAGATGTCGGGGCAAGGGCACCTGAGGCCAGTAGTGTTCCAGGGCGTTTCCTTGGACGGGGTGGTGGTAGGTGAGTTCGCTCCCCTGTTCTGCCTGCTCGTTTCGGGGGGATCTCTCCTGGTTTGGGGCTCCCAGGACACTGGCCGCTGCAGGCTTTGGGGGCTGCCCGCGTGTCACCCCCAGCTGCGACGGGAGCACCTCCCTCCACAGCAGCAGGGCTTGGTGCCATCTGTGGCTCTGCGCCTGCTCGGGATGTGACTGTGATGTCCCTACGTGTCTGCTTTCCTCGGGCCTCTCCCCACCGCCTGACATGCTTTGCCAGCCGCACAGGACACGGGGCCGCAGAGGAGATGGCAGTGCGGCGCCTGCGGCAGCGACCACCCCCATCTCTAGGGATTTCCGCTTGTCTTCTGGAACTTCAGAAATGTATGCAGATGCGCTTACTGCGTTGCATTCAGTCCTTCAGATGCTTCAGACTATCTCGGAAGAAGATGCCGTTCAGACGTTTAAGTGAAAGACCCGTCGGGTTGTAGAGGCGCGTCCGTGACACGCAGGGCCGCCCCTTCACACGGCGACCACTCAGGGTCCTGTCTCCTCTACTGACAGTGGCGCCGGCACTGCGTCTGCTGTAGCAGAGCAGCTAGTGGGGGCCGAGGTGCCAGTGGTGCCCCCCCCCCCGTCCAGGCCACGGGCACCCACGGGGTGGCCAGGTCCCTCCAGGACGCACCTGCATTGGGTTTGTGATCCATGATCCTGAGTGTCGGCTCCTGGTGGCATCTGTGGCACATGCCATCCCTGGAGCACATGGTGCACCAGCGGGAGGTGGCCGGCTGTGTCAGGGGACATTGGCAAGCCGGTGTGGCCCAGGAGGGAAGGGGAAGGCGCTCCTCACTCTTCTCCCCCAAGTGAGAGCCTGTCCGAGGCCGGGACCCTTTACAGACGGACCTCTTGCTGCCACGACCCCCGTGTCTGCAGCCCTAGGTGTCACCTGGCAGCTGGCGAGGCTGGGGCCAGGACAGAGTGCAGGGTAGGGGTCAGAGGAGGAGTCACACTTCCACGCTTCCGTTCTTCCTTGCTGTCTCTCTTTTTTTTTTTTTTTTTTTAAGATTTTATTTATTCATGAGAGAGGGAGAGAGACAGACGCAGGCTCCACAGAGGGAGTCCAATGCACGACTCGATCCCAGGACTCCGGGGTCACACCCTGAGCCGAAGGCAGGCGCTCAACCACTGAGCCCCCCAGGGATCCCCTGTGTCTCCTATTTTCTAGCAAAAACACTTGAAGTGTAGGCAGCAACCTCGGTGGAAAAACATGTTTTCGGATGTCCCGGGTTTGTCCTTGAGTTTCGAGAGGCGTCCGAGCCGGGCAGGGCCCTGGCAGCCAGCTGCGCAGGGAGGTCAGAGGGTGAATGGAGTGAGGGCCCGGGAAGGGGTCTCACTGCCCCTGGAGCCGGCTGGGTGGCCGTGGCCCCAAGGGAGCCAGACACAGGGCGGAAGATCCAGGTCCCGGGCCCACAGGGTTCATTGGCCCCCGCGTGCGCCGCGTTACCTGCATCCTGACGCCACCTCCGTGCCCTTGGAGGACAGGACCGCTTCCACCGCTTCCGAGCCCGCCCTCCGGCAGGAGCCCATACCAGCTGCACCCGGGGCACGCGGTCCCCCGCCGCAGCCTCTTAGGCCAGGACAGGGGCACCTTGGCAGTCAGGGCCTCCCACCCTGATGGGGCCCAGCCCGGGAAGGTCAGAGGCCGAGTGGGGCCTTCCGCCTCCGTGCTGCCCTCCCAGCGCACGCCGTGTCACTTCCGCGTGTGCACAGTCCTGCATGTGCCGCGTACCCCAGCCCTTTCAGGAGACAGCTTTGCCTGTTTCTTCAAGGAGGCTTTGGTTCAGTTTTCTCCACTTGACCCTCTGGATGTTTATCGTTTCTGGGGATGAAGGGCCGTCTCCTGTGGCGTTTGCCCCCAGGACCCGTCAGGTTTCCTGCAGGACCAGGCCACGTGGCCCCGGCTTTGTCCGTCTGTAGCAAACTGCCAACATCCAGAAGCCCAGGCGGGCGCCGGCCACAGGTGTGTCCACGGAGCGCTGTTGGGACGAGCTCACGGTCCGCCTCCCGGCCGTGGGGCCACAACAGTGCTCACTCGCGTACCGCGTGTCTAAATGTGCAGAACGTATGCGGCGACGAGGCAGGGGCTGCAGGAGCCGTCCGTCCAGCCCACTGGTCCTCAGAGGCCTCTCCTGAACAATTCTGCGCCACGCACCTGGCACTTTATCTGCGGAGGTCAACACCACGAGGCCTCAGGCGTGTCCTAGACCAGCCCTGTGCCGCTCAGATCTGGGCTGTTTTCCTGACGAGCCTCATCTGCCGTCGGCACCAAGGTCTTCCCCACGGCCGCCCCAGGGATCCTTGCAGTTACCGACCGTCCAGTCCAAACTTGAGTAGAAAGTTCTTGCACATCTGGCTCTGTCCCCAGGGCTGCTGAAGACCAGGCGTCGGCCCTGTTCCTGCTTCCACCCCCAGGTTCACCCCGGGCCTCCATTTGCGTGCCCAGAGCCGCCCTCCGGTGCCCGCTGCACCTCTCCCCTGCCCCTTCCGTCTTTGGAGCACTTGCTCCTTGGCAGGAGGACCGCTGCGATTGTGTGGAGGGAGGCTCAGGCGTGCTAAGCTTCACCTCTCCACAGGCTCGAGACGTGGCCCCTGGCGTCCCTGACCCCCCTTCCGTACTGTCCTAACCCTTTCTCATGCTTCATTCTCTTTAAATAAAAACTGCCTTTTAGATGAAGGGACAGCCTCACAGTCTAGTGGCAGTTCGGCAGAGACGCAAAACCAGGCGTTTGAGACAGCTGGGAAGGATTTAGTCAGCTCTGGTTGTGACCACACCAGTGTCATCTGCGGTTCTTTTTGGTCTTTTTTTAAGATTGTATTTATTTATTTGACAGAGAGCAGGGGGAGGGGCAGAGGGAACAGCAGGCTCCATGCGGGGAGCCCGATGTGGACTCGATCCCAGGACCCCAGGATCACGCCCTGGGCTGAAGGCAGGCGCTGAGCCCCCCTGGGGCCCCCATCCGTGGTTCTTAAGATTAAATCACCATTAAGTATTTTTCCTAACGGAAAATACTTAACGGAAAAAAGTCTTTTCTGAAAGGTTTGCCGTCTGAATTGGCTGAGACGGGGTCTCTTGGGCCTCAGATGCACCCAGGCCGGGAGGTGGATTCCCTGCTGCCACAGCCCCGGGCCCGCAAGCTGCGAGCGCTCCAGACCTCCACCCCGGGCCTCCCTCCTGGCCTCTGCAAGTGCCGAGTGGAGGTCTGGTGACTCCGGACGCAGAGTCGCTTCCCCAGTGCTGTGCAGGCTGAGTGGACATCGCCTCTGTGCCTGCGGCCTGACACGGGTCTCTGTCTCCCTGACGGAGCATAGCTGCTCGCTGCTGGACCCCCTTTTCTTTGACTTCTAAATGTCTATGGGTTGGACAGTGTTCACCGGCAGATGTAACATCCCCGGCAACTGCCCAGCCCGGCGTTGACCAGGCGCTGAAGACAGAGGAAGGACACCATGGGCTGGAAAACCCACCTGAGTCATACCTTCTCTTTTGTGTTGCAGGGTCCGCTTGGTGGAAAGAGGCTCTCCTCACAGCTTGCCCCTGATGGAATCGGGAAAAGTAGGTATTGAGGGAAGAAAGCTATATTTCTGCATAAGGCTCCATCTCTGCATGTGGGCTTTGACTTTTTAAGAAACGTATAGAGTATTTTCTCCAAAAAGTTTTCTCAAGTGTAATAATATATCAGGATGAGATTTGGCACGAGTACAGAAACTCAAAACAGTGTTTGAAACAGGTTAGATTTTTTCTTTCACATTAAAGAATTCCCAAACACCCCAGGGGCCCTGCCATGTTGCGCTGTGCATGGATTCCACCCCCAAGGCTGCCTCCGGGTCAGAGGTGGCTGCTCCAGCTCTGGCCATCACTCCCGCATCCCAGCAGTAGGAGACGCAGGAAGAGGCAACGACAGGTGCAGACCTCAGGGACAGCTCCGAAGCTGCCTTAGACACACTCAGTACCGCTGGCCAGAATTGGGGCCCACGGTCACACCGGCCGAAAGGAAAGTTGGAAACACAGTGGTTCTCATGTCTGCGGGCTTCACTAAAAGCCCAGGTACTGGCTGCCGGGACAGCAGACGAAGAGGAGGGTGATCAGGGACAAAGTGCGCCAAGGTCAGGCTTTACCCAAGTTAGGGGGGCAGGACGTGGATTCACACCTCAGCGGAGGCTCCTCTCCCTGAGTTTGGCTCCAGTTGTCCTCTTTGTCCTCCACTGGATGTGATGCTCCTCTGGACCTTTTATCACCTGTGTCTCCATGAGCAACAGCCAGTGTTCTTGGTACCAGGTTGGTACCCGTCTGATGGCAGGACACCAGCTGTTGGCGAGACGCAGCAACCAGAGCCAGCACGTCATGCTTCAGACTCCAGGGACAGCCCAGGAGTTCCTACCAGCAATGTTTTGCCAAATCTCAACCCCATGACATCTGATTAGCAGAACCGACATGAGCTGTGTCCTAAATTTGCAGAACCAGCTTTTGCCGCCACATGTGCATGTGCTGTTGGTGACGTTCAGAATGCTTCCAAGCAAACATCCACTAAGGAGATGTTGCTGTGAACACGATAATAAAAGACCCTGGTGTGCGGGAAACCTAGAGGGCGTTTTTGGGAGGAGAGGGGAGCTGGACAGGCCTCCGAGTTGGAGGACATGCTGTAGGCCGGGACCACCAGCTCTCCCTCGCTCCCGCCACATCCCCCTGCCATGCATACCTTAGCCCTGAGTGCACGCACAGCTCTGGAAACGTGATCCATGATTTCCTTAATTCACTGCCTTCCTTCCACCTGAACATGTCATATTCAGGCAGTGTTAAACATAATTGGAAAATTAATACAAATATCTGAAAATTCCTATTTTGTAAGCATCAACCTGAGTTACGTTATTTATCCTGTTTTCATTCAGATCCCTCATTTTGGGATCATGTCAACATGAGCTTTATCACCATAGTAATTACAAGAAGATGCAACGTGTCACGTCGTAGTTCCGTCATGCTGTGCTGTGTGTAATTTTGATTTAAAGCCATACTACCTCCTAAACAATTTTAGGAAAAAAAGTAGGCATACGGCGTGAGGGCAGGATCGGGTGGATGGGTGTGGAGCAGGTTTGTCCACTGACCACAACATTCTTTCCACATAGATACTTCCAGGGGTTCGGATCATAATTGCCAACCCAGAAACAAAAGGACCCCTGGGTGACTCCCACCTGGGAGAGGTGAGTGACAGGGCGCCCCCCAGGAGAGGGGACTGACCGGGCGCCCCCTAGGAGAGGGGAGTGACCGGGCACCCCCAAGTGAAGGGAGTGATGGGGTGCCCCCCACGGAGAAGCTAGATGTGGAGCATCCACCTGGGTGAAATGTGGGGTGCTGCCCGTGAGGGGAGTAGGGGGTGTCCTCAGAGGTGGAGCCCCTAGACCACACTTCCTGTCCTGGGGACACCAGTAGCCGGCTCCTGCACCCCTCTCCGAGTGCGTCCCCATGAGCTGTGGGGCTCGGGAACAGGTGCGACCCCATCTGGGACCCTAAGGGGCCGGTGAGCTGAGCAAGCAGCCTAGGAAACGGCAGGTGTGGGAAAGTCAGTGGGGCGTTGACCCTTTGGCTTGTTTGTACTTCATACTTTGGGAGGAGAGAGCCGCCTGGCCGCCCCCTGCCCGCACTCTGCTGCTGGCTGCGTGTGGCTGGAGGAGACACGTCCTCATCCCACTGCCCCCCCATGCCCCCTGCTCCCCCCCCACAGAGGACATCCGGACAGGTAGACACACCAGCTGTGGGCTCCTGTGCCCCCCCCCCCTGCTGCATGCACACCTGCTCTCAGCTGACTGTTCATCACAGACCCGACCGCCCCACACACAGCCCCAACCCAGTGCCCACAGGGGTGGGGGGCGGGCAGAGGCTACGTGGACTGTTGCATGACCTCACGTGATACAGTAAGGATAGCTCCTGTGCAGCTAAAATGTACAGACGGCCGCCAGCCCCAGAGCCCGAGAGCAGCCGTGGGTGTCACACCTGGTGAACAGACGGCCGTGCTGTGCTGTGGCCGGGGCTGGCCGCCCCCCCTTCCTTCCTGGGCTGTTGCCGGATCCTTCATGGGGATCCCAGCTGCATGTAACGATCAGAACCCAGGTGATAGAATCCCGTGCGGGTCCTAGGTAGGAATTTCCTTGGCGTGCAGTGGCCGGTGTGAGCTCGGGGCGTTGGTGCCGGCACCCGGTCAGGGTCCTCCAGCGCTGGGCTCGCCGCGTGCTCCGGCCGGGCACCACCCCCAGCGCGCTCGTTTTCTGAGCGGGCATGTGTCCTAATGAGACCAGACGCTGGAGGGCACGGGGCAGCGCTTCGGTCTCTGCTCTAGGGTTTGGTTCATTCCACGGGGATCCGCGCAGTGGCCGCGTGTGCCCACGGTGCGCGGGGCCATGGGGACTCTGGCGAGGCAGATGGTCTCTCACTTCAGGAACTTGCCCGTTTTTCAGTGTAAATAATGAAAACAGCCAGGCGCAGACGTCTTCGCTGTGAATGCCGTGTAGCTTGGAAGAGCTGGCCCCGTTCCCCCTGGGCTTGCAGACTCGGGGTGTCCCGGAGTCGCTCCTCTGGGCTTCCCCGTGGCTCGGCCCGCACGGCCACCGCTTCCGGTCCACGAATCCTCCTTCCCCGCTTGCCCCAGTGTCACACACTCGGTCTCGAATCCCCGTGTCTGCGGTTACGGGCCTTTCCGGCTCGGCCGTCCGGGTGTGTGCTGGGTTTTCCGTTCTGCGGATCCTTCGCGAGCCGGAGCAGGGGCGGGGACGGGGGCGAGGATCCGCAGCCCACCGCCCCGAGCCGCCGGCCCCCGGGGACGCAGGACCCAGAGGCCAGGACCCGAGCCGCCACCGAGAGTCAGGGGCCCCGACGGCCGAGCCGCGCAGGCACCGGACTCCCTGGAAGTAGGCAAACCGTGCGAAGGGGAAGACAGGCTGTAAAGCTTTTAAACATTTTTCCAAATTGCTTTTTAGAAACAATTGTTGTATTTGAGTAAGTCCGAGCAAGCTAGCGCAAGTCGGCTGCTCTAAGTGCTGCGGGGAGGGGGGGGGCGGCCCCCGGCCCCTCGCCCCTCCCGCGGCCTCACCGCCCCGCGGCTTCCCGGGCAGATCTGGGTCCACAGCGCCCACAACGCCAGCGGCTACTTCACCATCTACGGAGACGAGTCCCTGCAGTCAGACCACTTCAGCTCCAGGTTGAGTTTCGGAGACACGCAGACCGTGTGGGCGCGGACAGGCTACCTGGGCTTCCTGCGGCGGACGGAGCTCACGGACGCCAACGGAGGTGGGCGGGGGTCTGGAGGTGGGGGCGGGGCCCCAGAAGTGGGGGCGGGGCGCGGAGGGGGCGGGGCTCCTGGCAGTGGGAGGGCCGGGGGCGTGGGGGCGTGAGCGTGCGTGAGGGGGCGGGACTGGACACGAGCGTGCGTGTGTGCGCCTGTGGACGCGCGCGCGGGGGCGGAGTCGGGACCCAGTGGTGCTCCTGCTGCTGCACCTGCTCCTGCTGCTGCACCTGCTCCTGCTGTTGCACCGGCTGCTGCACCGCGGCCCCGGGCAGCGCGGCGCGGGGAGGACGGTGTGAGTCCCGCAAGCTGATGCCAGGTGCCACCGCTCCGCGTTCCCAGGGGGCCGCGCGCCCCAAGGCCGGACCCCCGCCCCCCATCCCCCGCCCCGCGCCTCGCGCCTGCCTCTGGGAGGAAAGGGAGGCAGCAGGGCGCTCGGGCCGGAGGTGGGGCTCAGCCCCGAGGGGCCTGCCCCGCTGACCCCCGGGGCTCGGTGCCCGGGAGGCTCCTGACACCTGCCGCGGGAGCTGCGGGAGCCTGGCCGCGGTGCCCTAGACGTGGTCTCCCGTGTACGACGTGGGGAAACCGTGGGCTCTCGGGGTGCTCTCGGGGACTCCCGCGCATCCTGGCGACCCAGGCCCTCGGGGGGAGGGGGTTCTGCGGGCGGGGCCGCGCTGCGGCAGGTTCCTCACCCCGCGGGCCCCGAGGCGGGAGAGCCCAGGACGCGGCCAGGAGCCGGCCAGGAGCTGTGCCCGCCGCCCGCGCCTGTCCCCGACGGGCCTGCGCCCCGGGGGTCGGGCGGCGTCCGGGGCGGCCGTTCGCGAACCTTCCCAGCCCCTCCTTCCCCGGGAGGTGGGAGCTCGCGTGACGTCAGAGGCGACGGGGTGGCGCGGGCCGTGCTGCGCCTGGCCCGGGAAGCTCTCCCCCCGCGCGCCGACGTGGGCAGGGGTGCTGCGGGCGGCGGCGTCCCCCTCCGGCCACTTACCGCAGCCCCGGGCTGCACAGAGCCCCGAACAAAGGACCCACCGGCCTGCACCCACCTGCCCGCACCCACCAGCCTCTCCTGGCGTCGGTCTCTCACTCGGGAGTTTGAATTTTTGTTGCTAACAAGCAGCGTGAGCACCATTGTGGTGAGGTTCATGCTCTCTCTGTTTCCCTCGCAGAGCGCCACGATGCCCTGTACGTGGTGGGCGCCCTAGACGAAGCGATGGAGCTGCGCGGGATGAGGTACCACCCAATAGACATTGAGACCTCGGTCATCAGAGCCCACAAGAGCGTCACGGAATGGTGAGCTGGCGTGGGGACCGCCCCGTGCAGGGGAGCCTCCGCAGTGACCCGGGCCTTGGCCATCGGGAGGGGCGCCAGCGATGTAAGGGCCCCAGGAGAGCAAGGCCCGCCAGGCCTGTTCTGCCTTGCGGTGCATGGCCTCTGGGCGCGGGAGGGAGGGGAGGGCAGGGAGGCGGCAGCGACCGAGTCACACAAGAAAGGGGAAGCTCAAGGGTTGGAGGGAAGACTTGCAGCAAGCGGTGCTGGCACAGACGAGGGCCCGCGGGGACCCAGGGTTGTCGCCCCTTGCAGCCGGCCAGATGGGTGCCACCCTGGGGCCAGGAGGCACATTGGGAGAGCGAGGGGCCCCACAGCACGAGAGGTCAGCTTGCTGGTACGCTTGGTCCCAAAGCGGCAGAGACCTGACGCAGCTGCCCCCCAAGTCCAGGCAGGGACCCCCAGGCAGGCACCTTCCAGAATCCCTCGGGAGCAGCTCTCCGGGCGCAGGCAGGCCTAGGACCAGTCACTGCACCTTGGGAGCCAATGGTTGCAGGAGAGTTTGCGTCCCCATGCTCGGCCCTGTGCTCCCGACTCGGCTGCATCCGTCCTCCCCCCAGAGCTGCTGAAGCTGCCCGGCCGCTCAAGGGTAGACAGGAGCCAGGACACCCAGATGTGGCACAGGGCTGTTTCGGTTACCCCATAACTAGCCATGCGTACCAATGACCGCCTTCCATGTCTGTATTTTTAAGAAAATAACTTAGAGTCATTTGTACTGCTTCTCTCAAGCACTTTCCATCTGGTTGCAAATGCCATTTCAACCTTAAAGGTCTGTGGCAGGGGGTCCTGTGGCACCTCGTGGGGTTTTGTTATAAGCACTGCTGTTGCCACCTGCCACTGGCTCTCACACTCACCTGTGCTCACATGAGCACCGATTATCAGCTTTTGCTGGGCTCTAGTGGGTTGGAAACCTCCCTCTGCCCTCTCCTCGCCCAGCCTGTGTTCCTCCAACCTGGCACCGAGCCAGAAGGCAGACACTCACGTCACTCGACATGGCTGTTGTCATAGTGGCATTGTCCAGCCGACCGAATCTGTCCCTTCCCCTTCCTCGGACATCGGTGGCCCTGGGGAAGTGATGCTTGTCCAGCCCAGAGCTTCCCAGCAAACCCCCTCCATCAAATACAGAAATCCAACTCCGTGCTTCATACTGTGTCATCCGTGTCAAATGCTGCCATAAGATTTTACCCAGGCGGCTAATCTGTGACATCACAGAGCCCGTGGGGTCCACACATGGGCTTTGCAGAGCGATTATTATAGCGTCCTAAAGAACCTGTCACGGCACAACTCAGGCTGTGGCAGAGCTGTTGGCCTAGGCACACGCTCGTCACAGCGACTCCAGAAGCAGAGTCACCTGGTGAACACAGTCTCCGGTATTTCCCTTCCACGTTATGGGTACGCTGCTCATACTAAACAAGATGTGCCTTTGTGTTTTCTGAGCAGACGTACCCTGTGGTTACAGGAGTGAGTTTCCTGACTCCTTGCTGCCCCACAGCCCCTCTGTGTGGCTGGCGGGAGGATGCTGTGGGCCCTGGAGCCCGCCCACCGCCTCCCCCTTCGCCCAGGACCCTCTGACCCACTCCCCTGCTGACCTCAAGTCTGTCCAAGCCCCTAACCACCCCTGTTTAAAGACTAACCTTATAAAGTGCAGGTGGCTTTGTGTATAAAGCACCAAGCTTTGGCTTCCACGGATTGGCCAGAGCAGATGCTCCGGGCGACTCTCCTCTGAAAGATCCCAAATAAAATGCTTCTGGATGAATCCCCGCTGCTCTGGAGGGCCTTCTTCTCACACGGGTCACTGCTTGCTCGTGGCACTCATTCCAGACACAGTCCTTCTGGCAGTAGCTCGTGTCTGCCCCGAGTGTACAGCAGACAGCCGGCTTGTCCCCTCTGACTGGGACCCACAGTCAGCCAGGCACAGAGCGGGTGGCTCCGCACGTGTCTCCTCCTCCCTCCACGTCCACATCCCTCCACTGCTGTGGCGCGAGGGAGGTCAGGACTAGCCCCAAAGGCCCCGATGCCACCCAGCCTCTGCCAGCCCAGCTGACCAAGGCCAAGGGCAGGACCCAGGCGGCACCGCAGGGATCTCGTGTTCACAGGGTGGCAGCCGTGCGGTGCCCTTCCAGCGCATGGGCACCAGCGACGGCTGGGAGCAGAGGGCAGGGGAGGCCGGGTCCGGATGCCGTGTGCGCCCCAAGAGCGCGCTAGCGACAGGACCACGGAGCGGCTTAGTGAGCTGGAGGCCCCAGGCTCACCGACCAGCACTGCGTGGGCAGATGAGGAAAGAACCAGATGGTACCTGTTGAAGAGAAAACAAAATTGTTAAACAAAGTCCCTCGGTATAGTGATGATTTTTTCTCTCTTCCAGCGCCGTGTTCACTTGGACAAATTTGTTGGTGGTGGTGGTCGAGCTGGACGGGTCAGAGCAGGAAGCCTTGGACCTCGTCCCCTTGGTGACCAACGTGGTCCTGGAGGAGCATTACCTGGTGGTGGGGGTCGTGGTCGTGGTGGACATAGGCGTCATCCCCATCAACTCCCGGGGGGAGAAGCAGCGCATGCACCTGCGAGATGGGTTTTTGGCAGACCAGCTGGACCCCATCTATGTGGCCTACAACATGTAGTCTTGTCTCTGGCTCCCATAGACTTTTCTAGGAAAGTAAACGTTTTTCTCAGTGTCACTAAAGTTTGCAGACACGAGGGCAACATTCACCGGAACGGAGCCTCTGTTCTCGTGGCGGTGAGACTTTCCACAGCGGTCCCAATTGGCATGGGGGTGAAATGTGAAATGTGAATTTACCACTGAAGTTTGCTCAGAAGGACTTTGGATTACTGCCTTCAGTTTGTTGGAAAAACCCATTTCAAAAACTTTTTTTTTTTAATTATTGGATAAGAAGTGCTTTCTTCGTAAATGTGGTATTTTGTTAAAGCCAAAATAGCAATTAAAAAAATATTCTGCCCTCCAGATGGGTTCTTTTAAACAATTTATGTAGTGTGACAAAGAATTGTTTTCTCTGTTTAATGTGTCATGAAATCTTAATGACATGGATCTTGTTACTAATTTAAGCCATTGCTAGATCTCATCCTTTTAGGGAAGTTTGTTGAGGTACGAGAAAACCTTCCAAATAGCACCTTCCAATTAGAGTTTAGCAGCTTTCTTTGTCAGAAACGTGCTGGAGAAACAAAGGCTGACATACGGCCTTTGAAGTTAGCATAGAATGAGAAGAAATTATAAATAAGGTGTATTTCGGCAACTATCTTGCAGATATCTTTGTACTAAACTAAAAAGATAAAATAAGTTAACTTCTTCATATGTAATTATGTACAAAACGTTTAATTTATTTTGATCTCTTTAGAAGTATAAAAGAGAAAAAACATTCAAGAACATTAAAGTCTTGTAATGTTTGCTAATATAAAAAAAAGTGTTGTATTATCTTGCGTGGATAGTATCACAACAAATATATATATATGAAATATAAATTCACTAATGAACAAAGGAGATTTTAAAATTTAAAATGCAGAACCTGTCACTTGCATGGTGTCCCCTCCACTGTACTGTAGATAAAGACAGATTCTCTCACACCCACTTTGTGATGTGAGCAGTCCCAGATCGCCAGTGCCCGGTCTAAATGTTTCTTCTAGAACCAGAGACCAGCAAGTGAAATTATCACCATCTCCGAGATGGGGAAGGAATGTGAGGCTACATGTGCACTATGTTCCCTTGCGGGGCAACGAGGGACGGTCGGCGCCGGCGTGTGCCCCCTGCGCTGAGCAGGCATTAGGGAAGGCAGGTGGCAAGGAGCGCTGTCCTCTTAGCTGCAGGAATTCCTTGTTCTTATCATTTTTGTTAGCGTCCCCCGTTCCGGTCCTTGGTATGGAAAGGAATGCTCTTCTGTGGTCGTTTGCGCCGGGTCGTGCGGATTCCCCTCCGACGGCCGCTGTGTGGAGTGGACAGACTGTCCAGAACAGCTTTAAGGGAAAAGACTCCCGTGGAGACCGTCACCCTGGCCAGCACTCCGGGCTCCCCAGCCTGGTGAGAGCGGGACCCGCAGGGGACCCGCAGGAGCGGCCCCAGGACTCCCCACAGAGCCACCAGCTGGAGCAAGAGAGCCTCCCAGCTGCCTTCACTTCCCACCTGTGGATAACACGTGTCTGATTTCCGTCTCGCTGCTGCGGCCGCCCCACACGCCTTCCAGTTTCCACGTCTCCTCCGTACACTCCTCGATCCGATTGGCCCATCTGTGTCCAGCCAAGAAGAGGTGTCCACTGCCCGGGCGGGATTGATGCCGTAACTGCCCCACCATGACCCTGCCGTGGCTCTCGTTGCTAGAAATGCATGACCAAGATCGTTGCTGGGCAAACTTTAGAGTCTCTTTTCATTATGTTGTAGGCGATGTCTTCACCTGCCTTTGCTGTATGCGCCAGCAGTAAGCCCTTTGCTAAAAGAGAGTTTTGTTTGACTTCCGAGATCCAAGGCTAATTGTTTTCTAAAAATTTTAAGTGTCATTTCTTTTCAATTTGTCTGCATGTGAGGTGCATCCTTCCATCTCCACAAATTATTTGATTTTTAAAATACCGTTTGACTTCATTGCCACGTGTGACTATTTCTCTACACGCTTCAGATACACATTCCTACAGTCTTCTGCTTCCCAAGGGGGGAGAAAACCCCACCACGCACAGGGAAAAGACCCTGTCCTACACACACCCACTTTGTGTAAGGGGAAGGGGGTTTCGGGTGGGATACTGATGACAACCCACGACTGCAGGGTAGCTTGTGAGGTCTAGCTGATGTCGGGAGCAAACCAGTCAGGTATCCCTTCCGCTCCGACCGTCACCTTCCCCACATCAGCTTCACGTGCAAGACGGTGCGGTTGTGAACGCGTTAGCGACGTCCTGTCCTCTCTCGTGTTGGAGTTGAGGTCCAAAGGGTTGGGGGCTGGGACCGAAGATCAGTTGTGCAAGGAAAAGGAGAGGAAACCCGTTTCAGCAATAAAGAAGGATCGTTCCATATTAGGAGTTGTGCTGTAGGTAAATCATTCATGACAATGTAACAATGTTTGTCTTGTGACCTTGTGCTTTGAAGTCAGACAAAACCATGTGATCAGCTTGCACAAGGAAGGGTACACAACGGACATTGGAACACAGACCTAACCCAACAGGGCGGCTTCCTCATGGTGCTTGTTTATTATATATATTTAATCCTGCTTGACACTTTACCCAAGGGAAACTGCCCCTTTTATCAGTTGAATGTTAGCAGCGTTATTTCATAGAGTGTGGTGACTGGTTAGAGAAATTCATGTACTCAACCAATCACGGTTTCAAACAAAATTTTTATGTGCAAAGGACAGCAACCTTCTCGTATGTTAAACCACCAGTAAGCTTTGTACATCTGTGATAACGCCTGTTTTATATTCAAATGAACAAATAAAAGCTTTTATTTTTGTTGCTCTGAAAATAGCAGTTTCTTAATTGCTCCCCTGGAAAACTGTCTGGGACAGCTTCAATCCCAGGAAGGAAGTGACTCCTGCAGGGAAATGGGAAATGTATCTGACTCTGTTTACATAATTTGTTGCATTACTTATTAGTACAGATGATCATACTTTGAACAATGTTTAAATTTTGATGTGGGCATTTATTGCTTAAAAAATTCCTATGGCAACAAATGTTTTGTGAAATGTTTTTTTTAATTCTTTTAAATATATCTAAATATATTTGTTCACATTTGCTGCAAGTGTACAGATTCTTGGTAAATTTGCGGGAAAGAGAGTAAGCATGAGTCCTGTGTGCAAATACTTTGTCAGGTGTGACCGGGCACCTCTGCATCGCAGGAGGTAGGCCCAGGGGCTGCGCCAGCCCCGATGGTCCCTGCTCCGTGGACCACGAAAGCTCAGTCTTTTGCCCAAGATCTGAGCATTTCTTAAAAGGTTTGTCTCGTGGAAGGTGGAGCGGGCGAACCGACCTTCAGCCTAATGGTATCAGAGGAAGTTGTGGACACATGAGAACCAGCAGCGCCCAAACCTGCACCCAGGTCACGGGGCTTAGCCTGCGGGTCACAGGCCCCGGAGCACCTCGACCCCGGCGCCAGGCGTCACCGGCATCGGTTTGGTGGCAGCTCGGTCGTGTCCCTGTGTGGTCCTCTCCCCCGTGGCGTCCTGGGCACCCAGGTGGGTGGTCCGTGCACCTGCCGAGGGGAGACACACACACCTGCCCCCTCCCCGCACAAAGTGTGGCAGGTGGCAAGGACAGCAGCCTTCGCTGCACCGCCGGGTTGGGTTCCAGGGTTTGGGGCCCCGACTTCCCAGAGCTCCGGGCGGGTGATGGGGTGGCGTCCCCAGGAGGCAGGGCTCCAGGTGGTCAGTCGTCCATCCTCGGGGCACAGGTGACCCCTGGGTAAGGAGGCCGAGGCTGCGGGGGGCGAGGGGGCAGGTGACCCCCGGGGAAGGAGCCCGAGGCCGTGGGGGGGCAGGTAACCCCCGGTGCCCCACGGAGCGGCCCTCACCCGGTGTGCGTCAGGGTGATGCCTGTGGCCGTGGAGCGCGTGGAAACACCAAGGATGCAGCTTATGTCCTGGATACGAGGATGCCGGGGCCCCGCAGCCTGACGTGTCACTGCCAGGACGGGGGTCGGGGCCCGGGTGCCCTCGCCGCAGGACTGAGAAGGTAAAGTACGAGCGCAGGAAAGCGGTGCGGGGGGGGGGGGGGGTAGGAGCGGACGTGTCCTTGCCAGACAGCAGCTTGTCAGGAGGAACGGCCGTGACGGGAGTGGGAAGTGGGGGGCACCAGGGGGACCCCACCTCCCCTCGAGGCAGCTCTGCAGGGGCCCGAGACCCCCCCGGTGATGGTGACAGGCACACGGTGAGCTGTGGAGCCCCGGTGCCATGTCCCCCGCCCCGTAGGGACACTTGCGTGGCGTCCCCTCTGCAGGCCCCGCCGATAGCCCGTGAGACCCGGCCGACCAGGGCCTGGCGGCTCCGATGAGGCGATCACAGGCCTAGAGAACGAGCCCCGGGCGTGTGTGCTCCGCTCCTGGCGCAAAACACGCAGGGACTTCCCGGAACACACTGTCCCTCGGGGTGCTGCCACTGTGGAGCCAGCGCCCGGGCAGGGACGCTGGGCTCTGCGGCTCACTGACCAGCTGGCCCTCCGGTTCCACCGACAGGGAGGGAGGCTGGGCCGCCAACACTGCGCTCTCGAGGCTGCAGCTCCGAGGACGAGCTGCCTGGCGCCCACGGGCTTCGGTCCGTGCCCAGAAGTGTCATGGATTCCCGCGTGGGCGCCTGTGCCCGCGATGCCCAAAGCTGGTGAGGATGGCCGCGTGTGGCCACGGCCCAGCTGGGCTTGCGCAGAGCGGTGCGGACGCAGCCGGGGTTCGGAGGGCCGACGGCGCGTGGCGGGGGCTCCGCAGGCCAGGTGCCAACGACCCGCCCCGTGCTCGGCTGGGGCACCAGGCGGCCGTGGGGCTGAGCGGGGCTGCCGTGCACCCACTGCACACAGGGCCCCGAGAGCTGGATCTGGCGTAATTGCCTCATCACAAAACATGACTCTATCGGCCTTTCCGACTGTTAGGGGCGAGCGTGCTGCTTCGCCTCCGGGTTCGACCGGCACGGCAACCCGATGGGCCCGGGACGTTGGCTGGTTGGTGGCCTAAGGTCCAAGGCCTAAGGCCGACTCCTCAGAGCCAGGCTCGGAGTCTGATCTCTCCCGCAACAGAAGGCGGGGTCCGCGTCTGGTCACCGAAAAGTTTAATCTTCCAGAACGCGTGGCGCTCACCAGCAAGTACCTGCGCGCCAGCGTTTGTGGCCGTGGGGTGGCAGGGGAGCCCGCGTCTGCGCGGTGCACATCCAGCAGCGGCAGAGCCGGGACTCGGCCCGGGCCGCGCTCACGGGGCACGTGGATTCCATGTGGGCTGCACACATGCGAGGTCACGGGGGCTGTGCAGTCTCCACAAAGAAGGCAAAACCCTGGATGACGCACTCCTGTGTTCTCTGTTCTGTGGCGCTGACCTGCGTGTTCCATGTCAGCACCACGGCGTCCTGGCGATCACAGCGTTGGAGCGGGGTCGAGTGTGCGAGTGTGACGCCCAAACATCCATCGGCTGACAAATAAAGAACATGCGGGCTGTGTGTGCACGTGTGTGAGCGTGTATGTGCGCGTGTGAGTGTGCGTGTGTGTGCATGTGTGTGCATGTGCGTGCATGTGCGTACGGGTGCACGGCCCATACAGCGCAGAGGAGCAGGAGCCCACCTCGCCAAGGGCCACTACCTGCTGCCCATGGCGGGGCCGGGAGCGTGGCGTCCAGATCAGGTGAGTGAGAGGCAACGCCCGCAGCTCCATCATCGGGGAGCTTCAGAGGCAAGGGAGCCCCGGGGCGGCCCACAGGCTCTGGGTGCGGCTGGCTGCGTCGCTGGGAGCCCCCCCGCAACTCCCTCTGGGACGGTCCGCGGGGTTTGACGGTAGGGACCCCGCCTGGCACTCGTCCCTTTCTCACTTTGTGGTGGTTCTGGACTCCACGCAGAGGCGGCAGGTCCCCCCACCCCCCGCGACCCCCCGGCTCCCTGCGTCCTGCGGCTCGGCCACCCAAGGGCTCTGGGGCCGCACCCCCGTGACGGATGCTGCAGGTGGTGCGCGGGCCTTCCGTGGGCCTTCCACGTGAGTATTTCCACGAAGTTGGGTAAATGCCTGCTCAGGGCGACAGGGTCACAGGTCGGGGACACACCGGGTCACAGGTCGGGGACTCACCAGGTCACAGGGCAGGTCATGGACCCACCGGGTCACAGGGCAGGTTGGGGACCTACTGGGTCACAGTCAGGCTGGGGACCCACGGGGTCACAGGCCGGGACTCACCGGGTCACAGAGCAGGTCAGGGACTGACGGGGTCACAGTCAGGCCAGGACCCACCAGGTCACAGAACAGGCTGGGGACCCACCGGGTCACAGGGCAGGTCGGGGACTCACCGGGTCACAGGCCAGGCACTGACCGGGTCACAATCAGGCCGGGGATCCACCGGGTCACAGGGCAGCTCCCTGTCTGGCTTCTGAGGCCGCCCCTCACGGCAGTGCAAGGGCCGCACCTGCACCCACCAGCCCCGGGGCCCCCTCCCGCGCGGCCTCGCCGACAGCTGCCGCTCCCCACTGGCTGCCACCGTCCCCAGGGCTGTGAGGCGACCGCTCCCTGTGGCCGCGGCTTGTGTTCCCCCCAACGGCCCCGACCCCGAGCGCCTCCTCGCCGCCGATTACCTGCTGCTCTTCTGGGGAGAGGCGTCGGTTCATATCTTCCCCCTCCCCACTTTTAATTGAATTACTATCATTATTATTATTATTTGGCGTTGGGTTCTATACATTCTTTATATGTTTTGGATACTAAAAGACCTGCTAAAAATGGACAAAACACTTGAACAAGTTTAAAAAAATTTTTTTAAATATACTCAGGCAGGTCTTTCTGGCCGGGAATCCCATCCCCATGCTTTAATAAAAACACCTTTTTGCATAAGAAAAAAAGATATTCAGAGGGCCAACAAACATTTTTAAATAGGAACCCTTTATCAGACGTGTCATTTGCAAATATCTTCTCTTTTTATTTTGACAAAGTCCTAATAGCTTTTGTTTCCCTTGCCTCAGGAGACATCTAGAAAAATGTTGCTGTGGCTGATATCGCAGCAATTCCTGCCCATGCTCTTTCCTAGGGTTTTTATGGTTTCAGGTTTCAAATTTTTAATGCATTTTGAGTTTAGTCTTCTGTACGCTACAAGAACATGGCCCGGTTCTGCTCCTCTGCACGTGGCTGTCCAGTTTTCCCAGCACCGCTGGTGGAAGTGACTCTCTCTGTTGCATACTCCCTCCCCCTCTGTCCTACGTGGCTTGACCATATAATCACGGGTGCCCGTCGGAGCCTTCTCGTCCGTTCCATCAACCCTCATGTCTCTCCCTGCCTGTCCCATACTGTTTGGGTCACTACAGCATCATAGTACAGCTTGAAGTATGGGATTGTGGTGCCTCCAGCTTTGCCTTTTTCCCCCCAAGATTGCTTTGGCTCTATGGGGCCTTTTGTGTTTCTGTGTAAATTTTAGGGTTGTTGGTTCTTGTTCTATGAAAAATGCTGTTTCTACTCGGATAGGGACGGCACTAAGTGTGCACATTGCTTCAGGCAGGATGGGCGTCTCAGTTATCCTGACTCTTCCCATCCATGAGCGTGAACGTCCCATTTCTCTGTGTTATCGTCAACTTCTTTCATGTGGTTTATGCTTTCAGAGTACAGATCTCTACCTCCTTGCTTAGGGTCATTACTAGGTACTTAGTTACATTTGGTGCAGTTGTAAATGGGATTTTGTGACTTTCTGTTACTTCATTATCAGTGTATCGAACTACAACAAAATTTTTTATATTGGTTTTCTATCCTGCAACTTTACTGAATTGCGTTATGAGTAGAGTCTTTAGTCTTTGATAGAATCTTTAGGGTCCTCGGTACACAGTATCAGGTCATCTGCAAATAACGGAAGGGCTACTGCTTCCTTACCGATTCCAATGTCTTTTACTTCTTTTTTGTTGTGTGCTTGCCGCGGCTACGACTTCCAGGACTATGTTGGGTAAAAGAGAGGAGAGTCGGGGCACCTTGGGGTGGCACAGTCGATGAAGTGACCGACTCTTGGCTTCAGCTCAGGTCGTGATACTGGGGTCGTGAAATTGAGCCCCGAGTTGGGGTGCCTGCGCAGCGGGGCATCTGCTCAAGCTTCTCTCTCCCTCTTGTCCGCCCTCTTCCTTTCTGACGGTTCATCACACTGTCCTGTGGTTCTCTCTTTGGTCATGTCTTCATCTGGTTTGGGTATCGGGGTCATGTTGGCCTCATAGAATAAATTGGGAAATTGTCCTTCTTTTACTATTTTTTGGACTAGTTTGAGAAGAATACATATGCACATACGCACTCTTCTTCAAGTGTTTAGTAGAATTCCCCTGTGCGTATGTGTGCCTGGGTCTGGTTTCTGGTTTCACTTACTTGAGTTCTCTTTCATTTATTTATTTATTTATTTATTTATTTTATGATAGTCACACACACAGAGAGAGAGAGAGAGAGGCAGAGACACAGGCAGAGGGAGAAGCAGGCTCTATGCACCGGGAGCCCGACGTGGGATTCGATCCCGGGTCTCCAGGATCGCGCCCTGGGCCAAAGGCAGGCGCCAAACCGCTGCGCCACCCAGGGATCCCTCTTTCATTTTTTTTTTTAACAGTCTGGCTAAAGTTTTATCAATTTTATTGATCTTTCGGTTTTATTATCTGTTCTGTTGTTGTATATATTTCACTTATTTCTGCTCTAATATTTATTATTTTCTTTCTTCTTCCGGGTTTGGTTTTGTTTGCTTTTGTTCTTCTACCTCCTTTAGGTATAAGGTTAGTTTGCTTCTTTGAGATTTTTCTGGCCTCTTGAGGTAGGCCTGCGTTGCTGTTTACTTCCCTCTTGGAAAAGCTTTTGCTTCATCCCAAAGGTTTTAGACCATTGTATTTTCAGTTTATTTGGCTCCATGTACATTTTTATTTCTCCTTTGATTTCCTGGATGACCCGCTCATTGTTTACTCACATGTTATTTAGCCTCCTCCATCTATTCATGTCTTCCCAGATTTTTTCTTGTGGTTCATTTCTAGTTTTATACCATTGTGGTCAGAAAAGATGTGAGGACTTCAGTCTTTCTTAATTTGTTGCAACTTGTTTTGTGGCTTAACATGTGCTCTGTTCTGGAGAGTGTTCCCTATGAACTTGCAAAAAAGGTATATATATACCGTATAGATGGGTCTTGCTTTTTTTTTTCTTTTTTCTACTAAGTCATCATATGTCTTTTAATTAGAGCATTTAGTCCATTTACATTTAAAGTAACTATTGAGGGCAGCCCGGGTGGCTCAGCGGTTTAGCGCCGCCTTCAGCCCAGGGCGAGATCCTGGAGTCCCGGGATCGAGTCCTGCGTCTGGCTCCCTGTGTGGAGCCTGCTTCTCCCTCTGCCTGTGTCTCTGCCTCTCTCTCTCTCTCTCTCTCATGAATAAATAAATAAAATCTTAAAAAAAAAAAGTAACTATTGATAGGTATGTTCTTATTGCCATTTTGTTACTTCTTTTAGGGTTGTTTTTGTGGTTCTTCTCTGTTTCTTCTCTTTCTGTCTTGGTGTTTGATGGCTTTCTTTAATGATATGCTAACATTCCTGTCTCTTTGTTTTTTGCATCTCTTTTCTAGGTTTTTGATTTGTGGTTACCATTGAGTTTATATTAACGTCTTATGCTTGTAAGAGTCTCTGTTAACTTGATGGTCACTCAAGTTTGACCCCATTCTAAAAGCACTAAAACTTTACTCCCCCCCATGTTTTTGTATATGCATTGTACTTTACATCCTTTTATTTTGTGAATCCCTTGACTGATTTTATAGATATACTTTATTTTACTGTTTACTGTTTCTGTAGTTTAACCTTCATATGTTTTGTACGTGATTAATCTACTCTTTATTATGTTTATCTGTATCTGTGAAATTCCTTGGCAGGGCCGCCTTGGCCTTGAGTTGGATGAGACCAATTGTTTGGCAGAGACTCAGTGGCACTGAGCTGCAGGCTGCCCTCCCCGTGTTGTCCCCTGAGACACTTTCATTGGGTGGGGCCCGCAGTCAGACCAGGTATCTGCCCCCTGCCCACTGGTAGGGCTGCTGCTGAAGGGGCACGTGTGTTTCCTACAGAGAAGCAGCCACTTCGGAGAGGTCCTCTCCACTTTCAGGACTGCTTGGTTGGCTGGACTCCTACAGAGGTGGGGTGTGTTGGATGTGGGAGATCCACAGAAGGAGCTGGGCCAGGGCACACTTCTGGCAAAGCTAGGTGGAGAGAATTGGTGCTGGTTCCTGCAGGTGAACACGGATTGAGGTTGTAGTGGGGAGAAGAATGGCACCTTTTGTTCTTGGATAAATCTAGAAATCCCTCCTCTCCTGTGCACAATCTGAGATTCCTAAACAAATCTTCCTGTGTGCCTCACAGTTTTTCATGCTGCTGCTTCGGTGCTATAGCTCAGTGGGTTGCTTGTTATGCTGTCTCTCTAAGAGAAGGGACTCAGTTTCCCATTGCACTCTACGTCTCCCAGAGCCATGTTCCCAATGTTAAGCCCCACTGATTGTAAAAACTCATGAAGTCAAGCCTCTCTGGTTGTCAAAGCCAGCTTGGGTGATGGGGACTCGTCTTCCTAGTGTGGGTCTCCTGTGCCTGTGGTGCCCGGTGCAGGGTCCGCTTCTCTACCTTCTCCATGCCTGCAGCGTCCCTCCCACCTGAGCACAGTCCTGCAGGTCCTTTTGGCTCCCAAGCACATCCTCGCCCTTTCTACCCTCTTTGATGTGGCCCCTTTTTCTACAGTTAGCTGTGGAGAGTCTGTTCTGACAGTCTGTGGGTTGCTTTCTGGATGATTTACACGATGTGGGCGTTGTCTGGGTTATTCTGTGGGATGAGATGAGCGAAGGAGCCTCCTGCTCTGCCATCTTCCCTGGAAGCTTTGCCTTTTATTTCTTTTTCTTGTCTGATCACTGCGGCTAGGACTTCCAGTACTGTGTTGAATAAAAGTGAAGAGAGTGGACATCTTTGCCTTATTCCTGATCTTAGAGGAAAAGCTAAGTTTTTCACCGAGCATGATTGTTAGCTGTGGGTTTGATTATGTTGTGGTGTATTTCCACTAAGCCCACTTTGTTGACAATTTATATATGAATGGATGTTGAATTTCATCAAATGCTTTTTCTGCATCTATTGAGATGATCATATAGTTTTTATCCTTTGTTTTGTTAATGTGATGTATCATCTTGGTTGATTTGTGGACGTTCAACCATCCTTGCATCCCTGGAATAAGTCCCCTTTGATTGTGATGAATGATTCTCTTAATGTATTACTGAATTCATTTTGATAATATTTTCTTCAGGATTTTTGCGTCTTTGCCCAGGATATTGGCCTATCGCTTTCCTTTTTTTTGAATGATCTTTGGTTTTGGTATCAGAGTAATGCTGGCCTCGTAGAATGAATATGAAAGGTTTCCTTCCTCTTCTCTGTTGGAATAGTTTGAGAAGAATAAGTATTAACTTTTTTTTAAACATTTGGTAGAACTCACCATCTGGTGAAGCCATCTGGTCCTGCACTTTGTTTTTTTGGGAATTTTTTGATGACGGATTTAGTTTTATTACTTGTACTCAGTCTGTTCAGATCTTTTAGTTATTTCTAATTCTGTTTTGGAAGATTGTATGTTTCTGGGACTTAATACATTTCTTCTAGGTTGTCCAATTTGTTTACATAAAACTTTTTGTAATAATCTCATATAATCCTTTGTATTTATTTGGTGTCAGTTATTTTGTTTCATTTCTGATTTAATTTATTTGAGTCTGCTCTCTTTCTTGAGTCCACCAAAAAGTTTATGAAGTTTGTTTATCTTTTCAAAGAACCAGCTCCTGGTTTCATTTATCTTTTCTATTGATTACTGGTTTTGTTTAGTGTGGAGACATGGTTTAAAGGAGAAGAGGACTGTGGGTCCTTGGGAGTGGAGGGAGCCATGCTTGTGGAGAAACGAGAGGGGGGCGGCGGAGAGAGAGACAGAGAGAGAGGAGAGGAAGAGGAAGAGGAAGAGGAAGAGGGGAAGGCACAAGGAGAATGTTTCCCCAAAGCCATTGGTTAATGAGAGGGGCTGAATTTCTTGAGTTCTTGGAAGCCATGGGGCTGTAAACATCAGTAAGCAGACAGTGTGGAAACAGTGATGTGAAGAGTGCCTGGAGCACACAGTGTGGAGAAAATTCACTCTTGGTTGTTTTGTTTTGAAGTATTTCACTCATTTCTGCTCCAATTTTTTTTTTTTTACTTTAGGTAAGTTTGTGCTTTGTTTTTCTTTTTCTCATTTATTTAGGTGTATGGTTAGATTGTTTATTTGAGGTTTTTCACTTTTCTTGAGGTAAACCTCTATTGCTATGAACAGTTTTTGTTGGGTAGCAAGGATTTGGGACCACGGTGTTTTGATTTTCTTTGGTCTCCATGTATTTTTTATTTCTTTTTTGATTTCTTTATATTGTTCAGTGGTATGTTGGTTAGCCTCCACATGTGTGTGCTTTTTTTCTAGTTTACTTCTTTTAACTGATTTCTAGTTTCATACTGTTGTGATCAGAAGAGATGTTTGATATAATTTCAGTCTTCTTAGGTTTATTGAGACTTGTCTTGTGGCCTGACATGCGATCTGTCCTGAAGGATATTCCACATACATTGAGAAGAATGTCTATTTTGCTCTTTTTGGACAGAACGTTCTGTATAGATTTGTTAGGTCCATATGATCTAATGTGTTGTCCAAAGCCACTGTGTCCTTATTGATTCTCTACCTGGATGGTCTGTCTCTTGAAATAAGTTGGGTCTTTATGTCACTACTATTAATGTATTACTCTTACTCTCTCTTTGTGTCTGTTAATATTTGCATTCTGCACTAAGAGCTCCTGTGCTGGGTCATTAGATACTTACAGTTGTTGGCTTCTCTCGTTAGATCCATCTCTATCACCATGTAGCCCTTCTTTGTCACTTATTATGGCGTTTGTTTCAAAGTCCATTTTGTCTGATAGAAGTATTGCTACCCAGGTTTCTTTTCACTTTCATTTGCAGTATCTTTCCCCATCCCTTTGGGCTGTACGTGTTTTCAGGTCTGAGGCAACTCTCTGGAAGGCAGCACGTAGACGGGTCTTGTTATTGTAACCTATTCAGTCACCCTGTTATCTTTTCATTGGAGCATTTAGACCATTTAAACATATGCGACGTTTTGAATAGTCGTTCCAGTCACACGGCCCAAGTATGGCAACTCTGTGGAGACGTATGGTGACAGCGTTCCCGTCCAGTACCTGCCCCTCATTGGACTTAGCCTATGACAGGTAACTACTCGCACCCAACTTGTCTTCTCCAGGTTTCTGCATGTGAATATTCTTGCTTTCATTCTAACTCAAAAGATACTGTGGCGTATCCTCCTCGTTTTCTCCCATGTCCCCGAGGGCTGACTTCTGGCAGCGTTCGTGCTCCATGTACACTGTAGCCCCACTCCTGCCAGTGGACGCGTAGCCGTGTTCCAGGCTCTTGCTGTTGTAAACAATCACGTTTTGTTTGGACAAAAAACAGTTCATTTTATATGTGAGCAAGACTATCTGATGGATAGATTTCTGGAAGCAGGATTGATGTGTCGAAAGGCAGATGCATCTATGCTTTTGACGGACTGCACAGAACCCACCGTGGTTTGGGTTTCTTTACCAGCAGCGCTTCACCAGCAGAAGGGATGGTCTTTTTTTTTTTTTTAAGATTTATTTATTTATGATAGACATAGAGAGAGAGAGAGAGAGAGAGAGAGAGAAGCAGAGACACAGGAGGAGGGAGAAGCAGGCTCCATGCAGGGAGCCTGACGTGGGACTCGATCCCGGGACTCCAGGATCACACCCTGGGCCAAAGGCAGGCGCTAAACCTTTGAGCCACCCAGGGATCCCCCAGGATTGTCTTTAATTTGCATTTCTTTCATTATAAAACTAAGGTTGAAGATTCTAAAAATATTTTAATAGACCATTTATATTTCTCTTCCCGTGAACTGTTCATGTCCCTTAAGCTACTGGGTTGTTGAACTTGCAAGAAAATTTTGTGAAAGATTTTTAAGTGGAGGGAGGGAAGATTATCAGATGCCCTGTCTAGCTCACCTACCCAAGGTCTCCCTGTCTTTTCTTGTCTTTGGGCTACTTTACAATTTATAAATTGTGGAAAACTGATAATAGTATTAATTATTCTTATCCATAGCAAATTATGTCCCATGAATTACAATTGAATATTTCCCAGTGAATAGAAATGTTTCATATCTACTTCTAAATTCAGGGGATCCCTGGGTGGCTCAGCGGTTTGGTACCTGCCTTCTTCCCAGGGCATGATCCTGGAGTACCAGGATCAAGCCCCGCATCGGGTTCCCTACATGGAGCCTGCTTCTCTCTCTGCGCCCTCCCTCTGTCTCTCAGGAATAAATAAATAAAATCTTAAAAAATAAATACATAAATAAATTCATTTCAGAATTCCTTGTTTTCTAAATATGTGGTACTTTTGGAATCCCCCTTTGAACCAATTATAACATATTCCATGTTTTCTCATTAATGAACTAAGTAAAATTGTTGATACATGTTAATTATTTTTCATTTCTTTTTTTTTTTAATTTTTATTTTTATTTATTTATGATAGTCACAGAGAGAGAGAGAGAGGCAGAGACACAGGCAGAGGGAGAAGCAGGCTCCATGCACCAGGAGCCCGATGTGGGATTCGATCACCGGGTCTCCAGGATCGCGCCCTGGGCCAAAGGCAGGCGCCAAACCGCTGCACCACCCAGGGATCCCTTATTTTTCATTTCTAATGGTGTCATGATTGTAGCTCTTTAACATTTTTTTTTTTCTTTAACATTTTAAAGACTTTTTCTTCTTGGGGTGCTTGGGTGGCTCATTGGTTAAGTGTCTGACTCTTGATTTCAGCTCAGGTCATGATCTCAGGGTCCTGGAATTGAGCCCTGTATCAGGCTCCCCACTCAGCAGAGCGTGTGCTTGAGGATTCTCTCTCCCTCTCCCTCTCCCTCTCCTTTTCCCTCTGCTCCTCCCACTGCTCCTCCCACTGCTCATGCTCTCTCTCTCTCTCTCTCTCTCTCTCTCTCTCTTTAAAATAAGTAAGTAAATATTTTAAAAATAAAAAAGGTAAAAACCTTTTCTTCCTTACTGCTGTACACTCTCAATCAAGGAGGTCAGCCCTTTGTCATGAGTTGAAAATGTTTTTTACTTTGTTACTTTCTTAAATCTGTGTTTTGTCATGCCAAATTTTTTATGTAGTTGAATTTATCAACTTTTTATGTGTTTTGGGGTTTGAGTCATGTTCAAGCACAGGACAGGGCAGCCCGGGTGACCCAGTGGCTTAGTGCCACCTTCAGCCCAGGCCCTGATCTTGGAGTCCCAGGATCGAGTCCCACATGCTCCCTGCATGGAGCCTGCTTCTCCCTCTGCCTGGGTCTCTGCCTCTCTCTCTCTCTCTCTCTCTCTCATAAATAAATAAATAAAATCTTTAAAAAAAAAAAAAAAAAGCACACATTTTTGGTCCACAGTATTTCTCCTATTTAGTTTAGGGTTTTTAAATTTTTTTATTTTTTCCCATTTTTTAGCTGAAATTTTCTGAAGTCAGCTAAGTGAGGGCCTGGAGATAGTCATTCTGCTACATAGTTTGTTGCCATTGAATAGGCACTTTCCCTAGGTACGTTGTACTAACATTACAGGACTAAGAAAGGTTTGCTTTGAAGTCTAATTGTGCTTAAACTCATTTACTAAAAAACAAACCAAGCAAACAAAACTACACAACTTATCTCTCCTAGTATACTCTCATTCTCATAGTACCCTCTTGTCCTCATCCTGCAGTACACTCTCAGGTCTTCTAGGACACTCTGGTCCTCATCGTACACTCTCGTATAGGATGGATTTTTTAATGCAAAAAAAAAAAAAAAAAGTCTTTGGAACTTGGTTGGGGATTCTACTGGGAGATGGGATAACTGGGTGATGGGCATTAAGGAGAACACGTGATGTAATAAGCACTGGGTGTTATATGTAACTGATAAATTGCTGAACATTACATCTGAAACTAATGATGTACTAAATTGAATTTAGCTAACTGAATTTAAAAAATAAATATTAAGAAGGAAATATTGGCCTTGAGCAATACATTAGATCAGATGGACCTAACAGATATATATAAGCCATCCCATCCAAAAATAGAATAGACATTCTTCTCAAGTGCACATGGAACATTCTCCAGGACAGAACACATGTTAGGTCACAAACAAAGCTCAATAAATTTAAGAAGGCTGAAATCATATCAAGCACCTTTTCCAACCACAATGGTATGAAACTAGCAGTGAACTACAAGAAGAAAACTGAAAAAAATCACATCCATGAATTCTAAAACATGCTACTAAACAGCCAGTGGGTCAACAAAGAAATCAAAGAGAAAGTTTGGTGAAGTATTTTGTGAAAGAAATATGAAAATACATTAATGAAACTAAAAGCTTGTTATTTGAAAAGATAAAGTTGATAAAACTTTAGCAAGACTCATAGAGAGAAAAAAAAGAGGGCCCAAATAAATACATTCAGAAATGAAAGAGAAGTTACAACAAATGCCACAAAATACAAAGGATCTTAAAAGACAACTATGAACAATTATATGTAAACAGACTGGACAACCTAGAAGAAATAGATAAATTCCTAGAGACATATAATTTTCATAGACTGAATCAGGAAGAAATGGAAAATCTGAACAGACTATTTCAGTTTCAGTAATGAAACTGAATCAGTAATCAAAACTCCCAACAAACAAAACTAGGGCCAGATGGCTTCACATGCAAATTCTACCAAACATTTTTTTTAATTTTTTAAAGATTTTATTTATTTATTTATTGAGACAGAGAGAGAGAGAGAGGCAGAGACACAGGCAGAGGGAGAAGCAGGCTCCACACAGGGAGCCGGATGTGGGACTCGATCCCGGATCTCCAGGATCACACCCCGGGCTGCAGGCAGCACCAAACCACTACGCCACCGGGGCTGCCCCCAAATATTTTTTTACTTCGAGTATAGTTAACATACAGTGTAACATTAGTTTCAGGTGTACGTGATTCAGCACTTCCATGCCTCATCCGGTGTTGATCATGACAAGGGCACTCCTTAATCCCCAGCGCCCATTTCAGCCATCCCCCCACCCGTCAACCCTTTGGTGACCATCAGTTCTCAGCAGCTAAGTCTGCTTCTTGCCTTGTCTTTTTCCCTTGCTCATTTGTTTTGCTTCTTAAATTCCATGTAAATTCTACTCTAAAGAATTAATACCTATTCTTCTCAAACTAATCCAAAATAATGAAGAGGAAAGAATACTTCCTGACTCATTCTACAAGGCCAGCATTATCCTGATATCTACACCAGACAAAGCCACTGCAAAAACAGAAAATTATAGGCCAGTATCCCTGATGAACATAGATGCAGAAATCCTTAGCACAATATTAGCAAATTGACTTCAACAATATATTAAAAGGATCACACACCGTGATCAAGTAAAATGTCTTCCAGGGATGCATGGATAGTTCAGTATCTGCAAATCAATCAACATGATACACCATGTAAAGGACACACAGGATAGAAATCATTATTTCAATAGGTGCAGAAAATGCATCTGACAACATAATAAAGGCCATATATGAGAGACCCACGGATAACATCATATTCAACAGTGAAAATTTGAAAGCTCTTCCTCTTGGCACTTTTATTCAACATTAGGTATCAGAAGTCTTAGCCACAGCAACTAGGCAAGAAAAGAAATAAAAGTCATCCAAGTTGGAAAGGAACAAATAAAAATCTTACTATTCACAGATGACATACTATATATTCAAAATCCTAAAGCATCCACCAAAAAACTATTAGGACTGATAGATGAGTTCAGTAAAGCTGCATGATACAAAACCAATATATAGCAATCTGTTGCATGTCTATACACTGATAATGAACTATCAGAATGAGAAATTAAGAAAACTATCCCATTTATAGTTGCATCAAAACTAATACCCAGGGATAAATCTAACCAAGGAGGTGAAAGACCTGCATGCCAAAATTAAAAATGTAGGACATTGATGAGAGAAATTGATAATGACACAGAAAAATAGAAAGATACACCATGCTCATGGATTGGAGGAATTCATATTGTTAAAATGCTCATATTGCCCAAAATAATCTACAGATTCAGTGCAAACTGTATCAAAACACCAATGGCATTTTTCGCAGAACTAGAACAAAGAATCCTAAAATTTGTATGGAAACACAAAAGATCCTGAACAACTAAAACAATCCTGAGAATAAAGAACAGAGCTGGCATCATACCAGATTTTATTATTATTTTTTAACATAAATAGATTTTAAACTATAAAACTATTGTAATTGAAACAGTGTGGTACCAGCACAGAAACAGACACACAGATCCATGTGACAGACCATGAGAGACTCAACTAAAGGAAACAAACTGAGGGTCACTGGAGGGGAGGATCAGTCAGGGATGGGGTAACTGGGGGATGGGCACATGATGAGCACTGGGTGTTGTGTGCAACTGATGAAGTATTGAAATAAATCTTTGAAACTGGGATCCCTGGGTGGCGCAGCGGTTTGGCGCCTGCCTTTGGCCCAGGGCGCGATCCTGGAGACCCGGGATCGAATCCCATGTCGGGCTCCCGGTGCATGGAGCCTGCTTCTCCTCCCTCTGCCTGTGTCTCTGCCTCTCTCTCTCTCTCTGTGACTATCATAAATAAAATAAAATTCTTTAAAAAAAATAAAATAAATCTTTGAAACTAATGATGTGCTTTATGTAGGCTATTGAATTTAAATTGAAAAACAAACAATGGAACAGAATAGAGAGCCCAAAATAAACCTATGCTTATATGTCCGTCAACAACAAGGGAGACAAGACCATGCAATGGGGAAAACTCTGTTTCTTCAACATACGGTGTTCAGAAAACTGGACCATGAGGTGAAGAATGAAATTAGACTGCTTTCTTACACCATATACAAAAATAAAGTCAAAATGGAATAAAAACTTACATGTATGACCTGAAATCATAAAATTCCCATAAGGAAGCATAGACAGTATTTGACATTGGTCTTAGTGGTATTTTTTTTAGATCTGTCTCCAGTCAAGATGAACAGAAGCAAAAATAAATGAGTGGGACGATGTCAAACTAAAAGCTTTTGCACAGCGAGGGAAACCATCAAAAAAAAAAAAAGGCAAGCTACTGAATGGGAGAAAATATTCTCAAATGATCCAATAAAGGGTTAACATATCTAGTAAAGGGTTAACATCTAAAATGTACAAAGGGGATCCCTGGGTGGCGCAGCGGGTTTGGCGCCTGCCTTTGGCCCAGGGCGCGATCCTGGAGACCCAGGATCGAATCCCACATCAGGCTCCCGGTGCATGGAGCCTGCTTCTCCCTCTGCCTATGTCTTTGCCTCTCTTTCTCCCTGTGACTATCATAAATAAATAAAAAATTAAAAAAAAAAAAAAAAATGTACAAAGCACTGAGACAACTCAACATAAAAGATGTGACTAAAAAATGGGCACCGGAGCTGAATAGAGAATATTTCAAAGAATTCTGATCTTTGATATTTCCTTTCTTCTAAATTTGAGTCTCACTTGTTCTTTTTTTACCTCTTTGAGGTGTATTTATTTGAGGTGTTTGTTTTCTTCATACACATCCGTTGGCGTAAGCTTCCCTTTTGCAGCATTCCATCAGTTTTGTATTACTTCCATTTTCATTTGTTTCCAAATAATCTGTAATTTCCTTTTGATTTCTTCTTTGACCCATGGGTTGTTCCAGACTATGTTATGTAGTTTGCAGGTATTCATAGGTTTTCTCACTTTCTCCTTGATTTTTCGCTTCACAACATTGTGGTTGGAAAAGATACTTGTTACGATTTGTCTTCAATTTGCCAACACTGTTCACATGGTCTATCCCGAGCATGTTCCATGTGCACTTGAGGAGAACGTGTATTTTGCTTCTGTTGAGGGAAGGTCTTAAATGTGTTTTAGGTCCATGTGGTCCAGTGTGTCTGGTTGAAGTGTAACGTGCCCCGGGTAATCTCCCATCTGAATGATCTGTCAGTTGCTGGAAGTAAGACACTAAGTCCCCCTACTTTTACTGCACTATTTTTCACTTCAGATGTGTTACTACTTGCTTAATGATGTAGGTGCTGCAATGTCAAGTGCGTATATATTGACCCCTTGATGTACTGACCGTCATGGCCTCTCGTTACCATTTCTTGCCTAGCGTTTCTCGTGGGACTGAAGTATACCTACCCCTGTGTTCTGGTTTCCGCGTGTATGGAGTATCATTTTCCATCCCTTCACCTTGAGCCTGTGTGTGTCTTCAGACCTGAAGTTGATTTTTTGTAGGAAGCATATGGTTGGGTCTTGTGCTTCTATCTTCCAGCTGCTTTGTACCTTTCGATTGGTCAATTCAACCTGTTTACCTTCAGAGTTGCCATTGAGCTGTAAGAACTGACCAGTGCCATCGTGCTCTCTTCCCATTGTTTCTTTTCACGGGCTTAGTCTGCCTTTGTGAATTTGAGATTTTCTGTGGTGATATCCCATGTTTCCTTTTCGTTACTTTTGTCCATCTACTGCAGTTCTTGCTTTGTGGGTCTCAGGAGGCTCCCATACACCATCGCATGGGTAAAACAGGCCACTTTTTAGCTGATGCTACTTTGATCAGGTACAAAAGCTTCACTTTTCACTCTTCCCTTTAAATTATTTTGCCATTACCTCTTTTTATATTATGTACTCAGCAACAAATGATAGTAAGTACAACTAGTTTTAATATTCTTGTCTTTTTGCCTTTACAGTTAAATGGCTAACACACCATCTTATTACAGAATTAGAGTTTCTTAAGTCTGACTCTATATTTTCCTGTTTTTTTAATTTTTTTAAATTTTTATTCATTTAGGATAGTCACAGAGAGAGAGAGAGGCAGAGACACAGGCGAAGGGAGAAGCAGGCTCCATGCACCGGGAGCCCGACGTGGGATTCGATCCCGGGTCTCCAGGATTGCGCCCTGGGCCAAAGGCAGGCACCAAACCGCTGCACCACCCAGGGATCCCCATTTTCCTGTTTTTATGTCATAAGTAGTGTCTTCAGCTCCAAAGAAACCCTTTTAGCATTTCTTGTAAGGCAGGTGGTGAGGACCTGCTTTTGTTGGGAAGATTTTCATTTCTCCTTTATATCTGAAGGGGCACTTAGCAGACAGAGCATTCTTCACTGGCTGGCAGTTTCTTCTTTCAACCCTTTGTAGATGTCATCACACTCTCATTTCTGGCCCATAGGGTTTCTGCTGAGATACCCACTGAGAGCCTATAAGGATTCCTTTGGGGGTTATAACCTTTTTGCCCCGTGGCTGCTTTTAGAATTCTTTATGTTACATTTTTGACAGTTTCATGATAACGTGTCTTCAAGATGTTCTTTGTGTATGGAGATAGGAGGGTGATCATTTAGCTTCATGAACTTGGATGTCCAGTTCTCTCCTTGGGTTTGGGAAGTTCTCAGCTATCACTTCTTCAAATAAAATTTCCTGCCCCTTCCTCCCTTGCTCTCCTTCTGGAACCCCAGTTCTTGTAGTTGTTCTTCTGATTGAATCCCATAGTTCACATAGGTTTTCTTCAGTCTTCTTTGTTCTCCACTAATTGGGTTATTTCAAAATTCTTTAACCTCTAACTCACTGTGTTCCATTTGTTCTGCTGGAGATGTACTCTATTGCAGCTCTCATTTCATGTGTGGAGTTCTTCAATGCCACAATTTCTATTTGGTCCTTTTTATAATTTCTCGCTCCTTGGTAAATATCTTATTTTGAACCTGTATTTTTTTTTTCATTTCACTGACAGGTCTTCCTGAGTTTTCCTGCCCTTTGGGATTCTTCAAAAGAGCTAATTTTTAATTATTTATTAACTAGGTCACCAAATTCCATGCTTTTAAGCTTAATTATTAGAGAATTATCTTTGGATGGTGATGCTTTTAATTTTTTTTCATGTTTCTAGTATTTCTGCATTGCTGTTCTTGCATTTAAAGTGGAGACACCTCCTTAAATCTGTTAGCTGTCTTCTGTACTCTGGTTGTTGCTGTTGTTAACCGGGTCATCTCTGCCTTTGGATGGGTACGCCTAATTCCACTCTTCTTGTTCCCCCTGCGGCAGGATTCTTAAGCTTTGTCTTCTTTGGTTCTTCCGATTCAGTTGACTGGCTACTGGAAGCCTCTCCCCTGCTTTCCAGAAGGTAGTGCCATGTTTGCGGGTTCTCCCTTGCACAGGTCCTGGCTCTTTCCTGACCTCAGAGTGTACTCTCACTGCTGCCCTCAGGATGAGGAGCAGCCGCAGGGCAGGGGGTTGTGTGGATTTTGCTCCGGGGAATCAGGGATGCCCTGTGCCTGGTGCTCCCAGAGGGTGCTGGTGGACTTCTTGTGGAGCACAGTCATCGGGAACTGCATCTGCTCACCACCCTCTGATTTCTTCTCTGAGTCGGGCCTCTCCTCCTCCTGCCAGTCACAGAGGCCCCACTTCGGGGCCCGCGGGTTCTACAGTTGCATCCTGCACCACTGGGGTGGCCGGGGTCTCCTGACTGCTCTTCTCTCCTGCGCAGAGGTCACTGCAGCTGCCCGTCAGCCCTGTGCAGTCTTTCCTTGAGGATGCAAAGCTGAGAACCAAACTGCTGTCAGGGCTCCTGGATTCCTACAGTTTGTTTTCTGTGGGTATCTGCTCAGCTCAGCACTCTCCAGGTGTTCTCCTAACGTGGCAGGAAAGGTTGGGGCAGGTTCTTTGGGGAGGTGTGTCTGCCCGTCTCCACGTGCACCAGCAGACAAGGCTCTTCTGGGTGCTGGAGCCCACAGCAACCACAAAGGCACTGCGGTTGGTGGATTGTCTGAGCCTTGTTGAGCACCTCACCACCACGATGCAAACGTCACTCGTGTTCCTCTTCTTGTCCTAAACATGATGCCCGTTTTTCTTCTTCCCATTCATGAACCAACTTCTCAAGGGCAGTGTTCTCTAAGCTTCACCTCTCGCGTCATCGCCTCCTAGGCAGTCACTGTGCAGGATCTTGGTTGGTCTCTGGTGCCAGGACTCCTCCCCTCCTGTCCTCTGCCTTCCTTAAACATCAAATCTCTCATTACTTTGAAGAAAAATAATGTCTGTAACCCTTAACCCGGTAGACCTCTTTGGCAAAGACATTTTATCTTAAGTCTGCCTGATTATGTGCTCAGCATCTAACACAGATGCTGGAGATCCAGCATTTGTTAGCTGGATGAACAAATCAGTATTTGCACTGTCTTCTGCGCTCCCTTAGCATCCCACCCCTTCGGCTATACTCCATCCTGGTCCTGGAAGATAGGGACTAGTAGTTGTAAGACTTTACTAAGGCGCATACGGTCTTCCAGGGGTTGACGCTAGGGACGTGGTTCTCAACTTGGGCAGATCTGGGCCTCTGTTTTCTCTCCAGTGGGAGATCAGAGTCTATCAGCTCAAATTCTGGCAAAAACGGAGTTTTCATGTCAGCTGCTAGGTTATCAAGTAGGCCCCCCAAATACACATTTCCTGAGTAAACGCTGCCTACGGGTAAGGCAGTGGTGGGCGCCACTTGTCAAGGCAAAGGTTTTCTTGAGCCTGCTCTGTCCATCCTGGTCAGTCATCGGCCACATGTGAAGGAAACATGGCTAGTCAGATGGAGACGGTGGAAAGCCTAAAACACACAACTGGATTTCGAAGACTTTGTGCAAAATAAGCACGTTAAAGAGTTCATTAACTGGCCTATTAAATATTGAAACATTTTGGATACATTAAATGAAGATGTGACTCTTAGAAAACTAGACATTTAAACTTACCTATGTGCCCGACACTATAGGTTTCCATCCAAGAGCATTATTTTGTGGTAGTTTCGCGAATGTCCCTGCCTGTCACTGTGACCCCTGGCCAGCAGAACCAACATCACCTGGAAGATGATGAGAAATGGCACAATGCCAGCTCCACCGACCCCAGACTTACCGGGCCAGACTCTGCGTTTTAGTTAAGAGTCCCAGGTGATCTCTGTGTACGTGGGTCAGAGAGGGTCTACTTCAGGTCACAGAAGACCCATGGATCGGGGATTCCTAACCTAAGGGACCTGGATCCTCCTGGGGTGTGAGGAGCCTACAGATTGGCCCTGGAAATCTGCGAAATACTACAGTTTTATTATGCAGCTTATTTTCAAACATAAGTGGCTCTTCGTGAATGGATGGCCCTGTCACCAACACTTGGGAAGTTGTGAGCAGTGCAGATGCTGGGTGTGGAACCCAACAAATTTCCAGCCAGTTCTCCTGTGATCCTGACGTCAGCAGTGGGAGAACCACGGAACCAGGTACCGACGAGGGCTAAGCCATCACTGTGTGATGATCTGGAGGGTGACGCCGGCCTTTATGGGATGACTTTGATGCAAGACAGTGTTCGGGCTAGCATAAGGGTTCAGAAAATGGGCTTTGTAGTCAGACCTGAATTTTTCAAGAAACAGCGAAAGTACATTCAGTCTTTTTGAGGACTGGTGAAAGTCCACTCAAATGTTTAAGTGATGAAGACCCTGCCTCCACAGAAAGGTGATGAAGTCACCAATGGTAACTTCGGTACAGGGCCACCAGGTGATCTGGCTGTGTGTGGTTTGGCATAGGGGAATGGGTGAAACCAACAATTTATTAAAGCCAGTTTTTTTAAATACATTTATTAACCAATGTTAACACATTAAATGAATCTATATATTGCTAGTCAGAGCAGCTTACAAAATGCCAGAATGCATCATAGAACTGGACAGCCACGATGAGTAATTACAATGTGCATAGTGGCTAAGCTCAACACCTTGATATAGCTTTATGATTTGCAGAAAATTTTTAATAATGATTCCTAAAACAATCAGTTGTAATTTTACCTAAAACTTTTACAAAACCAGGCCACAATCTCTTTTTTTTAATTTGTTTTTTTTTTTTTTTAAACACACAGTTTTCACGCTGTAGTAACTTGGAAATGTGCAACCGTGTCAACGGAGACAAAAAGCCAAAGTAACACGAATCTTACTTTCATGCAGCTATCAGTTAAATAGTACATACTCTGGAATGATTTTACACCAAAAATATTTCCACAAGAACTTGCTCTCATAGGGGTGGATCGAAGTTTTAAAACTTGAAAAACAATCAGAGAAGGTAAGTGTTCTTGGTTACCGAGACCGCGGGCCCCGCGAAGTCGCGACAGATCACAGGCAGTGGGGAGGGAGCAGGACGCCCAGTTGCTAACTCAGGCTTGGTGCGGAGCGGGCTGCGGGCAGCAGCTTGTCAATTAACTTGTGTCACCACCTCAACAGCATCAGGCCTGGATGGAGGATTATTTCACAGAAGACTTAGTTACATTTTCATCTTTAGAGTGACCCTGACAAACCTGGAGAAAACTTTTTAAAAGGTTTTCCTCCTGATTCTTTCACTTCCATGGTGTGTAATTGCTTTAATAAATATCAAAGGTCTAAATAAATATTTACAAATTATTTCTCTAACCTTTAAAAATAACTAAATGATAAATGGGAATTTGACTTGGTCTAAGATCAGTCTCTGAAAAAAACATAAATGGTGAGATTTAAAAAAAAAAGTAATTTAAGTTTTCCTGGCTGTATTCCATATATCTATGTATAAAAAATCATTATTCAACTATCGATCCATTCCTATTGGTAATGCTTCTTAATCCAGACATTCCGCAAAATACAGACTTTTTACAAATCACGGCATCTTTAATACAAGAAAATTAACATGCATTATTCTTCATTCTGTGTACAGTGATGGAGTTCATTAGTAGGCAATGACCCATTACTACAAACATAACGGCCTCTGTGAAACTTAAGTGCTTTCTTTCCTTTTAGTATTAATTTACAATATACGAGGTGACACCAGATAATAGGCAATCAGATGATACTTGGGGAGGGAAGGGAAGCATTAAAGAAATTTGTATGCCTCATCTATAATTTCATGGATGGATAAAGGTAGTTTTTGGCTTTTTATTTTTTATCTTGTTACAAGCACTCATGTTAGGACGAAGATGAAATGTGCAAACTTTAAAATTTAAATATTCATTTTTCTCTAAGATCCAGCTCAGTAAAAGATTACCCCAGTTCCCTGCAATTTTAAACTACAAGATCAAAGCTAATAATTTGTTATAAAAGTTATATATTGAAAAGAAATAATGAAAAACACAATTGGGAAATATTTAAGAAAAAATATGCAGGTCTAGCACCTGCTGTGTCAACCCTGTTCCCTAAATTCAATCATATACCCACTGGCATAACCAACAGATAATGCCTTTAAACAGTGACTTAAGCTGAACAAAACCAGCTCAACAAGGTTAGGAAATAAATTTCACATCAAGGTAGTATGTTTTATTTCTGAAACAGTTCTGTAGTTCTTACACTCAGATCTATTTTACACGTTTCTTTGTGAAACTCACTTGTATTCACCTGTGGTTTTTTTTAAAGATCTGTTGTTTAAAGGTTAAAATCTCTGTAAAACCTAAAAATGTTTTAAAATTTGCTGAAAATGCAACAAATTCTCAATTAAAATTTATTTAAAATAATACCCTCCACTGATGTTACTTTTACCCCCTGAAAAACTCTGGAGGAGCATTAACAAAAGATTTAAACTACTGTGCAAAATTTCTTCACGAAAAGTGTTTAAAGGCTGGTGCAAAATGGGAAGCAAATTCTAAACAATTTTGGCTTCTTGGAAACAAAAACTGCTGTGTCTGCGAAGAGTACTCGTCGGTGCTTCTCCGGAAGACCCGCCTTCATCTTTTCCGGCGACAGGTGCGCTTATGCTCAGCGTGCCAGTGCTCCTGCTGGCACTTGATGGAGCAGTACGAGGTGTTCCAGCAGCAGTGGTACATAGCCTCCTCCTCACAGTTGTAGCACTGCAGGTGAGAAATCAGGGCCGTGTTTAAACGGGGGGAGTGGCTCAAAGTGAACACTTTGGAAGCTCAGCTTTTAAAGATCTCTGTGGCTCAGCCTTCAGCCACTGTCACCAGGAAGATGATGGTGTGTTTTATGCACCAAGCTGAACAGTGGGTAACAATGGGGCAGCCGCAGCATTTAGTCCCCAGGGAACATGAGCTTACCTGGCACACCAACTTCTCACCTCTACTGCTCATTCCCATCAGCATACAGATGTGCAGAGAGAGGATTCTGGAAAGATGACAGGGCGGAGGCACTACAAATCTCTCCCCATGTGGAAAATAACTGCCTTGGTAGAATCTGTCTTGGGTAACTACTTTGGAACTCTGCAGTCTGCTGAAGGCTCCCAACTTCCCAGGGGAAGTAGTGGAAAGTAAATTCTGATTAATTCTGGTCAATTTCAGCTCTTAGCACTGCAGCAAGTGCCTCCTACATCCAGCTGCACGGTGGCAGCTGTGTATATGCAAAACTGCATATAAGGAGAAGTTTAGGAAGTGTGCATGCCCAAGGAGAGGCTCAGAGAAGACCTAAGAAGTCCTTAAGTTTATGCCTCAGACGGATTCTCAGCACAAAGACAGCCTACAAAACCCAGCAAACCTGAAAAGGGGAGAAAACAGTTCTAGAGTTACCATAAAATTAGATTCAAATGTCCAGTAGTATTCAGCTTCAACAACAAAAAAAAATGAAGGTATATAAAGAAAGAAATAGCACTTAAAGAAAATAGCTGTCCCTGAAAAGGACCTACTAGCAGAGCTATTAAACAAAGACTTTAATAGCTGTTTTAAAGATGCTCAAAGAACTAAACAGATGTGAAGGAAGTTAATGAGGTGTGAACAAAGTGGAAATACCATTAAAAGAACACCAAAAAGAAAATCTGGAGCTGAAAAGTCCCGTTAACTGAAACAGTGATCTCTAAAGACAAATCTGAGCAGAAGCTAGGACAACAGAAACTAACACGGGCAAAGACAGAAGAAGAGTGAGCAGAACCTGAGGGACTGGGGGGACACTGTTCAGTGTACCAAGATGCGTGTTCTGGGAGTCTCAGCAGGAGGAGAGAGGACAGGGTAGAGATCATGTGAGGAGATAATGGCTGAAAACTTCTCAATCTGATAGACGATGTGAAAGTAAATATCAAGACATGTTATCTCCAAACTTTTGAAAGCCCAAGTTACAAGAGCATCTACCACATGCAAAGGATCCTCAAAATGTTACCACCAGCTTTGTCATCAGAAACTCTGGAGGCCAGAAGACAGTGGGCTGATATATTTCAAGTGCCAAAAGAGAAATACTGTCCATGCAGAATCCTATATTCGGCAAAACTGTCCTTCTAAAATTCCCAGATATAAAAAAGCTGAGGGAACTTGTGACCTGCCCTGCAAGAAATGATCAGGGGAGTCCTACAAGGTCCTCCAAAAGAACACTAACCAATACTTCAAAGCCGTTAAGAAAAACAATAAAGATTATAGTAAAGATGACAGCAGAGATTAAAAACAGAAAATCTGTGAAATCCAAAATTGGTTTTTTGTCAATTTTATTGATCTTTTCAATCTTTTAGCTAAAAGGCAGAGGACTCAAATTACTAAAATCAGAAATTAAAGTGGGGACCTTATTACTGATTCTACAGAAATATGAAGGACTGTGAGTCTCATCAACTATTCCACATTAGAAAACTGAATAGAGATGCCTGGGTGGCTCAGTTGGTTAAGTGTCTGCCTTCAGCTCAGGTCATGATCTCAGGGTCCTGGGATTGAGCCCCTTGTCAGGCTACCTTCTCAGAGGGGTGTCTGCTTCTCTGCCTCTGCCCCATCCCCTGCTCGTGCTCTGTCAAATAAAATCTTAAAAAAAAAAAAAAAAAAAAAAAAAACCTGATTAAACTAGATAGGACCCACCCACAGAGTCAGTGCAATCTCTATCAAAACCTCCATGAAACTTTTTTCAGATATAGCAAACCCATCCTAAGATTCATGTGGAACCTCAACAGATCCCAAATAGCCCAAATAATCCCCAAAACAAAAAGAAACTGGATGACTCACACTTCGTTTCAAACCTACTACCCGAAGCCGAAGCTACAGTCACCAAGCCACGTGGCCCCGGCATAAAGACAGACACGCACACTAAGGGAGAGGGGCGAGGGCCCAGAGAGAAATCCTCACACAGACACTGAAAGGACTTTTGACAAGAGCGCCAAGACCTCCCCATGGGGAACCAACGGTCTTTCCAACAGACCAAGCTGGGAAAACTGCATCTCCACATGCAGAGGAGGAGGCTGCACCCGCACCTAACGGCACACACAGAAACTAACCCAAAATGGACCAAAGACCCAAATGTAAGGCCTACGGCGCTACGACCCTTAGAACAAAACAAAGGACAAAAGCTTCACAACACTGGATCTGGCGATGATTTCTTGTTGTGACCAAGAAAATAAAGTGGCCTTCACAAAAACTCTGAAATTTTTGTGTGTCAGGAGACACTGTCTACAGAGTAGAAAGGCAACCCGCAGTCTGAGAAAGGGATCTATCTATAAAGCATACATCTGATAGCAATTAATACCCAGAATAGACACACAACTTCTGGAACCAACGAACCACCAGACTCAAAAACGGGCCTAGAAGTAGAACAGACACGTCTCCCAAGATACAAGAATGGCCAATGAGCACAAGAGAAGATGCTCAACGTCACTGATCATCAGGGAAACACAAATCAAAACCACAGCGAGGTGCCACCTCACACTTGTCAGGACGGCTAGAAGCCAGAAGGCAGGAAACAACAGGCACTGGCGAGGCTGTGGACAAAGGGGAGCCCTCGTGCATGGCTGGTGGGAACGCAAGCTGGTGCAGCAAGTGTGGGAGACAGCAGGTGGGGGCTCCTCCAGAAAATGGCCAGAGCTACCCTAGGGCCCTGCAACTCCACTTCCGGGTGTAGACCCCAAGCAACTGGAAGCATGGGCTCAGAGAGCTCTGTCCACCCACGCTCATGCCAGCATCAGTCACAGGGGCAGAACCACGGGAGCAACCCAAGTACCCGTGGACGAACAGATGGGTAACAGGAGGCCGTGTACACCACACTCCGTGCGGTGGAATACTACCCGGCCTTAGGAGGAAGGAAATCTTCCTTCTGCCACAACAGGAATGAACCTTGAGGACATTGTGCTGAGTCCAACAGCCAGCTGCAAAAAGACAAATATGTACGATCACACATGAGGAGATACAAAGAATGGTCAGAACTGTAAAGACAAAGCAGGATGGTGACGTAGAGGCAGAGTTTGAGTCTTACAAGAAGGAAGAGTTGTAGTAATCGCCGCACAACAGCACATGAGTGTATTTACCACCATTGATGTGTACACTTAAAATTTACCATCTTCACCACTACTATGTTTATTTTAGCATAGTTTTAAAAACCTAGGCCTCACATCTCCTTTGATCTACCACCCTCATTTTTCTACTGCCCTTCACAAACTCTGAGAGAGAACTGCCTGAACTTCCTATTTCCAATTATCCTCTTCTCTTTTCTTTCTTTTCTTTTCTTTCTTTCTCTTTTTCAGCTTTCTCCTTTCTTTCTTTCTTTCTTTCTTTCTTTCTTTCTTTCTTTCTTTCTTTCTTTCTTTCTTTCTTTCTCTTTCTTTCTTTTCTCTTTTCTTTTCTTTTCTTTTCTTTTCTTTTCTTTTCTTTTCTTTCTCTCTTCTCTCTCTCTCTTTCTTTCTTAATTGTATTAGCCAACCTTAGTTTCAGGCATAGAGGTCAGTGACTCACTGGTTGCATGTAAAACCCAGGGCTCATCCCGTCACGTGCCCTCCTTCATGCCCCTCACCCAGTCACCTCATCCCCCAACCCTCTCCCCTCCAGGGACCCTGTTTGTTTCCTAGAGTTAGGAGTCTCTTGTGGTTTCTCTCCCTTTTTGCTTTAGTCTTACTTTACTGGTGCCTGGGGATGGGGACACCTACAGTCTACAGGGGGGCTAGCCCCGCCTGGCTAACCTTGCCCCCAGGAAGTTTTTGGTCCAAATGTTAACAGTACTGAGGTTGAAAACTGGTCTACACCAGGGTGAAGAATCCACATAGCATTGGACTATCTGGACATGGGGAAAGTAAACACGACCATTTCAAGCTAAGTTAGCAGAAGAAAAGTGGGATCTCAGACACTCACAGTGAGGACGAACAGGTACCAGGGAGCGAGAGAGGGCTGCACTTGGATGTCATCCAGCACTTGGACACAGGCCCAGACAAGTATGTATAGGCAGGAATTTTGGCTGGCGGTCAGAGTCCTGGGTATTAGGACCAGGGAGAAAGCCTACAGCTAAAACCCTAGCCTCTAACTTTCTTCGTTACTGGGTATGTTGTGCTTTCTTATCAATATTAATCTTTTGAGATGTCTTATAATCTTATTGCAATTTCAGTAAAGTTGGACACAGCTGGAATGAGTCCTGAGTTTCAATCTTGTGCTAATTACTCATGTGAGTTTGGACCAAGCTTTTTAGCTTCCATCTCTGTTTCCTCATCTTTAAATGGTTAATTTTAAGTAGCACCATCCTTTCTCCCAAGTATCCTGACATTTACTTATGCGTTCACTCATTCATTCCCCATCTCTCTGTTTCTCATTTGTAGCTTGTCTTACATCCATTTTCCAGCATCTGTCATATACCTGTGTACTTTCTGTCCTAAGATTTGATTAAAATAGTTTTAAATCTTTTCCATCTTACTGGAAATGACATGATGAGTAGAGTGTTTTTAGTCACTCCACTTAATCTCATAAGTTTCAAATTCCTCATCTAAAAAAATGCATATAAATGGAAGTAGCTCCCTTTTTGCTATAAAAAGAGATGTACAGATCAAGGGAAGAGAACAGAGTCAAGAAATAAATCCGCACCTATAGGGCCAATTACTTTACGACTAAGGAGGCAAGAATACACAATGGGTAAATGCAGTCTCCTCAATTGGTGGCTGGGAAAAGTGGACACTCACAGCAGGATGAAACTAGAACACTTTTGTAGCCCAAACACTGGTTAACTCAAAATGGACTAAAGAAGTGAATGTAAGACCTGAAAACATAAACTCCTTGACATTGGTCTTGAAGAGGATTTTTCTGGATTTGACACCAAAAGAAAACTACACAAGTGGGAAGACATCAAACTAATAGCTTCTGCCCAGCAAAGGAAATAATAAAATGAAAATGCAGCCTATGGAGTGAGAGAAGAGATTTACAAATCCTGTATATGGTATATGTGGTTCATATAAATAAACAATTCTTAACAACTCAGTAGAAAAAGACAACTACCTAATTTTTAAAAATGTGCAAAGGGCCTGCAAAGATCTTTCTGCAAAGACATGCAGACACATGAAAAGATGCTCAATATCACTCATCACCACGGAAATGCAAGTCAAACCCACAATGAGATCCCACCTCACACCAGTGAGAGTGGCTAGGATCAACAAGACAGGAAACAGCAGGTGTTGGCGAGGATGGAAAGAAAGAGGAACCCTCTTGCACTGTGGGGAGGACTGCAAATTGGTGCAGCTACTGTGGAAACCAGTATGGAGGGTCCTCAAGAAGTTAAAAATAGAGCTACCCTCCGACCCCCACAATCTCCCTACTGGGTATCTGCCCAAAGTAAGTGAAATTGGGATGCTGCAAAGACGTGAGCAGCCCCACACTCACTGCCGCACGTGCAGCAAAGCACGGCCTCCGCGTCCACCAGGGCACGGGTGAAGAAAGATGATGATGAGTGGAGTACTGTCTGTTCCCGAGAAAGAAGGAAACCCTGGCGCCGCAACAAGCTGGAGACACGCAGAGTGTCAGCAGTGATGGGCGCCGCAGGGCGGTACTGACGTGGGGGACGAGGCAGGGAAGCAGGCCCACCACCAGGGCTTCAGCAGTCTCACGGCTGGGGAATGCTGGACGAGCAGCGTTCCCATTCCCTATTACAGCCTTCTCCTCTCATTTCTTTGATTCCTCAGTAACCTTATAAGTCTAGGGCCCACTTTCTAGCTTTCTCTTATCTTTGCATGAGACAGAATGACAGGGTGCCGGGGCCTGGTGCGGGGGATTATCTGGAGTACACCTTAATTCCCGTCTAGTGGTATTTATCTCGTTACTTATCTGCTTTTCCTATCAAGTTCTGAATTAGACGCTAAGTTCCCTTTTCTTTCTCTATCACGGTATTTGTAGTGGTCACTTTCCTGAGGGAACACCTACTGGACGTGGAAAGACCTGCTTCAGAAAAGGTAGTCTGGATCCCATGAAGACTCACAAATGTTTCCCCCAACAGTTAGCTGAGATGTGGTCCGAGCTCCCAATCTAGGGAAGAGCCGCCAACAGGACACTGTGAGAAAGGAACGGTGTGTCAGATTCTACGTAGAGTCAGAGGCCCATGAGACGTCACCATCGAATAGTAAATCGAGTGAAAAGACTAACATATAAACGCTGTGCAGCATGATCTGAAAATCCTTAATTTGCTGTCGCGACTGCTGACACCAGGTTCCAGAGACTGAGCCCTGGCCATGAGGAGTCAGCAGGCCAACCTCAGGGGATGGCGCGTGCATGGATGTGGTCCCGTAAATCAGACACAGTAACTACACGTCTGAGGGTTCACAGACTCAGTGAAGTAATCCTGAGTGGTACTCAGTACGGGGGACCTGGAGCTCACCGGGGAGAGGACTTCTAGTAAAAATATAAAACCCATCTAGAAAAAATATAAAACCCACCCACATTTGAGCTTACTTCAGGTATAAACTTGGCATAACCACGTAGGTCTCTCTGAGGTGACTTGCATCGCAGACCATTTCGCCATCGTGACACTGGGTGGAACATGTTCACGGGTCATACTCTGAGAACAAACCGTACTTACCCACTGCTTCTTCTTGGTCTGAGAAATCAGTTGTTTGTGCTGTGTTGCTAGCTTCTTGATTTCTTCTACAAATTCTTCTTTACACTTCTCCTTTACTTGCTTACATTTCCTGTCCATTTCACCCTGCATATTGGCTACAGCTTTATTTACAGCTTGACGCTTCTCTTCCTCCATTTCGGAGCGCAGCTGGAATGAGAACATTAGCTCGTGACTGGCCCGCCCACGATGCACACACCTCACTCCACAGTTTCTATGGAAAGGGGGGACCCCCCTCCCTGTGTTTCATCGAGAGCAGTACATGTCTTAGGTGAAGGAAAACAAGGTTTACTAGCAATCAAAAGTTATAAAAGGTATTATATGATGGTTCTAGTTTTAAAAAGGAGCTGCCTGGCTGATGCCCAAGAGAAGCTGCTAACGCACTACGGGAGCGCTCCCGTCACGCTCAGGGTTCTCCGGGTGGCCTTACCTTTTCCAGAGCTTCTCGCACAACTCTTTCCGTTTCTCGTTTGTGGTCAGACTTCATTCGGTCTTTAAAGTCATTGAAAATCTTGGTGTATTTGTCGTGGCACATGCTTTGACACACTCCGTCGCTGGTGGTCTGGGTGCTTCGATGCAGCATTCGTGGTGAAGAGGCACTTAACTTCTTGGTCTGAGTTGACACAGACACCTTTTCGATTGGCTGAGGCATGGTGGGGATCTCCTGGCTGGAACTCACAGCTTCCGTTTCCGGCTCTGGTTCCTGCAGGGCAAGGACAGTGCTGAGACGCGACACGAAGCCACCCATTAGTAGTCCTGGTTCCAGAACGAGCTCTAGGAGGATAAAACTAGGGTAATGAACTACTGTTAAAAAACATGTAATTGAGATGGTCTATTATGTCATGTGTAGTTTACCACAACTAAACCAAAAACAAAAACAAAAAAAGCCCCCAAAACTTCTCGCAATGAATAGCAAGAATTCAAAACAGGAACTTCATTTTGTGGCATATGAACACTACAGTCTTTGCTTTTCAGACAGACGAAAGAAAAATACCATATAAGACATAAAACCCTTATCAATTTAGTCACTGCTGTGGACCAGATTCATTAACAGATGTCCTGAGCGTGGGTCACTGTGCCCAGATGAGGACCTGGTTTTAGAGCATGGACATACAACTTTGAGAGGCGGAGCATAGCCATACTTTCCTCCAGTTTTTCAACGTTGACCTAACTGAAGGATCGGGTAAATGCTCCGTTTCTCATAATGCTGAGTAACTAGGAGAGCTCCAGGAAGTGCAGCAAAGCGCCCTCCCTGTGCGACGCAGACTCCAGGTTGGTGTGTGTTCTTCTGGCACTGCGGGCGGGCGGGCGGGCAGACGGTGGGGTTCCAGCTGGGCCAAGGGTATGGACGGCACCCCTGGGGTGGACCGTCGTGACCGCGACGGAGAGGCACTTCCTACAGCCGCCCACCTGGACACTGCAGGGCGGGCAACTTACTTCCTTTTTGGGTTCCACACTTTGATTACGTCGTCCTTTCTTTGCTCTTGGTTCTTGCGTGACCTTTAGCTGCGGGCATCACACAAGTAAGAGCGTGTTACTGCAGACACTACAGACAACAGTGAGCAACCTGCTCCCTCCTGCACTCAGCTCCCCCAAATCCTTGCAGCCTCGGCCCTGGTGGGCTCGGGACCAGGCTGCGGGTGGCCCATGGGTGGGTTTTGTACCAACGTTTGTAGAAGGGAAGGGCACGTCAACCGTGTGCACAGCCGCCTCTCACAGGGACACCCACCTGCTCATTACTGGTAGACGAGATGCTGGACTCCGCCTCCTCCTCTCCCCGGTCCTCGTTCTTGGACTTCCAGAACCTCCCTTCACGAAGGAAGCGCTGATGCAGCTCCAGCTCGTCACAAGCCTTCTTCCAGCCCATGCTGCGCTTCACGTGCAGCCGGTGAACGTTGACTGTGATGTCCTGTATGTTTTCAGAAGGGATCCACGCCCTTCAAGGAACACCAGAGGCACAGTTAGAAATTTCCGGAACCCTAGTAGACTCTATCCGGTACAAAGTAGGACCTGGGGCGATTCCTCGCCCCGAGGCTGTGGGGAACGGCTGCGACGCAGACTGCTCACCAAGGAGAAAGCAGTGAGGACGGTCAGAACCGGAGCGGGAGAGACTGGCCAATGCACCGGCCCCGCTGCGGGCTCTGGGCTCCAGGCAGCCCAGCCACAGCCCCCGCGGCTCCCGGCCCTCGTGCTGTGGAGGCACGCACACCTGGCCGGGGTGGAGGCCAGCAGAGCCTAGTGGAGGCTGGCAGAGCCAAGCGCACGCACAGATCCGTACAAGCAGCAGGGCCGACACCGCGACCCACTGCACGGCGGCTCCAGCGCGTCGTTGTCTCCCAGGCACCCTGACTGAGGCAGAGGCGCCCGTCGTCATCGCGGCCAGGAACCCGCTGCGGGCAACACGGACCCCGAGGACTGGATGCGAACCTGTATGCAGCTCTACCAAGAAGGAGCCGAGGAGCCGACAAACTCCAGGAAACTTCCCCAGGCTAATGCCCCCCCAACAGAGGGGTGCCCAGAGGCAGCAGCCCACGGCCCCCGGCCCCCGGGGGGCCTTGTCTGCAGCTGTAGGACACACTGCGGACGCGCCACGCTGGGCCTTCGGGCAGGACCACGGGGCACACGCGGCCTCTGCTGGGAAGGAGTGTGGCCAAGGGGACTCGGGGGGCTCTGGAGGCAACGGGGGCACACAGGTGCACCCCAGGAGGGAAGGTGTCTCTAGAGCATCAAGCACCAGGGGGGAAACCGGCTCCAACACGGATTGATCCTGTCCGTCCTCCGTGTAAACGTGCGCACTGTCAGCTTCCACTGTAGGCCTCCGGTCTCGGGGCTCACCAAGCCTGCCTGACTACTGTTCGGGATGGCCCGAGGCCATCGCCACACACACACACACCTGAGCCACGGACACAGGTGCCTGCCTTGCTGGCCTGAGCTGAGCTGGCTGCTCGGTGATGTCCACACATGGTCAAAACGACACACCTGACTGCCAGGCTGTGAAATCTGAACTGCCCTTGGTATTTTTGAATATTCCATCCGCAGGGTCTCACCTGACATTAGAAACCCTACAAAATAAACATGTAAAAACTCTGACCTCTATTTCAAAGAGCACAGATGGAAGAGCTCCTGTCTGATCTTATGATGAGCTTGTGATGAGTTAGTATCACATTTACTCTTTAAGTCAACAGTACGCATCGAGGGCCTCTCACGTACCAGGCAAGCGCCAAGTATACTTTCACTTTTTAAACACAGTATATTTGACACAGATTTCTGTTGTTAGCAGTGCTGATGACTACCTGGGATGAATCTATGACCTATGAGAGTACTTTTTCTCCTTAAATTGTCCATTTATCTCTCGGATATAAAAAAATAATTCACATTTGTTCTTAAAATGAGAGAGAATTACATAACCACACCTCATTGTGGTTTATACACACGTCCCTGTTCTCTTGGAATCACCTCCTGTAGATAATCAGATTCCACTTTTAAAGAGGATTGCGGATTATGCAATATGATCTATAAAAAACACCCTACTATTTAGGGGCACCCTAATAAAAAGAGGTCAGATGTAATTTGGCTGAATCTACACATCTGTCAGAATCCGAGGGCTCAGAGATGTGTTGGCGTTTAAGTGAACTCCCGAGGCATGCTGCTGCTTGCCCGTGACTCCCTGCTGACTGCACATCCTGGTGGCAGCGGCAGCCTATACCGGGCATGCTCATTTCCTGCTACCTTCTCCTCGGGCAGGCAAACCTTGTAAATCCTAGAAAAACCACACTTCTGTGGAGCTGCCTTTCCTCCTGGAGTGTGACAACTTGCTCCGGGAGAGCCAGCACGTTCTGAACATACAGAAGGGACCAGTCCAAGACCATTTATTTGTCTAGAATTTTTTTTCTCCCACTTATGTATAAAGAAAGTATGAACTGGCAAAATAGTATTTATTAGTAGTGACACTGTAGAACAGTGTGAAGTCCTCAGCACCAGAGATGTTTACTGAAACATGCCTACGGTTGTAAAAACAGTACGAATGAAAATGTGCGGCAGGTGGCCGGTAGGAGCTATCTCCTCTTGCTGTGTGACATGTTGCTTAATTAAAACTCATGCTTATAAATGTATAAAGTTCATTTTTTGAGACGTGAAATCTTCTAATAAGGTAGAGTGTAACGTGTTAAGGTTCATGCTTGTCACTGTTTACTGGGCCCAACTGGGCTGCCCGTGCAGCCCCCAACACGAGCACAGAGTGTCACACGTCATGTGTGTAACATACAAAGGATGACGTCAGCTGAGTTTCTGGGGGAGTCAAAAGTCATACGTGAATTTGTGATTGTGGGGTTCTTGGGCTCAACCATCAGCTGTATTATCTATAGTAAAGTCCTCAGAGTCTCATCTGTCCCGAAGTGTTCCAATACAATCTTCTAGGAAATAATAAATTTAGGAGAAAAAAACTCTGGAAATTCTCTCTTCAGAACCCAAGCGGATTAGCTCACACGTTCTTTTAAATATTACCTGTATTATACACTAAATGACAGAAAATAGCACGCATGGTTGGAGATACTGTGAAGCCGTCTGGCCATGGACGAAAAAATTGTAAAATACCACGAAACAGTTCTGAGGATCACTTGTTCTGACCTAGAAGTAGCAGCATTTTACAAAATAACTGAAGTCTTGGTTTTTCTAAGTGAAATGTGTTTTATCCCACAAACCTTGTGCCCTACTGCATGGGTACCCGCAGGAAAGCTGGCCTTCATGAAGTATCTGCTGCACACCATGCACACAAAGCTCAGGTCATTCGTTTCCCTGAGGCCCTGACCGAGGCCCCGACCGCATGCACTGAGGGACGAGGGGTCCAAGCCCGGAGGTTAGGAGCGCTGGTGGCCTTCCGGGGCTGCCCCCCAACACAGCCCTGTGTCCCTGCCACGCGTGCACTGCCTGCCTGCCTGTCCTGACGGGAAACCAACACACCGAGTGTGATGCGCGGAGGACAATGAAAACACCAGCTAAGAGCCACATAGTTAGCACACTCATCTTGCTTTGAATGGTGGCATTACTTCTGTCTCCTGGCCGGACAGTGTCCGCGAAGCCTGTATCTGTCTGTGAGGGAACGGAACTGCTTGTTTTGAAATTAGTCACAGGTTTCTTGCCTAAACTTCTTTAAGATTCTTTATTTAAATTCAATTAAAAATTCTTGCCACTAAACTTCTACTTAAATTAAATGAAAACTAAGTAAAACTTCACCATGGAGAGGAATACAGTGCCTCGTGTATAGATTCTCACAGCAGTGACAACTGCAGAAATCCTGATGCATCGGGAACACAGAAGGCACCTCATGGACTTGCCTTTCAGATCACGTAGTGGACGTGGTGCCGTCCCTGTGACCCCCGTGCCTGGGAACCCTCCTGGCATCCGGTCAGCCCTATTCACGACACTGTTACTCAGAATGATACTTCACACTTTCTGATTTTCAATGCTCTATACATTTTAAGGCCCTGACATCACAATGAAAGAGGTAGCTACAATTTCATAGTACAGTTCACATTCTTTTATGAAGTACTTCGTGTGCAAAAATAAGATCACAGTAACAAAAATAGTTTTTACTGTTGGGATACGTGTATTGTTACATTACAAAAATGTGAACTTTTACGCTTTGCTATACACATCTCCCTAGCAAAGGAACCTCAACATCTAGGTTGGAAACAAGGTCTGGGAGTTACACGTGTGTAATTCTTACACACGTTCTTAGACCACAGCATCAACAAGGCCTCCTGCTCCCGAGTCAATTACTTTTGTGTGTGGCTTCGAATGGCGCTTTGAGAAGACAACCGAGACCACGTCCTCTCATCAAAACTGTGGCACAACCACACTCTGAGAGCCCTTCCAAACCCCTGCCTTACCCCCATCCCAGCAAAAGCGAGCACCGCATCCCACCGTGTCAGGCCCTAAAACTAGAACTACCATTTCCAGAAGTCGCTGTCAGGCACGTGCTGATGGGCAGGGTATGAACCAAGTAGAACTCAATAAAAACTTTAAAAGCCAAAACAAAATCAAAACCAAAAAAAAGAAAGGTAAAAACGATAAAGTATTAGTAATTTCCTACTCTGGGTAGTAGGTTTCCTGGTTTTATTAATTTTTTCCCGCTGTGCTTATGTATTCTATTGAATCCTCGAGAAAATAGTAAAAGCTAATTAACCAAAATCAATCAATGGGTAAATACAAAAGAAAAAAAAATGATGTGATTTGTTTCTCCAAATTAGAATAAATTCCAGGGATCCCTGGGTGGCGCAGCGGTTTGGCGCCTGCCTTTGGCCCAGGGCGCGATCCTGGAGACCCGGGATCGAATCCCACATCAGGCTCCCGGTGCATGGAGCCTGCTTCTCCCTCTGCCTATGTCTCTGCCTCTCTCTCTTTCTCTCTCTGTGACTATCATAAATAAATAAAAAATTAAAAAAAAAAATTAGAATAAATTCCAGGCTATTTCAGATGGAGGGGCCCTCCAACACCAAGGACCACCTGACGGGCACCCTACAATCGCTCAGGGGTCAGCTGTGATGGAGCAGGGCTATGCTATGCTCACCTTTGGTGGTGGTGACCAAAGAAGCGGACGTCAACCTGGTTGTCCTCTTTCTGTAGCACTTTGGCGGGCCAGAATCCAAAGCCTTTCATTTTAGCCCAAACTAGTTCATGATTAGGTATCTGGAAATAAAATGTTTTACTTTGTCACATTATTTTTAAAGTACTAAATGCAAGCACATCATTAATAATGAACAATGTAGGGGGCACCTGGTGGCTCAGTCAGTTAAGTGTCTACCTTTGGCTCAAGTCGTGATCCCAGGGTCCTGGGATCCAGACCCAGCATCAGGTTCCCTGCTCAGTGGGGAGCCTGCTTCTCCCTCTGCCCTCTCCCACTCCCCCTCCTCGTGCTCTAATAAATAAATTAAATCTTTAAAAAATAAATTTCAATTTAAAAAAATGAACAAGTTAGTAAATACAGTCCATTATCTTGAAAATATCTTTATCTTTTATCTCCTAAACCCACAGAACTCTTTCTCAGATTGATTCTGCCTTCAAGAAAAACATTATAATCTGCATGAGAGCAACGACATGGACCTTCTTCTCTCAAAAGAGACAGCCTGCAGCACTCGGGGACGAGGACGTCCCTGTGCCGGCTGAGGCATATGAGTAACACTGGCAAACACCTCGCCCTCACTGCTTCCTGAGGTGCAGACCAACAACTGGGAGCTGGGAAGAAATGCGAGTCTGAAGCCCTGCTCTAGGCCTACGGAATCAGAGAAGTGTCGGGGTGCCTGAGAAGCACAGGCCTGGTGCTGCCCCTCCAATCACGGGGAGTGAGCACCCTCCCGACAGGGCACTCCAGGGGATATCACACGGCTATGAGCACACACGAAGCCTACACTTCTTGTGAAACACTGAGGGGAAAAGCAGAAAGTAACTTTGTTGTATATTAAGGGACCCAGAGTCTTTTCCTAAATTCCTCATTTTAAAGTCAGAAATGGATGATGCCAAGTGGTTACCCCTGGGTTTCAGGTGTTATGCTCAGTAAAATCACATACAATGTGATATAGAGAAAAATATCGAGGAAGGATTATAATCCTTGAGCATACTGGAAATAAAATTTCTTAGAATAGTACATCACACGAGGTAAAAAACAAAATCACAAAATTTCACATACACAAGGATAGCAGAACCAATTGTCAGGACGAGCATTTGACAAATAGAAGCAGTTCTTGCAAAGCTGTAGTTCATCCAGCTAAAAAAGAAAAGCAACTATTTTAGCCTACGTAAAACATGAACATTAAACTCTATAAAACAGATCCATTTAAATTAACATTCTCATGAGCATAATCAGTCTTGATTTTCTTCCTAAGCTCAAATATTTCATTTTTTAAATAAATACTACGAGAGATACTATTTCCTGTTCAAACCATCTCCAGCGTGCAGGTGGCACAGTTCCTCTGTAGCTCTGCACACCTGGCCTACTGCCCAGCCTGGCTCCTGCCTTCTCTCTGGTCGGCTCACACATGAAATGCTGCACCCTCACACAGTCCTTTCAACCTGCCCACATTAAACACCCAGGACCAGGAGCAGCAGTCCTTACATTGCCTCCTCCCTCGTTCTCTGCTTTACTCCTTTTTTCATGCTCATAAAGAAATGTATTTTATATGTTTCTTTTTTGAGTCTCTTTCTTCTGAGTACAGCCCCATGAGCAGAAAGCAGGACCTTGATCACCACTTTATCACTAACACACTGCACAGCACATAGCAGACACTCAATAAATATTTAAAATAAATATTTATTAACATAAATAAAATAAATTAAAATAAAATAAACCACACACATACAGGAAACCTTCCCTAATAATATGTATTTAATTTATTGTATGAATACGATCTTTGTGGGTTGGGGGGGGGGTTTGCCTGTGAAATCTATATAGGAACTCAAACATGAATCTTTCATTCCAAGAGATAAAACATTTCTGCACAATGAAGGAAACCAACAAAATGAAAAGGCAATTTAACGAATGGGAGAAGATAATGGGTTAATATCCAAAATATATAAAGAACTACCACACCTCGACCCCCGCCTGCCCGCCAAATCCAATTAAAAAATGGGCAGAAGAATTAAATACACATTCTTTCAAAGAAGACATCCAGATGGCCAAAAGACACGTGAAAGGATGCTCAATGTCACTGATCATTAGGGAAATACAAAACAAAACCACAATGAGATACGACCTCACACTGGTCAGAATGGCTAAAATGAACAAGTCAGGCAACAACAGTGAGGACGTGTAGAAAGGTGAGCCCTTGTGCACTGTTGGTGGGAATGCAAACTGGTGCAGCCACCATGAAAAACAGTGTGGAGGGTCCTCAAAAAGATAAAAAATAGAACTGGTCTATGAGCCAACAATCCCACTTCTGGGTATTTTTGTGAAGAGATATTTATTCGAAGAGACAGATACTGCTTCTTGGCCTTTTGGCTAAGACCAAGTGCGAAGAGATACAAGCTCCCTGATCTTTACTGCAGTGTTATCCACAACAGCCAACATAAGGAAGTATCCATCAGTAGATGAATGGATAAAGAAGATAAGGTGTACTATTCTTCTCAAACTATTCGAAACAACAGAAAATGAAGGAAACCCTCCAAACTCATTTGATGAGGCATTACCCTGGTATCAAAACCAGATACTCTACTAAAGGGGAGCCTGGGTGGCTCAGTCAAGTGCCTGCCTTCAGCTCAGGTCATGATTGCATGACCTGAGGGTCCGGCAATCAAGCCCCACTTTGAGATCATCCCTGCTCAGCGGGGAGTCTGCTTCTCCCTCTCCCTCTGCCCATCCCCCCTTCTCGTGCTTTCTCTCCCTCAAATAATTTTTTTAAAAGACTCCACTAAAAACCAGAATTACAGGCCAATATCCCTGATGAACATGGATGCAAAAATTCTCAGCAAAACATGAGCAAATTGAACCCAATGATGCATTAAAAAAAAAAGATCATTCATCATGATCAAGTGAGATTTATTCCTGGGTTGCAAGGGTAGCTCAATATTCTCAAATCAATCAACATGATTCACCATATTTAATTCACCACATTTATTAATATAATAAAAGGATAAAAAACATGATTATCTCAAGGGATGTAGACAAAGCACCTGGCAAAGTACGATATCCATTCATGATAAAAATTCTCAACGAAGCAGATTTAGAGAACATACCTCAACATTATAAAGGCCATCTATGAAAAACCCACTAGCAGATGTCATCCTCAATGGGGAAAAACTGAGAGCTTCTCCCTTAAGGTCAGGAACATGACAGCAACGTCCACTCTCCCCACTGTTGTTCAACATAGTAGTAGAAGTCCTAGCCACAGCAATCAGGCAACAAAGAGACATAAAAGGCATCCAAATCCACAAGGGAGAAATCAAACTTTCACTATTTCTGCAGGTGACATAATACCCTATATAGAAAACTCAAGACTTCACCAAAAAATTGCTAGAACGGATATGCAAATTCAGTAAAGTCACAGAATATAAAATCAACCTACAGAAATCTGCTGCATCTCTATATACTAATAATGAAGCAGCAGAAAGAGAAAGTAAGGAATCAATCCCATTTACAACTGCACCAAAACCAAGATACTTAGGAATAAGCCTAACCAAACAGGTAAAACACCTGTACTCTGAAAACTACAGAATACTGATGAAAGAAATTGGAGATGACAGAAATGGAAAGACATTCCATGCTGATGAATTGGAAGAACAAATATTCTTAAAATGTCTACACTACCCAAAGCAATCTGCACATTTTTTTTTTTTTTTTTTTTTTTTTTTTTATTTATGATAGTCAGAGAGAGAGAGAGAGAGAGGCAGAGACACAGGCAGAGGGAGAAGCAGGCTCCATGCACCGGGAGCCCGATGTGGGATTCGATCCCGGGTCTCCGGGATCGCGCCCTGGGCCAAAGGCAGGCGCCAAACCGCTGCGCCACCCAGGGATCCCGCAATCTGCACATTTAATGCAATCTCTATCAACATAGCAATAGCATTGTTCACAGAGCTAGAACAAATAATCCTAAAATTGGTATGGAACCAGAAAAGACTCCAAATAGCCAGAGGAAGGCTGAAAAAGAAAACCCAAGCTAGGGGCATCCCAGTGCCTGACTTCAAGCTGTATGACAAAGCTGTGGTCATCAAGACAGGATGGTGCTGGCACAAAAACAGACACATAAATCAGTGGAACAGAACAGAGAATGCAGAAATGAGACTCTGTGGCTAACTTATCTTCGACAAAGAAGGAAAGAATATCCAGTGGAAAAAAGCCTCTTCAACAAATGGTGTTGGGAAAATTGGACAGCCACATGCAGAAGAATGAAACTGGACCCGTTTCCTCACATCATACACACAGATAAACTCAAAATGTATGAAAGACCTAAATGCAAGACCAGAATCCATCAAGATCCTAGGGGAGAACACAGGCAGCAATCTCTTCAACCTTGGCTGCAGCAACTTCTTGCTAAGACACGTGTCCAGAGGCAAGAGAAACAGAAGTAAAAATGAACTATTGGGACTTCATCAGGATAAAAAGCTTCTGCACAGCAAAGGAAACAGTCAACAAAACTAGAAGGCAACCCACAGAGTGGGAGATGAGAATTGCAAATGACACGTCAGATAAAGGGCTAGTATCCAAGATCTATGAAGAACTTATCAAACTCAACATCCAAAGAACAAACAATCCAGTCAAGAAATGGGCAGAAGACATGAACAGACATTTCTCCAAAGGAGACACCTACATGGCCAACAAGCACATGAGAAAATGCCCAACGTCACTGATCATCAGGGAAATACAAATCAAAACCACAATGAGATACCACCTCACACAGGTGAGAATGGGGAAAATGAACAAGTCAGGTAACAACATGTTGGCGAGGATGCTCTTACACGGTTGGTGGGAATGCAGGCTAGTGCAGCCAATCCTGGAAATGGAATGGAGATTCCTCAGAAAGTTGGAAATAGAGCTACCCTACAACCCAGCAAATGCACTACTGGGTATTTACCCAAGGATACAAAGATAGTGATCTGAAGGGGCACCTGCACCCTCATGTTCATAGCAGCAGTGTCTGCAATAGCCAAACTGTGAAAGGAGTCCAGATGTCCTTCGACAGATGAATGGATAAAGAAGATGTGGTACGTACACCGTGGTATTACTCAGCCATCAAAAAGTATGAAATCTTGTCATCTACAGCAACATGGATGGAACTAGAGGGTATGTTACACGAAATAAGTCAGAGAAAGACAAATACCATACAATTTCACTCATGTGGAATCTGAAAAGCCAAACAACAAAAATAAAAGCAACTCATAAACACAGAGAATAAACTGGTGGTTGCTGGGCGGGGGGCCAGTGGGGGGGCGCAGGAGTTTGGGGCACAGATGAAGGTAGTACATCACAGGGACGAACGGGGCAGTGCAGGGAATGCGGTCAGTCCCGGTGTGATGACAGTGGGTGGTGCTGGACGGGACCACACTTGTCCTGATGCGCAGTGAGTGGCCGATGGACCGGTAACCCTGGCACTAATATGACACCATACGTCAACTACACTTCACTTTACAAATTAAAAAGAGGGTAACATTTATTGAGTGTCTGCTCAGTGTAACACAGCTGCCTGCATCATGTAACCGACGCCCTTGAGAGCAGTCACAGAAGAGGAGACAAACTGTCTTTGTTGAAGCCACTTAACAACTAAATCTAACTCCCAGGATTTCTCTGAGGACTCTTCCCCTCTACTTGGATTATTTTCCATGTATGTCAAACATGGAAATAAAATATTAAAGGAAATAGCAAAACCGAAGCACACGTAAGAGTGGAATTCTGAAATGAGTCAGTCCGGAACACGGCAAGAGTGTCGTCAGGAGGCAGGAACAGTACCTCATGGCAGGTGTCCTTATACAGCATCCGGGCTATGTCGGCCTGCTCGCTGTCTGCTGTAATTAAAGGCAGAGATTACCTATTACCAGCCATCGAGAAACACAAGACTGTCAAAAGCAATACAAACATTTACATGTTCTTTTGGTGTGACGGGAGTGGACGTATACCATTTTAAGTGAAAATGTCTATTTTAAAGTTGAGGTAGAACAACACTTTATAGGCAGCTTCCACGTTGCTTTCAACAGAGGCCTGAACGTCTAGGTACAGGGCGGCCTTTTTGTTTCCCTGGGAATGACGAAGACATTAACGGGGAGGATCTGAATAAGCCAAAGTGCTTATAAAAAGCCTCTCAACTAAATTTACCTATAAAACCTTAAGGTATAATGTTTCACCATGTGGTGTGCCGAGTCTTTGGCCAGTTACTTCTATAAGCTATAACCACATCACCAAATATTTTCGAGTTGAAACCTTGACGTTATTGCTTACAAATCATTAAAGTGTTAATGTTTTGAATGTCACATTTTATCAAAGATATTTCCTGACATGGGACACGAATGATGTGGAGAAACATGTACAGAAAAGAAAACCATTCAACCTCCATAGAAAATCACGGTGTTGTGGAGAAGCAGCTGGGCGTCCGCTTTGAATTCTTCGTAACTTCGGTACTTTCCCTCGTTCACCTTCTGTGGAGGACCAAGAGCAAGACGGCGACAGAGTTACCAGGGACAATGCTGGTTTGCGTTACACAAACAGGGTGAGAGCACAGGAACAGGAGAACATTCCAGAATGACACAGTGCGGCTGGGACAAGCCCGCCCGTGGCTGGAAGTGCGGGCAGCCACCGGCAACCCCTGCGCTAGGCTGGCTGCTGGCTGAGCTCCAGCGGCCGCGTGGGCCCCTGGACACAGCACCTCGGCCGGCATGCCGGGGAGACCCCAACTACACACCCGCTGCTTTGTAGCACGAAGACTAAGAAAAAGACAATTGTTCGCCTCTGTGACACTTTACCATCACCGTGAAGACGATACACTTCTCATTCTGAATTGGGACTAGGAACTGAATTGTAAAGAATTTTAAATTAAAGTCCAAGGTGTTTGTGCACAAGATGGTGCAAGGGTTCTGTCTACACCAGAGGCTGTGCGGGAAGGATCTCTCCCAGGGGCCTCCCTGCTGCTTTGCCTTTAGCTGCCAGAGGGAAGGACTATGGAGGGAATCTGAGGGGATTTTGTGGAGGAGGCAAAGTTTTTAGAAGGGTATATGGCAAAGTAATTTGCAAGTAGCAGGGAGGGACGCCTGTGGGTTGAGCATCTGCCTTTGGCCCAGGGCGTGATCCTGGGGTCCTGGAATCGAGTCCCGCCTCGGGCTCCCCGCAGGGGGCCTGCTTCTCCCTCTGCCTGTGTCTCTGCCTCTTTCTCTGTGTCTCTCATGAATAAATAAGTAAAATCATAAAAAAGTCACAGGGAGGCATTTTCTTATCCTGGTGGTACTTTTAGGAAATCAGTTTGGAAATTAGAATATGAAGGCTTCTAAAGAATAACTAAGATCCTGCCTTTCTGCAGTTGTCCTTCCTTCCCAACGGCCTGGGAGAAACACGCTGATGGAGGTCCCTGTCCTGTCTGCCAGCGAGGGTCACAGGGCTTATTTACAAATATCCACCTATCTAAGCTCCACTCTGAGTTTCTGACTGCACTGGGTTCCCCGGTGATCTGATACACACCCAGGTGGAAAAGCCCTACTGCACACATCCAAAGCAACTTTGTGATTTTTGATGTTTGCACCATCATGGCCTGGATTTGGATCTGAACTGCAAGCTCCCAAAGATAGAAAAATCGTGTCTTCTTGTCTCTTTTCCCTACAGTGCCTCTTGTTCATGGATGGCCCCTGCTAAGCACCATCAGCCCACCTAGTACTCCCCACGATCACCCAGGGTCCAACGAGAGGAAGCTGGCAGGTGTCTCAGAGAGAGGAAGCAGCAGAGCAAAGTCAGGGCAGGGAAGGGCAGGAAGGTGGCTGTGCTCATCATGGTCCTTCGAGACCTTAGGGGTTAGGAGAAGAGGCTGTGCTTGAGGGCCTGAGACCCGGGGGCACGAGGTCAAGTGAGAGCTCCTGTTTCACCCCAGGCTCTGCAGCCACTGCACAGGGAACGACCTTCCTTTACCCAGGTCCTACTGAAGCACCTCACTCCTTCCCCAGGCCAAGGGAGAGGAAGTCATTCCTGTGGCCTCCCTGTAAGCTGTTACGGACAACCACAAGATCCTGAATTCAAAATGACATGTAACGTACAGAATTAGTAATCCAGCAACCCTACTGGAAATGCATTAAAATGATCTACGGGATTTTACTGCAACTCGTAATTACATATTAACAAACCCATTAACCATCCTTGGCTAGAACAGGTAACATTAAGAACTCTGAGCCAGTTCTCTGGTTATGACATCTGTGTCATTCAAGTCCCAAGACCCTAGTCCTATGCTCTAGCGCTTCCTGAGAGCCAGCCACTCAAGCCAAGAAACCACGTCCAGACGGGAGTCCTTGGATCTGGAGCAGCAAGTGGACCTGGCCACATGCCCCTTGTAGTCAGCAGGTACCAAGAACTCGCACATGGCTTACCACCAGGGCTTCTCAGAGAGGACAGCTGATGCGCACACAGAGCAAGCGCACGGCAGCCATGCGGCAGCAACACCCTCGAGGGCCCAGCCTGTTATGTTTTGGGAGGAGGGTGGGCAGCCACTCTCTCAAGAAGGAATGGCAATCAGAAGCACGCGCCGGCAGGAGCTACTGGGTCACCGGGAGCCCTGGGTGTATTGAGAACAGGCCAGAGGGCCTGGCTTTACCTCCTGGATGGTAGGGACGTCGACCGCCGAATGCACCAGCCTCCGATACATCGGGTGCTTGTTGTCCTTCCCCTTTTTGTTAAGGTCGATAGCCTGAAAGGTCATCAGACACATCAGATTTAAACACAGCTAGAGAGAGGCAAGCGAGACAATTTCTAAACAACAGAACTTATATACAGGGACTACATAGTTTACTATGACATTTTTAGGGTTCTGATAGAACAATTATTTTGGAAAACTCTACTTCGTTTTTTTTGTTTGTTTAATTTTTTTTTAATTTTCATAATACTATTTATGATAGTCACAGAGAGAGAAAAAGAGGCAGAGACACAGGCAGAAGGAGAAGCAGGCTCCATGCACCGGGAGCCCGATGTGGGATTTGATCCCGGGTCTCCAGGATCGCGCCCTGGGCCAAAGGCAGGCGCCAAACCGCTGAGCCATCCAGGGTTCCCTCCACTTCGTTTTGACACTACCAATCAAAATTTTCATTTTGACAAATGGAATTACACGTGCAAAAACATTAACGTTTCCACAACAGGGAAAGGACCATAAAGGGGCCGGCTGACTGGACACCTTCCAACACCCACACACAAACACTAAGTCAAATGGAGACACAAATGTGAGACCTGAAATTACATAAATCCTGGAAGAAGACAGAGGCAGTACACTTCTGCACATCAACTTAGCAATATTTCTCTGGATATGTGCCCTGAGGCAAGGGAAACAAAAAGCAAAAATGAATGACTGGGATTTCATCAAGATAAAAAGCTCCTGCCTAGCAAAGGAAACAGGTGATGAAACTAAAAGGCAACTTACAGAATGTGAGAAGATATCTGCAAATGTCTTATCAGATTAAGGGTTAGTATCCAAAATCCATAAAGAACCTATCAAACTCGACACTCAGAGAACAAATAAACCAATCAAGAAATGGGCAGAAAACATTAATAGACATTTCTCTGGAGAAGACATCCAATGGACAACAGACACATGAAAAAAATGCTCCACACCACACATCACTAGGGAAATACGAATCAAAACCACACTAAGATACCACCTCACACCAGTCAGAATCACTAAAATTAACAACACAAGAAACAACAGGTGCTGGTGAGGATGTGGAGAAAGGGGAACCCCTCTTGCCCTGTTGGTGGGAACGCAAGCTGCTGCAGCCACTCTGGGAAACAGTGTGGAGGGTCCTCAGAAAGCTAGAAATAGAGCTACCCTACAACCCAGCAATTGCACTGCTGAGAATTTACCCCAAAGATACAGATGCAGTGAACCTCAATGTTCATAGCAGCAATGCCCACAACAGCCAAACCATGGAAGGGGCTCAGCTGTCCATCAACTGATAAAGAGATAAAGAAGATGATAACACACACACACAATGGACTACTACTTAACCATGAGAAAGGATGAAATCTTGCCATTTGCAACATCGTAGATGGAATTAGAGGGTATTACGCTGAGTGAAATAAGTCAGAGAAAGACAAATACCACATGATTTCATGGGATCTAAACAACCAACCAAACAAACAAAAATAAACAGACTATTAAACAGAACAAAGTGGTGGGTGCCAGAGGGGAGGAGGGTCAGAATAGGTAAAGGGGATGAAGAGGTACAAACCTCCAGTTATAAAAAGGTATGTCTCAAGGATGAACAGGGCAGCATGGGAACACAGCTAATAATACTGTCCTAACACCGTGTAGTGACAGATGGTGACTCTACTCATTGCTGAGTATTGAGCTCTGTGTACAAACGTGGAATCATGGTGTTGCACATCTGCCACTAATAGAATATCATATGCCAACTACACTGCAATTAAGGATTTTGAAAAACAAAAGATGAAACAAGAGAAATGTATTTGCAGAGAGTAACAGTGACAGTTTAATCTAAAGCAGCTAAAGAAAAAAAAATAAAGCAGCTAAAGAAATGTCCGTCAAAACAAAACAAGCCTCTTATGGAACAATTCATCACACAAAGGCAGTACGGTGGCGGCATCCTGTACCCTTTCCCCTGCTGTGGGTGGGTACGTGCCAGTCCATCACTGGTCAGGAAGGACCTTGGCTGGAGCTCGCTGAGACCCTCTGCAGGACTTACCCTCTCCTTCATGCGGGAGACGATGAACCGCAAGTATGTGCTCATCTCCTGTTTGTTTGTGTTTTTCTTCTTGATGCTCTGTTAAAAATAGAAAAGGCCAGATATAAAATATGATTATTTACCAGTCTGTATTCATGTAAAAGACTTTTACATATAAAAGATTACAGTATGCAAAGATTGTATCAAGAGATGCATTATTTCCAACATATCTGATACAGAGAAATCTTTTAAAAGAGCGTAGCATTTGATGTGACAAAATGGAAAATATTATGTTGTACTTGGCATAATACCTTAGGGAAATATGCATTTTTTCTTGATATTTAGAACTTCAACCATTTCCAGATAAAACAAATGATGACATAATAATGACATGATGTAGAATCACTTATTTTACCAAGAAAATAAAAAATAAAAAAAAGTCGGCCAAAACCCTTTAGGGAGCATTGTGAATCAGTAATACCGGATGGTGAATTTCTACACACACTAATCTTCATGTAGAAGGTCACTGGAGTCCACGTCACCTGTGAACTGTGTACAGCACAGCTGCACACCTAACTTCTGTCTTAAGGGTTATGGGCTCTCTTTGGTAATAACTCCAATTTCCATTAGCCTGACCTGCAAAGCCAATTAGGTTCTCCAATCTGTCTCTGAAAACCTAAATTCATGTGATGAGGAAAAGACAGGATTCTACCTTTTGTGTCATTTCTAGGCAGCTAGGAAGCAGGGACAAATGTCCTGTTTCCTCCGTCGAGGCTGAGGCCTCCCGGCAGAGCCCCAGCCCCGCGGACTGGGTGTGGTCAGTACATCCCAGCTGCCCTCACCCCCTCGGGCCCCCAGAGGACGGTCCTCCGCCCCGTGGAGTCGTGGCTCCCAGAGAACTGTGCCGCCAGGGAAGTCCTCCTTGTGCTCACAGACTGCAGGAAGGAGCTAAGAATTCTTTGCTGTGGCTAAGTAAACCGATGACCCCCACACACGACATGAAAAATGGACATTTTCTTCCTAGAGATGTGGTTTCATGCCCTCTGTGTTTAAAGTGTTCCCTTCCCAGGATGCCTGGCTGGCTCAGTTGGAAGAGCATGCAACTTCTGATCCTGGGGTTGTGAGTTCAAGCCCCATGACGGGTGCAGAGAGGACTTACATACAATTTAAAATAATAAAAATACACTGGCCCCTTCTTTCCACTTCTCACCTGGACTCTGGCCTAGAGAATTACTGCTTTTGTTGCACTCGACTATTTTATGACCTGTGCACGCACACAGCTTCTAATTTATGACCACTACAGAGCGGTTTCAACACCATCCATCCCCAGAGACACTGGTGGGACGTCTGTAAGCAGAAGTCAGACCTCCCTGTTGAGCACACGAGCTGACATTTCTGAAGGAAGGCCCCTGTGCTCGTATCTGTGTGTTCACTCCCGCATTTGCTCACAGACCAGGCGGCTGTGACGTGCAACCGAGACCAAGCACCCGCAGTATTTGCGTGGAGCTCACCACACAGGGCATCTCCCCGGACTCCAGGGTTACAGTCTTTGGGGCAAGGGGCAGCTCGGGCGTAGCTGTGGACCTTCATGTCTAACAAGACCCAGAGCAACACGTGGGAAGCCAGCAGCTGCTCTATCCAGTAAGCCGGCACCACAGGGAAGGGACAGCTGTGTGCACCTGCTCCCCACACAGGAGGATAGGGGGCCGTCAGGGGCCTCAGGGGATGCAGGGCATGGTCAGCTATGTGTGACGCTGGACCAACGTTCTTGCAACATGGACATCCTCCCCATGCACTGCTTTCTACACTGAATGAACACCTGGAGGGACTGTCAGATACATGGATGGCAAGGGGTAAGAGGCCAAGCAGGCTGTTTTCCTCACCTTTTGGGACACCTGCATTCTCTTAAAAAGAGAAGAGAATGAAAATGAAAGCTTTCAGCTACATGCTCTATCACATTAACTCCAAAATATTCTGGATATGTTCCTAAAACCACTGATCCCAAATACCAGTCTGATATTTAAATCACAAATTTGTGTAAATTCAAATAAAACAGCAACCTACATCAGGTTACAAAGTCTTATAACACCATCTGTGGAGTTATGGTTGTTTTAATGGGTGACATGTAATTTAGGGGAAATACACAACCAACACTTCACGCAATGAACTAGAATTTCAGGGCTCACTCCGTACTGCTCCAAACTCCACTCGATGAAGCAGAGTGGGAATGCCCTCCTCCCAGGGTCTCCGTTTCAATACCTCAAGCTCCACCCAGGGAGCCCCTGAACACATGGGTGTGGAGTGGGGACTCTGGGGACAGCAGCCCTCTCCAGGCTACGGGGCATTCCGCATCTGTGCAGGAAGATGGTTTTTCCTCGCTGTGCTCTCAACATCAACCTACAAAGTACTTCGCTGTTCGTTAGAACTTAACCCCTTTGGTTTTGTGTTTTTTAGAACCTTAGAAAATAAATCGATTCAAACATCTCTTCTGGTAATGAAGGCTCTCCTGAAGATGTAGATGGACTGCAGTGCACGTGAGCACTGCCGAGGACACGGGGTTCTGGGCCTCATCTGCCCTGGGCACCCCCGGGGGTGGCAGGCACCTGCTTCCCACACCTGCAGGCCGTGGGGCTCGCTGGGGGCGCTCACTCCAACAAGAGAGAGACCCTGAGCGCACACGGCCTCTCCCCACAGCTCTAAGAGACAAAATATTTGCCACAAGATGCTTCCGCACTTGCTCATCTTGTGAGCTTTCTTTCTGACACTTCCCTGTTTTAATTTAGAGGTTTAATATTTCACTGAAGAAATGAATGGAGCATTGCAGCCTCTGTAGGATGGCACCATATGACTTGTGAGGCTTTCCTAGGTGACGTGGTATGAGCTGCCCATGTGACAGTCACAGCACTGTTTCAACTGTGCCTGTCAGCCAAACCAAGACATTCAAAGTGGCTTAAGAAAAACCCACTTTAACAGAAATTGGAGTAGCTTCTAAGGTAAATGATATTCTGTTTGTAACATAAGTAAGACAGCTCTTAACGGCAAGGTCAGAAAAACAAAAATAATGCAGGTGTGCTACAAACGTGTGAGACACCGTCTAAAGTGAGATGCTCTCAAGCACACAACAGATGACCAAGGAGCTGCTTCCCTCTATGGGGAGAAAATAACAGAAAATCTCAAACATCTTCCCGAGTATGGGAAACCACTGTCACAAACAACTGCTGAGGCCAGGTGGATGCCACAGGGAAAACACAAACCAAGCAACACAGCCACACTCAGGACCTCACAGTGGTTCTGGTGAGAAGAAGGCACGAGTGACCTTTGATCCTGTCAAGGCTCCTCCTCAGCTGATTCCTGACCACGATGCCCAAGCAGCGCTACAGAACACACGCTCAGGACAGAATGGTCTAGAATCCTTAGTATTCCTTAGAGATCCAGCTTTTCAGCTGCAGAAACGTATTTTAACAAAAAAAGAACTTGTGGAAATAGCATCTCAACACACCTGGTACCCAAATGAGAAAACTGTGCCATCAGAGATCCAGGGATGTTTTCCTCAGATCATGAATCTGTGCCGCTAGAGTGGACCAAACCCACTTCCCCCAGTCTGTGACTAACCAAGACAAGGGCATCAGACTCTCTCACGGATCCCTAGTATCCATAATATTTTTCCTGTCATAGGGCGAGACCAGCAGTCAATAAACCTCCTCTGTGAAGGGCCGTCGGTAACTATTTTAGGCTCTGAGGACATAAGGTTGAGGTCTGTCCCCACCACTCAACCCCGCACTCCTAATTAACACGTGCACTGCACAAGCACAGCTGTGTTCTAGTAACACCTTGGGATACTGAAAACTGAATTTCTTATGATTTACACAGGTCACAAAATATTATTCCTTTTTGATTTTTCTTCAACCATTTAAAAATGTAAAACCCATTCTAAACTCACAAACAGTACGCAAACTGGCAGGCCTGACTTGGTCTGTGGGCTGTACTTTGCCAACCACTGGACTAGACTCTGTTCTGTGAAAACAGCGTCCACACCGGTCCGGCTCAGCCAAGTCTTCACCACGGTCTTGTCTTATACAGTATGTGGCACAGAGTAAGTGCTCAACAAAGACTAGCAGGTGAACTGCTGGTCGTTGTTACCAACTTCACTGCCTACTAGAAAAAATATTCTATACAGCTGAACTCAACTCAAGCACAGGAAAGCCTTCCAAATGTGAAACACTTATTCATAGCCAAGCTGTGTCAGCATTCTCTGGCCACTATAAACCGTTTTGTTTATTTGTGGTGTCTATACCACCTCATCGCCAGCTGACACCTAAATACCGCCTTGGCCTCCAACCACAATGTTCGTGAGCTCCCAGACATCTGGGGCACCTGTTGGAAAGTCCTCGGCCCCAAGGCTAAGTTCTCAACAAGCACCCAGGCAACTGTGGTGCAAGCAGCCTCTAGTGTTGCTTCAGAAAGACACACATCTGTGTATAAATTACCCATATTACTCAAGGAATCGGCAAGCTCCAAGCTCTCCTCAATAACTATCTGTGATCGCAGTGAACATCATCTACATGTAAACTGCCTGTGTTGTTAGGGAAATCAGAGGCCCTACATGCAGGAAGTACTCTCCGCAACCACCTGTAATGATGGGCTACGAAAGAATCCTCGTTTGTAAGAAACCCGGTATCTGAGACGTGCACAGCAGAGCTGGCCTTGTGGACATGGCCCAAAGTCCGGCCACTTCTCCTTCCATACCTCAGGGGTCCCAGGAGCCCCTTAAAGACAATCATTTACCAGGCTAATTTTCTAAAAATATACCTGTGTTCAGTCTTTGTCACACCCCACTGCCAACATAGGGACGTTAACTCTCCTCTCCAAGACCGGAGGGCAAAGCACCCATCTACTGCCAGCGTGGAGGGGTGAAAACGCGGAGTGCCCACTTCTGTATGTGGAACGCACCGCGTGTAACCACATGGGTCCCCCTGTGGCTCTGGCCTAAGTCCCAGAGCCATTTGCACCTGACTTCCTGGCAGTAGTTTTTTTTTTTTTTTTTTTTTTGTACTTAAAGGGATTACAATTTAAGTTTTAACCCTCCCTTACGCTGTCTCCTTACAGGTAAAAGCTGGAGGTCAGAGGGTGAGTCAAACTAAGAAGAGCATGCTGAGCTGTATTCCTGGAGCCCGGCCCTCCCGAGTTGGGACGGGAGCCCAGAAACCCCGACGCAGAGTTTCCAGACTACTTGACTGCAACTCACAAACAGCACAGAACGTTACTCCAGCTGTCCCTACACTTCATTGTTACGACTGTCTGATTGAGGCAACGCGTTTTGCCTCAGTTCAGATGATACAATCAGTGTTGTAGCAGCCGACGTATCAAAGCACAGTCTCAAATTAATTCCACATGCCACAAAAATGACTGGAATGGTAAAAAGAGGCCGTATTTCTACACCCACTACATCCTCATACTCACAAAGAAATTGCTCAACTACCAGCTAGGGAGAGAGGGGGGTGCTCTGCACGTCGAGGACTCTCATCCCGACATCAGACGCCCTTGTGGGGGGTGTGGGTTCCTCTGAGCATGTTCCATGGGTGGGAGAACAAGAAAGGGACATCCAGGGACACGTTATGGAACACAGGTCTTAGGCCTCACATCGACTTGTTTCTTTTCTCTCCTACATGACACTACAGAACAAGACTGGAAACACCTGGGCAGCAGGGACTCCTCCATGGGATGTGCTTCCCCACTCTCTTCTGAACATTGGGTACCCGCCCCAGGGCTTGGGTCTTCTCCTCTGCTCCGTAAGGCCATCAGCCACAGGAACACTACCGGCCTCCCTCCCACCTTGTCCCCTCCTACCGCAGACATCTGCAGAGACAATAAAAGGTAACTGTGCCCACTTTGTCAATAGTTTAAGTTCATCAATACTGGAAACATCAAATGAGCATTTGTGTCTCTAGATTAAGTTGGAACCATTTTGATATAGAAACTGGCTCAACTATCATCTCTTAACCCTCAGAGTAAAAGGTCAGGTTTAATTAAAATTCACCCATTCAGCAAAAGATACATCAGGAAGAACAAATAATGTACCACCACCCAAAACACTTCACACCCAACTCCAAGCTTTCTGACAGGATGTTAAACTCATCATGGGAGACAATGCAGAAAACGTGTGGTGTTCTGTCTTGTTTGGGTCCAGGTCATTTTATAAAGAGGTCAGACCACAATACATGAGATTTTATAGTTTTAGATGCTAGATCTAATTTGTAACACCCTCTGGCTGGAACAATATTCCCGTCACCTTTTCCTACTGTCAGGCCTGTGATGAAGAGTTCAGCAGCCTCAGAAAGGACCTGGTTCAGAAAAAGATCTCCCCTGCCTCCCCAAAAAAGAAAAAGATCTTCTCAAAAGTAATTTTGTTTTTTATGAGTATAAAAATATGATCCAGTTGGCTTTAAAAGCTGTAAAATATATTTGGTTACTGTTCATTTTGTATTTTTAAAATAATACTTTGTCTACCATAAAACAAACAAACTAAAAAGCTTCTACTTCTATTTAAAAATCAAATCTCATTCTACATTCATTAATATGGTTAAAATCTGACTTACCTACATTCAGGGTGAATGTTTTAATAAACTTCCCACACTGATAGAGGGAAACAGACCAGAAGGCAAGGACAGTTACACTTTCATGGTAGACATAGGAAGGACAGGTTTTCAAAACAGGTTCATTTACCATTTTGTCCTATTCATTCTGAACATTAAATGAATGACCTCCCTACTTTGGAAATTTAAAAAGACCTGTACTGCCTACACACCAAAAAGAATGAAAAATGGATTCACAAGTAAATTTCTATCTTGAGTTTCAAGAAATAGCTTTCATCATGATTTTTTTTGCTGTCTCAGCAAACAGAAGTTACAGTGCAGATGACTCCACATAGCTCACCCAGAACTAAGCTGACATCTACAAGTCGGGGCCAACCCATCCGACTCCAGGTGGCCCCTCATGGCGACAGTGTCCTGGTTTAGCATTAGTTAAAAACAGTGAAGTTCCTTCATTTCTGTTATCTACCAAATAGAAATACGGGTCGTGAGCCTGATAAGCCTGCTCGCACGCCCACTGGACACATGCGCCCAGGGCTCCCACAGAGCAGCGGGGAGAGGACACTCCAACCCCACAGAAAGGTCTGCCAGGGAGCATGTACTGGCCCCAGGAGCGATCCTAGGGTAGCTCAGAAAACATCCGTGTGTCCATATATTAAAAAAAAAAAAAAAATTCAAAACGTTATCACCAAACATCATTATGATGTTCACCAGCAGAAGTAGAGGCCAGAAAGCATGCGGTGCATGCACACACATGAACATCTGCATACGTATGTATGCAAGCACACACCGGCACGGACAGGAACACTGACACGCAGCATATGTTCACACAATGCAACTGCCACATGCACGTGCACGTGTACATGCAACACAGATGCACAAAGAAACCCCTAGTCCTACATCCAAGCACATGCACACACACACATAACACACAGACAGCCATGCATGGACACATACGAACACATACATGTGTGTGCCCACACACACACGTACGTAGGCTTATGCACACACACAGGCCTGCCTTCCGTAACCGAAGCGCGGAGGATAAGGTGACTTTGTAATTCAAAAACTATATAAAAATGAAGCAAAACTGAAATGACACATTCATTTGTATCCCATTACACTTGTAACAAAGACCTGAGAAATACTTTCATGTTGGCATAAACGGGTATAATCTTCTAAAGGGCAATATGGTGATTTTTATCACAAATTTAAATGTGCCCATCCTTTAAATTTATGAATTCTACCTCAATAAACTTATCCTGTGAAGGTGATCACACAGAGTGACATAAATATGTTATTTATATGTTAAGTTTCTTTCCTTTTAAAAGATACAACTGACTACACTGTGTATTACAGATTTATCTTTTAGACAAATAAAATCTTAAAAGCTATTTCACTTAAAGGTTATGATTTTCTAAATTTTTTTCCTGAAATATTCACGGCTATTTTAGGCATATATAAAATTCAAATACACTTGACTATAACAAAATACAAACTTCATTTGCCCACAGAAGTAACTCATAGTGAGAAGACTGCTCTCGAATGTCACGGTTCTGGGCACAGCGGGACAAGTCCCCTGACAGAGTTTCAGCGCGATCTTGCTGATCAGACAGGATAGTGGGGATGGTGGGAATGTGCATCAGGAGGAAGTAAACTGAGGCAACACCCTTGTAAAGAAACCTGGGATAGTGCTGACCTGTGCTGATACACACGACATTCGGTCATGTGCGTGAAGTTATGCAAACACAGAACAAATGGATGGGCACACACGCACACACACGCACACGGGGAGGGGTCTGTGAGGACATCCACCTGCTGTGTCATACAATTTCTGGAAATATCATTTTTAACCTATCCTTCTCTAAATTATTTGAATTTTTCATAGCAAACTATAAAAGAAATAATTTTAACTCCCTCCCTTTTTGTAATGAAGGAGAGTTCCGTGTTAAGAGTGCTAAACAGTACATTACTAGAATATTTTTCAGAGCAAAATGTTAACATGACATTCAAAGGTTACTTTTCTAGAACAATCTATTGTGTCTCTACAGTTTAATTATTTTTTAGAAAAGCAGATATTCCAAAGAAATATCCTCAGGGTCGTGAGATTCTTGAGATTATGAATGTTAATAAAATTATTTTAAATATAGAAAACTTCCTATCATTGCCTTCTTAAAATATCTGGAGGTAGTCCGATACAGGAGACAAAGCTGCTTGAACTGAAGCAAATCTGGATAAGGCTAACTGCTGGCTGATGGAGACCAATTCTCAGGGACATTTTCATCGCCAGAGTGGACAGAGTATACATAATAGGAACAAAAGTCTTCCAATTGCTGTAAAATACCAGAAATCCTCAAGTTTAGGTAGTAATGGATGACTTCCACCTACTGTTTCAACTTGCACTGAAATGTGGCCCTGGGCATCTTATCTTCAAAATCCGTCATGAGTGTAAGTGGTTCATCTACGCTCTTTCTAAGCCCTGACTGGAAAGGAGACTGGAGAGACTATTCTGATCTGCAACCACGTTCTTTGGTCCCAGTCTATAGACTCTCTGGCTCATTAAGTGCAAGAACATTTAGATCTCCTTTTAGATCACAAAAATGGTTTTACTTCAAGTTTTGATGCTGTTTAAAAAAACAAATCAACTACAAGATATTTAAAATCTCATTAGAATTTCAAGATTCTTATTACCCCTTCTCCCGGAAAAGGAACCGCTAAGCACGTATCTTTTTCTTGACTGTAAAGATTAAAACGATAGAACAGATCCTACACAGAAACAACTATTTCTTTAGATGTTTTAAAGCTCAAAATAAAACTCCCCATCCCCAACCCAGACGCAGGCTTTCTAAGCCTCCCAGAGTGACTCCTGCTCTACGAAACCAGTGTGGAGTCATGAGTTTTTACTCACTCCGCATCCCCGCAGCAAGCTTAACTCTCTCACAACATGGGCAAGTCCAGACTGACAAGGACAAAAGGAAAACCAAAGGATAGAAAGTAAAACAGATGAGGTGCACTGAGCTCCGCTGCGGCTACCGTGTTCCTATGTGATCTGGTAACTCTCTGAAATTTAACTAAAACCATCTGGTCAGTAAAAGTAGAGCAAACACATGGAAAATGGGACTTGACAACCTGACAGTGAATTCCTACAAAAGTAGCATTAGACATTTTCTTTACAAATGTAATTGTTCAATTTCCTCTCAGGAATATAAAATATCCACAATACAGTTTAACCCATCTTCAAAAGTCCTACCTAGTGTTTTTGCTCAAAGTCTGTACTATGGAGATCTCTGGGTGGCGCAGCGGTTTGGTGCCTGCCTTTGGCCCAGGGCGCGATCCTGGAAACCCGGGATCGAGTCCCACGTCAGGCTCCCGGTGCATGGAGCCTGCTTCTCCCTCTGCCTATGTCTCTGCCTTGTCTCTGCCTCTCTCTCTCTCTGTATGACTATCATAAATAAATAATTAAAAAAATTTTAAAAAAAGATATGTCTAGATATTAAAAAAAAAGTCTGTACTATGAAAGCTATGGCTGTAAAGACACCTGCCTGTCAGCAACTACCTGAGTTCCAGATCCCTCCTAGCTGATCAGCAACCCAGTTCTTTTGTATTTTTACTACCATTGCTATTGTTCCTCAGATTTCATTAATAACTCGTGTCAATTGTTATAAGAAAACAGATACTTGTTTTTAAAATGCATAGTCAAATCCATAAGAATATGAATATTAATACAGTTCTCACACCCCCAATTAAACCAAGTGAAGTACACTGAGGTAACATACTGAGGGTATACAGTGGTGCTCCTGAGGGGAAGTACACTGAGGTAATACATGGAGGCTGTACAGTAGTGCCGCTGAGGGGAAGTACACTGAGGTAATAATACACAGAGCATGTACGGTGGTGCCGGTGAGGGGAAGTATACTGAGGTAATACACGGAGCGTGTATGGTGGTGCCGCTGAGGGGAAGTACACTGAGGTAATACACGGAGCGAGTACGGTGGTACCGCTGAGGGGAAGTACACTGAGGTAATACATGGAGGCTGTACAGTAGTACCACTGAGGGGAAGTACACTGAGGTATTTCATGAGTGTGGACAGTGGTGCTGGTCAGATCAAGTGAACCTAGGTAATAAACGGAAAGTGTACAGTTGTGGTGAGATGAAGTCTACTAAGAAATTACTAAGCCAAAATTACTAAGACAATACTAGAAGCTCATCATCCTGGCAGGTTATTTAAGATGCAAACTAAAGAAGGAAAATATTATGAAGATACAACTCTTTTACATTATTAACAAATATTTAACTGAATAATACAAAGTATATTCAGCTACTGAGCCCATCAGTAACCTAGGCAACTTGTGTGATTTCGAATATGGATCATAGTAAATACAAATACAAAACAACAGAGGTTGCAATAAAATAACCCCTTACTAATCACCATCAACGCCATATGCAATGTACTCTGAAGGCGTCACACATCACTTGTACGCACACATACCACGTTCTACAGCCAACAAGCACAGTCCGTTATACTTCTCACTAGGGAAGTAACAGGAAGGAAAATAATTGTGGTAAAGTCCCTATTTATCCTACCAGACTATTTCATTTTGCTTTAAGTAATTAGAATGCTTTAGAGACAACTGCCCCATCCCTCCACCCTCCAAATAAAATACAAGTGAAGAATCAACTAACCCATGATATGACAAAAAATAAAGGTGACATTACATGGATATAAAATGGGAAGTAGATACAAAATTTTCCAACAACATGCCTTTTGCTGGCTGTGTTTTCTCAGTGGAGAGGACGGATTGAAGCGAACCTGGTGTTCCTTGATTTCCAAAGGCTAGCCATGACAGGAGTCACACAATCCAGAGGCAAGTGTGACAGGGCAGAGAGCATATTTTTATGTGACTGGAACTTTCTACGGTCCATACCCTGAATATGTTAGGTGTTCTGGGGTTTGCGCTGAGTGCTGTGTTCATTCACCATCATTTCAGCAGATAACCCCCACCCTCCAGTCCATCATCCATTCACCTGGCACGCCCACCTGGGGTATCTTGCACAGCTATTATCAGTGAATTCCAACCCTCTGACCAGCACATGAAAGCTCATAGGTACTCACCCTGCATACTGGGCACTGCCAGTGACTACTGCTGTCTCTAAGCCTGTACTCATCAGACAAACACTTGGAATGATACACACGAAAACACAGGTCACATATCAACACCTCTCCAGGCAAATGGCATTCAAAACAATACCAGTCATGATTTTCTGTTTCCCAGTCCTACAAAAAATACAAAATAATTTTGTATGACATTTTGTCAATATCTGCAATGACTAAGAACAAAATTGAAACTAAAGTCCATCAGAAGTTAGGCATTAAAAACAATTTTAGACATTTACTGTGTTAAAACAAGAGGGAAAAATACCTAGAAATTTGCTTCTTTAAATTTTGAATTTCTTTCCTAAACAGTATTAATAATCAGAATATTTTAAGGTGATGTGATAGTAAAACCAGCCCAAATGAAGCAAGTCCAGAGCCAATCCCAGTTCTAATGTTATCTTTCAGTTTTTAAAATATAATCTATGGAATAATTTCTTCAATAAACTGAATACCCTAAACCAACACCTATAACTTCATATTTCCAATAAACAAACCTCTGTTTTGTTCTGCGCTTTAAACAAAATACAGTAAGTACTTAGCACGCTGTGAGAACAGAGAGAATAGTAATAAATGGTGATGCTCACTATTCTTAGCTTCTCATCCATGGTATTGGATGCTTTATTGAAAATAACATTAATCAGAATGTCCATGTTCTGACAGTTGTCAAATTTTCAGGGTCTGTTGAATTTGGAAAAATAAATTGAAAATGTGAAACTAAGGTTTTAATCACATTCTCCAAAGGACATTACCATAAATGTAATGAAACAAAAAAGCAGCAGGCCTGTTTTCTTATTGGGACTATCCCTGGAAACAAATGAGCATAAGGGCAGGTGCTCTTAAACATTCTCTGTTACACTCTGTGTTTGTACAGCCAATGCCATTTCACAAGAAACAGAAAGATGTCATCAGTTGTCTTAATTTAGAAGTAATTCATTAATTCATTCCTCATAAATATCACTCTTTGCTTTTATTAAAAAAAATACCTGTATTAAGAGTGATGGATTAACTCTCCACCTTTCTCTGCAGATGTGGTTAAGGAATGAACAAGGGTCAAGCCCACACGTGGTGCAATCAAGGCCACTTTCAACAGGGACCCTGAAAGTCCAGGCATAAGCTCCGCCGTCATTTTTCTTTTCATAAATCACTGTCTACAGTCTGCTTCTGAGGTTGGGCACTTTTTATGTTTTCACTTGGGTCAGTTACTCCCCCAACAGATGGGCTTCAGCCTGGCCCCTGTTTAGGAAGCACTGACTCCCCTTTGGTACCTAAGGTCCAAACCTGTCATTGCTTGACCTCATGAGAGGCCTTCAAAGGAGAAGAGAGTCACTTATGCTCCCAAATGCATGTCTTCCTACCCATATTCAGGGTCATGGCTGGAGGACATTACTAATTCCGCAAAAATGTAAATTTTTGGTTTGCTTCTTATTAAAAAAAAATCTATATTGACAAAAGTAATAAAAAGGCATGACTATTTCTTGTTATTTGCTGAAGATGTAGATACTCTGCAAACTTACTTTGGTGGAGTGATTTCAGTCAGAGTACTTAAGATACTGATTTAACACAAAACCCTGATGTGCCCATGGTAGAAGAAACGAAGCTCACCAAGTTGGACACAGACTATGTGTGTGGTGCATGGCCGTGACAATGGTCACTGAGGGCGCCCATCTCACAGGGCTCATGTGGGAAGCTGCACTTTGGCTATTATAAGTTTGCCTCATAAACTATTGACAAATTGGTTTTCAGTAAGGATAACACAGTTTGTTCGATTTTTAATTAACCAAACTCTTTCCCAGTTCGAAATGGAGCCTTTCAGAATATTTTCTTCACAGCTGTTCAGAAACATCTTCAAGGATTTCGGTGGCTTATATTTGATTCATTATGAACAAAAGAAACTGCCATCCCTCATCATTTGATCTTTTCTTTTTTGCAGTAATTCATCTTCCTCTAATTCTCAAAATGGCAGGCACTCAGGTCAAGACAAGGCAGCAGGAGAGCATACCACTGGCACACAGCTCAGGTATCTCTGGTACCTCCTGCCTTCCTCTGACCTTCTTCTTTCCATCCCACTGAGACATGCAGATGGAAGTGCATCTCTCTTCACCAGAGTGAAGTTCTCCACAACGATTTTAAGAATGAAAGTATAACTCAAACAAAGTAAAAGTAGAGGAATACGTGGAAACCTGTTCATACAATAGCATGTATGTGCTGTTCATTCTGTTCACGACAGCAGCAGCTGCTCAGAACACACAAATGCAAAAGTCAAGTTCAAAAGTTAATAGATTTTTAATCCAGGAAATGTTGTTATGGATATAAATCATATAAGCATGTTTGTTATAGGCAGAGTTGCCTACAGTTTGTCTTTTAGTAAACAGAATCCATTGATATAGGACTTTTGACTAATACTTAATGTATGCCAAAAAGATAAGCATGCATTTTTACTGGATTTTCCCAGGTGTCAGCAACTACTCTAGACAGAGCCTGGTCAACAGCACATTATATGAAAGGACACTCCAATACTTCAGAAAGCTTTAAAAATGCAAACCTACTAGCATAAAATCCAAGACTAGAAGCAATGTAAAGACAGTATGATTTTAATGAATAACTCTAGCAAGAATAAACTAAGATAGCCTTAAAAAAAAAGATGGAAATGTAATACAAAAAAAAAGGCAGAATTATAAAGTAAAATAACATAGTGCAAAATTAGTTCACCTTGTTTGGGGCTGCTGTCCTGGAGAAAGGCTGCATACTGTAGGCCTTTCAAAATAAAAACAAAATAATCTTGGTCTCTCTACTACAACTTTGCTCAAATCAGGCAATACACAGAGCTAAAGGGATTTTGTACACAAACTATTATTTGCTATACAACTTACATTATTTTGTAGATGATATCAGTTGAAAATCTATGAATGTGCTAATCATCAATGAAAAGACAGTAACATGCAAACTCAAGAGTCATTACTAGTTTAAGAGGAAATTCTGACACTAACACAAAAGCTACAAATGGACAAAGAGAAAATTCAGAGAATTCATGTGCCATGAAACCTACAGTGATGTTAGGAAAACATTTTACTGATAAATTCAATTCAATGCCATCGTAAATTTGCATGAGACCATGAATATATGTCTTTTAGATCTGAAACTGGTTTGAAGCTGGATTTTTTTTTCTTTTTTTTTTTTTTAAACTTGGGAATGATGAATGTGAACATGGTAAACTCAATACTTGACCACAGTGTGAGGTTCACACAGCTGTGTCCAGAACCTAGAACAAAACCGTCCCCCATCTAGAAGCAGCCCGTTGACCTACATCCATCACCATGGACAGCGTTTGGTTAAGACTGGAGCCACACTGGTGCAAATCCTGGCTCCGGCCTTCATGGGCTCTGTGATCTGGGGCACAATACTTAGCTTCTCTGTGGGTCATTTTCTATCTGTAAAACGAACAAAATAATAGTGCCTCGTTTATAGGGATTTGTAAGGATGAAAACTCACAAAACGCTTGCTGGTTAATGAGACAATCTGCCTGCTATAGCGCACAAACACAACGTGGTGTTTGTAACAGTGCCCGTGCGAGCTTCTTTCTCCCAACTTTAAGTTCCTGAGACAGCTGACACAGCACTTCTGTAAGCTGGACAGAGCCAGAGATACTGCTGACTTGATTCAGAGGCAGCACCGCATCGAGAGGGCTCACTGGGAGGGCTATGTCTGCAACTGAGTCTCCCAAACTATAATCCACCCTCATCACATTCAGAAGAGATACTAACTTTTAAAGTCCTCCCCTACTTACACTGAATTAGCAGATAAATCTCACTTTATCAAATATGTGTTTGATGTGGTACTTTAACATAGATACAATGCAAAATTAATCACTGAGAGCTAAGAATTTGATTAGATATTTCCAATAATTTTAATTATTTTGTTAAAAATAAAACTACTTTAACACTGCTTGGTAAACTAGAAATAAGACAGAAGGAGGGAAAAAAAGGAACCACACACACACACACACACACACACACACACATGCATACAAAACCAGTCAATCAAAGCTGAACAGAATATAACAGGATAGCATGACCCAAAATACTCAGTGAATAGAATGAAAATTCTTTACCAAATCAAAAATAATTTCTAAGTACACAACAGTTTGAATACACATAGAACCATAGTATAATTGATTTTTAGTTTATAATCACACTTAATACTTTACTTCTTAAATAAGTGGCTTTGTACATATCTTTGCATCTAAGACAGGTAATGGATCTTTGGAAGAAATGTGCACATAATTAGCATAAATGTAGTAAAATACATTTCACTTAAAAACAATCAGTGGTATCCAAGGAGCAATAAGTTTTGCACTTAGGGTATTTAAAACATATGATTGATTAATTTATGACAATTAAAGCACAAAAATGTAAAGATCTAAACTTAAAAAGCATTTCTCACTTCAATACTTGTATTTAGGAAACGGGCTAAGACAGTCAAGCTGCTTGAATTCAGCAGCCTCTCTTAATATTTTTTCAAGAGCAAATCAAGAGAACACTTCTTGCCATGGCTGTATAATGGTGTGATTTCTGAAGGAAAAGACACAGATGCAGTCCTACCTCTTATCTAAAAGATGTGAACTTAGCCAAGTATCAAGAGGTATATAAACCACAGCTGCTTTTAGACAGGTGAATCTGGAAAAACAGAATGATGGGGAAAGTGTATATCTTGCCCCTCTGTAAATTAAGACTAAATCCCTATATCCCCAGTAGAACATGTGATCTCTTCAAAGAAACCACAAAATGTGTATTTTCATTAATTATGCTTCTTGAAATAAAAACCTTAAATAAATGAGAAAAAGCAAAAATAAAGAATTCTATCTTTTCACCTAGACTGACTTTAAAAGCAGCATGATGTCTTGCGTACTGGCAGGACCAGCTGGATTCTGTGGGAAGAAACCACTCAGACTGAAGCAGGGCGCAGCAGCCACAACCTGAGCTCCTGTGTGTAGGAGCGTCTGATTCCCCAGCAGCAGAGCTAGTAGAAGGGCTGAAGTGACAGCGCCAGGGGTCACCGGGTGGCTGCTCTACAAATGCACTGACTCTGAGATGGCAGTAGGGAAATAAGAAAGGGGACCCTAGTCCAGATCTGGGAGCTGAGTAAAAACAGTAGCTTCACAGTGCCTGCCATTGTTGTGCGCTTTGAGGTCAGCCTCTACGCTGCTAACCAAATCAGTCAGCGTCAGATCAAATGCATCTGTGAAACACCAGGGCCGTCAAAGCTTGGTGTCAGGAGCCGTGAAGGAAGCAGGAAGTCATGGAAATAGACAGTAGTGTAACTGTGTCAGTATCGAAACACATATTTGATGTTTTATCTGCACATGATCCCTAGCACAAGGCTGCCTGCCCTACGGGATTACCCTCAACCCTTTTACGAGACCTTCCTATGTCTAGTGAACACCTCCAGAGTCAGAAGTGTTAAGTCCTAAGAAATTAACATGTGTTTACTACAAAGGGAGCTACTAAATGCCAAACTCAGCCCAGCAAATGGTAAAATTCTGCCCAAGAAATCAATTTCTCCAGATGTGAAGATCAAACATGGAGTGAGCATAGACCTCCATGCACCTCTCTCTAGCGCAAGCAGATGATGGAGCCATCTATGAAAGCATGCAATATTTCTTTAAAAAAAAAAATCAAAAGAAAAAAACCGTGATAAAATGACACGTTGAACGGTCACACACCACCAAGTTTCACTCTGTGCACTGGGTCTACTGGCCTTGACTGAGATAATTTTGAAAGCTCTGAAAACCATCTCAAAAAGAATTTTTGATACTTTGAGTGAATGTTAATGTCACACAAGTCTGGAAATGCAGGAGAACTGGAGAAATTTACAAGAGTGTTTCCCAGGTTCAGCAAGACTGCCATTGTAAAGTGGCTTCATACCAATACTTGTGCTGCTTTGATGACTAATATTTAAGCAAACCATTTAAAACTGAGAGTTGCCTCATTTTTAATAATTGTGGCTTTCATTCTGCTTTCTCAAACGGACACAACTTAAAATACCACCATGAAGATGCTTATCCACTGCCTACTTCTGTCATACTTTCTCCCAATGAATCTCCACTTTGACAGAGCTCTAGCGGTGGTTGGGGATCAGAATCCAAGATGTCTAGAAATCATTCCAGTCTGGCAGAAGGAGTCTCAGTGCCATGGAGGCCAGTCTGTGACTTAGCGTTAGGCATTTATTACGTGACTGCTAGCTAGGTTTAACAGGAATAATGTTTGAGGTATGTGTATCTTTCAATTGTATCAATTTTTTAAAATAAGCATCGGGAGAAAAGGCAACGGAGGTAGAATAAAAAACGTGACACCAACAGGTTCCTGATCAGCTACCATGGAGTGGCGTAGGGCACCTCGTCGTCCCACCATAATGGCAGTAAAGACATGGCAGTCCCATCTCTGTGCCGATACAAGGTACCTCAGGAATATACCTTGGGGACTTATCAAGGGAGATCAGCTTTTCCCCTTTTCTGAGCTACAGCTCCTAATTTTATAGATTATAGAAGGAAAAGAAGAGCTTTACCACCGATTTTTCAAATGACAGAACTTCCCAAGGAAAGAGTATTTTAACTTCCAATTAAAGGTTTAAAAATGAGCAAGCAAGAAACTTTATCCTTTTCCTTCCCAAGGCCATGTATATCTAGACAACCTCTCCTCTTGGTAGTGAGTCAGAAAGTCAAGTCAACAAGATGAGTAACGTGTTTCTTTCAATTTAAGGACTCAATATTCAGAGAATCGTATCGTGTACAAGGTGCAGAAACCATGAGGGCCTCAGATTGCAATGCCAGCACGCGGGACGGTCTCTGGCCCACAGAACACCTCTGTGTGAGGGAGAACAGGGGGCCCTTCCCTATCGCTGGTTTCACTAGGGGTGACATCTGGTTGCCCTACGCTGCTGGCAGTGGGGGCTGAGTGCACTTCCTGAGCTGTGCGGGTCAGAACGGGCCTCATACAGAGTGGCCCGCATGTCTGGGCCACTCATTTGCCATGTGTCCTTCTAGGGTTATATAAGTGCACAAACACGGGAGCATGGCAGCCCTGGGAGCAGGTATTAACCCTGTCACGGGTTTGAGATACACACACCATCTCATCACTTCATAGCTAGACCTCTAACAAATCCAGTGTCTCAGGGAAAACTCCTTACAAATCTCGTGTTTGAAGATACAGGTTAAAAAGTAAAAAGACCCTGATGAGAATTTTGCTTGTGTGGTTAGTAAGGAATGTATATGCTTTTGCTACACTATATATAGGCATTTCTTAAGCATATTTCTTTGCTGGCCAAAACTTGCTTTGAGTACAGGGTTCTATACTTTACATAAATAATCTCACTTAATCCTTAATCAAGTGAAATACATATTAATAGGCTCATATTACTGGCGAGGAATGAGGATCAGAGGTCACACAACAAAATAAATGCGTGAAGTGGAATGGAAACTCTATTAACATGTAAGACCTGACCTCTTCCTGCCACACTACACTGCTTCTGAACTTGCAGTACTTATTTTATAAACTAGGCATAATTTTTGTATACCCAGTTGTAGTTGTAACATGCATACTTAGTATAAAAAATGTTTGTAAGAACCAACCAGAGGGACACCTGGTGGCTCAGTGGTTGAGCATCTGCCTTTGGCTCAGGTCATGATCCCAGGGTCCCGGGATCGAGTCCCAATCGTGCTCCCCACAGGGAGCCTGCTTCTCCCTCTGCTTGTGTCTCTGCCTCTCTCTGTCTCTCATGAATAAACAAATAAAATCTTAAAAAAAAGAACCAATCAGAATTAATAGAACTTGTATACTGGTTGTTTGATCTGTATATAAAATTTCATCTTGAAAAAAGAAAAAGGGAGGATGCTATAAATATGTGCAGTAAGGACACGTACACATTAAACACAGAACACAGAGTCTAACGTAGCAGTTAACGTGGGGCAGCTCATTAACTGCCCGTGGGAGCCAAGAGAGAAACTCCAACCTGAAGAGGAAGAAAGCTTAGAGGGGAAGGCCAATCCTAAAAGGTAAGAGGTAAAATCTCTTGCATGGAAAATGCTGTGGATTCAGCTGCACTTACTATGGGTTAATTACTAGGACAGCCTTCCATACTAAGTCTGTAAATTTCCAAGTGTTTGGGATTAGAATTTTCTATTACCTGGATTATTCTCAGTATATAATAAGCTATCAATGATCAACGTTTGGTTGGAGACAGGTTTAGATCACCTCACATTCTAATTATTAGGACTTGGCACCCAAAGTTTCTTTATTGGCAACAAAGCTCTACTTTTCTGAGAGGAAGTGAACAGAGATATTATTATAATAGAAACGTTCTCACTTAAGTTTTCAAGCACTTCTAGTGCACACAGATCGAATGGTAGCAGTGAAATTAAACGTCTTTTCTTCCATGTTTTTTATTTGTGGAAAATGTGAGTTTTCTTTCCTATAACTTTGAAGGCACGTGTTAAACTGATACGCACAGGGTTAAAACTGAACAACTCCTCTAACACTTATGCTGGGGCTGCTCCCTGGACCGGCTGCCCCAGAAAACGTACTGTCAGTTTCCTGCTCTGACACCTGACGGCGAGCGTATGTGCTGGCACATCCACCATAGAGCCGGAAAGGGAAATACAATTCACAATTCTTGGGAAATGTCCCCACAAAGAACCAATTATAAGATTTTGTCATTTTTAAATCATTTTAGAGAATCCATAATAAACACTCTCAAAACACCTACTTACTAAATTGATTTCTTTCAGAAACCACCCCCCCAAAAAATTGTATCTATTATATTTGAAACCTATCATCTTTAAATGATATTCCTTAGCAAAAATCAAGACTTTCCTAATCAAGGTATTAGAAATATCAAAGGCAAATAAAGGTAGGAATATTAAAATATTACACATGAAACCAATGTTTACCTAAAAAACAAATCCATTTCTCTATGTGCCCAAGTATACAAGTATACAGTAAAAGATTAAAATGTCTTCACTTAGATGGGAAGTCAAAGTAAAAAGTAGGCAAAATAGAAAGAAAATTAACTTTGTCTTTCCTGATTTCTGCTGGAGTGTCACCGAACAGGCTTATGGTCACTGTCAGTGGGGACACCGTCCAAGGGGACCCTGACAGGTGGCTCTGGACGCAGATGACATCCAGCTTGGGGGCAGCTTTCTTGGGGAAGACAGACTCCCCTTCCCTCTGTCTGGATGGCATTGCCATGATCCCGCATTATCTGTACTAACGTTTACTAAAGAAAAACACTAGTTACGTGTTCTGTTTTTCAGATTCACGGTAACCTAGACAGAGGAAGTAGGCTCTTTGTAGAGTAAGTTTTCCCTGAAAGAAGGAGGAAATTATCCATCTTGTCGAGGTAGGCCCTTTACTTTAATAAGAAACACTGAACTGAACTATCCCTAAACTTCTAAAACTGAATCGCTATAGGTTGTAGTTAAATAACATTTAAAGACTTAAAGTCAACACCTGCAAGTTGATCAAACACAATATACTTACAATCTCATCTCCTGGCAGCCAGTACCCTTCCTGCTCAATACCAGCTTTGGAACCTTTGCAGCCCACTGTTAGGGTTTCGACAATGAGACCATCTTTCACAGCCAGGCTCAGCTGACGGGTGGTCTCTTTTGGATGCATACCGTGGACTCGAGACATATACCTGAGTACAGAGGAAAAACAGATTTAAAAACCCCTTAGGACTCCATAACACATAAATAAATAAACAGAGGCGACTTCTTTCTCCTTTGAAACAGCTTGTTCTTCTGAGGCTGTACTGAAGAAACAGAGTCCTGAATACTTAAGTTTAATTATCATGCTATTTTCAACCTTAATTCTATTTGTATATTTAGAAAAATACTTGCTCAAAATAATCCTTAATCAGCAAAAAAAAAAAAAAATCACTTAGCAGATTGTAGGCTAACATGTAGTTCTGGCCTCTGGAGCAATTGCCATGAACTTCCACTCTGCAAATTCTCAATTTAGAATTTTACCATCTCTAGCCACAAGACTTCAGAATATAAAATATTCTGACTCAAAACTCAGGAAAGGACACTAAAGGATGGATAAGAATTACATGAATGGCTGTCGACATAAAGAAACGAGAACGTATGCTGGGATCAATAAGGCAAAAATGTGATTTTCAATGAAATATACTTTGGATTGGATCACTAATGCATACACGACTCCCTGATTTATGTCACATGGTGTTTTATTTAATCTTTAAAAGTGTATTATTTCAAACATACTCTGGACCACAGAGAATGCTGCTGCAGGGTCCCTTGTATTCACCAATTCTATGAACTCATGTTAATGTGATGGCATATTTGCTTCATAGCTTGTTTCTTAAGGAAATAAAATGTTACAGATATGGTTGAATGAGTGCTATTTTCCCATTCTTTCCATTCAAATCCCAACACCCTCTACCAGGAAGCCACTGGACATCCAGACACAAGACACAGGACAAGGCGAACCTGGCCAGCCACAGCCGCCAGAGAGGTGCTGCGTCTGCAGCATGTGGGGGCAATGTGCACAGTCCTTGAGGAAATTCACCAGCACACCAGATTTTTATACCAAATTCATCTGACATTTCAGTATCAAAGCATTCACAACAAATCATTTCAGAAATGCAAGAGTTCATCATAGAACCAGCTTCCAAATTCAAGGGTACTTGTCAACAAAGAAAAGTGGTGAACCCCAGCTGAGGACTGATATACGTGCAGTTTGTAGAAGATAAGTGTTTTCTCTTTACGAGATCATAAACTTTTAACAGGTTCTGCTCTGTCAATGCAGTTAGTGGGAGGGCTAAGAAGGAGAGGTGGGGAGGAGCATACTTCAGCTTTGACAGTTACGTGCGAGCACCACCAACCAGGCGGGAGAAAACTGGATGCGTGACTCTGTCGTCCTAGCTGACTGACCCAGAGGGGACAAAGCTGGGGGCAGCTCCAGTCCGATGTATGAAATCAGTGCTAGCAGAAATCATCCACTCCAGTGTGGGAAGGGGGTTAGGGGGATGGCCGAGGTCAATATGTCCTAATGTCCTCACTGTTCATGGAAATGACCTCAAGAGTGAAGTATACCACCTAAAATGACAAAGGTAACCATCTGAAGAAACTCATAAAAAAAACACATTATGTGGTGAAACATAAAAACACCAAAAGAAACAGGAACATGGGACGCCTGGGTAGCTCAGCGGTTGAGCATCTGCCTTAGGCTCAGGACAACATCCCAGGGTCCCAGGATCAAGTCCCATTTCGGGCTCCCCTCAGGGAGCCTGCTTCTCCCTCAGCCTGTGTCTCTGCCTCTTTCCATGTCACTCATGAATAAATAAAATCTTAAAAAAAAAAAAAAAAACAGGACCAGAAAGCATAGAACATATGATGACAGGACCCAAACCAATGTGTAATAAATACAAACTGGCTAAACTCCACAGTATGAAACAGACTGATCACAACACCAAAAACGTGCGGTTTACACGATACATGTCTCACATGCCTCAGAGAAACTGCACAAGAACGGGCATAGGCACAAGAATGCAATCCAAACAAAGCAGGACTGACATGCAGTGAACAGGACTGGAATCCAGGACAAGAATTATTAAAGAAAAAAAAAAAGACACACAGGGCATAGGTTGTTATAAAGCAAAGACTGTGAGAAATAAAGGAAATATTGACAGGAATACAGAATTATAAGACTTCACTTCTCTCCAGCCACAAAAACGTCCAGGCAGACAAACTAGGTATTCATACAGAAGACCTAATTAACAAGGCAGATCTAGTTAAGTTTATTCTGAAACTCAAAACATACCTTCAACAGGTCCAAGAAAAATTCATTAAAGTTGAGCATAAACCTGGACACAAAAACAAACTCATTTTATTTTATTCACTTTTTTTTTTAAAGATTTTATTTATTTATTCATGAGAGATACAAAGAAAGAGACAGAGACACAGGCAGAAAGAGAAACAGGCTCCATGCAGGGTGCCCGATGTGGGATTCGATCCCAGGACTCCAGGATCACGCCCTGGGCTGAAGGCAGGCACTCAACCACTGAGCCACCCAGGGGTCCCTCACTTGTTTATTTTAGAGAGAGGAAGAGTGTGTGAGCAGGGGAAGGAACAGAGGGAGAGGGAGGAGGAAAGACCCTCAAGCAGACTCTGTCTGTGTTCAGCACAGAGCCCCATGCAGGGCTTGATCCCAGGACTCTGAGATCATGACCTGAGCCGAAACTAAGAGTCAGATGTCTACTGACTAAGCCACCCAGGTGCCTCCAAAAAAAACAACCTTATTTTTGGAAAACTCATAAACTAGTGAATCAAAAAGGTTATCTAAAAAGTGAAAAAAAAATCTAAGCACAATAACATAAAAGTTAAAGCAGTGCCATTTAAAAAACAACAACTGAAAACTAATATTAGTCCAAGAGCCTCTAAGGGAAAAACAGACATATCACTAGCTAATCTAATCAACAGTGAAGACACAAAGCACAAAAACATAAACTTAGAAATGTCTACAGAGCCACAGCCATATGTAACAAAGAAATTAAAATAATTATAAGCAACTACTTTGTTCATTTATGCACAAAAATAGAAGATAAACACTGTAATTTTCTAGGAAAATATAAATGACCAAAAATGGACCACAGAAAGAAACAGAATACTTAAAATGGATAATTCCAAAAGAAACTAATAGAGGAAGTTGGCAAAGAGCTTTCTCAGAAAAACACCAGCTAGGGATATATTCACAAGGCAATTTTATCAAACTCCTAATGGCCAGACAACTCTAATGTGATTTAAACTTTTCTGGCACATAATAAAGAAGGAAAGCAAGGAATCTAGCATAATAATTGGTAACAAACCCCTACCAAGAAAAGCACAAAAAAACTAGTGTCCTCTAAGAACACTATAAAAAAATCCTAAATATTTCAATAGACAAAATAATATCAATCATTAATATAAAACAGATGTTAATATATTAATACATTCAAAAATCAAAGTAATATACCATAACCAAGTGTTTAATTCCAGGATTTCTCCGAAGATTTGTTATTATGAAGAAATCTAGAAATAGGATTCAGCCCATTAATAGATCAAAAGGGAGAAATCATGATGATTTCTGTATGTGTTAAAAGGCATTTAGTAAAATTCAACAGCCCACCCCTGACAAAACGGAACGAATCAATACTTCCTTAACCTGATCAGGAATACTCAATGATGTCTTTAACACTTTGTCAAAGGTAATAACCAGCACAGCTGGAATAAAGAAATGGGTGTAAAAGTTAGTAAAGATTTAAAGTGATCATTATTTGCAGATTACATATCCAGAAAACACAAGAAAATCAGATGACATACTATTTTGAATAACCAAATAATGTAATCAATTGTCTGTATACAAACTAATATACTAAAATTAATAGCATTCAAATATACAAGCCAAAAACACCAGAGATTTAACATAAGACCTCGATTACTTATAACAGTAATAAGAAAGACAGTAATACATAGTGGTAAGTAGAAAAAATGACAAGGTCTATATGAAAAAAATTGTGGCTTGTAACAGACACAAGAGAAAATAAACAGATGGAAAGACATGCCTAATATTTAAATGTAAGACAACAAAATCCAAATTGCCTCTAAGATAATTTAAGTGTCACCACAAAGGGCACAAGTTAACTCTAAAGTTCTGTGTAGAATTAAAAAAGAACTTCTCAAGAAAATTCTTTCAGGGTAGTATCAGATTTTTTTAAAAAGATTTTATGTATTTATTCATAAGAGATAGAGAAAGAGGCAGAGACCCAGGCAGAGGGAGAAGCAGGCTCTCTGCAGGCAGCCCGATACGGGACTCGATCCAGGGACCCCAGGATCATGACCTGAGCCAAAGGCAGATGCTCAACTGCTGAGCCACACAGGCGCCCATAATATCAGATTTTAAAACATTAGAGCCAAAATAATTAAACTTGTACATGAACAGCAGCCCAATGGAATAAACACAAAGTCCAGAAAGAGACCAAAATTCACATACTGATTATAACCAAAGTGCCATTTCAAATTAGTGGGGGAAAGATCGTTCAAACGACACATGACATTAGGACAAGGGGCTCACTCACTTGAAAAAGAATAAAGATGGAGTCCTACCTTAGTCTGTACCCCTAAGTAAATTCTGAATAGGTCAGATTTAAATAATAAAAGGAAAACCACAAAATTATTAGAAGAAAAATATGGGAGAGCAATCATGGTGTGAGAAAAACCTTCCTAAGATGAAACAAAAGCCACAGTGATTTAAGAAAAGACTGAAAAATTTACATAAAATTTATATATATTTATATAGCAATTTCTATATAGCAGAAAACCAGCATGATAATCAAAGTTAAAATAACAAATGCTGGGATCCCTGGGTGGCTCCGTGGTTTGACGCCTGCCTTTACCCTGGGCCTGATCTGGAGACCCCGGATTGAGCCCCCTATCGGGCTCCCTGCCTGGAGGCTGCTTCTCCCTCTGCCTGTGTCTCTGCCTCTCTCTGTCTCTTATGAATAAATAAATAAAATATTTAAAAAAATCACAAATGCTAATCTGGGAAATACATTTGTAACACATGTAGCCAAAAGGCCTAACTTAAATTCTACATATTCTTAATATAGTTTTAAAAATCCTATCTAGTAAGAAAAACCACAAAATGACATTTTGTATCTGTCATATTCACCGGGACAGGGCTTGGCGGAAGGTATGTCACATGTTAACGTGTCAATGAGCGCCACCCCTGGGAGCAAACGTCTATTGAACATAGAAACATGTACACCTTGAAGCCAGCGGTTCCACTTCCGGAAATTCCTCCTATAGATAGACAGGTATGAAATAATATATATATACAAGACAGGAAAGCCATCCTAGCATTGTTCACAACAAGACCAGAAAGGATCTGAACATAAGTGTTAGGGGATTGGCTAAATTATAATACAGCCATACCAAGAATTATTATATAATCATCAAAAAAATGAAGCAATGCTATAGATAGTTAAAATAATGTAAGCTCTAAGACATATTATGTTTAAAAAATCAGGGTACACGGGTTAATACCCAACACATATAAAGGACCTACGACTCAATAACCAAGAGAAAAACAATCCAATTAAAAAATGGCAGAACCTATGAACACTTTCCCGAAGATGACATGAAGATGGCCGGCAGGTAGACTAACAGCAGTTGAACACTGCTGATCATCAGAATAACACAAATCAAAACCACACACACACAAGAATATTATTCAGGCACATAAAGGAATGAAATCATGCCTGTTGTGACAACATGGATAACTCTCCAGTGGATCTTTAACTGACATGTGGAATCTTAAACACACACACACACACACACACACTCACTCTCACACCCCCCAAGCTCACAGACACAGAGAACAGACTGGTGGTTGTGTGTGTGTGAAATGGGTCAAAATGTATCAACTCTAAGCCACAAAATAAAGGTCGTGTGGGAAAATGTACAGCATGGTGTTAACAATACCTTATTGCATACTCAAAAGTTGCCCAGAGAATAGATCTTAAAAGTCCTCATCACAAGAAAAATTTTTCTGACTATGCAATGTGATGAATATTAACTAGAATTATTGTGGTGATCAAAGTACAGTCGACCCTTGAACAACACAAATTGTTAAGAGTGTCAACCCCTGGTACAGGCAAAAATCCACATACAACCCTGACTTCCCAAAATTTAAATACTAATAGCTCATTGTTGACCAGAAGCCTAACTGATAACATAAACACTCAGTTAACACATATTCTGCATGTTATATGGACTACATATTATATTCTTATAATAAGCTAGAAAAAGAAAAGGTTATTAAGAAAAATCATATGAGAAAATACGTTTGCAGTACTATCCCATCTTAAAAAAATACTCGTGTGTAAGTGGACCCCTTGTTGTTCAAGGGTCAGCAGTATATACAGATACTGAATCATTATGTTGAGTGCCTGAAACTAAGATGTTATTTGTAAATTATAACTCAATTTAAAAAAGGGAAAAAGTCGGTAAAAAAAAAATAATGGTATAAAATAGTACAGTTTCTCTGTGCATTGTTTTTATATCCTGCCACTTTGTTGAATTCCTGTATAAGCTCCAGCAATTCTGGGGTGGAGTCTTTTGGTTTTTCCATTTAGACTATCATGTCATCCACAAAGAGTCAAAGTTTGACTTCTTCTCTGACAATTCAGATGACTTCTATTTCTTTTTGTTGTCTGACTACCGAAGCTCAGATTTCTAGGACTATGTTGAACAGCACTAGTGAGAGCGGGCATCCCTGTCGTGTTCCTGATCTTAGCTCTCAGTTTTTCCCCACTGAGAATGATTATTCGCTGTGGGCCTTTCATAGGCGGCTTTTATAATATTGAGGTATGTTCCCTCAATCCCTATGATGCAGACAGTTTTAATCAGGAAAGGACGCTGTATTTTGTCAAATGCCTTTTCTGCATCTACTGAGAGGATCATCTGGCTCTTGTCCTTTCTTTTATTAATGTGGTGTATCACACTGATTTGTGGATGTTGAACCCCGGATAAATCCCACTGAGTCATGGTAAACAATCCTTGGAACGTACTACTGTTGGATCTTATTGGCTAGTATACTGGTGAGAGTTCTTGTATCTGTGTTCATCAGGGATATTGGTAATTCTCGTTTTTTGGTGGGTGGGGTCTTTGAGTTGGGGAATGAGTTTGGAAGTTTTCCTTGTGTTTCTATTTTTTGAAACAGCTTCAGAAAAATAAGTATCAATTCTTCTTTAATGTTTGGTAGAATCCCTTGGGAAGCCATCCGGCCCTGGACTCATTTGTTGGGAGATTTCTGATTACTGCTTCAATTTCCTTGCTGGTTATGGGTCTTAAGGTTTTCTGTTTCTTCCTATTTCAGTATTGGTAGAATATATGTTTCTATGAATGCATCCATTTCTTCCAGATTGCCTAATTTGTTGGCATATAGTTGCTCATAACATAGTTCTTATAATTGTATTTCTTCGATATTGGTTGTGATTTTTCCTTTTCATCCATGATTTTATTTATTTGGGTCCTTTCTCTTTTCTTTTTGATAAGTCTAGTCAGGGGTTTATCAATCCTATTAATTCCTTCAAAGAATCAGCTCTTCGTTTCATTGATCGGTTGCATTTCTAAACACTAACAATGAGACAGAAGAAAGAGAAATTAAAGAATCAATCCCAAATAAAATTACATCCAAAACCATATGATACCTGGGAATAAACCTAACGAAAAACGCAAAGGATCTGCACTCAGAAAACTAAACAACACTCATGAAAGAAACTGAGAAAGACACAAAGAAATGGAAAAACATCCCATGCTCATGGATTTGAAGAACAAATACTGTTAAAATGTCTATGCTACCCAGAGCAATCTATACATTCAATGCAATATCTATCAAAATACCATGTTGTTGTTTTTTTTCCACAGAGTTGGAGCAAATAATCCTAAAATTTTGTATGGAACCAGAAAAGACCCCAAATAGCCAAAGGAATGTTGAAAAAGAAAAACAAAATGAATGTCATCACAATCCCAGATCTCAAGCTCTATCAAGCTCTATTACAAAGCTGTAGATCAATGGAACAGAACAGAGAACCCAGAAATACTGTCAACTCTATGGTCAACTCATCTTCTACAAAGTGGGAAAGAATATCTAATGGAAAAAAAAGACAGTCTCTTCAACAAATGGTGTTGGACAGCTACGTGCAGAAAAATGAAACCAGACCATATCCTTACACCACACACACAGATAAACTCAAAATGGATGAAAGATCTACAAGTGAAACAGGAATCCATCAAAATCCTAGAGAAGAACACAGGCAGCAATCTTTTTGACCTTGCCCATGGCAATTTCTTGCTAGACACGTCTCCAAAGGCAATGGAAACAAAAGCGAAGAGACTTCATCAAGATATAAAGCTTCTGCATAGCAAAGAAAACAGTCAACAAAGCCAAAAGACAACGGACAGGATGGGAGAAGATATCTGCAAATTTTTTTTTTAAGATTTATTTTTGGGGATCCCTGGGTGGCTCAGTGGTTTGGCGCCTGCCTTTGGCCCAGGGCGCGATCCTGGGGTCCTGGGATTGAGTCCCGCGTCAGGCTCCCGGCATGGAGCCTGCTTCTCCCTCCTCCTGTGTCTCTGCCTCTCTTTCTCTCTCTCTATCATAAATAAATAAATCTTTAAAAAAAATAAAAATAAAAAAATAAAGATTTATTTGTGTTTATTTATGATAGACATAGAGAGAGAGAGAGAGGCAGAGACACAGGCAGAGGGGGAAGCAGGCTCCATTAAAGGAGCCCGACACGGGACTCGATCCTGGGACTCCAGGATAATGCCCTGGGCCAAAGGCAGGCATGAAACCACTGAGCCACCCAGGGATCCCCTATATCTGCAAATGTCTTATCAGATAAATGACTAGTATCCAAAATCCATAAAGAACCTATCAAACTCAACATCCAAAGAACAAATAATCCAATCAAGAAATGGGCAAAAGACATAAACAGACATTTCTCCAAAGACAGACAAGTGGCCAACAAACATATGAAAAACTGTTCAACATCACTCGGCATCAGGGAAACATGAATCACAACCACAAGATACCACCTCATACCAGTCAAAACGGCTAAAATGAGTAAGTCAAGAAAAAACATGTTGGTGAGTGAGGATATGGAGAAAGCGGAACCCTCTTACACTGCTGGTGGGAATGCAAGTCGGTGCAGCCACTCTGGAAAACAGTATGGAGGGTACTCGAAAAGTTAAAATAGTGCTACTCAACGACCCAGCAATTGTACTCCTCGGTATTTACCCCAAAGATACAGATGTAGTGATCTGAAGGGGCGCCTGCGCCCCAATGTTCATAGCAGCAATGTCCATAACAGCCAAACTGTGGAAGAAGCCAAGATGTCCTTGGACAGATGAATGGATAAAGAAGATGTAGTATATATAGACAATGGAATATTATTCAGCCAGCAAAAAGAAGAAAAGAAAAGAAAAGAAAAGAAAGAAAAAAGAAAGAAAGAAAGAAAGAACGAAAGAAAGAAAGAAGGAAGAAATCTTGCCATTTGCAACAAAGTGGATGGAAGGAACTAGAGGGTATTACACTGAGATAAATAAGTCAATCAGAAAAAGACAATTATCATATGATCTCACTTATATGTGGAATTTAAGCAACAAACAGGATTGTAGGGAAAGACAGGAAAAAATAAAACAAGATGAAATTAGGAAGACAAACGATATGAGAATCAACTCTAAGAAACAAACTGAGGTGGCTGGAGGGAAGGTTAGGGATGGGGTAACTGGGTGATGGGCATGAGGGAGGGCACATGATGTGATGAGCACTGAGTGTTATATACAACTGATGGATCACTGACCTCTACCTCTGAAACCAATAATACATTATGTTAATTAATCTAATTTAAATTTTTAAAATTTTAGAAGATACAGTTTCTCAAAAACATTCTATAACCATGTGTGTGCTTGCACAAGAGTTCTAGAGGTGAATCTAAGAGCCATCAAGAGAGGCCCCTTCTGAGAAGAACCAACTGACTCAGCAAGCAGGCGCAGGGTGAAGACCTCTTTCCACAGTGTCCTCTTCAGGACTTTCTCCCTCTATTATTAGCTGGAGACTGCTGTTCCTTTTCAAAAGGAGCTACCAGGGGATCCCTGGGTGGCTCAGCAGTTTGGCGCCTGCCTTTCGCCCAGGACATGGAGTCTTGGGATCAAGTCCCACATCAGGCTCCCTGCATGAGGCCTGCTTCTCCCTCTGCCTCTCTTTCTCTCTGTCTCTCAAGAATAAATAAATAAAACATTAAAAAAAAAAAAAAACTTCAACAAATAAAAAGAAAAACAAAAACAAAAAACAAAAGGAGCTACCATCTCCCACCCCTGCAGCCATGTCGGCAAGCTCCTCCCTCCTACAGCCACTTGCCAGGCTGGGGCAGTCCCCCATTTCCTCTTAAACTCATCTTGTCTCTTCTTGTTCATTTATTCCTCCATAATAATTTTAAAATTAGTTTGCCAAGATCCATGAAAATGGCTGAAATTTTGTTAATTTGAGAATAAACATCATTACAATACTAAGTCTTTCTTCGGATAAACTTGGTTCATTTATATCTTCTATGTAACAAAGTTTTCTCCCTAAAATTTTTGCACGCTTTTTGTGATTCTCCCTGGGTATTGTGTATTTTTGTTTCTTTTGAGAAAGGGATTTTATTTTATGTATTATTTTCTGGCTGGTGGTTTCTAGTATATTTGAGAAACCATGCTCACCTCTCACTGGGACCTGTAGCACAACACTGCCAGGTGGGAATGGTGGGTATCCTTGTCTCAGATTTTGCAAAGGAATCTTATATAATAGTTCATCATTAACTTGACACTTGCTGAAGGTTACTGGTAGATGTATTTTATCAAACATAAATAAACACAATTACAAGTATGATGCTTGCTACAGGATACTAGTAGCTCCGCCTTATTAGAGAAATTCCTTTTCAGTCCAAGTTCACTATTTTGTTTTATTTTAACAAGAATGGCATTAAGTCTTACTATTCTTTGATGTACGTTAATCCACTGACTTTTACCATACACTATGCATACAAACAGCTGTAGAACATGCCTACGACACAAGAAGAGTTGTTTTCTCTTTAGCGGCAGCATGCTGGGCTCAAAGAGAAGCAGAGTCAGTTGAAGCCAGCTGTTCCAGTCCTTGCAGGTTGAGGGGGAACACAAGGTGAGAAAGGGCATGGGGCAGACTCAGGAAGCCCCTTGCATAGGGACAGGATGACCAGGAGAACACAGGGATGAAGGACAGGTTCTCCCTAGCACACGGAACCACAAGAACCGTGATCGGTGCACAACAGTGCTTCCTCCCAGTAGCATCACAGCCTGGAGACAGAAAGGCTCCAGGGAAGACCCTGTATTTTCTGAATGAGAAGTTTGAGTTTACCCAATTTAGAATGAAGTTAGTGATTAGTACTCATTTAAAAGCTTCGTCTAGGGGCGCCTATGTAGCTTAGTCGGTTTAAAAAAATAAATAAATCTTTAAAAAGTAGTGTCGTCCAAAGGCTAAGAATACGCACCCGTCATTTAAACTACTAGTTCAGCATCTGAATCTACAGATAGGTACTACTTACTTTCCTCTAAGGCGTTAGACTCACAGGACCTATTTGCTGAACTATCGGCAGCTGCAGGCAGAAAAGGGTAGGAGCAGATGACAAATTATTCTATTATTTTTTAAAGATTTTATTTTGAAAGAGAATGCATGAGTACAAAGGGGGTGGTGGGGAGCAGAGGGAGAGGGGGAGAAGCACACTCCCTGCCGAGCACGGAGCGGGACGTGGGGCTCAGTCCCTCGACCCTGAGATCATGACCTGAGCCAAAATAAAAAGTCAGACACTTAACCAATTGAGCCACCCAGTTGAGGCACCCTGACAAATTATTTTAGATATTGCTTTGCATAAAATTGATACTCAATAACTGTTTCTTGGGGATCCCTGTGTGGCTCAGCAGTTTAGGGCCTGCCTTCAGCCCAGGGCATGATCCTGGGGTCCTGGAATCGAGTCCCACATCAGGCTCCCTGCATGGAGCCTGTTCCTCCCTCTGCCTGTGTTTCTATCTCTCTCTCTCTGTGTCTCTCATGAATAAATAAATAAAATCTTTAAAAATAAGTAAATAAATACTTCTTGGATATATAAATAAGTAACAGAATTTTAATGTCATATTTTAAATCTTTTATTTCAAATTAATTCCACACTTGCAGAAAATTTACAAAAACAGTACAGTCCCCATTCCCTTTACCCAGCTGTATCTAATGTTAACTTTTTTTTTTTTTAAATAAGCATTTTTTTTTAATTTATTTATTCAGAGAGAGAGAGACTGAGAGGCAGAGACACAGGCAGAGGGAGAAACAGGCTCTATGCAGGGAGCCCGATGCGGGACTCGATCCCGGGTCTCCAGGATCAGACCCCGGGCTGCAGGCAGCGCTAAACCGCTGCGCCACCGGGGGTGCCCTAATGTTAACTTCTTAAATAAAAAGTATAATTATCAAAAGTTATTAATTTTTCCTTTAGAAAGTTATTTTTTGAGACACAATTCACATAGAACATAGTTTCAGGTATATGAGATAAGGATGCAGTATTTGTATATGCTGCAAAATAATCCCACAGTAAGTGTGGCTGACACACAGTACTTCTTAGACTCCTAATTAATGCTGCACAATGTAGCCCACTGGACTTTACACCACAGACTTTATTCAGGCTTTCCGGGTTTTCCACTATTCTTTTCCCGTACCACAGACAGATTCAGGATGTCTCAATATAGGATTTTATGAGTGTAGAAAGCATCCAGAAATGAAAGATGTTATCACAAAAAAGTTTTAAGAAGGAGGAACAATGGGTAATGACAAGCTCTGCCCCACAGAGACTATTAGGGTAGTTTATCAGGGGCAGGGACAATACTGAGGGGGCACTCAATCTTACTACTTCTGTCGGTACCGACAACTTATTAAAAATGCAGCTGGACAGAAACACTAAACAAAAGATCAAAACATCTAGACATAGGTCCAAGTACACAAAAATCTCAGTACTGAAAGACAAGCATTAGAAAAGAAGGAAAAATGTAATAATATTTCCCAAGTGACTGTAGAACAAGCCAATGGCAGTCTGGATAAATATAATCCAGATGTGCATCACAAATTCTAAGTCAGATATTTAAATATAATGCAAAAGAAGGAGTTGAACAGTGTTTTTTTTTTTCAGTATTAGGGGCTAAGTATGAACTAAAACAATGGAAGAAACAAGGGAAAAGAGCTTTAAACACATAAAATTAAGATCGCAAAATCTAAGAGTAAGAAAACTCAAACAGGAAACAATGGATTAGCAAAACAACAGGGCCCATACGAGGGAAGGGTTAATACGTACCTACCAACACGGCTGGAGGGCTCCTCTTGCGCGTGTAGTCCACGCAGCACATCCAAAACAGAAGACCTCCGGTTAACATTCACTGTGATACAATCGCCAGGGAGTCGGCAACATCAACTGACACAAGCTCATAAAGCAATGCCTGAACGTGAACAAGCCCTATTCCGTGCTTTTTTTTTTTTTTTTAAACATTTTATTTTTTTTAATTTTTATTTATGATAGTCACAGAGAGAGAGAGAGAGAGGCAGAGACACAGGCAGAGGGAGAAGCAGGCTCCATGCACCAGGAGCCCGACGTGGGATTCGATCCCGGGTCTCCAGGATCGTGCCCTGGGCCAAAGGCAGGCGCCAAACCGCTGCACCACCCAGGGATCCCGTTATTCCGTGCTTTTAAGACAACAGTGATTCTCACAGTGTTCCAGGCCAATGTGCACCAGGCAAGCTTAAGACCGTCCTCAGGCCCTAGTCAAGCACGTGCAGAGTCTACGTAGGTGACCTTCAAGATAATAAAGGGTCCCAGCCCACGGCTCCCTTCCTCGGCCCATCAGGCAGCTTTATCCCATGAGAAAAACACGTATGTTAATATGCAGGTTGAGGTCACGCCAGGCCTCCCGCTGTCGTACACACTGCCGACCCCACAGGGGCCCATCTTCAACCAATCAGGAGGCAGTGCTAGCCAATGGTTTGAGACGCACGGACGGTGGCCCACCTGGCATTAGTCATGAAACAGTAAATGTCTAGTATTTAAATTCAATTTCTCTGGACTTCCTCAGTAAGTTTTAATTCTCCCCCATCCTCCCCTGTACTCTGCCCCCAAGTCTTGGCTAGGATACTGCTTCCCGCTGCTGCTCAGCACGCTCTGCAACGCAGCTCTCCAAGTCCCAAGACAATACCTGTGCAGTTAAGCAGTAAACTGCCACTGCTGATTTAACATGGTCACAAAAGAGATCTCACAAGTGCTCATTTCCTAAAAGCAATTATCTACCTTCAATCCTTCTAACGATGATTCAATCTCTTTAACTGTAACACGCTGTTGGAAACACACATCCCAGGAGATGACACACTAGTGCAAACAGTATGGATACGACCCACCACCAAGGCACGGACGTGTCTCTGTCCACAACACACCACACCGAACACCTCCCACCATCGAGGAATCTGGAGGTCTTCATCTGGATGAAGGTGTAGATCTGTTCCGCGCGGGCGCTGACCAGGCTGGGAAAGTGAATCCTGCCTCCTGGTCCCACGACCTAATGTCTGCCAGCCGCCTGTGCTCGGGCTCAGGCCCCAAAGAGACCCACGTGAGATATCAGCACGAGGACACGAGATCAAAGCTGACCTGCACATGGGCCCAATCTCTGAGTGTAGAAGCCACGGGAGCCGCAGAAGAAGGGCCAGAATCTCCGACCACGTCGGAAGTGGGGAACTCCTCAGTCACCAACATCACCAAGCACATCTGGCCAGCACCTGGGGCCATTAGCACCTGACTGGCAGACGCCGGGCCCCGGAGTCCGCATCCCCCCCTAGCATCCCCCCTCGCAGACCCCCCGCATCCCCCCTGGCATCCCCCCATGCAGATCCCCCCACATCCCCCCATCGCAGACCCCCCGCATCCCCCCAGCAGACCCCTTGCATCACCCTAGCATCTCCCTTGCATCCCCCCCGCATGCCCCCTGCATTCCCCCCGCATCCCCCCTCACAGACACCCCACATCTCCCTAGCATCTCCCTCACATCCCCCCTGCATCCCCCCGAATCCCCCTCGCAGACCCCCCACATCCCCCCCACATCCCCCCTCACAGACCCCCCGCATCCCCCTAGCATCCCCCCGTGCCCCCCCTCGCAGACCCCCCACATCCCCCTGCAACCCCCCATGTCCCCCCTCGCAGGCCCCCCACATCTCCCTGTATCCCCCCGCAACCCCCCCGTGCTCTCCCTTGCAGACCCCCCACATCCCCCCTGCATCCCCCATGTCCCCCTTTGCAGACCCCACCGCATTCCCCCTAGCATCCCCCCACGCAGACCCGCCCACATCCCCCTAACATCCCCCTGCATCCCCCCCGCATCACCCCCTCACAGACCCCCCACATCCCCCTAGCATCTCCCTCGCATCCTCCCAGCAAAACCCTTGCATCCCCCTAGCATCTCCCTCACATCCCCCCTGCAGACTCCCCACATCCCCCTAGCATCTCCCTCGCATCCCCCTTGCATCCCCCCGCAACCCCCTGTGCCCCCTTGCAGACCCCCCACATCCCCCCTACATCCCCCCGCAACCTCCCATGTCCCCCCTCGCAGACCCCCTACATCCCCCCTGCATCCCCCCGCAACCCCCCATGTGCCCCCTCGCAGACCCCCCCATCCCCCTAGCATCTCCTTCGCATTTCCCCACAGACCTGGGGGCGCAGTGGCAGGAGAACGTGCACTACACGAGCACCCGTTGGCTCAGCCCCCACACACTCGTGCTCCCCACGCTCTGCAGGAGACAGACCCCCCCCCAGAGACTCGGGGGAAACCAACAGGAAAGGGGAAACGTGCTGGTTTTTCTACATCCTTTCATAATTCTTGTAGTTTAAGCCTAACTGTTAAAATCTTAACTTCCCTCATTTTTGAACTAGTGAAAATGATTTACAGGGCTCACCAACAGACACCTTGAAGGTTTGGGGGGTATCAATTAACAACCAAAAAAAGAAATCTCCATTTTTTCCCATCAATTGTCAAGGTAGTAAAAGACTTGTTTCAAAATCTGCTACATTTACCCCAACAGCACACTGTCAATTATTACATTATTTGTGTGCAACTTTAATTAAAATCAGTAAACTCTTGAGTTACTTCACGGTTAGATGGAAACTTAGAAAGTATCAAGCAGTTTTCACCTAGAGGAAAAGACCTTCTTCCGTGATGCACGGCCCCCGGAGCCTCTGGGTAACACGGGCCCTTTCCAACAGGCCGACTATGGCCGCTGGGCCTCGATCGCGGGGAGTGATGCCCCCGCACCCCCCGCAGCACACGAGCCCCGGCCGCCCGCGAGGACGCACAGTTCTGCCCGCGAGGACACACAGCTCCCACGCCGCACCCCTGCTCCCTCGCCGGGAACCATGACCTCCCCTCCCAGGTGAAGCTGCACCAAGGTTCGGCCTGACGGCCCTGGGCTGGGCTCCGCCGCCGCCGTGAGCTTTGCAACGGACACTCTGCAGTGAGCTCTGTGAACACGCCGGGCACAAACCTCCTTCTGGTGTTAGTACGTGAGCGACGCTGTTGCACTCAGCAACTGGGTCCCTGCGGGCAGCGTCACAATGTGGGGCTCGCACTGGGGCCGGGGGGCCAGAGCTGGGGGGCCGGGCCTGTGATGAGCGCTTGCTCGGCCGCTGAGGGGCTCCGGGCAAGAGCCCCCCCGCAGCAGCTGTATTCCCCACTCCCGTCCACCCGACCTTCCTCTCCCCCTCCTCGCCTCCTCCTGCCACAGGTGACCTGATGCACTCTGCACTCTGCTTACACCTTTTCTTAATTGTCCCCCAAATACGCATGGAACAAGTGACATTCTGGTAAAACACACTGAGTACACCTGACACACGTGCGAATACTACACACATCCATGAATTAGAACCTGCCCACCATCCACCCTGTGCTGGCTTGTCTGCCTCCCATGTTGCACCAGCACAACTGCCAAGAGCACCCGTGACACGTGCCCCGGGCATTCATCCAGATGTGCATCACTACCCCTGTGCACGAGAGCACACCCCACACAGAAATATCCCAGGTGCCCTGAGCAGGTGAAGGGATTTCCATGAACTGTCAAGATGCGCAGCAAATGAATGTCAACCCATGCTGACCAAGAAAAGTCGGTCATGGAAAACCACATATTGTATGATTCCATGTACATAAAACTCTAAAACAAGCAAAGCTACTCACGACCATGAAAAGCAGATCAGTGCTCATGGCTGAAGGTGGGGAACGAGCACCAGGGAGTAAAAAGAACTTCTGGGGGTAATGGCAATTTTCTGTATCTTTGTTAAGACGGAGGCCACACAGGGGCACCTGCGGGGGGGTGCAGTCCATTAAGCTAAACTCTTGGTTTCGGCTCAGGTCACGGGAGTGGGGCCTGCTTCACAATTCTCTCCCTCCTGCCGCCCCCACCCTCGACCCATGCCCCCTCCCCAAAATGACACAGGCTACATGGGGGCCTTCATTTGCAGAGGAGTGAAAGGAAGGGAATTCCTTGGGGAAACACAGCTGGTTAACAGCAGAGCTGATCCTGCCCTCAGTGCGGGTCCACTGAAGATTCCATGCTCCATGTGGACAGGACGATCGGATGCTGCAGAAGGGCCCGCAACCGCTCAAGAGCCAGCAGGCAGGTGATGAGGGAATGCCAGGTGCCACTTCCTAGTCTTGGGTCTCGGCACCCACAGACACGCCAAAGAGAAGTGTCGGGGCCGAGGGCAAACAGCACAGCACTACCAGCACCCGGCCCACGTGGCCCCCGAATATCTCCCACTAGAGCCTCTGGCTGTAAAGTTTAAATTTTGAAATAGAAGGCAGACTAAGAGAGGATAAAAAAAGAACTAAAGCTTTCCCCCACTGCAAGGAAGGAAAATGGATGGATCAACAAACCATGGAAGGTAAAGCTCTACAGTCAGGAAAACGATTATGGCAGAACGTTCTTGCCGTCTTACTTAAGTAGGATCCCTCAAAAAAAAAGATTTCAAAAGCACAAAACATCAGGCCAAAGACAATGAATTTGACAACTACAAAATTCAATTTTTCTGTTCCACAAATAACAATATGGGAAACTTTAATAAACAGATCCACAGAGCTTCTAGAAACGGTGTGTACAAAGCATGATGCACGTAAAGGAACTAACGTCCAGGAGAACCCAGCTCCCACAAGTCAGTAGACACAGCCAAGAACTCCAAGGGGAGAACAGGCAAAGGGGAGGATGAGGCATCCACAGCAAAGAAAAGCCCAAACCCTGCAAGGACAACTGCTGCCCAGTAACGGACACAGGGATGTGAATTCTGACACCTCAGTGACAACACACGTGCAGATGAACAGCCGCAAGGGAGGCAAAACCCCTGTGCCCAGCTCCTAAATAGGCATCCCCTCGAGGGCTGAGCCAACGACCTACCTGCACATCCTTCAATCAAGGGGATCGGTGTTCCCAGGCACGCGCAATAATGAATGCCGCATGTGTGCTGGTGGCTGTTTGTGGCAGAGGGACGCCCAGCACAGCCTGAGTGTCCACCAGGAAGCAAGGATTCGAAGCAGGAGGACGCAGTGTAGAACTGGAAACACCCAAGTTATCCAGGAACAAAACAGCAGCAGCATGACAATAAACAGCGCAGGTGATCACATACCCCCAGAGGGCAGGAACGAAGGTGCTCCTTGGCCCACCAAGTATGCTCTAACACATGGCTCCTGCACCGCCACCGCGTGACCTCCATCATTACGTATTTGTACGCTTGCAGGAATCCGACAGATGATGGCTAGAGGGGGTGAGCGGACACAGTGGGAAACGCCTGGCCTTAGTCACAGGTCCAGGCTCTAACAGCTGCTCCTACAACCAACAAGCTGCACAAACCCAGACAAGTTACTTAACCTCTTCGTATATCAAAGCACATATCCAGAAAATACAATTACTAGAGTCAACCCTTTGTGGCTGTTTTGAGGGCAAATAAATTAACGTGACGTGAACCTCACCACGCATGTTCACCTAGTGCTTATCCCTCCTCCCTCTCAAACTGTTTCACGAAGTCTCACCACCTGGAATATCGTGCAACCATTACCAATAATAATTTATGGTGATCAGCAGCAAAATGGTCAACGCTAAACAATGTCAAGGAAAAGCATAGAAGAAATGACCAGAAATAAATAAATCAAAATGGGTCCCTCATTTGAACCTGAACAGAGACATTATAGGTGATTCTTCTTCTGCTTTCCCTTTCCCAAGTGTCCTGTGAGGCGATGATGTAACTTACAGTGAAAACACCTTTAATAATAATGCCCCGCCGCCAGGAGCTTCGGAGACGCAGGCCCACGCACACATGCTCTTCAGGAGGGCTGACAAGCCGCACTGAGAGATGAACAGACGCAACTGAGCAGAGGCATCTGAGAAAATCAACACCATCTCATCACGAAAACACTCAACAGATTAGGTCCAGGAGGAAACCACTTCACCATATACGACAAGCCCACAGCTAATACCACAGTCAACTGTGCAAGCCGGAGCCTTTCCTCTATGGTCAACAACAAGACAAGTCCACTTCCATCACGTCTAGCACACAGTACTGTACCTCCCAGCTCAAGCATCTATTGAACAAACCGCTAACAAGCATCCAAACTGGAAATAAGAAGTAAAATGAGCTCTGCAGACATTATTATCTTGCACGTAGAAAACTCTAAAGACTCCAAAAAACAGCTGCCATAACTAACAAATGAATCCAGCAATGTGGCAGGAGGCAAAGTCATAAAATCAGCTGAAATTCTAAAGGGAACAATGAAAAATCTCAAAAGGAAACTATGAAAACAATTCTGCTTAAGATCACTCAACCAAGGAGGAGGAAAGCCTGCACAACCAACTTTACCGAACACTGCTGGAAGGAATTAAACACGTAAACAAATGGAAACACATCCCACGTCCAGGGACTGCAGGAATTCATATATTTCAAATGTCAGTAGCACCCAAAGCCACCTATAGAGTCACTGCAATCCCTATCAAAACCTCCATGAAACTTTTTTCAGATATAGCAAACCCATCCTAAGATTCATGTGGAACCTCAACAGATCCCAAATAGCCCAAATAATCCCCAAAACAAAAAGAAACTGGATGACTCACACTTCGTTTCAAACCTACTACCCGAAGCCGAAGCTACAGTCACCAAGCCACGTGGCCCCGGCATAAAGACAGACACGCACACTAAGGGAGAGGGGCGAGGGCCCAGAGAGAAATCCTCACACAGACACTGAAAGGACTTTTGACAAGAGCGCCAAGACCTCCCCATGGGGAACCAACGGTCTTTCCAACAGACCAAGCTGGGAAAACTGCATCTCCACATGCAGAGGAGGAGGCTGCACCCGCACCTAACGGCACACACAGAAACTAACCCAAAATGGACCAAAGACCCAAATGTAAGGCCTACGGCGCTACGACCCTTAGAACAAAACAAAGGACAAAAGCTTCACAACACTGGATCTGGCGATGATTTCTTGTTGTGACCAAGAAAATAAAGTGGCCTTCACAAAAACTCTGAAATTTTTGTGTGTCAGGAGACACTGTCTACAGAGTAGAAAGGCAACCCGCAGTCTGAGAAAGGGATCTATCTATAAAGCATACATCTGATAGCAATTAATACCCAGAATAGACACACAACTTCTGGAACCAACGAACCACCAGACTCAAAAACGGGCCTAGAAGTAGAACAGACACGTCTCCCAAGATACAAGAATGGCCAATGAGCACAAGAGAAGATGCTCAACGTCACTGATCATCAGGGAAACACAAATCAAAACCACAGCGAGGTGCCACCTCACACTTGTCAGGACGGCTAGAAGCCAGAAGGCAGGAAACAACAGGCACTGGCGAGGCTGTGGACAAAGGGGAGCCCTCGTGCATGGCTGGTGGGAACGCAAGCTGGTGCAGCAAGTGTGGGAGACAGCAGGTGGGGGCTCCTCCAGAAAATGGCCAGAGCTACCCTAGGGCCCTGCAACTCCACTTCCGGGTGTAGACCCCAAGCAACTGGAAGCATGGGCTCAGAGAGCTCTGTCCACCCACGCTCATGCCAGCATCAGTCACAGGGGCAGAACCACGGGAGCAACCCAAGTACCCGTGGACGAACAGATGGGTAACAAGAGGCCGTGTACACCACACTCCGTGCGGTGGAATACTACCCGGCCTTAGGAGGAAGGAAATCTTCCTTCTGCCACAACAGGAATGAACCTTGAGGATATCGTGCTGTGTCCAACAGCCAGCTGCAAAAACACAAATACTATAGAATTCTACTTCTCTGAGGTACGTAGAGTTGTCACGGCCACAAAGACCAGGCGAAAGGAGTGGGTGCCGGGTGCTGAGGGGCGGAGGGGACAGGGGCTTAGTGATTACTGGGTGCAGAGATTCAGTCACAAGGCATAGTGAGGTACAGGGTGGATGGTGCTGACAGCAGCACAGCAGCGTGGATGTATTTAACCCCACTCAATTGTAGACTTAAGCATAGTGAAGATGCAGGTTTTACCACAGTAAACAAAAAAAAGTAATAATGATCTGCTACTAGGTGCTTCAGATGTGTATACAAAAAAATATTGTAATAATTCATTGAATAAACTTCAAAACCTAAAGAACACCTTTGTAGATCCTTTATCGATGAATTTATTTAAAAATTCAGAATCTACTCTGAAGATTTAGGCGGTTTCTAACATTTAACTGGGAACAAATCATCATCTGCTCGTATAGCCTCACTGTTCATCCGTGAAGCGGGCCTCCTCTACATCAGGGCTGTGGTCACACGGTTATATGCAAGCACACGTACATAACAGTGAACTAAAATCTTCGACACATTCAAGGATACCAATACATCGAACACCAAAAGGAAACAGGTAATGATTAAAAGCTTGGACTGTGACCTCAGCTCTATATTTATATTTGTGTTCCACCACCAACGACCTACATGGCTTCCTACCGCCTGAGTTCCAGCATCTTTAGCAACAAGAGGAGAATGACAACAGGCCTCTTGGACTTGGGAGGATTCATGGGGACAAACCCTACCCAGCACAGGGCTTGTCACTGAATAACCACATCTCTCAATTCTGAGTCTCCTTGAAACTATGTCTTCAACTAATGCGACTGAGTATTTACCATTACTGGGAAGTCTGTCTCCACCTCCTTGTCCCAGTTACACCTCACAGTAAGATCCAAGCAGAGGAAAGGTGCATCTCCTGCCCTCAAGGTGCTCTCAATCAGCAAAGGATGCAGAAACGTGTTTAGTAATAAGACTGATCACTGTGAGCAAGGGTAATGGGACTGGTTATCATGAGGAATGAACGAATACCTCACAGGACAGGGTATCTGGGTTGAGTCTAAGAAGGGTATGTTTTGTCTATCAATGAAGGAAAAATACAAAATAAAGAATGGAGATCACAGAGTGCGCAGACCTCGGAGAACAGTCTCATCCCATGGAAATCCACATGGGGAGCCGCAGGGCATGCCAGGACACTCAGCTCTCATCCAAGGCCTCACACAAACATCCTGCTCAGGTGTCTGCACTTCTGCACAACAGGGAAATAAAAACGAACCTCTGAAGAAGAATATAAACAGACCGATAATCTCGAAAAATACTGACAAAGCACAAGGCTGAAGTTCACTTGAAGCGGTCAGACACATGGTCTCCAGGGGCGTGACCTGAACGTCTGAGGCCTGCAGGGAGCCCAGAGCAGCAGGAGCACAGCAGTCTGGGTGGGAGGGTGCCGCATCTCCTGCGGAGATGGAGGCCCAGATGGTAACACCCAGCACAGGAACCTGGGCTTCAGAGGAACAGAGAAGAGTGGTCAGTGCACTCTTCAGCCTGCACTAGTGATAAGATGGTGCTTTGGAAAAACATCTCGGGTACCAGCGATGGGAAGACACAGACCAGCAAGAGTGGGAGTCAGAAGCCCAAGGAGGCTCCTGCTGCCAGTACACAGGCGGGAAGGGGAGGGGTATGGGGAGAAGCACAGAGGCAGGGAGGGGGACGCAGTGGGGGGATGTAGAGGGAGATGGAGGGCACAGGAAGGGGGCCAGGGTGTGGAGGGGGAGGCAGAGGAGGCCATGGAGGGCTCAGACCAGGCCAGAGCAGGGAGGGACAGGGAGGGGCACTCCATCCATTTGGGGAGGGAAACGTGAGCGGATCTGACCCTCACTATTCCCATACAGCGAACACTCCATAACCCCTTGTGGGTACAGGATAGAAATCTCACTGCCGGCCTCAGAGGACCCCTCTGTCTGCCCTCTGCTTTTTCATTTCCTTTCCCTCAATCCCTCCAGCCCTTCTGCCTTAATCCTGTCCAGCCTCCCTGACCCAGCCTCCCCAGCCTCCTGACTTCCAATGACCCCTGGACACAGGCCTGGTGTGCAGGCCAGCATGTGGGCCATGCCCCATCCCGGCACTGATGCTTCTCCTATTCCTCAGTCAGACTAATGTACCTTTCCGTGGTTGTTCACACTCTTCTGTGCCTTGTCTGTATGCTCCCTTCACAGAACTGCACCGAAATGTCAAACATGAGAACAGCTAGACAATAAACTAAGCCAAGAGGAGTGACCAAAGAATTTAGCGTACTGGAGAAAGCACACCGTGGAGCTCCTGGAGCTGTGGGTTACAGCTGCACAGGATCCGTTCTTCTGCAAGCATGTTATTACGGAAAATAAAACAGCAGTGATAACAATGGCCAAGTGTACCTGCCCAAATGCTACCACAGAAGAAATATAAGAGAGAATAGATCACTATAGATCAAAGTGTGTATGCAGTTAGCAATTCTGTGAAGAATTCTTCAGATTGCAGCTATGGATATTTCTGTTTTTCAAAATAATTTATTTCCAAAGAATTAGTAGTCAACTACTACTTCTCCCTCGTGCTCAACAAAAGTGGATCACAGTGCTCGCTTTGGCAGCACATACAGAGAAGATCCGCTCCTGTGCAAGCATGACACACAGATTTTTGAAACTTTCCATATTTTTTTGCAGTCTGCCAAAAAAAAGAAACAGACATAGAGACAAAGCAGAATCGTAACTCAATAGTCTCTAGCAGTGTCACAAAGTTAATTCTCAACAAGTCAGTACAGAGATGGAGCATGCCTCCTGGAACATGAAAAGCCACCCGCACACAGAGGACTCACAGTTCTGGCTTGTGTTCAGCTGTAGCGACACACACACTTCACTGCCAACCACGGCAAAAGAGGTCAGAGGCCACATTTTATACCTGGGCTTTGACCTGAAAGTAAGCAAATTAATTGATGCCCTGATGTGAGACATTAACTTGAATGGGACTAGTCTTCGGACCCAATGTCAGTACAATCACATCAGTCAAGCACGGTCACCTCTAGAAACACCAAGTCACAGGTACTCAAGACAGCAAGAAGACATAAAGGCTCTTCCCAGCAGGCAGCAAAATGCAATGTGACCTCTCACAATGGTACAAACTAGCCATAATGCTAGAAGAGATGAACATAAAATCCACACTTGCTTCAACAGAGTGTATTTGCATTATAACTATTAGAATACTTAACAAAATGCTAATGCCACATTATAATTATCCAAATGAGATATAAATAATATGTTAGGGTTTAAGATGAAACAGAAGTGACACACATGACTTACTTTATGGAACATTAAAATATAGTATATTAAAATACACTAAATACACCTAATAATGACATAAAAATGGATTATGAGGAATCTTAAGGATTCAAACTTTAAATTTGTTACTAATTTTGCTGTCATACAATTTTTTTAAAAAGATTTTATTTATTTATTTATTTATTTATTTATTTATTTATTTATTTATTTGAGAAGGAAAGAGAGAATGTGAGTGTGGGTGGGTACTGAGGGAGCTGCAGACCCCTCACCGAGCAGGGAACCCGACACGGTTCCCTGCTCCATCCCAGGACCCTGAGATCATGACCTGTGCTGAAGGCAGATGCTTCACCCACTGAGCACCCAAGTGCCCCCTTCATAGGACTCTTAATCTTTGTTCCTGGACTTAAAAACTGTAAGATAAGAGCTTATGCTCAAACATTATGATCTTAAGCATAAAAATGTTATAAATATTTGTTTATATAAGTAATTAATCTTCCAAAACTTTAATTTCATGACACCTCTTCAAGTTCCATAAAATTTATGAATTCTTATGTGCTGCTTACAGACTTTTTTTTAAGATTTTATTTATTTATTCATGAGAGACACAGAGAGAGAGAGAGAGGCAGAGACACAGGCAGAGGGAGAAGCAGGCTCTACGCAGGGAGCACGACCTGGGACTCAATCCCGGGTCTCCAGGATCACACGCTGGGCTGAAAGCAGACGCTCAACCACTGAGCCGGGCTGCCCTGCTTACAGACTTTAAAACTAAAAGAGAAGCTATTCTTGCCTATGCTTACCTTCATCTCACCTGAGGACTGTACTTATGATAAAATGACTTGCTCGTTTTCATTTTATGATGATGAAGTATCACAAAACATACCTCAGTTTCGAAAAATATAAAATGTTTTTACTGAGAAATCAAAACTAGTTGTTTATTTAGCTCTCAGATAAGAACTATGGAATTTTATTATTATCATTAAACCCAATTTATAAACATATACTTTTAAATCAGAGGGACAGCTTAACTGTTAATTAAAAATCAAATTTTCATCCCATATGTGTACTATGATTTCAGACAGACTCCTCTGGTGAAAGTATTTTCCATCCCAAATAATCAAACCTATTAAAGAAGTTTCTGTTAGTTATACCTTCTGAACAGAACACTAGCTGTTTAAAAACAGAGAGAATTACACTCTGGTAAAAAGCACACAGGCCTTTTTCCTGGGGCACAAGGCGACCAGAAGGAGCTCTTTAAGCTAGCATGCAGAACACACAAAGCACCAAAGAAAGAGAATATACAAGTTCAGGATTTTATGTGCAGCCAAACTGACCTTCCAGGGAAAAGGCTGCAATAACCATTCCGAAGCAGTGACAACCCAGGACGCCCTGAGTAAGCATCTCCTGGACAGTCTGCCTCTCTGGGCACTGGGATGGAGGCCACTCACGAAATCGATACAGCAATCCCACTTCCAGGTATTTATCCGCAAGACATGAAGTCGTATCTCCAGGAGCTACCTCTTCCCCCGTGTCCACGGCAGCTACAGCGTGGAAGACCCCACATCCCTGCTGACAGAGGAGTGCTGTACGTACAACGGCATGAGTGTGCATCCTCAGAAAGGAAACCCTATCTCACTCTGTGACAGCATGGGTACAACCCGAGGGCATCGTGCTGAGTGATGTCAGTCAGACAGGGAAAGACAAACACTGCATCATCTCACAGGGGTTACCTAAACAGACCCAGCTCACAGAAACCATAACAGATCGGTGGGCACAACAGGGAAGGGAGCAAAGGTACAAACTTACAGATATAAGTGAGTCCTGGGCATGTCGGGTACACCATGCTGACTACAGTTAATAACAAAGGATGGTGTGTCTGAAAGGTGCCAATACAGGAGATCTCTGAAGTTTCACAGGAAAAAAGTGTGTAACTATGGGCGGTGACAAGTGTTCACGGAACATACTATGGTGATCATTTTGCAATATGTACGCATACCCAAAGTCATTATGCTGTACGCCTTATAACCTAACACAGTATCACATGGCAATTATATTTCAGTAAAACTGCAGGTAAAAGAATAAACAAAGAGATCTACCAGAGAATGAACTCTGGACACCAGTGAAGGGCGGTGGTGGGAACCTCAGCTGCAGGGTGAGGAAGGACAGTCTAACATGCACCTGTTACGGTCAGTACAAGTGTCTGAGAACAGGGATAAAGCAATTTACACTGTTTCCAGGACACACATTATGGGTGACAGTGCTGGTGTTGTTACTCTCTAACTGTTCATATACAACGTTGGATAAAATGACTGAGGACCTACACTCAGGACCTCCTTACTCTGCAAGCAAAGAAATAAAGATTTTTGGTAGAAGAATTATAGAAAACCAAGCAGCCACAAATCTGAAAGGAAAACATAAGTATGCATTCATAAGGTTTTTTTTTCTCTTACAATTCTATTTACTACCTCTGCCCACAGAAAGGCCTGGACAGACCAAGCAAGCAGCAGTGAACACACCAAGGGCCAGACACGCGTCTGAGATACAATTTCTATGCGACAGAAACCAGAGCCACTTGGAAAAGTTGAAGGTTCCGGGTCTGCAGCAGGGTGTAAGAGAGGTGAGCCTGAAAAATCCTGCTGGTGAGAAAGCAGAAAGCCACTTCGGAAGTCCACAGGGAGACACTCCAGCTGGGGACAGACGGAAAAACTGGAGCATAAATAAGGATTTCGTCAGAAAGGGACTGAAGTATATTAAAACTACTGAAATGCATGAATTCCAAATGACAATTAAAGAACTAGTTTCCATTAGAGAATGCTATTTTTAAAAACGGGGAAAAAAGAAAGAGTGTTATTCTCCCTTCAGACACAAATATACCACAGGAATGCCCAACAGCAGCGATGGCAATTTTACGTCCTTCCAGAAGTACTCCGGTTTAAAACAGCAAGACGAAAGTAGATTATCACCATTCTGCACTCCCTAACGAACCGCCGGCACCGTCAGCGACATAGCAAGGCTGCAAACCCAACCCCAGGAGAAAGTGGCAGTGCGGCGGCCTGCGGCAGGACATGCCACCTCCACGGGGTCTCGGCCCACCAAGCCTCTAGGGCAACTGTCCATTTCCACGAGCGCACAGGAACGACCAGCCACAGCCAGACTACGGGAAACCACGGAGCAAAGGAACCAGTTTCTTCAGTAGACAAATTCGAAAGGATGAAGGAGAACCTTTACGTTGAAGGTGACCTCAAAGATATTTTCCAAAATAAACAAACACAAACAAAAGTCAAACAGTGCACAGACCCGAACTGCCGAGTTCAGGGTTTGCCAGGCTTCCAAATAGCCGAAGAGCCCGGATCCCAAAGCCCCAACCTGTGGAAGGTCCACGGTTACGACAGAGTCACGCAGCAGACACAGCAGAGAAGGGGCCTCGGTGACCGCACGTGCTTCCTCCACGGGAACTCTGCTCCAGCCTCGGGGCCTCGGCACGTGTGTAACGATTACAAGAGAACTACGTTCAGGCGTCACTGTCACTGAGCACGGCAATTTGATGTAAAGTTAATCTAGGTGGCTCAGCAGGTGAAGCGTCTGCCTTCGGCTCAGGTCATGATTCCAGGGTCCCGGGATCGAGCCCCGTGTCGGGCTCCCTGCTCAGCGGGGGTCTGCTGCTCCCTCTGCTCACGCTCCCTCTCCATGAAAGTTAATCTAAAACTTGAAAAGTATTCGCCTGCTCAGAATACAGAATAGAAACCTGACTATCATAGGACAACACTTCTCCCAACTCACTTTGGTCAGGGTGGAGACAAGGACACCAGCTCGGCCCACGAGCTAGGGCAGCAGGCCCGGGAGAGTGCACACAGGGCCTCCTTGGGGCTGACAGCCTCACACAGATCGAAGGACATGAGGGTGGCGGTGGAAGCAGCAGATGCCATGAAGTGTGCCCCGTAATAGAGAACAGGAGTGGCTCTCAGGTGGGAGGTGGAAGATGCTGGGACAGGAGAGAAGGGAATGCTTATCAACCAGTCCTCGTGCAAAATGAGCAGGGGTGTGCGCTCCAGGTGACAGGTCTGCGCACACGCCAGTGCCACAAACTAACAGCAACCTTCACGGCCAGACAGTGAAGCCTTGCTCTGGGAGAGCACCTCCACGGCTCTCAGAGGATGCCTGGGGACAGAGAAACACTGAACTACTTCCATCAAGCTTAAGTGACCCTAATCCAAAGAGCACCATCTGATTTCCAGGTTCTTCCATAAGTAATTTTGATATACATAAACTATGGTTTAAAAAAAAAATCCCAACCATAGGAAAATAGTTATGACTTTGTATTCTTGAGATTTTGAAAAAATGTTTTTAGGTCAATACCACCTTGCTGCAACTTGTACTTTGTAACATACCCTCAAATTATTTGCTTTCTAATCAAACATACTAATTTGAATTATTCTGTACTATTGTATTTTCCACAAGTGTTAACTATTTTCTTCTTCTCTTGGCCTACAGGAGCTAGGAGGTGTACATAGCAACTTTTAAGTACTCAGAGCATCAATACAGACACAGAGCAACACACAGCATCACTCTCTTTCTCTGGTCCCTCCCCATCTCATGAGCAACCTTTATCATCTTTAACAGAATGTAGGTAAGAGACAAAAATGCAGCACTCAGTTTTGTTACTTATTAATAAGAATAAAAAAGCATTTCATTAAACCGCTCACAAATCACCTGTTTCCCACTTTTACATATAGCATCTAAGGAATGTGTACCAAGAGAGAAAGAAATTCTAACCAAATTACCAAAATATATCAAACATTTTTAAGACAATGAATTTAGCTTTGTTCTCTTAAAAATACTCAGAGAAACAGAATCAAGTTCTATGTAAAGACCCCCTTGTAATTAGTACATAACGTGACTATTGATAGAGAAGTCTGATTATTTCCTGTCCCCAATCTTGGTCTACCAAAATAAACAGCATGGAGACTAGGAAGATAAAAAAACAATTCTTAAATTGATGATTTATTTAATATAACTTCCAAAATATGGAATGAAATGGTCAGGACATCCTGGTTTAGGGGGCTGAGAACTGAGGAGAGGGTGTTTCCCGCACGCTTGTCCTGTAGCTGTGAGCAACGAACAGTTCACAGGTTTTAGACAGTGGACACAAAAGCAAAGCCTTTTTAATAAAAAGACTTAAATATTTCTTCTCAAGAGTTAAAAAATGTTTAATCATTAAAAGTTATTGTAAATAGAACACACTGATGTTTTACCTCTCTGGTATTCATTCATAAAACACCGTAACGCAAGCTGCCTGTTTATGTCTCTGTGTTGTTTTTCTAACAAGTGCATAAGACAAAATGTGACGGTTACTTTGTGATGGGTTGATGAGCATTAAGAAGTTATTTTTGGGCCTTTCTCCTCCAAAATCTTACAAAAAAAACTTTACAAGAACATTTTTGCTTAGATTCACTTACTTTGTAATACGGTCAATGTTGGCAATTTGCTTCTGGTTCCGTATAATCTCAATGGCTGCCCAAAGATGCTGGATAGCTTTTGTATCCGCCTGTCGTCTTTTTGTTAGACGTGCCATGACCTGTTCACTTCTTTAACTGCAGGAATATACAAAAACATAAGGGGAAAGAAGCATGGATTACACTATGAATCACTATCAATACAAGTAACAGTCTCAGCACCTCCTGACTCCTAGTGAATATGCTAATGTAGTATAACCAACTGTATTTTCTACCATCTGTTGCCAAATACTTTGTAAAATCTGCTATTCACTGTTACTTCATAAAGAGTTAAAAAGGTCTTCCAAAGGACAAATGGCTACATCAAAAATACATACATTTCAATTTTATTTCAAAGCAAAACTATAACATAAAATTTTACTTTTTGATACTATATTATATGTAATTTCATAGATCAATATAAATGGAATTCAAATATCCTAATTCTTTGGTACTTTATTATACTCATGGTTTTAAAATTTCAATTTTATGTAGACATGCTGACAAATGAAAACATTTTTCCTTTCAAATAAAACCATAAACAAACTGCAAGGTAGTTATTTCTGACTGAGGTGTGAAAAAGGCTGGGAGCTGGTGTCCCAGGGGAGGACATGGGTGAGCCCACGGACTCAGAAAAATGTCCACACGGCTGGGCCGGGTTGCTCGTCCGTTATTTTGCTGGGCACCGACCGCAGCACCATGGGGGCAGCGAGGAGAGCCCAGGGGGTGAGGGCTGGACGTGGGCGGGGCTCCCGGCTGGGCAGAGGGGCCAGCCCTGGGGACCCCTGACTGCAGGTCCGGTGTGTTGCAGGCCCCGGGCCGCCGCCGGACACTGAGCCCCCTCGACGGGCCCGTCCTCTCTCTCAAGGGAAGAGACTGAGCAAAGGAAGCCCGGCCCCTTCCCGTGTCCGTGACCCACTGGCAGAGCCTCGGAAGCTGTTTGCACAAGGCGGTTCTCACTCTCTCTGCCGAAACCCAGCGGGAGCCCCACGGAGGCCCACCCAAAGACTCTCCCGGAGTCTGGGCCCAGCCGGCCCCCGGCCCCCGGAGCACCTGTCCTTCAGAGGTACCTTCCCAGCAGGAGGATTCTGAACCCTCTAGGCTATTCCCAAATGTCCTACATCTTCCCACCATGACTCGTAATAGCTGCACAGTTTGCTCCACAGAGAGAATCTCCAACACATAAAGCCAGCATTCGAATTTTTAAGAGAACCTAAGGAAAATCCAGTTGGGTTCAGGACAGACACACAGAACTGAAAGATAATAACAATTACAAGTATAATTGATGGATACATCTTTGGAAAGAAACCCCTTTAAAACATAAGGATACTTTTCAGGGCCAGCGCACCTGTGGGGTGAGCGCCTCCGGGGGAGCACAGTGGGGGGGAGCACCTGCAGGGGGGGGTGCCTGTGGGGGGAGTACCTGTGGGGGAGCACAGCGGGGGTAGCACCTGCGGGGGAGCACCTGTGGAGGGGGGAGTACCTGTGGGGGAGCACCTACGGAGAGCGCCTGTGGGGGGGAATACCCGCGGGGGAGCACCTGCCGGGGGAGCGCCTGTGGGGGAGCACCTGCAGGGGAGCGTCTGTAGGGGGATTACCTACGGGAGGAGCACGGGGGAGCATCTGCAGGGGAGCACCTGTGGGGGGAGCACCTGCAGGGGTGAGTGCCTGCAGGGGAGCGCCTGCGGGGGAGCACCTGGGGGGAGCACCTGGGGGGAGCAGGGTAAGGGGGTGGGGGAGCACCTGCAGGGGAGCGCCTGTGGGGGGAGCACCTGCGGGGGTAAGCGCCTGCAGGGGAGCGCCTGCGGGGGAGCACCTGGGGGGAGCACCTGTGGGGGGAGTGGGGAGGGGAGGTGGGGAAGCACCTGTGGGGGGGTGCTTGCAGGGGAAGCACCTGCGGGGGAGCGCCTGCGGGGGTGGGGGGGAGCACCTGCGATGGGAGGGGAGCACCGAGCTGCCTTCCTGGGGCTGCTGGGCTGCTGGCCAGGGAGCAGGGAGGGAGGGCCAACCAGCAAGTAAGACGCAGAGCGACATATGAGCAACACCTGATGGCCAGGTGATGGCCAGGTGCAGCGGTACAGGCCGCAGGGGGCTGCAGGGACTCCACCAGACCCCACCTCAGCCAGACCCGTGCACCTAAAGACGACAGATGTCCACTTTGTGTACGGCGCTATGCTAGACAGACACCATGAAGTACTCAAAAATGAAAAACTGTAGTCCTTGCCAGGAAATAGCCTAAAGCTGGCAAAGGAAGTTTGACATCTGCATCAACTGCTAACTGTAAGGTCAGACTGGACAAAGGTCATCTAAATATGTGCTGGGAGACTCCACACAGAGGGGACAGTACTTCCAGCTTAGGAACACTGAAAAATGGCAAATGTATGGGAAAATAGAAGAGAAATATCTTTAGTTCCTTTGAAAGATAATTGGCTGTCTAAAGCAAAGATAAAAATAACTGTTAGGCTTCATTACGGCTCTGACACATGTAGAAATAAAACACAAGACAACAGAAGCACAGAGGGTCTCAGGGTAGTGACCATATCTTGTAAACATGCAATTCAACTTATGTTTAAGTACATATGTGAAATTAAATTTAAGAATAAATTTAAGAATTTATTTAGAACTAAAGAAAATATATAAAACCAAAAAAGAAAACCTATGAAACCAAAGCTAGCATTTTAAAATACATAAATAATAGATATATTTATTATATATAACTATTTATAAGGCAGCCCTGGTGGCTCAGTGGTTTAGTGCCACCTTCAGCCCAGGGCCTGATCCTGGAGACCGGGGATCCAGTCCCACGTCGTGCTCCCTACATGGAGCCTGTTTCTCCCTCTGCCTGCATCTCTGCCTCTGTGTGTGTGTGTCTCTCATGAATAAATAATAAAATTTTTTAGAAAAGTAAAATTCTAAAAAATAAATAACTATTTACAGAACATAACCAAAAGAACACAATGAGGACAGTAATAGCAGAAATTCTAGAAGTGATATCACTTAAAGGCTAGAAATGGCTAAAATCAAGGCTAAAGGATGAAGTAAAACAGATATAAAGTTAAAACCAAAGATTTCTGGGATCTATCTGAATCTGAACCGGGCCACACAGACACATACATAAGGGAGATGCTCACAAGCCCAAAGAGAGCCTTGCAAAGAACGCTCGCCATGTAAGATGGGCACAAGGAATTCTGAGACATAAGATCAATGAAACCAACCTGACCTATTAGGATAAAATCTCTTGAAAGAACAATCACTGAGATTTTCCCTCCTTATGAAATCTAAAATCATTCATTAACATAACTCACATATGCCTGAACTACTCAGAATTCTTAAGTCTGACCAGAACTGCCGTCCTCGATTCCCCCTGGTTAAGCTGTGCTCTGCCCTTTCTCTGCTCTGCCTGGGGCTCGCTCCCAGCCTCCTTGCTCCGACCAAGCCCCCTTCCCTAGAACCCAACTCAACTCTTGTATATTCTAGTTATGATTTGCTTATAGGACTCTCACATATGTGCTGCCTTGTGCAATTAACTCTAAATTCCTCAGATGAATCTATCCGTTCAACTAAGAAGGGACGGGCCTCATTTTTCAAGTCTTTCAAGGTGGCCTCGCAGTTACAAACTTAAGCTTCTGATACAGAATTATGAAATTCAACTTCTCCAGCTATGTTCCATGTTATGTAAACAATGTCCCAGAGCAAACCCTCATTATGAGCCAAAAAAAAAAAAAAAAGACCATAAGACTCGGAGAGACATCTAATGTGGTCCTCAATTTTTGGCTCCCTTTAGGAAGAGGAGCTCATTCAAAAGTGATTCTCAAGAGGCTTATAGTTTAAAAACTATAAGTACAAAGCCAAAACTCCTCACTAATTTTTCCCTCAATTTCTCTTATTGTAGCAAAATATACATAAATTGGCATCACCACTTTTAAGTGTATGGTTCAGTGGCGTTACATACATTCACTCTGTACCTTACTTCATCCTGTGACAGCGAATCTCTGCATCCAGCAATCACGAAGTCCCCATCCCCTCTGCTCCCAGCCCCCGGCACCCGCTGTTCTGCTTCACTTTTGCGACAAATCTAAGTACCTCACAGAGGTGAAATCAGAAACTATCTGTCCTTCTGTGCCTGACATTTAACAACACATCCTCAAGGTCCACCCATATGTCCTTCCTTTTGATGGCTGAATACTATTCCATTGCATGTATGTAGCACATTTGGTTTCCCATTCATCTGTGGACGGACATCTAGGTAGTATCCACGTTTAGCATATAATGTTGCTATGAACATGTGTATACAAATATGACTCCGGGTCTCTGCTTTCCAATACACCCAGGAGAATTACCATAAGATCCAGCAATTGCATGTTTGTTTTTAAAAACCCAACATTCAGTTTTCCACAGTGGGTGCCCCATTTTAGTTTTCTGCCACTCGCGTGCAAGGTTCTAGTATCTCCATATTTCCATCAACATTTGTAATTTTCTGGGTTTTGATACTAGTCATCCTAATGGGTGAGTATTGGTCCCAGAACTCTGGCTAGCCCCTAGGTGATCCTGGTATTCTCTACCCCTGCAAATCCAGATTTAATGCAATCCCTTCCATCTATATATTTCCTCTTATATCCTGCAAATGCTACAATTGAGAGAATAAAATAAATCAAATCAAGAAATTTTTAAAAAAGCAAAATTTAATAATGCAATACTTGGAGATAAATACATATATGGGAAAGCTCTGTATTGCAGGAATCTATAAACAAGATAGTAAGATTAAAATAGCAGGAGGCAGAGAAGAGAATGCATCCACGGGACCCACCAGGAGGGCAGAGAGCATTAGGTATGTTCTTATGTTTGCTTCTGGAGGTGGATGGGTTCAAGTTGTTGTTTTATTATTATACTAACAAACAAGTTTTATAAATATTTTAAAGTATTTACATCAAATATTATTATGAAATCTAAAATTTTAATCTCATTACAGAATGTCATTCCTTTATTACTTACATTAGCTTGAAACTTTCCCAAAGTCTACTAGTAATTTCAAATTATGTTTTATTAATAGTCTGCTCATACCATTTTCCCATTTATATATTAATATCTTTTTGTATTACGGTTATTCCTGAGATATTTTTGTCTTTTAGCAAACATTACATGGAGTTATACAGAAATCCTGCTAACTACATTCTTTTATGACTGGAAGTCCTCCCACATTTGGATCAGAAAAATAGTCAAGTGTATTTTCCTGGTTTTTAATTTTTAATAGACTTCTTAATCCATCTGTGAATAAGTTTTTAAAAGTAATAACACCTAATAAATTCTGTTTTGTAGATTAGTTTTGGGTTCACAGCAAAACTCAGCAGGAAATAAGAGTCCCGTGTCCCCACACATCTGCCACCCATTATCAATACCTCAAGCCAGAAATCACCTTTGCTACGATCAACAGGCCTGCCCTGACATACCACTCACTACTTTCCCCCAAAGACCACAGTCTACCTTACGGTTTGCTCTCGGTACTGTACACCCTATAGGTTTTCACATATGCACAAAAACAAGTACCCGCCATCCAAGTGTCATCAGGATAGTTTAATGTCCCCCAAATCCTGTGTTACACCTTCCATGTCCCCAATCACTGGCAACCAATAATTTTTTTACTACCTCCATCATTTTGCCTTTTCCAGAATGTCCTATAGTTGGGGTCATATAGGATGTATGCAGCTTTTTCAGGTTGGCCCCTTAGTAATATGCATTTATGATTTCTTCCGTGTTGTTTCACGGTGTGATAGCCCTGAATAATGCTCCCTTGTATGGATGTAACATCGTTTATTTATCCATTCACGGACTAGAAGATATCTTGCTTGCTCCCATGTTTCGGCAATTATGAATAAAGTTGCTATAAACAACCCGGTTCGGGTTTCCACAGGTAAGTTTTCAGGTCCTTTGATGAATAACAAAGAGTGCGATAGCTGGATCACACAGGAACAGAACGTTTAGTTTTGTAAGAAGCCAGTCTTCCAAAGCGGCTGCACCATGTAGCATCTCCCCCAGCACAGCCTGGAGTTCGTACTGCTCCACGTTCTCGTCCGCGATCAGTGTTGGCTGGGTTTGGGGATGTTAGCCATTCTAACAGATGTGCGCTAATAAACCAGTATTGTACTTCACAATTCTCTAATGACATAGGCTGTTGAACATCTTTTCATACACTTATTTTTCATCTGTGTATCATCCTCGGTGAGATGTCAGATTTTTTATTCATTTTTTTAATCAGACCCATTTTCTTAATGCCAAGTTTTAAGAGTTCTTGTCTACTCTGCCTAACAGTCCTTTATCATATGTGCATCTTACCAAAATTCTCCCGGCATAAATGGCTCATTCTACCATTCTCAATACTGTCTTTCACAGAGCAGAAGGTTTTAATTTTAACCAAGTCTAGCTTATCAATTATAACTTTCGAAGACTGCATCTTGGTGGTGTATCTAAAAAGCCACTGCCATACTCAAGGACATCTAGGTTGTGTCCTCTGTTATTTTCTAGAAGTTTTACAGTTCTGCATTTTACATTTTAGATCTATGACCCATTTTGAGTTATTTGCAGTGAGGGGTATAAGGTTTGTGTCTAGACCCATTCTGCACATGGATACACAGCTGTGCCAGCATCATCTGATGAAGACATTATATTTGCTCTATTGTACTGCCTTTGCTCCTTTATCAAACATCATTGGCTATATTCACGTGGGTCTCTTTTCCTGGCTCTTTCATAGATTACCCTGATCTATTTGCTACTTTACCAATACCACATTGTCTTAATTAGCATAGCTTTATAGTAAGTCTTGAAATCTCTAAATTTGTTCTTCTCCTTCAATACTGTGTTGGCTATTCTGGATCTCTTGGCCCCCCCTCCCCCCCCATAAGAATTTTAGAATCACTTTGTTGATATCCAAAATATGACTTCCTGGGATTTTTATTGGGATAGCACTGAATCTACAGATCAAATTGGCAAGAACTGATCTGTTGACAATATTAATTGTTTCTATCCATGAACAAGGGTTCTCACTCCATTTATTTCATCAGAATTTTGCTATTTTACTCATATAGACTTTATACACATTTGTCAGATTTATACTTTAAGTATTTCATTTTGGGGGTGATAATATACATGTAATTGTAACTTTAAATTCAACTTGTTCATTGCTGGTGTACAGGCAAGTAATAGGCTTTTCTGTATTAATTTTTTATCACACAACCTTGCTATAATTATTTTAGTTTCAGGTGGGTGTCAATTCATTCAGATTTTCTGTGGAATCACATCATCTGTAAATGAAGACAGTTTTATTTCTCTCTTCCAAATCTGTATACTTTTCTTGTCTAGGACTTCCAGTCCAACATTGAAAAGGGATGTTAAGAGGAGACATCCTTGCTTCATTCCCAATCTCAGCAGAAAACCTGTGAGTCTTTCATCATTAAGTAGGATATTAGTGCAAGGTTTTTATAGATAGACTTTATCAAGTTGAGGAAATTCTATTCCTAGTTTGCTGGAAGTTTTGTTGTTTTTTAAAGATTTTATTTATTTATTCATGAGAGACACAGAGAGTGAGGCAGAGACACAGGCAGAGGGAGAAGCAGGCTCCCTGCAGGGAGCCCGATGGAGGGGGGAACCTCATTGATCCTGGGCCCCTGGGGTCATGCCCTGGGCCAGAAGGCAGATGCTCAACCGCTGAGCCCCCCCCCCACCCTCCACACCCGAGCTGGAAGTTTGTATTATGAATGGATGTTGGGTTTTGTCAAATGGTTTTTTTCTTCCTCTATTCAAATAATCATGTGATTTTTCTTTAGACTGCTGAAGTGATGGATTGCTATTAACTCTTTTCCAGAAACCGAAGCAGCCGTGCCTGAGATAAATTCCATTTAGTCACGGGCAGAGTACTTTTTATAAAATATTAGATTCATTTTGCTAATATTGGAGAGTCTTACATTTACATTCATGAGGGATGCTGGCCTTTAGTCTCTTGTAATGCCTTTTCTGATTTGGATATTAGGGTAATGTTGGGCTCACAATAATTTAGCAGTCTTCCTTCTGTTTCTACCTTCTAGAAAAGACTGTGGAGAAAAAGTATAAACTCTCCCATAAATGTTTGGGGGGCATTCGCCAGTGAACCCATCTGGGCCTGGTACTTTCTGGTTTTGAAGGTTATTGATTACAGATTCAGCTTATTTCATATAGGCCTACACAGACTATTTCTTCTTGCAGAAGTCTCACCAGATTATGCCTTTCAAAGACTTGATCTGTCTCATCTCGGTTATCAAGGGGCAACAGGGGCACAGAGGTTTGGTTTGGTTATAGCATTCCTTTATTATCCTTTCATGGTTTAGAAGATTAGTAATGATAGCTCGTCTTAACCCCCTCCCCCCACCGCTTTTTAATTCCTCTTTCACCTGTAACATTTATCTCTATCATTTTTAAGTTAGCTTGTCTAGAGATTTACGGTTTTATTGATCTTTTCAAACAACTAGTTTTGTACTTCACTTTACCACTGATTTCCTACTTACAATTTCATTTTTCTGCTCTATTTCTTTTCTTTCTTTTTTTTGCTTATTTTGGATTTTTCTTTTTCTTATGTCCTAAAGTGGAAGCTCAGAATATTGGCTTTAGATCTTTTTTTTTTCTTTTTAATCTTTCTTCTTTTCTAATGTATACATTCAACGTTGTACATTTCCCTGTAAGCACTGCTTTTGCTTTATTTGCTTTATTCTACAAAGTTGATAAGGTATTTTCATTCCCATTTAATTCAAATTTTTAAAAATTTTCTCAAGATTTCTTTTCCGGCCTATGTGTTAATGTTCAAATATTTTGAAATTTCAAGCTATCTTTCTGTTACTTCTATTTTAATTCTACTGTAGTCTAACAACAGACATTGTATGATTTCTAATCTTTTCAAATTTATTAAGTTTTAGTTTATAGCTGAAAATGTAAGTGTTCCAAGTGAGCCTGAGAAGAATGTATATTCTGTTGTTGTAGGATGAAGTAGTCTATAGATATTGATGATGCCCAGTTAATATTGTTGTTGAGTTCAACTGCGTACCTATCCATTTCTGAGAGGGGTACTGAAATCTCCAACTATAATAATGCATTCACCTACTGCTCTTTACAGCCTAATAGTTTTTGCCTGAAATACTTCGACACTCTGTTGGTAGGCACACACACATTAAGAATTGTCATATCTTAAAAAAAATAAAAAATAATAATAAATAAATAAATAAATAAATAAGAATTGTCATATCTTGGGGATCCCTAGGTGGCTCGGCGGTGTGGCGCCTGCCTTTGGCCCGAGGTGTGGTTCTAGAGTCCCGGGATCGAGTCCCGCATCCGAGTCCCGCGTCAGGCTCCCAGCGTGGAGGAGCCTGCTGTCCCTCCTCCTGTGTCTTTGCCTCTCTCTACCATGAATAATAAATAAATAAATAAATCTTTTTAAAAAATTGTCATATCGTCTTTCAGTATTGATATGTTTATCATTATGTGATGTTCCCCTTTACACCTAATAACATTCTTTGTTTGAAAGTCTGCTTCAGGCGATCCCTGGGTGGCTCAGCGGTTTGGTGCCTGCCTTTGGCCCAGGGCACGAATCTTGGAGTCCCGGGATCGAGTCCCGCGTCGGGCTCCCGGCATGGAGCCTGCTTCTCCCTCTGCCTGTGTGTGTGTGTGTGTGTGTGTGTGTGTGTGTGTGTGTGTGTGTCTCTATGTTTATCATAAATAAATGAATAAATAAATTTTAAAAAAAAAAGTCTGCTTCATCTGAAAGTAATATAGCAGTTCCTTTCCATTACTGTCAGTATGGTGTATCTTTCTCTATCGCATTTATTTTAATCTATTTGTGTGTTTATATCTAAAATGGGTTTCTTGGGGGACCTGGGTGGCTCAGTGGTGGCGCGTCTGCCTTCCAATCAGGGCATGACCCTGGGGTCCTGGGATGGAGTCCCACCATCGGGCTCCCTGCAGGGAACCTGCTTCCCCCTCTGCCTGTGTCTCTGCCTTTCTCTGTGTCTCTCATGAATAAATAAAATATATAGAAAAAAAGAAATTCCTGTTCTAGGGGCACCTGGGTGGCTCAGTCAGTTATGCATCTGCCTTTGGCTCAGGTCATGATCCTGGGGTCCTGAGATCAAGATGGGCATCAGGCTCCCTGCTCAAGGGAGAGTCTACCTCTACCTCTGCCCCTCCCCCCTGCTTGTGCACTCTCTCTCGCTCAAATAAAATCTCTTTAAAAAAAAATATGTAAGGGAGTGTCTGGGTGGCTCAGCAGTTGAGAGTCTGCCTTCGGCTCAGGGCAGTGGTCCTGGAGTACCAGGACGGAGTCCCACATTGGGCTCCTCTTGAGGAGCCTGCTTCTCCCTCGGCTATGTCTCTGTCTCTCTCTCATAAACAAATGAATAATATCTTTAGAAAAGAAAGATGTAAGAAATAAAAATTCCTGTTCTAATAATTCCACCACCTCTGCCATACAGACCCAGGTTAAGACGCTGATTCAACCTTTTGTGTTTGTTTTGCTTTGAGTAGGCCCTTTATTTTCCTTCCATAGTAAATTCCGGCATGCAGTGTGAGGTGTGGGGAATGCTTTCTGGAGTCTCAGGAGTCAGTCTCGCTAGTTGGCGAGAGCCTGTGTCCCTGGCACTGTGATCTTCCCAAGAACTTCCCGTTCTGTCTCCCCTACTAGTACGACAGGATTGCTAGAGTGAGCTGGATGGGGTATTTCCCTTCGCTGGGTTGGTCAGGCTCTGGTTGAAGTTCCTCCTGCAGGCAGACCTTGTTAGGACAGAAAAATGCTCTGGTCTATGTTTAAGTGGTTCCTTTTCTCCTCCCCCCTCAATGGAATCCCAAGGGGATTTTTGGTAGAGCTCCTAGAAGTAAATCTCATGAGATACTGGGTACCCCTGGATTTGTAACTCAGATGTGCCCACCCTGGGCCTCCTGCAATTCATCAGTCATACTCCAGTTTTCTCACCAAGCACTGGTTCCTGCGGAAGTTGCGGGGGGGTAGGGGTTGCGGGGGGCTACAGTAAATTCTGTCTGCCCAACATTTGTGGCAGCAATTTGTCCTGTGGCCTCATTGCATTAATAAATCTCAGTACATTGGTAGGCTTTTCAGTTCTGCTTTTTACTTGTTATTAGGACAGGGGCAAATTCCAAACAACTTACATGCCCAAATAGAAACTGTGGGGTTACTTTCTGAATACAACATGAGGTGAAAATATAGAAGGCTATATTTTCCTATATTTATCCTAGAGAGATCACAATTTGCTGAGATTTCTTTCTTCTCCAGTGAAATGTGATACACGTCTAATCATACATTAAGTTCTAATCTATACTAGCATTAGTTTCTTTGAGATGTTTGGTCTTTTGTTAGTATCTTCCAAAAGATATCTTCCTTACTATAACTTGCTTTATTATTAGTTACCATTAAGTTAAAGTTAATTAGGTTATATTCAGTTTTTATTGTAACAAGCTATATATATAAAGTCTACAATTACAATTAATGCCATGTTGCTATTGATTGCTATATAATTATTTTATATGCATTACTCAGCATTAGTTTTTTTTTAAGTTTCTCAAATAGTTTTCTTTTTTTTTAAAGATTTATTTATTCATTTATGATAGACATAGAGAAAGAGAGGCAGAGACACAGGCAGAGGGAGAAGCAGGCTCCATGCCGGGAGCCCGACACGGGACTCAATCCCAGGACTCCAGGATCACGCCCTGGGCCAAAGGCAGGCGCCAAACCGCTGAGCCACCCAGGGATCCCCAGCATTAGGTTTTTTAAGAGCAGGCCACATTTCAAACTTTATGTCCTTAACAATTTGTATCGTGAAGTATACAGTAAGTGCTTACTGACTGAATGCATTCTGGATAAGCCCCGAGATTAAAAGAAAGAATAAAGCTAGTTTAGTCTATGATAGTAACTGGTTGGCTACTAAGTCTCAAGACTACAGAACAACTGTATTCCTTCAAGAACCTCCATAACAGGTGCACCTGGGTGGCTCATTCGATGAAGCATCTGCCTTCAGCTCAGGTCATGATCTCAGGGTCCCAGGATCCAGCCCAGGCTCCTTGCTCTGCAGGGGGCCTGCTTCTCCCTGTCCCTCTCCCTGCCACTCCCCTGCTTGTTCTCCCTCTCTGTATCAAATAAAATCATTAAAAAAAAAGAACCTCCAAAACAATCAGGTGCTGCCCAATTTCCATATTTACCAAGTATAGAACATGGAGAACCTGCAAAACAGAGCACTTCTGCTAGGAAATCTACCTTATTTATTTAAAGCAAATTACACTACTTTAGCAACAGAGAATAACAGCATGTAAAACACTGATCAAGATCCATAATAACAACAAATATGTTTCAATTATTTTATTAGCTATAACAGTAAACTATGATCTTGACAGACCTCTGGATTTGACAAAATACTAGCTTAAAAAACAATGTGCATGGGGAAGACTTAACCCTTTGTTTTTTTTAACACCTTTATGGAGATATAATTCACATACTATTTTCATCCACTAGAAGTATGCAATTTAGGAGCTTAAAAAAAAAAGATTTGAGAGAGATAGCAAGACAGAGCACAAGTTGGGGCAGGGAGCAGGAGGGAGAAGCACACTCCTCACTGGGCAGGGAGCCCCATTCGGGACTTGATCCCAGGTCCCCAGGATCACGACCTGAGCCAAAAGCAGACACTCAACCACTGAGCCACCCAGATGCCCCTTGATTCAAATTCTTTGGGTATATACCCAGAAGTGGAACTCTAGATCATACAGTAATCCATTTAACCTTTTCAGAAATCACCCAACTGTATTTCTACACTGGCTATCTCACTTTATAGCACACCAACAATGTGTGAAATTTCCAATTTCTCCATGTCCCACCCAGCCAACATGCACTATTTTCTGTTTTGGTTTTTTCATAGCTATCTTAGTAGGTATGAAGTAGTATCTCACCATGGTTTTGTTTTTGTTTTTAATGATTTTATTTATTTATTCATGAGAGACACACAGAGAGAGGCAGAAGGAGAAGCAGGCTCCCTGCAGGAAGCCCGATGCAGGACTCAATCCCAGGACCCCAGGGTCACACCCTGAGCCGAAGGCAGACGCTCAACTGCTGAGCCACCCAAGCGTCCCCTTCACTATGCTTTTGATTTGCATTTCCCTAATGACATTGAGCATCTTTCCATGTTTACTGGTTATTTATCTTCTTTGGGGAAATGTCTATTGGAGTCCTTTGGTCATTTTTAATGGTGTTTATCTTTTTCTTGGTGAGCTGTAGTTCCTTACATACTCTAAATAGTCTCTTAATATGTATGTTTTACAAATCTTTCCTCCCAATTTTTTAAGTCCTTTTTAAATTTTATTTATTTATTCATGAGACAGACAGAAAGGCAGAGATACAGGCAGAGGGAGAAGCAGGCTCCACGCAGGGAGCCCGGATGGGGGGCTTGATCCTGGGACTCCAGGATCACACCCTGGGTTGAAGGCAGGCGCCCAACCGCTGAGACACCCAGGCGTCCCAACCAATTTTTAAGTTCTTTTTCACTTTGATAACGTCCTGTGGTCGTGATGCATAAAAAATTTTAGTTCTGGTAAAATGAAATATATTTTTCCTTTCATTTCTCCTGCTTTGGTGTCATACCTAAGAATCCACAGCAGTATCGAAGATCATAAAGATTAATCCCTATGTTTTTTTCTAAGAGACTTCACAGTTTTAATTCTTCTGTTGAGGTCACTGATCCATTTTGAAATTTTGTCTATGGTATGAGGAAGGAATCCAAACTCATTCTTTTACATGTGTAAATCCTGTTATCCCAGCACCATCTTTTGAAGAGACTATGCTTTCCAAATTGAATGGATTTGGCATCATTATAAAAAATCAATTGGCCAAAGTGTGGAAAATAATATGGAGGTTCCTCAAAATTTTAAAACAGAACTACCCTGCGAGCCAGCAACTGCACCACTAGGTATTTACCCAAAAATACAAAAACGCTAATTCAAAGGGACATATACACCCCAATGTTTATAGTAGCATTATCTACAATAGCAAAATTATGGAAGCAGACCAAGTGTCCATCAATAGAATGAATAAAGATGATGTAGTATGTATATACAACGGAATATTACTCAGCCATAAAAAAGTATGAGATGTTGCCATCTGCAATGACATGGATGGAATTCAAGTATATTATGCTCAGCAAAATACGTTAGAGAAAGACAAATACTGTAAGATTTCACTCATGTGGAACAGAAGAAACAAATCAAAATGGGCTAATTAAAAAAGAGAGAAACCAAGAAAGAGACTCTTACAGAGAGCAAAGTGCTGGTCACCAGAGGGGAGAGGGTGGGGGATGCATGAAATCGATGGGGATGAACGAGAGCACTTGTGATGAGCACTGAGTGATGTAACAAAGTGCTAAATCACTACACTGTATACCTGAAACTAATATAACAGTGTTTATTGTGTTGGAATTAAAATGAAAAAAAACAACAACTGGCCACAGATATATGAATTTACTTCAGAATCCTAAATTCCCTATATTTATCCATATGTCAGTACCATACTGTTTTGATTACCATAGCTTTGAAGTATGTCTTGAAATAAGCAGGTATGTTGCTTTCCAATTTTGTTCTTTTTCAAAACTATTTTGGCTATCTAGGGCCCTTTCAAATTCCACATGAATTTCAAGATCAGCTTTTTAATTTGGGGGGTGGGGGGTGGGGGGAAGGCCACTGGAATTTTCATAGAGATTGTGCTGAACTCTGTACTGGTTTGAGTAGTTCTGTTTTCCCATCCATAAGCCTAAGATGTCTTTTCATTTATTTTGGTCTTCTTTCATTTCCTTCTGCAATGTTTTATAATTTATAGTGTACAAGTCTTTTACTTCCATGGTTAAGCTCATTGTCAGGTATGTTGTTCTTTTACATGCTAATGTAAGTAGAACTGTTTCCTTAATTTCCTTTTCTGGTAGTTCACTGCTGGTGTTACTGAAACACAACTGACTACCCTACAACTTTGCTGAACTTGTTTATTAGTTCTGGTAACTTTCTCGTGTATTCCTTTTAAATTTCTCAATACCTGATCATGTCACCTTCAAAGTTTTATTGCTCCTTTTCCAATGTGGTTGCCTTTTCTCTTTGTTGTCTCATTCCTCTAGCCAAAACTTCCCGTACAGTATTAAGCAGCATTTATGAAACCGGGCATCTCTGTCTCATTCCTGATCTGAAGGGAAAGCTTTCAATCTTTCACAGTTGTCTACGGTAGTAGTTTGGGTTTTCATAAATGCCCTTTATCATGTTGAGAAAGGTCCTACCAGTCCTAGTTTCCTGCTAGTTTTTAAATTTTTTTTATTTTATTTATTTATGATAGGCACACAGTGAGAGAGAGAGAGAGGCAGAGACACAGGTAGAGGGAGAAGCAGGCTCCATGCACCGGGAGCCTGATGTGGGATTCGATCCCGGGTCTCCAGGATCGCGCCCTGGGCCAAAGGCAGGCGCCAAACCGCTGCGCCACCCAGGGATCCTCCTGCTAGTTTTTAATCTTGAAAGGATTTTGGATTTTGTCAAATACCTTTCTGCATCAATGGATATAATCGTATTTTTTTCCTTCATTCTACTAATGTGATATATTACACAGATGGATTTTCTTATGTCGAGCCTTGCCTTCCTATTAAAATTTTCACGAGGCCATTGTGTCCATTTGTGTTCCCCCAAAATTCACGTGAAAACCTAATGCCCAAGGTGATGGTATAGATGGTGTGTCCTTTAAGAGATGATGAAGTCCTGAGGGTCGTGGCCTTACAAAAGTGGCCCCAGAGATATCCCTGTGTAAGACAGGAGAAGTCAATAGTCCAACTGGTTAGAAGGCCCTCCCTGAACCACGATGGCACCTGCAACAGATGTCCAGCCTCCAGAATAGTCAGAAATAAATGTCTATTGTTTATAAACTACCCAGGCTGCAGTATTTTGTTACAGCAGCCCAAAGAGACTATCAAACTGGCTTTACCATCATTTCATAAAATCACAATGAATGGACATATCAGAAATAAGCTGTGACATGAGAAAATGAAAAACAATACAATTAATAGATTCTTACAAATCCGATTTTATTCAATTTAAAAAGGAATTAACTTTGACTTTTATCAGTCTCTGAATGTGTGTTTGCCATGAGCCATCAGAAAGATAATATCTACCCTAAAATTCTGAAAACTATGAGCTACAGCCATATTATAGTTAACAATATTTGAGGGGCACCTGGGTGGCTCAGTTGTTTAAGCATCTGCCTTCCACTCAGGTCATGATCTCAGGGTCCTGGGATCAAAGCCCCACATTGAGCTCCCTGCTCAGCAGGGAGTTGGCTTCTGCCTCTCAACCTGCTCCTATGTCTGTCTCTCTCTCTCTCAAATAAATAAATAAAATCTTTAAAAAAAAAAACAATATTTGAAAGTTACAAAGTGAAAAGCTCTGAAAAATTGAGACATATGAACTTTTCTTATTAATTTATACCTGTCCTTTATAAAAAATATACATGTAATTATTGCACTTTGAATAAAACTGAGTTGTGTACGACTAGTCAGGTATGTGTGTTCCTCAATCATTAGAAATTGAATAAACTACTACACAGAATGTTACAGTCTTGTAACAGCAAAGTACCTGCCCATGAGAACCTGAAAAACTGAACTGAAAAGAAAAAAATCTGTTTGAAGGCATCAACGAACAAACACTGAAAACTTACAGAATTTAAGATCAAGGCAAACAGAAAACCAAGAGGTAAGCCTTGTATCTGGAGTCACATTTCTCCTTATAGAGGCACCAGGCAACCCTGTAAGAGCAACTAAGAACATGAGCGGAACTTTCAACACATACAGGGCTAAGAGGATTAAAAATTAGAATTAAGTGCCTAGTATGGGAGGAGAGGAATACTGTAATCCCCTAAACTTTAAGTTTAGACATCAACGGGCTGCCTGCCTCCTAGGAGTAAGAAAACGGACAAGGAATTCAGTCTTCACACATAAAATAATAACCTAGCAGAAAAGGAAAGTAGCTCATTAACTATAAAAGTAACTACCATTTTTCTTAAATTTCAAATCACCTCAACGGTTGAGCAGATTAATGTAAGCTAGGTCTACTGGGGCCCCTGGCTGGCTGTCAGAAGCAAATACAAATCCTCTCTGGATAACATCATCCTGAATTTCAATTCATTCCTATAATTTTTCATCACAGTATCTGGAACATATGTAAAAATAACCAAATCCACAGAGAGTAAGAGGGTATCACCAAAAGGCAAGAAAAGCAAAACAAACAAACAAAAAAAAAAGAAAAGCAAAACAAAAACAATGGAAACAAACTGCAGGAAGAGTTCTGGATGGTGCATTATTAGACACGGCCTTTAAAATAACAATGCTTGGGGCGTCTGGGTGGCTCAGTAGGCTGACTGCCTGCCTGAGGCTCAGGTATGATCCTGGGGTCTTGGGATCCAGCCCTGCTTCAGGCGCCCTGCCCAGAGCGGAATATGCTTCTCCCTCTACCCTTCCAACTGTTCATGAATGCTTTCCCACTCTCTCTCTCTCTGTCAGATAAATAAAATCTTGAAAAAAAGTAACAATGCTTGATATGTTCAAGAAATTAAAAGATTTGTAACTCCAGCAAAGAACATGCAAAGAAGCTAAGTGGAAAGGACAGACTTGTAAAAGTACAATAACTACAGCACTCCATGAATTATTTCCTATCAGATTTGATACAGACGAGAGAATTAGTGAACCGGAGGATTATTCTCAAAAGGAAGCATCCAGAAGAAAGCATGGATAAACAAGAGCATGAGGCATATATGGACGTAATAAGGTCTAACATATTCACTGCGATCCTAAGAATAGAGAAAAGGAAGACTGAAGAGGAACTGACTTTCAAAGAGACAGTGGCTGATAATTTTCCACAACTGACAAAGGCATGTAGCCTCAGAACCAAGAATCATTCCCAGAAAACAAAACCAAGTGAACACAACTACACCTAGGCATTTCACTGTAAGATTGCTTGAAATCAAAGATAAAAGGGAAGAGTTAAAGTCACTAGAGGAAAAGCCATACTATCTCCAAATGAGCAACAATAAAACTTCAAAAGGAGTCATCAGAACAATGGATATCGAAAGACAATGAAATAATGTCTAAAAAGTTCTCAAAATAGCTGCCAATTGAAATTTTTATACCTACAAAAATGAGAGGTGAATAAGGTACAGTTTTTATAAACCAAGACTTTATCACAGTAGTCCCACAATACAGACACTGGAGATGTTCCTTGGGCAGGAGGAGAAGAATCCCAGATTAAAACTCAGAAATTATGAAAAGGGACGAAGAGCGAGAAAGGAACAGATGTAGGTAAATCTAAGTAAATGCTGAGTGTATAATACAACAACAATACTGTCTTCTAGATTTAGAATACATACAGAATTTAAATGTTTAAGTTCCTCGCATTATCTGGGAAAAATAAAAACCTGTATTAGACCTTGACACATCAAGGACACGTTACTGCCACTAGAGTAATTAATAAAAGAACAGTTAGTAAAAAGAACACATAAGGACCAAGCTATTAGACGGAGAAAGAGAATACAAGATGCTTTATCAACACCACCTCAAACAACAACAAACAAGAAAGAAAAAGGCACAAGATGAATAAAAAACATATTATGATGACAGATTAAAACCCAAATATATTCGTAATTACACATTAAATCTAAACAAAGTATCTTCAATAAGAGACAACAATTTTGAGCTTGGATTTAAAACAAAAACTCAGCTAAATGCTGCTTGCAAAAAGAAAATCTTATATAAGGAAACAAAAAATTTGCAGAGTCAAAAGAGAAAGCACCATGCAGAAATATATTATCAAATAAAGCTGTAATAACAAAAAGAAGAGTGTAACAACTAAGTATTACTAAGGGAAAACAGGGTCATTCCATTATAATAAAAAGATTCAACTCATTAGGAAATACTCTTACATTTATGTACTTAACATCAAAACATACAAAACAGAACAAAAAGAGACAAATCCAGTCACAACAGATTCTAACATATCTCTCTCAACTGTAAAAGAAAAAAACTGCTAAATACACAGAAGATTTACAGAAACATGGAACAAACCTGACCTAATCTACATAAATCTCTGCAGTCAACAGGCACAGATTCTGTTCAAACACACATGGAATGTTTACAAAAATGATCACACACTGGGCAGATCAAGTCTCAACAAATTTCAAAGGACTGAAATTAGAGAGTTTGCTCTCTACCCACAGAACTGAAGAAGAAATCAGTAACAAAAGATAACACAAAAATATCTGTTTTTGGAAGCTAAAAAACATACTTCTGAATAACATATAGGTCGCTGAAAGAAGTCACAAAATATTAAATCAAGAAATATAATGAAAAGAATGAAAATGTAACAAAAGGAATAAAATACTAATCACCAAAAGTTCTACGATGTACTTAAAAGGAAACTTCTAGCCTAACTGCATAGGTAATGGGAGGACACTAAAAAGCAATAATCTACACATCCAACCTCCAGAAAATCTAAAATAAAAAATGAAACCAATAAAGTGGAAGGAAATTATACACACACACAGAACAGCAATCAATGAAAACAGACTTTTTTTTTTCATAACAGACTTTTTTTTTTTTTTCATAACAGACTTTTAAAAGAGGGATTCAATAAAAGGGTAAGCTGATTCTCTGGAAGAACAAAACTGATAAACCCCTGGTTACTACCAAACAACTACCAAAACACACAGGAAGAAACAGAAAACCCAAGTAAGTCTTTATCTATCAAAAGAGGTTACACTGAGGATTAAAATTTTTCCCACAAAGAAAAACTCCAGAACCCATACAGCTTCACCTTACAGTCTACCAAAAATAGGCAAGGGAAAAAACTACCAATCTTACAGAAACTTTCTTAGAACAAAAAAACAATAAACAGGCCAAAGTTGTATGATATCAACGTAATAACCTTGATATCAAAACCTGAAAGGGACACTGAAAATTACAGGTCCATATCATTCATGTTCATGAATGTAAAATATTAGCAAATCAAACCCAGAAATACATAAAGTACAATACAGTGTGACCAAGTTTCTTAAACAATCCTAGCAACTCGCCTATTAACAGAATAAAGGAAAATAATAAAATCAGCTCAGTGATGCAGAAAAACACGGATAAAACTCTTCATCCATTCGTAACCACTAAAAGCAAAACAGGAATAGCAGGGAAACTCCTTAATCTGAAAGAGGGTATCCACTTAAAACCAGAAGCAGAAAAACAAACAAACAAAAAAAACAGAAGCAGAAAAACCAGACTCAAAAAAGTTCTCCAAATGAGAATGAGATAGGATACCCAGACTCACCACTTCTATTCAACATCATACTGGAAGTCCCAGTCAGGGCAATAAAGCAAGAAATAAGATACATGGGGATCAGAAAAGAATAATTAGAGGATTCCTGGGTGGCTCAGTGGTTTAGCGTCTGCCTTTGGCCCAGGGCGCGATCCTGGGGTCCTGGGATTAAGTCCCACGTCAGGCTTCCAGCATGAAGCCTGCTTCTCCCTCTGCCTGTGTCTCTGCCTCTCTATGTCTATCATGAATAAGTAAATAAATAAATCTCAAAAAAAAATAAATAAATAAATCTTAAAAAAAAAAAAAAGAATAATTACAACTGTCATTCGGAGAAGACATGCTTCTATCTATAGAGAAATTCAAAAAAATCTACAGATGAATTGTTAAATTAATAAATGTCCTCAAGAATATCAGAAGAACAGAGAGGAAGTGGGGCTTATGCACATTTCCTGTCTCAAATTCTCAGAATTGTTGCAGAACTCAGCTAACAGCCAAAGCACCTGTTGCGTGTCAGATGGGACATAAATGAGGAGTGCCCAGGTGGCTCTGTTGGTTGAGCATCTGACTCTTGATTTTGGTTCAGGTCATGATTTGGGGTCATGAGATCAAGGCCTGCAATGGGCTCTGCACTCAGTGGGGCATCTACTTGAGATTTCTCTCCCTCTGCCCCTTTCCCTGCTTGCACACACTCTCTCACTCTAAAAATAAATAAATGTTTAAAAAATGGACATATCTGCACTTCCTGCTTAGCAGTAGCTCTAGCAACAAATCAGGTATGGATGAGTTTAAATGTAGCCACACTAGCACCAATCACATCTTATTCAAAGCAACTTAAATATATTCCTTCTTTCCTCTTTAAAAATTCTAACCTCCTTTATCTCTCTGGAACATGCTACAATCAACTCTGTCTCCCAAATGGGAAACCTTAAGATTCCAAATACATGCACACAGTTTATTTTGCGGGTGGCAGTTTTGCCTTTCATTGGTCAACAGGAGTAACAATGAGTAAACGAAAAAAAATAAGATGGTATTTACACGGACGTCTGGGTTGCTCAGTCAGTGAAGTGTCTGACTCTTGGTTTTGGCTCAAGGTCGTGATCTCAGGGTTGTGAGATCCAGCCCCAATTCAGGCTCCATGCTCACCAGAGAGTCTGCTTAAGACTCTCTCTCCCGGGGATCCCTGGGTCGCTCAGCGGTTTGGCGCCTGCCTTTGGCTCAGGGCGTGATCCTGGGGTCCCGGGATCGAGTCCCGCATCGGGCTCCCGGCATGAAGCCTGCTTCTCCCTCTGCCTGTGTCTCTGCCTCTCTCTCTCTCTCTCTCTCTCTCTCTCATTGTCTATCATAAATAAATAAATAAATCTTTAAAAAAAAAAAGACTCTCCCTCTACTCCTCCCCCAAAATAAATAAATCTTTTAAAAAAGTATATTATTTATGATAACACTCAAAAAAGTCAGATCTCGGAATAAATCTAACAAAAGATATGCAAGATCTCTATCCAGAAAGCCACAAAACATTGAAAGTAGAAATGACTTAAGTAATGGAAAAATACATCATATTCACATATTAGAAAATGAGCATTATAAAAATGCTCCTTCTCAAACTGATGTAAAATTCAGCGCAAATCCAATCAATATTTTCTTAGATTTTTATATGTAAATTAACAAAAGAGCCTGAATTTTATTTTATTTTATTTTTTTTTTAATTTTTATTTATTTATGATAGTCACAGAGAGAGAGAGAGAGAGGCAGAGATACAGGCAGAGGGAGAAGCAGGCTCCATGCACCGGGAGCCTGACATGGGATTCGATCCTGGGTCTCCAGGATCGCGCCCTGGGCCAAAGGCAGGCGCCAAACCGCTGCGCCACCCAGGGATCCCAAGAGCCTGAATTTTATATGGAAATGTAAATGATCAAGAATGACCAGTAATATAAACAACAAATAAATAACAAGACCACGGGCAGCTCTGGTGGCTCAGCGGTTTGGCGCCACCTACAGCCCAGGGCGTGATCCTGGAGACCTGGGATCGAGTCCCATGTCAGGCTCCCTGCATGGAGCCTGCTTCTCCCTCTGCCTTTGTCTCTGCCTCTCTCTCTCTCTCTCCTCTGTGTATTCTCATGAATAAATAAAATCTTAAAAAAAATAAAATAACAAGGCCACAATGAATTTATTGGAAGATCTGACACCATATATCAAAATTTACTGTAAAGCTAGAGCAATTAAGACTGTGTTACATAAGGACACGAAGAGTCATACACTCATAGAAAGTAAGAGAAAACCCAAGAGCAGATTCATGCATCCATGGTCACTAGACTTCTGTGACAAAGATGGCACCGCAGAGCAGCGAGTTCAGGTAAGGCTTTCCACAAATAATGTAGGTGAATTAGATACCCATGTGGGAAGAGAAAATCAGACAACCAGTCCAAAACACACCAAACTTAATTCCTGATAGATTATAAACATAGTAAAGCTTCTAGAAGAAAGTGCAGCATCCTGTTTTCATGATCTTGAAATGGGGACAGCTTTCACCTACAAACAGCAAGTTACTAAATAGGACTACATTAAAATTAAGAATTTCTTTATAAAGCAGTATCATTAGGACAGTAAAAATTAAAAGACAAGCAAGTTATGAGCCAAAGGAATTGGGATGCTCTGCTAACTCAAGTATAGACTGATACAGTGCTTTCAAAAACAGTTTGGAATTATATATTAAAATTGAACCTTCTACTCCTAGATATATATACTCAACAGAAATGTATGACATGGTCTCCAAAAGATACATACAAGTATTTCAAATCAATGGGGGCGTCCAAGTAGCTCAGTCAGTTAAGTATCCAACTCGTGGTTTCAGCTCAGGTCCTGATGTCAGGGTCATGAGTCGGCCTGAGACCCCTCCCCTCCCTTGGCCTCCCACCCCCCCAACGGTGCTCTCTCACTCTAAATCAAATAAATAAACCTTAAAAAAAAAAAAAATAGATTTTCAAAGCAGTAGTATTTGTAATAACCCCAAACCAGAAGTAAATCAACATCCACTACCCACTATCAGTAGACCGGATAAAAGTGCCACGGTTTAGTCCTACCATGAAACAATAACTACCTAACAATGAAATGAATGAACACAACTAAATGTAATGGAAAGCCAAACACAAAATAATACATGATAACCAAACACAAAAAGCTCAAACGCAGCTGATCAGAGAAGTTTTAAGAGCACGGAAGTGAGGAGAGGGACTGGATTCTCTTCTCCTGGGTGAGGGCACATTCTGCAATGCTGTTAAGAGTTCTTCTCCACCTAGACTGTGATTATAGGGGTATATTTACTTAGGGACTATTCACTGAGCCATGCTGTTATTCTCATGTTGCCAAGCTCAGGTTCCTATATGGATGTTTTCCTCCGTCAAAATTTTTGTAAGAGGAAGGTAGTTAACACAATGTAAACAATATCCTTATCTGTATTTAATCCATTGAAAACATTACTGAAAAATAACATTTGTTAAAGTAAATCACAAATCATTCTCTACATACATATCATTTCGCACATAAGTACAGGAAAGAAACTTGGGTTTAGAAACACTGAAGAGCTATTGATAATTCTGGATTTCTTGCAAATTGTCTTAAATTTTTAAATTAAAACGCCAAACCATTTCCACCTAGATTATATGTTTATTTGCCAAATGACGTTAAAATTAAAGAAAAAAAAAAACAAATCATATGCAAAAGTTTAAGTCTGTGTATCTTACTACCCAGAAGCAAAGCCAGACTGAGCTTTCTCAAAGAGAAGGACCTGGCACAGGACACATTCCAAGGACACCCTGACAGAGATCTTCTGAGGGTTGCTGTGGAATGCTGGAAACAAACCGACCGGCTTGTCCTCCAGTTATTTCATACTCACTCAAGGAAAATGCAAACTATTTTCAAGAAACTTCTAAATTATCTGAATAGTGCTTCTGTCCTAAATTTATGTAGTGCTGGGGCACCTGGGTGCTCAATGGGTGAAGCATCTGCCTTCAGCTCAGGTCACGATCTCCGGGTCCTGGGATCCAGCCCGGGTAGTGCTCCCTGCTCAGCGGGGAGCCTGCTTCTCCTCTCCCTCTGGCTGCCACTCCCCCTGCCTGAGCTCTCTAAACAAATAAATAAAAATCTAAAAAAAGACAAAAAAATTGGGGGCAGCCAGGTGGCTTAGTGCCACCTTCAGCCCAGGGCCTGATCCTGGAGACCCGAGATCAAGTCCCACATCAGGCTCCCTGCCTGGGGTCTGCTACCTCTGCCTGTGTGTGTCTCTGCCTCTCTCTCTCTCTCTCTCTCTCTGTTTCTCATGAATAAATAAGTAAAATCTTAAAAAAATAATAAAATAAAATTTACGTGGTGCTTTCCTGGCTCACTCACAGAAACCAAAACACCCCACAAAGGGAGGGTGGGTAGTGGGGAGCAATGATGGCAGGAGGCTCTAGAAACTCTCATCTGCCCACCAAACAGCTCATAGTTGGAAAACATCAAACCAAGGTGCTTTAGGTTCATGTAATCTTCTGGCTCTATGTCCTATCACTTGAAAATGTAATAGATTTATTAGGGAAATGCACATCAAAACTACAGTAAAATATTACCTCATACTACCTCATAGATGGCTACTATATTTTTAAAAAGGGCAGAAAAGTAGCACTAGTGAGGACGTGGAGAAAGGAGAACCCCTGTGTATTGTTGGCAGGAATAAATAATGCGGCCACTGAGGTCAACAGTATTGAGGTTCTTCAAAAAATTAAAAATTGAATTATTGTATCATCCAGCCATTACACTTCTGGGTATATAGCCCAAAGAATCAAAAGCAGGGTCTTGAAGAGAGACCCTGCTTACAGCAGCATGACTCACAACGGCTAAAACATGTGGGCAACTCAAGTGTCCATCTACAGATGAAGGCTTAACAAAGCGTGGTATTCACACACTGGGGAATATTATTCAGCATAAAAAGGAAGAAAATTCTGCCACATGCTACAACATGGAGAAAACTTGAGTGCATTATGCTGAGTGAGATCAGCCAGCCAGTCACAAGAAGACAAGCACCGAATAATTCTACTTGTAACCGGTCCTTCCGATGGCCACGACCACAGACACAGAACACAGATCAGTGGGGGCGGGAGGCCAGGGGGTGGAGGCGAGGTAGTGTTTCATGGGTAAAGAGTTTCAGTTTCACAAGATGAAGTCTTATGGGATGGACTGTGGTAAATTTTATGTATATTTTACCACAATAAAAAATGTTTTTAATGTGATGAATTTGAATGCCAAAAAAAGGAGTCTTTTAGTAGATTTTTGTGTTTTTAAGTGACTTTTACAGTAGTCTCTGCAATAATCATTTATTGCCAGTAGACTATTTTTTCTATTAAGTTAAAGGTACAGATAATTACATTTGACTTTTTTTTAAGATTTTTTTTTTTTTTTTAAGATTTTATTTGTTCACGAGAGACTCACAGGCAGAGGGAGGAGAAGCAGGCTCCATGCAAGGAGCCCAATGCAGGACTTGAACCCGGGAATCCAGGATCATGGCCCAAGCCAAAGGCAGATGTTCAACTGCTCAGCTACTCAGGCGTCCCTACATTTGAGTTTTTAATCCCTATTTTATTTTATTTTTTTTTAATTTTTATTTATTTATGATAGTCACAGAGAGAGAGAGAGAGGCAGAGACACAGGCAGAGGGAGAAGCGGGCTCCATGCACCGGGAGCCCGACATGGGACTCGATCCCCGGTCTCCAGGATCGTGCCCTGGGCCAAAGGCAAGCGCCAATCCACTGCGCCACCCAGGGATCCCTTAACCCCTATTTTAAAATAGCATGATTGTTTTTGACATTTGTTAGTCTTTAGTACTAGCAAAACCAAGACTCAGTTCGGGCGAATGCACCATCCAGCACCAGCTGACAAGGAACCAGCAGGACCACCGTGCAAGTTAGTCCACAAATTTAAAAACGAACATGCAATCTTGCAGAAAACATGAAAACATGTAAACAGCAGAAAGTCAAGTGTTTTTCCTGATTTTATCCCTTGTGGAATTTTATATATTTAACCATAAATATAAATTTACATAAATCTAAGTCTCCTTTTTAATGGCAGGTCTTACCGAGTCTGAATATGTGTGTTTTCAACTTCACAAGAGTCTGAAAAGTAATGAGAAATTCTGAGGGACAACTACTGTGGAATCCACAGGCGGTCTGTCTGTGTCGATGAGAATACATGAGACACCACAGCGGGTCGGAAGCCCTGCATCCTCCAGGATGGGCCTCCCTTTGGATGAGGCCGGGCAGCAGGAGACCGTCAGCGGGGCTCTGCGCCCACCACCGCCTCTGCCCCGGCTTAGACCCCGCAGACATGGGTCAGAGCCCAACCCAGCCCTGACGAGACCCATCGCAACATCCTCCCCGGCTGCAGGAAGGGAGCCCCGTGTGTGAACTGGACCTCTGGCTTCCCTGACCAGGAAGAGCAGAGCCAATTTCACAAAAGGTTAAGGAGGAGGGGAGCAGGGAGCCGGGGCTCGGGCGAGGTGCTCCCCTCAAGCCAGCCAACAGCAAAAGGCAAGCAGGCCAACCGGAGCTCCGGGAAAGAGTCGCCCTAGGTCAGCGCCCACTGCAGCGCACAGGACAGGTCAGCGACCGGAAGAGGTCACAGGACTGGATTCCGGGAATGCAAACTGAGGGGCAGGTGGTGGTGCCGCGAGCTGGGCCTGGGGACCCCCAAGCAGGGCGTCTGCACCCTCCCCGGAGGCGCTCACAAGCAGGCGGCAGGGCGCGGGGGAGCTGGGACCCCCGAGAGCTGGTCCAACACGCGCCGGAAGAGGGGACACCAAGGGCAGATGCAGGACGGCTGCCCTCAGGGAGGCAGCGCTCAGGACGCCTCGGGGAGCACAGCGCGCTGCCCACAAGGCCCACAAACGGCTGAACCGTGTCAGCCCACACAGTGGAGTTGCTGGGGACCTGCGGCAAGAGCCTGACTGTACGGGGTTCAGGAGTGCGTGGGACGTGGAAACACCAAAGGCGAGCAGAACATGCTCCAGGAGACCGAGAGAAAGGGGGAGACGGAGCCGCTGCAAAGACCTGGACAGCACGCGATCTGTGGCGTATTCAAAATGGATCCTCAGGGCAGCCCCGGTGGCCCAGCGGTTTAGGGCCGCCTGCAGCCTGGGGTGTGATCTTGGAGACCCGGGATCGAGTCCCACATCGGGCTTCCTGCATGGAGTCTGCTTCTCCCTCTGCCTGTGTCTCTGCCTCTCTCTTCACTCTCTCTGAATGAATGAATAAATAAAATCTTTTAAAAAAACAAAAAAACAAAATGGATCCTCAGTTTACTTAAATACGTGGATGAAAATCCTCCCTACCCAACTCTGCTATCCTAAGGCAATCGCTCTCAACCGCCTCTAGTCTTGTTTCCAGGGACTTACCTCGCTATCCATAAATCACGTGACTACCCTTCCCTGTTGACTTCTTTCCCGGACGATCCTCCCCCCCACACCCCCATCCTTTCTCTTCTCAACAGCAGTACCCCAATTCCTGCTCAAATCGATCATCTACACGTTTAGGACAATGCAAATATTGCACCTCATCCTGAGACATGCAGTCTCCCCCTCTCCATGCTGACCCACACAACCAACTGCTCCCAGCTGCAACCTGCATCTTAGCTTCCCCAGGTACAGACCAGAGTGAGCCTGGCGGTCACCTCCTGTCTCTCCTGTCTCTCGTCTCAAGACCAGTCTCACACTGCCTATGCGCCAGTGCCTTGCAAACCACTGCTTCGCAGCTCTTACCCATTATCACCACAGTTTGCCATGGGAATGCAAGCCCAATAGCCGCTGGCCCACCATGGCTAGACGTGTAAGTCCAGACCTCCTAATACCCGTTTTCAGAGTGGCATCGCCCACCTTCTTCGGGTGGGCCTGGATCAGAATTGCTCTGGTTTGCCCTTTCCAGGTAATAGGCTTCATGAGCTGTGCAGGACAGGAGACAGTCCTGACTGGGTTGGAGGTGCCGAGCATGGTACTGCATACACTAGGACAAATCACTCTGTTCTTGACCCCTGCCATCCATGCTGCCGCCAGAGCCACCCAGTACCTCTAACTCCTGAGACGTCCACATCTGTGAGGCCCAAACTGGCATGCTTCCTGGTCCTTTCCTCTGCGGGCACTCAGCTATCCTGCCTGCTAAATCAAAAACCAATCCACACACTTCTTTCCGGTTTACCAAATGCTATGACAGCTCTTCCATGCTCAAGTCTATCTTTCATTTTGTCCTCATAGGTTTAGGTACTTTATGCTTTTTAATAGGATTTCAGGAAATAATACATGTTCATTTCATCATGTTTTGCCCAAAGGCACGTTTGAACTTTTATTTCAAATGTAAAAGACTTGAAATGTTTGCAATCCAGGAAGAGGATGTACTTGAAAGGCTAAGGCTGACTATCCAAGAGACAAGGAATATATAATCCCTGGAAAGCCAGAAGATGAATCCAAACTAGCCAAGGAGTAATTAGCCTTTACTCTGAACATAAAAAGCACATGCAAATGAGCGATAATTCTAGTCAGATGCGAAAGGATGAATATTTCCAAATCTAGAGAATACTAAAGAAAACATTCTCTATTTGGGAATATAATATATTATTGAGATCAATACAAGAGTCTGTAAAAGCACTGTTCTCAATCTTCTGTTGCTCAGTGATATACAGTGTGGAAACAAGGGCCCTGCAGTTAGCCTCAAGCCTTTGAAATAACAGCTAGTGCTCTATGCTCACAAAACCAGCACTCTACCCACCCCAGGGGATCTCGCTCTTTCTCCTTCCTTCTATTACATGTGTTCTGTAGGACAGAAACCCATGACCATCCAGCACAATATCCTACTGCCCCAACACAAACTATTCGACAAGTATTTGTTATATGACTAAGTCTGAATTTATCCCAAAAGAGTGCAAAATAAAATGGCCTGTGGAGGGACACCTGGGTGGCTAAGCGGTTGAGTGTCTGTCTGCCTTTGGCTCAGGGCCTGATCCCAGAGTCCCAGGATCGAGTCCCACTTTGGGCTCCCTGCATGGAGCCTGCTTCTCCCTCTGCCTGTGTCTCTGCCTCTCTTTCTGTGTTTCTCATGAATAAATAAAATATTAAAAAAAAAAAACCTGTGGAGGCCAATAAATCTATCTAAATAGAACTCTGGAGTACAGACTAATTAGTTCTTTTCCATCTTGAAGAACAGAGCTGGAGGCATCACACTTCCTGTCTTCACTCTGTTAGGAGAGCTAACACTGCTGTACAGTGTATGTGAAAGTTGTTAAGAGAGTAAAGCCTATGAGTCCTCATTAGAAGGAAAATCATCTTTTTCCTTTATTTCTTTTCATGATGGACGCTAATTCAACTCTGTGGTACCATTTCATGATGTACGTAGTCAAACTCCAATGTGTACACATCAGGCCTACATAGTACTGTGTTAACTACTTCTCAATGAAACTGGAAGAAACATTCTTAAAGACAAAACTATCGCCAATAATCTAGTATTGGCATAAAGGCAGGCACAGAGATCAATGAACACAAAGAGAACCCAGAAAAAAACCCATGCATAGGGTCAACTACTTCACAGCAAAGGAGCCAAAAATATATGATGGGGAAAGGACAGCCTCAGAAACAAGACGCCACATGCAGAAGAACGAAAATGGACCAGCAGCTTTCTTTCCTAACAGCAGCATAAATATAAAAAGCTTCAACTTCCTAGATGTGAAAACTTTTTAGTCAAAGAAGAAACAAATGTTTCCTTTCATAAGAATGTCATCTGCAAACAAAAGGGACTAAAGCTAGTAACGACTCACTTCTGTAAGGACAGAAGAAACTAAAAAAGATAAAAAAGATCAAAAGATTGGGTTGGAGTTTTTTTTAAAGATTTTATTTATTTATTCATGAGAGACACACACAGAGAGAGAGAGGCAGAGACACAGGCCAAGGGAAAAGCAGGCTCCATGCAGGGAACCCGACACAGGACTCGATCCCGGGTCTCCAGGATCACGCCCTGGGCCAAAGGCGGCCCTAAACCGCTGAGCCACCAGGCTGCCCAAAGATTGGGTTTTTTAACATCTTGTAACATAAAATTAAATAGAACACAAATGTCTCTCTCTCCTTACAGAGCAGAAATATATGAGTATCTCATAAAAATATTATATAACAAAGAGGTGAAAATATTTGCTTTTTAGGTAACACTCCTGGGGCACCTGGGTGGTTCAGTCGGTAAAGCATCTGCTTTTGCCTCAGGACATGATCCCAGGGTCCTGGGATGGAGTCCCCACATCAAGCTCCCTGCTCAGCGAGGAGTCGGCTTCTCCCTCTGCCCCTCCTCCCCTCGTGCTCTCTCTATTGCTCACCCACTCTCTCTCTCTCCAATAATAAAATCCTTAAAAAAAATTTTTTAGACAACACTCCTAATTTTGCACTTCCATATTACTGAGCCAAGATTTTTTTAACCAGTAATCTAAATTGATGTTACCATTGGAAGTTTAAGAAATTATAAGTACAAAAAAAAAAAAAAGAAATTATAAGTACATAATTTTGTTTTCTAGTAAGATTATTTCTTTTTCTAAGTTTTTAATTCCCGTTAACACAGTGTAATATTAGTTTCGGGTAGCACTTCTATACATCACCCGTTCTACACATCACCCGGTGCTCATCAGGACAAGTGTTCTTCATCTCCATCACCTGTTTCCACCATCTCCCCCTCCCCTCCCCTTTGGTGACCAGCAGTGTGTTCTCTGTAGTTAAGAGATTTTTTGTTTCTTTTTCTTTCTTCACTTGTTTTTCCTTCAATTCCACATGAGTTAAATCATATGGTATTTGTCTTTCTCTAGCTATTTTCATTTAAAACAATACTCTCTAGCTCCATCCACGTTGTTGCAAATGAGAAGTGATTTCTTAACTACTTTTCCTAAAATGTTTTAAATACCTAAAAATTAACTCTTTAATATTAAAGGAAGCTACTATTAGTTATCCACAGCAGTTCATACTACACACATACCTAATTTTGTTTAATGGGCATAAAAGAAAACAGAGAAGCAGTTCTATAATCAAGCCTCTTCAGAAGATGCTTTCGTGATTCATGATCCGGTCATCATGCATCCAAGGCCTTATGAGTGCTTGTCTTTGCCAAGCACTGCTCTAGGTACTTGGGTCATCGTGGACAATTCAGAAGAGGGGGGAGCAGACAAGAAACATAAAAACGAGATGAATTTGCATAGTGCCAAGTTGTATGAAGGCAACAAAAGGTGAGGGCTCACTCTGGGGATGGTTTATTTTATGTATTGGGACACCTGGGTGGCTCAGTGGTTGAGCATCTGCTTTTGGCTCGTGTCATGATCCCGGGGTCCTGGAATCGAGTCCCGCATCAGAGGCCCCTACAGGGAACCTGCTTCTCCCTCTGCCTGTCTCTCTCTGTGTCTATCGTGAATAAATATATAAAATCTTAAAAAAAAAAAAACATTTTTTTTTAAATTTTATATACCAATGTCACAAGCCACAAGCACCTGGACAGCTGGCTAGATGCTGTATCTGGGCCCAATTAACATCTGAATCTATGGAGTCAGCAAAGCAGATATCTCTCCTTTCCTCCATCCCTCTGCATGGTGAGTGGTGAGGGGGGCCTCCTCCAACTGCAAAGGGCCTGTATGGAACAAAAGGTTGAGGAAGGAGGGATGTGCCTTTTCCTTCCACCTCACTACTAGGGTGGCCAATTCCTCTCCTCCCTCTCCTGACTTGGAATGGGGATTCACACCATCAGCCCCCTTGGCTTCCAAGCCTTTGGACTCAAACAGGAGCACAGCACCACCTTTCCTGGTCTCCAGCTCCCATATCTTAGGACCCCTGAGCTTCCACAAATTCAAAGCAAAGCCTTCACGATAATGTGCATTTGTGTGCACGCACATGGTCTACTGGTTCTGTTTCTCTGGAAAAGATGCCTAACACATCCCTACATAGGGTGGCCAAGCTGCTATGGTAATCCTTAGTTTAGTGAACTTAGAAGTTCACCAAAAACTTCTAGTTCTTGACCCCAGCACTGGTAGGACTGTACTTCCCCACTGCCCAATATCTAGGTGTGGCCACATGACTAGATGTGGCAAATGGAGTCTCAGTAAAAAGGATCAATGCCAATTCTATTTTGGAAGATTTAGAATTCCTCTATGATCTGCTATGCTTTTTTCCCCTTTATGCCACAATGCTGCAGACAGTGGCTGCTGTGTCGTCCTAGGTCCCAGTGCACAGCACAGCTCCCAGCCAATCTATAAGGGGTGCGTCAGATGAGCAGGAACCACTGTTCTTTTAAGCCACCGAGATGTGGAGGTTGCTTGTTACTGCAGCATAATCTAACCAATCCTGACTATCCTAGAAAATTAAGGAGATACTATTTGAGATAAGAGATGATGAAAAAGAACTAGTTATACATGTTTTAGGCCACAATGGCAAGCCTGGGACGGGGGACAGGCAGAAGGACCAAACAAACATGTTTGATTAACACACATTCCACAAAAAAGTGGAAAGAGATTGATACAGGAACTACAACTGTTCTGGCCAAAGATCCGGTTTACACAGGGGTGTGATGATGAAAAACAAGCCACCTGCCTACAATTCCAGAAACATTTGGGAACAGGAGGCAGCAGGTACAGGGATAATCAGGGATACTGAATAAATGGCCTTATTTAATGGGCTGGATAAGAAGTAATTAGACTTTGGGAATCCCTGGGGGGCTCAGTGGTGGCTCAGTAGTTTGGTGCCTGCCTTCAGCCCAGGGTGTCATCCTGGAGTCTCGGGATTGAGTCCTGCATCAGCCTCCCTGCATGGAGCCTGCTTCTCCCTCTGCCTGTGTCTCTGCCTCTGTGTGTGTGTGTGTGTGTGTGTGTCTTTCATGAATAAATAAATAAAATCTTTAAAAAAAAAAAAAACCAATTAGACTTGTGGATGTGTAGTGTCATTAGGTTCAGTCAGACGGCCGCCCATTCTCATCCCTGAGGAAACGGGGACACAGGCTCTAAGTATATACAGAACCAGAAAGCACACCTGGCAACAAGAAGGGTGGTGGTGAGATACGGACTAAAAACAGGAGGTTCAATAAAAATCTACATGATGAATTGTAAATACTTGGCATCTCCTTTCTATCACCAAATTCCAGATACCTGATCTCAGGCCCTGGCAAGAGGCCAAATGAAAACTTCCTGGAGAAATGATCTCAAAGAAAGGACCTTTAGACACTGATGTCTGAGGGAACCTGAGAACCAGCCATCTGGCCCCTGACATCCCTACAATTAAAGCCCATACACAATTTAAACTAGCTTTCTAGTTCCTCACCCTTCAAGATGGACAGACAGCCACGGATCACTAGACACTGGAGAGCAGCTTCTCAATAGGAGATGAAGGGTCATTTCATGCAAACAGAAAAGAACAGGGGACAGGTGACCGAAACGGAGAATACAGGAATAGTAAGGATTTTCAAAATACACATAACTAGTATCATCAAAGAGATGGAAAAGGAATTGCATCTATGAACCCATACACAGAATATATTTATATAGGAATATTGAGAAAAATTTTAAAGATGATAGATAACACATTTCCTTAAAGGAACAGAAGATAAAATTGAAGCAATGCCCCATAAAGTTTTGCCCCTTTGCCCCACAAAAACAAAAACTCAGAGACCAGAGGAGAGAATCACTGAAGATAGGCGTGTGCGGGTGGAAAGGGCCCACCAGGCGCCAGCACAGGAATGGTGGGAGGACTGGGAGCAGAGGCGCCTCCAGGGGAGAGGCCACACACTGGAATGGATCGGACTTCTCAACCGCGACGTACAAGCTAGGAAATGATGGCGAAGTGCCTTCTAAACTCAGGAAAAATCGGGGCAGCCCCGGTGGCTTAGCGGTTTAGCACTGCCTTCAGCCCAGGGCATGATCCTGGAGAACCAGGATCGAGTCCCACGTCGGGCTCCCTGCATGGAGCCTACTTCTCCCTCTGCCTGTCTGTCTGTCTCTCTCTCTCTCTGTGTCTCTAATAAATAAATGAAATCTTTAAAAAGTAAAATAAAATAAACTAAGGAAAAATCATTTAACACAAGTTTCCGTAACCATTCAAATGATCCATTAATAAAGTTTGAATTTTTAATGGAGACTTTCCATCTGCAGATAACCCCAAAATGAACGCCCTATGCACCCCTCTTTCAGGAAGCTACTAACATGAGTAAATACACCATTGTAAAGGAAGACCTGGGAATCCTGTGCAGTCCCAGGACAGGACTGAACACAGGAAGCAGACAGAGGGAATTCCTGGGCCAAGGGCTCTACAGCAGACCCCGAGAGAACCCAGTCCACATCAGAGAGAATATGAGAGGGGTCAGGACGAAATGGAGAGTATCTTTGATTTAATAAACACACAAATTCATACTACAAACAATAAACAATACATATACATTTATGGATATCCTTGCAGAAATCCTAAATAAAATTTTTGCAAGCAGAACCAAACAGCACATTAGAATAAATGCAGTTTTCCAAGAATGAAATGATGGTTCCGACAAAAGGAAACACATTAACATACTTAATACTGGAAGAGCTTAGAAGAATATGATTACCTCTGTAAGTGCTGAAAAAAAGCTTGACAAAATTAAACATCTGTTCAAGTAGGGTTACTATATGTACCTACACATGTATACAGTGACAAAGCCAGCATTACTGAAGAAATATTAGAGAATTCTCTGCTAAAATAGAGTCATGGGTCCTCACTATATTCGTTCTTGAGCACTGCACTGGAGGTATTTACCAATGCAGGGGCACAACAGGAAGCAATCTGAACAGAAATGGGGGGCGGGGAGGAATGTACACTATCTCTATTTGCACACGATGCAGATGGTATGATTATACATCCAGAAAAGTAAAAAGAATTAAGGAAAAAAACAATCAAAAGACTTTATTTAATAAAATGGGATAAAAAAAAGTAACATATAGGAATCAATGCCTTCATATAAATGAGTAAAAAAGTTAGAAGATATACAGAAATATATCCCATTTACAACAAGAGAAGATAAAAGAAAATTAAATATATGATAGAAACCAATATAGTGAGAATAATAAAATGCTCCTGAGGGATCCCTGGGTGGCGCAGCGGTTTGGCGCCTGCCTTTGGCCCAGGGCACGATCCTGGAGACCCGGGATCGAATCCCATATCAGGCTCCCGGTGCATGGAGCCTGCTTCTCCCTCCGCCTGTGTCTCTGCCTCTCTCTCTCTCTGTGACTATCATAAATAAATAAAAATTTAAAAAAAATAAAAAAATAAAAAAAAAATAAAATGCTCCTGAAAAATAGGAATGTATAATTGAATACATGGAAAGATCTATCATGTTCTAGGGTAGAAAGGCTCAATATCATCAAAATGCCAACCCATCCTATGTTAATTCATAAGATAATGTAATTTCAACTACAGTACTCAAAATTTTTTCTGGAGCGAGAAACATTTTCATAAAAATTTCATTTAGGAGTTGTAACAAAAATTTTCCAAAATAAGAAAAACAATGAGGAAGAGCCAGCTGTAGCAGGAATTAAAACATAATTAATAAATATAATTAATACAGTGGCAGTACTGGCACATGAAAAGACAGAGATTAACAGAACAAGATAGAAAGTTCAGATTTAGCCCTGAGTGCGTGCAGAAATCTATTAGAAGAGTAAGCAGACTAGCAAAAATAGAAGAGCCCAGCAACATCCTCTATGTAACTGCAGAGCAAAACCCTCCTAAACTTTGCTGGCGGGAACACAAACATCACAGTCTTCATGTGAGGGAAGGTGGCATTAACCACCAAAATCATTTATGTGTTTACCAGTTGACCCAGCAACATCAGTGGCACAATCACACATTATATGCACAAAGCACTTATTACAGTGCTATCTGTAATAGTAATTCAATAGGGGATCGGTTAAATATAGCATGGGGGCCCCCAAACAGTAGGTTACAAAGCAGGTATAAAAAAGAATGAGAGGTCGTGTAAAAATGCAATGAAGAAGTGGCTTCACGAAAATTAAAAGCCTTTGTGCTTCACAGGATACCATCACAAAAGTAAAAAGACAATCCAGAGAAAGAACAAAATACTTGCAAATCATGTATCCAATAAAGGACATGTATGCATAACCTATAAAAAAATTCTTAAAATTTCATAAAAAGGCAATCCAATCAAAATATGAGCAATGAATGACATGAACAGGTATCAGGATATGAGGATAAACAAATGACCAATAAGCACACAAACGGATGCCCAACATCATCATTAGAAAAACACATATCAAAACCACAGTGAGGTGACATTTCTCACTCATAAGACAACCACACTCAAACAACGAGACAACAAGTGTCAGCAGACACAGAGAGGCTGGCACCCTCGTACAACGCTGGTGGGCACGTAAAACAACGCAGCCGCTTTTTTTTTTTTCACTTTTGAAAACAGCTCAGCAGTTTCTCAAAATAGGAGGAAAGGAGTTGGTGGGGGACCCAACAATTTTTCTAGGCAAATGACCAAGAGAATTGGAGAAATGTTGGTCAAATGGTACAAACTTCCAGTTAGAAGATAAACAAGTCCTGGGGTATAATGCACAGCACCGTAATTATAGTTAACAATACTATATTACACACTAGAAAGTTGCTGAGAGGCCAGATCTCCAATGTTCTCACCACAAAACAGAAATCATAATTATGTGATGTGACAGAGCTGCTGGCTAGCTCCACGGTGGTAACGGCATGGAAACGTCCAAGCGCAGCAACTCGACATGTGGTCCTCCTTAACCGCTCACAGCCTTGTGTCAGTTATATCCCCGTAAAAAGGAAGCACTGACACGAACCACAACATGGAGGAACCCCGAGAACAGCACGCTCAGTGAGTGGATGCGGACACAAAAGGCGACATGCCACAGCCCTCTCCCAATGGGAAACATCAAGAGTAGGCCAATCTGTGGGGGGTACAAGCAGAGGAGGGGCTGCATGGTTTGCGGGAGGGGCAATAGGGAATTTGTTCCTGGATCTTAGGTTTCTTCTTGGGGAATAAAAAGCTTCTAGAGGGCAGCCCGAGTGGCTCAGCAGTTTAGCACCACCTTCAGCCCAGGGCGTGATCCTCGAGATCCGGATCAAGTCCCATGTCAGGCTCCCTGCATGAGGCCTGCTTCTCCCTCTGCCTGTGTCTCTGCCTCTCTGTGTGTGTCTCTCGTGAATAAATAAATAAAAACTTAAAAAAAAAAAAAAGCTTCTAGAATCGGATTATGAAGGGGCTGCACCATTCTAAGAATGTTCTAGAAACCACTGAAGAGCACACCTAAAACAGAAGTCACATAAGCCAAAGAATGTATCGTCTTATTCAAGTGAGGAGCCAAACACAAAAGTAGAATTACACAAACCTGCACTTCAATGTTTGACACTTTGCAAAATATTTTAAATCTAAATTATTTTCCTCAAGTTATCAAGACCTAATATCAAACGTTCAATACTGTACAAAGTAGCTTATTCTTAATAACAGAATGATGAAGTATAAATTATGAAATTCACTCTAAAAAAACTTAACTCAGGGGATCCCTGGGTGGCTCAGCGGTTTAGTGCCTGCCTTCGGCCCAGGGCCTCATCCTGGAGACCCAGGATCGAGTCCCACATCAGGCTCCCTGCGTGGAGCCTGCTTCTCCCTCTGCCTTTGTCTTTGTGCCTCTCTCTCTCTCTCTCTCTCTCTGTGTGTGTCTCTCATGAATAAATAAGTAAAACCTTAAAAAAATAATAAAAAGATAAAAAATAAATTAAAAAACTTAACTCTTGGGCCGCCTGGATGGCTCAGCTGGTGAAGCATCTGCCTTCAGCTCAGGTCATGATCTCAGGATCCTGGAACCTCAGGGTCCTGCTCAGCGAGGCGTCTGCTTCTCCCTCTCCTTCTGCCCCTTCCCCCACCTCCCACTTGTGCTATTCTGTCTCAAATAAATAACATCTTAAAAAAAAAAAAAGAAAACTTAACTCTTTATAATATCCTCCTCTCCTCCATCACCAAAAAATATCAAAGATAGGTTATACACTGCCAAGTATCAAATATCAGTGAAAATATCTGTGCCTACAGAACCTAAAATATTAATATGAAAAGTATTTTTGTTTTATATTCTTATCTTGACTCAAATTACTTTATGCTTTTACTAAGTAAGAACTTGGGAGTCATGTTCTGGATACTTATGAAAATCCAGACCAGGGGATCCCTGGGTGGCTCAGCGGTTTAGCACCTGCCTTTGGCCCAGGGCATGATCCTGGACAAAGGGATCAAGTCCCTTGTCGGACTCCCGGCATGGAGCCTGCTTCTCCCTCCTCCTGTGTCTCTGCCTCTCTCTCTATGTCTATCATGAATAAATAAATAAATAAATAAATCCTTAAAAAAAAAAGAAAGAAAGAAAGCAAATCCAGACCAAACTGCTACCTCTCAAAAGAATATAATCTACTTCCAATGTATGGCTTTCACACTGTCTAAAGATGAGAGCAGGGACACCTGGGTGACTCAGGGATTGAGCATCTGTCTGCCTTTGGCTCAGGGCGTGACCCCAGAGTTCCGGGATCGAGTCCCACGTCGGGCTCCCTGACTGGAGCCTGCTTATCCCTCTGCCTGTGTCTCTGCCTTTCTCTCTGTGTCTCTCAAGTAAAGAAAATCTTTAAAAAAAATAGAATAAAATAAAGAGGGCACTAGATTTTTTTTTAATTTAAATAAGGGTCTTTAACCCAAAGTATGCATATCTCTCATTACCGTATTTATGTTAAGACATTAATCACAGGACAAGAAAAAAAGCTTTCCAACAACTTACAGGACTCACGTAAGTAAAAAAACCTAAAATACAGAGATATTTAGTTTATTTAAAAACAAGACGTGTAAGAATTGTTGAATCATTACATTGTACACCTGAAACTAATAGAACACTGAATGTTAAGCATACTGGAATTTTAAAAACTTTAAAAAGTTAAAAATAAGATGTATAAATCTTCCAAATAAGTGTTTTTTTTTAAGCATTAAAATTTCCTTAAAACAAGGTGATTAGAAATTGAACATTAATTAGATACAACCGACCTACTTAAACCGTGTACCCAGATAGCAAACATTCTCCTGATAACCCAGGTTCGTCGCCATGCACACGGACACCTGCCTGCCTTGCACTGGGGTTCTCAACCTCGGGCCCTCTCCCATGGAGCAGCGTCTGTGTTCTGGGGGCACTTAGCAGAGTCCTTGGCATCTACCCGCCAGACACCAGCGCTATCTCCCACAGCATAACAATCAAACACGTCTGCATGTCTGCAGACTTTGCCAAATGTCCCGCAGGGAGCAGACTCACTGTTGCAAACCACTTGTGTACTTGACTTCTGTGATAGTCTGTGCCCTCCCTTACTGTCACCACTCACTGACACGCTAACCTCTTTCTGGTATGTGTCTTTCTCCAAAGATTGCCTTTCCCTTTAAAAATTGTTTTAAGGGAACCCTGGGTGACGCAGCAGTTTGGCGCCTGCCTTTGGCCCAGGGCGCAATCCTGGAGACCCGGGATCGAGTCCCACGTCGGGCTCCCGGTGCATGGAGCATGCTTCTCCCTCTGCCTGTGTCTCTGCCTCTCTCTCCCTCTCTCTCTCTCTCTCTCTGTGACTATCATAAATAAATAAAAATTTTTTAAAAAATTGTTTTAAATGTCTGTCCACCAAATATCAGACCACCACTGCAATGACAGATGGTCCTCCCAGGGTCATGGTGTAGGAGGGCAGAGGCTCTTCTCTGAATAGAGAGCAGGGGTGCTTAAATCCCCACCACCACGGATATTAGTTAGCCTTCTTAGATTCTTTGTTCTTCTTAAGGTATCTCTATGCCCAACGCGGGGCTCAGGCTCAACCCTGAGATTAAGCGTCACACATTCCAGCCAGCCAGGTGCCCCAGTCTTGCTAATTTTCAACCAAAACCAAAAGTACAAAAATTGTATCCTGGTTTAATCTGCTTTTCATAAGATTGCCACTGAGGCCAAACGCATTTTCAAGTTTGTTTTTTTAACACGTGTAACCCTTTTCTACACAACTGCTTATCTAGGTTCTCTATTTTTAAGGACATAAAAACTACAAGGAAAAAGTATCCAATTAATAGAAGTCAAAGTAAGAGCAATTTTCTCACATTTCATTTGTAGCCATTAACTTTCAGATGAAATAAAAGATACAGAAATGAAAATCAGCATGGATTCTCATTATTTGCAGATCACAGGTCTATGAATGCACCTGCTTGCTCAACTCCGTACCTGTGGCCTTCTGGCTGTCACTGCGGACAGGGGAGCGTCCCAAGGGCGGGGGAGCAGGGCAGCCCGTTCCAGCTCAGACTGTCCACAGTGTCCTTTCTGCAGGCTACTTAATGCCACATTTTTCACAGTTCTGTGCTTTCTGTTGGCGACCTCCCGGTGTGAACGGCCCACGCGCGGTGAAGTGGTGCACAGGGCTCCTGAGCACGACGGGCTGTGGCTGCCTCTGGACAGGACGCACGTGCGTCAGGCCTGCTCGGTTCAGGCACCCGGGTTCGGCTGGGGACGGCCGGACACCCAGAACCAGGGAGGAGAGGTGCGGCAATCTGTGCCTGAGGCCACCGTGCAAAGTGCTAGCGGAGCCCCTGCGGTGCACAGAGGGTGGCAACGCACCTACACCTGTCAACCCAGGCGATGACAACAGATCAAAAAGTGTAGCGCACGCAACGCAACCATTCTGAGGCTGAAAGGCAAGGAAATTTTCGGTCACGTTACCTGGGAAAGTCTCCTCAGCCAGTGCCTGCTGGCTGGCGGGTTTCAAACAGTGAAACCGGGCTAGAAAAGGTTAAATTTGTAGGAAAATCCATGCAGTAAAAAGGTTATGGAGAACAAGTTTTCAACAATGAGACTGGCTTTTTTACAAGGATTTTAGCAGATGACCCTGGAGAAAGGAAATGGCAGGTCTGTTTACAGAACTGTGACCAGAGGCCTGACAGGAGGGAAGGCTGCATTTCTCCAGAAGCAAAGGGTCCCAACTGGGGAGAGTTCAGTGTCTCTAGTCACCTGACAGAGGACTATGGTGAATAAAAAGAATAAACTACAATTATAATAAAATATCGGGGATCCCTGGGTGGCGCAGCGGTTTGGTGCCTGCCTTTGGCCCAGGGCGCGATCCTGGAGACCCGGGATCGAGTCCCACATCGGGCTCCCGGTGCATGGAGCCTGCTTCTCCCTCTGCCTGTGTGTCTGCCTCTCTCTCTCTCTGTGACTATCATTAAAAAAAAAAAAAAAAAAGTTAAAAAAAAAAGAAATGTTTAAAAAAAAAAATTATAATAAAATATCAGGGATCCCTGGGTGGCGCAGCGGTTTGGCGCCTGCCTTTGGCCCAGGGCGCGATCCTGGAGACCCGGGATCGAGTCCCACATCCGGTTCCCTGCATGGAGCCTGCTTCTCTCCCCTGCCTGTGTCTCTGCCTCTCTCTGTGTGTCTCTCATGAATAAATAAATAAAATCTTAAAAAAAAAAAAAAGATAAGAAAAGAAAGGTTTGGTTCTTCATTTCACATCTGTAGTCAATGTGCCTGCCCTGTCTGCATCGGCTGCTGTGTTAAGAAGGATTTTGAGGAGATGGGGAGTGCAAGTAGGTCTGCAGATTTCTCGCCCAGGCAAGTAAGTCTTTATGGAAAGTGGAAGAGGAGCTCATTTGAAAGCCATGTAGGATGTAGAGCCCAGACAACGGTGTAGTGCCTATGCCACGCCAGCCACGAAGATACAAAGCAGCATCTCATCCTCCTACGCACACCGCGTACAGCATTACACTACGTACTCGGAAATTTCAGTCAGGGTTCTCAGGTCAAGAAACTGTGAAGATGATGATGGGGTAAAGCTGAGGTAATAACAAGAGAATAAGAACTGGCTGAGGCTAAAGCAGTTAAATTGAGGGGACAGATCACTGAGGCTTGGCAATAGGTGGAGAGGAGAAGACGAAATCTAGCAGAGAACACAAATGTCCACAACCCCGTAAATTCTGAGCTGATGTCAGCATAGAAGGTAGGATGAGGAGGGGAAAGGTGGATACCTAAGCAAAAGGTACAAACTACTAGTAGTACAAGGAGTACTGCTTGCGCATTAAAAAAAAAAAAAAAGTCATGGGATCCCTGGGTGGCGCAGCGGTTTAGCGCCTGCCTTTGGCCCAGGGCACGATCCTGGAGACTCGGGATCGAATCCCACATCAGGCTCCCGGTGCATGGAGCCTGCTTCTCCCTCTGCCTGTGTCTCTGCCTCTCTCTCTCTCTCTCTCTGTGACTATAATACATAAATAAATAAAAAATAAATAAAATAAAATACTATTAAAAAAATAAATAAATAAAAATTTAAAAAAAAGTCACTGAAAGGATCCACAGAATTACTGGCAGAAGGAGAAGTTTTACCTTGAGGACAGCAGGTGAGCGCGGGCTCCCAACTACCCTGGACAACAGCATTATCACAATCCGGGGGGCGAGGTGGGGGGGTGCTCAGGCACCTGCGCTCACTGCCCACGGTCCGTGTCCAGGCCGCGGCACCCTCTGAGGCAAGGGACCCTCAGCGGAGCCCAGGCTGCCCGGCGTCAGAAGCCAACAGAGGACCCCGCCGTGGCCAGCATTCAGGTCAGCAGGTCATGTGGCAAAATTCAAATTTCTCTCAATTGCTCCCCGTAGGTCCAACTGCCTGTGATCGTGTCCCTGGAACGTACAGCATTTAGAACCACTGGAGCTTGGCTGAATCCCGCCTCCCACTCCCTCCCACTCATACACCCATCTGATTCTTCCAGGCCAAACTCCCTAAGAACTCTCCATTTAAAACGCAATTCAAACAACGGCAAGTACTACAACTTTGGAATGTGGCTGGTATTGTAAAACTGAGAAAACAGTCAAGAAAATGTGGCGACACACTCCGAAAGCTGTGTTCATGAGGTGTAAGGAGCCAACGCACGAGGACGGCCATCGGCAGAGACCGAAGCGAGGAGCGGCGGCGGTGCCTGCAGGGAGGCCCGTCCTCCCCTCTCGACCCCCCTGCCGGATACCCTGGCTTCTGCGGAGCTAACGAACAAGGAAAAAGCCGAACTTTAAACTGGACTGGTGGCTGTTCATCTTAATTCACCTGAATAACAGAGTCTAAAAACTAATTTTAATATTCCTCAGATGGGGTGCCTGGACGGCTCAGCGGTTAAGCTCTGCTTTCGGCTGGAGTTTGGGGATCGAGTCCCACATCGGGCTCCCTGAGGGAAGCCTGCTTCTCCCTCTGCCTGTGTCTCTCTTTTTCTGTGCCTCTCATGAATAAATAAAACCTTTTTCAAAATAAAAAAAATAATAATCCTCAGAAAATAGAATTTAACTTTCAAATTATTCAAATGGAAGCTTCTTATCTCCCAACAATCCAACATGAATACAGATCACAAGTGAGAGGCTTCCTAAGATTTCATGGTCTACAATGCAGGTGCACATAATAGTAAAAGAAGGTATTTCAAAATAAAAGATAACAGCTATCTTGACATTATATAGTAAACGTAATTTAACATTTATGTTTAAAAATATCACAAGTACAAGGCAGCCCGAGTACAAGGCAGCAGTTTAGCGCCGCCTGCAGCCCAAGGTGTGATCCTGGAGACCCGGGATCGAGTCCCACATCGGGTTCCCTGCGTGGAGCCTGCTTCTCCCTCTGCCTGTGTCTCTGCCTCTCTCTCTCTCTCTCTGTGTCTCTATGAATAAATAAAATCTTAAAAAAAAAAAAATCACGAGTACAGTAGAAAAATAAATGGCCTTAAACTGTGTTTCCTCTATAATTTAAAAAGACAGCAGCTGGGCAGGCCGGGTGGCTCAGGGGTTTAGCACCGCCTTCAGCCCAGGGCGTGATCCTGGGGACCTGGGATCCAGTCCCGCCTCAGGCTCCCTGCATGGAGCCTGCTTCTCCCTCTGCCTGGGTCTCTGCTTCCCTCTCTCTCTCTCTCTCTCTCTGTGTGTGTGTCTCTCATGAATAAATGAATAAAATCTTTAAAAAAAATAGACAACACCTGTCATGATTAATAAAACACCCAAAAAAATCTTTTAAATATGGTATCGATGGACATCCCAAAGAAGTTAATCTCAGGCGTTCCTACTGGAAGGACTGAACAGTCAAAGGAAATGTGCTACACATCAAAACCAACTTCAAACCCAGGACCTGATCTCCCAGATACCATCTCTCGGGTGCAGCTCAGAGACAGAGAAAACTCCTTAGGAGGGCCTTCACGCTGACACAGTCTCCCCATGCAGCACCTTCCCCATGCTTACCCTTCATTAAAAGATTTCTTAAAAGTCTTTCCTCAGCCATTAGGTGAGAAAACCGCAGTTACTCTCCCATCCCAACATCCAGAGGACAGGGCGGTCTGGGTCCACGGGGGCCACACCTCAGTTGGCCTCTCTCCTCAGGTGCCGCTCGTACTCATCTGAGGACAGGAAACACCTACAGAACGCTGAAGCCTCAGCACAGGGAGCTACCACCTTCAAGAAATGAGCTACTTCCATCCGAATCGAACTTATTCGGCATAAGGAATGCTAAAAGTTTTCTTAAGACAATGACTTCCCCTAAGATGGCAAGAACACTCTAGAATTGGACTGAATTCTGAAAATGTGCACCTTCTCCTATATACGTGAGTATTAAAATGAAGACTCTAGGCTCCCCCCTGCCCCCATGCCAAGTTCTCCTCACAGTGTGAGCTGCCAACTGTGACAGTAAGACAAAGAGCCAATTACTGATGTTTGCCCTTAGATCACGAGCTGTTACTACCAACCAGAACTAACCAGAACTCTGCATGTGGAATGTTGGAACTACCAGGAGGGACCTAATACTCCTTCCCACCTCCTACTTTTGGTAAACGAAGAAGGCACAGTGTTACATTCTTTTATTATTGTGTGCTTTTGCAGGATTATAAACCTACATTTGGAAGATGAAGGCATATCAGTATGAAGACCCCAGTAGTTGGTGGATATCTGAGAAACAGCAGCCAAATAGAGTATGGGTGTGGTAGTCACATACTTGGAACTCAAAACCCATTCGATGAGGTGTTCTGTGCCACCTACAGCACCCGGTCTTCTTGTACGTTATAGGACACTGGCAGCTATGCTGTGACACTGTAACTCACCACCTAACCCTACACCCCCTCTCCTCCCGGCTGTTTAGAAAGACTAAAGGAGAACACAGCTGCCTGGTTACAGCAGGCGCTCACTAAGTGACACCTTTTTTAATAAACGGTGCTGCCACAAGCAAGATGTTTACAATGAAACCCAGCTTTCTGAAGCTGCTTCCAAGGTGATCTTCTCAAGGGACCTAATGTGGATACATGGTCAAATTAAAATGTATTTATGACAGACTCTCTTGCTATAAATCACGGTATCTTCCTGATTTAAAAAAAAAAACTTAGCATTTTTTAATCCCAATTGTGAAAATTAGGATTAGGTGACAAGCTTTCAACAAATCCATTAAAAATTCTGTACATAGATTTCTTTTGTTTCTACAATAAATGCCTAAGTAGGAAAGAAGATTCTTCCCTGTCATATTTTAAATTTACTTAGCATATAAGCAGATCAAACCAGAGAAAATATTAAAAATTTTAACTGGGTCTACCTGTCATCACTTAAACTTAGTCAAGTTTAAACTTAGTCAAGTTCTCATCTGGAGAACATAAGAAATTATTAATCACAACAAAGTTTTTTTATTGGTGAACATAATAAAACCCCAAAGTTACAAATCAGAATAAACTTCAAATTGAGGTTAAGGGGCACCTGAGTGGCTCAGTTGGTTTAGCATCTGACTCTTGATTTTGGCTCAGGTCAGGGGATGGAGCCCTGCAAGGGGCCCCACACTCAGCAGGGAGTCTGCCCTTCTCTCCCTCTCCTCTCTGCCTCCCCTCACTTGTGCTCCTTTATTTTTTTATTTTTATTTTTTAAGATTTATTTATTTATTTATGATAGATATATATATATATATAGAGAGAGAGAGAGAGGCAGAGAAGCAGGCTCCATGCCAGGAGCCCGACGTGGGACTCGATCCTGGGACTCCAGGATCACGCCCTGGGCCAAAGGCAGGAGCCAAACCGCTGAGCCACCCAGGGATCCCCATGTGCTCCTTCTTTAAAATAAATCTCTAGGGCAGCCCCAGTGGTGCAGCGGTTTGGCGCCGCCTGCAGCATGGGGTGTGATCCTGGAGACACAGGATCGAGTCCCACGTCGGGCTCCCTGCATGGAGTCTGCTTCTCCCTGGGCCTATGTCTCTGCCTCTCTCTGTGTCTCTCATGAATAAATAAATAAAATCTTAAAAAAAAAAAATTCTACCTATTGTAAGAAAACATAATACTTTAACATAATCTTACGAAACAGTAATTATGGAGCAATGTGAACTACAAAAGCATTTATTTAAAACTAGTTAATCTACTATAAATATTACACAGTTTACAAAATAAATAAAACACCACACAAGTTTTCATCAATATACATCTTTCCAACATAATGTGATCTGCTAAACATACTTCTCTCCTCTCTGAAGAATACAAGAGTCATCTCATGCCTTTAAGTTGTGGATTTAACAGTATTCCATTTATTGAATTTCATGTAAAGTTAAGGAAACATTTAGCCTTTCAGCTACCTAATATAACCTAGAATCAAAAAGTACAATGAAAGACTAAATATCTAAATATTTACTAGTTCCATATAAATTAGAATCTTTGTAAAATTGAGGTATCTAAATATCTATGTCTAACAATTTGCTAAATGTCCTACCACTATACAATGAACTACAGAAATATTTTTTAATGACCTAATAAATATACAGACTATTTGCACTTGTAAATAACTTCTACATGAAATATCTTACAGCATTTTCACAACTAAACTTTTTAAGAATTTTGAGTGGAAAATTATTAACAGGCACACATATGTGCAATGAGGTCTTTCCCTAAGGCAGTGCAGTATGTTTAAAATATTACAGATAAGACTTGATTATTCAAAAAAAAAAAAAAAGAAAGAAAAAAAAACATACTCTTGGATATTTAGACTAGATTTTATCTCCCTCCCATTCAACTTTGTTTGTATCACTTTAACTTCCTATCACAGGAATTCTCAAACTTTTAGAGCACATTCTCTCACAAAGCTACTAGTTTGTTCATTTCTCATTGGAAAGTGTGTGTTGGGACTGGGGTGTGCTAGGAGTAAGTGGAGCCTTCCATAAGGAAGACACTGCTGGGCTGTTAAGATGATCACAGGTAGGATTTCTAAAAGCGGAACAGCCTATGTAGAGAACTCTGCCCAACGTCTAAGACACAGCGAACATACACTACTTGGTATATAGTATCAGGGTACGCAGTTATGTCATCAACCTGTGAATACCAAAACACTTCAAAAATCAAGAACAAAGGACAGACCATTGATGAAGTGGAGAACTTTCAGATCACTACTAATCTCCACAAAATCACCGTATCAAAGTAGACTTAAGTAGTTTTGAAATTTTGACCCCACTGCAAAAAAGTAACTCAAAGTTACTATGCAAGAAACACAGGTAGAAATTAAACTCAAATCTGTTCTTTTTTGTCAAAATTCCTAGTAAAAATATTGGTGAGGGATTATGAAGTCCACGGTGATCAAACCAAGAAATAACAAGCAGTGATTCTTTATTTCGAAAGTCTTCTGCTTCAGGTAAATACAAAACCTGTCACTCGAAGCAGTTAGGGTGACAGATGCAGGGAAAGAGAAAATGATGCACTGATTACCAGTGGTTAAAATGGTTCTTCTATGTACTTCAGTTACCCAGACCCTTCATCAAAGACACAGAAGTCATGAGAGGTGGGTGTCGGGCACTGGGGGAGGCTGCAGGGAGCTGGTGTTCAAATACGGACTTTAAGTTTGACAAAATGAAAAGACCTCTGGAGCTGGATGGTGATCTCTGCACAGTGAATTTATCTAATACCACCGCACTACACACTTTAAGACAGTAAATTGTGTTATGTATATTTTACCAGTCAAGAGAATAAAAGCAAGAAAAAGTAATGTCAAAAACATCCTTAAAAACTGCTTCAAGTAAATGAGCCCTGAGGAACGTAACAAATGCTGCTTTTCCACCTCTGAGAGAACTAAAGCAAAAATATGGAGGGATTCAGAGGTATGCTACAACACAAATTAGTAAACAATGCACACACACACACACACACACACAAAACTAAACAATGCACACGTAAGGATGCTACGCTGTGATTTCAGAGGTCCACTCCTTTCCACAGGAGTTTAAGTTACCAGCCTGAACCAAATTTGATTCCACTGAATTGACCTAGTCTAATAGTGATTCTTGCATTCCTACCCCTATGAGGTCGGTACAATTACTATCACTCTTGTTCGCCAGATGAGGAAACTGAGACCAAACATTGCGAATTTAATCGACTGCCCACTGTTACTTTGCTAGTAAATGATAGAGGAGAAATTCAGACAAGCCATTTAGCTTGAGAGTCATTTTGCTCTAGGCTACCTGTCTAATCTAAATGACAAAAAAAAAATCACCTGGTTAAAAAAAAAAAGTCTCAAGTCCAAGTCAAGGATTTCAAGCAGTGAAAAATTTTTAACTATATCATAAGGCAAAGTCTCAATGTTTTCTACCAGATACAACCTCTTCGCTTACAGGTTTTCCATGCAGAATTCAACTGGAAGTGGGTAAAGCTATGTTAAATAGGACAACCAGAGGTTTATATCTTTAGGCGTCATTAGGACAGTAAGCGATACCCTCTATTACAAATTCTATTCATTTACTTATTTGACGGGGGAAAGAGAACGAGTGCCTGCACCCAAGCCAGGGGGAGCAGGGGAGGGGGGGGAACGCGGGCTCCAGCCCGAGGCAAAGGCAAATGCGCTCAACCCACCGAGCCACCCAGGGGCCCCCACCAATGTTGACGTTCTTCATTTCCATTAATGTCCCAAGTATGCCAAAGGGTCTGAGCGTCTCTATTACACACTATCAGAACCAGCCCTAAAGGAAATGGGTAGAGTTTAAATAAACACGTCAATCCAAGGGAACCTGGAGGAGGACACCCACTCAAAGTGCCAACGTGACCATGTCCCAGAACACTCGGGAGCTCAGGAGTGGAAATCGACATTTTCCGTGATTTCGCTCTTTAGATCATTTGCCTAGGTGTGTATTTAAATGTTTTCCTAAAGTGACTGCAAAAATAAATGGCCCACTTTACAGAATGCAAAAGGGAGACTCCGTTTTCACACGACCAGCACCTATGGGGAAACAGTACCACGTAAAAGAATCCTGTTGCCCGCAGGTACAGCTAAGCAAGGAAACATTCACTTTGGGGCAGGCGCGTCCCGCGTCTTGTGATGTCCGATCCCCTGCCCAGGCCGTGCGGTCGAGTCCGCAGAGGACCCCCGAAGCCGGCGCCACGGCCGAAGGCTGCAAACTAACCGCCTGTGCGAGGTCCTCCTCCATCCCCTCCTGGTACAAAGCAGGACTCAGGAACCCTCAGAGGTGACCTTGCTCAACGCAAAGCACGCAAACTTTTAAAGTACAACCGAGCGATCTCTCTGATAAAGTTCCCACCGTGATTCGCAGCCGATGGCCCAGCAGCCGAGGGGTTGGCAGCCCCGGCTCAGCCCCGGTCGCCCCCGGCTCGCGCCGCACAGGTCCTTGCCGCCCCGCGGGCTTCCCCGCCTCCCGGCGCGGGGTCGGCGGGGCCGGCGGGGCCGGAGGGGGCCGGCGGGGGGTCGCCGCCGGGTCGCCGCGGGCTGCAGCACCCCCGCCCCGGCCCAGGCCGCCCGCACCTGCTGGGCGCCCGCGGCTCGTCCCCCGCGCCCGCGCCCCGCCGCGTCCACGTGGAGCTGGGCCCCGCGCCCCGCGCCCGGCCCTGCCCCCCGCGTCCGGCCCCGCGCCCCCCGCGCCGCGCCGCCCGCGCCCCCGCGCCCGGGCCCTGGGGCGACCTGTTGAGGACGCGCAGGCCTCGCCGCCGCCGAGCCCGGCCCCGGGGGACGCGGAGCAGCCCCGCCCGGCTCCCCGGGCCCGCCCGCCCGCCGCCCCCGCCCCACGGCCCCGCCGGCCCGCGCCCCGCCCGCCGCACTCACTGGGCCGCGGGCCCCAGGCCTGGCCGCGCGCGAAGGGCCGGCGGCGGGCGGCGCTCACGCGACTCCCCGGCTTCCGGCCCGACCAGGCCCCGCGCGGTCCTCCTCCTGCGCCGCCCCGCCGCCCGCCACCCGCCGCCCCGCCCGCCGACACAAAGCCCGCGGGCCGCCCGGGGCAGCCGGGAGGGCGGACCCCCAGCCGCCGCCCCCGCCCGCCGCCGCCGCCGCCCCCGCCCCCGGCCAGTCCGCACCATTCCGCTCCGGCGCTCACCGCCGCCGCCGCCCGGGCCCGCCGCCCCCGCCCCCCCGGCCCCGGGCGCGCCCCCGCCCCGGCCTCCCCGCCCGGCCCCGCCGCCCGGCCCCCGGCTCCCCCCGCCCGGCCGCCGCCCTCCCGCCCTCCGCCCGCCGCCCGGGCCGCCATGTTTACCGCCCTCGGCCGCGGACCGGCGCCCGGCGGGGAGGGGAGGCCGCGGGCCTGCGGGGCCGCCGCACTTACGGGCTGTGGGCGCCGCGGGCCGGGCGGGGGCGGGCGGGGGCGGGGGGCTCGGCCGCCGCCGCCGCGGAAAGTTTGCGTCCTGCGAGGCCGCGGCGCCGCTCACATGGCGGGGTGCGCGGGGCGGCCGCTCGCGGGCCCGGCCCCCGCTCCTCCGCCCGCCCCCGGCCGCCGCGCTGGGCTCGGGGCTGCGGGCTGCGGGCCGGGGCTGCGGGCCGCGCGCTCCCCCCGCCCCGGCCGCGCCCACACCCACCTTCCCTGCGCCCCGTCCGCCGCGCGGGCCCGAGCGGCCCTCCGCATGTTCCCCGCCGCGCACAGGCACCGGCCGCGGCGCACGTGAAGGCGACGTACGTGCGGGCGCGCAAAGCTCCGGGCGCTCGCTGCACCGCCGGGCTGGGGCGCGGGCCGCGGGTGCGGGCGGGCGGGCGGGCGGGCGGGAAGGCGCGGACCCGCACCGCCCTGCTCGGTGCTGCGCGGTCCTGCTCGGTGCTTCTCGGCCCTGCTCGGTCCTGCTCGGTGTTGCGCGGTGCTGCACGGTCCTGGAAGGTCCTGCACGGTCCTGCACGGTGCTGCTCGGTGCTGCTCGGTCCTGCGCGGTGCTGCGCGGCCCTGCTCGGTCCTGCGAGGCCCTGCTCGGTGCTGCACGGTCCTGGAAGGTCCTGCACAGCCCTGCTCGGCCCTGCGCAGTCCTGCACGGTGCTGCACGGTGCTGCTCGGTGCTGCGCGGTCCTGCTCTGTCCTGCGAGGCCCTGCTTGGTCCTGCTCGGTCCTGCACGGTGCTGCGCGGTCCTGCACGGTGCTGCTCGGTGCTGCACGGCCCTGCTTGGTGCTGCACGGTCCTGCTCGGTGCTGCACGGTGCTGTGCGGCCCTGCACGGTCCTGCACCGCCCTGCACGGTCCTGCACGGCCCTGCTTGGTGCTGCTCGGTGCTGCACGGCACTGCTCGGCCCTGCACGGTGCTGCTCCGTGCTGCACGGTCTTGCACCTCCCTGCGCGGCCCTACACCGTCCTGCATGGCCCTGCACTTCCCTGCTCGGCCCTGCACCGTCCTGCATGGTCCTGCACGGCCCTGCACCTCCCTGCACAGTTCGGCACCCTCCTGCACGGTCCTGCACGGCCCTGCACCTCCCTGCACGGTCCTGCACCGTCCTGCACGGCCCTGCACCGCCCTGCACGGTCCTGCACGGCCCTGCACCCTCCTGCACAGTCCTGCACCCGCGCAGCTGCCTGCTGGGGCGGCGGGACCCGGCGCCTTAGCAAGACTGCCAGCCTGCTTTGGAAGCCTCGTTCATGCCATCATCAAAAACAAAAACAAACAAACAAAAAAACGCCACCACCCTGCAGGGAGGTGCGAGATTCCCTGGTCCAGGCGTGCACACACAGGACTGTGAGAGCAACAGGACCACCCATCATCAGTCGGGCAAACACAGGACAAATCCGTGTGAGGAGAAGCAGCTTCACTCTTTGTAATTCTACATCTGCCCAGTGTATGCTTTACTCAGTGACCAGACATAAGCACACTTGTATGGACACAGGCCCCATATTTTCCCTAATGACCCTTCTCCCGTGAGAGTTTGTTAGGAAGACCTGCCAGCCAAAATTTCTTACTCTGCTTCTCCGTGGTCATCCGTACCTGAAATCTTTGGGAAAAGACTGTCCTGGAAATTCTGGGATTCTACTCCAACTCATCAATCTTCTTTCATCACTGGTCTCCTAAGACTAAGAATTTAGAAATGAGTAGTACTTGCATAGGTGTGCTATGGTGCGCACCAGTCAAGGAAACAATCTTTCTACTGCTCACAGCCCTGCTTCCAATACATCTCTGAGAGTTTTGGTTTAGATCAAGAGGCGTCACAAAATAATTTTAACTCATTTTACGGATAAATATACATCATTAAAATCCGGCAGATGGGTTAAAAGGTGTCAGAAAAAAAATCAAGCTATACCTAGTTTGAATGCTGGACCAGGAATTGTAACGATTTAAGTAAGCTTTAAGTAAATTGCCTTTTTTTTTTTTTAAGTCCTTTATTACATAGAGGACTTCATCGTTCTGTGGTTTGTTTTGGTTTTGGTTTTGGTTTTGGTTCTGTGTATTTCACGGAGGATGCTCAACTAAGACAAACTTATGTAAGTATAGAAGGAAGCTTACCTTTTAGGAAGGAAGTGACTGGATAACTCCACAGTCTTCTCTAATTAAGTTGTGTAGGCATCATTTTAGTGTTTGTACCCAGATACTATCATTCTACCTAATATAAGTGAAATACTTTATCTCCAGATTTCCTATTTGTTTTGCCTGCCATTTAGCCCTTGGTTCTGTTTTGCCTTCAGAACAGTTTCATTTACCTCATTTCCTCAGCTGAGTGAATGTGGAGTGGATGTGGTCTGAGCCAGTGGTGTGCAGGGGATGGTTTGGGATGGGGAGTTGGGGGAGGCCCAGAAGACCAAACCGGTTATTTCCATAGAACATAGGCTATACCCTAAATTTACCTGCCACACTGCAAGAGAGAGCAAGGGTGTCAGAGAAGAGAGGAAAGGAGTTGCAGTGAGCCATGAGGAGTGGTTTGCATCAGCTAGGGCATGTTTCAGAGACTTAGCACCAGCAACCGTCCTAATTCTCCCCAGACTCCACCAGCATTTTCTACGCTTAACTAAAACTTGACTTCATCAGTGTTATTACTTTTTCCAGCTTCTGCTTTAAGAAATATTATTTAAGTAGAAAGGACATGAATTATCCAACAGATTGATGTGGAAAATATGTCTCTTTAAAAAATAAATTATATCCTTACCTTTCACTAAAAATAACCCAATGACTTAAATGTCATTATAAAAAAAAAAAACTAAAAATCATTTCCAATAGGTAGAAGAAAATATAGGTGAATATAAGGTTGAAGGTGGAGAAAAATATTCTAGGTCCTAAAGCAATGGTTTTTATCACAAAAGGTTGGAGTGATAAATTTGGCTGTATAAAAATACAGGAGTCCTGTAAGTTAAAATACAGATCTACTTTAAAATACGCCCATTGGGATCACAACTTTGACCCTTCATAGAGAGGGTCCCTCTCCCTTTGTTCACATTTGAGGACCAATTCAGATTTCCTGAGGCTGGTAAAGAGGGATACTTCACAGCCACAGGGCTGGGGACTCCTGCTGAGTTCTGGTCTCTCAGTGAGTTCCTGGTTTGCTGGTATGTAGTAATAATGAGTTCGCAGACATGCTCCTGAAATGGATTGCTTTTATTTATTTTGCCTTTACTAATATGTTTGATTTTATGTTTTGCTTTGCATTAAAGATCGAGAACATAGTCTTAAGTATATCATGCAGATTAACTGTGAAAAAGCTTCAGGAATGTAAATGAACAACACACTACAGAGAAACTGGTAAATGGAAAGTGTTACACTGTGTTGTCTTAGGTAATGGAAACAGGTCCATTTCAATGAGACTTGGTGTTTTTCATGAATGAGGACTCCAGAACACATAGCATCCCTTCTGATTTAAAGTAATAGCAACTGCATTTTCAACTTAGGAGAATGTTTTTTCAATAGCAAATTACCCTTGTAAGTGGGAAGACCATACAAGTAAAAGTAAGAAGCAAACTGGGAGAATGCATATATATATATATATATATATATATATATATATATATATATATATATACACATCTGCAAGAAGTGAGCTAGGGTAACAGTCCTTAGATACAAAAAGCAGGGCACCTCGTGGCACGTTCAGTTGAGCCTCTGATTCTTAGTTTCAGCTCAGGTCATGGTCTGGGGTTCGAGAGATCAAGCCCCCATTGAGATCCCTGCACTTCATGCAGAGTCTGCTTGAGATTCTCTCTCCCTCTCCCTGTGCCCCTCCTGCTCATGTTCTCTCTCTCTCTCTCTAATCAATAATAAATACTAATAAATAAATCTTTAAAAATAATTAAAAAGCTACTTCACATTAATAAGATACACACCAGCATTATCCCCCTCAAAAAAGGGACAAAAGTCATTGGTAATTTATAAAAGAAGAAATATGAACTATCAGCAAATATTGACTGATATTCAAGTTAACAGTAAAAGGAAAAAACAGCAGAATACTGCTTTTCTTCAAACAGCAGAATTCTTTGGTGATCATATTATACAGGGTGAGAGAGATGGATGCTCTTTCACTACTGAACTGACTAGGTATAGACTCTTGAAATAGCAAGAGCCTGGAAAATATTCCTATCTTTGACCTCAGATGTCCACATGTAGAAACCTACCATAAGGATTCTATTTGAGAGACAGGCAAAAATGTATGAATACATTGTTCATGTTCGTCCCTACTTAAAATCAACAATTTTCTGCTGCCTCTAGTCAAACCAATCCCTGTTTTGGGGCTTGCAAGGTCCAGCATCTTCTGGTACCTCCTTAGCTCCTAAATTTAAATTCATTATGCATTTCATTCCTGTCTCACTGGCCTTTGCCCCACCTCAGGATGATACAAAGTTTGTCCCTTTGTTCTAGAACATCTTTCTCCCATCTTCCTGTAGGGATGATCCTACTCATCAGGTGTCTATCTGTTCGACTGTCACTTTATCCAAAAGGACCTTCCTGAACCCCCAATCTAAACTGGCCTCTTTATTTTTCTCTATAACACAAAATTACTTTTAGTGACATATTTATCTTAGTGTAAATACAGTGTTTATAGGTTTAGTGTTTCTAGACTGATGAAAGGATTTGTTTTCCATAAAATACCCAGGCACTCAATAAATATAGTTAAATGGAAGGATGCCACAGATAAAATTGGTGATCTCACTGCACTTGACAGAACACGGTCAGGATATTACTGTTCTGCTTTTAAATAACATATTAGTGGCTCTGTCAATCAAGTATTGTAGTCCTTCTTAAGACATTAATTAAAGCTACATGTTAATTAGATCATGTTGTTCTTAGGTTAATAGCTCAAGGGTTGTGAAATAAAGAATCTTGGATTTGCGAGTCTCCCAAACTTTTAGAGGAGCTGTGCAATGTTCTCTCTGTCCATGGATGTGTGTGTCTGTGTATAAAACAGAAAAGGTATGTAGAGATGGGCTAATATTCTTGAAGCACGTTAATGTGTTTCCTCCTTTGCATTTCCATGCACAAGGTCCCCAGTTAGCCCGAGACCACCTGCCTTGAAGAGCATCAGGATTGTCAAAGCAAGAAGGTACATAGAAGAAAAGTTAATACTAAGCTGCTGACACCCCAAATAGGAAATTTTAATCTGCTGCAAGACAATAGGGTTGCAGGCATGGCTTTGTTGAGAGAGAACGCAGTAATGCCACAAGGTGTTTTTTTTTTCTCCACTTTTAACAGATTTAGAAACAGATCTGGCATAGGAGACCACTCAATCTCACCACCCAGGGAGAGGGCTGGGGGAGAATTGGGAGGAGAGAGGAGCCAAGACGCTGGTAGTGGGGTGTGCAACTGCCTGGGGCTAGACACTTTTTCCAAATATTTGGAACTCAGAAATATTTGATGAATTAATAAATGAGGTTCATCACAATGTTTTTTGCAGTATCCGTACAGTCACATGGAAAGATTTTTAAAGTCTAGCGTTAGAAACTGTTCATTGAAAAAAATACCCAAAACTACGTATCATATGATTTCCATTTTGTTAAATATTAGAAGGAAATACCATGGAAGAAAATGTCAATGCGTATTTCTTTGGGTTACAGGTACCTTATTTTTTTAAAATCTTGGTTTATAACCAGGGGGGAAAAACTGCTCATACAAGTCTGAGAGACTGGTTGTTCCCTATGTATGGAATGACACAGTCTAGTTATCCCTCACTTAATAGAATATCTACATTTCAGAAAACTATGCAGTCAAATTGTATAGAATCTTATTTTCCATTGATTTCTTTAGCGTAGAGAGATTTGTGGCTGCAATCTACACACAGCTCACTTCCCAAAATTTATATGAAAAGCCAAAAAAATATAAATATTGGCAAGTGAAGCTAATGAAATGAAGTATAAAACAGATCTGTCCGGGTTAGCTGTCCCAGGAGGAGCTCATCGTAAGAAAAGCCTTACAAATGTGGTAACTCACCAATGAGACTAAACTACTCTGACCCAAAGTGAGTTTAAGTCATTATTGCTTCACACTTAATTACATTGTCACAAACGCCAGGCAATGAGATCTTATCCAGACCTTCTTTGTAGAAAACAGATAAAGAGCACAGAAGGAACACCCTTCAAAGAGAGAGCAGCTATGGGACCCCCGAGACACCCCAGGGCTCTGGAGCACGCGCTTCCACAGTCACCGGGCCCAGAGCAGGAGTCAAGAAGTAGAGTCTGTGCTCTACACCAGCAGATGCAGAGATTTGCGATATAAGATGTCAACACGGCAACGAGTTGCTAGCAGGAAAGCGTGGAATGCGAGTGGCTTGCAAGTTGGCCCCGTGATAGTGTCCCTTCTGCTCCTGCGCCCCCGGAACCCCCCCCAAGAGGGTTGGCGGCCGGAGGATGCTGCAGTTAGGACTGCGACCCAGCCATCTCCTGCTCCCGACAGGTGGCAGCTACTGGGGCCCTTGCCCGAGGGTCTCCTGGCTACCTGGACCGTGAGCTGAGGCTCCCAGGCAGCAGCTTGCACCCAGGCCGGGCGGCCTGGGCAGCGAGGCCTCCCCTGTCCTCTGGCCTCAGCGTGCCCCCTCCGAGGCGGCAAGAACCATTTTTTGATAAAAGAGACTAAAGTGAGTGTGTCCTCGAGCTGGCCGCTACAGAGGGCTGAGCAGTGTCTCTCCGGGGCCAGTGGTGTTCTCTAGGACTGTGCCTTGCTTTTACAAACTCCATTTGATCTTATTCTGTACTTTTCTGGATTCTGATTGGATTTTGCCAGTCTTTTATGTTAGATATTGATGTTTTAGATAGGAAGATAGTTTCTCCCTATCTTCCCTACGAGTTAAGTAGCATTCTGATATTAAATTACTATATAATGAGTTTAGTTAGTGTTGCTTAGGATCCAAGTGCCTAATAGCCTGTGGATGATTAAAAATCATGTTTTCCAAAGTGCAGAGCTGCGGACTGAACCTTGTAATGGCAATTACTATTGACAGAGTTGCCATCCTTTGTGGCTGAAGCAGGCATTGTGCATATTTTAATTTTAAAAAGTGTTCCAGTATAAAAAGAAGAGATCTATTTCCCTGGAAAGCCAGATTCCCCCAGGGCTGTGTGGCTTCTTGGGACCCACTCTTCACACCTGGTCCTCTGGGCCCCCGGGCTGCAGCCTCAGGTCCAGGTGTCTCCTCGGGGTGCTTCCTGCGCCTCCAGAAACTCTCCTGCTTCTGCCTGACAGTCTGCAGGACCACTTCAAAGCAGGGCTCCTCCAACCCTGGCCAAGCTGCTTCAGGGCATTTAAAGGAAAGCAGACCCCTGTCTTTTCACTGGAAGTTCGTCATATGAGAGAGAAGGCTGTTCATGCAGGCGTGTGTCCTTTGACCTCCAGAACCCCCCCCATCCTGCCCCAAGCCGGGCTGTGGCCTGGGAGCCCCAGCTCACGGTCCAGGTAGCCAGGAGACCCTCGGGCAAGCCGCCACCTGTCGGGAGCAGGAGATGGCTGGGTCGCAGTCCTAACTGCAGCATCCTCTGGCCGCCAACCCTCAACACAGCAGTCGTGCCTCATTTCCATCATCTGTAAAATAGGAATGATATCATGACCCCATGTCACTGAGTCGTAGAGAAGAGCCGGTGAGAACAGGCGTGTCCTGTCCGCATCACAACAGCCGCCGGAGTGGCTGCTGCAGTCTGTAGCCGCTCTCACGATCATCACCCGGATGGTGCAGATAGTATTACCCGCTTCCCACGTGGACCAGGTGCTCGAGGAACCACGGACTGTGAACCGCGCTCGCGTCTCCGTGGCCTCCAGCTGGGCCACCCGCTTCCTCGCTTGGCCTGGCCACCCTGCAGCTGCACTGCGGCCCTCAGCGTCCTGGGGCCACCGCCCTCCCGCCGTCCTGCTTGCCGCAGTTGGCCACAGAAGTCCCAGTTTCAGCCTGCGCCCATCCCGCAGCCGCCTCAAAGCTGCCCTAGGCCTATCGCCGGGCAGGCCGCAGCCTCTCCAGGCATCAGCGTCACCTGTGCAAGCCACAAGGCTTGCCAACTTGGCCTCAGGCCTCCTCCGAGGGCTCCAGGTCCCTGCAGGACGCCCGTGCTGTCCCACACCTGCTCCCGGATAGCCCGAGGCTGCTTCCAGCTCCCAGCTGGCCCCTTCTGAGATCCTTCGGGATGCTCTTCCATCAGGTCATTTTCTGGCTCGTGCACCCTTGTCTTCACCCCTGGTTTATCTTCTTTCTTTCCCTCCCTTCTGGTGGCTTGTTTGTTTGGGTTTAGAGGATTCCCGGCCTCGGCACAGGCAGCGGCAGATCCGTGGGCTCCCAGCAGAGGCCCTTCCATGTCCCCCAAGAAGCATGTAAGGCACCGGGACACGCACATGCAGACACACACACCAACGTGTTATGTGCTTCCTGCACCCTCCCCTCAGGGATACCTTCTCAATATCTTGTCACTCCTCGGGAGGACACAGTGAGTTACGTGCTACACCACCACCCTAGGAAGGACTCCCTGTAGTGGGTTTACATCAACATGGCAAACACCTGCCCCTTCCCATGAATCCTGAGGTTCACGGTCTTGGGGTTGGTGGGCAAGCGCAGCTAGTCACAGAGCTGTGAGGAGAAGGCCTTCCCCGTGCTGCCGTCCACGGAAGTCATTTCCTCGTATCACTGCCACTCGCGGTGACAAATGAGACAGCCCGTGGGGAACGGCTTGGCTTGTCCACAATCCAGTAGTGTAGACGCACGCACAGGACGGAGGAGTCCTCCTGATTCTCTCCCTTCAGCTTTGCCGTGCTGCTGGTCGGATGCTTGGCCAAGTGCTGTCCCACAGAAATTCGGTGTTAAGAGAACATCAGAGTAGTTCCTGTCAGTTACTTTGGAATTACATCTCATTCTGAAGGATCCTCCACTTTACGTAGAGAAGCTTCCTTTCAGATTTGGATAACTGACATAAAATTACAAGTGGTGTTACCCTGACACATGTTTTAGTTTTATTTTTTTATTATTATTTTTTATTATTTTTAATATATATATTTTTTTATTGGAGTTCGATTTGCCAACATATAGTGTAACACCCAGTGCTGCCGCCCAGGCACCGACGAATAAAGCCAGGCCTGGCCGCGAAAAAAAAAAAAAAGAAAAAAAAGAAAAAACACCCAGTGCTCATCCCATCCGGTGCCCCCCTCAGTGCCCGTCCCCCAGGCACCCCATCCCCCCCCACCTCCCCTTCCCCACCCCTGTTCGTTTCCCAGAGTTAGGGGTCTCTCATGGTTCGTCACACTCTCTAATTTTTCCCATTCATTTTCTCTCCTTTCCCCTATAATCCTTTTCACTATTTTTTGTCTTTCCCATATGAGTGACACCATATGACATCTGTCCTTCTCCCACTGACTTACCTCACTCAGCATCACACCCTCTGGGTCCATCCACGTCGAAGCAAACGGTGGGTATCCGTTGTTTCGAATGGCTGAGGAATACTCCATTGTGTATATAGACCACAGCTTCTTGATCCATTCCAGGTTTCAGTTTTGTAACATCAACAGACTGGAGAGGAATTTTTAAAACCCTTAGGGGACAGGAACATTAGGGGTAATAATTCTCAATGAATAGCTTGTGAGAACATTGTCTCGTAGAAGCAATGAAATATGCCGTGTCCCTCTGTGTCCCCCTGCTAGTGCGGGAAGGAAGCTGTGTCTTACTGAATTGCCCAGTAATAAATCCCTCAGAGATCTCAGAGAAAAATGTATAAAATAGATCTCACAGGGGATATGTGTAAGAAGTAAAATCTAGGGGGACAGTGAAAGGAAAGGTAACTAACTGTAGTGATAAGTTACTTTCTTAAGAGTTGTCGTAGTCCAAAGTGTTTCCTGAATTACTTGGTCACTGTGCATCTACCATTTGATGGTCACTTTTGCTCACATGCAGTATTTCTTTTTTGAGTTTTTATTTATTTATTCATGAGAGACACAGAGAGAGGCAGACACACAGGCCGAGGGAGAAGCAGGCCCCCTGCGGGGACCCTGATGCGGGACTTGATCCTTTGACCCTGGGTCACACCCTGGGCTGCAGGCCGCGCTCCCCCGCTGAGCCCCCTGGCCCCCTCACCTGCAGTATTTAGATCCAGTCGGAGCAAAGCTGCACAGAGCACCAGTTCCTTTTTTTCCTCTTTATTCAACTGCACGAAGAATTTCAAACACAGGAAGTTCTGCTCCCTCGAAAGCTGTGCGTGAGAACCCATGCGTTTCTTCCTGTTTCTGCCTCAGTCGTTCACCAGCCACTAGTCTCTCGGGGCTTGATCTCCAACCTGGGTGTCCCCGAAGCCCTCACACAGTCACTCAGGGGCAGCTTGTCTTTTCATATTCTACTCATTTCTCTTTTCTTATTCCTGTTTTGAAAAGTCCTCCCGAATACCCACAAAGGAGGTAAATGAAATAGTGAAACTCAGCTCGCTGGGGGGTTGCCTTTTAGTTACCGTATTTTTTTAAAGGACAGTTGCTGAAAGAGAAAGTAATTGAATCTACAGATTGCAATGAGATTTGAGGATAATTATAGAATTTCTTATATCTTTACCAATGTACTGAACACTAATTATAAAGCTGTTTTAGTGTGTGCCTCCATTCTAGGTAAGCCCGTAACTCAAATCAGTGCTTGCTGTTTGTTGTAAATCCAGATGTATTTATTTCTATTTAATTTTTAACCAAGGGTTTCTATTAAAGGTGCTCAGTTGTTACCTGTTAAACACATTTTGGGGGCAGCCCGGGTGGCCCAGCGGTTTAGCGCCGCCTGCAGCCCAGGACCTGATCCTGGAGACCGGGGATCTAATCCCACGTCGGGCTGTCGGGCTCCCTGTATGGAGCCTGCTTCTCCCTCTGTCTGTGTCTCTGCCTCTCTCTCTCTCTCTCTCTCTCTCTCTCTGTTTCTCATGAATAAATAAATAAAATCTTTTTAAAAACCCCACACGTTTTAGAATCCTTGTGTAGACAGCCTATTACATCAGCAAGACACACACACACACACACTAACAACTTGGCTAAATTGGGGTTTACTTGTAGATAGGATTTATATATCCATTTATGTAACCATTGAAGAAATTGTTCCTAAAGCTTCTTTTCTGTTAAACAAAGAATTAGGGAGGGCTCCTGGGTAGATCATTTAGTTAAACATTCAAATATCTGCCTTTGGCTCGGGTCACAATCCCAGTGTCCTGGGATAGAGCCGCATATCGGGCTCCACACTCAGTGAGAAGTCTGCTTCTCCCTCTTCCTGTCCTCCTGCTCCTCCCCCTGCTCATGCTCTCTGTCTCTCAATAAAATAAATAAAATCTTTTAAAAAAAGGTATACATTAGAGAAAATTATCACACCATATAAAAATAAATATACATGTTAATTTTTAAAAGATCAGATAGGGATCCCTGGGTGGCGCAGCGGTTTAGCACCTGCCTTTGGCCCAGGGCGCGATCCTGGAGACCCGGGATTGAATCCCACATCGGGCTCCCGGTGCATGGAGCCTGCTTCTCCCTCTGCCTGTGTCTCTGCTTCTCTCTCTCTCTCTCTGTGTGACTATCATAAATAAATAAAAATTAAAAAAAAAAATTTAAAAGATCAGATAAATTACTACATATGCTAATTGCTGCAAAATAAAATTATATGTGATTTACTTTTCCTTTTTTATATTTTTATATACTTTTCCTTTTTATATTTTTTATTTTGTATATTTTTGTATTTTTACTTTCTTGTTCTTGTATTCAATTTTTTTTATTATTTTCCATAGATTTTATGTATTTATTCATGAGAAACACAGAGAAAGAGAGGCAGAGACACAAGCAGAGGGAGAAGCAGTCTCCATGCAGGGAGCCCAACGTGGGACTCGATCCTGGGACTCCAGGATCCCCAACTGAGCTGAAGGCAGACGCTGAACCACTGAGCCACCCAGGCATCCCCTCTATTCTATAAAAAATTGTCCTGAAAATAGAATAGTCAATGTTAAAAGATTTGCCTTATTGCTATAAATGGTATTTAACAGGAATGAGAGTACCCAAAAACAGCACATAATGAAGTTAACAGAACATTTCAATTAAAATTTCTATCGATACATTTATTCTGTCAAATAGGAACAACTCTACTGTTCATAGTAATATTAAATTGAAGCCATTTTTCTCAGTCAAAGAAATTGAGTATTAACACTTTCATACTGTTTAACCTGATAGTATTATCTTCAGATTCCCTGAGTGGGATTTTTGAAAAATAGAAGCAAAAATGAAGCCAGACATACATGTGTGCCCTTTATGAAAATGGCAATCCAAAACGAGAAGCCAGAGTCCAATTAGAAGGGAGTGCTCATAGCATTTCTGATCAGTATTCCCTCAAAGTCAACTTCCAGAAGTGAGTTCAGTGTTTCAGACTGAAAATGATAGTGATGTTTGCTTAGCTCATAATCTCATGAAAGTAAGAAAGTCTACATATGATGGTGAGGAATTGCAGTGACAACGTTTAATTCTTCTGTAACTGTGCTCTTGCTTGTTCGTTGCACCATAGGGACCTTTACTCATCAAATTAAAATAAAATATCCTGAGCTCTGTGCAGTAGGGAGCGAGCTGCCCAACACGGCACTAGCTCCTTTCGCCCATAACAACCGGTGACTTCATTACTCACCTTGTACTTGCAAGGAAACTGAGATTTAGAAACATAAGTATGTCGCCTAGACTCAGGTGACAGACAAGTAACCCAACGCAAACTTCAGTGCAGTATCATCTACTGACAGAGTCTAAAGTCTGGACTACACACTAGGTATCATTTCAAATGTATGCCTCAGTATTTACCTATAATGTTAGATTTGCATATATCTGACATTTACCGCTAATGCAGCCATGCATTTAAATTTCTACTCTCTCCATCTGAAAAAAAGACTAAAATTTTTAAATAAAAGATGCACATTCATTAAGAGAGGCTTTTCCATGTGTAAAAATACTCTGAAAGAAGGAAAAAGAAACCCAAAATGTTGTATTCAAATGAGTCAACCAAAGTGAAAAAAAAAATTGTTCCCTTTGACCATCTACTCTTTAGGACTATAAAATTCACAATTGAGCCCATCTTGGTTATTTAATTTATTGTTTCCTTTAAGAAAATATAAATTGAATAATAAATTTATAAAAAATTTAAAATAAATAAATAAAATAAAATAAATTTATAATAATAAATTCATAATCTAATCCATAATCTAAGGATGCTTAGATTTTGCTCTGGAAAGAATGAGTTGATGATGATAGATAAGGTGAAGGAATCCCAGATTATGGTCACGTGTGAGAGTTATAACTGTTACATTCTTTTAATAATGATCCTTTTATCAAAACATTAAAAATTTAGTCTGGATGACAGGTTTTTAAATTCTGATTTGAATTAAAATATTTTTATTATTGCTACTTTTATCACACGCTTCTTTCAGTACAGTTCTGTAGGATATCCTATGTTTATGCTGGAAAATTTGCTTCAGATTTGAGTCTACATAGTTTGCCAATTGCTTTTCCAATGTTATCTATAATGTACAGATTTGTTGAATTTAAAATAAAACTAATAAAAGGATGCTCGTTTTTAAATAAAAGGAGAGTCAGAAACAACTTAGTATATCTGTATCACTCATAATGAAACTAAGGAAATTCATTAAAATCATGTTTTCCAGGGGATCCCTGGAAACCACTGCCTCTCTCTCTGTCTGTGACTATCATAAATAAATAAAAATTTTAAAAAAAATCATGTTTTCCTCATCTCTGTTAAATTAAATTTACTAAATGTATTCTTTTTTTTTTTTAATTTTTATTTATTTATTTATTTATGATAGTCACAGAGAGAGAGAGAGGCAGAGACGTAGGCAGAGGGAGAAGCAGGCCCCATGCACTGGGAGCCTGACACTGGGAGCCTGACGTGGGATTCGATCCCAGGTCTCCAGGATCATGCCCTGGGCCAAAGGCAGGCGCCAAACCGCTGTGCCACCCAGGGATCCCTAAATGTACTCTTAATAGTAGATATAAGTATACTTCTCTTAATCCCGTGGAAAAGTAGGAAGAGTGCTTTCACCTGATATTTGGATTTTACAAAATATTTTGAAACTAGAGGTTTGTTTGCCCTCCCTCTCTCTTCCCTCCTCTTATCTCATGTCAATCTACTCCTTCCTCTTTGTGGAGTGAAGGAGGAAAACCAGCTCTGTGTGGTGTTGGAAGAGAAAGAAGGAAATGCTCTGGCCACGGGGCACACTCCCCTTTGCTACCAGTTGCTGAGAGGTCAAATAAAATGAGTGCAGATGGGCCATTTGCAGCTTATTGTTGAGCCTCACACAAACATTTTCACTGTGGAAGCCAGATTGGTGTGGTCGAAGTCATTATTGATTAGTTTCCTTATTTCACAAAAGAAATATCAGAAAAAAGGTTTAATATTTTTGAGAATAATCTAGTGTCAACAGGGATACGAGATTATAGAGAGATGTTTGGTAAAGGGGACTTGGGACTCTGTCCCTGAGTCATTCCAGGTCAGAATTTTGTTATTTTGTAGATAAAAAAGTAGCAACTTGTTTATCCTGCCATTATTCTAGTATACAATTTTGTTTTATTCACGTGTCTGTTCTCCTGCATTATTTGAGCAATGGAAAATGATATTTTATTTCTGTCCACCAAAGCACAATTAAAATAGCAATTATATAAAAAACATACATACTTAATGCATACTAATATGTGTCACAGATATAACCTAATATATATAAACACATAAGTGTAGGTATATAAATAATATATTTACAGAGGATATATATTATTTCTTCACAGGGAATATATATATATATATATAAAATACATTTAGATATGAAAGTCAAAATAAAACTTGTATTTTTATACTCATAAGTCTAGTTTCCTAAAGTGGAAACAGAGGATTGATTTTATTTTTTTATTTTTATTTTTAAAAATATTTTATTTATTTATTTATGAGAGAGAGAGAGGCAGAGACACAGGCAGGGAGAAGCAGGCTCCATGCAGGGAGCCCGACGTGGGACTGGATTATGGGTCTCCATGATCACACCCTGGGCTGAAGGTGGTGCTAAACCGCTGAGCCACCCGGGCTGCCCAGAGGATTGATTTTAGATCTTTCTTCCTTCTGAATATATGCATTCAATGCTAAAATTTCCTCTTTAAGTACTGCTTTTGCTGCATGCCACAGATTTGGATAAGTTGTGTTTGCATTCTCATTTAGTTCAAAATATTTTAAAGTATTTCCTTAGAGTTGTCCTTTGACCCGTGTATTATTTAGAAGCATGTTGTTTAGTGTGTGTTATGGCCCAGATTGTAGTTTATTTGGCTGAAAGCTATGTATGAGCTAGAGAAGAATGTGTTTTCTGCTGTTGTGGGATACACTACAGCTGCCCCTCAAACAGTCATGGGCACTGAGCCTCTGCACAATTGAAAAATCTGCTTCTGACTTCCGATGAACTTTAACCACCAACAGCCCACCGTCGATCAGGCTTACTGATAACACACATAGTCAGTCAACACCTATTTGTGTGTTATATATATAGTATACTGTGTTCTTTTATTTAAAAAATATTTTATTTATTTATTTGAGAGAGGGAGAACGTGGCGGGGGGAAGGGTGGAAGGGGAGAGAGAAGCAGACTTCCTGCTGAGCAGGGAACCTGCCCTGGGGCCCCTGAGGCCTGACCTGAGCCACCCAGGGACCCCTGAATACTGTGTTCCTACCATACGTTTAGCTAGGGGCCGAAAATGGTAAGAAAATCCCAAGAAAAAATGCATTTACAGGACTGCCCTTTACTTCCTGACACAATCTGCACGTACGTGGAGCCACCTGGTGCACACCTGTGCTGCTCCCGGGTCCTCAGGTGGCAGACGCCGGTCACATCCAGCCCTCTGTTGGATGGACACCGCTCTCGGTGGTGCTGGTGCCCAGCTGCCGGCGGCATCTGCCCGCCACGGAGGAGTGACTTGAAGTCCCGGCTACCGGGGTGCGGGTCCCCATTTCCCGGGCAGCTCTATCAGTGTCTGCCTCGCATAGTGCGACACTCTCTGTTAGATGCAAACGCACCTAAGGATTGCCAGGTCCTCTCGGAGAACCGACTCTTTGGCGTTAGGTGACACCCCTCTTCATCCTGGACGCCCCTTCTTGCTCTGACGTCTGTTCCATCTGAAATTAATGCAGCTACTCCTGTTTTCTTTGCACCTGCTGTCAGCAGGGTATCTTTGCTTTACATCCATTCACATTCAATTTATATGCGTCTTTATATTTAAAGTGAGTTTCTGTAGACAACATATACTTGGGTCTTGCTTTTTATCCTGACATTCTTTTTGAATTGGTATATTCAGACCATTGACTTTTAAACTGATTATTAATATGGTTGGATGAATATCTACCACATTCTTTACTGTTTCCTATTTGTGGCCCTTGTACTATGTTCCTATTTCCTCTTCTACTCTTTTTCTACCTTTTGTGGTTTTTAACTGAACATTTTATAGGATCCAATTTTCTCTTCTTTATTAGCATACCAGTTGTACTTTTTTTTCTTTTTAGGTTTTTGTAGTGGTTGATCTACAGTTTACAATATGCATTTATAACTAATCCCATTCTACTTTCAAATAACACTAGATAGGCAGTGTGAGTACCTTATAATAACAAAATAATCCTGATTCCTCTCTCCCACCCCTTTGCTGTCATTCATTTCACGTATACATAAGCATGTGTATATAGTATGCCTAAGCACATGTGAGCAAATAAATACCTTGTTACTATTCATATTTTGAATAAACTGTTATCTATTAGATCAATTAAGAGTAAGAAAATAAAAGATGTTATCTTCCTTCTCTGGTCCCTTCCCTTTCTCACGTATATCTGAACTTCTAACCTATATTATTTTCTGTCTCTCTAAAGAACTTCTGTCAATGTTTATTGTAAGGCAGATCTCAATCTTTCTTTCTTTTTTTTTTTTTTGTGAGGAAGTCTTTTTGTTTTTTTAAAACAGGTGAATCTTTTTTTTTTTTTTATTCATTTATTCATGAGAGACACACAGGGAGAGAGAGAGAAAGAGGCAGAGACACAGGCAAAGGGAGAAGCAGGCTCCATGCAGGAAGCCCGACGTGGGACTCGATCCTGAGACTCCAGGCTCACGGCCTGGGCCGAAAGTGGCGCTAAACCGCTGAGCCACCCGTGCTGCCCAGGAAGTCTTTATTTCTTCTGCCTTTGAAGGATAATCTCACAGAGTAGAGAATTCTAGGTTGGTGGGTGTTTTCTCCCACTCTTTAATTATTTCACCCATGCTCTTCTCACTTGCACGCCTTCTGAGGAGAAGTCTAATGTGACTCCTATCTTCTTTCCCCTACAGGTAAGGCATTTCCCCCTTCTGGCTTTTCTCATGGTTTTTCTTTATCGTTGATTTTCCGTAGTTTGAAAATGATGTGCTTGGGCATAGTCACATAGTTCTTCTGTTGTTGTTGGCATTTCTCCTGCTTGCTGTCCTTTGAGCTTCCTGCATCTGTCATTAATTTGGGGGAAATTCTTAGTCCTTGTCTCAAGTATTTTTTTCTGTTCCTCCCATCTTTCTTTTTCTGGTGTTCTCACGATATATATTTATACGCTTGTAGTGGTCCCACATGCTGGATCTTCTGGGTTTTTCCAGTCCTTAGTGTCTTTGCTTTTCAGATTTGAAGGTTTCTATTGATAGATCCTCAAGCTCAGGGCTTCTTTCTTCACCTGTGTCCAGTCTCCGAATAAACCAATCAGCGGCATTCTTCCTTTCAGTTCTGGTGTTTTTGGTCTCTAGTATTTCTTTCTGGTTCTTCCTTAGAATAACCCCATCTGTTCTTGATGCTGTCTTTTCTACCCACTAGCATAGTTGTTTTAAATTCCCAGACTGATAATTCCAACATTCCTGCCATGCTTGGTTCTGATACTTGTTGTCTCTTCAAATTGTGTTTCTGCTTTTTTTTTTTTTGGCCTTTAGTGTGGCTTTTGTTTTTTTCCTGTTAGGCAGACATGATGTACTGGGTAAAAGGAGCTGTAGTAAATAGACCTTTGGTGATGTGTTGAGGTGGGGAGAGGGGAGGGGAAGTGTCACATCTGTGGCCGGCCACGTGTTAGCCTTCACTGTGCCTGTGCCTCCAGACCGTGAACGTCATAAGTGCTTTTTTTTTTTCAGTGTGTTTTCTCTCCTCTTTTAGTTGGAACGGGATGGCTAGAGTGGGCTGGCATTGGGTATTTGCCCTGTGTCCTCTCCTTCTACAGATCTGAGAAGAGTTGTTGATTTTTTCAATCCAATAAGCATTTCCTCATTGTTAGGATGGAGTGGTAACTGCCAAACTCCTTCCATGGGGAACCAGAAACCAGTTCATAAGCATATTCAAAACTGTAAGTGGAAAAACTGGCCTTTATTCTTTAAAATCTTGAATACTAGCAAGCACAAAGAAGATGAGAACCTATCAGAGAAGCAGTGAGAATGCCAGTTTGAATTTAGGACTTTGAGAAAACAATACCTGGGTTTGATTTTACTCACTAACCTGTAGGGTTGGAATTCAGATTACAGCTCAGTACCTGCCATGTAATGTTACTGTTGCATCACACCACGTAATGGGTCCGGGTTAAGGTACCCACCCCTCATATGATATAAGCGTATGCATGACTCACACATGTAATTTGTATGTATATGTACCTGATATACTAGGTACCCGATAAACATCAGCTTTTAGGATTATTGGGTAAATAATAAGTGCTTACTAAGTATTTGTTAATTTAAAAGGTGATAAATAGGCAAAATGGTATTTCCTTTTTAATTCTTACAGATTTAATTACTCACTGAAATAACTAAGTTCTTTAGCTGGAAGTACCTTTAAGAACACAGGAAGAATTGGGAGAAAAGTGGATTTATTTGTATTAAGTTCCTTGTCACTATATAACTAATACAAAGCAAAGCAAACCTCTTAAAGCTAAATCAAAGGTTGAACACTGGCATACCAGGCACAGCAAAATTAAATTTTTATTTTGCTTAAATTAACTTAAAAACACAACAGAAGTCATTTTTTTCCTTCCTTGTTTTTCTGCTCTGCAAAATAAGCTCTCAGCAGGAATACTAGCTGTTTGGCTTGTTGAAAATGAGAGAGCATGAGGAAGGGGTCTTCAGTGCTACATGCTTCTCACCTTGAGAGGTATCATCCCCACCCTGCCTTGGGCCTCACGTAAGAAAGCCACAAAGAGTGCTTCCTAAGGCTCAGGAGCCCCATTTCTGCTAAGTTAAGCGAAGCACCTGGGGGGTCTGGGTTGTATAGGCTAGATGCTCTATCCCTGGTATTTGCCTTTCCTGATTTCTGATTAAAATTCTTAGTGTAGCCGATAAATTCTTCTTATGTCTCAATAAAACTAAAATATATATAAATGGATGTGACTAGTAACACAAGTACAGATAAGTATTCTATACTTTAAGTGACTATAAACTCATAATGAATTAATTCAGATTACATGGTAGATTCTCACAAACCTTAGAGGTGTTAAACTAACTTAAAAAGGAAAACATGAGGGCAGCGCCGGTGGTGCAGCAGTTTAGCGCCACTTCAGCCTGGGGCCTGATCCTGGGGTCCCGGGACCGAGTCCCGCGTCGGGCTCCCTGCATGGAGCTTGCTTCTCCCTCTGCCTGTGTCTCTGCCTCTCTCTGCGTCTCTCATGAATAAATAAAAATGTTAAAAAAAAAAAAAAAAGGAAAACAAAAGCTCTAGGAAATTTGTCAGTGTAGGGGGTAGAAGTCAGACTCTCCTGCCCTCACGCGGCACCAAGAGAAATGCTAGAAACATGCTCACATCTATTCCACTGTTGTTATATGAGAGGTAGTGCATTGCTGGAAGATATTCTTTTGTCTCATTATTTTTCATAACCTGTCGTAGAGCCTTTATTCTGAATCTAATATTACATTAAGTAGAATTCAATATAACAGAAGATATTTCACCATGTTACATTTCAGTATTGTAATCATTTATGTTAATAAGGGAATTCCTCTCCAACTTTTAGGGCTAACTTCCATACGGACATACCCTTTTACTTCTACGATGCCGTTCCAAATCAGCAACGTGAAAGAGAACTGGGAAGCTTTTCTCTCCTAAACTATGTTCTTGTTAAATGAGGTGTTCTAGAAGGAAGTAGTAGTAGTAGTAGTATGCTTTTTACGTATGTTGATGTACTTGGGTAAAGTTAAATTTCAAGTCCTTCATTTGAAAGTCATCAGTATTAAAGAGCATTTAGCAGATCTGCTTAACTCTGGGAATGACTCCGTAGTGGATTCACCAAAGACGAAGGAATACAACCTGAGTATATTGATACTACCTTAGGCGATTTGCTCCAGGAAGGCACTATCTCTACTGCTCTGAAGAATTCCCTCATTTGATTCCTTGTGAGCCTTGGTGCCCTGGGCTCCGATTGTAGCCGTTAAACACCCCCCTGTGTACTCAGCCCGTAGGCCCCCCAATCCCTCCAGACCCCACCGCGTGGTGGGAGCGAAGCCGGGCCCGTGCACCCGGGCCAGCAGGCCGGGGGTGGGGGGGGGTGGGGGGGTGGGGGGGGTGAGGGTGGGATCCCCGAGTCCCCGGGAGCCTGTCCGCCCGCAGGCCGCGCAGCAGCCACGAGCAGGGCCGCAGCAGCCACGAGCGGGGCCGTCCCCTGCACCCGAAGTGTGCCTCCCGGAAGATCTGCAAACGAGAACATGATTTCTCAGGTAAGTCTCTCTGAACACGAGCCCGCAGCTCGCGCTCCAGTGGGCGGGGATTGGACCAGTTCCCCGCGCCCTGCTGGATGCTCCGTGTCTTTTTTGTAAAGGGAGGGTATATATTCAATTCAATAGGTACCGTGCTGATCATACCCATATAACCGATACAATTAAAATATATTTATGCGTAAGGAGCTATGCCAATGTCCAGGGGGGAACTGGAAGACTCAGGTTTTTCATTTTTCTGTATTAAGGGGGAGAGGGGTAGAAATCTGATTACATCTTTACTTCTCTTTCTTTTTTTTTTCCCTCAGGAAATAAGGTTTTTTTATTTCTTTCTTGCTACATGCACCTGCTTTTTTCTTCACTTCTCTCCACATTGATGTACTTGCTTTCTGGTTTGTTTTTCTTGAATTTGTTATTTTGTTCTCTCACTCCTTAAGCCCATCAGTACTGTGGCTCTGGGTTTCCTCTGCTTTCTAGTTTTTCTAAGGATGAGGTGACACTGCGGAGAGTATTTATCAACAACTCTGCAGGCTTCCACCCAAGTTTGTCCTACTCTGGTGAACAGTCCTGTTCGCCTGTGAAAATATCCATCTGTATATGCAGGCACGAGCATTCAGGGGCATTTCCTATTCAGGTAAACTGATGAACGCTTTTTGAATTCAAGGAGTGCTTCTGTGCTCAAAGCACCCACCTCTGGTTTATCTGGCAGCGCACACGTGAGTTCTGGCCCAGACAAATCTTTCTTCACAAACTCATTAAAGATTCTGTATCAGTTCTTCTGAAGTAAGGCTTTTTCTCTTGGTTCTGGCTGTGTTTTAGTGCAAGCGTAACTGGTCTCCTTTAGGTTCTAAAGTTTTCAACTGAAACATGTTTCTTTTTTTCTCTTCTATTTTCAAAAATTCCTTTTTTTTTTTTTTTTTTTAAGATTTTATTTATTTATTCATGAGAGACACACACACACAGAGAGGCAGAGACACAAGCAGGTTCGGTCCGGGACTCAGGATCACGCTCTGGGCGGTAGGCAGGTGCTGAGCCGCTGGGCCCCCCGGGGATCCCCATCAACAGTTCTCATTGGCGCTGGAGGAACAGCGGCCCCTGCCACGCAGAGACCTTCAGGGGCCGCGAAGCTTGTTAATGCTTTCTGTCTGGAAAGGCCTAGATATTGAAGAGACCACTAAAATGTTAAATTAAGCTTCTCTCCGTTTGTCAAGGGCATATTTTCCTCTTATAATTAGATTCCTTATACCTTCACTAGTTGTTAGTTTAAAATTAATTATTTAAAATAACTGAAAACTAAACTAAACTAAACTAAACTAAAATAAAATAACTGAAAACTGTATCGGAGTCTTATGAGAATACATCTTGAGTGACAGCAAGGCTTCAAAGCCATGCACCTGTCTCTTCTGAAATGATGAGGTGAAACTTTTAAAATTTTAAGTAGGCATAGCCGCACATTGAAGAGAGAGCCATGGAGCTCACTGGCCCCCCGGCCGCCCCCGTGCCCCTCGTTCACCTATTCCTCTTTCTGGGGCTTCTCCTTAGGACACGTAATGGCCAAGAGAACTGTGGTGATGGAGCAACACCGCACGGGAACACAAATCCGTGTGGCTGCCGCGCTCCCAGGGACTCCGGCACCGCCACGGTCTGCGGGCGGTGTCGCCGGGGCAGCCGGTCTCCGTAAAGACCAGAGAAGGAGCCGCGGAGCTCGGCCTGGAGGAGGAGGAGCCCCGGAGAGGAAGAGCGGCGGGAGAGGAGGAGCGGCGGGAGAGGAGGAGCGCGGGAGAGGAGGAGCGGCGGGAGAGGAGGAGCCCGGGAGAGGAGGAGCGGCGGGAGAGGAGGAGCCGGGGATAGGAGGAGCGGAGGAGAGGAGGAGCCCCGGGAGAGGAGGAGCCCAGGAGAGGAGGAGCCCGGGAGAGGAGGAGCCCGGAAGAGGAGGAGCGGCGGGAGAGGAGGAGGAGCGGGAAAGGAGGAGGAGCGGGAAAGGAGGAGGAGCCGGGGAGAGGAGGAACGGAGGGAGAGGAGGAGCCCGGGAGAGGAGGAGCGGAGGGAGAGGAGGAGCCCGGGAGAGGAGCGGAGGGAGAGGAGGAGCCGGGGAGAGGAGGAGCTGGGGAGAGGAGGAGCGGCGGGAGAGGAGGAGCCCGGGAGAGGAGGAGCTGGGGAGAGGAGGAGCCCGGGAGAGGAGGAGCCCGGGAGAGGAGGAGCCCGGGAGAGGAGGAGCCCGGGAGAGGAGGAGCGGCGGGAGAGGAGGAGCCGGGGAGAGGAGGAGCCGGGGAGAGGAGGAGCGGCGGGAGAGGAGGAGCCGGGGAGAGGAGGAGCCGGGGAGAGGAGGAGCCGGGGAGAGGAGGAGCTGGGGAGAGGAGGAGCGGAGGGAGAGGAGGAGCCCGGGAGAGGAGGAGCTCGGGAGAGGAGGAGCCCGGGAGAGGAGGAGCCCGGGAGAGGAGGAGCGGCGGGAGAGGAGCCGTGGAGGCCTTCTCACCTGCGGCCCTTAGCGCTCCTCCCCCGGGAGGAAGGAAGACCAGGTCATCTAGGCCACAGGTGCATTGGCCTCCGCAGGCAGCCGCGGGGTGGGGGGCGGCGGGGGAGGAGGGGGCTCAACAAGCCCACCTGCAGGGGCACAGTAATCCCAGGTGCATCCCTCATTTGGAGAGGTGCTTCTTTCATCAGAAAGGGTCTGGACCAACTACCTCCCCGCTGGAGCAGACGCATCTCTGCACACTGCTTCTTCGTTTTTTTTGTGTGTTGTGTTTTTTTCCTTTTTTTCTTCCTGGGCGTGGGTGATTTCTATTGTCCCTTGCTTTGCCTTTTTATTTTTTAATTGAGAAAAGTCTGAAGATGAAAGAACTGAGGATTTTATCTTCAAGGGCCCAATATCATTATGTTAAGTCACATGGTATTCTTATTTCCCTATTAAGTAAATTAGTTGGCAGCTGGGAGATTTCCTAGAATTGTGCCTTGCCTACATAATACTTGCAGATCCAAGCGTCTTGTACACACACACACACACACACACACACAAACTTAAGGAAGAACATGACAGGCTTAATGCAGAAGTGAAATTAACTAATTTACTTTATATTATTTAATCACTTATATAGCATCATTTATAGTTATTTAAGGGGAAATAAATTGATATTCTTATGTAAAATTCTGTTTTTGCCCTGTCCTATTGTGTTTAGAGTTAATAAATGTGCTTTCCATTTTAACGTGTGTAAATTTTATTCTAAAACTTTATATGTAAATATCTGAAGTTTTCCGAGATATTTTAAGCAAGCTTCGTCAAAATAGAGCATCTGAAAAAGATGTGACAAAATATTAGTAACAATATTTTATTTCAAGATTCATGTTGTTTGGGCTCTCCGCATGGAGCCTGCTTCTCTCTCTGCCTATGTCTCTGCCTCTCTCTCTCTCTCTGTCTCTCACGAATAAATAAATAACATCTTTAAACAAAAAGAATGAAACTGTATTATCTTAATGAAAATGAGATTAATCCAAGAAAGATGGATTTTGAAAATGAAAAGGATAAAAAAAATTTCATGTCTGTAAATAAAGCCTGAAACTTATAGCTTATCCAAGTGTCAGGAATCACAGGGTGGAGGGTGTGTTTACAGATCCCGACTACCGGAGGCAGATGTGGGTGCTTCAGGGCACGGGCTGGACCACAGTGCTGCTCCGACAGATGCCAAGCCTGCGGCCACAGGTGGCAGCTCCAGAAATGAGCAAAGTAACGGCCCTTTTACACACGGAGCAGAAGCTTCATAGGGTTCTTCACCCCCTAAATAACGCACAGGCAAGGCAGCCTCAAGTTGCCATTCCTCACGCTGCATCTGTATGCGCCCTATAGCTAAGGTGCGTGGTGCCTCAGAGACGATGGAGGTTTGCAATGCTCAGTTCAGAATGTCCCCCTGGGTTTTCAGACATTGCTCACCCAAGCCTTTCTGACTCCTGGTGCTCTTTGCCTTCACGAAACAAAAGTTCACCTCTGCAATGGTGGCTGCATTGGACAGATGTGAGGGTAAATCCAGAGTCCCTTCTTCCACCCAGATTCACCCTCATCTGCATAAAACATGTGCTGGCATTGCGAAAGATAGCACATCATCTTATCCATACTCTATCCTTTTCCCTCTTCGGCTTCTGATATGGCTTTATAAAACTGGCATTGTGGAAGAGAAAATAAAATTAATTGATAACAAAGGCTAGCTTGAGGAAGAACATGCAAACCAAATTTAGTGGAGGATATGGACTTTTTAAAAAAAATTAAATATGATTAACATACAATGTTGTATTGGTTTCAGGTGCTGAATGTAATGATTCAACACTTCTATACATTAGTCAAGTGCTCACACAACAAGTGGTCTCTTGATCTCCTTTGTTTCACCCCCACCCCCACCCCCTGCCTCCCTTCTGGCAGCCACCTGTCTTTTCTATGTATTTGAGTCTGTTTGTTGTTGTTATTTGTTTGCTCTGCTTCTTAATTACATATATGTGTGAAATCATACGGCATTTGCTTTCTCTGACTCACTTATTTTGATTGGCATAATATTCTCTATCTCTGTCCACATCATTGCAAATGACAAGATTCCATTCCTGCATTATGGCTGTGTAATATCCCTTTTTTATATATATACAACATCTTCTTTATCCATTCATCAGTTGATGGACACTTGGGCTGCTTCCATATCTTTGCTATTGTAAATAATGTTGCTATAAAAAACATAAGGGTGCATGTATCTTTTTGAATTAGTATTTTCATATTCTTTGGGAAGATAATTCCCAGTAGTGGAATTACTGGATCATATGATAGCTCCATTTTTAATTTTTGATGTACTTCCAAACTGTTTTCCAGGTGGCTATACTAGTTTACATTCCCACCAACAGTGCACAAGGGCTCCCCTTTTTCCACATCCTCATCAACAGTTGTTTCTTGTGCTATTGTTTTTAGCCATTCTGATGGATGTAAGGTAAAATTTCACTTTGGTTTTGATTTACATTTCCCTGATGTTGGGCATCTCTTCATGTATCTGTTGGCCATCTGGATATCTTTCTGGGAGAAATGTCTGTTCATGTCTTCTGCCCACTTTAAATTCATTTTTTTTCTTTTTTTCCTTTTTTTTTTTTTTTTGGTGTTGAGTCATACAAGATCTGTATATATTTTGGATACTAACCCTTTATTGGATATGTCATTTGCAAATGTCTTCTCCCATTCAATAGGTTGTTTTGTAGTTTTCTTGATGGCTTTCCTTGATATGCAAAAGCTTTTTATTTTGATGTAGTCTCAATAGTTTATTTTTGCTTTTGTTTCCCTTGCATCAGGAGATATAGCCATAAATATGTTTCCAAGGCTAATGTCCAAGAAATTGCTGCCTGTTTTCTTTTAGGAGTTTTACAGTTTCATGTCTCACATTTAGGTCTTCAATTTGTTTTGACTTTATTTTTCTGTATGGTGTAAGAAAGCGGTCCACTTTTCTTCTTTTGCACGTAGCTGTCCAGTTTTCCAAGCTCCTTTAACTTATTCATTGTATTAGTCTACTTGGGCTGCCATAACAAAATACCATAGATTGAAATTTATTATGAAATTTACAGAATGACAGAAATTTATCTTCTCACACTTCTGGAGGCTGGGAGGTCCATATCGAAGTGCTAGTTGATTAGTTTTCTGGTAAGGGTTCTCTTCCTGGCTTACAAATGGCTGCCTTCAGACCAGGTGGCTCCCCAGTTTAGCGCCGCCTTTAGCCCAGCGTCTGATCCTGAAGACCCAGGATCAAGTCCCATGTCAGGCTCCTTGTATGGACCCTGCTTCTCCCTCTGCCTGTGTCTCTGCCTTTCTCTCTGTCTCTCTCTCTCTCCCCTCTCTGTGTCTCTCATGAATAAATAAGATGTTTAAAAAAAAAAAAAAACAACACAAATGGCTACCTTCTTACCATGTCTTCACAAGGCAGGAAGAGAGAAAGAGAGAAGGGAAGCGAGGTATCTGGTCTCTTCCTTTAAGGACACTAATCCTATCAGATATGGGCCCTACCCTTTGACCTCATTTAACATTAACTACTTCTTGACCCCAATACAGCCAAACTGGGGGTTAGGGCTTTAACATGAGTTCTGGAGGTCATGATTTAGTCCATAGCCCTTTCCACATTCACTCTTCAGTGTTTCTCTGAGGGTAAAGTAGGTATGTTATTATCATTAAAATCACATGGACAAAAAAAAAAAAAAAAAAATCACATGGACAGCCATAGCCATAACTAAACGTTTGTGAAGGGATTTTTAAATATTTTATTTTATTTTTTTAAACCTTTTTTAAAATTTATTTATTTATGATAGTCACAGAGAGAGAGAGAGGCAGAGACACAGGCAGAGGGAGAAGCAGGCTCCATGCACCGGGAGCCCGACGTGGGATTCCATCCCGGGTCTCCAGGATCGCGCCCTGGGCCAAAGGCAGGCGCCAAACAGCTGCGCCACCCAGGGATCCCGGATGTTTAAATATTTTAAAAGAAAGTTTGAATATCAGAGTGTGTAAACATACTCCTCCCTAATAAAATTGCTTTTAATAAATAAACAATACAAAAATTAGGAGATGCAGGAAAAGCAGTTCTAAGAAAGAAGTTTATGTAGACATAAACATCTACATTGAGAAAAAAATATTTTGGGGTGCCTGGATGGCTCAGTTAGTGGAATATGTGACTCTTGATCTCAGGGTTGTAAGTTTGAGCCCCACATTAGGTGTAGAGATTACATAAAAATAAAAATATTTAAAGAAAAAGAAAAAAATATCTCAAACAACCTAACTTTACATCTCAAGGAGCTAGAAAAAGAACAAAGCCAAAGTTAGTAGAAAAGAAGGAAATAACAAATATCAGAAAATAAATGAATGAAATAGAGACTAAAAAAACCCAAAAGATCAATGATACTAAAAGCTAGTTTTTAAAAAAGATAAACTAGATAAACCTTTAGCTAGACTTCCCAGAAAAGAGGACTCAAATAAATAAAATTAGGAATAAAAAAGGATGGTGCTTCCTGGGTGGCTCAGCAGTTTAGTGCCTGCCTTTGGGCCAGGATGTGGTCCTGGGGTCCCAGGTTAAGTCCTGCGTCGGGCGCCTGGTGTGGAGCCTGCTTCTCCCTCTGCCTGTGTCGCTGACTCTCTCTCTCTCTCTCTCTCTCTCTCTCTCTGTCTCTCTCTCTCTATCATGAATATATAAATTTATTTTATTTATTTATTTATTTTTTTTTTTTTTTTATGATAGTCACAGAGAGAGAGAGAGAGAGAGAGAAATGCAGAGACATAGGCAGAGGGAGAAGCAGGCTCCATGCACCGGGAGCCCGACGTGGGATTCGATCCCGGGTCTCCAGGATCGCGCCCTGGGCCAAAGGCAGGCGCCAAACCGCTGCGCCACCCAGGGATCCCATGAATATATAAATTTAAAAATTTTCAAAAAAAGAAATGAAAAAGGAGACATTGTAACTGATACCACACCAATACAAAGGATTCTAAGACACTACTCTGAACAATTACACACTAAAAAATTGGAAAAACTAGAATAGAGAAATTCATATAAAAATATAGCCTATCAAGACTTACTTCTAAAGAAATAGAAAATGTGACAGACCAATTGCTAGCAATCAAGAACCTCCTACCCAAGAAAAGTCCAGGACCATATAGTTTTATTGGGGAATTCTATAAAACATTTAGAGAAGAATTAATTCCAATCCTTAAACCATACCAAAAAATAGAAGAGGTGAGAACTTTTCCAAAATTATTTTACAAGGTTGTTGTTACCCTGATAACCAAGCCAGACAAAGACACTACAAGTGAATTATAGGCCATTATCACTGATGAACATTGGTGCAAAAATCCTCAACAAAATATTAGTAAAACATATTCAACAGTGTGTCATTTACCATGATCAAGTGGGATTTATTCCAGGGATGCAAGGATGGTCCAACATCCACAAATCAATCAACATGATACAGTATATTAACAAAATGAAGAACCACAGTTATATGATCATCTCAATAGGACAGCCTTTTCAATAAATGGTGTTGGGAAAACTGGATTATCACTTGCAAAGAAGTGAAACTAGGCCACTACTGAAAAGTCAACTCAAAGCGAATAAAATACTTGATCATAAGACCTGAAACTATACTGAAACTATACAACTCCTTGAAGAAACATAGGGGTAAGCTCCTTGGCAGTGGTCCTGACAATTATTTTCTGGATATGATACCAAAGGCAAAGGCAACAAAAACAAAAATAAACAAGCAGGATTACATAAAACTAAAAAGCTCATGCTCTGACCCTACGGGAGAATAATTATTTTCACAGAAATAAATTTTTGGGAAAAGTAAACATTGCCTTATCAAACACTAAGACTTGTTTTATTTATCTGTTTGAAGGAAATATTTCTAAAATTTATATATATATATATTTTTTCTTTTTTAGCAAATAATGCAATTTTTAAAAATGTGGCACAGCATCATTTGTTGATTATGTGTGTCTGGGATATTATCATCGAGGTTCTAGGAAAACAAAATTAAATCTTCTATAGAAAACTAGTGAAAGTTGATTAGAAATATTTCAATTTCTGAATTTCCAACAGAATGCTGTTAAATGTCAGAATATCTTTCTTTTATCACAGAAAGTTTTCCCCCAATGGATATTTCTATAATCTATTTATTCTATATGTTCTTTCCTGCTTCATACCTTTCAATTGACAGTTGTTATAGCCTCAACTACAGTGTTATTTCTGGTACTATACAACTCGGTGAATGGAATGTGAGAAGGAAAACCTTCTGCACAGTGAAGGAAAACTATCCACAGAATGAAAAGATAACCTATGGAATGGGAGAAACCCATAAATCCAACAAGGAACTCTAAGGAACAGTAAGATATTTCAAACCCAATATCCAATAAGGGGTTAATATCCAAAATATACAAGGAACTCATATTACACAGTAGAAAAACAGACAAAAAAAAACCTCTCTACAAACAACTAAATCAAAAAATGGGCAAAGAATATGAATAAACACTTTTTGCAAAGAAATCCAGATGGCAAACAGACACATGAAAAGATGCTCAACATCACCCATCATCAAAGAAATGTAAATCAAAACCAAGATGAGAGATCACCTCACAAATTGTTAGGATGGCTATTATTTAAAAGACAAGAAACAGGGCAGCTCGGGTGGCTCAGCAGTTTAGGGCAGCCTTCAGCCCAGGGCATGAACCTGGAGTCCCGGGATCGAGTCCCACATCGGGCTCCCTGCATGGAGCCTGCTTCTCCCTCTGCCTGTGTCTCTGCCCCCCACCCCCGTGTCTTTAATAAATAAATTAAAAAAAAAAAAAAAGACAAGAAACAGGGCTCCTGGATGGCTCAGTGGTTGAGTGTCTGCCTTTGGCTCAGGGTGTGTTCCCAGGGTCCTGGGATTGAGTCCCTCATCAGGCTTCCCACAGGGAGCCTGCTTCTCCCTCTGCCTTTGTATTAGCCTCCCTCTTTGTGTCTCTCATGAATAAATAAATAAAATCCTTTTAAAAAAGACAAGAAACAACAGAAATACAAGCAACAACAGGTGTTGGTGAGGATGTGGAGAAAGGGGAACCCTCTTACACTGTTGGTGGGAATGTAAGATGATGCAGCTACTCTGGAAAACAGCATGGAGTTTCCTCAAAAAGTTAAAATTGAACCACCCTACCATCCCACTTCTGAATATATATTGAAAGGAAATAAAACCATTATCTCAAAGAAATATCTACTCCCAGCATTATTCATAATAACCAAAGTATAAAACAACCTAACTGTCAACAGATGAATGGATGAAGAAAATAGTCTGTGTGTGTGTGTGTGTGTGTGTGTGTGTGTAATGGAATATTATTCAGTTTTAAAACTAGAAGGAAATAGGGCATCTGGGTGGCTCAGGTCATGATCTCAGGCTCCCTGCTCTTTGGGGAGTCTGTTTCTCCTTCTGCCCCTCCCCTCTGCTCATGCTCTCGAGCTCTCTATCAAATAAATAAAATCTTAAAAAAATAATAATAATAGGAAAGGAAACCCTGCCATCTGTAGCATTATGGATTGCTGCAATCCATAATACAGAGTTAATTATAATAAGTGAACTAAATCAGACAAAGAGGGACTAATGCAGCATAGCATGGTAGCACTTACATGGGGATTAATAAAAAGTTGATCTCAAAAATAGAGGCTAAAATCATGGATGCTGGGGGCTCTGGGTTGGGTGAAATAGGGAGAGATAGGTAAAAAGGCACACATTCAGTTATAAGATGAACAAGGTCTGAGGACATGACAGGTAAGTGTGGGTCGATAACTCTGTACTGTGTAACTGGAATTTGCTAAGCGAAGGAACCCAAATGTTCTTACCCAAACAAAAGCACAGTGAGTAGGTGCGGTGATGGGATGTGCCAATTCACTGGGGACCCTTCACAGTGTGCACCTGTATCAAATCTTCGTGGTGTACACTTTAAACATCTTACAACTTTATTTCTCAATTGTAACTCAGTAATGCTGAAAACAAACCAACCAAACAAAAAATAAATATCCAGGTTTACTCCTCTAAGTTTTCCTTAGACCTCTTTGTGAAAATCACAAAGTATTAGTTGCTTCTTAAATGTGTCTTTTTCTTTCTTCTAAATTAGGGGTCTTTGAAAAGTTTGTCAGACACACGGTTTAAATAAACCATTTGTTCTCTGCAAAACTAGATTTAAGGAGTTGACAGGGTAGGAACTAGATGTTAGGTTAAAGACAGGGCCTGGGGTGCCAAGAGGGGCAGGTGGTCAGAACCCAGGATGCCGTGACAAAGATGGCACTCAGACTAGGCGGCCAGGATGCTGGGCACTTTGTGCTTCTGCCATTCCGAAGGGGATGCCTGCAAACAAAATTGCATGCTTGAGATTTTTATTGTTTTCCTAATCCCAAAAACTCTATAACAATTTCTGTAACAACTCACACTTATTATTCAGCTTAGGGTCTTTCACGAGGAGCTAGTCCCAAATGCAGATACAATTTTCAGACAAAATTTCCTGAAGCACAGTATACATTTTATTTATTTATTTATTTATTTATACATTTTATTTCAGACTGAACAGTGTAAAACCATGTAAAAAGGTTTTCTCCACAGTCCACTAATACTGTGATTTTACTGACGAAAACAACCCTATAGGAAGCCTGGTTTGTTCTTCCAAACTTCACATTATTTTCAATTTGATTCTATTTGCAAAAGATTGGATTCAATATATCATTTTCACAAGAAACTTCCTTTTTGTCTTTGAATTGGTACCATATTTGTTATTTAGAAACATTTATTGTTTCCTAGTACTCGGTGACTTAAGAAATAACTTAGTACACAAACCAACTTTCTCAAACCATTTATCTCAAACTGCTTGCTTGTATGTTCCAATTTCATATGAGTGCTGTCTCTCACCTTGGGGAATGGACAGTGCGTGTGTGTTTGTGTGTGTTTAAATCCACATGCTAGCTTTCCCAAGTGAGGTTTCCATGTATCTGGTGAAAAGCTTAAAATGGCAAGAAGCATGCCTGAGCTGATCTGTCCCATAAAGTCACCACCTGGTCTTGGTTAATCGGTGGCCTTTCCTTCATTGGCATTAATTCAATCTTTTGTGTTGCATTGTATTTCCCTAGGAAGCTTTACCACAAATGCATCTTGTCTTTATATACATTCTAACCACTTTTATAAATTTTTATTTCGTTGTTTAAAGAAGGGCTTTAAATTAGATTTTTTTTCTGATTCTCTCTCTCTCTTTTTATTATGGAAAATTTAAAACATAAACAAAAGTCAAGGGAATGGCATGATGCACTGCCATGTTTTATTATCCAACTTTAACAATTAATCACTAGCACATGGTCAGTATTGCTACATTATTGTGTATTTTTGCCTTCTTCTGCTGTTTTTCTCTGGTATTTCCTTAAGACACTAACTTTATCTGCTATTGTACTAGTATTTTGCCCTGTTATCTTGAACAACACTTACTGTGCTCCTTTTCTCTGTGCTTCCCTCTGGGTGTGAGAGGAGCTAAAGAAGAGCCAGAGCCTCACACACCCGGGGAGGGGGCTCAGCTGTCTTCGTCGTTATCAGTTCTCACTTTCTTACTTTCCCAAGTTGCCCAAAGTTGTCTGTTCAGGAACTTACTAAGGATGTGCCACATCAGCAGGCCATGTGTCACTTGTTAGCATTTTCTACAATGAATTGGTGATGTCAGTGGTGCAGTGGTGATTTTTTGTTTGTTTGTTTTAAGATTTTACTTACTTATTCATGAGAGGCACACAGAGAGGGAGTGGCAGAGACACAGGCAGAGGGAGAAACAGGCTCCCTGCAAGGAGCCCTGTGTGGGACCCAATTCCGAATAATGGGATCAGGACCTGAGCTGAAGGTAGACGCTCAACCGCTGAGCCATCCAGTCGTCCCTCCATCTGTATAATTTCTTTGGCAAGAAATCTGATCAGGTCTTTGGCGCATTTAAAAAAATGGATTGTTTGCTTTCTTATTATGATGTTTTAAGGGAGTTTTCCTTTTTTTGTGTATTTTAGATAATAGTCCGTTATCAGGTATGTCTTTTGCAAATGTTTTCTCCCAGTGTATGGCTTGTCTTCTCATTCTCTTGACATTGTCATTTGCAGAACAGAAGTTTTTAATTTTTTAAAAAAGATTTTATTTATTTATGAGACACACACACACACACACACAGAGAGAGAGAGAGAGAGAGAGGGGCAGAGACAGGCAGAGGGAGAAGCAGGCTCCAAGCGGGGACCCCGATGTGGGACTCAATCCCGGGTCTCCAGGGTCATGTCCTAGGCTGAAGGTGACGCTAAACCTCTGAGCCACCCGGGCTGCCCTCACTTATTTATTTTTAATTGAAGTATAGTTGGCATGCAATATTATGTTAGTTTCAGGTGTACAACACAGTGACTTGACACTTACTTACATTATAAAATGCTCCAAGCAATCAGTGTCGTTACCATCTGTGACCATACAAAGTTTTTAAAAGGTTAGTGACTATTTCCTATGCTGCACTTTAGGTCACCATAATTTATTAATTTTATAACTGGAAGTTTATACCTCCTAATGCTCTTCACCTATTTTGTTTATCACCCCCCCCCATCAACCACCAGTTTGTCTGTCTTTATGAGTCTGTTTCTAATTTGTTTTATTTGTTTTTAGATTCCACATATAAGTGAAATCATATGGTACTTGTCTTTCTCTCTCTGATTTATTTCATTCAGCATATAACTCTTGAGGTCAATCCAAGTTGTCACAAATGGCAAAATTTCATAATTTTTATAGCTCAGTAATATCCTATTAGATATATCACATCATCTCCTCTATCCACTCATCTATCAGTGGAGACTTAGGCTGCATCCATATCTTGGCTATTGTAAATAATAACAAGTAAACAATTTGGGGCTCATATATCTTCTAAAATTAATGTTTTCTTTAAATTTCTAGAATTGGAATTGCTGGATTATATAGTTTTTCTTTTCTTGTCTTTTTTTTTTTTTTTAAGTAGGCTCCATGCCCAGCATGGAGCCCAACATGGGGCTTGAACTTAGAACCCTGAGCCAAGACCAAGAGTTGGACACTCAACTGACTGAGCCATCCAGGCACCCCTGGTAGCTCTATTTTTAATATTTTGAGGACCCTCCATGCTGTTTTCCACAGTGCTGCACCAGTCTACATTCCCACCAACAGTTCCTTTTCCCCTGCAACCTTGCCAACACTTGTTATCTCTTGTCTTTTTTATTTTAGCCGTTCTGACAGGTGTGAGGTGATATTTTATTATGGTTTTGATTTGCACTTCCCTTATGATTAGTAATGTTGGGCATCCTTTCATATGTCTATTGACCATTTGCATGTCTCCTTTGGAAAAATGTCTATTTAGGTCCTTTTCCCAGTATAATCAGATTTTTTGTGAATGTTTGTGTTTGGTTGTATGAGTTCTTTGTATATTTTGGATATTAATCCCTTATCAGATACACCATTTGCAAATGTCTTCTCCTATTTGGTAAGTTGCCTTTTCATTTTGTTGTTGGTTTCATTTGCTGGGCAAAAACTTTATAGTTTGATGTAGTCCCGATTATTTATATTTTGCTTTTGTTTCCCTTGGTCTGAGGAGACAGTTACAAAAGAAATTGCTAAGACCACTGTGCAAGAGTTTATTTCTTAAAATTTTTAAGGATTTTTATGGTTTCAGTCCTTACATATAGATTTTCCACTCATTTTGAGTTAGTTTTTTTAAAAGACTTTATTTATTTATTTGACAGAGAGAGAAAGAGCCCTAGAGCACAAGCGAGAGGAGGGCCAGAGGGAGAGGGAGAAGCAGGCTCCCCACTAAGCAAGGAGCCCAATGAGGGGCTCTATCTCAGGACCCAAGGATCAAGACCTGAGCTTAAGGCAGATGCCTAGCTGAAGGAGCCACTTAAGTGCCCCTCTTATGTGGTGCTTAAAAGGTGGTCAGGTTTCGTTCTTTTACATGCAGCTGTCTGGATTTTCCAAATATATTTAATGGAGAGATTATCTTTTCTCCATTTGCATATTCTTGCCTGTTTTGTTGTAGACTATTTGACCATAAAGCATGGGTTTATTTCTGGGCTCTCTATCCTGTTCTACTGATCTATGTGCCTACTTGTGTGCCAACACCCTACTTTTTTGACTGCTATGGCATTTTAGTATAATTTAAAATCTGGGATTGTCATACTTCTTGCTTTGTCAAGATTGCTTTAGCTATTTGTGTGTGTGTATTTGTGGTTCCATACAAATTATAGGATTACTTTTCTGGTTCTGGGGAAAATGTATTGGTAGATTGCATTGAATATGTAGATTGCTTTGAGTACTATGGACATTTTAACAATATTAATTCTTCCAATCCATGCTGTATCTTTCCATTTATTTGTATCATCTTCAATTTCTTTACTCAATGACCTCTATCTTTCAGAGTACATGTCTTTCACCTATTCAATTAAACTTATTTTTATGTATTTTATTCTTTTTGATGTGATTGTAAATGAGATTGCTCCCTTTATTTCTTTTTGCTAGTTCATTACTAGTGTAGAGAAATGCAACAGATTTCTGTATATTAATTTTGTGTTTTGCAACTTTACTGAATTTATTTATTACTTCTAATATATTTTTTGGTGAAGTCTTTAGGATTCTCTATATTTAGTATCATGTCGTCTTGTCACAGTTTTAGATTTTCCTTATCAAGTTGGATGCCTTTTCTTTTCTTTTCTCCTCTCATTGCTGTGGCTAAGACTTCCAATGCCATGTTGAATAAAAGTGGTGAGACTGGTTTACTGCCTGCCTTCAGCCCAGGGCCTGATCCTGGAGTCCCAGGTTCGAATCTCGCGTCGGGCTCCCTGCATGGAGCCTGCTTCTCCCTCTGTCTGTGTCTCTGCCTCTCTCTCTCTCTCTGTGACTATCATAAAAAAAAAAAAAAAAAAAAAAAAAAAAAAGATTAGGGCAAGGGTTACCAGTCTTTGTGTGCTAAGTTAGGGTAAGGCCCAAGGCGGCATTATTGGGAGGTTGCTGGCCTGGTGTCGGCCGTTTTGAGGCCCCCAGTCTCGCCAGCCCAACAACTAGCAATTGGTCTGTTCAGATATTCTATTTCTTGCTAATCCAGTTTTGGAAGATTGCATGTTTCTAGGAACTTATTAATTTCTATAGGTTGTCCAATAATTTGTTGGCATATTATTTTTCATAGTAGTGTCTTATAATTCTATTTTTGTGGTGTTGGTTATAATTCCTCTTTCATTTCTTATTTTATTTATTTGAGTCTTTTCTTTTCCCTTGATGAGTCTGGCTAAAAGTTGTCAATTTTTTTAATTAGATTTTATTTACTTATTCATGAGAGACAGAGAGAGAGAGATATGGGGGGCTCGATCCCGGGACTCCAGGATCCCGCCCTGGGCCAAAGGCAGGCGCCAAACCACTGACCCACCCAGGGATCCCCTTATTTGACCTTTAATTTCTACTTTTTCTATTTTTCTTCAGAATTGTCAGAATCAGTGAATATTTATATGTTAGTATTTTTTTAAATTTTTATTTATTTATGATAGTCACACGAGAGAGAGAGAGAGAGAGAGAGAGAGAGAGAGAGAGGCAGAGACACAGGCAGAGGGAGAAGCAGGCTCCATGCACCGGGAGCCCGATGTGGGACTCGATCCCGAGTCTCCAGGATCGCGCCCTGGGCCAAAGGCAGGCGCTAAACCGCTGAGCCACCCAGGGATCCCCTATGTTAGTATTAACTAAAGTCCTTACTGTTGTGCCCAAGATTACATATCCGAGAAACCACCAGGAGCCGACACCGATGCAAACACATGAGGGTTTATTTTCAAGCTCGAGCTTGGGTCCAAGTATACCCGACACAGCGGAGCAGGGACTTGGACCCCGAGGTGGGTTCCAGCTTAGTTTTATGGGCTGGTCTAGGGGGACCTCCAGAAGGGGGGGAGGAATTTCTCAAGTTCTGTTTACATTCTGATATGGGGCTTTCAAGGGCATTGAGTTCTGTTCTCATTCTAATATGGGGCTTCCTGCCACTGGCTAGGGCTCTGTTCTTACTCTAATATGGGGCTTTCTAGGGCGTTAAGCTGTAAGCTGTTTTTTCCAGTACCTGAAGCAAGGTAAATTTCAGCTCTTATTCACCGGGGCCTGGGATGGCTGTACTTGTGCTAACGCTGAACTTAAGGTAAAATGGCCTTAGTTTTCTCGGCCTCCACACTTGCTTTATTCAGATTCTCTTTGTTCTGCCTTTTCCTGCTCCAGGATCCCATGCAGAGCATCACCTGACATGTGGCCATGACATGTCTCCCGGCCGGACAATCCTTCAGACTTGTCTTGTTTCAATGACCTTGGCAGTGTTAAGGAGGACTCGTTAGATGTTTTGTAGGAAGTCCTGCACTGGGATTTACTTGGTCTTTTCCTCACGATTAGACTGGGGTTATGGGTTTCGAGGAAGCAGATCACAGAAATAAAGTGTTCTGTCACCACTGGGTATCAAGGGAATGTGCTCTGGAGGCCACCGTCACTGTGTTAATGTTGGTCACCTGGCCAACCTGGTCAGGCTTTTCCACCATGAAGTTACTCTTCCTCATGTGCATCTGTCGTGTCTTCATGAGCAGGAAGATGCTATGCAGGACCCACATTTTAGGAGAGGGGAGTTAGCACACCCTCCTTGATGGAGGGCTGTCTACATCTATTATCTGGAATACTGCATAGGACAGGTCTATTCAACCGTATTTGTAAGAAAGAAACCCTACCAATCAAACAAGTACCTATGTAATTTGTTAATAAAAATGCAACTGAGTAATTTAAAAGATTACATTACTGTATCGAACAATTCATAAATAGAGCATCTGAAAAAGATGTGACAAAATATTAGTAACAATATTTTATTTCAAGATTCATATTGTTTGGGTTCTTCTTATGGAGCCTGCTTCTCTCTCTGCCTGTGTCTCTGCCTCTCTCTCTCATGAAAAAATAAATAAAATCTTTTAAAAGAAAAGATTCGTATTGTTTTCGGTAGATGTAACTCACTGGAATTGGAATTGGAATATTCATTGGAATATCCTTTGGAATTTTGGGTGGCACTGTGGCAGGATTATATCAGTAGGACAGAGAAAGAGAGGAGATATAAAATGTAGGCTTTTGTATATGTAGAAATGACTATAATTTTGCATTTATTAGGTCTATTAATGCATGCCAATTTATAGGCTACATAAGTAGATGATAGGCAGCATCCCATCTAGTAAATAGAAAGGAGCTCCATTGAGCCACAGGGAAGGAAAGGTTTTTAAAGGCAGAGAAGGAATTGAAAAAAGGAAATTATCAGCAAAAGATGTGTTTAGGCAAGGGGACTAGAAGGGGCCAATAAGTACCTTTTCCATGTTGACTGGTGTGTGTGAGATTGCAGTGAGGTTAGGTAGTTAGTCTTGGTTGGTTGGCCTGGGTCTCTTAACAAAAGTGACTCCATTTTCAGGGCCTATGGTTTCCTTTTTAACAAATTATTTATATTTACCAGTGTGGATACCAGGGTAGTCATTTTAGGCCTTTGGTTAGACTCCAGTGCTTCAGTGTTGGTCTCTGGTTCATTCCAGCTTGGTGATGGAGAGCACTTTCCACTCGCTCCTGTTCTCCTTTGACATATTTCCATCTTGATGGGGTTTTTCTTGGTACTTCCTCACTCTCTGATACTTCGAGGTTATCATGGTTCCTATATTTACTGTCTCAGTCCTAGTGTCAGCAATTTCTTCAAAGAGCCCTGGTTCCTTGGCTGGGGCAGTTCTTCAGACTTGTCTTATTTCAATGGGAATGGTATTAAAGTCTTACCTGTGGGAACATGAATGTGCTCAGTGGACAATACAGGGCAATATATGCATGTATTCCCACCTATGCAAACACACCTAATTATAAAGATTCCAATGTGGAATTGTCTGTGTCTGTATTAAGCTAAAGATGAGTTTATACTGATGTCTCCAACCAGGTCCATCACCACATGGGTATTGTAATCTCCCTTTGCTGATCTGTAGCTCCCACTCCAACAGTGACAAAGTGGCTCCCACCACCTGCCATTGATTTTATTTATTGCTCCGTTCCTGAGTACAGATGTGGTGTTTTGGTAACTGTTAGCTACCACCCTGACGGGAAAGCACTGTATAAAATAACGTTCCTTCTACTCTTTTAGGCTCTTGGCTGAGACCTCTTCTTGCAATATAAGATTAACAGGAGAAAAGCAAACAGAAACTTAATTACATGTATATGTCCTGTATACATAGGAGATACTCAGTAGAGCTGATTAACTTCCCCAAATGGCTCAGGTTTCACCCTACAGGCCATCTTTGGATAAGGACAAAACGAGTTTGGCTGGTGGGAAGGTCAGTTAAGGGAGATCATCAGGCCAAGCACAGTAAAGAGGGCATGATTGTTGTGCAAATTTAAGTCTGTACCTTCTCCTTGGATAAGAATTTCTTGAGATTTAGTCATTCTCCCGTTCCTGGGACACCTTACAAATAAATTTTCCTTTATAAATGTAAATTTTACTCACTAAAGGGCAATTTCTACTCATTTTTCAGAGACTCTTTTGTGTCTGCTGTTTATTAAAATTAATTATCCCCAAATAATTCTTGTGCCAGAGAGGCATATTTTGGGATGGCATATTCTGCTTCCTTCACATGGGTGCACCCTTGTTTGCTTATGGATTCATCTACTCAAGGACATCCTGATTTCTTTAAGTTTTTAGCCATTATTCATAGAGCTGCTGTGCATAACTGCATGTGAATTTTTGTTTGGAAATAGTTTTTCCAACACTAGAAGACTGATTTTTGGACCTTAAGGTGAGACTTACTTAGGGACTTTGGAACAAACTGCCACATGGCCTTCGACAGTGGCCATGTGTGCATTCCTCCATCATGAAGGAGCATTGCTATTATCCCTCACCCTCCAGCAACTGGTATCCTCATTTTTTGGAGTTTAGCATTTCTAACAGGTGTGCAGGATTATCTCACTGTTGTGTAAATTTGTAATTTCCTAATGATAGGGGATGTCGAACAAAGTTTTGTATTTGTGTTTACTATCTGTACATCTTGTTTGTCCAGGTGTCTTTGAGATCTTTACCCGTATTCATCTAGGTTGTTTTCTTTTTCCTGAGTTCTGAGATTTTTCTGTATAGTTCACAAATACTTTATCAGATGTATGTGTTGCAAACATTTGCTCCCAGTTTGTGGTTTGGTTCTCTGAACAAGGTCTTTCATACAGCAGAAGTTTTACTTTTATAAAATTCATGTTATCAATTGTTTTTCTTTTGTGGATTGACTTTTAATGTTCGGTGTTAAAACACATCACCGAATTCAAGGTCATGTAGATTTTCTTTCATGTTTTTAACTTTCTAGGTATTTCGATAGTTTTACATTGTAAATTTATCTACAGACTGTTTTGAGTTAATTTTGTTTTAACTTGCAAACTTTGTGCCTACATTTTCTTTAATTCCATATGGTTTGCAATTAATTATTCCTAAACTATTGGTGGAGAAGTCAGGGGATAACTATTGGTGGAGAACTCAGGAGATTCATTTCAGTTTGAATCTCCAAAATGTAATGGATTCAGCTGAACACGGGAAGGGCGCAGATGCTTCCAGGGAACTCAGCACACCACATGCTGCAGTGCCTCCACTGCCCACAGAGGGCGCCCGAGCCACGCTCCCCTCCCCTGCTGGGCACGCGTGCTCCGTCGGCTTGGTCCGCCGCGCCGCCAGGGGCCGCCCTGGCTCCTCGGGACCCGCTGGAGGCCCGGGGAGGACATGAGGCCGCGTCCACGTCGCAGGAGCCCCGCCTCCTCAGGACCGGCTGTGAAGAGGAGGCAGGCTGAAGGGAGCACGACGAGCCTGCAGAAAATGGCCGTTCAGGACCTGCAGTGAGACGCAGGCGATGTTCAAATGGACGGAGCGTGGGTCCTTAAGAAGCTGCTGGAGCCTCCTGCGGCAATGGTCGGGTCCACACCAACGCCAGCAGGGTTACGGAACCTCTCGGAAAGTGACATGTTACGGTTAGGGGTTAGAGGTAAGGGGTTAGGGGTTAGGGTTAGGATTAGGGTTACGGTTAGGGTTAGGGGTCGGGGTCGGGTTCGGGTTGGGGTGAGGTTGGGGTTAGGGGTTAGGGTTAGGGGTTAGGATTAGGGTTAGAGGTTAGGGTGAGGGTTAGGGGTAGAGGGAGGGGTAGGGTTATGGTTAGGGGTTAGGGTTAGCGTAGGGTTAGTTTTAGGGGTTAGAGGATAGGGTTAGGTTTAGGATTTTAGGGTTAGGGTGTTTGGGGTTATGGTTAGGGTAGGGTTAGGGTTAGGTATTAGGGTTAGTTGTTACGGTTGGTGTTAGGCGTTAGGTTTAGGTGTTAGGGTTAGGTGTTAGGGTTAGGTGTTAGGGTTATGGTTATGTGTTAGGGTTAGGTTTAGGGTAGGTGTTTGGGATGGTGTTAGGATTAGGGTTTATGGTTAGAGTTTGGGGTTTAGGGTTAGGGTTTAGTGTGAGGGTTAGGATTAGTGTTAGAGGGTTAGTGTTAGGGTTAGAGGGTTATGGTTATGGTTTGGTTTTAAGGTTAGTGTTAGGGTTATAGTTAGGGTTAGTGTTATGGTTAGCGTTAGGGTTTAGGATTACCTTAAGGGGTTAGGGTTAAGGTTAGTGGTTAGGGTTTTGGTTAGGGTCAGGGTTAGGGTTAGGGTTGTTAGGGTTAGGGTGTTTAGGGTTAGCATTAGGGTTGTTAGGTTTTGGGTTAGGGGTAGGGTTGTTAGGGTTAGGGTTGTGAGAAGTAGGGGGGTTAGGGTTAGGAGATTAGGGTTAGGGTTAGGGGGTTACGGTTAAGGTTAGGTTTAGAGTAGGGTTGTTAAGGTTAGGCTTAAGGTTGTTAGGGTTAGGGGTAGGGTTGTTTGTGTTGGGGGTAGGGTGGTTAGGGTTAGGGTTATTAGGGTTATTTGTTAGGTTTACGGTTAGGTTTTTGGGTTAGGGGTAGGGGTTAGGGTAGGGTTAGGTGTTAGGGTTAGGGTGAGGGTTAGGGTGAGAGTTAAGGGTTATGGTTAGGGGCTAGGGTTAGGGTTGGGTTAGGAGTTAGGGGTAGGATTAGTTTTAGGTGGTTAGGTTTAGGGGTTAGGATTAGGTTTAGGATTTACTGTTAGCGTAAGGGTTAGGGGTGAGCATTAGGGTTAGATTTAGGGGTAGAGGGAGGGGTAGGGTTAGGGTTAGGGGTTAGGATTAGCGTTAGGTTTAGTATTAGGGTTCGCGGTTAAGGTTAGGTTAGGGTTGTTAGGGTTTGGGTTGTTAGGGTTATTTGTTAGGTTTAGGGTTAGGTTTTCGGGTTAGGGATAGGGTAAGGAGTTAGGGTGAGGGTTAGGGGTAGATGGAGGGGTAGGGTTAGGGTGAGAGGGGTAGTGGGTTAGGGTTAGGGTTGGGTTAGGTGTAGGGTTAGGGGTAGGGGTAGGGTTAGGGGTTAAGTTAGGCGTAGAGTTTGGGTTAGGGTAAGGGTTAGGGTTTGGTGGTTAGGGTAGGGTTAGAGGTTAGATTTAGGGTTAGAGTTAGGGGTTAGGGTTTGGGTTAGTGTTAGGATTTGGGGTAGGGATTAGGTTTATGGTTAGTGTTAGTGTTTGAGGTTTAGTGTCAGGGTTAGGGGTTAGGGTTAAGGTCAGTGGTTAAGGTTAGGGTTAGAGTAGGGTTAGGGTTTGGTGTTAGGGTTAGTTGTTAGGGTTAGTGTTAGGCGTTAGGGTTAGGTGTTAGGGTTAGGTGTTAGGGTGCAGGTTAAGGGTTAGGGTTAGGTGTTTGGGATAGCGTTAAGATAGGGTTTAGGGTTAGAGTTTGGAGTTTAGGGTTAGGGTTTAGTGTGAGGGTTAGGGTTAGTGTTAGAGGGTTAGTGTTAGGGTTAGAGGGTTAGGGTTAGGGTTTGGTGTTTAGGGTTAGGTGTTATGGTTAGCGTTAGGGTTTAGGATTACCTTAAGGGGTTAGGGTTAGGGTTAAAGTTAGGGGTTAGGGTTTGAGTTAGGGCTAGGGTTAGGATTAGGCTTGTTAGGGTTAGGGTAGGGTTGTTAAGGTTAGGCTTAGGGTTGTTAGAATTAGGGGGTTAGGGTTAGGAGATTAGGGTTAGGGGGTTAGGGTTAAGGTTAGGTTAGGGTAGAGTTGTTAAGGTAAGGCTTAGGGTTAGGGGTAGGGTTTTGGGTTGGGGGTAGGGTTGTTAGGGTTAGGTTTAGGGTTAGGGTTGTTAGGGTAATTTGTTAGGTTTACGGTAAGGTTTTCGGGTTAGGGGTAGGGGTTAGGGTAGGGTTAGGTGTTAGGGTTAGGGTTTAGGGTGAGGGTTAGGGTGAGAGTTAAGGGTTATGGTTAGGGTTAGGGTTTAGGGTCAGGGTTAGGGTTGGGTTAGGATTAGGGTTAGGAGTTAGGGGTAGGATTAGTTTTAGGTGGTTAGGTTTAGGGGTTAGGGTTAGGTTTAGGATTTAGTGTTAGCGTAAGTGTTAGGGGTTAGATTTAGGGGTAGAGGGAGGGGTAGGGTTAGGGGTTAGGATTAGCGTTAGGTTTATTATTAGGGTTCGCCGTTAGGGTTAGGGTTAGGTTAGGGTTGTTAGCGTTTGGGTTGTTAGGGTTATTTGTTAGGTTTAGGGTTAGGTTTTTGGGTTAGGGATAGGGATTAGGGTAAGGTTAGGGGTTAGGGTGAGGGTTAGGGGTAGAGGGAGGGGTAGGGTTAGGGGTTAGGGTGAGGGTTAGGGGTAGAGGGAGGGTTAGGGTTAAGGTTAGGGGTTAGGGTTGTTAGGGTTAGTGTTAGGCGTTAGGGTTAGGTGTTAGGGTTATGGTTAAGTGTTAGGGTTTGGTTTAGGGTAGGTGTTTGGGATGGTGTTAGGATTAGGGTTTAGGGTTATAGTTTTGGGTTTATGGTTAGGGTTTAGTGTGAGGGTTAGGATTAGTGTTAGAGGGTTAGTGTTAGGGTTAGAGGGTTAGGGTGATAGGCTTAGTTTTAGGGTTAGGTGTTATGGTTAGCGTTAGGGTTTAGGATTACCTTAAGGGGTTAGGGTTAGGTTAGGGTTAAGGTTAGGGGTTAGGGTTTGGGTTAAGGTCTGGGTTAGGGTTAGGGTTGTTAGAATTAGGGGGTTAGGGTTAGGAGATTAGGGTTAGGTTTAGGGGGTTAGGGTTAAGGTTAGGTTTAGGTTAGGTTTGTTAAGGTTAGGCTTAGGGTTGTTAGGGTTAGGGTTGTTAGGGTTAGGGTTGTTAGGGTTATTTGTTAGGTTTAGGGTTAGGTTTTTGGGTTAGGGGTAGGGGTTAGGGTAGGGTTCGGTGTTAGGGTTAGGGGTTAGGGATAGGGTGATGGTTAGGTCAGAGTTAAGGGTTATGGTTTGGGTTAGGATTAGGGTTTAGGTTTAGCGTTAGAGTTGGGTTAATATTAGGGTTAGGAGTTAGGGGTAGGATTAGTGTTAGGTGGTTAGGTTTAGGGGTTAGGTTTAGGTTTAGGATTTAGTGAAAGCGAAAGGGTTAGGGATGAGAGTTAGGGTAGGGTTAGTGGTAGAGGGAGGGGTACGGTTAGGGTTAGGGGTTAGCGTTAGGGTTAGTTTTAGGGTTAGGGCTTAGGGTTAGCATTAGGTTTAGGGTTGTTAGGGTTATTTGTTAGGTTTAGGGTAGGTTTTTGGGTTAGGGATAGGGGTTAGGGTAGGGTTAGGAGTTAGGATTAGGGTGAGTGTTAGGGGTAGAGGGAATGTAGGGTTAGGGTTCGGGTTAGGTTTAGGGTAGTTAGAGTTAGGGTTGTTAGGGTTATTTGTTAGGTTTCGGGTTAGGTTTTTGGGTTAGGGGTACAGGTTATGGTGGGTTTGGTGTTAGGGTTAGGGTGAGAGTTAAGGGTTATGGTTATTTTTAGCCTTAGGGTTTAGGTTTGGGTTTAGGGTTAGGGTTGGGTTCGGGTTCGGGTTAGGGTTAGGGTTGGGTTAGGATTAGGGTTAGGAGTTAGGGGTAGGATTAGTGTTAGGTGGTTAGGTTTAGGGGTTAGGGGTAGGTTTAAGGTTTAGTTTTGCATATGGTTAGGGTTATGGTTAGGGTTAAATGTTATTGTTAGCGTTAGGGTTAGGGTTAGTGGTTAGGGTTTGGGGTAGGGACAGATTTGGGTTAGGGTTAGTAGGGTTAGGGTGTTTAGGGTTAGCATTAGGGTTGTTAGGTTTTGGGTTAGGGGTAGGGTTGTTAGGGTTAGGGTTAGGTTTGTTAGAAGTAGGGGTTAGGGTTAGGAGATTAGGGTTAGGGTTAGGGGTTTAGGATTAAGGTTAGGTTTAGGGTAGGGTTGTTAAGGTTAGGCTTAGGGTTGTTAGGGGTAGGGTTGTTTGGGTTGGGGGTAGGGTTGTTAGGGTTAGGGTTGTTAGGGTTATTTGTTAGGTTTACGGTTAGGTTTTCTGGTTAGGGGTAGGGGTTAGGGTAGGGTTAGGTGTTAGGGTTAGGGGTTAGGGTGAGGGTGAGAGTTAAGGGTTATGGTTAGGGTTAGGGTTTAGGTATAGGGTTAGGGTTGGGTTAGGATTAGGGTTAGGAGTTAGGGGTAGGATTAGTTTAGGTGGTTAGGTTTAGGGGTTAGGGTTAGGTTTAGCATTTAGTGTTAGGGTAAGGGTTAGGGGTGAGCGTTAGGGTTAGATTTAGGGGTAGAGGGAGGGGTAGGGTTAGGGGTTAGGATTAGCGTTAGGTTTATTATTAGGGTTCGCGGTTAGGGTTAGGTTTAGGGTTGTAAGGGTTATTTGTTAGGTTTACGGTTAGGTTTTCAGGTTAGGGATAGGGGTTAGGGTAGGGTTAGGTGTCAGGGTTAGAGGTGAGGTTAAGGGTGAAGGTTAGGGGTAGAGGGTGGGGTAGTGTTAGGGGTAGGGGTTAGGGTTAGTGGTAGGGTTAGTTTTAGAGGTTAGGGGATAGGGTTAGATTTAGGGTTGTTAGGGTTAGGGTAGGGTTAGGGTTAGGTGTTTAGGGTTGTTAGGGTTTAGGATTAGTGTTAGGTTTAGGGTGTTTAGGGTTAGGGTAGGGTTAGGGTTAGGTGTTAGGGTTAGTTGTTAGGGTTAGGTGTTAGGGTTAAGGGTTAGGGTTTGGGTTAGGGTTAGGGCTGTTAGGGTTAGGGTGTTTGGGGTTAGGGTTAGGGTAGTGTTAGGGTTAGGTGTTAGGGTTAGTTGTTAGGGTTAGTGTTAGGCGTTAGGGTAGGTGTTAGGTTTAGTGTTAGGGTTATGGTTATGTGTAAGGGTTAGGTTTAGGGTAGGTGTTTGGGATGGCATTAGGATTAGGGTTTAGGGTTAGAGTTTGGGGTTTATGGTTAGGGCTTAGTGTGTGGGTTAGGATTAGTGTTAGAGGGTTAGTGTTAGGGTTAGAGGGTTATGGTTAGGGTTAGGGTTAGGGTTTGGTTTTAGGGTTAGTGTTAGGGTTATGATTAGGGTTAGGTGTTATGGTTAGCGTTAGGGTTTAGGATTACCTTAAGGGGTTAGGGTTCGGGTTAGTTTTAGGGTTAGGGTTAGCGTTAGGGTTCGAGTTAGGTTTAGGGTAGTTAGGGTTAGGGTCGTTAGGGTTATTTGTTAGGTTTAGGGTTAGGTTTTTGGGTTAGGGATAGGTGTTTGGGTAAGGTTAGAGGTTAGGGTTAGGGTGAGGGTTAGGGGTAGAGGGAGAGGTAGGGTTAGGGGTTAGGGTTAGCTGTAGGGTTAGTTTTTGGGTTAGGGGATAGGGTTAGGTTTAGGGTTTTAGGGTTAGGGTTTAGGGTTAGGATGTGTGGGGTTAGGGTTAGGGTCGGGTTAGGGTTAGGTGTTAGGGTTAGTTGTTAGGGTTAGTGTTAGGCGTTAGGTTTTGGTGTTAGGGTTATGGTTATGTGTTAGGGTTAGGTTTAGGGTAGGTGTTTGGGATGACGTTAGCATTAGGGTTTAGGGTTAGAGTTTGGGCTTTAGGGTTAGGGTTAGTGTGAGGGTTAGGATTAGTGTTAGAGGGTTAGTGTTAGGCCTAGAGGGTTAGGGTTAGGGTTTAGGGTTAGGGTTAGGGTTAGGGTAGGTGTGGGTTAGGATTAGGATTAGGAGTTAGGGGTAGGATTAGTTTTAGGTGGTTAGGTTTAGGGGTTAGAGTTAGGTTTAGGATTTAGTGTTAGCGTATGGGTAGGGGTGAGCGTTCGGGTTAGATTTAGGGGTAGAGGGAGGGATAGGGTTAGGGGTTAGGGGTTAGGATTAGCGTTAGGTTTAGTATTTGGGTTTGCGGTTAGGGTTAGGTTTAGGGTTGTTAGGGTTTGGGTTGTTAGGGTTGTTAGGTTTAGGGTTAAGTTTTAGAGTTAGGGATAGGGGTTAGGGTAGGGTTAGGTGTCAGGGTTAGAGGTTAGGGTTAGGGTGAGGGTTAGGGGTAGAGGGAGGCGTAGGGTTAGGGGTTAGGGTTAGCGGTAGGGTTAGTTTTAGGGTTAGGTTTAGGGTTTTTAGGGTTAGGGTTGTTAGGTTTAGGGTGTTTAGGGTTACGGTAGGGTTAGGGTTACGTGTTAGGGTTAGTTGTTAGGGTTAGGGTTAGGTGTTAGGGTTAAGTGTTAGGGTTAGAGTTAGGGTTAAGGGTTAGTTTTAGGGTTTGGTTTGGTGTTTGGGATAGCGTTAGGGTTAGGGTTTAGGGTTAGAGTTTGGGGCTTAGGGTTAGGGTTTAGTGTGAGGGTTATGGTTAGTGTTAGAGGGTGTTAGGGTTAGAGGGTTATGGTTAGGGTTTGGTTTTGAGGGTTAGTGTTAGGATTATGGTTAGGGTTAGGTGTTATGGTTAGCCTTAGGGTTTAGGATTACCTTAAGGGGTTAGGGTTAGGGTTTAGGGTTAGTGTTACGGTTGGGTTAGGATTAGGGTTAGGAGTTAGGGATAGGATTAGTGTTAGGTGGTTAGGTTTAGGGGTTAGGGTTAGGTTTAGGGTTTAGTGTTTGCATAAGGGTTCGTTTAGGGTTTAGTGTGTTATGGTTAGCGTTAGGGTTTAGGATTACCTTAAGGTGTTAGGGTTAGGTTAGGGTTAAGCTTAGGGGTTAGGGTTTGGGTTAGGGTCAGGGTTAAGGTTAGGGTTGTTAGGGTTAGGGTTGTTAGTTTTGGGGTTTTTAGGGTTAGCATTAGGGTTGTTAGGGTAACGGTTAAGGTAGGGTTGTTAAGGTTAGGCTTAGGGTTGTTAGGTTTAGGGTTAGGCTTAGGGTTGTTAGGGTTAGTGTTTTTAGGTTTAGGGTATTTAGGGTTCGCTTTAGGGTTGCTCATGTTAGGGTAGGGTTGTTAAGGTTAGGCTTAGGGTTGTTAGTTTAGGTTTAGGGGTAGGGTTGTTAGGGTTGTTAGGGTTAGGGTGTTTAGGGTTAGGTTAGGGTAGTGTTAGGGTTAGGTGTTAGGGTTAGTTTTTAGGGTTAGGTGTTAGGGTTAGGGTTAAGGGTTTGGGTCAGGGTAAGGGTTAGGGATAAGTTTAGGGTTAGGTGTTAGGGTTAGTTTTTAGGGTTAGTGTTAGGCGTTAGGGTTAGGTGTTAGGGTTAGTTGTTAGGGTTAGGTTTAGGGTAGGTGTTTGGGATGGCATTAGGATTAGGGTTTAGGGTTAGAGTTTGGGGTTTAGGGTTAGGGTTTAGTGTGAGGTTTAGGATTAGTGTTAAAGGGTTAGTGTTAGTGTTAGAGGGTTATGGTTAGGGTTAAGATTTGGTTTTTAGTGTTAGTGTTAGGGTTATGGTTAGAATTAGTGTTATGGTTAGCGTTAGGGTTTAGGATTACCTTAAGGGGCTAGGGGTAGGGTTAAGGTTAGTGGTTAGGGTTAGGGGTTAGGGTTAGGTGTTAGGGTTAGGTATTAGGGTTAATGTTAGGCGTTAGGGTTAGGGTGAGATTTAAGATTAGGCTTAGGGTTAGGTTTTGTGTTTGGGTTAGGTTTATGGTTAGGGTTATTGTTAGGGTGAGAGTTAACTTAGGGTTAGGGCTTAGTATTAGGGTTAGTGTTAGGTGTTAAGCCATCTTTCAACTAGCTGCGTACTTATTGGTGTGAGAATGTAGGAGCATTCTAAGTGAGGAGGTTCCATGAATACTGCTCTACTGCACCTGGAGACACACCTTCCAAGTCTGCATTTTTCTAGTTGCGTCGCACGAGCTTCTGACAAACATCTCTAGTGAGTATGTTCAAAATTCCATCTGCAGAAAAGGGGCAAGTTTGGGGAAGAGAAGGGTCCCCAAATCACCTGTCCCCACCAAATTACCTAGATAACCTTCAAATCATCCTGAAAATCTATGAATTTGGCCTGAGATTTAAAGAGAGAATAGCTGGAATGCTACAGTGAGAAGAGTTTGCACTTCTATCAAGGTAGGAACAGGGGGAAAATAGAAATAAGGGAACAAAAGGCATCCAAGGCGGAGGGGCCTCTCAAGGAGCCGGGCAAAGGCAGGGGCGAGTGCCCCCAGGACCAGAAAGCTCCGTCCCAGAGAAGTAGGAGCTTCACCAATCTTCCTGGGTGGAAAGGTGCTCACAGGGAGTTAGAGCAGGACCCCAGACGGGTGGGGATGCCCTCAGGCTCCCTGGGACACTATCAGACACCTGTGCCCCGGGGAGAGCATGCCACACCCCGCAGCTGAGCTCCCTAACAGGCTGCAGCGCACACACAGATGGACCCGGGAGCAGCTTGGAGGGGCTCAGGTGGCAGCTCCGCAGAGGAGGCTGCGCAGCTGGGAGCACGAATCCAACAGTGTAGGCACTGGAGCCCGGGCCGTGGGGGGACACAGCCCAGGATCCGATCACCCCCCAGGACAAGGGAGAGGCCAGGAGGGCCCAGGACAGCAAGGACGCTCCTGCCCCGAGCTGAGCAGATCAGCGGCCCCACCCTGGAGCATCCAGGCCCCTGCAGATGGAGAGCTCTGTAGTTACTGCGGGAGCTGAATCCAGGGCTCCAGAGCTGGCCGCCTCCACTGTGGTTGTTCCTCCTGGAGCCTCACAGGGTAAACAACAACCCCCACTGAGCCCTGCACTAGGCAGGGGGCTGAGCAGCTCCCCCAAGTGCTAACACCTGAACATCAACAAATAAACCCCTCCCCCAGAAGACCAGCTAGACGGACAAGTTCCAGGGGAAGTCAAGGGACTTAAAGTATACAGAATCAGAAGATACTCCCCCGTGGTTTTTTTTTGTTTTTTTTTTTTTTTGCTTTTTGATTTCTGTTTCCTTCCCCACCCTTTTTTCCCTTTCTTTCTTTTTCTTTCTCTTTTTTTTCTTCCTTTTTTCATTTTCTCTTTTCTTTCATTCTTTCTCTCCTCTCTTTTTCTCCTTTTCCCAATACAACTTGTTTTTGGCCACTCTGCACTGAGCAAAATGACTAGAAGGAAAACCAAACCTCAAAAGAAAGAATCAGAAACAGTCCTCTCTCCCACAGTGTTACAAGATCTGGATTACAATTCAATGTCAGAAAGCCAATTCAGAAGCACTATTATAAAGCTACTGGTGGCTCTAGAAAAGAGCATAAAGGACTCAAGAGACTTCATGACTGCAGAATTTAGATCTAATCAAGCAGAAATTAAAAATCAATTGAATGAGATGCAATCCAAACTAGAAGTCCTAACGATGAGGGTTAATGAGGTGGAAGAACGAGTGAGTGACATAGAAGACAAGTTGATGGCAAAGAGGGAAACTGAGGAAAAAAGAGACAATTAAAAGACCATGAGGATAGATTAAGGGAAATAAATGACAGCCTGAGGAAGAAAAACCTACGTTTAATTGGGGTTCCTGAGGGCGCCAAAAGGGACAGAGGTCCAAAATATGTATTTGAACAAATCATAGCTGAAAACTTCCCTAATCTGTGAAGGGAAACAGGCATTCAGTTCCAGGAGATAGAGACATCCCCCCCTAAAATCAATAAAAAGCGTTCAACACCTTGACATTTAATAGTGAAGCTTGCAAATTCCAAAGATAAAGAGAATATCCTTAAAGCAGCAAGAGACAAGAAATCCCTGACTTTTATGGGGAGAAGTATTAGGGTAACAGCAGCCCTATCCACAGAGACCTGGCAGGACAGAAAGGGCTGGCAGGATATATTCAGGGTCCTAAATGAGAAAAACGTGCAACCAAGAATACTTTATCCAGCAAGGCTCTCATTCAGAATGGAAGGAGAGATAAAGAGCTTCCAAGACAGGCAGGAACTGAAAGAATATGTGACCTCCAAACCAGCTCTACAAGAAATTTTAAGGAGGACTCTTAAAATTCCCCTTTAAGAAGAAGTCCAATGGAACAATCCACAAAAAGAAGGCCTGAATAGGTATGATGATGACACTAAACTCATATCTGTAAATAGTAACTCTGAACGTGAATGGGCTTAATGACCCCATCAAAAGGCACAGGGTTTCATACTGGATAAAAAAAAACAGGACCCATCTATTTGCTGTCTACAAGAGACTCATTTTAGACAGAAGGACACCTACAGCCTGAAAATAAAAGGTTGGAGAACCATTTACCATTCAAATGGTCCTCAAAAGAAAGCAGGGGTAGCCATCCTTATATCAGATAAACTAAAATTTACCCCGAAGACTGTAGTGAGAGATGAAGAGGGACACTATATCATACTTAAAGGATCAATCCAACAAGAGGACTTAACAATCCTCAATATATATGCCCCGAGTGTGGGAGCTGCGAAATATTTAAATCAATTAATAACCAAAGTGAAGAAATATTTTGATAATAATACACTTATACTTGGTGACTTCAATCTAGCTCTTTCTACCCTCAATAGGTCTTCTAAGCACAACATCTTCAAAGAAACGAGAGCTTTAAATGATACGCTGGACCAGATGGATTTCACAAATATCTACAGAACTTTACATCCAAACTCAACTGAATACACATTCTTCTCAAGTGCACATGGAACTTTCTCCAGAATAGACCACATACTGGGTCATAAATCTGGTCTGAACCGATACCAAAAGATTGGGATCGTCCCCTGCATATTCTCAGACCATAATGCCTTGAAATTAGAACTAAATCACAACAGGAAGTTTGGAAGGACTTCAAACACGTGGAGGTAAAGGACCATCCTGCTAAAAGATGAAAGGGTCAACCAGGAAATTAAGGAAGAATTAAAAATATTCATGGAAACTAATGAGAATGAAGATACAACCGTTCAAAATCTTTGGGATGCAGCAAAAGCACTCCTAAGGGGGAAATACATCGCAATACAAGCATCCATTCAAAAACTGCAAAGAACTCAAATACAAAAGCTAACCTTACACATAAAGGAGCTAGAGAAAAAACAGCAGATAGATCCTACACCCAGCAGAAGAAGAGAGTTAATTAAGATTCGAGCAGAACTCAACAAAATCAAGACCAGAAGAACTGTGGAACAGATCAACAGAACCAGAAGTTAGTTCTTTGAAAGAATTAATAAGATAGATAAACCATTAGCCAGCCTTATTAAAAAGAAGAGAGAGAAGACTCAAATTAATAAAATCATGAATGAGAAAGGAGAGATCACGACGAACACCAAGGAAATACAAACGATTTTAAAAACATATTATGAACAGCTATATGCCAATAAATTAGGCAATCTAGAAGAAATGGACGCATTCCTGGAAAGCCACAAACTACCAAAACTGGAACAGGAAGAAATAGAAAACCTGAACAGGCCAATAACCAGGGAGGAAATTGAAGCAGTCATCAAAAACCTCCCAAGACACAAGAGTCCAGGGCCAGATGGCTTCCCAGGGGAATTCTATCAAACGTTTAAAGAAGAAACCATACCTATTCTACTAAAGCTGTTTGGAAAGATAGAAAGAGATGGAGTACTTCCAAATTCGTTCTATGAGGCCAGCATCACCTTAATTCCAACACCAGACAAAGACCCCACCAAAAAGGAGAATTAGAGACCAATATCCCTGATGAACATGGATGCAAAAATTCTCAACAAGATACTAGCCAATAGGATCCAACAGTACATTAAGAAAGTTATTCACCATGACCAAGTAGGATTTATCCCCGGGACACAAGGCTGGTTCAACACTTGTAAAACAATCAATGTGATTCATCATATCAGCAAGAGAAAAACCAAGAACCATATGATCCTCTCATTAGATGCAGAGAAAGCATTTGACAAAATACAGCATCCATTCCTGATCAAAACTCTTCAGAGTGTAGGGATAGAGGGAACATTCCTCAACATCTTAAAAGCCATCTACGAAAAGCCCACAGCAAATATCATTCTCAATGGGGAAGCACTGGGAGCCTTTCCCCTAAGATCAGGAACAAGACAGGGATGTGCCCTCTCACCACTGCTATTCAATATAGTACTGGAAGTCCTAGCCTCAGCAATCAGACAACAAAAAGACATTAAAGGCATTCAAATTGGCAAAGAAGAAGTCAAACTCTCCCTCTTCGCCGATGACATGATACTCTACGTGGAAAACCCAAAAGCCTCCACCCCAAGATTGCTAGAACTCTGGGATCCCTGGGTCGCGCAGCGGTTTGGCGCCTGCCTTTGGCCCAGGGCGCGATCCTGGAGACCCGGGATCAAATCCCACGTCGGGCTCCCGGTGCATGGAGCCTGCTTCTCCCTCTGCCTGTGTCTCTGCCTCTCTCTATCTCTCTGTGACTATCATAAATAAATAAAAATTAAAAAAAAATTAAAAAAAAAGATTGCTAGAACTCATACAGCAATTTGGTAGCGTGGCAGGATACAAAATCAATGCCCAGAAATCAATGGCATTTCTATACACTAACAATGAGACTGAAGAAAGAGAAATTAAGGAGTCAATCCCATTTACAATTGCTCCCAAAAGCATAAGATACCTAGGAATAAACCTAACCAAAGAGGTAAAGGATCTATACCCTAAATACTATAGAACACATTATAGATCTAAATGTGCGACAAGATTCCATCAAAATCCTAGAGGAGAACACAGGCAACACTCTTTTTGAACTCGGCCACAGTAACTTCTTGCAAGATACATCCACAAAGGCAAAAGAAAGAAAAGGAAAAATGAACTATTGGGACTTCATCAAGATAAGAAGCTTTTGCACAGCAAAGGATACAGTCAACAAAACTAAAAGACAACCTACAGAATGGGAGAAGATATTTGCAAATGACATATCAGATAAAGGGCTAGTTTCCAAGATCTATAAAGAACTTCTTAAACTCAATACCAAAGAAACAAACAATCCAATCATGAAATGGGCAAAAGACATGAACAGAAATCTCACAGAGGAAGACATAGACATGGCCAACATGCACATGAGAAAATGCTCTGCATCACTTGCCATCAGGGAAATACAAATCAAAACCACAATGAGATACCACCTCACACCAGTGAGAATGGGGCAAATTAACAAGGCAGGAAACCACAAATGTTGGAGAGGATGCAGAGAAAAGGGAACCCTCTTAAACTGTTGGTGGGAATGTGAACTGGTGCAGCCACTCTGGAAAACTGTGTGGAGGTTCCTCAAAGAGTTCAATATAGACCTGCCCTACGACCCAGCAATTGCACTGTTGGGGATTTACCCCAAAGATTCAGATGCAATGAAACACCGGGACCTCTGCACCCTAATGTTTCTAGCAGCAATGTCCAAAATAGCCAAACTGTGGAAGGAGCCTCCATGTCCATTGAAAGATGAATGGATAAAGAAGATGTGGTTTATGTATACAATGGAATATTGCTCAGCCATTAGAAATGACAAATACCCACCATTAGCTTCAATGTGGATGGAACTGGAGGGTATTATGCTCTGTGAAGTAAGTCAATCGGAGAAGGACAAACAGTGTATGTTCTCATTCATTTGGGGGAATATAAACAATAGTGAAAGGGAATATAAGGGAAGGGAGAAGAATTGTGTGGGAAATATCAGAAAGGGAGACAGAACATAAAGACTGCTAACTCTGGGAAATGAACTAGGGGTGGTGGAAGGGGAGGAGGGAAGGGGGTGGGGGTGAATGGGTGACGGGCACTGAGGGGGGCACTTGATGGGTTGAGCACTGGGTGTTATTCTGTATGTTGGTAAATTGAACACCAATAAAAAATTAATTTATTAAAAAAAAAAAAGAAAGGATCAGAGAACATCACCAGAAACACCAACGCTACCAGTAACACAAAGGCACTAAATTCATATCTTTCAATAATCTTCTGAATGCTGATAGACTAAATGCTCCAATCAAAAGATATAGGGTAAAAAAAAAAAAAAGATATAGGGTATCAGAGTGGCTTAAAAACATGATCCGGGATGCTGGGTGGCTCAGGGGTTGAGCCTTGCCTTTGACTCAGGGTGTGATCCTGGAGTCTGGGATCGAGTCCCATATTGGGCTCCTGGTGGGGAGCCTACTTCTCTCTCTGTCTAATTCTCTGCCTCTCTCTCTCTCTCTCTCTTTCTCTCATAAATAAAATCTTTATTAAAAAAAAACAAGATCCGGGGATCCCTGAGTGGCGCAGCGGTTTGGCGCCTGCCTTTGGCCCAGGGCGTGATCCTGGGGACCCGGGAACGAGTCCCACATTGGGTTCCCGGTGCATGGAGCCTGCTTCTCCCTCTGCCTGTGTCTCTGCCTCTCTCTCTCTCTCTCACTGTGTGCCTATCATAAATAAATTAAAAAAAACAAAAACAAGATCCATCTGTATGCTGCCTACAAGATGCTCACCTTAGACCTATAGACACCAGCAGATTGAAAGTCAGGGGATGGAAAATCATCTATCACGCTAATGGACATCAAAAGAAAGCTGGAGGACCCATACCTATATCAGACAAACTAGATTTGAAACCAAACCCTGGGGGACACCTGGTTGCTCAGTGGTTGAGCATCTGCCTTCAGCTCAGGGTGTGACCCTGGGATCCCAGGGTCGAGTCCCACATTGGCCTCCCTTTGGGGAGCCTGCCTCTCCCTCTGCCTATGTTTCTGCCTCTGCTTCTCTGTGTATCTCTCATGAATAAATAAATAAAATATTTAAATTTCCAAAAAGAAAGAACAAATAGTGTAAGAAGAAATGAAGAAGGGCATTATTTCATAATTAAAAAGACTCTATCAAGATCAAACAACTAAATATTTATGCTGCCAACATGGGAGTACCTAGATATAGAAACCAATTAACAACAAACATACAGGGACTCACTGATAATAATACAATGACAGGGGATTTTAACACCCACTTATGGCAATGGACCAATCGTCTATGCAGAAAATCAACAGGGGAACCATAGCCTTGACACGCTGGACCACAGGGACTCAACAGATATAGTCAGAACATTTCATCCTAAAGCAGAATACACATTCCTTTCAAGTGCGCATGGGACATTCTCCAGAACATATCATATCATGGGCCACAAATCAGCCCTCAACAGGTACAACAGGTACAAGAAGGTTGATATCATACCCTGTACGTTTTCGGACTACGATGCTATGAAACTCAAAGTCGACAGCAAGAAAAAATTTGGACAGACCAAAAATACGTGGAGATTATGAACATTCTACTGGAGAATGAATGGAGCAATCAGGAAATTAAAGAGGAAATTTAACACAAATGAAAATGAAAACATGTTTCTCCACACCTCTAGGATGTAGCAAAGGCAGTCCTGAGACGGAAGTACATAGCAATACAGGCCTATCTCAAGAAACAAGAAGTCTCCAATATACAACCTAACCCTACACCTAAAGGAGTTGGAAAAGGAATAGCAAACAAAGCCTAAAGCCTACAGAAGAAGGGAAAAAATAAAGATGAGAGCAGAAATCAACAATACAGAAACAACAAAACAGTAGAATGGAATAACGAAACTAAGAGCTGGTTCTTCAAAAAAATTAATAAAATGGATCAAGCCCTAGCCAGCCTTATCAACAAGAAAAGAGAAAAGACCTAAATAAATAAAATCACAAATGAGAGAAGAGACATCGCAATCAACACCAGAAAAATAAGACAATTAAAAGGGAACACTATGAAACATTATACGGTAACAAACTGGGACACCTGGAAGAAATGGACAAATCCCTAGAAATGTGCAAATGAGCAAAACTGAAATAGGAAGAAATAGAAAATGTAAACAGACCCATAACTAGCAAAGGAATTGAATCAGCAAGGCACCTGGGTGCCTCAGTGGTTGAGCATCTGCTTTGGCTCAGGTCATGATCCCAGGGTCCTGGGGGATCAAGTCCCACATCAGGCTCCCCACATGGAGCCTCATTTCCCCTCTGCCTATACCTCTGCCTCTCTGTGTCTCTCATGAATACATAAATAAGATCTTTAAAAAAGAAAAAAGATAAAAAGATGAGAATGGACCCAAATAAAATCACAAATGAGAAAAGAGAAATAACAACCAACACTAGAGAAATACAAAGATTATAAGAGAACATTTTGAAAAATTATATGCCAGCAACCTAGAACCTGGAAGAAATAGATCAATTCCTAGAAATATATAACATAGCAAAAATGAAAAAGGAAGAAATAAGAAACTTGAGCAGACAGATAACCAGCAAAGAAATTGAATCAGCAATCAAAAATCTCCCAACAGGAGATGCTCAGATCAATAGAACATAATGGAAAGCCGAAACAACATACAAACCTGTAACTCTATGATCCATTAATCTACAACAAAGCAGGAAGGAATATCCAATGGCACAAAGACAGTCTCTTCAACAAACCCTAACCCTGACCCCAGGATAAGAACAAATGGTGTTGGGAAAGCCAGGCAGCCACACGCAGAAGAATGAAACTGGACCACTTTCTTACACCATATATATAAAAAAATAAATTCAAAATGGATTAAAGACCTAAATTTGAGACCTGAAACCATAAAAAGAAGAAAAGATAGGCAGCAACGTTTTTGACATTGGCCATTGGATCTTCTTTCTAGATATGCCTCTGAGGCGAGGGAAACAAAAGCAAAAATACTATTGGGACTTCAAAATGAAAAGCTCCCACAAAGTGAAGGAAACAACCAAAGCTAAAAGGCAACATACAAAATGAGAGGAGATATTTGTAAACAACACATCCAATAAAGAGTTAGTATCCAAAATACATAAAGCAAATATAAATCTCAGCATCCTAAACACAAATTATCCAACTGCAGATGGGCAGAAGACATGAATGGACTCTGTGTCTGACAAGACATCCAGATGGCCACCAGACACATGGAAAGACACTCAGTGTCACCCATCATCAGGGAAATGCAAACCAAAACCACAATGAGATGTCACCTGACAGCCGTCAGCATGGCTAAAATTAACAACACAAGAAACAACAGGTGTTGGTGAGGCTATGGAGAAGGGGGAGCCCCCTTACACTCCTGGTGGGCATGAGAACAGGTGCAGCCACTGTGGAAAACAGTGTGGAGGGTCCTCAAGAAGTTAAAAGTAGAGCTACCCTACGATTCCAAAATTGCACAGCTAGGTATTTACCCCGAGGATACAAATGTAGTTTAGTAGATTCGAAGAGGGACATGCAGCCCAGTGTTTGTAGCAGCGTTATCAACAACAGCCAAACTGTGAATACAGCCCAGATGTCCATCATCAGATGAATGGGCAGAGACGATGTGGTAAATATACACACTGCGACATCACTCGGTCATCAGAAGGGATGAAATGAACCATTTACAATGATGTGGGAGAAGTGGAAAGGACTTATGCTAAATGAACTCAGTCAGTCAGAGAAAGACAGATACCAAATACCATACAATTGCATTCACATGTGAATTTTAAGAAACCAAACAAACTGGCAAAGGGGCGGGGGGGCGGTGAGAGAAGCAAACCAAGAAACACACTCTTAACCACAGAGAATAAACTAATAAATAACAGAGGAAGGTGGGGGGGGGATGGGGAATCAGGGGATGGGGATAGTGGAGGGCACCTGTGTCCAGTACCAGGCGTTGTGTCCAAGGGTTGAATCACTATGTGGTAAACCTGAAACTATGTCATACTGTGTTTACAAACAGGAATTCAAGTAAAACTTAAAATAATAATTGGTAGTATTGATGAACCATGTGAGCACAAGAGATAAAATCAGAAAGGCAACTGAAAATCCAAATAAAGAGTATTTAGAACCACAAATCCCCTCCTTAGCTCAGCTCAGGAGAAGCCTGCCATGTCTATTCTCACCCCAGCAGAAGCCTGGATTTTGATTCTCTGGGGAGTCCACTGACTTGGTGGAGTCAGGCTATCTTTGAATCCAAAAGTTAATATACTGCATAAAACTAAACTGCCGAAGATACTAGGAGTCCCAGTGCAGGTACATGCCAAGACCCAAACTCTAACCGTACACAGACATAACCCTAACCCTACACTTAATCCTAATGTTAACCTAACCCTTAAACAAGACCTATCACTAATCAAAAACCAAACACAAACCCCAAGACCGAAACACATTCACTGAACCTTCCTGCCAACCCTCACAGTAACTCCTAAACCTATTCTAAACCCTTAACCCTGACCCCTACCTTCAATCTAACCCTAACCCTGACCTCTAACCCTAACCTTAACTTAATGTACTCAAATCCTATTCCTAACCTTAACCTGTACTCTACCCCTAACCCTCTAATACTAACCCTATCTCATACCCCAAACTGTACCCTAACCCGTACCCTAAAACTAACCCCTAACCCACTCCCTAACCCTATCTCTTACCCTTTTCAAAAAACCGTACCCTGACTCTGACCCTGACCTGACCTTAACCCTAAACCCTAACCAAACACTAACCCTAACCCTAGCCCTAACCCCTATCCAAACCCTAACCTTCACCCTAACCCTAAACCTAGCACTAACTTTAACCCTAACCCCTAACCCTAACTCACACCCTAACCCCTAACCCTAACTGCAAACCTAGCCCAACCCTAACTCTAACCATAACCCTAACCCCAACTCCTAACCTCCAGCCCTAATCCCTAAAGCCTAAACCCTAACCCTAACTCTACATCCTGTCCCTAACCCTAACCCTAACCCTAACCCCTTTCCCTAATCCCTAACCCCCATCCTAACTCCTAACCACTGACTCTTACCCTTCTCCCTCACCCTAACCTCTAATCCGTAACCATAAGCATAAACACTAACCCCTAACATCTAACCTAAACCTAACCACCAACTGCCTCCCCTCCCCTGACCCTACCATTAATTCTACCCATTCACTTACCCTGTGGTTCTGAGTAGTCCCTTCTGATGTGGACGTGGCCCCCAACAGCGCCTCCAGGGTCCTCCAGGGGGTCCTGAGGAAGCCGGGCTCCTGTGAGTGCGGACGTGGCCCCATGTGTTCCTGAGTCATAGTCAGCGGGTCCTGAGGACGACGGGGGCTCCTGTCACTGTGGACTATGCCTCACATCCTCTGGAAGCCTCACAGCAGGTCCTCAGGAGGCCGGGGGCTCCTGTCACCCTGGACATGGCCCCAGTCCCCCCAAAAACTCACCGCGGGTCCTGAGGAGGCTGTGGGCTCCTGTCAGCATAGACGCAGATTCATATGTCCCGAAGCCAAAGTGCAGGTCCTGAGGAGGACGGGGGTCCTGTCAGTGTTGACATGGTCCCACATTTTCCTCAAGCCTCACCATAAGACCTTAGGAGGCTGGGGGCTCCTGTCAGCATGGATGTGGGCCCAAATCTTCCCAAACCTTCACAGTGGGCCCTAGGGGGCCGGAGACTCCTGTCAGTGTGGATGCGGCACCCACATCTTTCTTAGCCCTCACCACAGGCCCTGACAAGACTGGGGTCTTCTGTCCACATGGACGCATCCCCATATTTCCCGAAGTCTACACCGGGGTCCTGAGGAGGTCAGCGTCCTGTTGTGTGGACGTGGCTCCACGTCCTCCCGAAGCTTCACCGCCAGATCTCAGGAGGCCCGGGCTCCTATCACCATGGATGCAGCCCCCATCTTCCAAAAGCCTCAACTTGGGTCCTGAGGGGCCCGGGAGCTCCTGCCAGAGTGGACGCGGCGCCACATCTTCCTGAAACCTCCCCGCAGGTCCTGAGGTGGCCCAGGGACTCCTGTCAGCGTGGATGCGGGCTCACATCTTCCTGAAGCCTCACCGCGGGTCCTGAGGTGGCTGGGGCTCATCAGCGTGGATGCATCCCCACGTCCTCCTCAGGGCTCCCCAGCACAGGCGGGCTCCTGTTAATGGAGGTGGACGAGGCCTAGTGCGCATGCGCTCCCCCTCGTCCCAGAGCCCCGGCCGCACCTGCCCGCTTCCAGGCTCCAGCTGAGGCCTGTGAGCTTCGGAAACGTCTCACTGAAACGGAGCCCAACACCCGGCTTCCCCAGAAATACTTAAGGACAATGAATTGGAGCCCACAGGACACGAAATGAAATGTGGACCAAACTTTTACCACGTCCTGCAAAACTCACTCAACCCTCTTCCACTGTGGGTGGGACTGCGGGCTGGTGCAGCCGCCCTGGAAACAGTGTGGAGACTCCTCAGGAAGTTACAAATAGAGCCGCTCTGTGACCGGCAGGTGCACGGCCTGCAGCACACTCCGAAGATACAGATGCAGTGAGACTCGGGGACACCAGCACCCCAATGTCCACAGCAGCCGGGTCCACAGTAGCCACACTGTGGGAGGAGCCTCGGTGCCCTCGGGCAGATGATGGATAAAGAGGATGGGAGATAGATGATGGTCATAGATGATAGATAGATGATAGGAATGGTACTCAGCTATCAAAGAGAAGGAAATCTTGCCATTTGCAATGATGTGGATAGAACTAGAGGGATCATGTTAAGTGAAATAAGTCAGTCAGGAAAGAAAATTACCGTATGGTTTCATTCGTAGGTGAAATTAAAGAAGCAAAGCAGATGGGCATCTGTGAAGGAAAGGAAAACAAATAAGATGAAAACAGAGATGGAGGAAAAAGAGACTCAATCACAGGAAACAAACTGAGGGTCGCTGGAGGGGAGTGGAGGGACAGGGTAACTGGTAGACGGGCATGAAGGAGGGCACGTGATGTCATGAGCCCTGGTGTTATCTCCAACTGGTGAATCCCTGAATTCTACCTCTGAAAGTATAATACACTATACTGTTAATTAATTGGGTTTAAATTAAATTAAGTTTAAAAAATCAGTTGACTGTATCAGAGTGCATTTTCTTCCGGGCTCTCTATTCTGCTCCTTCAGCTTATGCCAGAACCACACCCCTGTGGGTTTGGTTTGTTTAAGTAGGCTCCATGCCTCGTCCACAGCCCAGCACAGGGCTAGAACTCATGACCCCGAGATCAAGACCAGGGGTGAGGTCAGGAGTCAGATGCTTAACCGACGGAGACAGCCTGGGGCCCGAGAACCACACTGCTTTATCCTGTGTCTCTGTGACATCGTTTGAAATAGGAAAGTGCTGCGTCCCGCTCTGTCCTGCTTCTCCTATACTGATATGCTGTCCAGGGTCATTTGTGGGGGCGGATGGATGTTATGGTTTTTTTTTCCTATTTCTAAGATCTGCCACCATGATTTTGATGGAATGACATTGAAACTGAGGGTGGCTTCAGGAACTGCGGACATTTTCACAAGATGAGGCTCCCACCCCACGAGCCCAGGACAGCCTCCCAGAGCCTGGTGTGGCTCAGTGCACAAGTCTTGTGCTCCTTTGGTTCAGTCTCATTATTTTTTCTCTGTGATGCTCCTGAGAAGGGAGTCACGTCCTTAATTTCCTTCCTGAGTGCTCATTGTTGCGACACAGCAAGGCTACTGAGCTCTGTAGGTTCAGTTTGTGTCCCGTGACTTTACTGAACTCACTCCTCAGTTCTAACAGGTTTTGGTGGAGGCTCTCGGGTTTCCTGTTTCTAGTACCGCGTCTTCAGCAAATAGGGACAGTGTGATGTCCCCCTTGCAGGTGTGGAACCTTTGCTGTTTCCTGTCTGTTGACTACGGTAGGACTTCCAGTGCTGAGAGGAGACTTCCTGGCTTGTTCCTGCTCTTAGGGGAGACGATTTCAAGTTTTCACCCTTGAGGATGATGTCAGCTGTGGGCCTTCCTACAAGGCCTTTATTCTGTTGATATACGTTTCCTCAAAACCCACTATGCCAAAAAATTAAAAATTAAAAAACCCGCTATGCTTTTTATGTTGTATTTTGTCAAATGCGTTTTCTGCAACTCTTGAGAGGATCGTATGCCTTTGTCCTTTCTCTTGTTTTTGTTTTTAAGATTTTATTTATTTACCCATGAGAGACAGAGAGCGAGAGAGGAAGAGAGAGACAGATAGAGGCAGAGACACAGAGACATAGACAGAGGGAGAAGCAGGCTCCATGTAGGGAACCCGACGTGGGACTCAATCCTAGGAATCCAGGATCACGCCCTGGGCTAAAGGCAGACGCTAAACCACTGAGCCCCCTGGGGCTGCCCATGTCCTTTCTCTTGTTAATGTGATGGATCATGGTGACTGATAGCCAGAGGGGACACAGGTGGGAGATGGGCAAAACAGATGAAGAATATTAAGAGCGGGATCCCTGGGTGGCGCAGTGGTTTGGCGCCTGCCTTTGGCTCAGGGTGTGATCCTGGAGACTTGGGATCAAGTCCCACGTCGGGCTCCCGGTGCATGGAGCCTGCTTCTCCCTCTGCCTGTGTCTATGCCTCTCTCTCTCTCTCTCCCTGTGTGACTATCATAAATAAATAAAAATTTTTAAAAAAGAATATTAAGAGCTATAAGCATCTGGTTCTCAAATAAATAATTCACAGATATTTAGAAAGTACAGCCTAGGCCATAGAGACAGTACTATTGTGACAACTTTGTATGGGGACAGATGGTGATGACACTTCTCGTGGGGAGATCTGAATATGCACAGAAATGTCAAATCACTAAGTTATAGCCCTGAAACTACTGTAACATTGTGTGTTGACTGTACTTCAATAATATCAAAGAAAAGGGGTTTCTGATGGGACTCACGGTGGGTCCATGAAAGGCATTAAAATGGTCATTACACATACGAAGGCACCTCTTAAGAGGGGATAAAGATGCTCACATGTCTTGATGTTAATTTTCAGAATATTTACTTGAGAGAGGGTGCAGTGGGGAGGGGTGGAGGGAGAGGGGGAATCTGGAGCAGACTCCTCACATACCAGTCACCAGGTCTGGGTGAGGACCACGTGAGGACCACAGTCACCAAGTAGAGGTGAGACCCATGTGGGACCCAGAGCCACCAGGACCAGATGAGGCTCAGGTGGGGACCAAAAAGACCAGGTCCAGGTGAGGCCCAGGTGGCAACCAGATTCACCAGGTCCAGGTGAATCCCAGGTGGGGACCAGATTCACCAACTCCAGGTAAGGCCCAGGTGGGGACCAAAGTCACAAGGTCTGGGTGAGGCCCAGGTCGGGACACAGTCTCCAGGTCCACGTGAGGCAAAACTGAGGACCAGAGTCAACAGGTTCAGGTGAGGCCCAGGAGGGGACCAGAGTCACCAGGTCAAGGAGCAGCCCAGAAGGGGACCAGAATCCCCTGGTCCAGGTGAGGCCCAGGTGTGGAACAGATTAACCAGGTCCCAATGACACCCAGGTGAGGACCAGAGCGACCAAGTCAAGGTGTGGCCCAGATGGTGATCAGAGTCACCAACCTTGGTGAGGCCAAGAAGGGGACCACAGGCACCATGTCCAGGTGAACCTGATGTGGGAACTAGAGCCATCAGATCCAGGTGAGGCCCATGTGGGGACCACAGAAACCAGATCCAGATGAGGCCCAGGACGGGACCAGAGTCACCAGGTCCAGGTGAGCCCAGGTGGGAAACAGATTCACCAGGTCTGGGTGAGGCCCAGGTGGGGAACACAGTCACCAGATCCAGGTGAGGCACAGGTGGGGAACACAGTCACCAGGTCCAGATGAGGCCCAGGTGGAGACCGAAGTCACCAGGTACAGGTGAGGCCAGGTGAGGACCAAAGTTAACAGATCCAGGTGTGTCCCAGGTGGGGAACAGAGAAACCCTGTCCTGATGATGCCTAGATAGGTACCAGAGACACCAGGTCCAGGTGAGGCCCAGGTGGGGACCAGTTACCAGATCCAGTTGAGGCCAAATTGAGGACCAGAGTCACCAGGTCCCGGTAAGACTCAGGTGAGGCCCAGGTGGGAATCAGAGTCATCAGGTCCAGGTGAGGCCTCGGTGGGGACCACAGTCACCAGGTCCAGGTGGGGACCAGAGTCACCGGGGCCAGGTGAGGCATAGATGGTGACCAGAGTCACCAGGTCCGGGTGAGGACCAGGTAAGGACCAGATTCATCAGGTCCAGGTGAGGCACAGGTGGCAACCACACTCACCAGGTCCAGGTGAGGCCCTGGTGGGGACCAGAGTCACCAGGTACATGAGAAGCTAGAAACACTACAGCCACCAGGTCCACATGAGGTCCATGTGGGAACGAGAGTCACCAGTTCCAGGTGAGGCCCAGGTGGGGCCAGAGTCACCAGGTACAGAAGAGGCCAAAGTGAGGAGCAGAGTTACGAGGTCCAGGTGAGTCCCAGTGGGGAATAGAGTAACCATGTCCCGATGATGCCCTGGTAGGGACCAGAGTCACCAGGTCCAGATGAGGCCCAGGTGGGGAGCATATTCACCAGGTCCAGGTGAGGCCCAGTTGTGGACCAGAGTCACCAGGTCTGGTTGAGGCCCAGAGGGGTACCAGAATCACCTGGTCCAGGTGAAATCCAGATGGGGACCAGAGTCACCAGGTCTGGGTGAGGACCAGGTAAGGACCAGATTCACCATGTCCAAGTGAGGCCCACGTGGGGACCTGAGTCACCAGGTATGGGTCAGGCCCAGGTGGCAACCACACTCACCAGGTCCAGGTGAGGTCAACCTGCAGGCCAGAGTCACCAGATCCAAGTGAGGCCCTGGTGGGGACCGGAGTCACCAGTTAAATGTTAGGCTAGAAGGACACCACAGTCATCAGGTCCAGGTGTGGTTCATGTGGGAATGAGAGTCCCCAGGTCCAGCTGAGACCCAGATGGGGACCACAGTCACCAGGTCCAGATTGAGGCCCAGGTGGGCGCAGAGTCATCAGAGCCAGGTGAGGCCAAAGTGTGGATCAAAGTTATCAGGTCCAGGTGAGTCCCAGGTGGGGAACAGAGTAACCATGTCCCAATGATGCCCAGGTGGGACCAGAGTCACAAGGTCCAGATGAGGCCCAAGTGAGGAGTAGATTCACCAGGTCCCGTTGAGGCCCATTTGAGGCCCAGAGTCCCCAGCTCTGGGTGAGGCCCAGAGGCGGACCAGAGTCATCCGGTCCAGGTGACATTAACGTATAGTGTATTATACTTTCAGAGGAAGAATTCAGGGATTCACCAGTTGGAGATAACAGCAGTGCTCGTGACATCACGTGCCCTCCTTCATGCTGGTCCCCTGTTATCCCCTCCCCACTCCCCTCCCCTCCAGCGACCCTTAGTTTGTTTCCTATGATTAAGAGTCTGTATTTCCTGCATCTGTTTTCATCTTATTTGTTTTTCCTTCCCTTCACAGATGTTCATCTGCTTTGCTTCTTTCATTCCACCTATGAAAGACACCACACGGTCATTGTCTTTCCCGACTGACTTATTTCACTTAACATGATCCCTCTAGTTCTATCCGCGTCATTGCAAATGGCAAGATTTCCTTCTCTTTGATAGCTGAGTACCATTCCTATCATCTGTCTATCATCTATGACCATCATCTATCTCCCATCCTCTTTATCCATCATCTGCCCGAGGGCACCGAGGCTCCTCCCACAGTGTGGCTATTGTGGACCCGGCTGCTGTGGACATTGGGGTGCAGGTGTCCCGGCGTCTCACTGCATCTGTATCTTCGGAGTGAGCTCCAGGCCGTGCACCTGCGGATCGCAGGGCAGCTCTATCGGTGACTTCCTGAGGAGCCTCCACACTGTTTCCAGGGCGGCTGCACCAGCCCGCAGTCCCACCCACAGTGGAAGAGGGTTGAGTGAGTTTTGCAGGACGTGGTAAAAGTTTGGTCCACATTTCATTTCGCGTTCTGTGGGCTCCAATTCATTGTTCTTCAGTATTTCTGGGGAAGCCGCGTGTTGGGCTCCATTTCAGCGCGACCTTTCCGAAGCTCACACGCCTCAGCTGGAGCCTGGACGGAGGCAGGTGCGGCCCTGGGCGTTGGGACGCTGCCTCCTGCACGGCCTCCTGCAGCGCCTGAGCGTCCCGCAGGGGGCCCCCTAGCCGAGGTCTGGACCAGAGGCGCGCGTGCGCAGTAGGCCTCGTCCCCTGGCACTAACAGGAGCCGGTCTGCGCTCTGGAGGCCTGAGGGAGGACGTAGGGCCGCGTCCACGCTGATAGGAGCCCCAGCCACCTCAGGACCCACGGTGAGGCTTCAGGAAAATGTGCGGTCGGGTCCACTCTGACAGGAGCCCCAGCCTCCTCAGGCCCCGCGGTGAGTTTTGGGGGTGACGTGGGGCCGCGTCCACCCTGACATGAGCCCCGGCCTTCTCAGTACCCGCGGGGAGGCTTCAGTCCCATGTGGGGCCGCGTGCACGGTGACAGGAGCCTGGCCTCCTCAGAACCCGCGGGGAGGCTTCCGGAGGATGTGAGGCATAGTCCACAGTGACAGGACCCCCCTTGTCCTCAGGACCCGCTGTCTATGACTCAGGAAGACATGGGGCCACGACTGCCATGACAGGAGCCCAGCTTCCTCAGGACCCGCTGGAGGACCCTGGAGGCACTGTTCAGAGTCACATCCACATCAGCAGGGGCTACTCAGAACGACAAGGTAAGTGAATGGGGAGAATTGACAGTAGAGTTAGGGTTTAGGGTGAGCAATAGGTGGTTAGAGTTAGGTCAGATGTTATGGGTTAGTGATCATGGTTATGCATATGAGTTAGTGATTAGGGTGAGGGATGGAGTAAGGGTCAAGAGTTAGGAGTTAAGTTATAGTATTAGGGATTAGGAAACTGAGTTAGGGTCTGGATTAGGGTTATGTTACAGATAGGTTATAGGGGTTAGGGTATAGGGGTAGGGAATAGAGTTAGAGTTGGGGATGGGGTTAGAGTTTAGGGTTATGGGTTAAGGCAGGGTTAGGGTTATGGGTTAGGGTTAGGGCTAGGGGTTTGGGTTAGGGTTAGGGTTTGGGTTAGGGTTAGGGTTAGGGCTAGGAGTTAGGTGTAGGATTAGTGTTAGGTGGCTAGGTTTAGGGGTTAGGGTTAGGTTTAGGGTTTAGTATTAGCATAAGGGTTAGGGGTGAGCGTTAGGGTTAGGGGTAGGGCGAGGGGTAGGTTTAGGGTTAGGGGTTAGGGTTAGCGTTAGGGTTAGTTTTACGGTTAGGGTTGGGGTTGTTAGGGTTAGGGTTAGGGTTGTTAGTGTTAGGGTTAGGGTTGTTAGGGTTAGCGGGTTAGGGTTAGTGTTAGGGGGATAGGGTTAAGGTTAGGGGGTTAGTGTTACGGTTAGGTTTAGGGTTAGCATAATAGTTAGGGTTGAGGGGTTAGGGTTAGGTGTTAGGATAAGTTGTTAGGGTTAGTGTTAGGGGTTAGGTTTAGGTGTTAGGGTTAGGGTTAGGGGTTAGGGTTAGGATTACGTGTTTGGGATAGCGTTAGGGTTAGGGTTTAGGGTTAGAGTTTGGGGTTTAGGGTTAGGGTTTAGTGTGAGGGTTAGGGTTAGTGTTAGAGGGTTAGTTTTAGGGTTAGAAGGTTATGGTTATGGGGGATCCCTGGGTGGCGCAGCGGTTGCGCCTGCCTTTGGCCCAGGGCGCGATCCTGGAGACCCGGGATCGAATCCCACGTCGGGTTCCCGGTGCATGGAGCCTGCTTCTCCCTCTGCCTGTGTCTCTGCCTCTCTTTCTCTCTGTGTGTGACTATCATAAATAAATAAAAAATTTAAAAAAAGAAGGTTATTGTTATGGTTAGGGTTATTTTTATATGGTTAGTGTTAGGGTTATAGTTAGGGTTAGGTGTTATGGTTAGCGTTAGGGTTTAGGATTACGTTTAGGGGTTAGGGTTAGGGTTAGGGTGAAGTTTAGGGGTTAGGAAAAAAATTTTAAAAAAGGTTAGTGGTTAGGGTCAGGTTAGGGGTTACGTTAGGTTTCGGCATTAGTGTTAGAGTTAGGGTTAGGGTTAGGGGTTAGATTTAGTTTCAGTGTTAGGGGTTAGGGTTTGGATTAGGGTTTGGGTTAGGGTTAGGGATTACGTTTAGGGTTAGTGTTACTATTTGAGGTTTAGAGTTAGGGTTAGGGGTTAGGGTTAGGGTTAGCATTAGGAGATAGGGTGAGTGTTAGTGTTAGGGGTTAGTGTTTCGGTTAGGGTTAGGGATAGGGTTAAGGTTAGGCTTAGACTTAGCTGGTTAGGGTTAGGGTTAAGGTTAGGTGTTAGGGTTAGTTTTAGGGTTAGAGTTGGGTTAGGCTTAGTGTTAGGGTTAGGCTTAGGGTTGCGTTAGGGTTAGGGTTTGGGTTAGGGTTAGGTGTTAGGGTTAGGGCTAGGGGTTAGGGTTAGGGGGTTAGGGTTAGTGGTTAGGGATGGGGCAGGGTTATGGGTTAGGATTAGGGTTAGGGGTTACGGTTAGGGTTAGGGGTTAGGGTTAGGGTTAGGAGTGAGGGTGAGCGGTTACAGTTAGGGTTAGGGTTTAGGGTTAGGGTAAGGGTTAGGAGTTAAGCCATCTTTCAACTAGCTGCGTACTTATTGGTGTGAGAATGTAGCAGCATTCTAAGCGAGGAGGTTCCATGAATACTGCTCTACTGCACCTGGAGACACACCTTCCAAGCCTGCATTTTTCCAGTTGCGTCACATGAGCTTCTGACAAACATCTCTATTGAGTATGTTCAAAACTCCATCTACAGAAGAGGGGCAAGATTGGGGAAGAGAAAGGACCCAAATCACCTTTCACCACCAAATTACCTAGATAACCATCAAATCCTGAAAATCTATGAATTTGGCTTGAGATTTAAAGAGAGAATAGCTGGAATGCTACAGTGAGAAGAGTTCGTGCTTCTATCAAGGTAGGAAGACGGGGAAAATAGAAATTAGAAAACAAAAGGCATCCAAGGTGGAGGGACCCCATGAGGAGCCAGGTTAAGACAGGGGCGAGTGCCCCCAGGACAGAAAACTCCGTCCCAGAGAAGTAGGAGCTTCACCCATCTTCCCAGGTGGAAAGGCGCTCGCAGGGAGTTAGTGCAGGACACCAGGAGAGTGGGGATACCCTCAGGGTCCCTGGGACACTAACAGACACCTGTGCCCCAGGGAGAGTGTGCCACACTCTGCGGTTGAGCTCCCTAACGGGCTGCAGTGCACACAGAACTGGACCCCAGAGCAGCTTGGAGGGGCTCGGGCGGCGGCTCCACAGAGGAGGCTGCGCAGATGGGAACGTGAATCCAACAGCGCAGGCACCGGAGCCCTGGGCATTGGGGGACACAGCCCAGGATCCGATCTCCCCCTGGGACAGGCAGAGGCCAGGAGGGCCCAGGACAGCAAGGACGCTCCTGCCCTGAGCTGAGCAGATCAGCGGCCCCACCCCGGAGCATCCAGACCCCTGCAGATGGAGAGCTCTGTAGCTATTGTGGGAGCTGAATCCAGGGCTCCAGAGCTGGCTGCCTCCACTGTGGTTGTTCCTCCTGGGGCCTCACGGGATAAACAACAACCCCCACGGAGCCCTGCACTAGGCAGGGGGCTGAGCAGCTCCCCCAAGTGCTAACACCTGAACATCAACAAATAAACCCCTCCCCCAGAAGACCAGCTAGACGGACAAGTTTCAGGGGAAGTCAAGGGACTTAAAGTATACAGAATCAGAAGATACTCCCCCGAGTTTTTTTTTTCTTTTTGATTTCTGTTTGCTTCCCCCACCCTTTTTTCCCTTTCTTTCTTTTTCTTTCTCTTTTTTTTTCTTCCTTTTTTCATTTTCTCTTTTCTTTCATTCTTTCTCTCCTCTCTTTTTCTCCTTTTCCCAATACAACTTGTTTTTGGCCACTCTCCACTGAGCAAAATGACTAGAAGGAAAACCTCACCTCAAAAGAAAGAATCAGAAACAGTCCTCTCTCCCACAGAGTTACAAAATCTGGATTACAATTCAATGTCAGAAATCCAATTCAGAAGCACTATTATAAAGCTACTGGTGGCTCTAGAAAAGAGCATAAAGGACTCAAGAGACTTCATGACTGCAGAATTTAGATCTAATCAAGCAGAAATTAAAAATCAATTGAATGAGATGCAATCCAAACTAGAAGTCCTAACGATGAGGGTTAATGAGGTGGAAGAACGAGTGAGTGACATAGAAGACAAGTTGATGGGAAAGAGGGAAACTAAAGAAAAAAGAGACAAACAATTAAAAGACCATGAGGATGGATTAAGGGATATAAATGACAGCCTGAGGAAGAAAAACCTACGTTTAATTGGGGTTCCCGAGGGCGCCGAAAGGGCCAGAGGGCCAGAATATGTATTTGAACAAATCATAGCTGAAAACTTTCCTAATCTGAGAAGGGAAACAGGCATTCAGATCCAGGAGAGAGAGAGATTCCCCCCCCTAAAATCAATAAAAACCGTTCCACACCTCGACATCTAATAGTTAAGCTTGCAAATTCCAAAGATAAAGAGAATATCCTTAAAGCAGCAAGAGACAAGAAATCCCTGACTTTTATGGGGAGAAGTATTAGGGTAACAACAGACCTCTCCACAGAGATCTGGCAGGACAGAAAGGGCTGGCAGGATATATTCAGGGTCCTAAATGAGAAAAACGTGCAACCAAGAATACTTTATCCACCAAGGCTCTCATTCAGAATGGAAGGAGAGACAAAGGGCTTCCAAGACAGGCAGGAACTGAAAGAATATGTGACCTCCAAACCAGCTCTGCAAGAAATTTTAAGGGGGACTCTTAAAATTCCTCTTTAAGAAGAAGTCCAATGGAACAATCCACAAAAAGAAGGCCTGAATAGGTATGATGATGACACTAAACTCATATCTGTCAATAGTAACTCTGAACGTGAATGGGCTTAATGACCCCATCAAAAGGCACAGGGTTTCATACTGGTTAAAAAAACAGGACCCATCTATTTGCTGTCTACAAGAGACTCATTTTAGACAGAAGGACACCTACAGCCTGAAAATAAAAGGTTGGAGAACCATTTACCATTCAAATGGTCCTCAAAAGAAAGCAGGGGTAGCCATCCTTATATCAGATAAACTAAAATTTACCCCGAAGACTGTAATGAGAGATGAAGAGGGACACTATATCATACTTAAAGGATCTATCCAACAAGAGGACTTAACAATCCTCAATATATATGCCCAGAATATGGGAGCTGACAAATATATCAATCAATTAATAACCAAAGTTAAGACATACTTAGATAATAATACACTTATACTTGGTGACTTCAATCTAGCGCTTTCTACACTTGATAGGTCTTCTAAACACACATCTTCATAGAAATGAGAGCTTTAAATGATACACTGGACCAGATGGGTTTCACAGATATCTACAGAACTTTACATCCAAACTCAACTGAATACACATTCTTCTCAAGTGCACATGGAACTTTCTCCAGAACAGACCACATACTGGATCACAAATCGGGACTAAACCGATACCAAAAGATTGGGATCGTCCCCTGCATATTCTCAGACCATAATGCCTTGAAATTATTTTTTTAATTAAACTTTTAAAATTTTTTTTATTTATTTATGATAGTCACAGAGAGAGAGAGAGAGAGAGGCAGAGACATAGGCAGAGGGAGAAGCAGGCTCCGTGCACTGGGAGCCCGACGTGGGATTCGATCCTGGGTCTCCAGGATCGTGCCCTGGGCCAAAGGCAGGTGCTAAACCACTGCGCCACCCAGGGATCCCAATGCCTCGAAATTATAACTAAATCGCAACAAGAAGTTTGGAAGGAGAGGTCCCTGGGTGGCTCAGTGGTTTAGCGCCTGCCTTTGGCCCAGGTTGGGGTCCTGGAGTCCCGGGATCAAGTCCCACATCAGGCTCCCTGCATGGAGCCTGCTTCTCCCTGCTTCTGTGTCTCTGCCTCTCTCTCTCTCTCCCTCTCTCTCTCTCATAAATAAATATATAACTCTTTAAAAAAAAGACGTTTGGAAGGCCTTCAAACACGTGGAAGTTAAGGACCATCCTGCTAAAAGATGAAAGGGTCAACCAGGAAATTAAGGAAGAATTAAAAAGATTCATGGAAACTAATGAGAATGAAGATACAACCATTCAAAATCTTTGGGATGCAGCAAAAGCAGTCTAAGGGGGAAATACATCGCAATACAAGCATCCATTCAAAAACTGCAAAGTGCGATCCCTGGGTGGCGCAGCGGTTTGGCGCCTGCCTTTGGCCCAGGGCGCGATCCTGGAGACCAGGATCGAATCCCACATCGGGCTTCCGGTGCATGGAGCCTGCTTCTCCCTCTGCCTGTGTCTCTGCCTCTCCCTCTCCCTCTCTCTCTCTGTGACTATCATAAATAAATAAAATAAAATAAAAAAAAAACAAAAAAAAAAAACCAAAAACTGCAAAGAACTCAAATACAAAAGCTAACCTTACACATAACGGAGCTACAGAAAAAACAGCAGATAGATCCTACACCCAGCAGAAGAAGAGAGTTAATTAAGATTCGAGCAGAACTCAACGAAATCGAGACCAAAAGAAGTGTGGAACAGATCAACAAAACCAGGAGTTGGTTCTTTGAAAGAATTAATAAGATAGATAAACCATTAGCCAGCCTTATTAAAAAGAAGAGAGAGAAGACTCAAATTAATAAAATCATGAATGAGAAAGGAGAGATCACGACGAACACCAAGGAAATACAAACGATTTTAAAAACATATTATGAACAGCTATATGCCAATAAATTAGGCAATCTAGAAGAAATGGACGCATTCCTGGAAAGCCACAAACTACCAAAACTGGAACAGGAAGAAATAGAAAACCTGAACAGGTCAATAACCAGGGAGGAAATTGAAGCAGTCATCAAAAACCTCCCAAGACACAAGAGTCCAGGGCCAGATGGCTTCCCAGGGGAATTCTATCAAACGTTTAAAGAAGAAACCATACCTATTCTACTAAAGCTGTTTGGAAAGATAGAAAGAGATGGAGTACTTCCAAATTCGTTCTATGAGGCCAGCATCACCTTAATTCCAACACCAGACAAAGACCCCACCAAAAAGGAGAATTAGAGACCAATATCCCTGATGAACATGGATGCAAAAATTCTCAACAAGATACTAGCCAATAGGATCCAACAGTACATTAAGAAAGTTATTCACCATGACCAAGTAGGATTTATCCCCGAGACACAAGGCTGGTTCAACACTCGTAAAACAATCAATGTGATTCATCATATCAGCAAGAGAAAAACCAAGAACCATATGATCCTCTCATTAGATGCAGAGAAAGCATTTGACAAAATACAGCATCTATTCCTGATCAAAACTCTTCAGAGTGTAGGGATAGAGGGAACATTCCTCGACATCTTAAAAGCCATCTACGAAAAGCCCACAGCAAATATCATTCTCAATGGGGAAGCACTGGGAGCCTTTCCCCTAAGATCAGGAACAAGACAGGGATGTCCACTCTCACCACTGCTGTTCAACATAGTTCTGGAAGTCCTCGCCTCAGCAATCAGACAACAAAAAGACATTAAAGGCATTCAAATCGGCAAAGAAGAAGTCAAACTCTCCCTCTTCGCCAATGACATGATACTCTACGTAGAAAACCCAAAAGCCTCCACCCCAAGATTGCTAGAACTCATACAGCAATTTGGTAGCGTGGCGGGATACAAAATCAATGCCCAGAAGTCAGTGGCATCTCTATACACTAACAATGAGACTGAAGAAAGAGAAATTAAGGAGTCAATCCCATTTGGAATTGCTCCCAAAAGCATAAGATACCTAGGAATAAACCTAACCAAAGAGGTAAAGGATCTATACCCTAAAAACTATAGAACACTTCTGAAAGAAATTGAGGAAGACACAAAGAGATGGAAAAATATTCCATGCTCATGGATTGGCAAAATTAATATTGTAAAAATGTCAATGTTACCCAGGGCAATTTACACGTTTAATGAAATCCCTATCAAAATACCATGGACTTTCTTCAGAGAGTTAGAATAAATTATTTTAAGATTTGTGTGGAATCATAAAAGACCCCGAATAGCCTATTTTCAACCCTTTGAGGAACCTCCACACAGTTTTCCAGAGTGACTGCACCAGTTCACATTCCCACTAACAGTGTAAGAGGGTTCCCTTTTCTCCGCATCCTCTCCAACATTTGTGGTTTCCTGCCTTGTTTATTTGCCCAATTCTCACTGGTGTGAGGTGGTATCTCATTGTGGTTTTGATTTGTATTTCCCTGATGGCAAGTGATGCAGAGCTTTTTCTCATGTGCGTGTTGGCCATATCTATGTCTTCCTCTGTGAGATTTCTATCATGTATTTTACCCATTTGATGATTGGATTGTTTGTTTCTTTGGTGTTGAGTTTAAGAAGTTCTTTATAGATCTTGGAAACTAGCCCTTTATCTGATACATCATTTTGCAAATATCTTCTCCCATTCTGTGGTTGTCTTTTAGTTTTGTTGACTGTATCCTTTGCTGTGCAAAAGCTTCTTATCTGGATGAAGTCCCAATAGTTCATTTTTGCTTTTGTTTCTTTTGCCTTTGTGGATGTATCTGGCAAGCAGTTACTGTGGCCGAGTTCAAAAAGGGTGTTGCCTGTGTTCTCCTCTAGGATTTTGATGGAATCTTGTCTCATATTTAGATCTTTCATCCATTTTGAGTTTATGTTTGTGTGTGGTGCAAGAGAGTGGTCTAGTTTTATTCTTCTGCATGTGGATGTCCAATTTTCCCAACACCATTTATTGAAGAGACTGTCTTTGTTCCAGTGGATAGTCTTTCCTCCTTTGTCGAATATTAGTTGACCATAAAGTTGAGGGTCCACTTCTGGATTCTCTATTCTGTTCCATTGATCTCTGTGTGAAGGCTCCTCAGGGAGTTAAAAATAGACCTGCCCTACGACCCCACAATTGCACTGCTGGGGTTTTACCCCAAAGATACAGATGCAGTGAAATGCCAGGACACTTGCACCCTGATGTTTCTAGCAGCAATGTCCACAATAGCCAAATTGTGGAAGGAGCCTCGGTGTCCATCAAAAGATGAATGGATAAAGATGTTGTTTATGTATACAATGGAATATTACTCAGCCATTAGAAATGACAAATACTCACCATTTGCTTCGACGTGGATGGAACTGGAGGGTATTATGCTGAGTGAAATAAGTCAATCAGAGAAGGACAAACATTCTATGTTCTCATTCATTTGGGGAATATAAATAATTGTGAAAGTGAATAGAGGGGAAGGGAGAAGAAATGGGTAGGAAATATCAGAAAGGGAGACAGAACATGAAGACTCCTACCTCTGGGAAATGAACTAGGGGTTGTGGAAGGGGAGGAGGGCGGGGGGTGGGGTGAATGGGTGACGGGCACTGAGGGGGGCACTTGATGGGATGAGCACTGGGTGTTATTCAGTATGTTGGCAAATTGAACACCAATAAAAAATAAATTTATTATTAAAAAATGTTAGATTTAGCAATAGCAGACAGGGTATTCGTAGGGTCATGTTTAGGGTTAAGAGGAAGACTTGGTGAGAAGTAGGGTAGCGGTACATGTAAGTTTAGGGATAGATGTGGAGTCAGGGTTAGAGTTAGGGGTTAGAGTAGAGTTAGGTATAGGGTTATTTTTTTAAATGTTTTTTTTATTTATTTATGATAATCACACACAGAGAGAGAGAGAGAGAGAGAGAGAGAGAGAGAGAGAGGCAGAGACACAGGCAGAGGGAGAAGCAGGCTCCAAGCACTGGGAGCCCGACGTGGGATTCGATCCCGGGTCTCCAGGATTGCGCCCTGGGCCAAAGGCAGGCGCCAAACCACTGCGCCACCCAGGGATCCCAGGTGTAGGGTTATTAGTAAGAGTAGGGTTACGTGTAGAGTTAGAAGTAGGGGTAGGTTTTGGGGGTGCGTTTAAGGCTAGGGTAGGGGTAAGTTTAGGTGTATTGTTATGGGTAATGGTACAAGCAGTGTTAGGATTAGGGTATAGGTAGGGTATGTGTATGTTTATGTATAGTGTTATTAGTAGGATTAGGTGTAGGGTAGAGGAAGGTGTAGTAGATGTGTAAGTGTAGGAGTAAGGGTAGGAGTGTTAGGTGAATGGCTAGATGTAAGTGTAGGTGTAGGCTAGTGTGAATTGGAGTAGTAAGGCTACGGTTAGGGTTAAGGTTTGAGGTAAGGGTAGATGTAGGGTTAGCGGTAGTGTTAGGTTTAGGAGTGGGTGTAAGAGTAGGGTTAGCTTTAGGGTAGGGGTAGGTTTAGGTGTTGCCTTACAGATAGTGTTAGGATTAGGTTTATGTGTAAGGTAAGGGTAAGTGTAGTAGATGGGAAAAGGTAGGGGTAAGGGGAAGTGTAGGGTTAGGGGTAGTTTTAGGCTTAGCAGTAAGTGTAATATTAGGGTTAGGGTTTGAATAGTGTAGGGTAGGTTTATGCTTAGGTTTTAAGGTATGTGTATTGTTGGAGTTGGGAGTACGGGTAGTGTTAAGGGAGGCATTAGGGTTAGCACTTGGGTTTGGCATAGGGTAAGGGGACTGGTAGTGTAGGGATAGGTGTGGGGCATGTGTCAGATAAAGCATAGAGGAAGCAGTATGGGTAGTTATAGGTGTAGGCTTAGGGGTAAAAACAGCATTTAGTGTTAGGTGTAGATATAGGGTTTGGATTAGTATTAGGTGTAGTGTTAGGAGTATTATATACGGGTATGTTGAGGCTTAGGAATACTGTTGGGTAGGGCAGGGATAGGGTTAGGGTTATGAGTAGGAGCAGGGATAGGAGAGAAGTTTGTGGTAGGGAAAGGGTTATAGGTAGGGGTTGGTGTTGGGTTAACATCATTGTAGGCATATGGATAGGGTTATGGGTAGGATTAGTGTTAGCCATAAGATTAGCCATAGAGACAGGTGTAGTGTTAGTGTTAGGTGTAGGGGTTGGGGGGATAGAGATAGGGGTTATTATAGTGATAGGTGTAGGAGTCTGGTTAGCCATATGGTATTCGTAGTGTTAGGTGTAGGGGTAGGGTTTGGTTAGATATGGAGGTATAATGGAAATGTGCTGCACTGAACTCCGAAAAACAAGCATTCCTTGAATGCACCTTTCACCTTGTCCCTATCATAAGTAGAGTCAGAATCTATCTCAAAGCAGTTGCGAAGGCACAATGTAAATTCACCCTACATAGCCCTGTGAAACAAGCATTCCTTAAATGCAGCTTTCAACTACCATCTCACATAAGAGAGTTAGTTAGGACCTCTTCCAAAAGTAGCTGTGGAGGTACATTGGAAATACCCTGTACTTAACTGAGAAACAAGATCTCCTTGTATGCTGCTGCTTTCGCTAGCCTCTCATGTAAGGGAGTTAAAGCCTATCTCAGGGTAGGTGTGGAGGTGCAATGGAAATGCACTGTACTGTAGGGAAGGTGTAACCATTTGATTAGGAGTAGGAATAGACACAGTGGTAGGTGTAGAGGTAAGTGTATGTATAGGGGTAGCAGTAGTCAGAGAGGTAGGGGAAGTGTTGGGTGTATGTGTAGTTGTAGGGTTAGGGGTAGGATTAGGTGTAGGGTTAGGGATAGTGTTAGTAGTAGGGGTAGGGATAGGGTTAGAGGTAGGACTAGTAGGGTTATGGGTAGGGGTATGAGTACGTGTGGGGTAAGGGAGGGTTAGGGTAAGGGTAGGGGTAGGTGTATGGGTATGGGTAAGAATAGGGTAAGGGTTAGGGTTAGTGGATGGATTAGACGGGTTAGGGATAGGATTAGGGTTAAGGGTAGATGAAGTGTTAGGGATAGGTTTAGGGCTAGGTGTAGGGGTAGGGCTGCCGGTAGAAGTAAGCATGGAGTAAGGGTAGGGGAAAGAGTAGAGGTAGGCCTGGGGCTACAGACAGTGATAGGGGTAGGGGAGTGGTAAGGTTATAGTTAGGGGTATAGGTTGGAGTAAGAATAGGAATAGGTTTAGGGTTTGAGGAAGAGGTAGGATTAGGGGAAGGAGAAGGTTAAGTATAGGGTCAGGGGAAGGGATAGGGTTAGGGGAAGTAGTAACAAAAGGCATAGGAGTATGGCTAGTTTGAGGTTTAGGGATATTGTTTGGAGTTGGGGAAAGGGTAGAGTAGGGTTATGGGTAGGGTTGAGGTATGGGTCAATGTAGCAGTAAGATAAAGTTAGGGATAGTGGTAGGGGAAGGTTTAGTGGTAGTGGTAGGGGTAGGGTTAGTGTAGGGTTGGGGGAGGGGTAGGACAACAGTTCGGGGTAGGTGTAGGGTTAGAGGTATGGTTAGTTAGATTGGGGGAAATATAGGGCTAGGCATAGGGGTAGTGGTTGGTGTGGGGTTAGGGATAAGGGTAGGGGTACAGGTAGGAGTTGGGTTAGCAATAGGGAAGAGTCATGGTTAGTGATAGAGGTAAGTGTTGGCATAGGGTTGTGGGGAATTTAGTGTGGGGTGAGGTAGGGTTTGGAGTAGGATTGGTGTGAGAAATAAGATTAGGGGCAGGGGTAGGAGTAGGACTAAAGGAGGGTTAGAGTTTGTGGGAACTTTAGGGATAGGTAAAATGTAAGTGGTAGGGGTAGCTATAGAGGTAATGGTTAGGAGTAGTGGTAGGTGTACACATAGAGGTATAATTAGGGGTAGTCATAGCGGTAGGTTTAGGAGTTGGGAGAAGGGTAGGGTAGGTGTAGGCATAGGTGTTGGAGTAGGTTAGTTGTAGGGGTAGTTAGGGGTTGGTGTATGGGTAGGGATAAAGGTATGGTTAAGGTTAGGTGTAGGGTAGGCTAGGGAATGAATAGTGAAGGGTAGGTGTGGGCTTATGGCTGGGGTATGTGTAGGATTAGTGTTAGTGGTAGGGGCAGGTTTAGGGGTAGTGTTAGGGTAGGGCAAGGTTAATGGTAGGGTAGGTTAGGTGGTCTGGTATGGGTAGGGATAGGAAGAGGGTTTGGATTAGGAATAGCAATAGGTTTAGAGGTAGGAGTAGTGTTAGGTGTAGGGTTAGATTTAGGGGTAGGGGGCAGCATAGGTATAGGGTTAGGGGTAAAGGTAGGATTTGGTAAGTGGTACAGTTAGTGTTACATGTAAGTTTAGGGGTAAGTTTAGAGTGAGGGCTAGGATTAGGGGTATCAGTAGGGTTAGGAGTAGGTGTAGGGTTATGGGTAAGAGTAGGATTAGTTATAGGGGTAGAGGTATGGGTAGGTGTACAGGTATGTGTAAGTATAGGTTATGGGTAAGTTTATGTGTATGTTTAATGGTAATGTTAGGAAATGTGTCAGGATTAGGGTAGGGGTAGGTTGAGGTGTAGGTTTATGGATAATGTAAGGAGTAGATTTAGATGTAGGGTAGGGGTAGGTGTAGTAGATTGGTAACAGAGGGGTAAGGGTAAGTTCAGGGTTAGGGGTAGGGCTAGGTGTTGACGAAGGGTTAAGTGTAGTGATGGGTTGGGGCTAACGGTATGATTATGGGTAGGGTTAGGTGTAAGGTTAAGGGTAGGTTTAGGGGTAAGAATAGGGATAGGAGTGGTTTAAGGGTAGGAGTAGGGTTGTGGGTAGGTACAGGCTGTGGTGTAGTGGTAGGGATAGGTGTAGAGATAGGTTTAGGGTTAGTGGAAGGGGTTGGGTTTGGGGTCGGGTTAGTGTTAGGGCAATGTCTGGGTGTAGGGTAGGAGTAGGGATAGGGTTAGTTGTAAGTGCAGAGATAGGGGTTGGGCTTGAGGTTGGTGTACGTGTAGGCTAGGGTGAGGTGGAACGATAGGGCTAGCATTCAGGTTAAGGTTTGGGGTAGTGGTAGGTGTTGGTTAGGGGTAGTTTTAGTTTTAGCAGTAGGTGTAAGATTAGGGGTAGGTTTAGGGGTAACAGTAGGGTAGAGTTATACTTAGGTGTAAGGGTATGTGTACGAGTAGTAGTAGGGGTAGCATTAGAGTTAGTGTTAGGGGTTGGGGTTGGGGTACTGGTAGAGTCGGGGTAGTTGTAGGGTACGAATAGGGTAATGGGTAGGTTTAGGGTTCAAGGTAGGTGTAGGGGTAATTGTAGGGGTCAGTTTAGGGGTAGAAACAGGGTTTAGGCTTAGGGGTAGGTGTAGGTTAGGGCTTGGAGTGGTGGTAGGTGTAGTGTCAGAGGTATGTGTAAAGGTAAGTTTAGGCATAGGAGTAGTGGTAGGGGTAGGGAATATCAGTTGAAGTAAGGGTAGGGGAGAGAGTATGTATATAAGTTAGGTGTAGGAGTAGGGTTATATGTAGACATAGTCTTTGCAGTAGGGGTAGAGTTAATGTTTGATGTAGTTGTAGGTCTAGGGTTAGATTTGGGGTTGAAGTAGCGTTAGGTGTTGGGGTGGGCATAGGTATAGGGGTAGGGTTAGGGTTAGGTGTATTAATGGGGTAGGGATAGGTGTAGGGATATGGTTATGGGTAGGAATAGGTTTAAGGTAGGGTTAAATGTAGGGTGTATGTGTAAGTTTAACGGTGTGTATAGGTGTAAGATTGGGGTTAGGGATAGGGTTCAGCGTTAGGTGTTGGTGTAGGGGTAGGGGTATGAGTAGGGCTAGGGTACAAGTCAGTGTAGGGTTAGGGTTAGGACTATGGAATGTGGTAGATGTAGGAGACAGGTAAGGTTGGGTTTAGTGGCAGAGGTAGGGGTAAGTGTAGGAGTAGGATTAAGAGTTGAGGTAGCATTATGGTTAGAGATAAGAGAGGGTTAAGTATATAGTCATGGGTAATGGTATGAGTAGAAGGGGTACCCATGGGGGTAGGGGTAGTGCTAGTTCCTGGGTTAATGGTACGGTCAGTAGTCGTGATAGGAGTAAAGTAGGATTACGTGAAGTGTTAAGGGTAGGGGTCAATATAGCAGTAAGGTAGGGTTAGGGGTAGTAGTAATGGTAGGGTTAGTGGTAGGGGTAGAGTTAGGGGTAGGGGTAGGGTTAGAAGCAGAGTTGGAGTAAGGTTAGGACAACAGTTAGGGGTAGGTGTGAGTTACAGGTATGGTTAGTTGGTAGGGGTAGCAATAGGCATAGGAGTTGGGGAAAATGTATAGTATAGTAGGATGTAGGGATGGTGTTGGTGTAGTGTTAGGTTAAAGGGTAGGGGTATGGGTAGGAGTAGGGTTAGGGGTATTGGAAGAGTTACGTTTAGGGGTAGGCATTGGTGTAGGAGCTGGGAAATTTTAGGGTTCAGGTGCCCAGGGGTTTGAGTATGGTTAGGGTTATAGGTAAGGTTAGGGGTAGGAGGAGGGGTAGGGGAGAGTTAGAGGTAGGGATAGAGGTAGGGTTACGTGTAGGTAAAGGATTAGTGGTAGGGGCAGGCATAGAGGTAAGTTTATTGGTTGTGGTAGCAGTAGGCTTAGGAGTTGGGGGAAGGGTAGTGTTAGGTGTAGGTGTAGGGGTAGGAATAGGGTTAGGCATAGGCATAGAGTTAGGGGTAGGAGTATGGGTAGGGGCAAGGGTATAGTTAGGGTTAGGTGTAGGAGTAGGCTAGGGCTAGAAATATGAGAATGGTAGGTGTGAGTTAGGTGTAGGATCACAGATAGGGGTATGTGTAGGGATAATATTAAGATTAGGGGTAAGGTTAGGGGTAAAAGTAGGAGCTTGGTTAGAGTTATGGGTAGGGGTAGGATTAGGGTTAGTGGTAGTTTTACTGTTGGGCTAGTGGTAAGTTAAGGGGTACAGGTAGGGCAGGTTAGGGGTAGATAAATATGTAGGTGTTTCAGTAAGTATAGAGATAAGGGTTGGGTTATTGGTAGGTGTAAGGATAGGATTAAGTTTAGCAATAGGGCTAGGGGTACTGGTAGGAGTAGGGGTAGCGGTTGCAATAAGAGTAAGAGATGGGGTAGTGTTAGGTGTAGTTGAGGGTCTAGGGTAGTGGTGGGGTAGAAGTAGTGTTAGGTGTAGGGGTGGCTATAGGGTTAGGGTTAAGTGTATGTGTAGGGGTTGGCATAGGTGTTGGGGGAGGGTTATGGTTGGGGGTAGGGTTAAAGGTAAGGGTAGGTGTAGGGTATGTTCAGTGTGAGTTATTAGTGTAGGTGAGGGGTAGGTGCAGTCATAGTGGTAGGGGTTGGGGTAGCGGTCGGTATAGGAGTAGTGTTTGGATTTGTGTTAGGCTTACAGATAAGTGTAGGTGTAAGAGTTGTTTTAGAGGTAGGGTTAGTAGTAGGAGTAGTGTTAGGGGTAAGTGTAGGTGTAGGGGTAGGAGTAGTATAACGTGTAGAGATAGATGTATGAATAGGGATAGAAGCAGGCAGAGAGGTAGGAGCTGGCACAGGGGTAGGTGTGAGGGTAGTGTAGGGTTAGAGTTAGGGTAGGGTAAGGCATAGGGGTAGTGTAGTTGTGGGGTTAGGGACTGAGCTAGGATTAGGTGTTTGTTTAATGTAGAGGTAGGGGTATGTCTACGGGTAGGGGTAGGAGTAGGGGTAGGATTAGGTTAGCAGTAGGTTTAGGGTTGGGGTATGGTTAGGCATAGGGGTATGAGTATGGTCAGGGTTATTGTTAGGCATAGGGTAGGTTTTGGGTTAGGTTTGGGGACGGGTTAGTTTTATGGGTATGTGTAGGGGTAGGTGTTAAAGTTATGGGTAGTGGTAGGTGTAGAGTTTGTATAGGGGAACAGTGGGGTAGAAATAGAGGTAGGGTAGGGATAGTGGTAGTGTTATGTGTAGGGGTAGGTATACGAGTAGTATTAGGTATAGTAGTTGGGGTAGGGTTAGGGTTACTTGTAGGTGTAGGTATAAGGGGAAGGGAAGGGTAGGTTAAGGGTTCAGTGTAATAGTAAGCATACGGCTATGTGTAGGATTATGTTTAGGGGTTGGAGTAGGGTTAGGAGTAGGTGTAGGTTTTGGGGTCTGGGTTAGGGGGTAGGGCTAGGGTTAGAGGTTGTTATGGGGCAGGGGTAAGAGTAGTTATAGGGTTGATTTAGTAGGTGTGGAATGGTAGGTGGTGGGTTAACAGGTACAGGAAGGGGTAGGGATATGATTAGATGTAGGGGTAGGGACGGAGGTAGGGTTCAGGTGAGGGGAACTTGGAGGAGTAGAGGTAGGTAAAGGTAGTGTTAGGGCTAACTCTAACTAGCTTCTCACCTCACGGAGTGGGAACAGGTGTCTCAGCAGTGGTGACCGCACCAAGGGAAAGCAGGCTACTTTCCTCTGAGGACAAAGCTCTCCCTGATTATCTTTTTTAAAGATTTTATTTATTTATTCAGAGAGAGAGAGAGAGGCAGAGACACAGGCAGAGGGAGAAGCAGGCTCCATGCAGGGATCAGGACGTGGGACTCAATCCCGGGACTCCAGGATCACACCCCCGCCAAAGGCAGTGCTAAACCACCGAGCCACCACCCAGGCTGCCCAGCTCTCCCTGATTATGCTCACCACTAGGCCTCCCTCTTCTGAAGGCTTGTGAGACCCCACCCCCCGGCAGCTGTGGAGGCGCAATGGAAATGAGCTGGCCTGAGTTCTTTTTTTTTTTTTTTTTTAATTTATTTATGATAGTCACAGAGAGAGAGAGAGAGAGGCAGAGACACAGGCGGAGGGAGAAGCAGGCTCCATGCACCGGGAGCCTGATGTGGGATTCGATCCCGGGTCTCCAGGATCGCGCCCTGGGCCAAAGGCAGGCGCCAAACCGCTGCGCCACCCAGGGATCCCAGAGCTGGCCTGAGTTCTGAGTCTCAGGTCTTCCTAGAAGGCTAGCTTCTCGATGAAGGGAGTTCAAACCTGTCTCCCCACAAGGTCCAGAGGGGCTGTCCCAAGCCCTGGAGGGCCTCTGGGACAACACAGTTCCTGAGTGCAGCTCTCCACTGGCCCCTTCTGTGAGGAAAGTCTCACAGAAGACAAGTCTGGGCAGTGGGAAGGCTGTGGGCTTCAGGCTGAGAACCAAGCCCTTCCGGAGGGAAACTTTCAATGAGCCCTCACACCTGAGGGAGGTGAGCCGCTAGCTCCAGCCTTGGTCATTGAGGGCCAGGTACTTTTCACTGAGAAAGCAGCTTTCCTGGTCTTCAGCTTACACTGAGCCTGTCACCGGGGTGGGTTAGCACACCCTCTCCACAGTTGGTGTGGAGGTGAAATGATAGATGCTGCTCTTCAGGGAGATATTTGCATTTATACCCACATGCTTATTTTTACATATGTAATTTTAGAAGATTGTGATGTTTTGCAGCCTTTTTTCTTTTTTAAAGATTTATTTATTTGAGAGAGAAAATGAGGGGAGGAGGGGAGAATCTTCATGCAGTTTACCTGCTGAGCACGAAGCCCAATGTGGGGCTCTCTGCAACCCAAAATGGATCTCACATGATGAGATCATGATCCAAGCCAAAACCAAGAGTTAGATGCTCAACCTACTGAGCAACCCAGCTGTAAAAAAATTTTTTTTAAAGTATCAACCCTACCAAAGGCTATACATCTTGTTAGTAACCAATGTTTTATTCTGTTGCATCATAACTCATTTGACAATTCCATATTGATAGATTTTTTTGTTTCTATGACTAGCCTTACATGTTTCTACATATGTCTATTTTCCTTGGGCAAATTCCTGTACGTGGAGTGTTTGAGTCAGAACATCTGCACATTTTACATTTTATTAAAAGCCTGCAGGAGGGCAACTGGGTGGCTCAGTCAGTTAAGTGTTTGCCTTTGGCTCAGGTCATGATCCCAGGGTCCTGGGATTGAGTCCCACATTGGGCTCCCGCTCAGTGAGGAGTCTGCTTCTCCCTCAGACCCTCCCCCCTGCTTGTGCTCTCTCTCTCTCTCTTTCTCTCTCTCTCTCAAATAAATAAACTATTTTCTTTAAGAATCTGCAGAAATGGTGTGCCTGGCTCAGTTTGTGGAGCATGTAAATCCTGATCTTAGAGTCCTGAGTTCAGACTCCAGATTGGGCATGAAACCTACTTAAATAAATAAAAGTCTGCAGGAAGGTAGTAGTTTACACTGGGAGCTTATTCACAATCATCCTGGACCTTCGTTAGTCATACTCTCTTCTGATTCCTATTTCAATCTCCATCTCAAGTTAGGATTCATTTTACTAACTGAACTAAAGAGAAGTATTTCTGCAGTATTTTTAAACTGGACCTCTAGGAGTCTCATAGAAGTGTCTGTCTTTGTCATTGGCAAATTGTTGTTAGCTCTGTAACAGCATTTTCCATTTATAGACCATCACGACCACCATCCAGACATGCCATGAACATTATGAACCCCATTTTGCAAATGAGCAGAGGGATCTTGGAAGAAAGGACAGCCAGAGGATACCAAGTAAGTACTCTGGGCCCATCAAGCTTTTCTCAAGCACAATGGTGAACTCTGTGAGCTGGGAATGGTATTTGAACTATATACTAAATTTTTTCTTTCATTAAGTTCTGTCTCCAAGGTGGGGCTTGAATTCACAACCCCAAGATCAGGAGTCACATGCTCTATTGATTGAGCCAGTCAGGTGCCCCAGAAATTGAGATCTTAATCCCTTTGTGTAAGAAAATCAATGCAAGTCTTTGAATGGTTCAGATTAAAACAAACCAGGAGTAGGGCACCTGGTGGCTCTGTTGGTTGGGCATTGGGCTCTTGTTTTTGGCTCAGGTCATGACCTCATGCTCATGGGATCAAGCCTCAAGTTGGGCTCCACCCTTGGTGGGGAGTCTGCTTGAAGATTCTCATCCTCTGCCCCTATCCCTGCACATGTGCATGTTTGCATGCTTGCTTTCACTCTCACCCTCTCACAAATCTTTTTAAAAAATAAACCAGGATTTATCAATGATATTTTTCAATATTATCAATGTAATCAAGTAGTTTACTAAATCACAAATTCTAATCTTTTCAAGATTGGCTTCTAAGTGAGGGAGTCAAGTACAGATAATGTAAACCTCACTTTTTAAAAAGATTTTTCATTTCTTCATGAGAGACGGAGAGGCAGAGACACAGGCAGAGGGAGAAGCAGGCTCCCTGCGGGGAGCCCAATGTGGGACCTGATCTCAGGACCCCAGGATCAGGCCCTGAGCCAAAGGCAGATGCTCAACTGCTGAGCCACCCAGGCATCCCTAAACTCCACCTATTTTGATTTTATTTTCCTCCATCTGGTTCATGCCTCTTCCAGTCTCAAGGCTGATAGTTTATTTTTCAGGTTCCTTGTATGAATCATACTCCACAGACCTGTAAAACAGCACTATCTCCTTCCTCCCAGAGCTCTTTGCTCAACAAGCAACAAAGTCAAACCCCTCCTCCCAGTTTGGGCTACAGATATGAAAATGTGGCCAAAGAGGTTCACCTAGGAACTATGGCAGAACAACTTCTTTGGGCCTTTGGAAAACCCCTAAAGCAGACTTTTTTTTTTTTTAAGGCAGACTTTAAATGAATGAAATGGACCTAAAGATGAGTCTTATGAATCTTATGGATTCCTTCACATGAAGGGAATTTTCCTTAGTAGTCTTATTTTTTCAGATTTTTACATTTCTTTGAGAGCACAAGAAAGAGACAGCATGAGTGGGGGATGGGGTGGAGTAAGAGGAGAGGGACAAACAGACTCCCCAGTGAGCAGGGACTCCATGCCTGAGATCATGACCTGAGCCCAAGGCAGACTTAACCAACTGACCCAGTCAGGCCACCCCTCTTTTCTTAGTTTTAGTAGATACTAAAAGCATTTTTTTTAAAGTAAGCTATACACCCAATATGGGTCTTGAACTTGGGACCTCAGAATGAAGAGTTGCAAGCTGTAATGCTTGACCCAGCCAGAAGCCCCTTATGTGCTTTTTTTTTTTTTTAATATTCAAGTTTTACCGGAGCAAAAAGGTAAACCTCAGTCCCTCATTTTCCTTCCCCAAAGGTAAGAAATTATTTTGCATGTCCCCTTTCAAATCCAGAGTCTACATATTCAAACATCCAATTTTTTTTACACATGCTATACACTGTAGTTTGATTAGTATAAATAAAATATTTAGGCTTGCCAGTGATGACTGCAAAGATTAATGTATGGGGGGGGGGGGCAGTGCATCCAGGATGATGAACTAGGAAGCTCTTGGACCCTGAGGTTCCACCCTTCTGTACTGTCTCTGGACTGGATATTTCTTCCCATACCCACAAAGAAGCTTCCATAAGCTGCCTGGGAAACAACTATTCCTAATTTGAGACTGTGACAAAGATCTAGCTTCAGAGGGACACAGGGTGGCTCAGCTATTGAGCGTCTGCCTTAGGCTCAGGTCAGATCCCAGAGTCCTGGGATCGAGTCCCACATCGCGCTCCCCACAGGGAGCCTGCTTCTCCCTCTGCCTGTATCTCTGCCTCTTTCTGTGTGTCTCTCATGAATAAATAAGTAAAATCTTAAAAAAAAAAATCTAGCTTCAGAAGGCGTGTGTGCACCTGAACGTGTCTAAATGAAGGTAGTTTTACAGCTCAGTATCCTCCTGTGAATTTGTCTTATTTATTTCTGTTTATTACATGTCTGGTTCAGGATCTCTGAATGTCACTAGGTGCATGTCACCGTTAGTGTGACACGGTGTATCATTTTGGTGTGGGTATGAGCGTGTGAATGCGCTGTCGTTATACAGACGTTCCTGTTTGGTGTTAATGTATTTTAGGTAACTGTTGCGGTAAGGTCTATTTTTCAGTCCCCAACTCCCCCACTCACTGCATGCCAACATTCCTGAAGGATGGGCGGGTGTCGGGGCACAGGCTCGGCCCAACTCCGCTCTCCCAAAGAGAATCCAACAAGACTTCCGGAGTCCACCAGGAACGCAGGAAAGGCCCCCGCACTCGCACCACGCGTGCAGCCTGGGGTAAGAAGAGAACGCGGGGGTCGCGCGTTCTCTCTCGCGCCCTCTAGTGGTCTCAAAGGGCAGCGGGGACAGAACGAGGGGGCGGAGCCGGCGGCGGCGGAAGTGAAGTCACTTCCGGACTGGGGTGTTTGTTTGGACTGGAGAAGGGAGGCGGCGGGCGAAGCGCGCGTCGAGCGGGGGAGCGGCGCTGCCTGTGGAGATCCGCGGAGGCCGACCGGATTCGTTGGCTGCCGTCCCCGCTGCCGTGCACTGGGTGAGGGGTTCCCTCGGGCAGAGCGGCCAGAAGGGTGCGGCGACCGCGGCGGTCGAGGGACAACACCTCGGCAACGGTTGAGGGACCTGGAGGGTCCCCCGGGTTGTTGGCCGCCAAGTCTCGTATGGCTTTCCTTATTCCTTGCACCCTTAGTCGCGTCCGAGCGATGAGCTGGGACTGACTTCGGCTCTTCTCTGAGAAATGGCCGTCGCTTTTTTTCTCATTGTCATTATTATTTATGATTTGGATCTCGCAGCACTCTATCCGGGTCTTCGATGGCGCGCGAGGGCTGCCGGGATAGCACTTTCTCGTGCCTTCCCCCCTCCACTTCTTCACCTCCTCGCTAGTACCCTTTCCCCTGCCCCCCGCCCCCCCCCGCCGCTACGGCAACAAAGCTCATTGTTTCTCCCCTGTTTACGCCTGCGCGTCGCCACGCGGAGCCCCTACTTGCGGCGCTTGCGCACTGCTCCCGTAGCTGGGGCAGGGGAAGAGAAAGGGGCGGAGGGACTGGCGGGCTGGCGAGCGCTCTAGGGGAGCCTTCTGCGGTCGTCCTCGGGCCAGTGCCGTTCTGATCCGCTTTCTCCCTTTTCTTCACCTTCACTCATTCTTTATTCTTTCTTTTATTTTCAGTTTATTTTTATTTTATTTTCGTTTCCCATGCTCAGGATTGGAGGGCTGGACCTTTACTCCGGGAGGGTTGTGAGCCAGATGAACTTTAAGGCCCATCCGATTCATATTTTTGGATTCCCGTCCTCTTCATTTCTCTTCCACTATGTGCCTACTCCCCACTGCCACTAAAATTACGTGGCCTGTGGTGAAATTTGTCTTTTCGAGACATTATTGAAACAGCCAGCAGTTTGGTTTTCTGGTGAGTCAAAAAGGGGCCTTTTCTGCTTCCTTTTGTTGCCTTGTTTGCCCAGATTTTGCAGCCCCATCACCTCACCGAAACCTCAAACTCAGGAAGGGATTTGGCTTCTGATCTTCCGTGGGGAAAAGTCTAACAGCTGACAGGTTTTGACATTTATTTCAAGAGAAGATAACTTCCCGTTTTCGTGTGCTGCCAAATACTGTAGTTTCATGGCATGATTTTTCACAAATTGCTGTTGAGCAGGTGGTGTTTGCATTTTCTTCAGAATAGCCTTTGATATTCCAACCGCTACAGGGTTATGTTAGGAAATAAGAAAAGGATCTAAGGATTTTTAATGTGTTTGCTGGTTTGTGCTTCTGACTCCGGTTTGTGAAAGGCTATTTGGGACACATTAGCTTGTTTATGCTACTTGTTAATTGTAAATTTGTACAAGACTAATCTTTTCTCACAAATAAGTGTCTGCAACAAATAAAGATAGGTGACTTTCCAAAAATGACAGCCTATTTATCTCTTTAAGGGTTGGGTGTTAGGCAGTGGAAGCTCCCTGGGATGGTTAAAGGCTTGGGAGCTGGGAGGGTTTTATTATATATATGTTGCTACTGATGAGCATGAATTGAGGTAGATGATCTCTACCCTCTTCAGAACAGAGTAAGTTTATAGTAGGCTCTTACTTCAGTAAGCACTGTACACCTTATTCAGGTTTATCCCTTTATGACTAGTGAATGATGCTCCAATTTCGATAGAAAATATAAACATTTGTAAAATGTTGTTAGCGTAGCAATTTCATGGATGTTGTGAGCGGTGAAAGAAGGTAGAAAATAAGACCTCAGGCCCCTTCCTTTGGTGCTTTTACATATTTTTGTAATTTACAAAGTTACTCATTATCATAACCTTATACAGGCAGAGCAAGTTTTATCTTGCCCATTTTGAAATTGAGGAAATAAAAGTTTGAGAGATTATTTTATTAGGTACGTATTTTTATTCTAATTTAGATATTTTAAAAAAGATTTTATTTATTTGTAAGAGACAGAGAGGGAGAGGGGGAGAGAGGCAGAGGGAGAAGCAGGCTCCTTGCAGGGAGCCTGATGTGGGACTCAATCCTGGGACTCCAGGATCACGCCCTGGGCTGAAGGCAGGTGCTAAACCACTGAGCCACTCAGGGATCCCCTCTAGTTTAGATTTAAATAGCCGTATGTAGTTATTGGCCACCGCATTGGATAGTGTAGACTTAGAGGTTTGAATTGTTTCAGCTTATTTTTTAACCTTCTATATTTTTACATTTATTGATTTGTTTTGTAGAGTGAGTGGGGCAGTAGGGGGAGAGGAGAGTGGTGGAGAGAAAGGAAAAGAATCTTAATTAAGCAGGCTCTACACCCAAGTGCAGAGCCCCACACAGGGCTCATTCTTAATGACCCTGAGATCATGACCTGAGCCGAAATTAAGAGTCAGATGCTTAACCGACTGAGCCATCTAGGTGTACCCCCATCTGCTTATTTTTTGTATCAGTTTTTATGAATAAGAATGGCGTTTCTGATGTGCTTTGAGCTTTTGTCAGTAGTGATGTGATACGCAGTGCTGAGCCATCCTTATTCTCACCGGATCACCTTTGTTACACCTAGTTGAGATTAGGGCTAAAGTCCTCGTTTTTTTGATGTTTGACTCCTACGGGTTTTTGAAATTTTATATTTTTTACCTTATACCTTGCTACAGCAACCTTTGATCTAAATGTTTAATAAGCACCAAAATAGATAATAGTGTCATGGGCCAGGCTCTGTGCCTAGATTCTGTAATTATTATCCACTTAATAGATGGGGAATCTGAGACATGAAGGGGTTAAATAACTTGCCCTTGGATTCTAGAGCCCCTGCTTTTAATCATTAATGTATACTGCCAAACATTAAAACGAAAAATTCAGTACTGCTTACAAATTTGAGTGGAAAACAAGCTGAAGTAGAAATTTCTTTATCCTTTCTCACTAACTGCTAGAGAGACAACTAATTATGATAATAATGTGTCTACAGTTAAGTTTAAGAAATCACAGTACTTCAGAAGACAGCCTGGTGGAATAAGAAAAGGTGCCTGTGGAGTCAGATTAAGGAAAGAAGAGAGGACTCTATTTGAATTTTTAAAAAATTTTATTTATCTGAGAGCATGAGCAGGAGGGGCAGAGGGAGAGGGACAAGCATACTCCCCACCGAGTGTTGAACCTGACAAAGGGCTCCATCCCAGTACCCTGTGATAATGATCTGAGCCAAAATCAAAAGTTGGGCATTTAATGAACTGAGCCACCCAGGTACACTTCTATTTGAATTTTAATGAAAATTCTTTAGAGGTGAAACAAGGGGAAAAAGTTTGTAAGACTTAAAAGATTTCCATATTTAAATTTTTTCTAGAAACCATTAGGTGAAAGAGGCATTTTGGGAGGGAAGAAACAGCTGAATATGTGAGTTTGTAGATTGAAAGCATTAATAGCATTAATAGGAAAAAACTGCTCTCACTTAACCAAAATCTGGTGAGATTTCTTCATGTGTTAAGCTCTCATGTTAGACTCTCACCAGAACAGGATCTTTATAAAAGAAAGAATACAACACTGAAAGCTGGAATATTTGCAGATGATAGAAAGGACAAGTTTAAATCTGTCTCATGTAAAATTACTATTCAAACATGAAAGCAAAAGCCATTTTCAGACATGCAGTGGCATAGAAATAAATACCTTCAGGTAACCTTTTGAGGAAATATAAAGCCAAAACTAACATGTCAGGTTAGGGGAAGATAATAAAAGAAACAATGATGAGCAATGATTCTAATAAACTGTAAACAGACAATAATGTGAATTTTAAGTGTTCGGTTCAGAAATTCTTCTAAAAGATCTATACCTAAGGGAAAATGAAATAGTATGAAATTAACACTGCTTAAATTAAACACGGAGATAGGGAGGAAGGAAATGGGGTTAAGTAGAATCATAGTAAAGGTTCTTGTCTGGGAGCAGGAATTGGGTTGGATAGCCTGAACAAGAGAAAGCACTCTCAGTGTCTTAAATTGGGGCGCCGGGTGACTCAGTTGCTTAGGTGTCTGCCTTCAGCTCAGGTCATAATCGCGGGGTCCTGGGATTGAGCCCCTCATTAGGCTCAGTGGAGAGTCTGCTTCTCCCTCTGCCTCTCTCCCTGGCTTGTGCTTGCTGGCTCTCACTCACTCTCTGAAAAAAAAATTTTTATTTTATTTTTTTTAATTCATGAGAGAGCAGGAGACGCAGGCTTCATGTAGGAAGCCCGATGTGGGTCTCGATTTTGGGACTCCATCCCAGGACCCAGGCATCACAACCCTAGCCAAAGGCAGACACTCAACTGCTGAGCCACCCAGGCATCCCTCAAATAAATAACTTTAAAAGAAAATGTCTTGAATTAGTTGGGGGTATATAGAGCCTGGTTTTAATTCATAGAGATCTGTGTAAATCTATCCTAATTTCACAATAGATATGTCACATTATTATCCTGTACACCTTAAACGTTACGGTGCTGATATCAATTATATCATACTTGGGGGAGAAAACTGATACTCCTCAGTAGTTTGTAAGTCACAGAAAATAAATGCAGTATCTTAAAACCTCTATTAAAAAATAGGAAAATAGGGGCACCTGGGTAGCTCAGTTAAGCATGTGCCTTCAGCTCAGGTCATGATCACAGGGTCCTGGGATCAAGCTCCGAGTCGCATTTCCTGTTCAGTGGGGAGTCTGCTTTTCCCTCTCCCTCTGCCCCTCCTGCTCACATGTGCACATACTCTCTCTTCTGAAATAAAATCTTTTTTAAAAAGTAAAAAATAGGAATGCCTGGCTGGCTCAGTTGGTAAAGCATGTGACTTGGTCTCGGGATTGTGAGTTTGAGCCCCACGTTGGGTGTAGACATCACTTAAATGTAAAATTTGGGGGGGGGGGAGTACAGGAATAGAATGTAAGAAGCTCTAAGAAAGGGGTGCTTAGGTGGCTAAGCATCTGCCTTCAGCACAGGTCATGTTTCTGGGGTCCTGGGATCCAGCCCTGAGAGCCTCACTTTGGCTCCTTGCTCAGCAGGGAGCCTGCTTCTACCCTCTCTCCCATGCTCAAGCTCACTTGATCTGGCTAACTCTGTCAAATAAATAAATAAAAATAAAATCCTTTAACAGAAAAAGAAACTAGGAAAAATAAACATGAACTTATGATGGAAGACATTAAACCAAACATCAGTTTTCAAAAAATGATAAATTTTATGAGCTGGGTCAAATAATCTCTCAACACCACTTTCAGAATTTAACAGATAAAGTAAATATTGTGTGTGTGTACCTTAAAGTAGAAATCACATATTTTTCTCTTCAGGCCCAAAGGACATTTTGCAAAAACCATAGCTGTCTGCAAACAAAATTGTAATAAGTCCCAAAAAATGAAGATTCTTTTGGCAACATTTTATAACATAATGAAATAAAACTAGAAGTCAGGGACCAAAGTGTAACCAAAAGAACCTTAACCACTTGGAAATTTATTTTTTTTATTGGAGTTCAATTTGCCAATATATAGCATAACACCCAGTGCTCATCCCATGTGCCCCCCTCAGTGCCCATCACCCAGTCACCCCAAACCCCCGCCCACCATTTCCACTACCCCTTGTTCATTTCCCAGAGTTAGGTGTCTCTCATGTTTTGTCACCCTCACTGATATTTTCACTCATTTTCTCTCCTTTCCCTTTATTCCCTTTCACTATTTTTTATATTCCCCAAATGAATGAGAACATATAATGTTTGTCATTTTCCAATTGACTTATTTCACTCAGCATACTACCCTCCAGGTCCCTCCACCTCGAAGCAAATGGTGGGTATTTGTCGTTTCTAATGGCTGAGTAATATTCCATTGTATACATAGACCACATCTTCTTTATCCATTCATCTTTCTATGGACGCCGAGGCTCCTTCCACAGTTTGGCTATTGTGGACATTGCTGCTATAAACATCGAGGTGCAGGTGTCCTGGTGTTTCACTGCATCTGTATCTTTGGGGTAAATCCCCAGCAGTGCAATTGCTGGGTCGTAGGGCAGATCTATTTTTAACTCTTTGTGGAACCTCCACACAGTTTTCCACAGTGGCTGTACCAGTTCACATTCCCACCAACAGTGCAAGAGGGTTCCCCTTCTCCACATCCTCTCCAGCATTTGTTGTTTCCTGTCTTGTTAATTTTCACCATTCTCACACCACTTGGAAATTTTAAAAATATTCTTCCATATAATCTGTGGTTCATTATAAATTAAATAATTTGTAATTAGCTAAGATTGATGAGAACTATGTTCTGTATAGGAGATTTATAGATTAAAATTTTTTATTAAATGAAAGGTTGAAAAACATTTGTCAGCTTGAAAAACAGTAAATTGGCTGAAATTAAGTAGAGAGGAAAGGAAAATAGAGTGAAAGAACAAGTTAAGGGCAGCCCTGGTGGTGCAGCAGTTTGGTGCCGCCTGCAGCCCAGGGCGTGATCGTAGAGACCCTGGATCGTGTCCCGCGTCGGGCTCTCTGCATGGAGCTGCTTCTCCCTCTGCCTGTGTCTCTGCCTCTAATTCTCTCTCTCTCTATGAATAAATAGAAATCTTAAAAAAAATTTAAAAAGTAGAAAAAAATCAATGGAATTAAAGTAGGGGCTTATTGAAGTTGAATTTTTAATAGATAATCCATTTTAAACTCAAAAGATGTAACAAAACATCTCTTGCCACCTACTAATCCCTGTAGGTAATGAATATTTTTTTTAACAGCTCTCATGAGCTAGATAGAAGTCACTCATTTAAAGTAAAGGGCAGGGATGCCTGGGTGGCTCAAGTGGTTGAGCGGTTGCTTGAGCTCAGGGCGTGGTCCCGGGGTTAGTGCTTCTGGTATTATATTTTGAGTCCATACTTTAATTAATTCGCCCAGGACCATATGTGCTGTCAATCTTAATCCAAGTGTGCATTGTTTCACGAACTCTTACTTGTATCCATTAATAGTGTTAGTCTGAAAAGCATTCTAATAAAGTTGGGAAACACTAGATATGAGGAAGGAAGAGATCAGTTTATCAGAAGCTAAGGGAGGGACACCTGGGTGGCTCAGTAGATAAGCGGCTGCCTTCATCTCCTGGTGCAATCCCAGAGTCCCAGGATCAAGTCCTGCATCAGGGAGCCTGCTTCTCCCTCTGCCTCTCTCTCTGTCTCATGAATAAATAAATGAAATCTTTAAAAAATAAAGTATACGGCAGAGTGATTTTTAGGATATTCATAGAATTGTATATCCATCACCACAATTTTAGAAGCTTGTTACCCCTTAGCTTTCATATAATACGTGGCACTTTGTGATGGACTCCTTTTACTTACTGTTATGTTTTCAATGTTTATTTAAGATATAGCATGTATCAAGTATTTAACCTTTTTTTTTTTTTTTTAAGATTTTATTGATTTATTTATGAGAGACACACAGAGAGAGAGGCAGAGACATAGGCAGAAGGAGAAGCGGGCTCCCTGTAGGGAGCCTTATGTGGGACTAGACCCCGGGACTACGGGATCACACCCTGAGCCAAAGGCAGACACTCAACCATTAAGCCACCCAGGCATCCCTGTTTTTTTAATTATCGAGTAAAATTCTGTAGTATGGACATAGATAGTATTTATATAGTTGGTGGACCACTGGGTTTTAATAACTTTTTGGCTATTATGAATAATAACTGCTGTAAACATTTGTGTACAAGTTTTGTGTAGGCATGTATTTTCATATTTCTTGGGTATATATTTAGGAGTATAATTGCTGGGTTCCATGTTTAATCTTTTGAGGAACTGCCATACTATTTCAAAGCAGCTGCATCATTTTAGCGTTCTATCTGCAGTAAATGAGGGATTTCTCCACCTTCACCCCATACTTGTTAGTATCTATTTTTTTATTACAGTCATTTTAGTGTAAAGTGGGATCTCATTGTGATTTTGATTTGCGCTTCCCCTATTGTTGATAATATTGAGCCTCTTTTCGTGTATTTATTGGCCATTTGTTTTGTTTTTTTTTTTTAAGATTTTTCATTTATCAGAGTACATATACATGCTCTCTCTTAAGTAAATAAATCTTTAAAATTCCACCATGTTCTCTGAATTCCCATTTTACTTTCATGTCAACACTTGAGGGCTTTTATTTATTTATTTTTTAAAGATATTTATTTATTCATGAGCGACACACAGAGAGAGGCAGAGACACAGGCAGAGGGAGGAGCAGGCTTCATGCATGGAGCCCGACAGGGGACTCGATCCTGGGTCTCCAGGATCACGCCCTGGACTGAAGGCGGTGCTAAACCGCTGAGCCACCCGGGCTGCCCCACTTGAGGGCTTTTAAAGGTTTCTTTGAAAATATGTCATTCAGGGACGCCTGGATAGCTCAGTCTGTTAAGCGTCCACCTTTGGTGCAAGTCATGGTCCCAGCTTAGCAGGGAGGCTGCCTCTCCCACTCCCTCCTGCTCATACTCTCTCTGTTGCTATCACACTGTCAAGTAAATTTTTTTAAAGTCCTCTAACACCTTAATTTTTATTTTTTTAGATTAATTTATTTCAGAGAAAATATGCAGGTATAGGGAGGGGCAGAGGGAAAGGAGAAGCAGACTCCTTGCTGAGCAGAAAGCCTGACGTGGAGCTCACTCTCTACCCTGAGATCTTGACCTAAGCCAAAACCAAAAGTTGGCCACTAAACCAACTCAGCCACCCATGCACCCCTCCTCCAGCATTTTTTAGTGTTCATTGGAAAGACTGGTATCAATCCTGATTAAGTTGTAAAATTTAATAAAATTCCAGTCAGACTATTAATGGACAAGAAGTTTATATGAAGAGGTGCCTGGGTAGCTTAGTCAATTAAGCATCCAACTCTAGATTTTGGCTCAGGCTATGATGTTCATGGTAGGATCAAGCCCCATGTTGGGCTCCAGGCTTAGGAGTCTGCTTGAGATTCTCTCTCTGCCCCTACCTCTGCTCGTGTTCCCCCCCTTCCCCCCAAAAACCTTAAAGTTCGTATGAAGATATATGTACAAGATTTTCACTGCCCCTGCCCCAAAGAAAGAAACCAGGAGGTGGGAGTTGTACTACTAAGTATTAAAACTAAAAAAAAAAAAAAAAAAACTTACTGAAAGGCTACTGTAATCAAAACAATAAGATACTGTGCTGAAATATTTAACAATGAATGATCACGATGTTTGTAACTTACATTTTTTTTTTAGGTACTTATCTATTGGGGTGCATGGGTGGCTCGGTTGAGCGGCTGCCATCCTCTCAGGTCATGGTCTCAGAGTCCTAGGATTGAGCTCCGCATTGGGCTCCCTGCTCAGCAGGGAGTCTGCTTCTCTTCCTCTGTCCCTCTCCCTGCTCTAGCTCTTGCTCTCATTCTCTTTCAAATAAATAAAACCTTAAAAAGAAAATTTTAAAAATAATAAAAATAATTTAAAAAATTTTAAAGAAAATAAAGATTTATTTATTTTAGAAAGAGAACAAGAGTGTGGATAGAGAGAGGGAGGACAGAGGGCAAGAAAGAATTTCAAGCAGACTCCGTGCTAAGCTCAGAGCCCAATGGGGACCAAACTCTTTGACCCCCAAGGTCATAACTGGAGCTGAAATTGAGTCGGGTGCCCAATCACCTAAGCCCCTGCAACTTAGGTTTAAGCAAAAAAAAATTCTGTAAAGAAAATGACCACTGGCAGTTGGTGATTGTAGACGAAAGGTACAAAGCATTCATTGTACTATGGTTTAAAATTCTCAAGGTAGTTGAAGATAAAGCAGTATACATTTTATAATTACAGAATAAATATTCTAGAAACATAGTACAAGTGGGAATTTAATTATAAATACGTGGAATAAGCCTTGGTTAAATAATGGTGTGTGATGTATTCATGGGAAAATATAGATCCTTAACATCATACTTAGTCTCATGTGAATTAAAGATTTAAATGTAAAAAAAAAAAAAAAAGTGAAACTAACGAGAGAAAATATAAAAATAAAACCTCAGAGTAGGAAAAGACTTCCTAAGCAAGTAAGCATATCCCAGAGGGTGTAAAGGAAAAAACAGTGAGATTCTACTTTGAGTCTGATTGCAAAACTAAAATATATTAGTTGCATGTAAACAAACAAAATGAGAAAAAGAACAATGAGTTGTAATAAATGTGAAAAGTTTAAAAAATAAATAAATAAAATATATTAGTTATGTCCAGAACTGTTAAGATAGAGAAGTGGGAGCACTCAGTGTATTTCAAGATTGTACATTACCACATTTCGGCTAATAATCAGTCTTAAAGTTACAAATGCTCATGGCTTTTGGCTTTTGACTCCTATTCCCACTTAAAGTGTATTATACAGATAGCATAAATAGAAAAGGATTATGTGTGCAAGGGTGATCAGAGTAGGATTGTTTGTAACAACAACAAAAAGCTGGGAATGTAGATGTGCATCAGAGGGGAGAAGTAGTTAAGTAATTATTAGTAATTATTAGTGCTGCTTCATCCATTAAAAAGTGAGATATAAACACCTGGGTGGCTCAGTGGTTGAGCATCTGCCTTTGGCTCAGGTTGGGATCGAGTCCCACATCAGGCTCCCTGCATGGAGCCTGCTTCTCTCTCTGCCTGTGTCTCTGCCTCTCTCTCTCTCTCTCTGTGTTTCTCATTAATAAATAAATAAAATCTTAAAAAAAAGAAAGTGAGGTATACCTGTACATGTTGACTAGTATGGATCTTTATTTACAGCATGATTCTCTTAAAATATAAAAATCCTCTGTGTCTGTTTATATAAGCAAAAAGATATGAAAGGATACATACTAAGCTCTTAACACTGATTACCTCTGGATAGGAGTAGAGATGGAGAGGAAAAAAATGTATATTTGTTAGACCTGGGGGTTGGGTTGGGTTGGGTTGGGTTGGGTTGGGTTGGGTTTGGTTTGGTTTGGTTTTGAAGTAGGCTCCACACTGGATATAGAGTCCAACACAGGGCTTGAACTCACGACTCTGAGATCAAGACCTGAGCTGAGAATAAGTGTTGGACAGTTAACCCAATGAGCTATCCAGGTGCCCAGTATTAGACCTGTTTTGTACATCTATCTTGTATTTGTTTCTTCTCTAAATAGTGTATGGTTTACATATACATTCTTTCACTTTGATGGTTTCTTTTCCAACAAAATTTCCTGTATACGAACACCTGCTATCTAAACTTATTTTTCCCCTCCCCCCCGTCTAAACATTTTTTAATGGGGCAGCCCCGGTGGCGCAGTGGTTTATGCCGCCTACAGCCCGGAGTGTGATCCTGGAGACGAGGGATAAAGTCCCGCATCGGGCTCCCTGCATGGAGCCTGAGTCTCCCTCTGCCTGTGTCTCTGCCTCTCTCTCTCTCTTTCTCTCTGTGTCTCTATGAATGAATGAATAAATAAATATTTTTAAAAAATGAAAAATTTTTAATGATTCTTTAAAACAAAGCAAGTATAAGGTGATACATTACTGTTTTTACTATTTTGTGGTTTTCATTTAGAGAAATCTTATTACAAACAACTACTAGATATATTAAACTAGTTCTGAGTTAGTATTACTGTTTTTTTTTAAAGATTTATTTATTATTTATTTATTTTTTAAGATTTTACTTATTTATTCATGATTGACATAGAGAGACAGAGACACAGGCAGAGGGTGAAGCAGGCTCCATGCTGGAAGCCTGATGCAGGACTCGATCTCAGGACTCCAGGATCACGCCCTGGGCCAAAGGCAGGCACTAAACTGCTGAGCCACCCAGGGATTCCCCAAGAGTTATTTTAGAGAGTGAGAGAGGGTAAGTAGAGGGAGGGGCAGAGGGAGAGGAAGAACGAGAATCCTCAAGCAGACTCCCAGCTGAGCATGTGTCATAACCTGAGCCAAAACCAACAGTCAGCCACTTAACCACTCAGGCACCCCAGGATATTATTTTAAAAATTGTTTGCATAAGGGGCACCTGGCTGGCTCAGTTGATAGAGCATATGACTCTTAATCTCGAAGTCCTGAGTTCAAGAATAATAAATCTTTGCATGAGATTAAGGATGAAAATTATAATTTCTCAAAATTATAATTTTTGAGTTATTTTCTGATAATTTGAGAATTTTATAGCATGATCATGGTTTTGAAGTAAATAGTGAACTTTAAAAAATTGGGAAATTACTGGCTTTCTTAGTTCATTTCTGCCAGTTTTGTTTTTAAGATCTTATTTATTTCTTAAGATTGATTGGAGAGACAGCTAGGGTGTGCTTGTGGGAGGAATCTTCAAGCCCCACTCCCTGCTGAACCTGGAGCCCCACACAGGGCTCCATCCCATTACTCATGAAATCTTGACCTGAGCTGAAACCAAGAGTCTGACACCTAACCAACTGAGCCACAGGCACACCTAAGATTTTATTTTTAAGTAAACTCTGCACCCAACATGGGGCTCAAATTTATAACCCTAAGATTGAGAGTTTCACCCTCCACTGACTGAGCCAGCCAGGTGCCCCATTTCTGCCAGTTTTAAAGGGTCTGATGCATAGCAACAGATCGGTATGATTTAGTTCCCAGTTGTGTTTTTATTTTTATTTTTTTAAAGATCTTATTTATTCACGAGAGAGACAGAGACAGAGGCAGAGCAGGCTCCATGCACGGAGCCCCTCGTGGTACTCTATCCTGGGACTGCGGGATCATGCCCCAAGCTGAAGGCAGACAAGCTCAACCGCTGAGCCACCTAGGTGTCCCTCCAGTTGTGTGATTTGTCAAGTCATAATCTGCTTTGTGTTCTCAGACATCACTCAAGCAAATCAGGTACTTCTCTTTTATTTCCAGCATTTCTTATATTTTTTTGTTTTGTTTTTTAAAGAAAACCTTTTTCCTAGTTAGAGAAGCTGGGAGCTCACAGACTCTTTGGAATCTTGAAGCTGCTGCTTTCTGGCTGCCTCCAGATAGGATGATGATAGGCCCCAGCTATATACCCTTTACTGTATATTTTTAAGGTTATTTTTGGGTTGCCTGGGTGAATCAGCGATTGAGTGTTTGCCTTCAGCTCAGGGCTTGATTCCTGGATCTGGAATCGAGTCCCATATCGGGCTCCTTGCAGGAAGCCTGCTTCTCCCTCTGCCTGTGTCTCTGCCTCACTCTGTCTTTCTCTGTCTCTCATGAATAAATAAAAATGTTTTTTAAAAAGTTATTTCCCTAGTAATCACCTTAGTTTGTGACATCAAGCTTAAATTAATACCAATTTAGTTTCAAGAGTACACAAAAACTTAGCTCCTTTATAGCACTGTACACCCCTCATGTTATTGTCAAAAATTATACATTGTGTGCCCATTAACATGCATAATAATTACTGTTTTATGCATTTGTCTTTTAAGAGAAAAAGGAGTTAAAAGCCAAAAATACATTATTACTAATTTCTGTATTTGTGTCGTTACCTTTTTCATTGTTCTTTATTTCTTCAGACGGATTCAGGTTAATATTGCAGTGTCCTTGTTTTATTTAGCCTGAAGGACTCACCTTAACTTTTCTTATAGGACAGGTGTACCGGTAATGTGTGCTTTCTCCCCCCCCCCCCCCCTTTTTTTTAAAGACTTTATTTATTCATGAGAGAGAGAAGCAGAGACGCAGGCAGAGGGCCTGTCCCGGGACTCTAGGATCATTCCCTGGGCCAAAGGCAGACACTAAACTGCTGAGCCACCCAGGGTTCTCCACGCCCCCACCCCCCCGCTTTTTATTAAAGATTTTACATATTTATTTGAGAGCATGAGTCGGGAGGGGAGGCACGGCAAAGGGGGAGTCAACAGACTCCTTGCTGAGCAGGGACCCCTTCTCCCCACATGGGACTAGATCCCAGGACCCTGACATTGTGACCTGAGCCGAAGGCAAATGCTAACCCACTAAGCCAGTGAGGTGCCCCTCTCATTTTTTAAATTTATCTGGAGATGTCTTAATTTCTGCTTAATTTTTGAAAAGTAGTTTTGTTTTGAATGTCTTTCAGCACTTTGTCTTCTGGCCTCTGGTTTCTGATGTGAAATCAACTGTTAATCTTATTTTGGAGATTTCGAAGTGTCGCTTCCTTTTGTCTTTCAATAATTTCATTATAATATGCCTTGATGTGGATCACTTTGAGTTTATCTTAGTTGGAGTTTGTTGAACTTCTTGGATGTGTAGAGTAACACAGATTTCATCAAATTGGAGGAGTTTGGGGCTGTTGGGTTTTTTTGGCTTTTGGGTTTATTATTTTTTTTGGATTTTTTTTCTATTTTTTAAGATTTTACTTATCAGAGGAAGAGGGGCAGAGGGAAAGAGAATCTGAAGTCTGATGAGCCACCCAGGCACCCCTAAGATTTATTTTTAAGCAGTCTCTACACCCAACATGCGGCTCTAATTCACAGCCCTGAGATCAAGAGTCACATGCTCTACTGACTGAGCCAGCCAAGTGCCCCAAGGAGCCATGTCTTCTGGCCCTTTGTCTTCTCCTTCCAAGATTTTCATTATGTGTATGTTGTTACATTGGATGATTTCCCATTGGTCTCTAAGGTTCTTTTTTTTTTCTTCATTGTTTTCTTTCTTTCCTCAAGCTCAATAACCTCAATTGACTTAATCTTCAAGTTTGCTGATTTCTTTTTCCTCCTTGAGCAAATTTGTTGTAATCCATCTAGTAAATTTTCCATTTCGGTTATTGTACTTTTCAACTGAGAAATTCTTTGTTGTTGTTTTTTATAATTTCTCTGTATTAGTATGCTCTATTTGATGAGACCTCATTTTTATGGCTTTTTGTACCTAATTTAAAGTTTAAAAAGTCCAGTTTTTAAAGCAACAAGGAGCACATAGGTGGCGCAGTTGGTTAAATGTCCATTTCTTGGTTGTCCTGGGATGAAGCCCCATTGGTCAGGCTCAGCACAGAACTTGCTAAGGCTCTCTTTCCCTTTCCCCTCCCCACTGCGCATGTGCTCTCTCACTTGTGCACTCTCTCTTTCTTTCTCCAAAATAAATCTTTTTTAAAAAAGAAGAGTCACGTGCTCTACAGACTGAGCCGGCCAGGTGACCCCATACCCAATTTTTTAAAAACAGGAGGGCACACAGAAGATGAAATATAAAGAGTGTGGTCCAAAAAGGGTCAAGAATAAGAAAATTAAAAATTTGATACATTACATTAGAACACCTTGTGTTCAATGATTGTAGGTCTATCAGAGTTCTGAAAGTAAGTGATCCTTATCACCCTGATTTTCACTTTGCTTGGCTGTAGCCAGAAATGTGGTCTGGTAAGGAGTTGTTCCTTCCCTTGGCTCTCTAAGGTATATGGTCAGTGTCCAGGTTTCAGTTCTTTTTTCTTGATTTCAGTTATGATTTGCTTTCCAAATATTGCTTGATAAGGTAATTTTACCTATGGTCCTTTATGGACTCTTTCACTAGGATCTATACCAAAGCCACAACTTGTTTGATAAGGGGATAATGCGCAGAAAGCTGACTTACGGCCTTGTCAAACAGAGATTAGGCCCTTTTTTTCCTAAACTCTGTTTATATTCTGTTAATGGTTGGCATCAAACAAAGGGGGAAGGGAGTCCCCTGGGATTCTCAAACTATAGAATTTGCTGAGGCAGATTTTTCTTGTTTACACAAGGCTTGTACTCATAAATTGTATGGAAAATTATTTTTCTTTAAAAACATAGTTTGCACTTCTCTGTAGATGTACGTTCAGTCACTGAGGCTTATTTCAAAACAAGTTAGAAGTACTTCTAAATGGACATGTCTCAAACATATGGTTGCTACTTAACTACACAATTCCATTTGAATATTGAATATCCCATAGTCTGTGGTAAATTTTTTTTTTATTTTAACTAAAGCTATAAGTCTCTTGTTAATATTGTGGTCTTCCGAAAGGAAGTATTTAAGGGGTATAAGTTGGAGGATACATGTTGGGAAAATAACAAAAGCTGTTATTAATTGCAGTGTCTTTGAACCTGCTGATCAGCTCATGCAAAGTAAACAGAGTTCATTCAGTGCAAAACAGGATTGACTCCTGCTTTTCATAATATTTGAGGCTAATCTAAAATGTAATGCCTAACATAGGAGAATGAGTAATTTTCTTCAGAGGAACTGATTGGTTTTTAGTAAGAACTTGTTATCAAAATAAAGGATTTTATTTCATACAAGATTAGTGATAAATAAATCAAAGATAGCCATTGTCTGTTTTCTGTCCTGCTTTTATAGTGCCTCTTTTTCCTAACCCAAATCATGTTTTCATCCTACCCACTCATAAATCTCAGTCTGTCTCTGCCTCTCTTTCACATGTATACAATAATAAGTAGAGCAGAAGTTGAGTAATTTTTAGCTGAGGACCTCTTACCTAAAAATGTCACTGCCATGATGGTATTGTCAGTAGTGTTCAGGATTTCAGAATATGCGAGTGTGTGTTAGGCTAGAAGCCACCCCCCCTCCACTCCCACCTTAAACTAAATTCACATTATATGAACAGAATGAGGTTATATTCTACATACTTTTAAGGATAAGTCCATAAAATGAATCCCACCCAAGGAGGGGTACCTGGCTGAGTCAGTAAGCTCTTACTGCTCTTACTAGTCAGTAAGTTCTTACTCAAGCTCTGACTCTTGATCTCAGGGTTGTAAGTTCCATCCCTACGTTGGGCTTGGAGCCTACTTTAAAAAAAAAAAAAAAAATCTAAAGGACTGAACCTTAAACCCAAGGAAAAAACTACTTGTAGTAGGAGGTTTTAGTTTTAGTGTTTTACTTCATTATGGTAACTTTGGAGTAAAAAGGCCTGAAGTTTGTTTTTGTTTGGAGGGTGGAGGAGAAGGGGAGAGAGAGAAACTTAAGCAGGCTCCACGCCCAGGACAGAGACCGACTTGGGGCTCAATATCATGACCCTGAAATCATTACCTAAGCCAAAATCAAGAGTCAGACACTTAACCAAGTGAGCCACCCAGGTGCCCCAAGCCTAAAGATTTCAAAACTCTGTTCTCATATTAGATATGCTGATTTCTCCCTTTGGCGCAAGTCACTCTGCTGTTTGATTTTATGTACAAGTGACTCCTATTATATGTAAATATAATTTTAGCAATTTCATACTTAATGAATTAGTAGAATATGTAGAATCTAAACCTTATGCTTCAGACTTTGAGCCAGCAATATATCAGCTGGGTTAGACCATGTCATCACCTATTGAGTAGTATATAAGAAACCAGACCTACTATATTTAGATACTGCTCTGCTTTTACTCACATAAAAAGAGATTAAGTGCTTGAGCTAGTTGGAGTTTGGTAGTCATTTGTGGGTACGGATTTGCTAATGCCTGGAAGATGAGTGAGCCTATAGCCCAGGTAAGGAGGAAGTTACAGGTCTTTAGGTCAATTGATGCCCCAGATTTCAAGGCTAAGAGAGGAAGACTGCTTCTGATTCCTGCAGGAAGAGGAAGCAGGAGAAAAATCCAAACATGGAAAATGTCCCCCATGAAAGTAAAGAAGAAGAGCTTACTCCAGTGCAGAATGAAAAAGAAGCCCACCCTTTGGGAAGTGGTAAAGGCCAAGAGCCTGGAGGAAATATTAGAGTGGGTTGTGCCCTACCTGCCCATGATGTTAGGATATGTCCAATAGGCTTGTCACTAACCTTGACGTGATAGATGGAGATGCTGATGATATGGAATGGTTCATAGAGAAGAGAGCACTAAGGAGGAAAATTAGGAAGCTTCATATGAGGTATAGCTTTCACATTCTTTAAGATTTTATTTATTCATGAGAGACAGAGAGAATGGCAGAGACACAGGCAGAAGGAGAAGCAGGCTCCATGCAGGAAGCCCAATATGGGACTCGATCCCGGGATCATGCCCTGGGCCAAAGGCAGGTGCCAAACCGCTGAGCCACCCAGGGATTCCCTTACATTTTTTTAAAAGATTTTATTTATTTATTCATGAGAGAGAGGCAGAGGGAGAAGCAGACTCCTGTGGGAAGTCCAATGTGGGACTCAATCCTGGAACTCTGGGATCCTGCCCTGAGCCGAAGGCAGATGCTCAACTGCTGAGCCACCCAGGCGTCCCTAGTTTTCACTTTTTTTTTTTTCTTAGTTTTCACATTCTTAGAGGAGATCCCTCCTCACCATGACAGTCATGATGAGTTTTGCCTTATGCTTTGAATGCTGTCCCTACTTCCCAAAGTTGCATTTTCTTAATGTACCCTTTACTGTGAACCTGAGATGTTAATGTCATTTTTCTTATTGGAGATTTCATTTGGACTTAGTCTAGAAGTTTTTCTCTCAGCAGGGTAGTTTGATCAACTTGGATGGAAAGATATTGATTATATACTGTGAATGAAATAAAACAATTTAAAAAGCAGTCTGGAAATACACTATCTCATTTAAAGCATGCATATTACATAGATTAGATGCCTGAAATTCATTGTATAGTGGACAAATCCAGACATGGAACTTGACATGGTCCCAGATTTAAAGCAAATAGAGACTGTGCTATGAGGTCAAAAGATCTGAGAAGTTATTAAGAAGTCTGTTTTCATTTGTAGTCTCTGGGCTTTTTAGTACCAGTACCAGTTTTTAAAAGTAGAATTTTGCTTTTCATAAAGTCACTTGATGACTTAAGTCTTCCAGACCATGCTTGTTTTATAAAGCAAGGCATAGGGAGTATTTTATTTTATTTTATTTTTATTTATGATAGAGAGAGAGAGAGGCAGAGACACAGGAGGAGGAAGAAGCGGGCTCCATGCCAGGAGCCCGACGTGGGACTCGATCCAGGACTCCAGGATCATGCCCTGGGCCAAAGGCAGGTGCCAAACTGCTGAGCCACCCAAGGATCCCCATAGGGAGTATTTTAAAAATCAGATGATTTAGGAATTACATTCAAGCAGTTGATTACCATCATTGACTATTATCAGAAAACATCACTAAATGAATCTAGGCTGTTCTTGGCTATTTCTTAAACATGAAGATCATTTGAGAAAGAAACTTTCCAATTGCTTGATTTCTCATGTTCATTGTAATCATGTTCATGATTGTTTATCATGTGTAACTGGTACCTAATCATGATGCCTAGTGGTATTAGGTGCTAAGAACTGAAAGAATGACTGACAAAATATACTATTCTTTTAAGGTTAAAAACGACAACTAACGCCAACCATGAAAGATCCAAGTCGCAGCAGTACCAGCCCAAGCATCATCAATGAAGATGTGATTATTAATGGTCATTCTCATGAAGATGACAATCCATTTGCAGAGTACATGTGGATGGAAAACGAAGAAGAATTCAACAGACAAGTTAGTTTTGTTTACAAACATCATCTTTCTCATAGCCCCTGACAGCCCTCAGTGTAATTGTACTTATCCCTGAAATGTGTTTATGTGGTCCCTTATATGTGAAATATATGGATTTATGTGCCACCACTCCTATTTTATTTGTATACTGATTACAACCAAGTTTGTATGCTCACTGAAATAACTAACCTTAAAGAGCTTTTTTCCAGGGTCCCTCCCCAGATATTCTCATTCAGGAAGACTAGGGTGGAGCTGGGGAAACTTGTTTTTTAAAAGCCCCTAGATCGGGGGTCCCTGCCTGGCTCAGTTGGTGGAGTAGGTGACTCTTGATCTCAGGTTTGTGAGTTCAAGCCCATGTTGAGTGTAGAGATTACTTTAAAATAAAACCATTAAAAAAAAACAACAAAAAAAAACTTCCTAAATGGTTCCAGTGTGCAGTTAGGTTTAGAAACTACTGCTTACACCAATCAGATTGCTCTTAAGAGAATATAAGTTTAGGAGCAGACAGACATAGGTGTACTAGGGTATAGAATTGTGCTGTTTTCACCTGAGGTTCTCAATCTGATAAGCCTGAAAACCTGACACCACTGTTCTTTTTAGAGAATGCTCATACATTGATGAATGTTGTCTTTTATTGCTATATTTCTGTCATCTGTTTCCATCTTGTGTCCAGTTCCTCTCTGATCATGGCTTTGGTAATCAGTAGCCAATTTGATTTTGTCATATCCAGTGATGGATATTCAAGAGTAAAACAATGTAGTCTTATTTCAAATGAGAATGATTTGGGCTGTTTTGGGTTTATTTTTTAATTTTTTTTTAAGATTTTATGTATTTATTCATGAGAGAGAGGGGCAGAGAAGCAGGCTCCCCGCAGGGATACCAATGTGAGACTCGATCCCAGGATCCCAGGATCATGACCTGAGCCAAAGGCAGACGCTCAACCACTGAGCCACCCAGGTATCCCTGTTTTGATTTAATTATCCATGCCCATGCCCTGACAGAATTTTAGTTATTTTTGGGTGGGTTTAGGGTTTGTATAGTATCACAGGTAATTCTGACAAATTCCTCAATGAAAACACTCCTTTATTACTTTCCCACCACCCTCATTGGAAAAAAGAATATTCTGCTAAGAAAGATAGCAAAACCCTAAACAGATCTTCCCTAGTCTTATGGTAGACACTTTTTTTTTTTTTTTTTTTTTGGCATAGAAGCAAAGTAGAAAGTTACAATATTGTGGTTTTAAATACTTTAATTCAAGATATTTTAAGCCATTCCTAGTGATGTCCTATCAAAATGTGCTATAAGTTATTGTTTATATATTATAAATCTAGATAGAAGAGGAGTTATGGGAAGAAGAATTTATTGAACGCTGTTTCCAAGAAATGCTGGAAGAAGAAGAAGAACATGAGTGGTTTATTCCAGCTCGAGATCTCCCACAAACTATGGACCAAATCCAAGACCAATTTAATGACCTTGTTATCAATGATGGCTCTTCTCTGGAAGATCTTGTGGTAAAGTTATTTTTCATCTTATTAAAACTAGCTCATCTTTCCCATAAGATGGGAAAGCCAGCAATCATCTGTTTAAGAAGAATTATACATTCTTCCCCTTCAGAAATTGTACTGCTTACTATGGACACAGGGGCCCCCCAGTCTCACTTATGACATGGAATGACTTCCGACAACACTCTGGGGCTAGTTTCAGACTAACAGACTTCTTGCCACTGCTTTTAGTTTTAAGAACTGTGTTGCCCTACAATATGAGGATGTCTTAAAAGCATTAATCCAAAGGAAGTACACAGTATGTTCATGTGACTTGCCTATACAAAAGTAGCATGATGAAGAAGTTTTGCTCTTTCATTTTGCCTTAAACATTTGGCAAAATTTGCAGATTTTTATCTGAAAGGTGGTAATTTGGAGTGTTGTTTTTTCTGACCCAAGATTTTCATTGAGTTTGCCTAATAATTTCCTTTTGAACTGGGATTTAACGGACTTCCGCAAGCTCTTGATAGAAAAAGAACACAAACCTATTTGCATTCTTAGCTACTCTCCATGTCTCATTGTTGGGGTGATATATTTGCAGTAAAAGGTTTTTTAGGAATTATGATAAACATCAGCACTAGAGTAGAACCTAATGAGTTGTTTACTAAAATTAAGATAAATGATTTGAAGTCATAATGTTGACCTTTCTGTCCATATTGACACTCTAATTGTTTATACAGGATAGTTCTCTAGAATTTACTCCTAGACTCCGAAGTATTTTTTGCAGTTCTCTTTCACTGTGCAGTGATTTCCTACCCTGGCGATAAAAACAAAAATTAGTCCCTCAGCTACATCCCAGACTTGCAGAATCAGTTGTCTAGGCATGTAAATTTTTAAAAAACCTTCATAGAGCGTACTGCCAGCTTGCCCATCAGGCATTTGGGAACCATTCTTCTAACAGGCTATGTGGAGAACACTGAAATTTACATTGTAGTATAGACTTGTTGCAATAAATTACAATCCAGTTGAGCAGATGTGTGATCTGAATAGTCTGTTGAGATAAACTTACTTATGGCTGCATTAGTCATTCCACAATAATCCTGCTTGCTCTGATAAGTAAAATCCTTTGCTGGTCATAATGTATAACTTTAATGTGGACCCAGTATAATTGTCTAGAAAGTGATTTATTCAACGCAGTCTATTTGAGATTGTTCTTTCCTTCTCATTATTTTTTAGCTGACAAAAGATTACACATTCAAGAATGCTGCTTTTTTATTTAAACCTCACACTTTTAAAGTTTAGATACAATTCCCTTGAGAAAAGTGAGAATATGTCCTGTCCATGGAAACGGTTGTATATATATTAGGAAACTAAAGTTAAATTATTGCCCCAACATGTTATTTAATATGCTTTAGTCTTGAAGTAAGTGATATAGGGGTACAGATTTTATCTAAAAGCCTATTAGCATTCCTACATTTCAGAGCCTGGAATACATCTTGATTTCTTTTCATCTTTTATCAACTATGGTGGAGTCAAATCTCCAGCTATTCTCAGTATGCTGACATATCTGCCTAGCAAAGTAAAGATTTAGAGGTATAGAAGAGTGGTTCTTAGAGACTTTGGCCCATTCTTCCCCTAACTTAGACAAAAATAAAGTCCCAGAGAGAGTGACTTATCCAGGCTTTCATAGGAAATTAGTTAGGAGCAGAACTGGAATTCCATCTTAGGTCTTCTGATTCCACATGTAGTTTTCTTTTCCTGTTATAAACCTTGCTTCCTGTGGGAATTAGAATACAGCAATCTTATGAAGACAACTCCATATTTTGAATGAGGATCTTGAACAAAACTCTAATGCATAAACAATTCCCCAATCTACTTTGTCATTTCAACATTAAGTATTTTTGCATAGTATGAAACAATTAAAATCAAATATCATACTTAAATGAACAGAATTCATTATTCTATGACTCCTTTTTAACTTGTGTAAAGTTAGTGGGTTTCTGGTTACACTTGAGCAAGTTTAATTTCAATTCCTGTTTTACCTATAGAAGGTGATAAGTTTTCATATAAATATATAATTTATATCTGGTTCCTTCTTTCCTTGCTATAGATAGATTTTTGGGGGTTAAGTTTAACCTTACAAGCTGAGTTCTTTTATCTTACATTCTTTGGAAGATATTTTTGCATGTGGATCTGGGTTGAATGCTTCTGAGTATCTGAAACCATCTGTTAATGAACTTGCTTTTTTTATGTACTTATTTTCCAGGTCAAGAGCAATCTGAATCCAAATGCAAAGGAGTTTGTTCCTGGGGTGAAGTACTAAAATATTTGAGTAGACGGGGCCCTCTTTTGGTGGATGTAGCACAATTTCCACACTGTGAAGGCAGTATTAGAAGACTTAATTGTAAAAGCTCTCTCTTGTCACTGTGTTACACTTATGCATTGCCAAAGTTTTGTTAGTCTTGCATGCTTAATAAAAGTGCTGAGACTGTTATTAAGTAATAAGCTGTCAAACATTTACTGAAAATAGAATTGGCCCCATGGCTTGATGTGAAGACAGCGAGGAAAGAAGCACCAGTCAAGTTGTGACAAAGCCCAAATTAAAATGACCTCTAAATCTTAGTGAATTGTCTTTTTTTGAGGATAAACTAGTCCCTTAGGGTTAGCAAACACTTGTTAATAATGTCTAAACTTTTTTTAAATGAGTACATTTAAATTAAGTTTTGGTTAGGCATATTTCTCAGTTTAGACTTAAATTTGCATTTGTAACTATCAGAAACAATCTCCTTTTTCTGAAGAAGGCCTTGTTAATTTGAAAGAATTCAGTATAGACAAGTATGTCTGGTTACTGAGGTTATAAGGTAGTAATGAGATGAGAACTAGTCCTGGCTTCAATGGTATATATAATCACGTAAGACATAGTGAATTCTTCTAGTGTTACAACTGAGGAAGTACGTAATTTGAGAATTGCATCTTCTAAGCAGTCACTGCATCATAGCTATGCCTTTGTGAAGTGTAACATTTGACCCACCACAATCCAACTGAACAAAGTAATGGTAACATGATTTGAGTGGTGCTTTTCCTTGCTTTGTTAACCATCACTACAATAGTCTACAGCACAACTTTTCTTTTAACAAAGCTAGAACAGTTTTGGCTTCTTAAACTTCATACTTGAGTAGGTTAAGCTGCCATACGTGTTCAGTGTGAATAGTGTTTAAGTTGAAAATATTGTAAAAAAATTATATTTTTTCAAAAATATTTAAAAAAATAAATAATAGTAGAACTCAGCTGATGCTTGTGTTTATTGGTGCTGGAATGCAGACTCTCCTGTGGTGATTGATACTCACTTTAATGTGGGCTCAGTACTTCAGGACAACCCTGCTGGCAAGATTTGCTAAGAGAGCAGGCTTTATTCGATTCCATAGTGTCAAGTAGGTCATTATGCATGTAATGTCCAAAATACAGTAGTAAAATAAACCCCATATCCCATTCCATAACCCACTTTGATTGCCTCAGGCTGTAGTGTCAGGGCAGTTGTAGATACCCATGTTAGGAAACTTTTTGGTTGATCAATATAATGGTAACCTTACTCTGGTATAATCTCCATTGGCTTCTGCCCTTTACAAGCCATTGCTGGTCTGATTTGATATTTTGATTCACCTGGGTCATCTCTGTTTTCCCCTTACACAAGCTTATTTATAATACGTTTGTGGCTAGTCTTTATTTTGGGATAGGCTGTCAACCAACTAGCAATTCCCTGGTTCTACATAAAATTCTGCCTCATGGCCCTTCTCAGTTCTTGATACTGTCCTCTGTGCTTTTCTTGAGTTTGTTGGGCTCAAAGTTAAAAAGGCCATGTAGTCTCTTCTGGCTCACATTCTCCATGGGGGGGGGGGGGGGGGGGCGGGCGGCTTGGTATGCCCAGGTGCCCCAGTGTTTTTTAATAGCTCCCTTAAAAGACAATAAACAGGTAGGGTTTTTGTTGTTGTTTTATTTTATTTATTTTTTTAATTTTTATTTTATTTATTTATGATAGTCACACAGAGAGACAGAGAGAGAGAGAGGCAAACCGCTGCACCACCCAGGGATCCCTGTTGTTGTTTTAGTCATCTTGGAGTGCCTAACTAGCTCAGTCAGTAGAGCATGTGACTCTTGATCTTGGGGTCATCAGTTCAGGCTTCAGGCTAATGACCCCAAGATCAAGAATCTAATGCTCTACTGACTGAGCCAGCCAGGCACCCCAAAATAGGTAGATTTTTAGGAAACTCTAAAGCAGAGATAATCCTACTTGGCTCTCTTTCTTTTTGGAGCCATGATACAGCCAGTCCCCTCTGTCTCTAACAACTAAATACCACAAGTGGCACAGCAGGGTGCCAAATGTGTGAAGCTTACAGATCCTCTAAGTTCATACAGGGATAAATGAGTTAATTTCCACATACTGCCAAATTACCATAATGTAGTATAATTGGAGATTATAAATTTGAATTAAAGAGGCATTGTAACCTAATGATAAAGAGCATAGGCTAACCAGACTTCTTAGTTGTAAGTCCAGTGATCATGGACAAGTCAATTAATCTCTCTGTGCCTTAGTTTTCACCTGCTTAAGATGGTAGTATTAATAGGGGCACCTGGCTGGCTCAGTCAGAAGAGCGTGTGTCTCTTGATCTCAGGGTCATGAGTTCGAGCCCCAGGCTGGGTGTAGAGATGACTAAAAAAAATAAAAATTTAAAAATAAAATAAAATGGCAGTACTAATTGTCTCAGGATTGTGTGATTAATTAATACACATCAATGGGACACCTGGGTGGCTCAGTGGTTGAGCGTCTGCCTTCAGCTGAGGGTATGATTCCAGAGTCTTCCTGCATGGAGCCTGCTTCTCTCTCTGCCTGTGTCTCTCATGAATAATAAGTAAAATCTTAAAAAAAAAATTAATACACATCAAGCACTTAAGACAGTCCTTGACACACAGAAAGTTCTGTTTAAGTGATTGTTCTAGGCTTGGCTTTCATTTTGTTGGAACTTTGGTTGTCCGGGAAACTGCATATTACAACTGCTTAGTTGTTTAACTGGAGAGTCAGGCATCTGCATTACAGGTAGAGATGGCAAGTTTCAGAGCATCAGCTATTCCATTTTGTTTTTTTGTTTGTTTTTTGTTTTTTTAATCTGTTATTCTCTGGGGACACCTGCGTGGCTCAGTGGTTGAGCATCTGCCTTTGGCTCAGGTCGTGATCCGAGGGTCCTGGAATTGAGTTCTGCATCAGGCTCCCTGTGGGGAGCCTGCTTCTCCCTCTGCATGTCTCTGCCTCTCTGTTTCTTTCATAAATAAATAAATAAATAAATAAATAAATAAAATCTTTTTAAAAAACAGTAGGTTTTTTTTTAACGACTTTATTTATTTGACAGAGAGGGAGAGAGCGAAAAAAGCAAAGGGAGTAGCAGAGGAAAAGGGAGCTTGATGCAGGGCTCAATCCCATGACCCTAGGATCAGGACCTGAGCCGAAGCTAGATGCTTAACCTGACTCAGCCATCCAGGTGCCCCAGCTATTCAATTTTGATGTCATTTAGACAGATCCTCCCATCAGGGCCTATGTGGCACAGCTTTAGGGTAATCGAAGTCATCCTGTTTTGATTTTAGGAGTTTTTGTTAACACTATTGAAACAAGGCAGCATATGTAAGAGAATTTTCCCTGTTTTTGTGCAGTGTCAGTAATTCTCAATCTATTTCATGTCATAAAGTGTTGTGAGGTTTTGGGGAGGGGGGCTTGTTTTTAGCATACTGAATTGCAAAGATGGGGCTACCTATGGCTAGAGTTTGTCTCATATGGGCTACAGTTTCATGCCTAGATACTCGGAAGGCTGAAGGGATCCATATGTCAGCATACTTGTAACCTCAGTGACACACAACAGTTGAAAAGTTCTACCCTCATTACGAAATAGCTAAGGAGTTATACTCAGAATCCATATATTGACTTTCTACCCAGTCCACCTTTCCCTTGAAGAGTCAAATAAGTCACAAAAATGGAAACTGAGTGGTTTTGATTTTCTTTGTTTAAAGAATATTGTGACTTTTCAACGCTTCCACAAAAGACAGTCTTAACGTATGTCCTACCTTTTCTAGGAGTTATTTTTCAGACTTTGGTGCATGCAGATCCAGTTTGTATATTTTCTGGAGGGTCTTCTGGAACTGGAAGCTGAGCTTTTGACCTTGAAGAAAATCCTTTGAAGATGGGGCAGATAGGAATGTATTTCAGAAAGGCAATCCTTTTTACTATGCTCATCCCAATGGGGAAGTCATAGCTCTTGAGGCTCGTAGACATCTCACTGTTGGCATGGGCCCCAGCCTTCCACTGTATCAGACCTCGTTCCTCTAGGCTTCCTGCAATAGGACAGTGAGATTAGCAGGGCCAGCAGCCCTCCACTACCTCCCCTCCATACCTCTATAACCTTGTCCTGAAACAGATTTCTAGAATCCATTGTCTTCATTCTCAAGTATTTTCTGGGACTGAGAGGTTACTGAATCCATAATATCTCGGCTCTTAACTTGGCCAGAGCTCTAGGAAACCCTAAAAGTTACTGGTTATAATTAGTATCTGTTGTGTATCTAGAGTGTGCCAGGCTCTGTGCTAAGTGCTTTAATTTCATTATTTCATTTCTTCAAAAACTATGAAGAAACTGGCAGAAAGGTTAAGTAATTGTCAGATTACATCTTTAGTATGGGGCTAACATGCTAAGCTGATGAGGGAGGACCTAACTGTGTCCAGTCTCTGCTTTGGGAGCAGGGAGGGATATTTAGAAACACTGTAATCAGTACTAATATTTGAATATTAGGGTTCCATATTAAGAAAATAAACTTTTTGTAATACCGCAAGAAGTCAAGCCAAGTAAAATCTTTGTTGGAAGTATGGATATACAAAATATATTTACATCTAGGGGAATGTTCCCTCGGGAGGTGGAGGGGTGCATGAGGTCTCAGGATCTCACAAGAGGGCTGGGGTGAAAGAAGACTGATGGAGCATTTGCTAAACTAATTTGCCCTTCTGTGTTTGGGCTGTAGATGGGGAAAGAGCAAATGCAAAGCACCCTGTTAGCAAAATGCCCATCACACAGAAGAAAGTGTGTGATTGCATGGTTAAGGACTGGCTTCTAAGTTAGCTAGACCTGAGTGTGAATTCAAGTTGTATGACCTTAGGCAAGTGATTTGACCACTCTGAACTTCAGATTCCTCATCAATGTACATTGAAGGACTACTGAGGATTATGTAGCATAACATACATGATTCCTAGCAGAGATGGTTGCTGATAGGTAGTTGGGTTGAAGGACAGGGGTGTGAGGAACTCAGGACAGTCTGAGGTTGTTAACATCTGGGTAGCTTAATCCAGCTTTCCAAATCACAAGCCCCTCTATATACAGCTGTCTACCTGATGCCCTCCATCTCCCCAAGTTCCCTGGGTATTGTGGCTGCCATTTGTCTGGTCCACAACCTGGTTTCCTCTAAGCAGAGAGGGGCGGGTACCTCCCATTTGCCCAAGGGGTAGCTGCTACCAAGAGTTCTCTCATCGTCTGATGCTAAAATCCCTAAAAGGACCATGGCACCTAGGCCCTTCCTGCCCATGCTTCAACCCTGCAGCTGTATTTGGTGGGGGGTGGAGGGCCATCATCCTGCTGCTTCCATCCCTGATTGCCCTGGACTGATGCAGTCTTTAACCTCTGCCTCCACAGAGCTTTCCCTGATCTTCCAGGTCCTCTGAAAACCTTCAACAGGCTGTATGGTACAGTGGCTGGGACACAAGCCATAGACTGCATCCAGTGGACTTTGTTAAAATCCCAGATTTGCAACCTTTTAAATCTGCAAATGTTGTGAACTTTAGTGAGTCAACCTCTCTGATTCTGTTTCCTTGTGAAATGTCTGCCTAACAGGATACTTGTTGAGACTGAAGTGAGACATAGTGTCATGCCTGACCCACAGTAGATCTTTGATAAATGTTAACTATGCTTGTTACTTGTTAGAGCAACTGGTGGCATTTAGTTTCTGTATTTTAGAGGGCATGGGCCTGTCAGGTTCTCAAGGGCCCATACAAAGTATCTTCCACAATCCCTGCAAAAAGCCAATATACCAAAGGGAAATATTAGGGGCTCTCCTAGTAGCCAGTGTGACAGGTTGGTTGGCAAAACCCACTCCAAATATGCCAGCAAACTGATGCTTCATTTGTATCTGCCCTAATGTAAGAAAACAAAGGCTCCCAAAGGCACCCCTCAACTTGATGACTATCAAGAAATAAACAAGTCACGAGGCCCAGGGCCTGGGAATAACTCCTAGACTCGGTCTCTTGGAGACCTATGAGGCATGTCTGTGCTTCTGTCTAGCCAGTGGTCTCTCCTTCCAGCTTGTGGGCACTCTGCCAGCCCAACTGTTCCTGCTTCTTGCAGGGCCTGCATTGCGTGGGTCCTGGCCACACTTCTGACTGAGGGGCCATCTGTTGGAATGCATATGAGCCCAGCCTAGTTCTGTGTTTCCCTCCCAGGGCTTACCCATACCTGGCACTGTGTTGTCCAGTATGAAAGCGAGGCACCCACCCACGAACATCTCTGTGGTCAGCAGCACAGTCAGAATCTGGTCTACTTCAGGAATGCCTGTGGAATAAGACAAGGCCAATGGGCATGTTGGCAAGTAAGCATGCGATGAAAGCATACAAATCCCAACTTTCACACCTATTTGGACCTCTGCCTTTCTCATCCTTAGATTCAAATCCCAGTTTTGTTGTCTTGGGACAAATAATTTAATTTCTCTGATCCTCACTTTCCTCCTGTCATGTGGAGAAGGGCAGTGGTATTTGTTTCCTGGAGCTATTGTACCTAATAAGTGAGCACATGTAAAGCTCCATGCCATAGAAAGTGTATTAGTAAAGAACAGCTGCTCAATAGCTTCTCAGCTTCAGCTTCACATCCAGAGTTGGGCAAGATTTGTGATTCTGTAATATGGTACCTTTGGGGGGGGGAGGGAGCCATGCCGAGTTGAGTCCACCACACCTCCTCCCTCCAACCCACACATTCTGACTGGCTTAGGTACCTGTGTTGATGGCACCGGGGTTGGACTCCAGGTAATTGGGCAGCGTGAGCCCAAAGAACATGGAAAATCCAAGCACGAACAGGTTACGGGAGGAGTTCATGTCCACGAACTGCAAGTTGGACAGCCCCACAGCCGTAATCATGCCTGAGGGCACAGGATAACTGCTGGGGTTGCCACGTGGGCAGGGTGGGCTCCACCATACCAAGACTGCGAGGCGACGCCCGGCCACACGCAGCACTCACCGAAAAGGGTGCAGAACATGCCCCCCAGTATAGGGTCGGGAAGCGAAGCAAAAAGGGCAGTGAATTTGCCAATCGTGCCCAGGACTAGCATGATCGCTGCGCCATACTGCACCACGCGCCGGCTGCCTACCTGCAAAGGAGCCAGGGCCAGCTTAGGCCCTGGGGCCAGGCTGGGCAGGGTGAGTTCCGGGAGGGGGGAAGGCCTGTTATAAAAGCCAGCACAGAGGGGCCTGGGCTTGTTTGCACCAAAGACAGGGTAGGGCTTTGTGCCACTCTGTTCTGTGGCACCTTGGTAATCCCCAGAACGCCAATGTTGGGGCTGGACGAGGTAGACCCGTTGCCTGTGCCCAACAGCCCTGCAATAATGCAGCAGATGCCTTCAGTGAAGATGCCCCTGTAAGAAAAAGGCGAGTTGAGAGCTTAGTCCAGGCTCTGCCCTGGGTTGTGTCTTCCCCTCACCCTGGGCGGGCAGCTCGCCTTCTTGCGACTGTGCCAAGCTGCAGTTCTGTCCATAATACTCCCCACTCCAAGCCAAAGGTAGATCTGGGAGCCAAGAGCCCATGTCCAGAGTGCTAGTCCCAGTGCCCTGAATTTAATCCCTCTGGTGACCCTGGGCATCAATTTCCTCATCTGTAAAATGGGGATAATAAGGGTACCTGTCTCACAGTCATTAGTATATTGCAAAAGAGAATGCATGTGGACAGGGCTAGCTAGGCACATGAAAGCTTGTCGATGACCATAGTTTCCCTTAGGCTTCATTATCTCAGCTATTCAAAACACTTGGTGAGGAGAGCATCCCCATTTCGTAAATACAGAGAACAAGGTCTGGAAAGTACTACTTGATCAAGTCCACACTTGGTTCTCAACCCTGTCTCTATGATTGCTTCCTGAGTGGCCCCTAAGAGGATCAGATGTGGGAGAGGGCAGGTGGCTGTACCTGTTGATGGCATGTACTGGAGGGGGCGGTGCGCCAGCCAGGCGGGCACAAGCATAGTAATCTCCAATGGACTCAATGATGCCCGCCAGCGTGGCACTGAACATTCCCAGAACAGCAGCTGCAGTCACTGTGGGCAGGCCCCACTGACCTGGATCAGAGGGAGATTGGAGGGTGGGTACAGTGCTGCTGGCTGGGTCAGGGAGGGGACTAGGCTAGGCAGTACATGGGAGGGGGAGTGGAGTTTAGGGACCTCCAGCTGGGGCGGGAGCTATACAGTTGTGGGAGCTTATTTGGGATCACTCGGAGTTATGAAGCTGGAGTGAAGCTTTGGGGAAACAGCCTGCCTAGTATCCTATAAATGGACAGCTAATGCTAATTACGTCATCAACTGGATTGTTATCAGGGGCCTCATAGGTAATCTGACTGGAGGCAGAGGGGCCAGTAGGGTGGCTCACAGGGGTAGGGGATGCGGATCCAGGGTGCGATAGTCATGATGTCCCCTCGTGCATCTGTTCGTGCCTGGAAGCCATAAGCTGTAGGGTCTGAGGGCAGCACATTCGTCAGGGTCAGGATATAGCAGAGCAGCCACACGCTCATGATGGCCAGCACAATCTGAAGTGGGGTAGTGTGAGGGGAGCACTGAGGGCCCCGCAGGTCTTGGTCCAGGCTCACCAGCCCCTAACTCAGGCCTAGCCCCAGCCCTTACCCTGCTCTAGCTCAGACCTGGGCCCTTATACCTTCTCTAGACCCTGACAAGGACCTTATCTGTGCTCTGGCTCTAGTTCCTCTGCTGTCCCGGGCCTGCCCCCCAACCTTTGCCCTGGACACAGGTTCAGTCCCTGCCCTAGTCCCAGCCCCAGCTGCCTGTCAGCTCCTCACTGGAAACATCTTGAAGATCTGGACACGGAAGAGAGTGAGACCCTTGCCCCAGCGGTAGACAGGCAGCAGGAAGGTGAGGTTACGCAGGTACTGGGAGAAGAGGACGATCAGAAGAATGGAACTAGGGGCAGAAGACACAAAGGAATGATGGCTGGTAGGCTGGGCTGGGTCCAGGACATGAAAAGGGTGAAAGTGCTGGGGCTGGGCAAAGATCAGGCCTGGTGGCCGCTCACCAAGCTGAGATGCCCCAGTGGGAGCCAGCTCGGTCACCAGCGGCTTGGAAGACAGAGAGGCCAATGAGGGAGACGGTGGGGGTGACCGTGAGAGGTCCTATGTAGCTGAGAAGGGCCCCAGGCAGCCCCATCAGCCCGATCACCACCTCCACCATGCTGGACACCATGATTGCACCCTGGACCTAGAAGAGCAAAGATTAGTGTAAACCACTATGTAGAGGCTCTGACTTCTACATTTTATTTTATTTTTTTAAAGATTTATTTATTTATTTATTTATTCATGAGAGACACAGAGAGAGAGAGGCAGAGATACAGGCAGAGGGAGAAGCAGGCTCCACGCAAGGAGCCCGACGTGGGACTCGATCCCGGGTCTCCAGAATCAGGCCCTGGGCTGAAGGTGGCGCTAAACCACTGAGCCACCAGGGCTGCCCCTGACTTCTACATTTTAAAGAAAGCTCCTGGACCACCTCTTTGAATCCTCCAACTCAGCAATGGCCCTCACTCCCATCTAGCTCCCTCCTCAGGTCCAGCCTCTAACATCCCAGGTGCAAACCCACCTCTCGTATCCGCGGGTGCCAGATATGAGAGGTGTTCAGGGGAAGACTCCAGTTACCGTAGATCTCCTCTGGGAGCAGAGACAGGGACACACACATGGCCAGGGAAGAAAGAGAGGAAGAGAAGGTGCTCCATGAATGTACCCCACGGTCTAGACTCGGGACAGTTGTCCACACTTCCGGGCTCCTGGGCCTCCCCTCTCCATCACAGCCCCCGAAAAGTGTGCCCACCTTCTGGGGGGCATTTCCATCTCTCCAGGGCTAGGATGGCTTTGGCTGGGACCAGAAATGCAAAGGCGCTGGCCTGGAACAGCGGCAGCCTAGAAGAAGAGGCACAGAACGGCAGGGGTGGGGTGGGCAGGGACACAGAGACAGGGGAGATGGGGAGAGAGGCGCACAGAGAGAAGGAGAGAAAAATCACACCCAGAGGCCAAGACACAGAGGGACAAGGGCCAGGGCAGAGCTGAGAAAAGTCACTGTGGCCCTAGGCAGGACTCGAACATTTTGGAGGCCCGAGAAAGAAAACAAATGGAGTCTTTGGCCCACAACCTTCCCTTTTACCTTCTCAACCCCAGCTCCTGATGGTTGAGGAGCCACATGCAGGGAGATGGACAGCTCAGCTCTTGTATCCAAGCTCCACTCACAACCTTCCTCCATCCTCCCACCACACAACCATCTTTTGGCCACCCAGGGGCAGGGTACCCTCAGGAGGATGGGCCATTGAAGGGGCCCACACAGAACCTAAAAGCCAGGATTGGGTGGGTTCTGATTATCCAGAGTGGGGCTTAACAGGGGGAGAGCCCAGCTAGGGTACATTCCCTTAAGCCCACCGACTCCCTTCCTCTGAGGAGCCTCAGGGGCCCAGGGTAGGATCCCAGCTGCCTGCCTCTAAGGATGGCTGGGGTAGCAAGTGAGAGCAGACAGCGACTTTTCTCTCCCTAAAAAGAGCCCTCAGAGAAACCACCTGCTCCTGCTGTGTGGACCACTATATATTGGGGGTGGGGAGGCCAGGGGAGGGCAGCTTACCGGATTCCCAGTGTGGTCTGGATAAGGGTGGTAATGCCCACGCAGGTGAAGATGGTACCGATGAGCTGGCTGACCATGTACTGGTCACGGCCCACACACAGCGCCTCAGCCAGAAGGAAGGGCACAGCAATGGTACCGCTGAAGCATGTCAGGTAATGCTAGGGGATGGGGGAGAGTGCATGGGGCAGGGCCCATCGAGATCACAGGGACACCCTCAAATTCTCATGTCTGCCTCAGTGGACCTGACCCCCTGCTAACCCTAGCACTGTGTTCATCTGGGACTGAGATTCCTACGTGGGATTCCCAGAGAGCTACTGGTCACACCTCTTTCTGGTTTACTAATCTGCCCCTAGGTTATTCCTGTGGCTTTGTAGAGTGGGTCCTCCTCCCTGTGACTGACGTTCTATTCTGTCTGGCTGGTGACACCTGTTCCCAGAGATAATCTCTCAGGCCCCATCAGACCCCTCTCCCCACCCCAGCTCGGTGACAGTTCACTATTGTTGACGTTAGGTTTCTTTTGCTCTTACCCAAGATAAACTTGTTGGCCAGGAACAGGACTGGGATCCTGGGGAGAATGCAGAGTCAGGGTGGGGAAACCCTATGAAAAAACCCACCTGGAAGCCCAGTAGAATGCACAGGTACCAGGGTGGCACATCCTCGATCTTGTACAACATATCAAACTTGGGTTCTGTGGGCAGGGACATTGTGGGATCCCTCGTGGAGGTCCCTGCTGAGCCCACGGATTCATGCTAGGGTAACAGGGAGAAGTAACTCAGGGTGGAGTGATGGGGACCAGCAGAGTCCATTCTGCCCCAGAATCAATCAGGTAGCCTGAGTGGCCTGTAGGATCCTCAGAATGGGGTCCAAGCCCCACCCTCCCTCTTGGTTCATCCAACCAGCTGTCTCTTGACCTGGCTACCTGTGGCTCCCTCCTCACATTCTTTTGTGCAGGGATGAGTCCACTGTGCTGGCTCCCAGAGGCCTTGGGAACAGGGCATTCTGGCCAAGGGGATGGCCTCTAAGAAGGCCCCAAGGGCCAACAGGAGAGGGGGCCAAAGGGCTGAAGTCTGCGGACAGGCCCTCTTGGGCAGCCTCTGGTCCCACCCTTGCCACTTGGAGGTCCTTGGGGTTTCCCTGGAGGTGGGTAGGTTGGGTCCCTGCTGGTCTTAAGCAGGAGTCAGCCAGTCCCAAGCTGACCACTCCTGCACCCTCATGGCCACCCGCACCCCATCCCCCAGTTGCTACTTTCTGCCTGGAATAGTCACTCTCAATCGAGTTTGTCGGAACATTTGTCTCTGCCTTCCCAGGGGGAAAGCACTAGCAGGCTCTCTAGCCACCACCCAAGCCTGTGCCCACCCAGCTCCCACCCATTCCCAGCACCTGTGTCCGGCTCTCCAGGTTCTCCTGGGCCCTCATCTTTGGGGCACAGGTGTGAGCAGTTCCTGAGGAAGAGAGAGGATGGCTTTACGAACGCCAAGGAGGACTTTAGTCCACACATCAGACATCGTTTGAAGTAAATCTGTAACCAGATCTCCAGCTCTGATTGCGAAAGGCAGGCCTGGGCGGAGGTAACGTATTAACTACGGCCGTTGTGGTAAAGGCCACCCAAGCCTCTGCCACATTTACCTTCTGCGCACTTGCCCATCCCAGCCTGCACCTGAGCCTGGGCAAGGGCCCTGTTCTTATTTCTAAGAGAGGGCAGGGTGGAGGTGAGGAGTGGACAGTTCACCAAGCCCTGGGTGGTGCAGAAGAGAATGGCAGTGGGCACTTAATTAGGTCACACTCTGAATAAAACCCTTCCCCACTTTTTAATATCAAGTTAATAATTATCATCATAGTAGTCATTCTCCATAATGAGGAATCACTGCCTGCCAAGCAACTGCTATGTATTGCTGTGGCGTTAGGTGGTGTTAACCTCATTTACCGCTGAGGAAACAGATCTAGGAGATGTGATCTGACTGAGGTAGCAAGATTTTAGACACCATTCCAAAAACTCAGGTTGGCCTCAACCCCTGAGTTCATGCTATAAATTAGCCATTAAATCCAATAAAGGGCTGGGACGCCTGGGTGGCTCATTGGTTGAGCATCTGCCTTTGGCTCAGGGTGTGATCTTGGGGTCCTGGGATCAAGTCCCACATTGGGCTCCCTGCAGGGAGCCTACTTCTCCCTCTCCCTGTGTCTCTGCTTCTCTCCGTGTGTCTCTCATGAATAAATAAATAAAATATTTTTTAAAATAAAAAAATAAATTCAATAAAGGGCTGCCTTCCCCACACATGGCCACTTACCCCTCAGCATCACAGAGGCACAGAACAGATGGGCCTCTGGAGGAGAAGCTGCCCAGGCTGGTCCAGCTTTGCCTGTACCCTATGTCAGGACAATTCCCTTCCCCTCCCAGTCAGGACTGGCTGTATAATCTGCAGTGCATAATTGAGATTTGGGGCCCTCATTCCAAAAGCATTATGAGTTTTCTTTTTTTAGTATTATGAATTTTAACACAACAACAACAGAGTATTAAATCAAATTAAACCAAACCTTTCTAAGCACTGGGCCCTGTGCAAGTGCATGTCACCCAGCCAGTGACGCCTGCCTTGGACTCAGCCTGTCCTCTCTTCCACTCACAGGCCTGGAGCTGGCTGAAGGGACTTGGGGAGGGTCCGAGGAGCTAGGGCTCCTCAGCCATGAGGACAGGGCTTAAGGTTCCTGGTTCTGCCTCTCTCTGTGCTGCCCCAGGGCAAGCCCCCCAGGGCCCACCTACTTCTGGGTTGTTGGGCCCATGGCCAGGCCCTGCTCCAAGGGCCCGTAGGCAGCTGTGCTCTCCAGCTAGGCAGCAGCTTCATGCCACAGCTATGAATCTGGCAGCCTGTCCAGCCTCCAGCTCTTCCTCTGTCTGCCTATCTCCTTGTCTCCTTCCTTGGTTCCTGCTCCCAGGTGTCCCAAAGTTGTCTGACCAGTTTGAAGCTTTGAAACTGCTCCTTAGCACCTTCTTCCCCGCCTCTCTCCACCCCTGTACTCCCCAGTGGGCTGTGGAGACAGAGCCCCACCCCTTACATTCTGGTGCACAGTCCCATGGACATTCAGTTCAACCCAAACTACACACGCCATATACACAGAGACAAGGCAGGCAAGTTGCACATGGTTTCTATCTTATTTTTTTAAAAGATTTTATCCATTTATTCATGACAGACACAGAGAAAGAGAGAGAAAGAGAGAGAGAGAGAGAGAGAGAGAGATAGGCAGAGGGAGAAGCAGCCTCCATGCAAGGAGCCCGACATGGGACTCGATCCTGGGACCCCAGGATCATGCCCTGGGCCAAAGACAGGCACCAAACCACTGAGCCACCCAGGGATCCCCCACACATGGTTTCAGATACACAACAAATGGACCCATAACACCCAGACTGTGCTGCAGAGTGTGTCTAAATGACTCCATAGGAACACACGGCCACCCAGGTCCTTGTCACAGGCTCCCATCTCCACACCCAGTACTACTGACAACTCAGCTGGCTCCGTGGGTACTGGCTCTCTTCCCCGTGACTAGGGGTTCTCTCCTGGGGTGAAGGCCAGGGAGGAGGGGCCTCAGGCAGATAGGGAGCAGCAAGTAATGGAATGAAAGGGACCAGGCTGCAGTTGCAGTATAAGTCATGCAGGCTGGGGAGGTCAGGGCCTCCCCAGAGCACACCCACTTCTCCAGGAGTGACCTTCCTCCACCCCCAGAATCAGAATCCCCTATCAGCCCTGCCACTACTCAGCCTGGGACTTGGTCTGAGCCTCTTTTCTTTTCCCCTCCCCTCCCCTCCCCTCCCCTCCCCTCTTCTTTCTCTCCTTTCCTTTCCTTTCCTTTCCTTTCCTTTCCTTTCCTTTCCTTTCCTTCTTTTTTTTTGTGTGTGAGAGAGAGAGCGTGTGTATGCACATACATACATACACACAAGTTGGGGGGCAGGGTAGGAAGAGAGGGAGATAATTTTTTTTTTTTTTGAGGGAGAGAATCTTAAGCAGACTGTGCTCTTATGTGGAGTCTGTTGAGGGCCTCGATCTCACCACTCTGAGTCATGACCTGAGCCAAAATCAAGAGTCAGGTGCTTAACTGACTAAGCCAACCCAGGTGCCCCCTCTTTGACTTTCTAAGCCTAAGTTTCTGTGTCTCTCAACTGGGGATTAGAGTATTTGTTCTGTCCACCTCCCAGGGCTGCTTGCCCACAGGTTCCCATTCTTAGGCGGGGCCCAAGTGGGGTGTTTTCCTCCAGTGCTAAGGAAAGGTCCCACGTCAAAGGAATTTCTGGAGAGAGCAGGACTTAGAGCCAAGATACTGAATCCAGCTCGATCCAGAAACTCTGCCCTGCCTAGTCCCAGGCAGACACATAGGGCCCAACCTTGTCAGCTGGGCTCAGAGGGAAAGTCCAGACGTTGAGCAGCTCCTGGGCATAGACCCAACTATACTAGTGTTCAGGGAGGTGCCCAAACAGTACAGAGTGGCTGAGTAGGTATGCCTGTCAGGCAGCCTGCTCATGGAGTTTTCACTGGTTTTTCTCTTCTCTCGTGATGGATTTGCAGTTTCACCATCCATGCAACTAGGTCCATCCTTTGACAGCTCACTTACATTTCTAGCCATGACACACCTCACCTACCTCTGGGAAATTGTGGGGAAGCAAGTATATTTGGCCCTCCCTAGGTACAACATCAGCAGAAATGCCAATGTCTGTCCTCCCAGCCCTACAAGAGCCTTTTGCAGAGAAGGAATCAAGAAATCTAGGTCATTGGGTTTTATTTGAGTCCAGAGGGGAAGGCCTCTCCCCTACCCACCCTCTCCTGCCCCCAACATATACCTGGCCCCAATGTCCTAAAGCTGGAAGGAGGGAGGGGGCATGGCAGCATGGAAAAGCATGGCCCCCCTGCCCTCCAGGCAGCCTGCAGAGAGGAGTGGGGCAAATCCAGAGGGCACCGCAGCTCTCCTCAGGGCCTGACCAGGAAGGGGAAGGAGTTGAACTAGAGCTCCGTCCTTGTGACAGGTGCCTCTTCTGAGCAGGCCCCTTGCAGTCCTCCACACAGCAATGCCTCCAGAGCCCCTTGGCCTTGTTGGTGGGCTTCATAGATCTGGTCTTCTCCAAACTCGCCCAAGTAGTGCAAACATGTCATGGAGAGCCTAGGGGAACCCAACAGGAGCCTCAGACCCCTGCCTGCCCCTCAGGGGGCTGATCAAGGCTCCAAAGTCTCCATCCCACCCCACCCTCACTCCTGTCACCTGGTGGGCCAGGGGCCCCCTGTGATCATCACACTGATGCTTGGCTCTGGCCCCTTACTGAGTCCTGGGCCTGTGAGACGTTTCACCTGGTTCACTTCTCGAACTCCATAGCTGGAAGCAGCAGGAAGGAGAGGCATATAGCATTAATGGGAGCCCTGCCAGCAAGGGATAATATCCCCGCATGAACCTGGGCACACTAGGCATTTGCTGAATTCAGAGCCCAGTTTCTGATCCTCCCTGATGGGAAACAGAACCAAAGAGGGAAAGCCCCTGGCCTGAGGTCACACAGCAACCCTGTCCCCAAGCCACGTAGCATTCTACTTGCCCCCAGCTCTAGATCTCAGACTTCATCCCAACCAGCCCCCTACCTTGGACCAAAGCCCTAGTGGACTATGTGTCTGGTGTGAGTGGGAGAGTGGGAATCTCTACCCATCAGCCCTACTGCTAGAGGAGGATGGTAGGGGCCAGATTCTTGACTCACCCCTGCCAGCTCTGGGAACAGCTCTTATCCAGGACGTCTATGTATACCGACTCACTCAGCTCCCACCGCCGCCCGCCTGAGTCAGGGGTGTGAAGTTTGGCCTCTGCCTTTGCCAAATGTTGCCACATCTAGAACAAGGAGGGGTTAAGACCCAGGGTTTCAAGACTGCTCAATGGTGGGGGAGGGTCAGGCAGGAGCCTGGGTCTCTGGGAGAGAGTGAGGTGGCAAGGGAGACTTTTAAGCAAGAAGCTCTTATCAGGTAGCCTCACAGCCCTCCCCCAGGTTCTGAAAGCTGGGACTGGGTCTGCTGAGGTAGGATCCACTTCCCGGGGTTGGGGTGTGTGGGTAGGAAACACTGAAGTAGGAAGTTAGGCCTGAGCACTGGGGCTCCTTCCCCAGTGCACACCTGCCCATCAGCCATGCTATTTTAAACCATGAGAACAAGGAAAGGAAAAAAAAAAAAAACCCAAAATAGAGCCCAGTCTTCAATGACACGTGTACTCATAGGCTTGCCTTGCTCCAGAGTTACTTAGGCATGCTGGATAGGTTTCTGTGTGAACTCAAGACACACACATACTCATATTCATGCATTCAACCCATGTGCATACATGCACAAATACACCAGTACTCCCCAGTCATGTTTTGGGAAGGAGTCTAGACCTGAGGATAAGCCTGGAAACGGAGAAGTCTGAAAGGATAGGCTGGTGACTCCCTGGGGTCTCAAGATACTGTGGGGTGTCCCAGATTATTTCCTTTCTGTTGGGCCGAGAGATGGGTAAACTGAGGCATGGGGGTTTCGGTGAGGTGCAGTTGGCAATATCATGGAAAGCTGAGTCTAACTCAGGGCTCAGGGTGGGGGTTTGGAAATCAATGCCAGTGGTAGAATCTGAGGTAGATGGAGGGGACTGGCTTCAGGAGGGACCTGGACAGGGGCAGGGGAGCTGTATGGGGGGAGGTACTCACCTGGTAGGCCACTGCCCTGCAGGCATCACAGCGCAGGTGAGCAGGCATATGAGCTGAGTACTTCTCTTCATCGTCCAGCTGTGGGGCAGTGGCTGTGAGTGGGGCCCTGTCCTCAGAGCCCCCTGGGATGGCCCAGGCTCCCAGCAGCAGCAGTGTCAGTGTCAGTGACAGCCTCATGGTCAGTGGAGATGGCTCAGTGAGCATGTGGCTGGGGTGCAGGTGTGCATGTGCATGTGTACAGAGGGAGCCACCCCGGAAAGCCTGACCCAGACCAATGGGGAACCAACACCTCACCCCTCCCACTTTCTTCCTTCCTCCAGGGGCCTAGAGATGCCACGTGTGCATCTCCTCTCCTGGGATCCCCATCGCAGCCAACTGGGCTCCATTTCACAGATAGGGAGCAGTGACATAGGGGGCAGCTGGGCCTGGGCAAGGGCACGTGGGGGCAGATCCCTCCCCTGAAGTCTGGCCACTCAGTGGGCACTGAACTGAGTACCTTGAGGGAAGAGATGATTTGTGTCATTTTTATGAGCATAGGAAAGCTTAGACAGAAGTGATGAATCCAAGACCATACACTAGAAGGGCCATACTGAAATGAGGCCCCAAGCCTGAGTAACTAAAGCCCATTGGCCACCCAGTCACCAGGATGAATGAGGTTGCCAGGTGTGGTTGCCAGCCTAGGGCTTCCTCCCTGGGAGGTGAGTTTGCTGAGGCCAGGATGTCACATCCATGAAAGACACACGTGGGCTCCTTCCCTGAGCCCTAGGGCCGCCTCCACCCAGACCATACCCAGGCAGAGAAGAGTGTTAAAGGGGGTGTTAGAAGTGACAGCAGTAAATTAGAAATCAGACAACTTACACCAGTTGTTCCAAGCATCGTGGCTCATTGGATCAGTGATTTATTGCACACCAGGATGAGGTGAGGGGACCAGGGCCCTCCATGCCATCAGAACCAGCATCCCTGGCCATGAGAAGTTGTTCAGGTTATTCTGACTCATAGCTCTCCCAGTCAACTTTCAGCCCAAGGCAGGGAGTCTGGGACTTCAAGGGACTCAGACTGCCTAGGGGCCTGGAATTTAAGTAAGGCATCAATCTCCATCCCTAACAACTGCTCCTAATGGGAACTGTTCTTCCCCAAACTCATCTTATCACATATCAGTCAACAAGGCCCTGCCACTTCAAGCTCAGAACTACACACAGACTCACATGTCCTACCCCATGCATCTCTCTCAGCCCTCTTCAGACGCTCCTGCTATCTCAAGGCAATTAGCACACAGGCTCTGGGTCCTGTTCCCTCCTTGCTGTGACCAGTCTGCTGAGCCAGGACCTCTCTGGGCATGGTTGCCACATCTGTTACTGAGGGAGTGCAATCAGCAGAGGGCTCCAAGTCTCCCTGCCCTGCTCCCCACCCCCATGGCATCCCTTTTACTGGCAGCCCTAACCCATCCTCCACTACTCCCAGAGGCTGAAACATCCTCCCTGTTTGTAAGTCCTTTCTGATGAGTCACTGCATCTGGCCCCCATCTTGGGTGGGAATGGCTTAAACCTCCACTCCTGGCCCCAGGATGAGCCAGCTCAGCTCTGATGGCTTTGAGAAGCCAAGTTAGATGCTGAGGTTGAGGGGAGGATGAGAAGCGGGGCTCCCAGCTGGAGACTATAGCTGCCTCCCTACCCAATCCCCATCTCCAGGCTGACCCTCCATAGCCCCTTCCATATAACTTCCCTGCTCCACCTCCACCTGCTGTCCCCACAGCTCCCTTCCTCAGATCCAGCCTGACCCAGGGGCTGCACTAGCCTTTCCCACACGACCTCCCAGGCCAAGGCTCAGATCCTCTTCCAAAGAACAACAGAGTTGCTAGCCACAGTCCTCCCTCCATCGCACCAGTGCCCACTAGCCTACTCCACCGCAGCTGGATCCACCTTCAGGGAGGGACACATCCGCCCTCTGCTGATCCTATTTCTTGTTGCTCCTCCTGAACTCCAACACCCCCTCAAGTCAGTTCCTAGGAACAACTCCAGAGACTCCTCACAAACACACAAACACACCACACTCTGGGGATGCCTGGGAAAGGAGTATACAATTTTTTGGGGGGAGAAAGCAGGCAGCCCCTTTCTGAGTTTCAGCTCCATCAGTCCCAAAGTCTCAGATATATCCTCTGAAGGTAACTTCCAGTGTGAAGACTGGGTGGGCTGCGTAAAAGGAAGAGGTGATAGAAGGAACGGGCAGGGGACTAGATGCCAGAACCCCCAAGGCTATCAAACAGGCCCCAATACCCAGGATAGGCCCTGGGGCCTCACCCTGAGAACAAGGACCCCTTGCCGGGCTGGGCTGAACTCGAGCTGTTGGGCGGAGCACAGAGGAGCAGAGGGGGTGCGGGGCTGGGGGTTCCACTCACTGGCAGGTAGTACATCCCGTCCAGGGGCCCCGCCTCCGAGGCCCAGGGTACCTGGGGGCCGCTGAAGCCCGGTGGGGCCAGGGACGGTGGCACTGAGAGGCCCGGGAGAGGCCCATAGGCGGGCGGGTAGAGGCCAGAGCCCAGGGCCAGCGGGGTGTAGACGCGGCGTGGTGGCACCTGGGGCGATGGCGGCAGCAGCACCTCCACGTATTGCCCGCTTTCGGGGTCGAAGAGTAGCCGTAGCCGAGGCTGCCGCGGCGCCTCCACAAAGTAGCAACGGCCGCTCTCGGGGTCCACCAGGACCTTCCCCGGGTACGCAGTCCCTGGGGGCCTGCGTGCCCCGTGGAAGGGGCCTTCGAGCGGCCGGTCCGTCGGAGGCGCTGAGGCAGCACGGGGTTGGGGCGGGCCGGTTCTGCCGGCCGACGCCTGGGACTCCCGCAGGAGAGACGACTGGATCGCAGTCGCCGGCTCGGGAGCTACAGGAGGCGTCTCCGATTTGGGTGCTGTCCCGGCGCTCGAGCTGGGGTGCGCCTGAGGCGAGCGGGGGCACGGTGGTCGGGGTGGCTGGGGCCCTCCCGGGCCCGTGGGCGGCGGCTGGGGTGACGCGCGCGCGCCGCCTAAGGGGCTGGTTCGCCCCTCGCCGTCGGGGACCAGGCGCCGCGCCTCAGCCTCCCGGTTCTCCCCGCCAGGACCGCGCACGGCTCCCCCGGCTCCCTCCGGCCGGCGGCCCACGGCCAGTGCGGCGGGCAGGCGGACCTCCGTGCGTGCGAAGGGTTTGGCCGTGCTGTTCTCCGCTCTCCGCCTCAGGACGCCGTTGGGCCGCGGAGCGTCCCGGGCGACTGCGTCAGGGGGCGGCTCTGGGGGCTCGTAGGGGTGCGTCACGACCGGAAGAAAGTCTTTGAGGTAAACCGAAGTGTAGTGAGCTGGGGCTGGCGACGCCAGCGGCGGCAACGCTTCCGTCCTGGACGCGCCGCCCTCCTCCGCGCGGGGTTCCACAGGAGGCGCAGGCAGCCGCAGAGCTGCGGTTCCCGCGGGGAAGCTTGGCGCGTACGTGGTCTTCACCATCTTGCGGACGTCGCGGGGCCGCGGGATGGCCACGCGAGGCCGTCCCGAGGCGGCCTCTCCAAGGCCCAAGGCTTCCCGGGGCGCATCGGCATCCGCAGGGCCCACAAGGCGACTGAGGGTTAGCTCAGGTGCGGCCGCTTCTGGCGACGGCGGACTGCCTCGGAAAGCAGGATCCTGCACCTCCCGCAGGGGCTGACCTTGCGCCTCCGTGAGCTCCAGAGTCCCAGGTGTGGACGGCCTAGGCAGCTCCAGCTCTTCCATTCCTATCCCATTCAGAGCTTTAGACGTAGGTACTATGGATGAGCCCTGTGGTGTGGGACCCCACGTGTCTTGGGGCGATGGGTTCCACGTCCCATTAGTACGATCTGGAGCCTCCCATGAGGAGGACAAGGCCGGTGGATACGCGCTCCTACTGCCCTCTGCGGTATTCCCAACTGCCGGTTGAGGAACCTCCCAGAGGGAAGGAGCTTCAGGGGATGGGCTTCTTGTCCTGGCGACACCCTGAGTCCACTGGGAAACAGTCGGTGGGGAGGGGCTTCTTCTGCTGACAGTTTCCTCGACAGCGGGATCCTGATCTCCCCATGCACGGGATGCTTCAGGGAACGACGGGCTACTTACCCTCCGAATAGCCCGATTCCACGGGGGCTGATTCTGGGGGGACGGGCAGGGAGGACCCCGTACGGTCCCATTTGGAGCCTGCCACAGCGGGGACGAGCTCCATGGCCTCCCAGCCTTACTCGGAACTTCCCGAGGGCCCCTCGACTCGAAAGGCGGACTCTGTGCTCTCAGAATGGCTCGATCCGGAGTCTGTCGCGGGGACCGAGTCTTAAGTTCCTGACTTTGTGCCTCCCGAGTCTTCTCCCCTGACTGCAGGAAGATGCTGGAACTAACCGGACCCAGCGGCTCTGTGCCCGGCGCGGGCTTGTCGCGCCGAATCGCGCGCTCTCGGAGGCTGGGCCACGGCCGCGGTGCCTTGGTGGGTGCTGAACCATAGTGCACGCGCGGTGGCCGAGACCTGGCCTCCTCCGGGACCTTTCGAGTACTGCGGGCCGTTTCTCGGCTCGCACACTCCGGCCGCCCCGTGGGCCCGAAGGTGGCGCTGCTTGGGGCAGGGGCTGCAGGGCTCAGTTTTCTGGCCAGTGCTGTCTGCACCAGGCCAGCGGCTTCCTGCAGGCGGCCCAGCGACTCGTCCAGGGAGCCAGTGCGCAGGAGCAGCCGGGGGCGCGGCGGTGCTCCCGCCTCCCGCGGCGGACTCTGGGGCCGGGGGCGCAGCTCGATCTGACGCTTGGGCACCGTGCGGGACCTGGCGGGAGCCTCACGCTCCTCCAGCGCCACCTCCACACACTCGAACTGCGCTGGGGTCCCAGGACTCGGCCCGCGGGGCCGTACCTCTAGGTAAGTGGCCCAGCGGGAGCCACCGTCGGGGGCCTGGGGCGTCGGTGTTGCGGGAGCCGGAGTCGCGGGCCCGGGCGGAGAGAGGCTGCGGAAAGCGCGGGCGGTGAGTTGTTGCACCTCGCTATCCGCCGCGTCGGAGCGGCCGAACAGGGCCCCTGCGCCGAAGATGACTTCCATCTCCCCCGACGGCAGCATGCGCAGCTGCGGCTGGGGCGGCCGCGGGCTGGAGCCCCGGCCTCGCGGGAAACCCGAGCCGGGCCCGGGCTGCTGGCGGCTATTCTGGGCGCTGACGGACAGGCGAGGCTGCGCGCCCGCCCCCAGCGCAGGGGCCACCCCGGGCCAATGCGCCCGGCACTCTGCGTCCGGCCCAACGTCCGGGGGCCCTGGAGAACCCGGAGCCGTGTGGTAGGAGCCTGACGAACCAGAGGAGTCCTGACGCCGGGCGGGGGCCGCAGGCAGCCGCCCCGGGAGCCCAGGCCGGGCCGGCCGGGCGAGCGCGGTCAGCATGGCGGGGCTGGGCGCCGCGCACTACCTCCCTCACGTTTGCCTCCGCGGGTGCTGCGGCTGCCCGCATTGTCCCCGCCCCGCCCGCGGATGTCGTGGGGTCACCGCGCCTTAAAGCGGCCGCGGCTGCAGTCGATCGCGAATCAGTGGCGTCGCCCACAGGACAGCCTTGGGTCCTGGGCTTTACTTTTCCAACGTTCCCCTCTGGCGCGGGCCAGAGGCCTAGGATGGCTCTCCAGTCTTGGGCTGACTGGAAGGTGAGAGAAGGGCAGGTTTGAAGCCAGGAGCTAGGCCTAACTCTGCTCACAGGCTAAGAAACAGGCCGAGCAGGGCACAGCAGGGCCCATGTGGGTCAGAATGGGAGCCAGGGGAACAGGACCAGACTTTCGGGGTCTTCTGAGCAATTTCATCTTCCGGTTAACCCCCCAGTGTCTTCCTACCACCGGAGCACACCCCTTCTCTCTGGCCCTCTCATCACTTGTCCCAGCTAGAGTATGTAAGGGTTCACCCACCACCTTCCTTGACCCATCACCCCATGATCTTTGATGGAGCTTTGCTTGGAGGGCTCCCCCAAGTCCCCAGGTTGCACTAGGGCCTCGGGAAGCTGTACCTGACTGGACCCATTGCCTTTAGTGGGACCATACCGGAAGGACCTGGGGTGGCTAGCTCTAGCTTTCACAGATGGCCTTGGCACCTAAAACAAGACACTGATGTGGGGTCTCTTAGGAACCTTTGGGGTAGCCATGACCCCTCTCTGAAGCCCTTCTGAGGCAGAAAGAGCTCTGGCACTTGCAAGGCCCTCACTCCAGCCCCCACCACCTCAGGATTCACCCCAGGGACAGGTGCTGGTGGGGAAGCAGTCACCACTTGTCACTGCCCTGGGATAATGACAGTGAGCACCATTTGCCCTTAAACTTCCGGCTTTAAGTTCCTGCTATGTTTCAGGCCCTAGCTGGCCTTCGGGCAAAAACACAGCAACCCCCCCACCCCATGCACTCACACTGACTCAGGTTAGGCTAGATTGACAAATCTGACTCAGCCTCTGAGTGGGTACCCTGACTGGGTGTGTCCCCATGATCATCTAGCCATCAGTGATGGCTTGTGAAAGGATCAAGCCTGCCTATCATCTGGTGCTGCATATACAACTTTAACAAGTCATAGGCCCTTCAGAGACTGTTCCCCACCTTAAAAAAAGACATAGCATTGTCCTTTTCCCTTCCTTCCCCTTGTGAAGATTCAAGCCTCTGTTTGGGGGAAGTGTAAGAGGATACAAGTATGATTCACAGGTGTAACATTCTTGTTATATGATGGTAATGGATTTCCCAAATTCACTGTGGTCTTGGAACCCACTGCCTGTTGTCTCCAGTCAGGGCTTATCACATACTCACTCAAACACACACACACAGCCTTTCCTGCTCTATAGCCAAGTTGGGAGAGTTAAATTTACCAGGGCACTGGGAGTAGAGTGGGGTGTTTACAGGTAACCAGGGGTAACCAGAGCTGTTTACATAGGGAGAGATTAAATACCAAGAGTAGGAAGAACAGTGCCTATTAGACAACAAAGTTGTCCTCCTGTAGGCTAGACCTCCACACCTCTCCTCCCCCTACGACCCAGGGGAGGAAGGGAAGTGGCAGGGACTGGGGACTTGAGCAGCATCCTTTTCTGAGTGGCCTGGAAGGCGGTGGCCCAAGGCCTGCTCCCCACCCAGTCCCTGGTAACTTGATTCTCCCTTCTGTCACCAAGGCCCTCCAGAAGGCAGGCAGGGAGGAAAAAAAAAAGAGTGCCTTCTGCCTCTTCCCTGGGAATCAGGCCAGGTGAAGTCTGTTTTGGCAGGGGCCAGGACCCACAGGGACAGGAAGGGCAGGGGTGGGGACCCCCACAGCAGGGAAGGCAGAGGTCGGGCATTACAGCCAGAGAATAGGAAGGCGACGACCATTTTATTTTTCCCTGGGACGCTGGTGGCTCCGGGCCTGACGCATCCCTGAGGCTTTCTTATGCTTCTGGTCCAGCACTTGGGCCATGTAGTTCTCCTGCTGCTTCTGGATCCGGTAGTCAGACACGTGATTCCTGCAATGGAGCCGTCTGGGCATGGGCTGGGGGCAGTCTAGGATAGGGGCCAGAGAGCTGGCTCCCCCTTCCATCAACAATCCCCAGCCTGGCCCAGACCCCTCACCTGAAGATCTGTTTCTGCTGGCTGATAACTTGCTGCAACTCCTTAATCTCATTCTCTTTGCCATTAAGTATATCTTCTTGCTTTATAATGTGAGACTCAATTTCTGTGGGGGAGAGAGGCAGGGAGGAGTGGTGGTTCCCATCCTACAGGCTTCTTCCTGAGATAAGGCATTCATTCCCTAACAGGTATTTTAAGAAGTTGGCTCCCCCCACCCAGGGGTGCTCCATAAGTAGCTGCTAACACCTTAGTAAGAATGAGTTTATTATGGAGTTTTGACAGGATGGTGGCTAAGGGGCGCAATGTCTGATGTGTGTCAGTGATTTCACAACTCTGTTCTGGACCAGGTGACCCACATGAGGGCAGGCGAAGGCCCCTGCAGAGAGGTGGACAGTGCTGCCCAAAGGCAGGAGGATGAATGGCTCCTGCCCTTAACTCCTGCCAATCTTTACAAATATCACCTCCTTGGTAAGACCCTTCCCAATCTAAAAGTATCAACCCCTCTCAGTAGTTTCTATCCCTTTTTCCTGCTTTCTTTTTCTTCTTAGCACTTATAGCTAACATACCATATATTTTACTCACCTATCTTCTTCCCAAGTTGGATTTATATCCATGAAATACACAAGGATAAAAATTTTTTTCAATTTACTGCTTTAACCCTAAGGCCTAAAATAGTACCTGGCACATGGATGGGACACAATGAATTTATTTGGGGAATGAATGGACAGGATACACTCTGGGAGTTTAGGACTTAAAAACATCATTTAGTTTCATCATCTCAATCCAACCAGACCTACTGAGGACCAGCTAGGTATCCAGTCCTGTGCTAGGGCTTCACAAGGGGAAAAGACAGGGTCCCCTACCTTCAAGGAGGCAGCTCCTGAAAGAGAGTTAAAACTCAGGAACTGAACAGAATAAGGCAATGTTTCAACGGTGTTAATATCAATGAGACAGTATTACCATTTTTGGCAAGTTACCTCCTTTTCTAGACCCATTTCCTCATCTGTGATGGGGATAGGAACAGCCCCTGTTCCACAGGGGTGTGAGGAGCACCCAGGGAGATAGTGTGGCAAAGCTTGCCCCCTACATTAAGTGCTCATTAGATGCAAAGATGATTTTTGTGTCTTGAATCAAAATTGAAAGTGGTTGTAGGAATCTCAGGGCGGGGGCGGAGGGTGCTTCATTTATATAAACTGTCCCTTGGGGAGTCCTGGAAAATTCTTATCCTCATAGGAAGAAAATCCCACTGCCTTTAAAGGCTGGACAAACATTAACTACAACACAAACTCTAAAAATTCAGAAATGCTGAAGCAATTTAAGGTTTCAGAAGAAAAGATTTGATAAAAAAATTAAGACGCGACATACAAAAGAGGAGACTAAGATGCAAGGGAAGGAAGAGAAGGAAAATGAGTTCCGTGGATCATAGGACCAGAACTATTGAACCTTCTTCTCAAGGTCACCCAGATTGATTGTGAAGTTCTTTTGGGAAAAAGCATCAGAACTTTCTGTGAATTTTTAAAATAAATGAGAGATAAATTTAAAATAAATAGCCAAATGAGAGAATGGTTAGAAAAATCCCTTTGAGAAAAATAAGAAACTGTGTAAGTGTAAAAACCAAACTAAACCCACATAAAGGGAGATTGAGGGGTGGGGAGGGCATAGGCCAGGGGAAGGCTTGGGTCATGAGAGTTGCTGAGGTGAGGGCTTGTGTCCCACTGGAGGTGCTTAGTACATTCTACGGGGAGGCAGCCAGGTTCCATCCCCCCACACACACCTTGCACAAGTAGACACAGAGCCCTGCAGCTGTGGCTGATCTCTAGAAAATGCTTGGGCACCACCAGGAAAGAACTCTAGGTTCCTTTTAGGAAAGTTGGGGGCGGGGGGGGATAGGTACACAGGGAGGAAGGACTGGGGCCCAGTGGCCTTGGATGTGGAGGCAGTGAGGGGGCCCCTGCCCTCACTTGGACCTCTGGGGGCCCCCACGGGAGCCCTTGCTCATACTGCCATAAGGCCTGTCAGCCCACCTAGTGAGATCAAGGTATCAGCCTGCTGGCATCTTACCAGTGAGAGTACTCACCCAGGGAGAGAGGGATGGATTGGTGGGTACGGGGTACCCAAGACTCTAGATGACAGCCCATCAGGAGGGACCCTGAATCTCTTTTGGACTTGGGCTCTGATCTGTGGCCTACCTAAAATCGGCTGCAATCCATGAAGCAAATGTTCCATATGGAATTCATGTCTATTTCTTAGACTAGCTAAGGGGAATTTAGTGTTCTGGGAAACTAAAAGGGGGTTCCTGATATCTAGGGACACTGGGTGGCTGACAGAAAATACCCCAAAACTCACAGCACCACCTTGAGCCAACAAGTGGCCATAGGCATCTGCACAGAGTGGAGATGAAAATTAATGGCCTACAGACACATGTTACTTGGCCCATACAATAGTTTTAAAGTTTCTAAGTCAGTTGCCAACACTAAAAAAATCAGAAAAATTTCCATTAGAACCTGGTTTCTGGTTTCTTTTTTTAAGGATCTGCCAATACTCAGCCCCCATTCCCATGGCAGAGGCACTAAACCCTTGAGAGGTGGCATGGCTCTTCCTGTCACCACAGTCCCCTCTCCTCCCTGCTGGGTCCCCAACCCTGACAGTAGGGGTCAGCTCCCAAAGACGACTGTGCTTATCCTGCTGTTCGTCCTGTAACAGTTACAAGTAAAGTACGCTATTTCTGATACCCATCAAAAGTGGGAAAACAAAAGGTGGACTAAGAAGGTCTTATGTTTCAAGAAAAATGGGAGCGAGCCCGTTCCTTTATGGCCATGAAGAATATTGTACACCGACTGCTTCCCTCATTTCCGTGGCCTGCCTGGTCCCTGAAGGCCTTTGCGAAGGTGTGGCCCGCCTGGGCCTGCCTGTATCCTCAGCCGGGGGCAGAAGTTGGGGTGAAACCCTGCCCTGGATACGGGCACTGGGCTGTTAGAGAAGAGCCCATGCATGTAAGCGTGGGGGGGAGCACGGGCCTCCCGCCTACCATTGCACTTGGTGATAAGCTGGTCCTTCTTACTGGTTTCCTGCAGGGCTCTGCTCTTGACACTGGAGAGCCTGAGTGGAGAAGATAAACAGTGGGAAGGCTGACAGGCAGACTGGACCCCCAACCCTTCACCCCCCCTACCAAGGCCCACTCACGCCTTTTCAAAAGCCAGCTTCTCTTTCTCCAGCTGTTTAGACAGCACCTCAACCTCTCCGAGGGCAAACTGCAACTTCTCCTCTTCCTTGGCCAGGAGGGCCTTGGTCTTGGCATGAGCAGCTTTCTCTTCCTGCAGGGGCAGCAGCAGCAGTGACCTCATTACCCCCAAGCCACCCTGGGTCTCCTAGGTTCCTTTAACCAGCTCCATTTCTCGGAGAGGCACATGGAAGCCAGGACCCAAGAAGACTTTGTCCTCACTACTGGGGCTGGAGGCTCTCAGAGCCAATACTGAATAACTCTACCCATCCAGAGGGATCCCAGAAAATGGGGTAAGATCAGGAACCTGCAGAGACCATTACTTACCACCAGCTTCTTTTCCACTGCCTGGAACTCTTCTTTACTGACAAAATTTTCGTCCTGGAGAACCATCTGCAACAGAGCCTGGCTCAGGGAGGGCCTGGGGCTGGAGTGGGAGGGGTGCTTTCTAGGAACCAGGACCAAGGTTAGACAGTGGGATGATACCCAGGGCACCTAGGATGAGACTTGGGCTCTGAGAAGGGAGAATTTGGTTCCACAAGATCCACAGAGTCTCAGTTCTAGGTCCTACCCTCAAGGAGCAACCAGTCTGATATAGGAGATAGCTCCTGGCCAGCCCTGCTAACATGAGTGTGCTACAATGGAGAAGCACAAAGGGCTGTTGGTGCCCAGAGGCAGCCCCTAGCCTGGGGAAAGGTCAGCACTGCTTCCAGAGAAGGGGTCATCAGACAGGACATCTGACTGCTAAACAGGCGCTGGCCTGCGGGAGGAGGAACAGGGGTGGAACCGAAGTGTTCCAGATGGGAGAACATACATGGGAAGGCCAGCTTCGAAGAAAAAGAGCTGGGGTACCCTCAGGGAATTGCAGGTCATTCGGTGCCTAGAGCTGCATTCACCCATCAGAGTGAGAAACAGATGTTAAGTCATTTTTGTTTCTGAGATAGAGATATCTCAAGACCTTCTTATCAAGACAGAAAACAAAAACAGGAAAAGCATGAACCCCAGCTGCACAGGATTTTTCCGTGCCCATACAGGTAATCTGTGGCTCCAGGGGCTTTGAACTCATGAACTAGGGTTTGATTGAGAAGGCAAAAGCAACGGGACATCAAGGGGTCGGAAGCCTTAAGTTAACATGTGCAAGGGACAAACCTGTGCTTACTTCATTCAGCATGGCGCTGTCTTAGACGCTGGGGGATAAGAGGTGGAAGTCCATAATAGAAAAGATAGTTATAGTTTTAGTGCCTGCACCTGAGGGCCCTGGGAAGCCAGTGAGTCCAATTAGAAATGCGGAAAATGGGATCCCTGGGTGGCGCAGCGGTTTAGCGCCTGCCTTTGGCCCAGGGCGCGATCCTGGAGACCCGGGATCGAATCCCACATCGGGCTCTCGGTGCATGGAGCCTGCTCCTCCCTCTGCCTGTGTCTCTGCCTCTCTCTCTCTCTCTCTGTGTGTGTGCGACTATCATAAATAAAAAAAGAAATGCGGAAAGTGAAGCCCAGTGAATAGACCGGCGCATAACTCCCAGGCCTTACACAACCAGGCGAAGAGGAGAAGACAACCTGACTTTGATTTAAATTCCCCAGTAAATATTCGTGAAGACCGTGCTGGTTTGGCTCCAGCGCCACCCGCCGGGACACAGCGCGCCCCGCCTCCGCCCCACGAGAGTCTCCGTCCGGAGAGTCTGGCCCCGCCCCCTCCATATCGGTGTCCAGTCTGGCCTCTCCCCCAGCGTTTCTTGCTGCGTACCACGTTCCTCAGCTGATGGATCAGTTCCTCCTGAGATTCGATCACGTCCCGCAGTTGATCGAAGGCGAGACACACCGACCCCGACCCCCCCTGCGACCACCCAAGGGGCGTCGCCATCTTCTGCCCCCGCCGGCTAGTTGGAAATGGCAGTCTCTAGGCGCCTCACTAACCGCCGCCCACCAATGAGAATGCGACGCCATAGAGCACCCTGGCAACCGGGGGCGGAGACTCCTTGGCTAACAGGGATGGGGCCCGCCTCTTAAAGGAGCCGCTCTCTGAAAGCGCCTCTACCCTTAGGAATTTGTTTATTTTGCACACCTGTTTTATCTTGTGTTTGTCACGCAGACCTGAGGGGCAGGCGGCGCCCGGCTTATACTTCCTTAAGGAAGTGGACAGGCCTCACTTAGACAACGACTCTCTCAGCCTTCTCCCAGTGCCTGTTAAATGCAAGACCTGCGGAGCGGTCTGTGGGAGCCTAAGGCAACCCCAGCATCTTTAACTTGACAGGGTTCCTTCTTACGCCCTAATCTCTAGATTTCCCCCAGAGTATGAAACTCCAGCCTCTTGTGATCTCTCTTCCAAGTATGAATACACTTAGTACTTAGGTGGCCTGAACCCAAGCAATGAAGGGAAGCCCAGGATCAGGAAGGGAAAGTGATGCCACCCAAGATGAGTCCTCATACTCTGGTACCAGGCTGTTGACAGCCACACTGAACCCATATGGGACCATATCAAGGTACTGGAGAGGACCCTGGAGAGATCAGGAGAGCAGAGGAGGGGCATGAAAGTGACGGGGAACAGAGAGATACAGAAGGATAAAGTGATCTAAAGTGACCACACATCATCACCAAATCTCTTTGGAGGGCTTTTTTTTGAAACTCAAATAAGATTAACCTTAGGAAAAATCAGAACTAATATTTACTCAGTATTATTTTGTGGCATTTATGCCTTGTTACCACTATTTCATGTGATCTTTACAATGATCTTGAGAAGTAGGGAAGTAGGATCCTTATTTTGCAGATGAGGAAATGCACGTTCTATGAGAATGAGTAACTTGCCAAGGTCACCCAAGCTAAGAAGCTTTGGAACAGGGTTTTAACATGGGAGGTTTGATTCCAGAGTCCATGTTCTCTCTCTCTCTCTCTCTTTTTAAGATTTATTTATTTATTTATTTTAGAGAGAGAGAGTGAGAGCACAAGCAGGAGGGGCAGAGAAGGAGAGAATCTCAAGCAAACTCTGCACCAAGTGTGGAGCCTGATGTGGGGTTCAATCTCACAACCCTGAGATCATGATCTGAGCAAAACCAAGAGTCTGACACTTAACCAACTATACCACCCAGGTGCCCCCCAGAGTCCATGTTCCTTTTTTTTTTTTAAAGACTTTAACCATTTATTCCTGAGAGACACAGAGAAACAGAGACACAGGCAGAGGTAGAAGCAGGCTCCCTGCGGGGAACTCAATGTGGGACTTGATCCCAGCACCCCAGGATCACAATCTGAGCCAAAGGCAGATGCTCAACCACTGAGCCACCCAGGTGCTCCAGAGTCCATGTTCTTAACCATGATGCTGTGTTTCATTTTTGTTAAACATAATGGATACTGAGGTTGTGGAATTTGATACCCTAAAGCAAGAAATGACTCAATTAAGAAGTTTGGAAAAAAGTATTATCAGTGACCAGGAAGGGGAACTGAAAGTTCAGGTAGGCCACTCATGCTGCTCTGCAAACTTCCTCAACGTGCCTATTTCAGGGTTGAAATCTGTGGCCTGATAAATGTGGCCATTTCTCCCAGTAGTAGCCTTTGTTTCATTTTTCTGTGTTTCTTCTATCTATTCTCACATCCTTGAGAGGAAGGCTCTTTCTTTCTCTCCCTTCCTTCCTTCCTTCCTTCCTTCCTTCTTTCCTTCCTTGCTTTTGAAAGATTTATTTGAGAGAGAGAGATTGAGCACATGAGTGCGGTAAGGGGCAGAGGGAGAGAGAGACACACAGTCCAGCTGACTCCGTGCTGTGGGTGGAGCCCCACATGGGGCGGCAAGGAGCCTACTGGAGGCTGTATCTCACCACCTGGAGATCACAACCCCAGCTGAAGCCAACCCTCAACCGACTGTGCCACCCAGGGCCCCAAGAGAGCAAGGCTATTTCTGTTTACCAATCATAAAGGGCCTATAGGAGTACAGTCCAGTAAAATTTATGTAATGGAAATAGTCTACATCTGCACTGTCCAGTATTACAGCCACTAGCCACATATAGCTAGTTGTTCAGCACTTGAAACATCGCTTGTGTGACTTGAGGAATTGTTTTAAATTTTAAAGATTTTTAATTAGTTAACATTTAAAAAATTTTTTTAAGTCATGAGAACACAGAGAGAGGCAGAAACATAAGCAGAGGGAGAAGCAGGCTCCATGCAGGGAGCCTGATGTAGGACTCGATCCCGGGAGTCCAGGATCACACCCTGAGCCAAAGGCAGACATTTAGCTGCTGAGCCACCCAGGCATCCCTAAAATTAAAATTTCTTAAAGATTTTTTATTTAATCATTTGAGAGAGAGAGCACAGTGGGAAAGGCAGAGGGAGAGGGAGAAGCAGACTCCCTGCTGAGCTGGGAGCCCAGCTCAGGACTCTATCCCAGGACCCTGAGATCACAACCTGAATCATAGGCAGATGCTCAACCATCTGAGCCACCCAAGTGCCCCTAAAATTAAAATTTAAATAGCCATAGTAATTAGTGGTACTGTGTTGGACAGCATGAGCCTAGAAGGTGCTGTGTGGCTTGTGTGCCTCAGCATAGAGCTGCCTTGAAATTTTGTCTATCAAATAGGAGTATTCATCTGAATCAGTCTGGACAAAGCTGGACATTCCTATGGGGCAGATCACTGGATTTTCCCCTTGACCTGTGTCCTCTCTGTTAAGTCTTTCATGCAGTGCTACTTGGATGTCCCTTGCCATTCATGTTCACCTCTGGAAGCTGGAACAGACTGCCCTCCAGGGCAAAACTCTGGAATGTAGTAGTTTCCACCAGCCAGTTCCCTGGGGATAGGAGATTATGAGCAAGGGAGAACCTTTGGTCTGCATCCTGCATACCAGCATGGACATGAAGGATGGTCACCCTGGTTGGGGACTGCCACAGACTCCCACTCTTTATATCAGCAAATACTACAGGCTCCTGGCCTCAGTCAGGGCTCAGTGAGGGTCAGCATAACATGACATCACAAACAGCTCTGTGATCCTGACCGGGGAAGTGTTGCCTTTCTGCACAGGGTTGTCATTCTGATTGATGTTCCCATTATCTACTGCTGTATAATGACCCACCCAAAATTTACAGCTTAAAAAAAAAAATCATTTTGCTCAGGAATCTGCAATTTGGGCAGAGTTCAGTAGTAAAAGCTCATCTCTGCTCCATATTGTTTCATCTAGGATTTTTGGTGGGGAGGAGGAGAGGAGAGGTGCTGAGGCTAGAAATTCTACTTCCAAGATGGCTCACTTACATAACTGGCAAGCTGGGAGCTCATTTGAGGCTGAGAACCAAGGTTCTTATTCCTCTCCATGGGCTGTTTGGATTTTCTTATAACGTGGTGATTAGGCTTAAGAGAACACATCCGAAGTGATGGGAAATGGAAGATGGCCATTTTCTTAAGGTTTGGGCCTAAACACTGGCACAGTGTAATTTCTTCTATATTCTACTTGTTAGGGAGCCTCAGAGTTCAGATTCAAGAAGGAACACCTGTTGAAAGTAGTTTCAAAGAATTTGGGCTGCACTTCCAGTGGAAGTCCTGGCAGATGACGTCATTTCCTCAAGGTTCAGCTCAGATAAAACCAGAATGAAACTCAGTCTAGTGGGGTTTCATCAAATAAATACCCACTTACATCCCAAAGTAAGCCATTGTTTAAATAACATTATAGCTGTGACAGGAGCTAAGAAAGAGAGGAATGGTGGGTTTTTGTTTTTTTAAATAGGCTTCATGCCCAACATGGGGTTGAATAGATGACCCTGTGATTAAGAGCCACATTCTCTATCTACAAGCCAGCTAGATGCCCTAGAATGAGAGTATTTTAAAGGGAAATTTTGCCAAATCTGGGGTGTCGAGGAAGGCTTCTGTGAGGAAGTGGGACGTTTGTGCTGAAACCTATTAAGATTACCCAGAGGTACTTAACAAAAAAGGTAGAGGCAGGTGAGTTGGAAAGGGTTCCAGAAAGGTCTCTGGGGCTAAAGGGGTTGGAAGAGTGTAGTCATTAAAAGGTTAGTATGGAGCAAAGAAAAGGATGTACAGTGCAAGAAGGGTCCATGGCCAGAAACTTGGTAAACCTTAATTAAGTGTTAGGCCATGCTAAGAATTTTATGGTTTTTATTCTGGGAGCAAAAGAAACCTACTCAATATTTTAGGCAAGAGGATGACATAATTTATGCTCTGAAAACATCTCTCTGGTTGCAATAAGGTATACAGACTGGGGGTGGCCCTGAATAGATGCATAGAAACTACTTATACTTGAGAAGCTATTATAGTTTTGGAGCACCTGGCTGGCTCAGTCAGCAGAGCATGCAGCTCTTGGTCTCAGGGTTGTGAATCTGAGCCCCATAATGGGTGTATAGATTACTTAAACTTTTTTTTTTTAAAGATTTTATTTATTCGTTCATGAGAGACACAGAGAGAGACAGAGACAGAGACACAGGCAGAGGGACGAGAAGCAGGCTTCATGCAGGGAGCCCAATGTGGGACTGATCCTGGGAATCCAGGATCAATCCCTGAGCCAAAGGCAAACGCTCAACTGCTGAGCCACCAAGGCGCCCCCACTTAAATTTTTTTTTTTTTTTTTTTTAATTTATGATAGTCACACAGGGAGAGAGAGAGAGAGGCAGAGACACAGGCAGAGGGAGAAGCAGGCTCCATGCACCGGAAGCCCGACGTGGGACTCGATCCCGGGTCTCCAGGATCGCGCCCTGGGCCAAAGGCAGGCGCCAAACCGCTGCACCACCCAGGGATCCCTACCCCTACTTAAATAAACTTAAAAAAAAAAAAAAAAAGAAAGAAAGAAAAAAAAAGGAACTATTGCAGTTGTTTTTTTTTTTAAGATTTATTTAATTAAGAGAGCCAGTGCAGGGGGGAGGGGCAGAGGGAGAGAGAGTCACAAGCAGACTCAGTGTTAAGTGCAGAGCTCTAAAACAGGCTTGATCTCACAACCCTGAGATAAAACCTGAATGGAAGGGATCCCTGGGTGGCGCAGCGGTTTGGCGCCTGCCTTTGGCCCAGGGCGCGATTCCTGGAGACCCGGGATCGAATTCCACGTCAGGCTCCCGGTGCATGGAGCCTGCTTCTCCCTCTGCCTGTGTCTCTGCCCCCCCCCCCCGCCCCCGTGTGACTATCATAAATAAATAAAAATTAAAAAAAAAAAACCTGAATGGAAACCAAGAGTCAGGGGCTTGACCAGCTGTGCCCCCAGGTATCTGGAGGCTACTGCAGTTTTTATCAGAAAAAGTGCCTGGTAGTTTTGGAGTCAGAAGGTCAGAGGAGATGAAGAGACTAGTTGGACTTAGGATGTTCTGGAGGTCAAAATGATAGGATTTAATGAAGGAGGGTATATGGGAAAAAGAGAGCCAGCATGTTCTTGTTGTCTACTGCTGCAAACAAACAACCACAAAATGTCATTACTTAAAACAGTAACCATAATTGGGAGGCTGGGGTAACTATGTGATGGGCACTAAGGAGGGCCTTTGATGGGATGAGCACTGGGTGTTATACTATAGGTTGGCAAATTGAATTTAAATATTAAGGAAAAACTAGTAACCATATTATCATTTGCTCATGATTCTGCAGCTTGAACAGGGCTTGGACAGATCATTTCCATCCTGCTTGTCAGCTTGGGTGGCCTATACAGCTCGGCTTGGATTTTCTGTCTGGGTTCTCAGTTCTTGCTACCAGCTCAGTTTGGTTCTCCTCTGCATGGTTTCTCCATGTGCTTAGCTTATTGCTCTCAGGATGGTTGGACTTACATGGCAGCTGGCTTCCCCTAAGGGCAAAAATGGAAGCTACTAGTTTTGCACATTCTGTTGGTTAAAGATCAAAGGCCAGTCCCGATTAGAAAGGGGACTACACGAGGGCACAAATATTATGTGTGGCCCTTTGGGGGGATACCAAAAGAAGTCTAGCATGCAGTTTCCTAGCTTTCTCACTCACACTTGGATGGATGGTGATGCTATTCACAGAAATGGGAGCATCGAGTGTGGCTTCCTTTTTCTGTTGAAAAAAAAAAAAAAAAGACTGCCTTCTGTAAGAAGGGTGGTTATATTTCAAGTCTCTCTTCCTCAAAATTGCTTCCACTGAATCCTCATTCTGAATGAAAGTCCTCTGTTATAGCTCCCCAAGCTTTCCTCGGTTTCCCCTTTGACACTCATCCCACTGGGGAGCATTGTCTAAAGTTAGCTTCCATCTCAGACATGAGCTGCAGGAGTCTGGGTCTCACTTGTTCTCCATCCCCCAGCCCCAAACTCAGCCCACCTGATGCACAGTACATTCTCCATCTTTGATGAACTGAATCTCATCTCCATCTTTTCCCAAATGAAAGGTATTATTTTGAACCATGTACTCTATGTTTAAAGTCTTTTATTCATTTATTTATTTTTAGTAATCTCTACATCCACCGTGGGCTCGAGCTCATGACCGTGAGATCTAAAGTCGCATGTTCTGACTGTGTTGTTCTCAGGTGCCCCCATGTACTGTTTATTTAAACCAAGACTTTCCTAAACAGGGGTCACTGAGAACAAAGCCATTAAGGAACTGGGATAACACCTGATTTTTGGGTGCTAAGTAGTTTAGCTCCGTATGTTGGCTATAATATGCTGCAAATGCTGTTACCTGATAGAAAAGAAATATAGAATTGGTGATGCCACCAGTTATCTACTCTAAACACCAACGGTTCCAGTGATGGATGTGGGAAGACTAGAGCAGAGGAGAGACACTGGGCCTTCTCTAGTCCTAAGTGGCTCCAAGGGAGTGAGGCTGTATGTGGTCCCCAAGGATGACATGAGCAAGGGTAAAAGAACAAAGGAAAAATATAGACCCATTCTTTTTATATAAAATCGTTTGATTTCTTTCTCTGTTAGAATACACTCAATCCAGATGCAGTGGATCAGGTGACCGGGTTTTCAGGATTCATATTCCACCAGGAGCTGATTCCACCTGTGTCAAACCCGGCTCTGGTCACATAACATTCACATCTTTAATTCCAAATACTGAGTGTGATGCAAATGATGTAATCAATATCAAACACATGGATATATAGTCACTTGGAGGTCACTGCACGAGCTATCAACAATGCAGGCTCAAAAAATATGATGTAGAGTAACTTGGCCCTTTCCAAAAATAAATATATTAGAACACTAAGCTTATACCATAAATGAGTCCAAAATAAATACTAATTAAGAGCTAGCTTCTGTGAGGAAAAGAGCAGAGACAATGAACTAGCAAGTGTGGCAGGTGTAACAGAAAACTTCTGGAATCCCAACAGTGCCTCCTCACAAAGCCAGTCCTGAGCGTGAGGATGAAAATGAGAACAACACAAGGCTTGGCCAGGCTGCTGGATCTTATGTTCTATTGGGGTTTGGAGTTCGGTGTAATTTCTAATAGTTTCCAACAGGAAGCACAGCAATGGCATTTTCTTACTGGTTACTATCCCAAGCTCTGAGACCTGGAGATGATCAAGGAAGTTCAGAAGTTTTCTGGTTTGAACAGATGAACGCCAGGGTTGCTAATGGATTTCTTGAAGTTGTAGTGTCCTCTGCGTGGGAAGGGTTTTCACCCTCCCCTCCTCACTGCTGACCAAGCAGTGCAGAGAGTGCTTTTATCCTGATGAATGGGAGCTTCACCTTCTGCTTGAGCGGCTAGCCCTGCCTCTTAGCCCTTCTCCCATCTCATACATCTCCATTCTGCATTAATACTCATAGAAATGTATAGAGCTACATGGTGAAACAGCAAGAAAAAGCCAAAAGAGTTTATACATAATCAGGAAACATCTTCCAAAAGATGTAGACAAGAGGAAGACGCTTATGTTACCACTGTACAAACAACCCATCTAAAATAGAACCCAGGAAATTATAGTTTAGCCATATTTCAGACAGTACCAAATAGATTTAAACTATTCTTCAACAAAGGCAAATACCATCCTATTGAGGAAAGCTAGATGTGTTGTAGTCTCTTAGGTAATAAACACAACAGTATCATCAGTGCTATGAAAACAGATAGAGACCTGACATTTAATGGACTTAGTTTTACCTCTATTTAGTATCATCACAGATAACTCATCTCTGCTATGAAATCCATGTCAAGTCAATTTAACTATGGCTCATTCTTTTCTAGCAGGGTTGGAGTTGGGTAGAGGAGAGCTTTGATTTTTGGGTGTATAGGGAAACTTTCCATAAGCCTGTTTGGCTCACAGGCAAATTTTATAATGTAAATTCCCTCAGTTACTCAGAAAGGATCAAGGAAGTCCCCCAAACCAGGAAGACAGACCTAGTTCAGCAGAAAAATCTGGCTATTTCCGGAGCTGCCCTCTCCTCACAGCTGAGCAGTTGTCCCCTACCAGCCACCAAGATCCACTCTTTACCTCCCATCACATGACCCTGGGGAATATCCATGTTGAACCATGCTAGACATGTCTGCCGAATTCATGGCTATGCATCTGAAAGGAAAAACTCTACTTTAGAAATCAGTCTTGACATAGGAACTTTTCTTCCATCCTGAAGGAAACATGGAGTGTAGACTACAGTCACCTATTGATTTCCAGGTTCTGATTCATGCCTATCTAGGTAGCTCAATTCTGGTAGTTCACCTGGACAAGAGGGCCCAGGACCGTGGGGCCTAGACAGTAACTTACCTCTTCCTTGTCACCAGTGGGAACAGCTAGCTGCCATTGAGGGACGTCTTGCTTTGTATACAGGATTGTTACAGAGAGGGTCTTGCTTCCTCAAGACCAGGGAGGAAGGTGTCTGCAGTGAATGCAGGACTGCCATTAAAAAGGGATTCAGAGTCATGGGGCCAGGAGGGACCAGGGCTTTCTTGGGAAATGCCTTATCAATCTGGCTAGAACCACCAGAAAAATAGGAATGACCGCACAGTTTCTACCTGATGATCAGCCTACCACCTAGCTCTGCCACTACCAATTGTATAACTGTATCATCCTCTCTGAGCCAATGTTCTCCTCCATTAAAAAAAAAAAAACAAAAAAACACATCTTCACACATCACAAATTCACAGAGTTGTGAGGAGGCTAAAGTAAAAAAAAAAATTGTGAGAGTTCCTGCTTCATACTAGGTACTCAATAAATGTTGACTACATGAAAAAGCATCTCATATCACAAGCTATGGGGCACTGGGTTAAACAACACTGACCTCCAAAGCCATGCAAAGAGGGTCTTTCCCCTCCAGCTCTAGGCTTGAGCAAATAGCCTAGTTGGCTGGCAAGGCCTGCTCTTAGGTCTCACCACTGTACTTCTATGGGGTGGAGGGACTCCGGTCAAGTGCGATCCTACAAGAGGAAATGACAAAAAAACCACCCATATTCTCCAGGTTTTGTGATGGACAGGGGGACCTGCACCAAGTTGAGACTCAGTCTTGCATTTTACTTTCATCCTCGGGTCCCTGCTTTCTGCTGCTGGGCTGACCACAGAACTGTTTCTTTTACCCAGTGGCTTTTACTTTCTGGACACTCTACAAGAGAGAGGGTCAAGGAAGTAAAAGAAACTCAAATCAGGCAGACTGCTAATGCTACTAACTCTGAAGAGAGACAGGCAAATGGAAAACTATTGACTGTAATAGTTTACATCTCTCTATATTCCCCTTGGAAAATGCAAAGTTGGGTGGGCACATGTTTCAAGGGCTGAATGCTGGGGGCCTTGATGACTCACAGGAAGGGGGAGGTCTCATCCTTGTTGTACACTATAAACAACTAATATCAAGCTGCTCTGGCTATGCCTAGTAATGACTGGGTATCAAGACTCAAGAAGGGAAGGAGGAAGAAAATGTAGATCTGCTCTGGGATGCCTGAACTACAGTCCTAGAGGCAGGGTGGGCATGGAGCAGTGGGGCCGCATCGAACGCTCTGCCTTTAATTCAATTTAGATGAACTGTTCGTGGCCCCTGGAGCCAATCCCCAGGAAGGAGTCTGTGATGACAAGTCTGGCTCCATGCTCAAGTGCCTTCAACTCTGCCCACCAAAGTTAGCAAGTTTTAAAATGTTCATCATTTCCTAATTTTGTATTATAAAATGGAATTAGGAACATAAATAGTAACAAGTAGCAAAACCCCAACCCTATATAGGACTATCATCCTCTCAGCCACCTTTGCGCAGGCCAATAAGTTTGGAGAGTTTTTCACAGTTTTCAAGTTTCAGTGACTCTGCCTTCTGTTTCAATCGTTCATCTCTGTACAATCCTGCCAAATTTGTCAACTCCGACTCTGAAAGATAAAGAGGTAACCAATTCATCAAGAGGGTTGAGCTCCTTTGTTTTGTTTCAATATTTCTGGACTCAAAGCTCCTTTTACCTTAATGCTTTTTCTTTTAATTACATTTAAGAAACGCTTATTTATTTATTTGAGAAATGTGAATTTGGCCGATACTCTACACCAGGTGCTGTGGATTAAAGGCCACCTGTGATCTTGGAGTCTTACAGTATCCGTGCTCTATTATAAAAGCCCTGGACTTAGTTCTTATCAATAGAACATTTGGCACCAGACTTAGGAAATGTGCACGTGTGCAGTAAGAGGAGACTCCGTTTCATGGCTTTCCTACGAATGGTATTCAGATGGCAGTTGGGAGAGAATGGAGTCCAGTCGCCTGTTCCTGTCATCTGAAACAAAGACAGCTGCTTCAGTCTGTCCCCTGCATTGCTGGATCATAACTCATACATGCTAACTGACACAGAGCCTCCCTCCAGTGGGTATGCCTTCTATAGAAGGCCAGGCTGCCAGTAGCTCGCTTCATTCCCTCACCACATGTGGGGTCCCTAACTCAAAGGCCAAAGGCAGCTGGGATCTTTTAAAAGTGAAATCATCTGGATCCGGTGACCTTTGTCTCCTTGACTAAATGAATTTCATTTTCTCTTCATGGTGGAGAAGGTCATTCTATTTTTAACCAGAATATAATCTCCACTGTCTTTCCCAACTCCACAGTGGTTTGGCTGCCTCTGTTTTTCATTCTTTTGTCAAGTTCCAGAGACATTCTTAGGAAGGAAAGCCTGAAAAGCAACCCCAGAGACGTGTTGTGTAGTAACAGGATGGCATGCTTGGATGGGCCGTGTGGCTTCTGAAAGCCTCTGACAGCAGGCAGCTACTCAGTGTTTAAAGGACCATACTTGTGAAAATGCTATTTTAATCATTTTGAAATATGTCTATCCATTCTTAATCATCCTGCCAACAGATTTTGTTTTTCTTGCTGGAACGAGAGGCACCTGTCTGATTAATCAGCAAACTGACTCGAAACAGGAATTAATACTCAGCCAAGGGCGGAACAATGGGCATGGTTTCCGAATAAGTTTCTATCAACACAAAACACTGTCTGGCATTTCTGCTCACAATGATTCTATTTACACCAAGTAAGGCCCAAAGTGCAGATTAAGTGCAGGACTCCAGGGTGAGGGGTGGCCATGCATGAAAACCCTCCCTCTACAAAGAAGGCTTGGAGCCTGGGCCCTAGCCCAGCAGTTGCCTGGCAAGCAGTGTTGTCTCCTGGGCCCCAGAACACTGTGCTCTCACCCGCTGGCTTGAGGGCCTGCAGTGCCTGCTAGCCAGGGCTTGCCACAGCACAATCATCCTGGTGGCCGGTGGGGCTTCCTGGAGGACCACGTGGCACATCCAAGTGAAAGCCCTCCGCTCTGGGGGCCTGCCTGCAGCACAGACTCCATTTCTCTGGCATGTGGGAGAGCTTGTTCAGGAGGCTTCTGTAAAATTAGTCTGTGCCTCCGGTCCTCTGGAGACGGTTACGCCCACACATGGAACAGATTCTGTGGCATTGCTTTTCCTTGCACTGATTTCCTTAGGTGTTTTGTGTGCTGAGCTCATCTAAATGCCTCATTACTTGAAAGCTCATTCTAGAAAAAATTAAGGGCTAGTGATTCTTACTATTTTTTTTTTGATTCTTACTATTTTCTACATTGAAGTCCACTCTAACAAGCTGATGAGGGATGAGTGCACTTACGTGAATGCTTTTCTCAAAATACCACATAGCTTTTCATCAAGCTCCTTAAAACCAGGTTTCAGTGCTCCAGACTTTGAGAGCCCTGCTCCAGATCAATGACTTTGCAACAATGTCAGTGTTTCAAGGAACCATGTCTCAAGTACCCACTACCAGGCTTGGAGAACCTTCTCTCCAGACTGCCAGTGAATGCTTTTGCCCTTCAATGAGTAAAAAGTCAACTCAATTAACATGTTACTTTTAACATATTTTAACTGTTAATATTCAGTTACTTCTAAGTAAAAAGAAGAAAAAAAATTCCTTGGAAAGGGGATCAAGAGAATAGCTTTTCTTCTTTGCAAAACGTTTCACTTGGCCTGAATGCCTGTGGACATCCACAGGCCTGTGGATAGATGGATGGTACGCTGAGCCTTCCAGGTAAACTGAGACAAATTGCTAAAGCAGCAAGTCTCAGAGCCCCTCCACAGAACACTCTGTACTCTTGTGGTCTGGAATACCACAACGGATCCCAACCACCCTCAGGATCCAGCTCCTTGGGACAGTACTGCATCCAGTCCAGCAAGACCACACAAGGCCTGGACTCCACTGGGAACCAGGCACTTAGTATGTGCCAGACACCATGCTAAGTATTATACACATACCATCTCCTATAACCTATACAGCATCTCTAGAAGGAAGTACATTTTATCCCCATTTCGAAGCCTAAGCTTCTACCCACTGTGCTACCCTGCTCCGGGGCATGGAAAGTGCTCCTCTGCCAGGCAGGACCAGGATCTCAGCTCAGCTCTGCCAGGCTGGGAGGCAGATCCTGCCTGTTACTTTTGTCCATCCCAGCCCAGTGGCCTGGCCACTTCATCTGGCATTGGGTTTATTATCTAGATGCAGCTGTGAAGGAGTAAACAGGGCAATCAGTGTTCATAGTAAGGGATTACTCATAGGCGTTCACTCATATTAAGCATTCTAAGGGAAAACAGAAAAGAAATGAACAAAAGATTAAAAAGACAATGGCTAACTTTGCTAAGAACAGTTTCCATTCGGTATTTTGCCAAGAGTGAACTTTGTTCTCAAGTGGATTTATTTTTACAACCTCCAAGTGCTATATTTAACCTTGTTGGCTGCATTTGCTGCTGGATCCGGAGGGCAGATGCTGCTCATTCTCAAGTGGCATTTGGGTCGTGTAAAGTCTGGACGGCCACCATCCTTCAATGCCAGAAATAGACTTTTAAGCGGTGTGTGCTGATAACCCCCTCTTTGGAACCTGTGGGTACATTCATCATCCTTACCCACTGGATTTTTATTTATACCTAGAGAGTACCAAAGCCCTGAAACTAGGTTTCATGAGATCAGGAGAGAAGCCTAAAAGCCATTTTAGTGGTGAACTGTTTGCATAGTTGCAGCTGGGGAGTGTATGTGGGTGGGTGGGTGTTTGAAGAATGTGAAATGCAGATTTTCATCCAGTTCTTGCAGAAAGCAACAAATTCAAAACCCTCCCAGGGTTGAATACAATGAGGACTTTTAGGACACACACTGTGGCCTATACCTGGTTTAGATCCATGGATAAAATGCCTTTCTGTCAAAAGCCTCATCGTGCTCCAAATTCTTTCCTGATTTTTGAAACTTGCAACAATTTAACATAAGGTAGGGTATTTCCTGATCTCAGTTTTTTCAATATTCATCAATAAATTTTAAAAAGCAACTTCCTCCTGCTTACTTTCCCCTTATATCTTAGAGTCTTTGCCCATCAAGCTCCTAATGTGCCTGAGAGTGGAGGTGGACTGTGCCTTATAGGAGAGGGCAGGGACAAGGTTCCTAAGGGTTAGGGTAAGGACATTAACCCTGCTCTGTGATTCTTAATCCATGAACATTTTTATTATTTTCCAGGCCTGAGAATCCTCTCTTCAAAAGCTATTTGTTGAGCACCTGTTCTAAAGCAAGGACTGTGCCAGGGGCCGTGACATGAGATTGGTAAGATATGGCTCTTATCTTCAGAGAGCCCACAGTCCAGCAGGGAGATTGACACGTACCTACAGAGCACCAACACGGAGAGCAGTACTGTGTTGGCAGGATGAACACAGTGTTTTAAGAACACGTAGGAAGGAGAGATTAACTTGGGGGTGGGGTTGGGATGCATGATGGGTCAGCAAGGGCTTAGCAGCACTGTGACTGAAGAGCTAATTTTATCAGGCACTGTTAGACATTTAATAATATCCAGTAATACCATTTTAAAAATGAGTCAGTTTGCTTTTTAAGTATCAGAACCAAGTTTTATAAGATACATTATTAAGGGTGTGTGGTGGAGTGGTGCATAGGTGTGCATGTGCATGTGTGTGTATATGTGTGTGGAATCCAAATGGGATGAAGTGAATCTTCTGGCTGCTACCAGCGCTCCCCACTGACACTCAGCTGGAGTTGTAAGCCAGCTGGCAGACACAGACACTCCCAATGTCTCCAGAGAGAGAACAGAGTGGAAGGCTTGCTGTAACCCATCCTTACTGAAGGGGCAGACCGAGTAGGGTCACTTGTGATCTAGCTGGTCCCAGCTGGCTAGAGCTCGCTTTTGGCCTGGCTCAAAAAAATGAGGCTGGATCAATCAGATTTTCCTATAGGGAATGTGGAATTAGGAAACTGGACCAATCCAGCTAGCACTGGATTACACAGGAGGCTTGTGAGGTAGAAAGGGGCCAATAACTAGAGGGGTTGCAGAAGCTAAGAGAGAGACAAGGAGGGTAGCAACCAAAACCAAGCAGGGCAAAACCAGGTTATGAAGAAGAAAACTCGAAGAAGCAAAGGCAGGCAGATGGCAGAGAGGAGAGAGGGGCAGATGGGCAGAGAGAAGTAGAGACAGACAGGCAACTAGTACTGCCTGCCTAAGTTCCTAAGGTTTCCAAATTCTCGCCACATGTATCCTGTCGATTAACTTCACTTTTTTTGTAGTGTCCTGAATGGGCCTCTGTCCTGTTTCTGTTCACATAAACATGTGCCACTCAAACTAGGAAAGAGGAGGGATAGGGAAGCTGGAATGCCTCAGTTTGGAAGCATGACTACCAGTTAAAGTCCCTTTCAGAACATCTTACTTTGTTGTTTCTCCTTCCAACAACTTGTCTGGACATAATCAATGTAATCCTTCTCTATCGTCTTCTCCAGGTCACGGAGAGATGCTCCTCTGTAGGCCTTCTCAAAGTTTTTATCCACAAAATAAGGCACCTGCAGGTTCTGTGTTTCTCTAGAGATGGTGTAGCCCAAGGTCCTGAGACAAGGAGAGAAAGGCTCAGGTAAGCTGGTTATATTTGGCAATCTCACTCTAAGCGCTGGCTGCACAGATATCATGACCATAATCACCTCATCAGAGGGCAGATGCAAGTACCACTGTCTAATACACCGAACATTTATTATTTCCCCAGCAAAGTAGTAACTGTAATGTCATCATTAGGTGAGCATATTCATATTGTGACTTCAGCCTCAATATAGTTCATTTATTCTCTTCAGGGATTTGCCTCTCTTATATTGCTTTCTGTGCTAAAATCTGAATGCTGAATGCTTAAAAAAAATATTGTACATCATGGAGGACCTAGCATGGTACCTGGCACAGAACAGGTTATTGGTAAATGTTGAATGAATGCACTGATTATTACATTAACTATTCACAAATAACCAGATAACTTACACCAACCTAGTATCAGTTTTTAGGACCAGAGAGAAAATACTTCACACACAGCTGCTAAGTGAGAACTGCAAAAAGACAAAAGACTTCAGTGATGCTTCGGCATTCTCTGTGGGTCTAATATATCCAATGGTATATGGCACTCAGAAACATCAGTAGGTCTGGGTAAACTAAATACTAACTATAAGGAAATACAGAAGGAAACTCAAATTCAAGTTAAAACAATGTGATAGCAATGTGCATAATCCAGGCTAGTTTTATTCAAGCAAGACAAGTTCCGCCTCAACTGAGTTATATTTTGACCTTTTCCTAGCTTTTTCCTTTGATCTCTCTACTTAAAAGCATCTTACTAGATGTCTCAGGGTTCAGGCCTAGACTGCTCCCACCTCCGTCTGGGAAGGTGTTAGCAGGGCAAGTTCCTCTCTGTCCCACTGGCTGGGCAAGAAAGGAGATAGAAGTAGCAAATGGAGAAACATGGATGGTCGGGAAATAGCGGGAATCAGGCCAGAGTGACCTGATAGTAATAACCCTTGAGACTCAGCTTTCCTTTCTGTAAAATGAAGATACTGATCTAGAATATAGTCTTTAGTCTATAGTCTATAGTCTATAGACTCTTCCTCTTATGTACTGCCCCATGGGTTCCTCATTTTGTTAAGGTTTTTTTTTTTAAGATTTTATTTTTAAGTAACCTCTACACCCAATATGGGGCTTGAATTCAAAACCCCGAGATTTTTTTTTTTTTTTTTTTTTTATGATAGTCACAGAGAGAAAGAGAGAGAGGCAGAGACATAGGCAGAGGGAGAAGCAGACTCCATGCACCGGGAGCCCGACGTGGGATTCAATCCCGGGTCTCCAGGATCGCGCCCTGGGCCAAAGGCAGGCGCCAAACCTCTGCGCCACCCAGGGATCCCAAAACCCCGAGATTAAGAGGTACACTCTTACTGACTGAGCCAGGTCCCCCCATCTTGTCAGGTTTTTGTCTGCTAAACCATAATGGGTAACGACTCATTTCTCATCTAACTTAAAATAATTAATCCAGTGGGGTGCCTGGGTAGCTCAGTCAGTTTAAGCGTCTGGCACTTAATTTCAGCTCAGGTCTTGAACTCACAACCTGAGTTCAAGCTCCATGTTGGGCTCCATGCTAGATGTGGAACATACTTTAAAAATAATAATAATAATAATCATCATCATCATCATCATCCAGTAAGGGGGCAGCCTGGGTGGCTCAGCGGTTTAGCGCCGCCTTCGGCTCAGGGTGTGATCCTGGAGAGCCGGGATTGAGTCCCACGTCGGGCTCCCTGCATGGAGCCTGCTTATCCCTCTGCCTGTGTCTCTGCCTCTCTCTCTCTCTCTCTCATGAATAAATAAATAAAATCGTTAAAAAAAATAATAATAATCCAGTAATCCTTAAGACTATGAACCAGAGTTATTTAAAGATCTTTTTATTTTTTAATTTTTTAAAAAGTTTTACTCATTTATTTGAGAGAGAGAGAGCACAAGCAGGAGAGGGAGAGAGACAGAGGGAGAAGCAGACTACCCACTGAGCAGGAAGCCCAACCCAGGACTTGATCCCAGGACCCTGGGATCATAACCTGAGCCAAAGGCAGACACTTAACCAACTGAGCCACCCAGGCGCCCTTGGAGAGCTTTTTAAAACTCAGATTGCTAGTTCTCATCCTGAGAGTTTCTGATTCAGTATGTATGGAGTGAGGCTTACGAGTTCACATTTCTAACACGTTATCAGTTAATGATGATGCTGGTCTGGGGACCAAACTCTGAAGACTGAATTAATTGAAATAATTAATTGAATAAATAAATTCCTATCAGAGTTCATTATTTGCATGCAATGCAAACATTACAATGAATTTTTCAGCAAAAGCAAAGAAATGTGACACTATGGTTTGACTATGTAGTCTCATCATGAATAAATGTACCATTCTTGCAATTATTTAAATTGAAAATAATCGGGATCCCTGGGTGGCTCAGCGGTTTGGTGCCTGCCTTCAGCCCAGGGTGTGATCCTGGAGTCCCAGGATCAAGTCCCACATCGGGCTCCGGGCATGGAGCCTGCTTCTCCCTCTGCCTGTGTCTCTGCCTCTGTCTCTCTCTCTCTCTCTATCATGAATAAAAAAAAAAAAATTAAAATATTAAATTGAAAATAATCACTAGATTTCAGATACTATGTTCCCAATCCAGAGGGGTCCAGTGATCTAGTCACAAGCTTAATAGGGTCCATTCTAATGCTAACCTGATGTGATAAGGATTTAATCTGAAACTGGAGTTAGTCTATTAATTCTTCAGAAACCAGTTGCTGCTGTTCTGCAGCTGATCAGATGATGTCGCTGTAGAACAAAATAATCCGCGTCCTGAGCACACAGGAAACTGCCTACATTATTTTTATCCTATCACTATCCAGCTGTTCCTTTAAACAAAATATCAAGGTTTTCTACAAAGATAAAATGAAATGTTAGCAGTCCCAGCAAAATGTTCAAGTATTTCACCCTCCAAACTGTCATTAAGAAACACTTATAAATATTTGACTTACGATTTATAGAATAGACTATATGGGGGATTAGCAGCTAGCAGCTGAGTAATGACAGATATAATCACAATCACAAGAACAGGAAGTAACTGAATAAATGCAGAATATGTAGTCTGAAAAAGAAAAAAAATATTTGGTTTAAGTGTTCATCATCAATAGAAAGCTTACAGAAAATAGGATACTTTTCCCAAAGAAAATAGAAATTCCTGCAACGTACTGCACAAAGCCTACGGCTTTTCTAGGAATGCTGTCTCTCTGCTGAGAAGACTAAAGGAGACCCACCCACAACCTGTATTGACACCCAGTAATGCTCATGCAGCTCCCTTTTTTAAGACCAATGAAGTGGACACCTCTGGGTGAGTCTGCCCAGACTATGACTCTCACAGGGCCATGTTAGTATTATGCAGCTCTGTTGCCTTGGCCACAGCTGAATGAACTGGGAGATATCTAACCATTGCAGGGATAATCACATTCTCCTTCCTAGGAATTTGGAATTGAGATCCATCTTTGTTCCCTGCTAGACAGTCACCCAAAGAAAGGACACATACTCTTAGGCAGTATGGATTGGCTATTTGCAAGAGGAAGTAGAACGAGAATCAAGCAAATGCAGAGGCAGGAAAAGTGGAGACAATCTGGCCACAAAGAGTCATGGAAAGATAGCTGCATGAGTGCCTGACTGTACCTTAGTTCCTGGTTTCCATCTGTCGTGAGGCCCACCTGCGCTTCCTGACCTTGAGCTTCATCAGACTCCCTAGATCCCCTATTTTAAACTCCCTTTAGTTCTGAATATTTTGAGAGGAGTTCCTATTCTCTGCAATGAAGAAAAGCTTGATCAAGATAGCCCCACAGGGGAACGGATTCCCTAGAACAGCTACCAAAGAACAGGTAGGGAAGGAGGTACCATTCTGGCCTACTTGGGCCAATTATTCACTCCTTCCTACCACTGCCTCTGCTTTCCAAAAACACATGTTAATAACATCACTCAAGCTGAACTTCCAAAACCCAATCATATACACCATAAAAGCCAGCTCAGTATAATGTTGATGAACAGCAGTTCAGCCATCATTCTGTGGTACCTGAGGCTTATCTTCTTCTTCCTTCCGTGTCTGCATCCTCTCACGTCCATGCTGCCGGCGGTAATAGTGGGTATCATCTGTCACATTTGAAAACATATGAATATTTCCTGGAAGAGAAAGGATATGGGATATGGAAGACACTCCTTCCTTGCTTTTTCCAAGGTCCTTGTTCCCAGCCAGGTTCTCTAAGGGCAGAGCACTGTCCCACTTTACTCAGTAGAAAAATAAAATGGTAGGTAAGCCAAGTGAATCAGGTGCAGATGGAATGTGCTTAGCTCTCCTGCTTTTTTTTTTTTTTTTTTTTTTAGCTCTCCTGCTTTTATTTAAACAGTCCTTTGTAACTAGTGAGTGAGAGATCCCAAAAGGCTAGTAGATAAAGAACATCTTTAGGTCATGCATCCTCTCTGACATGCTCCTATCTGCTTCCTTGTCCAATATCAGATTATGTCACTAGTATCTTTTTTATTTTTTTTAAGTAAGCTCCACACCCATTGTGCAGCCCAATGTGGGGCCTGCATTCACAACCCCGAGATCAAGGCCTGAGCTGAGATCAAGAGTCAGACATCCAACCGACTGAGCCACCAGGCGCCCCAACATTAGTATCTTTAAGAGCAACTCATAAAACTCAGTTTACTACCTTCTCTGAGGGTATTTTTCTAACTTTTATCTTTATATAGTTGCTATTTTGCAATAATCATAATAGGCATCTTGCTACTTTTATTTATATTTATTATATTATTATATTATATTATTATATTTATTATTATTATATTTACTTTATTTATAAAGCACTTAAAAATATATAATCCTCACAGCAGCCCTGTGAGGTAGATATTATCAGTCCCATTTCTCAGGTGAGGAAACAGGATCAGAGAGACTAAGTGATTTGGTTAAAATCATGTACAGTTGGAGGCTGGAGGCTTGCCTCAAACCCTAGCTCATCTGATTCCAAATTCTTGCTGTTTCCACCATTCCACAGTCCCTCTATTCAGATCCTCAAAGAGGAGCTAGCTGAGATACAGAAATATAGACAGAGAGAGATATATATAAATTTTTAAGTGATAATTTTGAAATACTCACCTGTAGGAAAATGTCCTCCAAAGAAGACATTGAATAACTCTTCTGGAGTGATATCAGCTTCAAAGTCCCTGTAATAATTATAAGGTCTGCCTCGAGGGGCAGTGAAAGTCACCTGTTCGTCTCCATATTCATCATAGCGGAGTCGCTTGTCAGGATTGCTCAGGACTGCAAAGGCATTTCCTATCGCTGCAACCAAAACCAAAAAATACCTGAGTACACAGTCTTTGCTGTAGCTGAGGGTGATCATCAGAGCAGCAATGATGAGCCTAGAGTCACTTCACAAGAGCCTAAAGAAAGGTGCTTGGCTGCTGGGGATTTACCCCAAAGATACAGACGCAGTGAAACGCTGGGACACCTGCACCCCAATGTTTATAGCAGCAATGTCTACAATAGCCAAACTGTGGAAGGAGCCTCGGTGTCCATCGAAAGATGACTGGATAAAGAAGATGTGGTATATGTATACAATGGAATATTACTCAGCCATTAGAAACGACAAATACCCACCATTTGCTTCAACGTGGATGGAACTGGAGGGTATTATGCTGAGTGAAATAAGTCAATTGGAGAAGGACAAACATTATATGGTCTCATTCATTTGGGGAATATAAAAAATAGTGAAAGGGAATAAAGGGGAAAGGAGAAAAAATGAGTGGGAAATATCAGAGAGGGAGACAGAACATGAGAGACTCCTAACTCTGGGAAACGAACAAGGGGTGGTGGAAAGGGAGGTGGGCGGGGGGTGGGATTGACTGGGTGACAGGCACTGAGGTGGGCACTTGATGGGATGAGCAATGGGTGTTATGCTATATGCTGGCAAATTGAACTCCAATAAAAAGAAAAGAAAAGAAAAGAAAAGAAAAGAAAAGAAAAGAAAAGAAAAGAAAAGAAAAGAAAAGAAAAGAAAAGAAAAGAAAAAGAAAAGAAAGAAAAGAAAAGAAAAGAAAAAGAAAAGAAAAAAGAAGAAAGAAAGAAAAAGAAAGAAAGAAAGAAAGAAAAGGAAGAAGGAAAGAAAGAAAGAAAGAAAGAAAGAAAGAAAGAAAGAAAGAAAGAAAGAAAGAAAGAAAGAAGAAAAGAAAAAAGAAAAGAAAGGTGCTTGGGCCTAGAAAGTTCACCAGAGTTCTTGCCCTTGACATTTTCCATGATCTAAAGTTGATAAGCCAGAAGCACTACTGGACTCAAGATGAACTAAGAACCACTGCTTTCATTCATCAAAAATGTGTCCTTATTTCTCTTGAAAGCAATTAGTTTATGGTTGGAAATAGTTCATACATAAACAGTGGTATGGTTTCTAACTTGAAGTCAGAAACAATCTTCTAAATAAAATAATCAGTAAAATGATTGCTGGGCTAAAAACAAAGTCCATACAAGTCAGTCACATTGTTCCAGCTTACTTTAGAAAGTGGGCTTTAGAAATTGAAAAACACATCTCCAGTGTCTCAGTGAGTGAAATCTTATCAAAGACTGGATAGATTACACATGCTTACCATCACTTCTCCCTATGCATAAATGTGCAAATGTTGTCCAATTTCATTTTAACATACAATCAGTGCCAATAATCAAACCTTGAAAAAAAATCTTTAAGACAGTCCCACTCCCCACCTCTAATCGAGTCAACACCAACAGAAACACAGTCAGAAAGAGCATTTCTTTATGATTCTTCTGGCGAGGGAATTATATTAAATGTTTATAGTAATAAAACAGCTAAGCAGAAAAAACTAACAAAAAAAGCCAAATAGTTGCTTCAATATCGCATCCCTTGAAATCCGGCCGGTTTCTCATAGAAATGGCATTAGGTCTGTGAGATACTTTACATGAAGATGTAAAGAGAATGTGGGTTATCTAGTGGTTTCCTTGTAGAAACTGTGGGGAGAAGAAGATTCACAATGGCACATCAACAAAGGGAGATTGTCCTTTGAGGGAAATATTGACTTTTAAAATGTTTTCAGAGCTATCATTTTTTAGTTTTTCTTTAGAAAAATTCCAAATCTACAAAAACATTGAAAGAATAGTAAATAAACACATATATATCCTTTATTTGATTCATCAATTGTTAGCATTTTGCCACATTGCTTCCCTTAACTCTCCATACACACGTATATGTAATATGTAGAAATATCTTTTGTTGAAGCCTTTGAAAGTAGGCTGCAGATATTATGGCACTTTATCCCTAAATATTTCAGCATCTATCTCCTAGAAGAATCCCCTGCATGATCACAATACCATTTTCATTGCTCAGAAAATGAACAATCCATGCAATTCATGCAAGGTTCTTGTAATATATTTGCTTTTATATTCCCTTAGTTTCATTTAATCTAGAAGAGTCTCCTTGTCTTTTCTGCTTTTCATTATATTGACTTTTTTGAAGAGCAGGTCAGTGTTCTTTGTAGAATGCTCCATATTTTTATGGTTTACTCATTACTAGATTCAGATCGAACATTTTGCAAGAATAGCCCACAGGTGCCATATCATATAATGTGAGGTGGGTCCAGCATTAATGATGACAAGTTGGACCACGTGGTTAAAGTGGTGACAGCTAGATCTCTCCATTATAAAGGAATTTTTTCCTGTTTGTAATCAGTAAGTATTCTGGGGGATGATGCTCTGACATCATGTGAATATCCTTTTCAACAAAAACCTATCACCCAACAGTTTTAGCATCCAGTGATAATCCTTGACTGAATCAGTGGCTTCACTGGGGTTGAAGCTCTTAAGTAAGATTTTTATTTATGTGTCAAATCTACAAAATTACCATTCCAGAGAAACGGGAAAAAAAATTTTTTTTCCCGAAGAAATTAAGGTAAATGAATGAAGACAGGAGGGAGCTGTGCTGATAATGACTATTTAAGGGATATGGCAGGAAAAAAAGGCCTCACTTGTGGCCTTATAAAATTATTACAGGGGAGGCTGAAAACAGCTTGTGGCCAAACATCACAAGAAGGGCAGAATTAAACATTAATTGCAGCTCAGACCTTTGAAAGCATCAGTTGCTCCAGGAGCACAATTCTTGTCAGGGTGAAATTTCAGGGCAAGTTTTCGATAAGCTTTCTTAAGCTCTTCATCACTGGCATTTCGAGAAACTCCCAGAATTTCATAGTAATTTCTGCATTTCTTGATCCTAAAAACACACATCAGAAACACATATGTCTACAAAGGCCCCTTTTGAACAACTAACTGTAAAATAGTACATTTTTACATTTACATTTGGTCCTCTAATCTGTAAGTCCCAAAACAAACCTAAAAGAAAATTGGTGAACACATTCATGAAATTTTCAAATTGATTAACAGTGTCCCCCCCACCAAGAGCTTAATGCTTTTAAAAGTATTTTTTTAAGATTTTATTTATTTATTCATGAAAGACACAGAGAGAGAGGCAGAGACATAGAGAGAGAAGCAGGCTGCCTGCAAGGAGCCTGATGTGGGATCACGACCTGAACCAAAGGCAGGTGCTCAACCACTAACCCACCCAGGCGTCCCGAAAACAAGAAATTTTAAAACAGAGTGATGATATAACTACATTATCAGTTAGCCTCTCAAAAATTTTAGTGTACAATCATGAGAGAATGGGAGTGAAAAAGGCAGATAATGTGTTTGTCTTATTATGAAAATTGTTTTAAACTTGCAGACCCCCTAAGGGCTTGGGGTTTCAAGCCACACTCTGAGAAATGTTGTGCTAGAGCATGAACTCTGGAGTCAAAATGCCTTGGTCAGGATCTTATCTTGCTGAGTACTTAGCTCCTGTACCTTAGTGTCATCTTCTGAAATGGGCTAATAATTCCAACTAACATTTCACGAGCTGTTATAATTTAAATGAAGTAATTTAAATGAAGTATTCATCAAAGCGCTTGATAGCATGTGACGCTATATAAATATTGGCTATTATATAACTATCATTCTTTTCAAAAGCTGCATGTTATTGCATTTTATGGATTATATATATATCCTCTCCTGATAGGCACTTATAGAACATCTCCGGTCTTTTGCAACTACACAACCCAGTTAGGCAGAGAGCCCGAGTCTTGCTGAAGAGATCAAAGTAAGTCAGTAACACAGGCTGGACTATAAACCAAGGTCTGGAATGTCAATCACGGTCCTTCCCCAAGAGTTGCCCATGGGGATCCTTTGGATCCCCAGCCCAGTTTCCAATCCCTGTTTCCATGGCAGATACTCCTCTGCCTCTTTCTCTCTTTTGTATAAAATTTTTTTTTTAAGATTTTATTTATTTATTTGAGAGAAAGGGAGACAGAGTATGAGCAGGGGGGAGGAGACAGAGGGAGAGGGAGAAGCAGGCTCCTTGCAGGGAACCTGGTGCGGGGCTGGATCCCCGGCTCCTGAGATTAAGACCTGAGCCAAAGGCAGAGGCTTAATAAAGTGGGCCGCCCAGGCACCCCTAAATTTGTTATTTGTTTAATAACAGTTTTCTTGAACTACAATTCACATATCACAAAGTTCACTCTTCTAAAATGCACAATGAATTGATTTTTTCTAAGTATATTCAGAATTGTGCACCCATCACCACTACCTAATTCCAGAACATCTTCATTACCCCAGAAAGAAACTCCATTACTCATCAGCAGTCATTCCTCATTCCCAACCCCTGGCAACCACGAATGTACTGTCTCTATAAATTTGCCATTCTGGACATTTCATATAAAAGGAATTATACAATATATACACTTTTGTGTCTTGCTTCTTTGACTAGCTTGATGTTCAAGGTTCATTCATGTTGTAGCATATATCAATACTTCATTCTTTGGTTACCAAAAAGTATTCATTGTATGCATATTCCCCATTTTGTTTATCCATTCATCAGTTAATTGGCCTACAGGCTGTTTTCATTTGGGCATTATTATGGATGATGCTGTACAAACATTCATGTATACGTTTTTGCGTGGAAGTATGTTTTTATTTCTCTTGGTATATACCTGGATTGCTAAGTTATATGCTATGTTTAAACTTCTCAGGAACTGGCAATCTGTTTTCCAAACTGGCCACACTGTTTTCCATTCCTACAAGCAATATACAAGGGTTCCCATTTCTCCACATTCTTATTAACACTTGCTATTATCCATCTTTTTGATTATTGCCATCCTAGTGGGTGTGAGGTAGTGTTTTGGCTTTGGCTTGTATTTTTCTAATAACTAATGATACTGAGCAACTTTTCATATGTTTATTGGCCATTTACAGATCTTTTTCTTTTTTCTTTTTTTAAGAGCCATTTGTATATATTCTTTGGAGGAATGCTTATTCAGATCCTTTGCCCATTTTTCAATTGGGCTATTTGACTTTTTATTATTGTTTTGTAAGAGTAGTTTATATATTCTAAATAGAAGTCCCTTATCAGATACATAAGTTGAAAACATTTTCTCCTGTACTGTGAATTGATTTTTCACTTTCTTGATGGTATCTTTTGAATACAAAAGCTTAAATTCTAATGAAATCCAATTCACCTATTTTTTCTTTTGTCATTTGTGCTTTAGATGTCATGTCATGAAAATGTACATTTTTGTCTTCTAAGAGTGTTATAGTTGTAGCTTTTACATTTAGGCCTTATATTAGGTCTTTAGTTAACTTTTGCGTTTGTGTGAGAAAAAAGTCCAAGTGCATTGTTTTGCATATGGATATCCAGTTGTCCAACACATTTATTAAAGACAATTCTTTACCCTATTACATTGTCTTGCACTCCTTTTTTTTTTTTTTAAAGTAAGCTGTATGCTCAATGTGGGGTCTGAATTCAAGACCCTGAGTTCAAGAATTGCATACTCCACTGACTGAGCCAGCCAGGTGCCCCTGCCTTAGTATTCTTGTCAAAAAAATTAATTGGCTCATGGTATTGTGTTTCGGTGTTACAGTATGTTGGACATCTGACCCTTTTTTTTCTTTTCTTTCTTTTCTTTCTTTTAAAAGATTTATTTATTTATTCATGATAGATATACAGAGAGAAAGAGAGAGGCAGAGACACAGGAGGAGGGAGAAGCAGGCTCCATGCTGGGAGCCCGATGCGGGACTCGATCCCCGGACTCCAGGACCGCACCCTGGGCCAAAGGAAGGCACCACACCGCTGAGCCACCCGGGGATCCCCTGACCCTTTTTTTCTTTTAAAGATTGTAAAGAAAGAATGCAAGTACAGGGAGGGGCAGAGGGAAAGAGAGAGGAGAAAAGCAGAGTCAGTGCTGAGTGCAGACCCCAATGCCAGGCTCGATCTCAGGACCGAGCTGAAACCAAGAGTCAGATGCTTAACTAACTGAGCCACCCAGGTGCCCCAGGGTGTCCAACTCTTGATCTCGGCTCAGGTCTTGATCTAAGGGTCATGAGTTCAAGCCCTGGACTGGGCTCCATGCTGAGTGTGGAGCCTACTTAAAAAAAAAAAAATCAATTGACCATAAATATTAAGGTTTACTTCTAGACTCTAAAGTCTATTCCATTAATCTACATGTCTATCCTATGCTAGTCTACACTGTCTTCATAACTGTAGCTTTTTTTTTAAGATTTTATTTATTCATTTGAGAGAGAGAGAGAACACAAGCACAGGGGAGGGGCAGAGGGAGAGGGAGAAGCAGGCTCCTGGCTGAGCAGGGAGCCCAACTTGGGGCTTGATCTCAGGACCCTAGGATCATGACCTGAGCTGAAGGCAAGATGCTTAATCAACTGAGCCACCAGATGCCCCTCTAACTGTAGCTTTGTAATAAGTTTTTCAAATTGGGAAATGTGAGTCCTCCAACTTTGTTCTTTTTCAAGACTGTTCTGGCATTCTGGATCCCCTTGCATTACCATATGAATTTTAGGATTGGCTTTGTCAATTTTTTTAAATTTTATTTATTTATTCATGAGAGACAGAAAGAGAGAGAGAGAGAGAGAGGCAGAGACACAGGCAGAGGGAGAAGCAGGCTCCATGTAGGAAGCCCAATGTGAGACTCAATCCCAGGACCCCGGGATCATGACCTGAGCCAAAGGCAGACACTTAACCCCTGGCTTGTCAATTTCTGCAAAAAAGGCAGCAAATATTTTGATAGGGATATGTTGAATCTATTGATCGATTTGAGTAGTATTACCATATTTCCATTACCATATGCCTTATAATCCATGAACACAGGCAATTTTCCCATTTATTTAGACCTTCTTTAATTTCCTTAAATGAAGTTTTATAGTTTTCAATGTACATTTTATACTTCTCTTGTTAAATTTATTCCTAAGCAGTTTATACTTTTTTGGACAGTGTTATAAATCAAGTCTGTCTTCCTTCCTTCCTTCCTTCCTTCCTTCCTTCCTTCTCTTTCAAGATTTTATTTACTTGAGAGAGAAAGCGAGAGAGAGCACAGAGGGAGAGGGAGAAGCAGACCCCCCACCAAGCAGGGAGCCAGACTTGGGCTCCATCCCAGGACCCTGGGATCATGACCTGAGCTAAAGGCAGATGCTTAACTGACTGAGCCACCCAGGTGCCTCTGAAACTGTTTTATTTTCCATTTTTGGATTGTTCATTGCTAGGGTACAGAAAAACAACGATTTTTGTATACTGATCTTATATTTTGCAACTTTGTTAAACTCATTTATTATTTCTAACACTGTGTATTTCTTAGGATTTTCTATATTATATCATATCACTGTGAATACAGTTTTACTTCTTTCCAATCTGGATGACTTATTTTTTAAAAATTTTTAAAAAGATTTACTTCTTTATTTTAGAGAGCAGGAGCTAGAGAGAGCACACACAGCCAGGGAAGGGGCAAAGGGAGAGGGAGAAGCAGACTCCCAGCTGAGCAGGGAGCCCAACTAGGGGCTTGATCCCAGGACCTGGGATCATGACCTGAGCTGAAGGCAGACATTAACTAACCGAGCCAACCAGGTGCCCCTAATTTTCTCATTTTTAAAAAAAGATTTACTGGGGTGCCTGGGTGGCTCAGTTGATTGAGCATATGCCTTCGGCTTAGGTCATGACCCAAGAGTCCTGGGATTGAATGCCACACCAGGCTTTTTGCTCAGCAGGAAGCTGCTTCTCCTTCTCCCTCTTCCTGCCATTCCCCATGCTTGTACTCATGCTCTCTCTCTACCAAATAAATAAATATAAACTCTTTTAAAAAATTAAAAAGATTTACTTACCTATGTGAGAGAGAGAAAGAGAAACAGCACACAAGCAGGGGGAGGAGCAGAGGGAGAGGGAGAGACTCAAGCAGACTCCCTGCTGACTACGGACCCAAAACATGGGGCTTGATCTCCAGACCCTGAGATCATGACCTGAGCCAAAAACTGAGTCTGAAGCTTAGCCAACTGAGCCACCCAGGTGTCCCCAATCTAGATGATTTCTCTATTTCTTTTTTTTTGCCTAAATGCCCTGGTTTGAACATCTAGTACAATGTTGAATAGAAGTGGCTAGAGTCTTGTCTTTTTCTTGATCTTGCAAAGCATCCAGTTGTTCACCATTAAGTATGATAATGTTAACTGTGGGGTTTTTGTAGATGGCCTTTATCAGTTGAGGAGGTTCTCTTCTACTCCTATTGTGTTGAGTATTGTTATCATGAAACAGTGCTGAATTTTGTCAAAAGCTTCTTCTGCACCTATTAAAATTATCATGTGGCCTTGTCCTTTATTCTATTAATATAGTGTATTACACTGATTAATTTTCATGTGTTAACGTTGCATTCTTAGGACAAATATCATTTGGTCAAAGTATATAATCCTTTTTTAAACAGATTTATTCATTCTTTTTTATTTGAGAAAAAAAGAGAGGTGGGGGGCACATAAGCAGGGGGAGGGGCAGAAGCAGAGGGAGAAGAGCAGACTTCCCACTGAGCACAGAGCCTAACACAGGGCTTGATCCCACAAACTGGAGAACATGACCTGAGTATAAACCAAGAGTCAGATGCTTAATTGACCAAGCTACCCAGGCACCCCAAGCTATATAATCCTTTTTATGTTTTTCTATGTTGCTAGAATCTATATCCATAAGGGATATTGATTGATAATTTAGTTTTCTTATAACATTTTTGTCTGGTTTTAGTTATAGAGTAATACTGGCCACACAGAATGAGTTGAGTAGTGCTCCCCTCTCTTGTATTTTTTGTAATAGTTTATGATGGATTAGTTAATTCTTCTAAAAACATTTGGTAGAATTCACCAGTGAAGTCTTCTGGGCCTAGGTTTTTCTTAGTGGGAATTTTTTATTTTATTTAAATTCAATTAATCAACATGTAGTGTATTATTAGTTTCAGAGGTAGAGTTCAGTGATTGATCAGTTGCACAGAATACCCAATGTTCACTATATTACATTCCCTACTTAATGGCCATCACCCAGTTACTCCATCCCCCCACCCACTTCCCCTCCAGCAACCCTGTTTGTTTCCTATCTCTGTCTCTCTGTCAGGGTTTCCTATCAACCCTGTCTCTGTCTCTCATGAATAAATAAATAAAATCTTTTTATTTTTTTTAATTTTTTTTTATGATAGTCACACAGAGAGAGAGAGAGAGGCAGAGACATAGGCAGAGGGAGAAGCAGGCTCCATGCACCGGGAGCCCGACGTGGGATTCCATCCCCGGTCTCCAGGCTCGCGCCCTGGGCCAAAGGCAGGCGCCAAACCGCTGTGCCACCCAGGGATCCCTAAATAAAATCTTAACAAAAAAATGTGTTGGCATACAATTATTCATAGTATCCTTTCAGAATCTTTATTATCGTTATAAGATTGGTAGTGATGATTTTAGTTATTTGAGTCTTCTCTCTTTTTCTTGGTTAGCCTAGCTAAAGGTTTGTCAATTGTGTTAATATTTTCAAAAAACCAACTTTTGGTTTTGTTAATTTTCTGTTGTTTTTCTAACCTCTATTTCATTTATTGCCATTCTATACTTTTTCCTTCATTCTGCTTGCCTGGGTTTAGTGTACTCTTTCTGTGCTTTTTTTTTTTTTTCTAGTTTGTTAAGGTGGAAGATTAGATTACTGATTTTAGATTTTTAAATATATATATTTAGGGGATCCCTGGGTGGCGCAGCGGTTTGGCGCCTGCCTTTGGCCCAGGGCGCGATCCTGGAGACCTGGGATCGAATCCCACGTCGGGCTCCCGGTGCATGGAGCCTGCTTCTCCCTCTGCCTGTGTCTCTGCCTCTCTCTATCTCTCTGTGACTATCATAAATAAATAAAAGAAAATTAAAAAAAAAAATTTTAAATATATATATTTAAATATTTACAGCTATAAATGTCCTAATATTGCTTTAGCTGCATCCTATACACTTTGGTATGCTATGTTTTCATTTTCATTCATCTCAAAGTATTCTCTAATTTTTCTTATGATTTCTTCTGTGACAATTTGTTTTTTAGGAATATGTATTTATTATATATATGTATACATATGTATATATATGTACATGCATATATATATATGTTTTAAAGATTTTATTTATTTATTTGAGAAGGGGAGAGAGAGCATGAGCAGGGGAGAGCGGCAGAGGGAGAGGGAGAAGCAGACTCCTCACTGAGTAGAGAACCCAATGTGGGGCTTGATCCCAGGACCCTGAGATATGACCTGAGCTGAAGGCAGATGCTTAACTGATTGAGCCACCCAGGCATCCCTCTTTAGGAACATATATTGTTGGGACGCCTACGTGGCTCAGCGGTTGAGCGTCTGCCTTCAGGTCTTCAATTCAGGGCATGATTCTGGAGTCCTGTGATCGAGCCTGCTCCTCCCTCAGCCTGTGTCTCTGCTTCTCTCTCTGTGTCTCTCATGAATAAATAAATAAAATCTTTTTTAAAAAAAGGAATAAATATTGTTTAATTTTCACATATTTGTGAATTTCCTAAATTTGTTTCTATGGTCGATTTCAGAGACCATACACTGTATGATTTTAATCCTTTTAAATTTATTGACACTTGTTTTGTGGCCTAACATCTGATCTATTTGGAGAATGATGAGACACCTGGGTGGCTCAGCAGTTGAGTGTCTGCCTTTGGCTCAGGGCGTGTTCCCAGGGTCCTGGGATCGAGTCCCTCATCAAGCTCCCTGCATGGAGCCTGCTTCTTCCTCTGCCTGTGTCTCTGCCTCTCTCTGTGTGTCACTCATAAATAAATAAAATCTTTTAAAAGAGAGAGAGAGAGAGAGAAAGAGAGAGAATGTTTCACGTATATTTGAAAAGAATGTATATTCTCCTGTTGTTGGCTAGGATGTTGTATAGATGTCCATTATGTTGCGTTTCCCTGCTTCTCCTTTCCAGCCGGAAAGTGACCTCAGATTACACCTTAACAGTACACTTCCACTAGTCTTGCCTCTGAATTGTGCTTCAATAATAAAAGTACTAATAGCCATCAATATATATATAACATATCTGCCAGGAACTCTACATTAAAATCACTCATGTCATTCTACCAGACTCACCTTTGTACCCCAAGCAGCTGTTCCTCAGTGTAAGTGGCACTCCCCTCACCCTGCCGGGTTTGATTCCACTCATGCTCAGATTTTTTTTCCTTTTGTACTTTCATGCAGTTACAGCAGCCACATGGGTCATGACTTTCAGGTCTGTCTTCTGGGTATTTGTTTCTTCTAACTGCATCAATGTAAGCTGCAAAGCAATAGTGCCTCCATTAGGCCTCCATCTGGTCTGCAATCAACTTTGCTATCTGCCCTAGCTATCAGGGAGGACATAAGTATGAGGGCCAAACTACTGACATCGTACAGATTTTTAAGAATCCATATAAAACTGAACGAACATCTTCCTTGAGGAAACAATGTAGTAAATACAGAGGCAATCATGAAAAACATATAAGGCTAGAAATATGAAGCACAATAATGTCCACCATAACGACAATGGTCATTCAGCAAATAATTCTGGATCAGAGCCAGAAAAGGGGCTTAGAAGGCACGTCCTCAATACCTTGCCTTTCAAGAGGTGTCTACCTTTAGTGCAATGCAGGGGAAGTCTTTATTTTTCTGTGATGCATGGTCAGAAGTGACATTGCTCATAGAAAAATTTTTTGTTGTTGCAGTGCCTCCCACCACTAAGACTTAAACTAGGGGTTGGTTCAGTTCTACAAGACACTTGGCTAGACAGATCATGGAAATATATGGATAAGACCTATTTTGACCACAAAGGGGCTATAGTTTAAAGGGAGAAGATTCAATTTATCATAACACCTGGAGAATGTAAAGAAGGCCACAGCAATCCAGTCAAAGAAGATAGAGGACTCATGTCCCATCTGAAGGATTCAGGAAACACTTTAAAGATGTCTCTCTCCTGCCTAAAGTCCCTTAGCGACTACCCACTGCTCCTTGTCCAAATTTATTATCATAGACCCAGCCTACCTCTGCAGCCGCCTCCCTCACCACAAACTCGTTTGCCGTCTAAGCTCTACACATATCTTTCAGATCAGCAATGCTTTCTCTTTTCTCTTGTGCCTTTTCACATGCTGTTCCCTCTGCTTGCAACATTCTTCCTCTGTTAGCCTGACTAACTCCAAGGCATCCTTCATGTCATCATATGTAACACTTTCTTCCTGAGGCCTCTTCTGACAGTCAGGCTGGCTGTCAGTTTGCTTCCCAAACCTAAGACCTTGCTGTATATGTCAGGACTTGGAGGCTCTGTTTCATAACTGTTTACCTGTTAAACTCCCTCAATGGACTGAGAGTTCTGTGGTCTCAGGGGCCCAAGTCTGTCAGATCCCTGCTGCACGATCAGCATAATGCAGGCTACATAACACGTATTGAATCAATACTCTTTGCTTGACTGCAGGATGGAAAAGGCCAGCCTATCGGTGCTGATGCGGGCTGCAGGAGCAGGACCAAGTGGAGACGGAGTCAGGCGGCCTAGTTGGGCGGAGCGGGGATAAGGGCCGGGCAAGCAAGCTGTGGGAATCCACATCATCCTACTGACTTCCCAGCCACCCAGGCAGGCAGGGCCTGACGACCGCTGGCCCTAAACTGGGCACGGGCCGAGGAGGGATGGGGCGGGGCTGGAGGCCGGAGGCAAAAAAGTCATCACGGGTGACTCTGGGTTCCTGGCCGGTTCCTTAGATTGAGCCAGGTATCCTGATTTCCAGATTCTGACCTCTTCCATAGGCAGTCCCCCACCTAATACGGAACCCTACCTACTCAGGATCAGCATCTCCTCATAGGCTTCCATCCTTCACCTCAGGCCGAGAATCTCAGCTCTTAGGAATCTCAAGGAGCCCCATCCTTCTCCCGAACTCTGCCCTGTCCCACCCTCCCGCAAGGACCTGGTACCTTCGGTCCAGCGCTCCCCGCTGCCCAGAGTCGCAGCCATATCGGTTCCCAATCAGCAGGTCTGCGGAGCCTCCCCGGAGCCCGAGGCTGAAAAGGGCAAGAAGCGCGGGGCATGCTGGTCATTGTAGTCCAACTCATGGGAGCTGCGGGACTTTGGACTACAACTCCCGGCAGGCTCCGCGCGAGGGGCCGTGGGAGTTGTAGTTTTGTATGGGGCTCGACCTTGGGGCGAGGTCCGCGGAGGTTTCTTGCTGCTGGTTGACTGCTGGGTGACTGGGACCGCCACACTTTTCCTCATCTGTAGACTAAGAATAGTGGCTTAGGCCTCGCCTAACACTAGGGGCATTCAGGGAGACGCGATGAGATCCTGCCTGGGAAAGGTTTTGCAAACTAGTCCAGAGGGTGACAGTGTGACTGTTTATCTCAAGGCTGTCCTTTTAAAATATATGCTAATGCCTTGTTAATTTTCCCCATTCTCACTGGAGTTAAAAATAGACCTGCCCTACGACCCAGCAATTGCACTGCTGGGGATTTACCTCAAAGATACAGATGCAATGAAACGCCAGGACACCTGCACCCCGATGTTTATAGCAGCAACATCCACAATAGCCAAACTGTGGAAGGAGCCTCGGTGTCCATCGAAAGATGAATGGATAAAGAAGGTGTGGTTTATGTATACGATGGAATATTACTCAGCCATTAGAAATGACAAATACCCACCATTTGCTTCAACGTGGATGGAACTGGAGGGTATTATGCTGAGTGAAATAAGTCAATCAGAGAAGGACAAACATTATATGTTCTCATTCATTGGAAAATATAAATAATAGTGAAAGGGAATAGAAGGGAAGGGAGAAGAAATGGGTAGGAAATATCAGAAAGGGAGACAGAACATGAAGACTCCTAACTCTGGGAAACGAACTAGGGGTGGTGGAAGGGGAGGAGGGTGAGGCTTGGGGGTGAATGGGTGACGGGCACTGAGGGGGGCACTTGACGGGATGAGCACTGGGTGTTATTCAGTATGTTGGCAAATTGAACACCAATAAAAAATAAATTTATTATTTAAAAAAATAAAATAAATAAAATAAAATATATGCTAATGCCCATCCTGTGCAAAATGTATGTTAGGTCCTGGAGGCTGAGAGATGGGTTTTGGGGTTTGCGAACTCAATCCTGAAATTTTAAGAACCAAGAAAATAGAAAAGTGAAGTAGATTTGTGTAGTCAGAGGACAGTCTGGGTATGTCCCTATTTGTCTAGCTGCTCTGGCACAAACATCATTAGAGGGATCTCTAGGATTCAGGGGTAGAGAAAGAAGAGAGGGACAGGCATTGGAGCCAGCATTAAAGTCCCTATCTTAAAAAAAAAATAAAATAAATAAAGTCACTATCTTTGCTATTCCTTACCCTTCATCCATCCCATCATCCATCCCATCCTACTCCAGGGCACCTCTGAGACTTTTCTCTTCCATTCCACCCCACTCATTTCTGTGGCCCATTCCCTTGCTTTCTGAAGGTCCTACAAAATTAGTAAAAGGGAAGTGAAATATTCCTGCATTTTCCCACTCAGGTCTGCAGGGGCCTAGCAAAGAATAAAAGATTTTCATAATGTTCTTACTGACTCATGCCTGTGGGTGAATTGGGATGGCCAAAGATCAGTTTCATAAGTGAAAAATGATCAATTCATCCCAAAATGAAAAATTACTTGGGATCTTACCAGAAAACCAAATAAGTATGCCAACAATGGTATCAAGAAGCAGATACTTAGGCATTTGGGGCAGGACTGGGAGATGATCAGCCCAAGACACAAATTGAAAGAGTAAAACCCTCCAGTTGTATGCAGTTCTATCCCTTCCCTGCAGTCAGTGGTGGTCCTAGGATATATGAGCGTAGAAGGCTGGATCCTAAAGAAGTCACTTGTGTTCAATAGACAAGGGACCTGATCAGGGATATACATTAGGTGATTGAATATAAGAAGGCAGTTTATTCCGTTTGGGAAAACTAGACAGACTGCTCTAAAATATGGACCAAGGAAGGTGGGGTATGCCTTAGAGTCTAGGGGCACAGGCTAAGGTCTAGAGATACTCAGAGATGTCAGAGTACTATTGAAGTTAGAGGTATCTGGTTGAGAGTAGGGGCACTAGAGCACTGTGGAGAGTAATAGGATTGAGAAGGGATACTTAGGAGTACAGTCCAAGTTCAAGAATGCTAAAAAGAATGGGGGAAGCTGCAGCCCTTTGGAAATGTCTGGTACCTCAACAACCTTTTCCATCATCCTCACTCCTCACTTTTTTTTTTAGAAGACTCATTTACTCCTAGATCTGTAAAAAATGTCTCATTATGGCAACCTTCTCAGATATGCCAGCAAATATATCCTTTAGCTCATTTACACCTCAACACTACTAGATGAATGTTTCTATGACTGTATCACTAGGACTTACTTAGAACTCCAAACCTCAACATTTAGAACACTTCTGTGCCAGTTTTGGCTTGAGTATACCAACTACTCAACAAAACAATTCCCACTATCAAATTCAGTCTCTGTGTTTGGTAAAAGAGGAAGCTTTGGGTTCAGAAGGTTCAGGATGGAGGTGCCTGGAGGAAGTAAGCAAGTGAGGAAGCATCTGGGAAGGAAATAAGGCAAGAGAACTTGGAATCTCTGAGGTGGTTCTCAAGGAGAAGGAGGTAAGTGTAGAAAGAAGTTCAAAAAGGTGATAAAGGATGTCCACAAATCCAGAGGGAGACCGCTAAGCAGTGTCACACAATGTTTTCCAACAGATCTAATAGAGTTGATTAGTACTAGTCTAGCTTTAGGAAATTAAGCGCATGAACTAAGCCAAAAAGCCTGCAATGATCCTTCATCTGCTAAACCATTTTACCGAGAGCTGGCCTCAAATTTCTATCAGTTTTGGGATCCCTGGGTGGCGCAGCGGTTTGGCGCCTGCCTTTGGCCCAGGGCGTGATCCTGGAGACCCGGGATCGAATCCCACATCGGGCTCCCGGTGCATGGAGCCTGCTTCTCCCTCTGCCTCTCTCTCTCTCTCTCTCTCTCTCTCTCTCTCTCTCACTGTGTGCCTATCATAAAAAAAAAAAAAAAAAAAAAAAAAAAAATTTCTATCAGTTTTCTCTACTTACTTTTAGAAGTATTTGTTGAACTGTAGTAAATTTTTGCTGGTGACACCGAGGTTTGCCTTGTGCTCTATATGATTGAGATGCTGCACCATCTACTCCTGGAAGAAAGATACTGAGTAAATGATCCCTCTGTCCCACTGGGCCTGTGTGCCTGAGCTGATTTATTGGTTGCTCTCCCATAAGATGGGGGAAGAAGCAAAAGAAGGATACTCTATAGGAACCACCCCACACCACCACCTGTTCCTGCATTGGGGCCTGTGTTAGAATAGGGAAGAAGTTGTCTTGTAAATGGCCACCATCCTGTTGTCTAGACATCAAGGAAGAGATACAGTCTCAGGGAAGTTGCAAAAGCTGCTGAAGGCTACACTCAGATTTCCTACAAGAGGTGGGTTCTTGTATTTGCATAAATAGTAAGATCCTCTAGCAGAACTCCTTCTAATATAGTTTGCTAGAGAATTAAGTTAATCCATCCTTGACCCCTTCTCAAAGGATAGCTGTTTAACAATAGGAAAACCAACATGGCTAGTGTAGAACTGCAATGCTGGTTTCTGGGTAAAATCCATTTAATCTCATATTAATACCAGTTCACACCCTTTTTCCCACATATAAATACCTTATGACTAACAGCTCATATTTGCAGGACATTGTCCAGAGTCAGGGGGAAGCTTGTGGCCTTAGAATGGAGATATTAACTGAGTTATCTAGAGTGAACCTCATGTTCTTGACCTAGTTAGTCCAGTATGATAAGCAGGTGAGCTAAGTACCCATGGCACCCAGAATAACAAGAACAATTCAAATAGAATCCAGTACTTCTAGACATTGTTATGTCACCTGAAGAGTTCTATCCCAATGATGGAATTTTTTTTTTTTTTTTTTTGTACTGGAACTGGCTAGGAAATCATTTGCTTTTTGCAGTGTGGCTTGAATAAATGTATCTGATTTGTTTTTGTTTTTGTTTTTTTTTAATGCTATAGAATTTTAGTGGTACCCGGGTGGCTCAGTCTATTAAGCATCTGTCTTTGGCTTAAGTCACGATTCCAGGGTCCTGAGATCAAGCCCACATTGGGCTCCCTGCTCAGCGGGGAGCTTGCTTCTCCCTCTCCCTCTGCCCTTCCCCCCTACTTGTGCTCTCTCACTCACTCAAATAAATAAATTCTTTTAAAAAATGCTATAGTAGGGATCCCTGGGTGGCGCAGCGGTTTGACGCCTGCCTTTGGCCCAGGGCGCGATCCTGGAGACCCGGGATCGAATCCCACATCAGGCTCCCGGTGCATGGAGCCTGCTTCTCCCTCCGCCTGTCTCTCTCTCTCTCTCTCTCTCTCTGACTATCATAAATAAATAAAAAAACAAACAAACAAACAAAAAAAAAAACAAAAAAAAATGCTATACTAGGTGTCTAGATGGTTTGGTCGGTTGGGCATCTGCCTTTGGCTCGGGTCATGATCTTGGGGTCCTGGGATCAAGCCCCATATTGGATTCCTTGCTTGGTGGGTAGCCTGCTTCTCCTTCTCCCTCCGTAGCTCCCTCTGCTTGTGCTAGTTCTCTCTCTCTCTCTCTCTCTCTCTCTCTCAAATGAATAAATAAAATCTTTAAAAAAAAACAAATTTAAAATGCTGTAATTTTTTTTTAATGCTGTAGTATTGCTATTATAGGTTGGAAATAGACTCTGAGACTCTGAGATTTGCATGCTGAAAGTTTATTTGGTGAATGCTCCTGGGAACAAGAGCTGTGAGGAGTAAGGGAAGCAGGATTGGGGAAAGGGGAAATTGAGGCAAGAGGTCCAGGTCTTTATCCCATCCCCATCAACCAGTCATCAACCAGCTACGAGCCCTCAGGAGACAATGCTCCTTTTTTTTCTTTTCCTTCCTTCCTTCCTTCCTTCCTTCCTTCCTTCCTTCCTTCCTTCCTTCCTTCCTTCTTTCCTCTCTCTCTCTCTCTCTCAAACTTTAGCAGCCAACACTCCTAACAGCTGGGGAAATAGTGAGTTGACCTTGAAGTGGAATCTGAGTGGGGATATTCGACATTATCTGCTGCAATTGCCAACTAGTACTTTTACTTCCCAAGTTTTTATGGCCTCTTATGTGCTGGGCACCGTGTACCAAATAGAGCTACAGACATCTAATCACAACTAGATTTTAAGCCTTGTCCTAGAAGATTTTAGAATCCAGTAGGTTTCTTCAGTCCACTTGAATAGTTACAATGAAACGGAGAGGGTAAAGTTTTTTGTCCTAGGCTTTCTCTATCATATCACCTTGCAAAGTCTAAATCCAGAAGCAAATAGCATGTTGTCACACATTGTTTTAGAATGGGTCATCTCCTTATAATCTGAACTGCCAGCTAGCAGGTATTTATAAAGTTAACCCCTCTGTGCAGACACACATAGATGACTCTTCCACCGAATTTTCCCCAACCAAGATTCACTTCCAAACCAGTGTCATAATGGAGATTTCTAAGAAAATTGGTAACTGCTTTCTTTTCCTCTTTCCCTTTAAAAGACTTTACAGTGTTTGTCCCCCTTTGTCCTATCTCTAGGACACAAAGATTATAGCTGTATGGGGTAAAGGGGGTGGGTTCTGCCTTATGAAATTACAGACCTGCCCTTGTTCCAAACCTTGCCAGTGTTATTCTCACAGCTTGGACCAAAGTGAGGCATGTCAACCCTGGGCAGAGAGAAGACATTTGCCTTCATATTACTCAGCCCTCACCGCTGGACTTCCCTAGTCAGAATGCATCGTGCCTCTCATGTTCTCACTCTTCAGGTTCAGAACTTCTTTACTGGTGAAGATTGGTTAGTGTTTACAGCTCCCTTTCTCTCTCTTCTCTTGAAGTGATTAGTCACTCAGGACCACATTCCTCCTTAAAAATCCAGGTGAACTGAGGCAGACCTGACAAAATGTTTAGTCTACCTCACAGTTTTCTCAGAGAGCTCCCTCAGAGGCAGAAACTTTGGTCCATGCCTTGCCCAGGAAAGGAGGCCCCATAGCTCCTAGAACACTGTTAACAAATATGCACAAGAGCACAGACCTTAAAAGAAATTAGACTGTCGGCCAGAAAATAATTTTAATGCAAAGTAGCAAGGGCCACTCCATTTTATCATTTCCTTCCTCTTGCTCTACAGACTCTTCCTTCCTGTGACTGAGCAGGTGAGAGGAACACGCTGTGTTTCTCGAGTGGCTGCCCATATGGGAAGGAGTCTCTCATACTGGTAGCTTGCTCCTAGATCTGAGGTAATGCTAGTGTCCTTTAGATCTTGGAGTAAATGTGAAATAATAAAATAATTTATATGTGGCTCGTGCGTCTACTGATCCCATCGCCTTCCTCTTTATAGTCACAGGGCAGCTGCATCATCCTTGGATCCATGGGGACCCAACATTGCTTCTAAAGAACCTGCAAAATAAATACAACATGAAAAAGGGTGAACTTCTTAGCAGTAGTGGGCTAGAGAAGATGAGAGCAGAGCCTGGGTCTTTGACAGTATCACCTTTCTGGTTAAGGGATTAGAATCTGAAGATAAAAGGAAGAGAAGGTAGGAAAGGAACTAGGAAAAAATGACCTTCTCTGCGGTGGGGCATCCTTTGCTGTTATTCATGTTGATATTCTTCATAGAGATCAGGGTGATGCTGTCTTTCTCTCCGTTGGCTGTGGAGCAGCTAGGGGAAGGATAGGAACATGGTTGAACAATGAAGAACAGGAGTCAATATAGTGGTTAAATAACTGTGGGGCAAAGTGTTGGAACCTTGAACTTTGTTTCTATTAAACCTGTAATTTGGCAATGGACCCTAATGAAATGGGAGTGTGCTTTGAAGCCCAAAAAACTTCTATTTAAATCTTAGTTTTACTATTTGCTACTTATGTGATCTTGCCCGAGTTACAACCTCTTCCAAATCTCATTTTTTCAAATGTACAGAATGCAGTATATCTGCCTGGAAGGATTGCTGTAAGGATTTGAGATAATATTATAAAATACCTGCCATAGTACCTGGCATATACAAGATGCTCCTTAACTAAGTGTTTTCTTATTTAATGGGGTATAATAGAGGGGGTCCTGGATGGTTCAGTTGATTAAGTGTCTGACTCTTGGTTTCAGCTCAGGTCAGGATCTCAGGATTGTGGTATCAAGCCCTGCCTCAGGCTCTGCACTCAGAGGGGAGACTGCTTAGGTTTTCCTCTTTCTCTCTCCCTCCCCCAGCCCCTTTCTCTTTCTCTAAAATAAATCAATAAAATCTTTTTTTAAAAAGAGGGGCATATTAGCATCTGAATTCCTACACTTTTCAAGAGGGGGTTATAGAGGCTTAGCCCTCAGGCTGAAGAGTTCCATTCATCTCCTGTCACTTGATTGTTTCCTGTTAGGGTCACCCCTGTCCCACCCATCCCTAACCCTGGCCTTGCTGGTGGCTGTCAAGATTCCATGCATGCTTATGCAAGCATGTGCGCAGAAGGCAGGAAGCGGCAGTTCTTTCTTGGAGTAGGGGCTGAGAGGTCAAAGAGATGATTTCTCCCTTATGCCTCTGACAGTCTTACCTTTCAGATAACCCCGAACTCCCAGGTTTCTGGGGATCTGTAAAACATCCAAAGACACAGACTGGGGGGAGGGTCACATACTATAACTCAGAAGACCAACCTGTTCCTCAAAGCCCACCCAAGTGGACTACCCTCCCATTTCATCAGTGGTGCTTATGAGCCATTCTTTTCCTGCACTCCAGGCTGGGTGTCAGTCCCAAAATCTAGCTCTTGGTCTCTTAGCAAAGAGGGACAAGTGGGACCCCAAGTGGAAGGGCATGTACCTTCAGACTCCTTGTTCTTCCGACACTTAAACCTTAGACTGACCACACTGACTAGGATGATCACCACAACCACTAGGATGACAATGAAGCTGATAACACCTGGACAGGGAGAATGGGGTAAGGGAGAGGCAAAGGAGGGGTCAGAGAGGGGCCAGAAGAGTCCAAATTCCCTTCCCAGCCAAGTGCCGTGTAGATAGACTCTGAGAGCAGAGTGAATTCCCCTTCTCCGCTGGATGAATGAATTCTCAGCCTGCTACTCCTGGTGAGAGCGAGCTCCACAGCCCTGTCCCACCCTCCTATAAGAGCATGGAACCCGGCAGAGCCCAGAAGAGTTGACTGGAGGGCCAGTGGAAGCTCCTTCCTACCAGGGCCTTCTTCATCAACCAAGCCCTCCTACAACAAATAAATAGGTGAGATTTAAACTCGTGTTTCCGGAGCCAGAGTCTACGTTAGTTCAGGGGTGGGGTCTCCTGCCACTCTCCCCATCTTCTCCTCTCTCTTACCAAATGCAGCCACAGTGAGCACCGTCTCTGACGTGGGGCTGGGCAAAATGGTTGAGTCTTCTCTTATCCTCAGGCTCATGGTGGTTGATATGGGAGTAATATTTTGAGAAGTGTCTGAAGTGGAGTGGGGATGGGTATGTCAATGAAGGGACTGGCATAGCCCACCAGAGACATGGCTAGCTCCCTCCCACTTCCCGGGGTAAAGAACTACAGAAGGAGGGCACCTGGGTGGCTCAGTGGTTAAGCGTGAGCCTTTGACTCAGGTCGTGATCCCAGGGTCCTGGGATCAAGTCCCACATTGGGCTCCCCACAGGGAGCCTGCTTCTCCCTCTGCCTATGTCTCTGCCTCTCTCTGTGTGTCTCTCATGAGAAAACAGAAAAAAAGAGATCTTAATCTTACAATGAAAAAATCTTAAAAAGAAAGAAAAAAAAAAAAAAAAGAACTGCAGAAGGAGCTAATGCCCTACAAAAAGGACTTCCTCCTTGCCACTCAGACCAGATCTCATTAGGACGGAGGTTGGAACTGGGTGATGTGGGATGAGGTGAATTGCATTGCTGGTTGCTCATGTTATTAGGTCCAGGGGACTCCAAAAAGTTCAAAATGCTTCTCCTATTATTCTCTTCCCACCATCCCCTTGGGGCTCATTTATGCTCTAGAGATAGGGAGCCAGACTGGGCAAGGTAGAGCCATCTGTGTTTTGCCAAGGGTTGAAGTGGGAGGAAAAAAGCCCCTGGGTGTTTATCCCTAGGCACTGATTTAATAAGCCAGGCTGCCAGTTTCTAGCCCTCTTAGGGGATCCCTGGGTGGCTCAGCGGTTTAGCACCTGCCTTTGGCCCAGGGCGCAATCCTGGAGTCCCGGGATCGAGTCCCATGTCGGGCTCCTGGCATGGAGCCTGCTTCTCCCTCCTCCTGTGTCTCTGCCTCTCTCTCTCTCTCTCTCTCTCTCTCTCTCTCTCATAAATAAATAAATAAATCTTTTAAAAAAAAAAAGTAGTATGATTACCCATCTCTTCCCTTCTTCAACTCCTTTTTTTTTCTTTTTTAAGATTTTGTTTTTAAGTAATCTCAACACCCAACACAGGGCTTGAACTTGTAACCCTGAGATCAAAAGTCACAGCTCCACCGACTGAGTCACTGAGGCACCCCCTCTTCCACTCATTGTACTGCAAGTTTGATTGCTATCCATTTCCTTATCTGTACCTGCACTGCCAAATAAGTCTTCGAGTCTAAAAAAAAATCTCAGAGCCAAGGGGTAGGATAAGAGGAAGGGTCAGGGTGCTCTTCACTGAGAGTATAGGCAGGACATACCACTGCTCCTTGGGATAGCTGGACCTATGCCATGAAACAGCAGGGCTAGGATGGAAGTGGCCACTCCCTCCCAGCTCTCTCCCCACACTGGCACATGAAGGTCAGCCTGCCCCAAAAAGCATATAGTCCTGGCCAAACCCCTTCTGCCTCCCTTTCCATCATTTTGGGTTCTCCCTCTCCCTTCCCCCTCCATGATTTTATCAGTCCCGAGTCTAGGCTTCTTTTACCTTCACTGTGACCAGGCCCAAGGCTGTGTCTCTACTTCCTACCAACCTTCTCTCATTCCCAAACCAGGCTGCCACTGATGTGGATCCTGGCCCTGAGACGCCTCACTGTAGGACAGAATCTGGGCCTCATGACGAGGTGGAGAAGGACCCCAACCACAAATGACCTAGTGCTCTTGATCCTCAGCCCCACATATTCACTAGGTTGTGCTGTGTCCTTCTGTGGCTGGGGCTGAGTCATGCCCACCAGGGACTGGGGGTGACCATCCATGGTGCTTGTGCTCAGTGTCCCGGGTTTAATGGTTACCGCGAGGACCTGTGAGGCCCTCTCTGGAGCTGCTGCAGATTGGGAAGCATGGGTGGGCCTGCTCAGGGCTTCAGCCAGTATGTACACGGGGGTCTCTTTAGTCCAAAATCTTCCTTTTCTTTACTGCTTTCAATTCCAGAAGGAGCCATCTTTTCTTTTCCCTTTGGGACCTTACCGATATAGTTACATCTGCCTAGAATATACATGCTACCACCCTCCAACCCACAGTCCTCATCTGGTTAACTCTTGGGCCTCCACTTCCAAGGTCACTCACTCTAACATGTCTTCCCTGACTCCCAAGTCTGAAGTGGCCTGCATCAGTCTCTGCTCCTCCGGCACCTTCTCTTCATGCTTATCACATCCCTTCCCACCCTGCTTTGTAGTTGGCAATGTGAGGTCCCATTTACTTGTGTGTTTCCCTACTAGTCTATATTCTTCTGTAGGGCAGAAACTGTGCCTGCTTCCCACTAGGCCCTCCCCAGAGGGCATCTGGATCTGAGCAGCAGAGTACCTGGGGTCCCAGCACTGGCCGGAGAGCTTGAGCTTCTGGGCTCTGAGGAAGAGCTATTTCCTGTAAGGACAGAGGCAGGAAGAGGTAGAGGGGGGAAGGTTTGGTGACACCATGCTCCCTCATCCAACTGAGAACCCTTGGGTTCCAAGCAGATCTGAAGGGCTAGGTCGGGGCAGGGACTGGCCACACTCACTCACCTGTATTGGAAGAAAGTGGTTCTGTGATCAGACTTGGTTTGCCAAAGGCTCCTGAAACAAATCATCTGAGGCTGAGGGTCACTGCTTTCTATTACTCTGTCTCCTTCTCTTCTTCCCTTGTAACTAGAGTTTTCTAGTCTTTCTACCTGCCACCCCCACCCTCAGCCATTCATCTTACTCCTCTTTGAAAGCACGTGAGACGGGGTCAAGCTGAAATAGTCCTGAGAAGAGCTCAGGACCCATGTCCTGAGAGCTCAGGCCCCAGCCCTAATCACCTGAGATCTGGTCTCACCCTTCCTAAGCTGCCAGGTCACCATACCAGAGTAGGCGCTATGTATTTGCTCTTACCCTGAAACCGAGATGTCTGCATCGTCATGGGCTGGGAGTGGTGGCCTGCCAGAGAAAGCAGAACACTTTGACTAGCTTGATGAGTCTCTTGTCCAGTGCAGAGCCCACAGAAGATCCTAGGCTCTCCAAACCTTCCATGTTGGAAGGCAGACACACTTGGCAGAGGGCTGAAGAATGTGGCTCTGGCTCACAGTGCTAGCTTCCTCTGAAACTAGCACTCAATAGTACCATCACCACCACCTCGTGGTTCAGTGTGCCAGAGTCCTTTCCTGACTCTTTAGTCCCATGTGTATTTTATACCAACCTGCCTTGAGGTCAGGGGAAGGTTATTTCAAACTAGTGATTTGTCCAAGGACAGAGGGCCAGTAACCTGCGACGTCTAGATAAGGACCTTGGACTCCAGGTTCTTGCTATCCTACCACTGAGCCCTTCATTTTCCCCTGTGAATATTGTCATCTTGGTTCTGCCCCAAGGGAAGAGGATGGAAAGATGTGGTGAATAAAATGAGGTTATGGATTGGGGTAGGTATCTGGGCTGTCTCTCTGCCCCCCTCCAGCTGGAAGTACGGGTGCACACAGCAAGTAAGTTCTGAGGAACATGTAGGAGCCAGGGAAGCTCTAGAACAAGCAGCCAATCTTATTTTCATAGGCAGAGGCTGCTTCCGAAATGGCCGTGGTTGGCCAAACCCAGGGAGGAGCCAGTTACGGGGAGGCCCCTATCAGAAGCCCTCATTGGCTTTTTTGTACATCCATGTATGTGCATGTGGGTCTCTGTGCAGATGTGTATGTGTGCTTGTGTGCCTGTATGTGTGGCCCCTGTGTGTGTGGGACCTGAAAGGTCAGGTTGTGTTTGCTCATTTTCCACAATGAAATCATTCTTGAAACCTGTGAACAATGTGAAAGGAAAACAACGTGGGGAAGTGGAGCCGCCCAGCTGGGTTCCCGTCCCTCTGCCACTGCTGAGACTGTAGCCTCTGGCCTGGCGCTTGGGCTCCCAGGCTCCCATCAACACGGAGGTCCCAAGCCTGGGCAAGGGTGAGCAGAGGTGGTTGGGGCCAGGGCCCTCCCAGCCTGTGGTAGCCTGGCGGCCTGTTTATTTTCCTTAACTACTGCCTTCCTCCATGGGGCTATCACTTGGATGGGGTAGAATTAACGGTTTCCAAACCCAAGCTCGCCTAAACCGTGGCTGTGTTTTTCCAAGTCACCCTGTCTCTGGTAGCCCCACCCTCTCACTGGGTGGGGCATCAGAGGGGGATTAAAACTAGTAGGGACCCAAGGCTAGCGAGCAATCCGCCCAGCTGAAAATGACCCTGAAAGAACATTTCAAGGCACATCCTGACAACACCTCTCAGTAATTGATGAAGCGTGTCTTAGGTACCGTCTGAGCTCTATCAGGTTGTCACATTAGCTCTTCATGGATGAACACAATGCACTGCCTTCTGGCAAGTGTGGAAACAAAACCAGTGTTTTAGGAAGAGTTCCAAAACCACAGGCTCTAAGCTCCAGTACTCTGTTCTCTGTCTTCTGGCCCTATCCCCCTACCAGAAATTTCTGTTAGCAGTAGATTCTTCTGTGAGTAGATGAGGGACTTTGGGAACATCTGTTTTTGCAAGCCAGGGTTCTTCTGACCCCTGGGCCTGTAGACACCCCAAGAACCCTGGCCACATGAGATTTCTGATTTTCCTGTCTCCTCTCCCTAATCCCTACCTGCTTCATTACCTTCCAGCCTCTCCCTTCTTCCTCTCTACCACCTCTGTCCCTTATTTTCCTCAGCAGCAGAATTTAGTAGTTTAAAAATCACAGCTTTTGGAGTCTGACAGATATGAGTTCAAGTCCTGCTCTACCACTTACGTTCCAACTTGGGCCTTAGTTTTTCCTCTTCTTTAAAACACAAATGACTTACATACCTCATAAGTGGTTGCGAGAATAGGAAAATTCGTATAAAGCACTTAACTCAGTGCCTGACAGTCCATGCTCAATAAATGCTAGACATCCTCCAAGTCTCTGTGTATCCAAGTCAAGTCACCTTGTGGGCCTGAATCACCTCAAAAAGGGTTCCTCAAGGGAGACAGTAAGCATGCTGAGATCTCAGGATGAGAGATGAGGAAACTCAAAGGGTAATCGTGGCTCATGTAGAGTTTATACAGGGCACCATGAGCCCTGCCATTTGCCTGGGACAGTGCCCCCTCATGAGGCTCCCCTTTAATGTCCTTCTCTGCCACTTCTGAGGTTTCTACCACAGCCTAGTCCCCCAGCCCCGGATCAAACCTGTGACTCTGTCCTCCGGGGATGGGGTAGGGATGGGAATGGGGTGGGCAATCAGAGTTTTGCTCCCAGCCCATGGGCTTCTAGAGAAAGGTCTGACCTCTCCAAGGGACAGAGTATTAGAACTCAGGCTTTCTACCCCCACCAAGGGAGGGCCTTCCTCTGTCCCCATCCAAGCACTTGGTATGAGCAGGCTCCTAAGTCTCCAACAGAGGACTGCTGGAGAGTGACATGGGAGTAGGGAAGGGATGAGCAAACGGAAGTTGCTGCCCTGTGAGTCAGAATCTCCTGGATTTCTCATGGTTCCCAGCAACTGCTCCCTAATTAGAGGACTCCTGAGCTGCTTCACCCTTCCTTGGCTCCCAGAATCAGGTCTCAGAGGGGCTGTTTCCAGGCATCTCCTCTGGATGCCTTCTCATCCAGCCCCTCAGGTGAGGATGCTGTATACATCCTCTCTGGTAGATAGTTCTTTGTACCTAACCTGAGTCTCTCTTGCTGTAATTTGAGCTTCAAGTCAACATTTAGAATTCCCAGGTTGTTACTCCTCGTATGAAAGAAGAGTCAGGATCATCTGTAAAGCCCAAGGAGCAGACAATTTTGTGCCTGAACACCCTGGAAGGAGCTCTCTGGCCTCAGTCTCACACCAAGATGGTGGCTTCCCACATTTCAGGAGGTCAGACTGTGGAGGCCCCAGTTCACCCTGGAAATGTTCCCACAAAAGGGTTTAGCCACATCTCAACTTCACCTTCGCTCAGTAATGGCCACCCTTCCCCCCACACCATTTCAACTGGTTCTCTTCATCAGAAGGCTCTGGAATTTCCCTTGGGCACAGGCCTGGGTGAAGAGCATGTGCCTCCTACTCTGTGAAGAAGGGACAGGCGCCCAGGACCGCCAGTGGCGGGAGAGGAAGTGCTAAGGCAGGATGGCAAGTGCCTCTTACCTTGGAGCAGGAGGAAGCCAAGGATCGCCCCGCACAGCCGCGCCGCTCTGACGGTGCCCATGTCAGCTGGGTCTGTGGCGGGCAGGCAGCTGCTCCACGGTGGCTCTGTCCATAGTGGAGAAGAGAGAGGGAGTGCTGGGGCGGGGTGTGGGGTGGGGGCTCGCTCTCCAGGAGCTTCCTGTCAAAGAATAGAAGGAAACAGATTGGGCCTGGCTCTAGGGGCCCTGCTCAGCCAGCAGCCCAGATGAGGATGTAAAGCTGGAGCAGTGTGACTGTGCCTGGGGCTCTGCCCTGCCTGGGCTAGCGCCACAGTGGGGTCCTCCAGGGCCTTTCCACAAAGACCAGTGATGGCAACGGGGTCCATGCCCCCTTCTCTGCCCCTCTGAGGGGTCCATCAGCTTCATCCACACACTGTTTGGAGGCTTTTGGAAATTTACCTGGAGTCGAACTCCAATCTCTCCCCATACTGTTTCAGACCAGGTCCTCGTCTCCCAAGATGAACTCTAAAGCTCAGCCCACCAGCCATCCATGCTCTGGAGACTCTGAATGCTTCACATTCCTCTCCACTCCCAGGGTCCCAATGCAGATGGGACTTCCAGCATTTTTCAGGGAGGCCTTACAAACGTTGTTTTTGTTTGCTTGTTTTTAAGTAATCTCTACAACCACATGGGTCCGGGCTTGAATTTACAAGCTTGAGATCAAGAGTCTCAAGCTCCACTGACTGAGCCCACCAGGCACCCCTATTGTTATTCTTAACAATTCTTAATGTTAGCAGGGCCATATTCCCTCCCAAGGCTCTAGAGGACAATCTGTTCCTTGTCCTTTCCAGCTTCCAGTGTCTGTTGGACATTCCTTGGCTTGTGGCCACATCACTTCAATCTTTGCCTCTATCTGCACATCACCTTCTCCTCTGTGTGTCTCTTACAAGGACACTTGTCATTGAATCTAGTGACCATCTGGATAATCCAGGATGACCTCCTTGTCCCTAAATCCTTAGCTTAGTTACATCTGAGAAGACTGGTTTTCCACATAAGGTTAATATTCACAGGTTCTGGGGACTAAGATATGGACATACTTTTGTGGGGGCCACCGTTCAGCCACTATGGCTAGCTTTCCCCACTTTAAAGTTCCTCTTTTCACCTTTATAATTAAGTACTTATTTGCAAATAAGTACTTTGAATTCTGTAAATATTACACATTACAATAATTTATTATTTTGATGCACAGATTGTCCCCATTTTGGTCACTGGGAGTCCCTTTGAGCTGGCTTTCATGTCCTGTTGACATGGCTCCATCATTCTTTGAGGATTTTCTTACTTTCTGGAGTAACAAGATGTTCCATGTTCATCCCATGCCAACTTTGAGATTGGCTGTTTCCTCCAAAGGAGCCCCAGTTCCTTTTAGTGGCAAATGGCTTTGAGAAATGGAGATCCAGGCAATGGGGGTGCTCATTGCTACTATGACGTAGCTTCTCTAAGGCCCCTTTCTCTCTTTTTAAATTTTATTTTATGTATTTTATTTTTAAAAGATTTTATTTTATTTTTATTTTATATTTAAAATATTTTATTTATTTATTTGACAGAGAGAGAGAGAGCACAAACAGAGGACTGGCGGGCAGAGAGAGGAGGAGCAGGGAGCCAGATGTGGCACTTGATCCCAGGACCCTGGAATCATGACCTGAGCAGAAGGCAGATGCTAAACCGACTGAGCCACCCAGGTGCCCCTCTGTCCTTCTCTCTCTTTTTTAAAGATTTTATTTATTTATTCCTGAGAGACATGGAGAGAGAGAGAGAGAGAGAGGCAGAGACACAGGCAGAGGGAGAAGCAGGATTCCTTCAGGGAGCCCAATGTGGTACTCGATCCCAGGACCCCGGGATCACGACCTGAGCCAAAGGCAAATGCTCAACTGCTGAACCACCCAGGTGTCCCTATTTATTTTAGAAAGAGAATGCATATGGTGGGGTGAAGAGGGGGAGGAGAGAGACAAGCTGACTCCACACTGGGAGCTTCATCCCAGGATTCTGAGTTCATGAACTGAGCCAAAACCAAAAGTCAGACGCTCAACCCACTGTGCCACCTAGGCGCTCCTCATGGTGATCATTTTTAACGGCAACGTTTTTACTGTTCTATGGTCTATTTAACCACTACCCACCCACCTTGGGAATTGGAAAAGAGAAATGACCCCAGTGCACAGAACTGAGTCAGGGCCCTCCATCCCGGAAGGCTGAATGTGGGGAGGACCCCAGACTCTTTTCATCTGTGGTTCCCACGCCTAAACATTGAAAGCCAGGGCTTCTCCTCTGAAATAAGAGTAGATTTTTTAAAAGATTTTATTTATTTATTCATGAGAGACAGAGAGAGAGAGAGAGAGAGAGAGGCAGAGACACAGGTAGAGGGAGAAGCAGGCTCCATGCAGGGAGCACAACGTGGGACTCGATCCTGGGACTTCAGGATCAGGCCCTGAGCTGAAGGTGGCGCTAAACCACTGAGCCACCAGGCTGCCCAAGAGCAGATTTTTTTTTTTATCATTTTAGAACCTGAACCCCTCCAAGAGGCTCCATTACAACAAAAAGCCAAAGAGACTGAGAGGATAAGTCACTGAACATTTGTCATGGCTCAGAAGTGCCATCCCCACAGGTGAAGGTTATGGCTTACAAATCTAAGGACCATGTTGGGGTGGAGGGATTCTTTCAGTTTCCAGTTTGATTCAGCAACCTTTGTCCAGCACCTGCTGTGTGGTACCAAGCCCCATGATAGACTCCGGAACACAGACAGGAGTACTTTGATGGGGTTCTGAGGCTAGGAAGAAAAATGAGCACTCACCCACCTGTATATAAGACAAAGTGTGGCAAATGTCAGGAACGAGGTAAAAAACATCCTGGTATAGCGTTTAAGCAAAAGAGAGCAAGCTACCTCGTCTAGGGGGCTGAAGAATATATTCCTGGCAGAGGTGACACTTGAACTAAGCCATAAAAGATGGTTAAGGTTTAGATGGTGGGAATAGGGGAAGGGCAGCTCAGAAGAGTGAGCATAGAGATGGAAAAGTAAAGGAAGGCTGGAATAATAGTCTAGTCCCCAAAGTTCCACCCACTTATCCTTTCTGAGGCCTTTTAGGAGATAGATCCAAGATTTATGAGGGAGGGAAAGGGGAGATTGCCATCAGCAGGAGCAGGAATTGGGCTTTTGGACTCAGGGACTGGAGCTTCAGTGGTGGTGCTTATGAGAGCAATGGGACATGTGTCTTTAGGGGCAGGAACCAAACAGCAGTGACTAAAGCTTTTCACTGTGGCAGAACCCATATTCCCTCTGGCTGAAGTCTAAGTGAACCAATGTGGGACGTCCAGAGCCTTGGGTATCATTGACAGGTAGGGGATCAGCCTCCTAGCTGGATTCAAGGCCAGCCAGCCTACAAGACCAGGTCAGCAGCCCAGTAACCTGGGCTTAAGTGAGCTTGGAGATCTGAGTGAAGTCCCTGAACGTCAGAGTGTGGAGCAGCTTGGCTGATGGACAAGGAATCAAAGGGCTACATGTTGCCTCCTGAGATCAAGCTACTGGATGAGTGAAGTTCCCAGAGGTCTCTTGGTCTCTAGACTGGAATGGAGGGTGGCACACACAGAGCAAGGGACAAAATGAGGGATGGCTGGTTGCATGGAGTTAGTTGAGACCAAAAATTATAAATTTATAAAATTTATAAAACCAAAAATTATCCTTTATGAACTCTCCAGTTAGAGGAGAAACTGCTGGGTGCTTTTTTTTTTTTTTTAAGGTTGTATTTATTTATTCATGAGACAGAGAGAGAGAGAGAGAGAGAGAGAGAGAGGCAGAGACATAGGCAGAGGGAGAAGCAGGCTCCCTATGGGAGCCTGATGCAGGACTTGATCCTAGGATCCCAGGATCAGGACCTAGCCAAAGGCAAACGCTCAGCCACTGAGCCACCCAGGTGCCCCTGGTGAGAGCTTTTTTTTTTTTTTTTTTTTTTTTTTTTTTTTTTTTTTTGGTGAGAGCTTTTTAAAAAGATTTTATTTTTAAGTAATCTCACCCAACATGGGGCTCAAACTTACAACCCTGAGATCAAGAGCCACATGCAGTATTGATAGAACCAGCTAGGTGCTCCTGGTGGGCACTTTTTGTGACTTTAACACATTGAAGCACACACATTCTCAAATGAAGCTACCTTCAGACAAATGCAAAGAGACATATAAAATTAATATTTATAATAACCAAAGAGGAAAAAATCCAAAGAGAAAAAAATATACCTTGCATGGGAATGATAAATGTCATATTCAACAAAATGGTTAGAAGGAGGGGCAAGGTCAAAAAATGGGGCTCCTATTTTATTTGTAATATTTCATTTCTTAAAATTTTTGAAATAGGGCACCTGGGTGGCTCAGCCAGTTAAGCATCTGCCTTCAACTCAGGTCATGATCCCAGAGTCCTGGGATGGAGCAGGAAGCCTGCTTCTCCCTCTCCCTCTGCCTGCCACTCTCCCTGCTTGCATGCGCTCTGTCAAGTAAATAAATAAAATCTTAAAAAAAAAAAAATTTTTTTTTAAATAAGTGTGACAAACTATTAAGATGGACAGAGCTGGTGGCTGGGCCAAACAGATTTAGTATATTATAGTCTACACTTCCAATGTGTTTGAGAAACTGCACTAATAAAGAAACAGTAACTTCAGGAAATCAGTTGGGGTGAGGAGTCATCATGTCATGGTATAGAGTGGGGCGGGGTGAGATGGATCACAAGGTGTGTAGGATCTGCTGGAGGAGGAGTAGGCAGGCAGACTCAGGCTTCTGAAGCTAGCAGGAAGCATAACAGGACGTGCCATATCAAGGTCCAAACACATTTAAGGGAGAGCTAGGCCCAGGGGAGTCCCAGTACTCACGGAAGTGAAAGCGCGGGGAGAGACATTGAGTGTGTGTGCAGAGGGTGTGTGCCTGGTAGAGCCCCATAGACGTGGCAGCTCCCGGTAGGGCCCATGCTGGGGCAGCAGGCTCTTCTTCACTGGCTGGCCACCTGTCCCCGGGGAGCCTTGCACCAGGCGGAGGATGCACCAGGTAGACTCTTGGCTCACCCCCCTCCTGATAGGCTGTCTGACTCTGCAGGGACCCCAAGCTTTTCACCAGCCTGAGCTTCCCTTTTTCCCCTGCTCATCTGGAGCTGCTTCCCCACCCCTGCCCCAGGAGCTCTGTGACCTGGGCCCCAGAGAGCCTTAGACTTTTAACTGGGGGTGGCTATTGGGCTTTCTACATGCAAAGGGACAGTGGGGTTGGGACGGGGTAGACAGTGTGACTGAGAAAACTAAAGGGAGAGTATTCTGGATAGCCTTCCTTGGACCCTAGTTGTTTTCTTTTGGGGAGGGCCAGGCTGATGGCTCCAGGTTAGGGGAGAGGTTCCACCCCCGGTGGTCCAGCTGGGGAAGGGAAGGCTAGAGAGAAAAGCTTTCTTGAGCCTGTGGTGACCTCCTCAGCCAGCTCTGGCATTTACACTTCGGAGGTTTGCTACCTTCATTGGCAATCCATCCCACCCCTACTCAACAGTTAGCAGAGTGGAGACAGACAGACGTTACCCCCAGCTTCTGGCTGGGACCCTGAAAGAGGCAGAGACTGGCATGGGTTCTCCTCAATCCAGCCAGGAATCAGCACTGGGCACCCCCTTTCCTCCAGGTCCAGATCCTGGGACCCCGAAAAAGATCATATCTTTTGGGATGAGGTATCCCTTTGTTTCACCCCAGGCTTTGCGAGTTCCTGCTCCATTTTTCTTTCTCCCTCCCCCAGGGTACCACCCCTCCACCTTCTGTGGAGTTGAGGGTGGTGGGAACCTCAGATGCTCCACACAATGATTCCCTTTCCCCAGGACTTGAAAAGACAGTGGCTCACTGCCCACTGGCCGAGACGCAGGACAGCAGCCCCTAGTATGCTCAGATTCCTGACCTAGGATATATTCTCTATTTAGGAATTTTACTGGAGGTCTGGGAAGACAGAGCAGGGGGAGGGGACAGGCTTGGGGCTAGGGGAGTCTATATGCCAGACTGGAAGGAAGCCTTTCTCCGTTGCTTTCTGAATGACTTTGTTTCCTTTGTTTCTTTTTTCTCTGTCTCTCTGTACCTATTTCACTCCTGGCTCTTTCTTTTCTTTTTTAATTTTATTTATTTATTCATAAGAGACACAGAGAGAGAGGCAGAGACACCGGCAGAGGGAGAAGGAGGCTCCCTGCAGGGAGCCCAATGCGTGACTTGATCCCAGGACCCCAGGATCATGCCCTGAGCCGAAGGCAGATAGATGTTCAACCGCTGAGCCACTCAGGCGTCCCTCCTGGCTCTTTCTTTATCTCTCTCTTTTTCTTTCTATTCTTGGATTTTTGTTCTTCTTTAAAATTTTATTTATTTATTTATTTATTTATTTATTTATTTATTTATTTATTTTAAAGAGAGATAGCAAGAGAGAGCAGGAGCAGGGGGGAGGTGGAAGGGGAGTCAGGCTCCCCGCTGAGCCGACCTTCTCCATCTCAGAACAGGACCACAACCTGAGCTGAAGGCAGACACTTAACCAACTCAGCCACCCAGGTGCCCCTTGGCTTTGTGTTTTTCTCCATCTCTCTGTATCCCCCACCGGCCCCCAACCATGTCTGTCTTTTTCTTTTATTCTTTCTTCCTACATGCAGGTATTGGGGGGGGGGTAATGGGTTTTTTGCTATGTTTGTGTTAATCTGTATGTTTCTCTGTCTCTCCATCTCTTCACTCTGTCTCTCTCTCTTTTTTTGTCTATGTTTCTCTCTTTCTCAGTTCCCTTTGGGCATCTGTCTCCATCTTGCTCTTTTTCTATGTGTACATAACAGACCATGTACATTCTATGTCACCCTCTCTCTCTCTGCCACTCTCTTACCAGGCTGGCCACCATCCCTGGTCTTTTCCAGCTGTGAACAGCTCAGCAGGGCAGGAGCCCCAGAAGCAACTCCCAGAGGTGCTTGGTGGGGCCTGGGGACCACCTCTAGGGGACGGACTGCCCCTGCTCACCATCATTGTTGCTGCCTTTGTCCTGCTGGCAGTCTGTATTGTGGTGGCTGTCCACTTTGGGCCAAGACTACATCAGGGCCATGCCACTCTCCCCACAGAGCCACCAGCCCCAAAGCCGGAGGACGGCATCTACCTCATCCACTGGCGAATACTGGGTCCCCAGGACAATCATGAAGGTGCTCAGCAGGAACCTCCTGCCTCTGGCTCCTGCCTTGTGCCAGATGGACCTAGGCTCAGCATGGATGAAGTCACTTATCTGTAGGAGGGAGACTTTGAAGAGTTGGACTGACCTGTCTCAGAACAAGAAAACAGACAGAGAATTAGGGCAAAAGCAAATTAGGATCTGGACATCAGAGCTTTGGAAGCTCACACATGGACTCAGCTGGAGCTGCTCTCTCTGCAGAGTATTTATAGAGAAAGCCCTGATGTGGACAGGAGAAATAAAAGAAGTGTGAAGGCTTTGCCTGGAAACATGCTACTGTGAGCATTCCCAGTGCCCAAAGCTGCCCTAACAAAGCTACTCCCTCCTTTTTAGGGACCATCAGATCTCTGACCCTCCTTTACCAAGTCCTTACCTCCTCCTCTTCTCACCCCTAATCTCCTTTGCTTTTGTTGTCAACATGAGTCCAGCCTGCAAGATCCCACCACCCACCCCACCCCTGTGCGTGGATGTCAGTATCCTTGTAGACGTCCTACCCCAAAAGCCCCCAGGTCCTGTGAGGGAGAGCCAAAGCAAAGAACCCAGGGACTGCCTTCTCCACTACTCAGGGAGAGAAGGAAAATCTGTTGCCTTTCACCGATTGAAAAACATCCCTTTGACTATTGGGGTCTATGCCTCATCAGCAACTTCCAAGGCCCAAGTACCAATCATAATCATAATCATGACTAAATTGCTTTTGAATGCCTCCTTCTATGTTGAGGAAAGACTTTGTCTTGCCTTCCCCAGATGAAATGGGGGGAATTTGGAGGTTTTCATTACCCGGAGGTAATTACACCCCCACCCCCATTTCGGTGTATATGGGCTGGTTGGAACTATCCTAAAAATTATCCCATGACATTTCCCAAATCCAGAGCCTCCTAACTGGTGGGAAAACATGAAAGGAAAAGAAGCTCCAAGAAGCTTGTCTAAGGGAAGGAAAGAGTAAGGAGAAGGTTTACCGGGGGGTGGGCATGGAGGTTGGTAAGATGCGGGAAGGCAGAGCTGAGCCTCCCGGTGGCTCTCTGGAAAGGCACCCTTTCCCTGACACCTGATATGTAGTCAAGAATGTGCAGACTGGCATTTCTGGAGGGATCTCTGGGTTCTTCACCCTGGGGAGCACCTGAGAACAATAGATGCACCCTGGTACTGCCCTTGGTGACACCCTGGCACAGTCAGGAAGGCCAGGATAACAGACCATGAAGAGGAACACAGGTGGAGATTGTAATGTACACGCAGGACTGGCCTGCCTGCTCTGGGACTGGTGAGAGGCAACTGTAACATTAATGGCTACTCCTTCTTGTGGTCCAGCTCTATGCTGGGTACCCCACTCATCTGTGAACCTGTGAATATTATACTGTTTGCTCCTCATCACAGTCTTGGGGGGAGGAGTCACTGTTATTACCATGTTACACTGGAGGATATTGGGATACACAGGTGGACACAAGTACTGAGTGGTGAAGTTAGGAGAATGAACCTGAGCTGTCAGGCTCCACAGCCTAAGCACCAAGTTGGGGGGCTAGATGGGTGGGGGATGATCATTTTGGAAAGGCTTTTGATTCTGCCCTGGTTTCTAGGGACAGGAATGATTGATGTAATGTGAGAGGAACCTCAGGCCTTTGGGGCAGAATGGCTGGGACAGCTGTGAAGATGAGGAGACTGTGTCCCCCTTTCCTCCTTAGGCTCCGTCATCTTTGGAGGCAGTTGGTTCTTTCCAGCAAATGTGTATCTGTCTGTTGAGCCTTTCTCCACAGTAATGCTGTATCCAGAAATTCATATTGAGCATTTGTGATCAAAGCTGAAGTGAGGGGCACCTGGCTGGCTCAGTCAGTACAGCATAACTTTTGATCTTGGGGTTGTGAGTTCAAGCCACATGTTGGGTGTAGAGATTACTTTAAAAAATTAAAACAAAACAAAAACCAAAAACCAAAAAAAAAAAAAAAAAATCAGAGATTGGGGGCAGGGAACAAGTCCTGGGTAGAACAGGTGGAACTGGTATAAATGGGCTGCCTGCCCTCCCAGATACAGGCCATCCTGTCATGACAGTATTGTCGTGATGGCTCAGGCCTAATGGTGATGGCATAAGATATAGCAGGAGCCTGGCTGTGTTGTCCAAGGTCTTCCAGAGAATATCCTGTCTCCTCACAGGAACCCTCTTCTCCCCCCACCCCTCCTCTCTTTGCAGGCTCTGTCATCCCCGGACATCCATCCAATGGCCCCTGCTCCTTGGAGTGGCCCCTTGCCCTAGATGCAGCCGTGTGCCCCTCATGGGGTTGGCATGCCTGCTCAAGCCACTCCATATTCCCCAGGGCTCTCACTAGAGACAAGGGCCCTGGAAGTGCAGGCATGCTACCCTCTAATGCCTTCAGCCTGACTCCTGGGCTCTGTCCATGATGAAACGATATCCACCACCATACTGCCCTGTCCTAGAATAAGGAGGGGTCTAAGGAATTATGTCTGTGTAAGGGGATTTGGACATTTCAGATAATAAATGCCAATTCTTCATGTCTGTTGGAGTCCAGCCAGAGAAAGATGGCACACTCAGATAGGTAATCTGAGAATTGTTGATAAAGGGTGCTGTTTAGGGGCAGCTGAGTGGCTCAGTTGGTTGAGCGTCAAACTCTTGGTTTCAACTCAGGTCATGGTCTCAGGATCCTGAGATCAAGCTTCACATCAGGCTCTGCGCTGGGTGTGGAGATTGCTTGAGATTCTCTCTCTCTCCCTCCCCCTCTGTCCCTCCCCCACCTACCCTCACCCATGCACACACAGGTGAGCACTCTCTTAAAAAAAAAAAAAAATTCTTTTTAAAAAGGGGGTTGTTTAGAAAGGGCAGGTATAAGAAAACCACAAGGAGAATGAGTGCTCCAGAGGAGAAATTAGCAGGAAACCATTGCCAAGTCTGAGCAGCATGGGAAAGGGACAGGTAATGGAATCTGGGGAGAGACAGGGTTACCGAGAGCATGGCGGAACTGTGACCTCAGGACAGATATGCAGAGAGACCACAATGACCTTGATACTGCAGGGAGGGATCTGGGGGGATACCTACCCCAACCTCACCCTCCTCCCTCCCTCTGTTCTCCCACTGGGGCTTCCTGTGGACTGAATATGACCAGAATTCAGAGAGCAAGGGAGCCTGTTGATGCCATCTGAGGGCTGAGGAGGCAGAGAGGAGAGTCAGTCTGGTGGGTCTAATGGAAGACACTTAACACACCCCTTATCAGGTAAGTCTACGTGATATTTAGAGTTTACAGAAAGTTCCATACAATCATAGTCCTCACAGCAACCCTGTGAGGTAGGTAGGACAGTGATTATAATCCCATTTCATAGATGAGGACACTGAAGTTCAGAGAGGTCAAACAACTTGCCCAAGGCCATTGGATTCACCTTGAGATGTTAAGTTCAGGGGCCTTCTCTGAGAGGCCCCCCTGGGAGAATGCCCTTCAATCCACACTCTTGGGTATACAGTCTTGGGGAGCACTGGGGGTTCAGGCCAGCTAACCTTGGGCCTCAGAAGACATCTGTGCGGAGTGGGAGAGGCTGTTCCAAGCCACTGATGAAGAGATTGGGTTCTTGGGACAGTGTAGAGGAGCTGTGTACGATCGAGGTGTCCATGCTGCCCATAGTAACCTCCCTTTCCTCCTGCCGCAGGTGCCGGAGAATCTCCTGTGACAGGGAGAAGCTGCTGCCCTCTGCAGGTTCTGGAACAAGCATGGGGAAGGTGGGGGAGGAGTGCAATGAGGACCTCTTACGTTCTTTAACTTCAACATTCCCTGAAACTTGCTGAGCAGATCCTCCAACCTCCCTGCATCCCTCCCCACCCCTAGCCCCTGGGGCTAGTTTCCTGGAATTCTAGAGCTAGAATTGCTTTCAGAGATGACAGAATTCCACTTTCTCAGGCTCAGAGATGATGCTCAGAGAGGGGCGGAGACCTGCCGAGGTCACAACGTGAGGCAGTAGCAGAGCTGAGGCTGCAGCTAACCCCCCCACCATCTCTTTGTTCTTCCGCTTCTTCTGGCATCCCTAGATGAAGTGAGGGGATCCTAGAGCACATCTCTTCAAACTTCACCCAGGACCCATAGCCAGATACCTCAGAAAGCAAGTGAGTGTCCTGGGTGGAGAGGCAGGACCTCTCCCCAGGGAGGAAGGAGCAGGGTTTGAATGCCTTGACCACTTGGGAAGGCCCAGGGCATAATGCTGCCATAGCTCCTTCTAACCCCTCAGGACACCTGACTCTTCCCGCCCTGTGGCCTATCAATCCCTCACCTTGGTAGACAATGAGGCGGCAGTTGTTCTGCAACTCAGGGGCATCTGCCAGGATGTCTTCAAGTGTCCGGCAGAAGAGTTTGGCCTGCTCAAGCCGATCCTCCCGGCTAAAGCCAGCTCGGCCATCCTGTGACATGGCAAAAAGGGTCTGCAAGGGGGTGGCATACTCCAGGACACAGATACCTGCCTGGAGGAGATGAGAAGACAAGATTCAACCAGGACCCAGATAGATAGACTCTGGACCCTGGTGCCACTGTTGGGGCCCCGCTCCTCCAGCCTGTAGAGATGCAGTTCCAGGAGGTGGCTACCCTGATGAGATCTATGCTATCTATGCCTTTGCTCCTAAAATCAGGACCAGGACTGTACTAAATTTATCCTTCACAGATTCCTCCTTCCCAGATCCCAGAGCAAGGTCCCCCTACACCCCCCGAGTCACCTGCTATCAACAACTCTAACTGGAAATCAAATCTGGAGGCTGTGCTCTGGGCTTCAACCCTGGTCTGGGTTTCCCCCAACCTATGTGAGATCTTAAGACATTCTCACAGCTTTGTCTAGGACAGCTTTATGGTCAAGAGCACGGTATGTCAGGATTATTGTCCAAATTCTTACTGGTTCTCTGAGTCTTAGTTTCCTCATTTGTAAAGCAGGGATCATAACAGTCCTTACCCCACAGGTGGTTGTGAGGGTTAAATGAGGTGGTCAGATGAACAGCGTCTGGTATGCAGTAAGTGCTCAAGTAGTGTTGCTTATTGTTATCATAATTCAGAGCTGAAGCTTGCCCAGCTCTGGGACCAATTGGGGAAATTAAGGGTCAGAGAAGGGTAGTGAATTTTTATCAGGGCTTGGCCAGGGGTCAGAATTCTGGTGCTCTGGGCTTGACTCCTCTTTAGCAGCTCTCGCCTCCCTGACCACTCACCGGTTGCCCTTTTTCCCGAAGTTCATAGACGCTGTTGGTGTAAACCCGGCGCTTGATGCCAGCACGGTCAGCACTTTGCTGGGGCAGCTCATATAGGAAGCGAATGTTGGGATCGACCACACTCAGGTCATCAGGCACCCCACAGTCCAATGGCAGGAGGATGTGCAGCCGATGGCTCCCTATGCCCTGTAGCATGTTGTTGTGCAATGCCTGTATCCGGGCTGGAAGCCCTGGGATGGAAAGGCCCGAAAAGTCATTCCTATTAACCCTATTTCCCACCCAACCCAGGACAGTAATCCAGGTCATTGGTTCCCTCAGTGTGTAGGTGCAAGAGAACGAAGGGTCCAGTCCACTTTCATTGTGCAGGAGCCAGGAGGGGCAGAGCTTTCGGGAACTCTCCAGCCCCTCCCTCTACTCCTTTTCGCTCTCTCTCCCTTCATCTGTCCTTTGTCTAGATTTCTCTGCTCACCCCACTCCTTCCCACAACAGATTTTAGAGATCTGGGAGGCAGGAAGAGCCCTAGGAGGTGACCTACCCAGCATTCCCAGGTACACGGAGTCTGGCCTCTAGCTCCAGACCTATTTCCTAGCAGAAGCCATGGTGACAAGGGCAGACAGCAATGAGATATGGGAGAACCATGGCCTCAGCTAGCAAGTCAGAAGAAATGAGACATGACACATGTGCTCACAGGAGAGTGGTTAAGGGTCCAGGCTCTGGGAAGATGTGGGTTCAAATCCTATCTCCTCTTCTCACTACGCTGTGTGACTTTGGAGAAGTCACTCTACCTCATAGAACCACAATTTTCTTACCTCTAAAACAGGGAGGATGATTATCCCTTGCCCACAAGGTATGAATTAAAAGCAAAAATGCACACAAAGGGTGCAGAGCATGAAGTAAATATTCATTGGAAGAATTCACGGTTAACCTGGGAGAAGTCACTTAATGGCTCAAAGCACCATACTCCTCCCTATAAACCATGTCCTTCATGCCTGCAGAATTGCTTTGGGAATCAAATTTTTAGGAATAAAAATTATTTTTTAAATATTTTATTTATTTATTTGACAGAGAGAAAGAGTGTGCACCAGCAGGAGGAGTGGCAGAGGGAGAGGGAGAAGTGGGCTCCTTGTTGAGCAGGGAACCCAATGTGGGGCTCAATCCCAGAACCCTGGGATCATGACCTGAGCCAAAGACAGGCACTTAATTGAGCCACCAAGTGCCCCAGGAATAAAACTTCTTTGAAAAATACAGGTTCTAAAAAAAAAAAAAAAAGAAAGAAAGAAAAATATAGGTTCTAGAAACACAAGAGATTTTATGTCCTATTGTCTGTCTTAGAGGTCTAGAAATAGGAGTATAAAGAATGGCTCACCTGGCAGGATCAGCCGCAGGTACCCAATAAAGTATGACCATGCCAGCCCATGGGCCACATTGAAGTTCCTTTTTTCACAGACTGCAGAGACCTCAGCTGGGGCTAGGCCCTGTGGACAGGAGGGTGGGGCTAGGGAGCCTCCATGGAGATTTCCCAATCTTCAAGATTTCCCAATCTGCTGCCAACTTGATCCCTTCTCTGCCATTGCTGGACCCACTGTTGTAGGACATTATAGGCTCTACTCTAAGGACCAACCTCTGAACTAGTCTTACTCTGAATACTGAGCTCAGAGTATCTCATACTAACTGCAGCCTCCACTTGGCTACATCCTCCACCTCCCTCTGTGTCTTACCTGGAGCTCCAGGAGGATATTTAGTGCCTGTGAGAGGCCGAGGAGGGCAAGCATCCAAGTGAAGGGCAGGCCAGCTATGTTTGGGAGGGAGCCGTAGAAATAGCAGGACAGCAGGAGCAGAGCCCCACAGCGAATGGGGCAGCCCAGGCAAGCCCGTGTAGCCCTCCAGTAGCTGCCCTGGTACCTGCAGGTGACAGTCAAGCTCCCAACTCCAGCCCAGCTCAGCCAGAGAGATTCAGGGAGGGGCAAGGCTGGGTATCAGTCACAAGAACAAGACAGGTAGGGTGCCCAGTCGCCATGGGTAATGGAGTCACCTGGAGTGGAGATGGCACAGCTCTTCAGGCAGATAACAGACCCCCTTGAACAGCAGTCCCAGTTGCAGGGAGGCCAGGTGGAGCACCAGCCATCGGAGAATGTGTTCCGGTAGCTCCCCTAGCCCCCAAAGGGCTCCCAGGCAGACAGCCAACAGGACCAAAGCTGCCTTCTGGGCCCTGGTCCCCCTGGGCCGTGGAATGGATGGGTGCAGGCTAGCCTGGAGCATCTGTGGGTACCAAGAAGCCCCAGCTGTTACCCTCTTACCCCACTACCGCTTCCAGACAGCTCTCGTTCTTCCTGGTGCCCAGCCGGAGTCAGAGGCTGTGGTTGGAGATGCCTCTAGGGGACAGGCTGGGCATAGAGTGTCCCAGAGCTCCTGTCTGGGACAGATTTGTTGAAAACAAAGCAGGGGGAGAGGAGAAGTGCATGTGTCCACACATATACACCCTACCTAACCCCAGTAAGATCACAGATGTAGTGAAGAAAGAAAGCAGTGACTGTCCCAGACTCAGACCTGAAAGTGTCCTGGGAGGTTCTACCCCCCTAGGGACTATCAAAGACTTGAGTTTCCCCTCTCCCCAGAATCCACCCCAGAAAAGACCTTAGTCAGCAAAGGTGCCACCACAGTCTGGGGGTGCAGGCAGGGCAGCCGGAAGGCTGGCACTCATCTCTGGGTCTCTGGGGTCCTCAGCCTTGGAGCCTGTGCTCCACTACTCCTAATCCTACCTACCTTCTATATCTGAGACTGCAGCTTGTTTCTGGAAGACAACAGGGAGAAGAGGTCTGGTGCAATGCCTCCCAGCGACCGAGGGCAGCTTTCTGGGTACAGCCTGAAAAACAAACATTAAATGACAATCAAAACTTTCCACAACACTCTAGCCCTGGCGTCTCACCAGACCACAGTTTATAGGAGGAGGGTATTTCCTGCTCCCCGGGCAGAGAGGAAGGGCCCCCACGAGCCAGGCCTCAATCTTGGTATGGGGAGGGAGGCTTGAGAAAGCTCTTGTTCCAATGCCATTTGCTCCACCTCATAATCCCCTGCAGCCACAATCCTGAACACTCAAGCCCCCATGATCAAACACAGTCTACCAACACCCAGGCAGGCCTCCACAAGACCAACAAAGACACTCCCAGACACTCCCAGACAAAGGCAGCACACACACTGCACCGTGCTGAGTTTTATTCTGATTTCTAGATGCACATCCTCTTTTTCTGAAGACTGTGTTATCAGGAAGGAGGAAGGGAGAATGAGTGGCTATTTCCTGTAACGACAGCCTTGCGGGTAAAAGGCTTTGTAGGAGCAGAGAGTCTATGGGGGAGTGGAGATTTGGCTCCCTGCAGGAAGTGGCCACACCTGTGATTTCTCAGGGACAACCCTGTAGTTCTAGCCAAAAAAGCAGTCCTGGGGAACTTCATCATCATCGTCATCATAAATTGTTTACCATGCTCCAGATATTATGCTAAGAGCTACACATATTATTTTACTTAATCCACTGAGCATAGGGACGCCTGGGTGGCTTGGTGGTTTAGCGTCTGCCTTTGGCTCAGGGTGTGATCCTGGAGTCTCAGGATCGAGTCCCGCATCGGGCTTACTGCATGGAGCCTGCTTCTCCTTCTGCCTGTGTCTCTGACTCTCTCTGTGTCTCTCATGAATAAATAAATAAAATCTTAAAAAAAAAATCCACTGAGCATAACACTATTTCCCATTTTACAGGTAGATAATCTGAGGCTTAGTGAAGTGAACTGCTTGTTCTGTGCCATGACTTCATGGGAAAGGGTAGAAGTTACCAGAACCAGGTTTCACACCAACAGTTTCCTCTGGGGTAACCGGGAGTGTCTCTGGCTGTTCTCCTGCAAACTGATAAGCTGATTTGATTTGAAGATGGGGCAGGCCTAAAGAGTGGGGTTGGGGTGGCACCCACACAGCAGCAGCCATTCATTCCTGACTGGGTCAAAGGGTCTTCGCCTGGACCCTCCCCCGAATCACACCCAGAAAAAGATGACACATCACATTCATAGATCGACTGGCCTCCCAGAAACAAGGAGGCTTCCTGAAATCTCTTGATTGTGAAAATCACTTCCTCCAAATGGGGGAATTCCCTACATCTTCTCTTCCCTACAAGTGAGTCACAAAGGGGCCCCCTGAGGTGAGCAAGGGCTCAGCTACTTCAAAACCAAAGAAAATCAAGGTTGCCCAAAAGAAGGCCTAGCAGAGTCCTCCCAGAGTGGGCACCTTCACACCTGCCCCAAGAGCCAGCTGTGCCAAGTAGCCAAGGGCTTCCTGGCTACTAAGGACCCACTCCCCGAGGGGGCACTGCTGTTGCCTCTCTACGGCTCTGCACTGGTCATCTCTTCCCCCCAAAAGTGTTCTCATCCCATCTTTTCTCCTGAAGGAAGTTCCTCTTGTATAGGCCAGGGTCGCACTATGCATCAGAAGCCTTAAAAAACACACATACCATGGTGGACCCAGCAATCCATTTCCAGGAACCCTTTGTCAATAAATAATCCGACAAGGGCACAAACATGCCCATTTTTCAGATATTTGTAGCAGTATCATTTACACCAGAGAAAAACTGAAAGTTATCTAAATGCCCAACAATTGAGGACTTGTTAACTAGATGTGCTTCATCTTACAGTAGAAGGTTGCATACCAGGGCACCTGGATGGTTCAGTAGTTGAACGTCTGCCTTCAGCTCAGGGCATGATCTCGGGGTTCTGAAGTCAAGTCTCAAGTCTCGCATCAGGCTCCCCGCAAGGAGCCTGCTTCTCTCTCTCTGCCTGTGTCTCTGCCTCTCTGTGTGTGTCTCTCAGGAATAGAGACACACAGAGAGAGGCAGAGGGAGAAGAAGGCTCCATGCAGGAACCCCGATGTGGCGCTCAATCCTGGGACTCCAGGATCACACCCTGGGCCAAAGGCAAGGGCCAAACCATTGATCCCCAAATAAATAAAATATTTTAAAATGTTTTTTAAAAAAGGTTGCATAGCCACCAAAAATGATGATGTAATTTTGTACCTATTGACTTTTTTAGAAGATTTATTTGTTTATATTGGGGAGGGAGGGGCAGAGGGAGAGGGAGAGAGAGAGAATCTCAAGCAGACTCCCTACTCAGCACAGAGCCCTTTGCAGGGCTTGATCCCACTACCCTGAGATCATGACTCAAGCTGAAACCAAGAGTCAGACACCCAACCAACTGAGCCACACAGGCACCCCTGTATTTGTTGATTCTTAACCACATTTATTATACATTTCTTACTGGAAAAAAGCAGTGTACAAGACAGTATAATAGCATTTTAAGAAACATATTTTGCATGAAAAAGGTCTGGAAGCACAGATATCAAAACGCCAACAATGATTACTCTATGCAGTAGGAATGCAGGTGATTTTTAGCATATTTTCCTGTTTGCTCATTATGTTTTATTGGGTTTCTTTTCCCAAGATTGAACATGTATTGGTTGTTTCATGCTTGGAGTATGCTCTAAAAAGAAAAAAATCCCAGCATTGCCTCAGGGCCTTCTTCTAGGCTGGTGAATATGTCAGGCCAGGCCCTGCTGTCATGACACCAAGAGCAGGGCTGGGGCAGTGGGCATTATGTAACTGCACCAGCAATTAACTACAGATGTGGTGAAGGCTTCAAAGAATGTACTTCTATTGCTGTTCTGAGAAGATCCTGGAATACCCCAGTCTAGACTTTCCTGAAGAAATGCCACTGAGTTTGGAAGGAGCAAGGAAAGGGTGGTGAAGAGGAATGCAGGTGTGGAACATTCTGATAGAGCAGCACGTGTAAAAGCCCTAGGGTGGGAAGGAGTTTGATCTGTAGAGAAACAGAAATGGCTGGTGTATCTGTAACGTGTGAGCATGTTGGGGTTCTGTATCAATTTCTTAGGGCTGCTGTACCAAAGCCCTAGAAATGTGGTGGCTTAAAACAACAGAAATTTGTTAAATAGAAATTTGCTCACAGTTCTAAAAGCTGGAAGTCTATAGTCAAGGTATTGGTAGGACCATGCTTTCTCTGAAGTCTCTAGAGAAGAATCTTTTCTAGCCTCTTCCACCTTCTGGGGCCCCCAGGGGATCCTTGGTTTGCACCTGCAGCTCTTATATCTCAGCCTCTGTCACGTGGTGTTCTTCAGCTTTGCAACTCTATCTTCACATGGTGGTTCCTCTTACAAGGACACCAGTTGTATTAGATGGGTCCCACCCTGATGACTTCATCTTAACTTGATTAAATCTGGAGATTAGGCTATCTCCAAATAAAGTTCTGGGATCGAGTCCCGCATTGGGTTTCCTGTAGGGAGCCTGCTTGTCTCTCATGAATAAATAAATAAACTCTTAAAAAAAAAAAAGGTTCCTGATATTCATGTGTAAAGGTCCCTGAATGGCAGGGGGCTTGTATTTTTTTTATTTTTATTTTTTTAAAGATTTTATTCATTTATTCATGAGAGACACACATGGGGAGAGAGAGAGAGAGAGAGAGAGGCAGAGACACAGGCAGAGGGAGATGAGGCCCCATGCAAGGAGCCGGACGTGTGACTCGATCCTGGGTCTCCAGGATCAGGCCCTGGGCCAAAGGCGGCGCCAAACTGCTGAGCCACCCGGGCTGCCCAAGTGGGGGTATTTTAATATCAGTTAACCATGGTGCATACCTAGGATCCCACTCTGGCCTCTACCTCTCCTAGCTATGTGACCTTGGCCTAGTTATTTAAATTCTTTGAGCCTCAGTTACAATGGGGATGGTAATATCTTTTATCATATCAGACTGTCATGAGGATAAAAAGATATGTTGCACTTGTAGACAGGACTGGCTCTAGATGCTCAGTGATTACTCATTCTAACTGCTACCAGCTGCAGCTGCAGCAACAGCACTGACGACCACATTCTTGGAGTTGCCAGCTTCAATCACCTTGGCCTCTATAATGGGCTCAAGTCACCTCTCCAGCAGACACAGATTTGATGTCTCATCCAGGGGTGGCTCTGAGTCTGACCCCAGCCGCTTCCTTGTTATAATTCCATTGCCCCATCATGGAGCCAACTAGAGTGTCATGGTCCTTCTTGGACAGGACAATATCCAAGTAGATGTGATAGAGAAAGAGGTCCTGGATGATGAAATGATTAAGGGCGGAGGAGCATAGGGAGTGAATAATGGATCCACATCCTTCTGGAAGGAAGTTATCTAGCAGGGTAAAGAGATCTGATTTTTGTTTGTTTGTTAGTTTTTGCTAACAGCTTTATTGAGATATAATTTACATAACATACAACTCATATATTTAAAATGCACAATTCAAGGGCGCCTGGATGGTACAGTCGGTTGAGCATCCCAGTCTTCATTTGGGTTCTGGTAGTGATCTCGGGGTCGTGAGATTGGGCCTGTGTAGGGCCCCTTGCTCAGCACAGAGTGTGCTTCAGATTCTTTCTCTCTCTCTCCTTCCACCACTCCTGCTCATGCTCTCTCTCTCTCAAATAGTAAATCCATCTTTTTAAAAAATTTAAATAAATAAATAAATAAATATAATACACAATTCATTACTTTTTAGTATATTCACGTAGTTGTGCAACCATCACCACAATCATCTTAGAACATTTTCATCACCTCCCAAAAAAAAACCCTGTAGCCATCACTGTTCAACCACCCTCACCCCTACCTCATTCCAGGCAATAACTAATTTACCTCTGTCTCTACAGATATGCCTATTCTGGACATATCCTGTAAATGACCTCAAACAATATATAACTGTGTCTGTCTTCTTACATTTTCAGGTTTCATCCATGTTGTAGCATATACCATACATCATTCCATTTTATTGTTGAATAATGTTCCATTGTGTAACTATATCACGTTTATTTACTCAATCACTAATTGAAGACATTAGAGTTTTTTCCATTTTTTTTGGCTATTATGAATAATGCTGCTATGAACATTATGTGCAAGTGTTTTGTGGATTCTCATTTCTCTTGGGTATATACGTAGGAGTGTGGTTGCTGGGTCATATGGTGACCCTATGTTTAATTTTTTGAAGAATTGGGCAGCCCCGGTGGTGCAGTGGTTTAGTGCTGCCTACAGCCCAGGGTGTGACCCTGAGGACCTGGGATTGAGTCCCACGTCGGGCTCCCTGAGTGGAGCCTGCTTCTCCCTCTGCCTGTGTCTCTGCCTCTCTCTCTGTGTGTCTCTCATAAATAAATAAAAAAAATATTTTAAAAAAATGTTTTTGAAGAACCATCAGACTATTTCCCAAAGTGGCTGCACTATTTTACATTCCCACCAACAGTATATGAGGGTTCTAATTTCTCTACATTCTAGCCCATATTTGTTTCTTATCTATCTTTTTTATTATAGCCATCCTAGTAGGTGTGAAATAGTTTCTGATTATGGTTTTGATTTACATTTCTCTGATTGCAAGTGATGTTGAGTATCCTTTTATGTGCTTATTGCCATCATATATCTTTTGTGTGAAATGTCTATTCATATCCTTTGCCCATTTTTAAAATTGGGTTGTCTTTTTCTTATAATAATAATAATTTATTATTGTAATTATCATAAGAGTTCTTTTTACATTCTAGATACAAATCCCTTATCAGATATGGACTTTGCAAAAATTTTCCCCTATTCTGTGGGTTGTCCTTTAGTTTTCCTTGCACTGTCCTTTGAAGCACAAAAGTTACTAACTTTGATAAAATCTAGGTATCTATCTTTTCTTTTGTCTCTTGTCCTTTTGGTACTATAAGAAATTATTGCCTCATCAAGGTCACAAAAATTCAAACTTATGTTTCTGTCTAAGAATTTAATACTTTTGGCTCTTACATTTAGGTCTTTGGTCCATTTTTTAGTTTTTTACATGTGATGTGAGTTAGGGGTCCACATTAATCCTTTGCGTGTAGATATCCAATAGTCACAGCATCATTTGTTGAAAAGACTATTTTTCCCTGTTGAATTGTTTTAGCACCACTGTCAAAAATCATCCAACTGGGGGGTGCCTGGGGGCACAGTTGGTTGAATGGCCAACTCTTGGTTTTGGCTCAGGTCACCAACGGAGCCCCACGTTTGGCTCCATGCTTGGCAGGATTCTCTCTCCCTCTCCCTCTGCCCTTTCTGCTCATTCTCTCTCTCTCTCTCTCTCTCTCTCTTTCTCTCTCTCTCCCTCTCAAATTAATCTTTTTTTTTAATCAACTGACTGGGAATGTGAGAGTTTATTTGTGAATTCTCAATTCTTTTCCATTGATCTGTATGCCTATCCTGATGCCAGTCCATACCATATTGATTATTATAGACAGAGATACAGGCAGAGGGAGAATCAGGCTCCCCACAGAGAGCCAAATGCAGGACTCCGTCCCATTCTGGATCCCGGGGTCACTTCCCAAGTGTGGAAGGCAGACGTTCAACTGCTGAGCCACCCAGACGTCCCTTGTAGTAAGTTTTTAAATCAGAAAGTGGGAGTCCTCCAACTTTGCTCTTCTTTTTCAAGATTTTTTTGGCTATTCTGGGTCCCTTAAATTTCCATATGAATTTTGGAATCAGCTTATCAACTTCTGCAGGGATGCCAGTTGAAATTTTGAGAGGGATTGCATTGAATCTAAGATTATCACCATCTTCACAGTTTAAGTCTATAAATATGAGGTATCTTTCCATTTATTAGGATCTTCTTTATTTCTTTTTTTTTTTTTTTAATTTTTTTTTTTATTTTCTTATTTATTTATGATAGTCACAGAGAGAGAGAGAGGCAGAGACACAGGCAGAGGGAGAAGCAGGCTCCATGCACCGGGAGCCCGATGTGGGATTCGATCCCGGGTCTCCAGGATCGCGCCCTGGGCCAAAGGCAGGCGCCAAACCGCTGTGCCACCCAGGGATCCCTTCTTTATTTCTTTTTAGCAATGTTTTATAATATATAGAGTGCAAGTTTTATACTACTTTTGTTAATTTATTCAGAAGTATTTTTGGGGAATTTTTATTGTGGTAAAATAAATATAACATAAAAATTGTCATTTTAAGTGTAAAATTCAGTGGCATTAATTACATTCACATTGCTGTACAATCACCACTGCTACATATTTATTCATCATCCCAAATAAGCTCTCTACCTATTAAGCAATAACTATTTTCTCAGCCCTTGATAACCTCTAATGTACTTTTTGTCTCTATGAATTTGCCTATTTTAGGTATTTTATGTAAGTGAAATCATACAATATTTGTCCCCTTGTGTCTGGTTTATTTTACTTGGCATAATGTTTTTAAGGTTATCCATATAGAAGCATGTATCAGACCTTGCTTCTTTTCTATGGATCAATAATATATTCACACACACAGTACATTTTGTTTTATTTTGTTTTTTTCTTTGACAGAAAGAGAGAAAGGGAGAGAGCACAAGCAGGAGGAGCTGGAGGGAGAGGGAGAGGGAGAAGCAGGCTCCCCACTGAGCAGAAAGCCTGACTCAATCCCAGGACCCTGATATCATGACCTGAGCTGAAGGCAGATACTTAACCAACTGAGCCCCCTTGCATTTTATTTATTCATTCATCTGTTGATGGATGCTTGGCTTGTTTCCACCTTTTGACTATTGTGAGTGATGCTGCTATGAACATTCTCATGCAAGTATCTGTTTGAGTCCCTGATTTCAATTCTTTGGGGCATATACACAGACGTGGAAATGTTAGGTCATATACTAATTCTAAAAAGTTTAACCTTTAAAAATTTTTTTTTATTTATTCATAAGAGACACACAGAGAGAGGCAGAGACATAGGCAGAGGGAGAAGCAGGCTCCATGCAGGGAGTCTGATGTGAAACTCCATCCTGGACCCCAGGATCATGCCCTGAGCCAAAGACAGACACTCAACCGCTGAGCCACCCAGGTGTTCCTATGTTTAACCTTTTGAAGAAACGCTAAACTTTAAACTAGGCGGCTCTGGTGGCTCAGTGGTTTAGCGCCGCCTTTAGCCCAGGGCCTGATCCTGGAGACCTGGGATCCAGTCCCACGTCAGGCTCCCTGCATGGAGTCTGCTTCTCCCTCTGCCTGTGTCTCTGCCTCTCTCTCTCTCACTGTGTCTCTCATGAATAAATAAATAAAATCTTAAAAAAAAAAAAAGAAACACTAAACTGTTTTCTATTCTGTTCTTTTTAATGCTATTGTAAATTGAATTGTTTTCTTAATTTCACTAGATTTATAGTTTTGTATCCTGCTTTTTAACTTAGGAACTTATCATAGGCATATTTGTGGGGCAATAAAAGTAAAATCATTATAAATTTAGGTGTATGCCCAGTGTTCTCTAGTATAGAATTATGAATCATGATTGAGGCAGTCACCCATTACTGGGCATTTAGGTTCTTTTAAACTTTTCTCTACTATAAGAAACTTTGTAGTAAACATAAGGAGGTCATCTCTGTGTACTTACTTTTCTGATTATTAGGAGCTATTCTCAGAAGTGGGCTCAAAAATTATATGTGTTTTTCAAGCTTCTGATAGTACCAAAAGTCTCGCTAGATGTATGCTGTTTGCTTTAGAAGCAAAACTGAAAAAATAGGAAACAACCCAAACTTTCAAAACCACAGGATCAGTTAAAATAGTGATGGTGTATCCATAGAGTGGCAGGGTGAACAGCTGCAAAAAATAATGTAGCACTACACTTGCTGACACTGAAGGACACTTAAGAGTGTTTCATATTCTGAAGTCACAGAACTTGTTACAGAATAGTTCATATGAAATAAACTCTGGTGCCTCCATTCAATGAAATACTCTGTAGCTCTTTAAAAATTGAGGCAACTTCCCATATCAGTATATGGAAATATCTGAGAGAGAATTCAGAGAGGTGACAGAGCACACTGCAGAACAGTGAGTGTGGAAACCTAGGGTAGCTCTGCTTATATATTTGTAATATGCAAGAAGATGGTGAAGGAAAAAAAAATAAAAGAAGAAGATGGTGAAGGTGGTGAGCTTCAGAGAGGGCAAGTGAGTGCCTGGGAGCAAGTGAGAGAGGGAGACTTGCAGCTGCATATCATTTGGTGCTTTTGTACCTTCTAAATTTTATTTTGTGTACATTATTACCTATTCCAACATTAAATAAAATAGCAGTAAACCACGGTATTTATATTATGATCCCATTTTTATTTTTTGAAGTAGTTTATATTTGCATGAGAAAGATTCTGGCTGTAAATACAACAGTTCACAATGGTTATTTTGGAAGGAGACTTGTTGAATCTGGAAATTTAAAAACATATCCACAAATCTCTTGCACTGCTGGTGGGAATGCAAGCTGGTGCAACCACCCTGGAAAACCGTATGGAGTTTCCTCAAAAAGTTAAAAATAGAGCTAACCTACTGCCCAACAATTGCATTTCTAGGTATTTACCCAAAGGATACAAATGCAGTGATCCAAAGGGGCACCTACACCCCAATAGCAACAATGTCCATAGTAGCCAAACTATGGAAAAAGCCCAGATGTCCATCAACAGATGAATGGATAAAGAAGATACGGCACGCACACACACACACACACACACACACACACACACACACACCACTGGAATATAACTCAGCCATCAAAAAATGAAATCTTACCATTTGCAATGATGTGGATGGACTAGAGGATATTATGCTAAGCTAGATAAAGCAGTCAGAGAAAGACATCCACATGATTTCACTCATATGTGAAATTTAACAAACAAAACAGAGGATCATAGAGAAGGGAGGAAAAAATAAGATGAAGTCAGAGACGGAGACAAACCATAAGAGACTCTTAATCGTAGGAAACAAACTGAGTGTCTTTGGAGGGGTGGGGGTGAGAGGATGGGGTAACTGGGTAATGGGCATTAAGGAGAGCATGTGATGTAATGAGCCCTGGGTGTTATATGAACTGACGAATCGCTGACCTCTATCTCTGAAATTAATACACTATATGTTGGGACGCCTGGTTGGCTCTGGTTGAGCATCTGCCTTCGGCTCAGGGCATGGTCCTGGGGTCCTAGGATTGAGTCCTGCATCGGGCTTCCTGCATGGAGCCCACCTCTCCCTCTGCCTGTGTCTCTGCCTCTCTCTCTCTGTGTCTCTCATGAATAAATAAATAAAATCTTTTTTAAAATACACTATATATTAATTAACTGAAATAAAATAAAATAAAACCACAAATCTTTGCTGCTCCTCCTTTCAAAAGGCAGAGACTAATCCCTGCCCAAGTTTAGGCCTAACTGGATCACTCGTTCTGGGGACAGTCAGTTGCCATGTCATAAGACACTCACACAGCTATGGAGAGGTCCGAGTTGTGAGCTTCAAAGCCTCCTACCAATAACCAGCAACATCTTGCCAGGCAAACAAATTAGCACCCTAGGAAGTGAAACCCCCAGCCCCGGTCAAACTTTCAGATCCCTCCAGCTCTGGCTGACAGCCTGATTGCAATGTCATGAGAAATCCTGAGCCAGAACCACCCAACTAAGCAACTCCAAAATTCCTGAAACTGAAAACCTGTGAGATAATCCATGTTTGTGTTTGAAGCTAAATTTTGGGATAATTTGTTACACAGCAATAGATATAATAATCTGAGATAATTTTGGATTTTCATTTTCCTTATTGTACTTAGAAATGTTTATTAAAATGAGTACATATGTATGAGTAATCAAAACTGAGAAAGAAATGAGCCAGAGAATAATGGAAAAACAGTTCAGCCTAAGGTTCATTAACTCAGCCATGTGATCCTTCGATGGGGACACTCTGGCTTCTTAGCAGTTTGAGTGAAGCATCCTTATGGGCTTTAGAGGACCTCAGGGCACTGCTTATGGGCATAAGCAGCCCTTATGGGCTTTAGAGGACCTCAGGTGCACTTCATAAGGGCATAAGCAGCCCTTATGGGCTTTAGAGGACCTCAGGTGCACTTCAACTTGCCATCAAAAGGTCTCTGCCCTCCTGGGCTGTGTTCATGGAAAGGTAGATCCACATCATGGAAGGTGACCTCATGCTTCCCCCATCCCTGACATCAGACCAGATCTGGGCATCAGACACTGGTGTCTAGAACCTGCTGAAGGGCCGGAAGTTGTCTCTTCCTTCTTTTGGGGCCTCTTGTCTCATAGTTCCTTTCTCAGTTGTGCACTCCAACAAGACTAGGCCTTCTCAGTGTTCTAGACACTCCATGCTCTCTCTCACTGCCTAGATGGCTCTTCCTATCGCCTGTGTGGTCCCCTAACTCTCCCCTACCACCCCATGATGCTGCATTTCCCGGCAAGCAGACTAAGCTCAGGCCATGAGCAAAACTTCTCCCACTGTTTCTTTCCTCTTCTTTTTATTTTTTATTTTTTGATTGATTTATTTACTTGAGAGAGAGGGAGGAGCAGACAGAGAGCATCTCAAGCAGATTCCCCACTGGCATGCACCCTGACATGGGGCTCAATCCCATGACCTCAGATCACTACACCAGCCTAAATCAAGAGTTGGACACCCAACCAATTGAAGCATGCAGGCACCTCCCCTGATTTTTCTTTAAAACTTTGGCATTTGAGGGCAGCCCCAGTGGCGCAGCAGTTTAGCGCCACCTGCAGCCCAGGGCGTGATCCTGGAGACCCTGGATTGAGTCCCACGTCAGGCTCTCTGCATGGAGCCTGCTTCTCCCTCTCCCTGTGTCTCTGCCTCTCTCTCTCTCTCTCTCTCTCTCTCTCTCTCTGCATCAATATGAATAAATAAATAAAATTAAAAAAAAAAAAACTTTGGCATTTGAAAAGCCTTGTAGCTGCTCACCAGACCATAGGGACATCTTCCTAGGAAGTCTTCCCAGACCTCATGCTGGATAAGGGCCTTGCCTCCTGCTCTGTGTCAGTCTAAATCTTTCCTATTTGGCTTTGTGCATGCTTTATTGTTACTGCTGGTTGGTTGCTGGTTTCTTGGACAGACTATAAGCCATGGAGGGCAGCATCAACCTTGTTTGGTCTCTGCTGTGGCCCTAAGGCCTGACACATAGGACATGCTCTGCATATAGTCACAAACAGTAAACACACAAATGAACTCAGGAGACCTGAGCAACTTCGGTGTAACCGTAGAAGGCAAAGCTAAGATTAATCAAAGTGAGTCAAATTTTGGTTCTAAATCAGGAAGAATCTTCTAATCATATACGCTGTGTATGAGGGAGTGAGCTGTGATCACCAAAGGAGTTTATAATAGGAAGCCTGGTGGGCTCTCTGGGAGGGAAGACTGTAAGAGCATTCCATACTGGACAGAATTTGTGAGTTCCTAAGATCCCAGGCAAGTTGGCTTTTGAGGAAGTCATGAGGGTGTTTTTCTGGTGGAGGAGGGGCAAGGAGGTAAATTTGTTTTTTCCAATTAAGGAACTTCCTTGTGATTCAGACTGGCTGAGCCCAGCTGGTCAAGTTCACCCACACTTCCTCAACTCAGCCTATCTCTTCTACACTTGAAAGGCTGGCCATGTGGCTGGCACTGGTGACACCTGGTGGCCATTTGGACTAGGAGGGAAGCCGCCCTACAACTCTCAACCACTCTGCTTGATACCCATCACTTCAGCTGTACGGACAGGCTTCATCTCCCTGGACCTCAGTTTCCTAATCTGCAAAGAGATTGTTTAAGGTATGAGACAGGCTGCATGTCAAATGCTTAGAGCAGTGTCTGGCGTGTGGTAAGCATTCAGTGAGAATCCAGGGGGTGGGGGGCGCCTGGGTGGCTCAGTCTGTTAAGCCTCTGACTCTTGATTGTGATCTCAGGGTAGTGAGATGGAGCCTTGAGTCGGGCTCCGTATTGGGCATGGAGCCGACTTGGGATTCTCTCTCTCTCTCTCTTTCTCTCTCTCTTTCTTCTCCTCCTTCCCTCCCACTTGCTCTCTCTTGCTATCTCTCTCTCTTAAAAAAAAAAAAAAAAAAAAGAATCTTAGTGGCTATTACCATTGCTGTAGACCCAATTCAAGTCCTTCCCACAACCCCCAACTAGCTGGAGACATATTTGAGGGCAGCGGTTAGAGTACCTTGACTCTGTATCCAGAGAAGACACAGGACATAGCAGTGGTCTTTATTGGCTTTAGAGGGCACCTGCTGGCTGATTTCCCTTAGTGCCTTCCTTACAGGCTAGAGAGGGGCTGGCCCTGCTGGCTGAAGCTGACTGTCTGGCTTTCCATTTCTTGAGGCTATAATGAATCATTCATACAGAATGGGCTTGAGATCTCTCTGATAGGCCAAAAAGCAAAGAGAGACAGTTTGCCACCAGGAGAACAAAGACGCCATCCCCAGATGACCTGGATGGGAAAAACAGACTCAAAACCCTCAGCAGAGGAGGAGGGATAGGCCCATGAGGCCACAGAGAAAAAGGCTGATATATAGGCACAGGTTCTCCTTGGCTTCCTTGGGAGGAGTGTGCCTTTGAACCAGACTGCTGTGGGTAGCAGTGTGAGGGGAACTGGAAGAGTCCACTGCTGCCCAATAATTCCCTCTCTTCCATCTTCAGGGCTGGTTTATTCTGGGTTGCTCTTCTTTCTCATGCTATCATGCCAGGTCCTAGGATTGCCTTGAGCTCAGAATATTCCCAGATATTCATTCATTCGAGAGTCAACAAGTATTTATTGAGCTCCTTCTCTGTGCCAGGCACCTTGCCATTGGAATTTACGTTCTGGTTGGAGGGACAGACAAAGGAGCAGACAGACAAAACTATACTTAATAAACATTGTTTGGGAGTAAGCCCAGGGCTTGCAGAGAGCAGGAGAGAGGTGGCCTTTAAACTGGATCTGAAGGAAATGGGGGACATGGGGGGGGGGGGACATGAGACTTGCATTTAGGCTGGGTGAGGTGGGGGGGAGGGGGCGGGGGAGGACGGGAAGAGCTCTGGGATTTTTCAGGAGTTGCAGGAAGTGATCTCAACCACAGACTTGTTAAACATGGGTGCCACTTCCAGGGCCTGGGGAACCCAAATCAGCATAGTTAACAAGCTCCACGAGTGATTTTGATACAAGTGGGGACTGTGGCTCACCATGTGAGAAAGGCATAATGAAAGATGGGCTGGAGGTCACAGGTGCTGTGCTGTGAAAGGCTAGTAGGTCAGACCCAGTAAGGTCTTTATATCAAAGGAACAGGAAGGCCACTCAAGAGCCTTCATCCTGGGAACAACAGAATCTTTACAAAGACTCCTCTGCAATATGGAAAATGGGTAGAAGAGCGCTTCAGCCCAGAGCAGACATTGGCCTGAATCAAGAAAGAGGCAGTGGGGACAGAGAAGCAGCCGGATTTGGGAGAGGAGGTGGGACTGTAGCATCCGCAGAGGCCGGTGGTGATGCGCTGGCTGTGAGATGAGAGAAGGAAAGCAGCCAGAAGGCAGGGGAATGTGTGAGAGAAACCAAAATCTGGTAAGGGAAGTTGGAGGTGTGAGAGGGAGGGAGGCATGAGGGGAGGGAGGGAAGGATTCAATGTGGGGTGTAAAGGGGCTGAGAGGGACAGACCGCTGAGGCCAGGTCGCCATCTGAGGACAGGCAGGACAAGGATGGGAAAGGCGCGGCACATCGGGGACGCCGAGGTCGGAAGGACCCACCCTCGGGTGCGCGCTGAGTCCGCAGCTAGACAGAGGTCAGAGAAGCCCAGACCGCCGCTGGTCCCAAACCCTGACCTGTCCGCGTGGTCGGCCGTGCCCGGCAAGGCCCAGGCCGGTGACCTCACGGGGCGCGGGCGCCCAGGCCCTGGCCTCCGCCAGATGGCGCTGCTCCGGCGGTCCTTGGCGCCGCCCGGCGGGCGCGGCTCTCGGGGCGGGGCCGGGACACCCGGCGGCCCGCCTGCAAGCGCTCGGGCTCCCGCTCCGCTAGGCTTGGGCGGCGGGTCCGGGCCTGTCCCGGCAGCCGGCAGCTCGGGGGCCGGCCGCTGCCTGGAGGGCTCCGACCCCGCCTCCACGCTGTGGCCCAGGGCGTGGGCGTTTTTGCGCACTCCAGGGGGACGCGGGTCAGAAACCTGGGCACCATTCTGGAGAGCGATGCCATCCTCGCACCCGCACCAGGCAGCCACGGGGTCTGGTCGGCCCTGCCGTTCTGCCCTGTCCAGAACCCTTCCCGGAACCCTGCCCTCTCTCAGATCGGCCAGCTTAAGTAAAGGAATAGACTTGGAAATCAACAGCTAGCTCTGACCTTGAGGAACAATCTTCCCTTGCTCCAGTTTACCTTCAGATTAGATAGAAATGGTGATGCCACCTCAAAAGATTGTTGGGAGGACTAAATGAATCATCTTTTTAATCATTAAGCAAGTAGCCAATACATACCAGGTATTTGAACCATTCTCTTTGTGTTGCTGGAATATTATCACTGACCCAGACTTTTCTTTTAAGATTTATTTGTTTATGATAGACACAGAGAGAGGCAAGAGACACAGGCAGAGGGAGAAGCAGGCTCCATGCCGGAGCCGGACACGGGACTTGATCCCAGGACTCCAGGATCGCCCCCTGGGCCAAAGGCAGGCGCTAAACCACTGAGCTACCCAGGGATCCTCTGACCCAGACTTTTCAATGGCTTCTGACTGCCCTCAAGATCCAGTCCAAACCTTTAGCTTAGGCTACAAGGAACTTTCAGTCTCATTTCCTGTCATTTGCCATCTCTTCCTCCCCCACATCTTTGGCAGTTTTATCATAGACTTCTTTGTGTCTTGACCTGAATACCTTTTCCCATTTTCTCTCCTCACATTTGAGTCCCACCTCAAAAGCCTACCTGTCATATACTCCCCAATAATCCCAAAGTTTTAAGATACCCAGAACTGGCATTATAAGAGACAAAATGGAAAGACTAAGAAACAATGTGTCACAATTATGAATATGTTTGAGCACTCTGTGCTTAGTTCGAGGGACAAAAATAGCTAAGGAGATAATTGAGCTGGGATATTAAAAGAGAAGAGGATCAGGGAGGGAGGAACAAAGAAAAAGAGTTTCCTCCACCCTCTAGCCCAACAAGTGTCCAGGCCCTGAATAGACACCCTCACCCCTATCCCCAGGAACCAGGGTCAGGTCTCTGGACAGAACCAGTTTATAGGTTCTTGGAAGCTATTGTTGCACACCTATTTAAGTAGCTTTTCCAGATGTGGGAAAGGATGCCACACGAGTCACCTGCCCATTGGCATCTGACCCCCTGAAAACAGGAGGCAAGCACATGTGAGACCAGATCTGGGACCATGTGCGCTGATAGAGATCTGAATTGACAGTCTCTGTGGATAATCTGGACCCTAGCAGATCCATGTAAACAACCTGACATGCCCATGCTTATGCCGTGTCCTTCAGCACTCCTCACCAATCAGGTCATCCCAAGCATCCAGTGAACTGAGGTAAGGGACACAGAGTATTAAACTCCTCCCCAACCATCCGAGTCTTTCCTCGGTACTTACAAGTAGATGTTCCAGACAGTGGGCTGGGCAATGCCCAGTAGATGGGACAGACAGAATGATGTCATTCTTGCCCCAGAATGATGTCATCATTCTCACAGTCTAATGACAGAGATGAGTCAACCATCAGGACAAGATGTGACCTGTGGTGTGAGAGGATGACATGAACTAGGGACAATGTAGTGCAGTGCTTAGAGGCCTAGACTGGCCTCAGATGATACTGTGAAAGTGCTTAGTGCTAAACATGACACATGAGTAATAAAAAAATAGGTACTTAAGAGGCCGTGTTGAAGTTGCAGAAGTTTAGTGTCTAGCTTATCCTCTCAGCCTTCTGCAGGCTTCTGAACAAATATGAACTACCCCTGTTAAATCTCTGTAGTCATTCACAGCATGCCTGAGTAGAGATGAGCATCCTCCTCTCCTCCTTATAGCTTGGGCTCATCACCTGAACAGAGGACAATAGAAGGTGGCAGACAATGGGAGAAAGGTCGATGAAGGGGCTACACCTCTAGAGGAGGTAGCTCAGACCTTTTGGGTGCCAGTGAACACCAAAGGGCCCATTGGATGGAAGGCTGCTCCTTGGAGGCTGGTTTGGAAGTCCATTTGCATAAGAATGAGAAAGCATCGATTATCTGAATCAAAAATAGAGAAGTGCCCTCCTTGGCACTGCCTGGTGATGTCCCCAACTCTCCAGATCATCAAACACACAACTGCTGATGCCAAAGAGTAACAAAAAAGGGACTATATTAGTGCTTGGGTCTTCTTTCTTGCCTTTTTTTTGACCCAAACTTTTAGATCTGCTGAGGTTTCTTTTTTTTTTTTTTTTTTTAAGATTTTATTTATTTATTCATGACAGACACAAAGAGAGAGAGAGAGAGAGAGAGAGGCAGAGACACAAGCAGAGGAAGAAGCAGGCTTCATGCAGGGAGTCCCACGTGGGACTCGATCCCCAGGATCAAGCCCTGGGCCAAAGGCGGCGCTAAACTGCTGAGCCATCCGGGCTGCCCTCTGCTGAGGTTTCTTATTCTGGAGTTCACTGGACCACAAGAACACAGGAATCCATCCAGGGGCTAAATATAAAGCCAGTCCATCAGCTCCCATCCCTACCCAAGTTTTGCCAAACTCAGGCTTTACTTTCTCATTACAGGATAAATATATGCTCTTTTGCAAATAAATTAGAAACCACAGATAAGCAACAAACAGAGCTACTTCATATAAATTTTATCATTTTCCTCAAAAATATGAAAAGTTAAACAAAACATACTCTGAACGTTTGTTCCTATCACTAAAACCTTCTCCTGCTGCACAATTTGTAATTGCTATAGACTATGGTGTTGGAGAGATATGTGTATGTGTGTGTGTGTGGCCAATTACCCATCATCAGGCACAGAGCTTGTTTTTGCTCATAAATAACACTGAGAGGACCATCCTTATAACAAAATCCTTGTGAGTCTCCTTAGTTATTTCAAGGTACATTTCTTGGTGTGGATTTGCTGGGTCAAAGGGAGCCCCCCCCCCCTTTTTTTTTTACTATATTGCCAAAATACAGATGGGCCTATTTAGTGTCAGACTTTAGGAGATAAAGTTAGGAGATAAAGCTGCTGGGAAGTAGAGAGAGGTGGACAGCCTGGGTTTGTTAGCTATTCCTAGGGAGTCCTGGGATGTGAAGCTAGAAAATAATAATGGAACCAGTTAGCTCTCATACTCCAGCTGCCCTATATGCTGTTCCAGTTCCCCCCAGCCAGGGCCTCCCAAGGGATCTATAGGAGGGGAGGGAAATCTATCCCTGGGGAGTGAGGGATTAGGGCCAGTGGTGCTAAATTAATAACCTAAACCTTTCTGCTTTTCCTTGGGATTTAATTTTAGGCATTGTGCTAGATGATTTACAGACATTATATGATTCAATTCTCACCAAAGCCTGAGGAGATAGGTATTATCTTTATTTTCAGTGTGTGGATAAGGACCCTGAGGCACAGAGGAGCCGAGTGGTTTGACTAAGGCCATAGAGCTAGCAGGCGGTAGAGCAAGAGTGCTGAAGACAAGAAGCTTCCCCGACCCTCAGCCCTGTTGGTGGGCCTCCTAGAATGGACCGAAATTTGGCCACCCTGGGAAGGAGGAACTTGCTGAAAGAGGACTTGAAGCTTTGGCCTAGGCCACCTCTCAACCTTCTCTAGGAGCTGATCCTTCAATGAGGGAGTCTTACACATAGCCCCATCTGGCACTGGCTACCTTTGACCTCTAGGTGGATTGGCTAGCTCCAGAAAGGATGGAAGTGTAGCTCAATTGGAAGGGATTGGGGAATTAATCCCTTTGTGTCCTAGGAGGGTCTTGAATAATTGGAGAGACAATGATTGATGATGGGGGTATTGAAAATCCTAGTACGTGGACCAGAGGTGAGAAAGGGGCCTGGGAAAAACTCCTGATACAAGGAGGTCACAGGAAGATGAACTACCAGCAAGAGGGGAAGATGGACAGGTTTGGAAGTACAGCTAGCTTGGAGGTAGAGAGCACTGGTTTCAGAGTCCCAGCTTGGGCTTTCAGTGCCATCTTTGGTTGCCTTGTCACTTTGAGCAGTTAAGGACTCTAAGCCTTCTCTTTCTTGTCTGTAAGAGTATCTTCTGCCCAAGACAGTTGTGAGGGGTTTGGTGCCTAAAAAGTACTCAATAAATGCTAGGCATTTTTATTACCAAATGTTGAAGATCTGATACTGTGTGTGGTAAGGAGCCATAGTTATGCAGTACTTGGCCACCTCTGAAGGCCCAGCCTAGAGACTCTCTGGGGTAGAGAATCAAAGGAGGCCTGAGGATCCTTAATGTGAAATCCCCTTAGGAGGCTCCAAGCTCCTGTATCCTAGCCAGGAAGACCTTTATGATGGTTATTAAACACTAGACAGAGACCCAATTCCAAACTTACTGTCTCCTTCTCTGGAATGGGTCAATAGTCTCCCTGGGGCCTTCACAGGGGAAATTTTATATTTGGGTAGAAATTTTAGATCTGGGTAGAAATAGGTGAGAAAACCACACTCTGAAGCTGAGCCAGGTGAGAATCCCCCCTCCAGCCCTCTACCTCTGGAGGCCAGCAGAGAGCACCTGGGTCTCCAGAAATAGGTGCAGGGCCAAGAAAGAGTGACCAGTGCCCCTACTTCCATTTCCTATGCTGCTTTCTCTCCCCCACAGTTTGATAGACTGTGCCTGGAACCAGTGGAAAAAGCAAAAGTTACAGATGCCTTAAAAATGCATCCCCTAAAAAAAAAAAAAAAAAAAAAGAAAGCATGCCCTGACTGCAGAACTCAAGTGAGTGAGCAGAACAGGTTGTAGAAACCACTGAAATTAGACTGCAAAAGGGACTTTGTTTCCCTCCCAGCATCCATGTTAAGTTAGAGGAGGGTGTGGTTCACCAAGGGGACCCCATGCACATACACACATGCCTAACTTCCTGTCTGGCTTTAGTGTCAGCAGCAGGCCACACTGATCTTGCTCTAGCCATCCTCTGAGTGTGACAGGCCTCAGCTCAGCCACCCATTCCCAGGAGCCTGGCAATATTTGAAGAGACCTGGCACTCTGAAGGGCAATCTGGTTGCAGACTGCCATTTACAAGATGATGAAAAGGTCTTTGGGGGAAGACAGGAAGAGCTAGCACAGAACAGATGCTTGCTTTTGAACCATGAAAGCCAGTGCTGCAGAAGTAGAGGCCACAGCTATTTCTCCCTGACTCCCAGGCCTTTGTGTAGGCTTTCTCTCCACCTGGAAAAGGCAGCCTCTCTTAACCCAGGCCAGGTTACCTCCTACCTGTAATGTAGGTTTCGAATGAGATGTCTTCCCTTCGAAGACTCTTCTGAAACCCACAAACTGGATTAGGACCCCTCCATTGTGCTGCATAGGTCGCCTGTGCCTATCCCTATCAAAGTCTTCATTTCTTCATCTGGAAACTGTTAACTCATCTATAAGATAAAAGTAGTGTTTACTTCAAAGGGTAGTTGGGAGGACTTAAAGGACACAAAGCTTAGAGTCAGGTGCAGTAAAAAAAAAATTACTGGTTTTGCTGTTGCTCTAGAGTTTACCCAAAGGATTATAATCTCTTATGTACTTATCTCAGGATTATAGTTTTCTATATATCACGGTCCCACTTAACCACAAGCATCTTATGTAAGTCTGGTTCATTGTATCCCAAGATCCAGGCACAATGCTTGCAACACATTCATAGAACAAGTATTTATTGACCCATCACCTCATATGTCCCAGGCTTAGCTCAGGGGTTCTTTTTTTTTTTTTTTTTAATCTCTCTCTCTCTTTTTTTTTTATTGGAGTTCAAGTTGCCAACATATAGCATAACACCCAGTGCTCATCCCATCAAGTGCCCCCTCAGTGCCCGTCACCCAATCACCCCTACCCCCCGCCCACCTCCCTTTCCATCACCCCTTGTTCGTTTCCCAAAGTTAGGAGTCTCTCATGTTCTGTCTCCCTCTCTGATATTTCCCACTCATTTTTTCTGCTCAGGGGTTCTTAAATGCTCAGAAACTATTTGTTGAAAGAATGACAGAACACTGAGACACCCTTGAAAAAAATTATACTCCATTTCAGTGGGGTGGCAGGATTTGGAATCTCCACTCTACTTCTTTAAAGGGGGGGGCAGGGACAGGGGCTCCAGGGGCCCCACCCTGCCAAGCTTCAGCCTACAGAATGATGGTGGTGACTATTGGATAATCCACTTCCATCATTAAGGCCTGAAAGAAGGGATGCCTCCCAGGTTTTACCTTTTCCCCCTCAAAGTGAAAATTTCTTTCATATGTTTTTATTATGAAAGTCACATGTTATAGTAAATGAGTCAAATGATATAGAAACCTATGAGCTGAAAATTAAAGCTCACTTCCCAATTCTACCTTCTCAGGAATAACCACTATAACAAATGGTATGTGTCTGTCTAAACATTTTTTTAAGAGTTATTTATTTATTTATTTATTTGAGGATTGGGGGACTAAAAGAGGCAGATGGAGAGAGAGTCTCAAGCAGCCTTCCTGCTGAGTGTGTCTGTCCAAACTTTTTACAATAACTATTGGATGGCTAAATATACATACGGCATGACATAGTGGTTAAGAATACAGGCTGACTTTGACAATCAACCCTTAATATGAACCTCAGTTTTCTCAAATACAAGATGAAGATAGTAACAAATAATAATTGTTACTTAAAATGTTTTTACATAAGGAGTGCCTGGGTGGCTCAGTGGGTTAGGTATCTGCCTTCAACTCAGGTGACCATCCCAGAGTCCTGGGATTGAGCCCCACGTGGGGCTCCCTGCACAGCTGGGAGTCTGCTTCTCCTTCTGTCCCCCCACTTCTCATTGCTTGTGCTCTCTCTCTCTCTCTCTCTCTCTCTAGCCCTGGTTTCTGTCAAATGAATAAATAAAATAATTTTTAAAATGTTTGTATGTAAGTGGACTCATACTACACATAAGGTTCTATACGTTCACTGTTTTATTTTTTTTAAGATTTTATTTATTCATAGAGATGCAGGGAGAGAGAGAGAGAGAGGCAGACACAGCAGGCTCCATGGAGAGAGCCCGACGTGGGACTCTATCCAGGGTCTCCAGATCACGCCCTGGGCTGCAGGCGGCGCTAAACCGCTGCGCCACCAGGGCTGCCCCACTGTGCCACCAGGGCTGCCCTCGTTCACTGTTTTAAACTTTATTTTTGAAATACTTGTAGAGTCACAGGAAGTAGCAGAAATGGTATAGAAGTTCCAATGTGCCCTTCTAGTACAATATCAAAACCAGGAAATTGATGCAGCTATGTTAATGTCATTTTATCCTTTGTGCAGATTCCTTTTTTAAAAAAAAATTTTAATTGGAGTTCAATTTGCCAACATATAGCATAACACCCAGTGCTCATCCCACCAAGTGCCCCCCTCAGTGCACATCACCCAGTCACCCCAACCCTCTGCCCACTTCCCCTTCCACTACCCCTTGTTCATTTCTCAGAGTTAGGTGTCTCTCATGTTTTGTCACCCTCACTGATATTTTCACACATTTTCTCTCCTTTCCCTTTATTCCCTTTCACTAATTGTTTTTCCTTTCACTAATTTTTATATTTGTGCAGATTCCTGCAACTACCTTTGCAATCAAGATACAGAGCTATTCCACTACAACAGAGATCTTCTTCATGGCACCTCTTCATAGTCATATCCACCACCCTCCACCCCAATATCTCTAACCCCTGGGGATCCCTGGGTGGCTCTGTGGTTTAGTGCCTGCCTTCGGCCCAGGGCGTGGTCCTGGAGTCCTGGGATGGAGTCCTACATCGGGGTCCCTGCATGGGGCGTGCTTCTCTCTCTGCCTGTGTCTCTGCCTCTCTCTCTGTGTGTGTTTCTCATGAATAAATAAATAAAATCTTTCAAAAAAATATGTCTCTAACCTCTGGCAATTACTAAGCTATTTCCCAACACTATAATTTTGTCATTTTTAAAGTGTTATATAGAGACACCTGAGTGGTTCAGCAGTTGAGCATCTGCCTTCGGCTCAGGACATGATCCCGGGATTCTGGGATCGAGTCCCATATCGGGCTCCCTGCATGGAATCTGCTTCTCCCTCTGCCTATCTCTCTGTGTCTCTCATGAATAAATAAATAAAATATTTTTAAAAATAGAAATAAAAACGTTATATAAATGGAATCATATAGTATGTGACCTCTAAGATTGGCTTTTCTCACTCAGCATAATGTCCTTGAGATCCATCTAACTTGTTTGTATCAACATTTGTTCCTTTTTATTTCTGTGTCGTAGTCCATTCTATAACATACTTAATTTTTCTTTTTCTCGAATATCAACATTTTGCAATCTCTAATTGATTGCGACATAGATCATAGATGGATGCTAACTTTTTAGAAAGAGGCAACCAGACACTATGTGCTTTCTGTTAGAAGCACACCACACCAGGGCAGCCCTGGTGGTGCAGCAGTTTAGCGCCGCCTGCAGCCTGGGGTGTGATCCTGGAGACTTGGGATCGAGTCCCACGTCGGGCTCCTTGCATGGAGCCTGCTTCTCCCTCTGCCTGTGTCTCTGCCTATCTCTCTCTCTGTGTATTTCTCATGAATAAATAAATAAATAAATCTTAAAAAAAAAAAGAAGTACACCACACCAATTATGAAGTAGTCTTTTTTTTTAAGATTTTATTTTTAAGTAATCTCTGCACCCAACGTGGGGCTCAAACTTACAACCACAAGATCAAGAGTTGCATGCTCTACCAACTGAGCCAGCCAGGCACCCCAATCTTGCCATCAAAGCTCCACATTCAATTATAAAGTAACAGGGAGTAGAAAGGAAAACATGTCAAAACTATCCCTTGTGAAGGCAACGAGGAAAATCCAGATTTTTTTTTAAGATTTTATTTATTTATGCATGAGAGACACAGAGAGAGGCAGAGACATAGGCAGAGAGAGAAGCAGGCTCCCCTCGAGGACCCCGATACGGGACTTGATCCCAGTATGCCAGGATCATGCCCTGAGCCGAAGGCAGACACTCTACCACTAAGCCACTTAGGTATCCCAGAAAAATCCAGATTGTGAGAAACTTCATGACAAACATCACAGTTTCTTCAGCAAATAAATTGCAAGTAAGCACATTCTCTCTCTCTCTCACACACACACACACACATAAATATGTAGATGGAAGAAACTTATAAATCAACGTATTTTTAAGAATCCATACAAAAAAGGGATGCCTGGGTGACAAAACTGAAAATTTGAACACTGACTAGATATTTGAGGTTATTAAAGATTTATTTATTACTATTTTTTAATATTAGGGTGATTTTTTAAAGTCTTTTTATTTATTTGACAGAGAGAGAGAGAAAGAGAACAAGCAGGGGGAGTGGCAGGCAGAGGGAAAGGAAGAAGAAGGCTCCTTGCTCAATGCGGGACTCCATCCCAGCACCCTGCGATCATGACCTGAGCTGAAGACAAACACTTAACCAACCGAGCCAGACAGTGCCTGTGTGGTGATTTTTTTTTTATTAGAGTTTTTTCTTTCAGAGATACATACTGAAATACTTACAGATGAAATGATGTCTTGGGGGCAGCGCCGGTGGCGCAGCGGTTTAGCGCCGCCTGCAGCCCGGGGTGTGATCCTGGAGACCCGGGATGGAGTCCCACGTCGGGCTCCTTGCATGGAGCCTGCTTCTCCCTCTGCTTGTGTCTCTGCCTCTGTGTGTGTGTGTTTCTCATGAATAACAATAAATAAATAAATAAATAAATAAATAAATAAATCTTAAAAAAAAAGAAATGATGTCATGGATTTGCTTCAAAATAATACAAGAAATAAGTTAAGTGAGAGTACAAATGAAACAAGACTCCATATGCCATAGTAATTGTTGAAGCTGAGTAATGAATGCATGAGGGCCATTATAACCTGTTTTCTACCTCTATCTTGAAAATTTTCCATAACAATAAAACATATATCAATAAACATATTCCCATGTCAATACATGAAGACCTACATCATGCTCTTTAAGAGCTGCATAGTCTTCCATATTTATTTAATCAATTATCTGTTAGAGAATATTTGAATTGTCTCCAGATATTCAAGATACTAAACAATATCTCAGGAAATATGCTTGTACAGAAGTCTCTGCCCAAGTAACTATTTCCTTAGAATAAATTCATAGAAGTAAAAGTGGTAGGTCGACGGATGTGCGTGTTTTAGATTTTTGTATATACGGAGAGATTGTTCTCTAGAAAAAACCTTGAGGTTACCTATTTCTTGACACTTCCAATAGTATGTTGGTCATTACCAATTCTTTTTTTCTTCTTTTTTTTTAAATTTACTGTAATATACCTTATACATCATCAAATTCACTCATTTCATGGGTACAATTCAATGATTTTTAGTAAGTTTATAGAATTTGCATACATCCCAAAAACTAATTTTAGAATTCTTTTTTTTAAAAAAGATTTTTTTTAAAGGTTTTATTTATTCATTCATGAGAGACACAGAAAGAAAAAGGCAGAGGGAGAAGCAGGATCCATGCAGGGAGCCCAATGCGGGACTCCATCCTGGAACTCCAGGATCATGCCCTGGGCTGAAGGCAGACACTCAACTACTGAGCCACCCAGACATCCCTTTTTTATTTATTTTTTATTTTTATTTTTTTGTAGGAAAAAAATGGTTTTGCACATGGGAAGAAATGATATAAATTCAAAACTTACAGATAAGGATTAGCTCTATCACTCATCTCTTTAAAAAGTTTATATGAATATCCAGTCAAAACCAACAGGGCATCTCCCTTGAAATGTTATCTATACGAATTTCCAAGTAGACCACAGGACTGCATACTGTCTTGGAATCAGACATCCCTTTTTAAAAAGATTTTATTTATTTATTCATGAAAGACATAGAGAGAGGGGCAGAGACACAGAGAGAGAAGTAGGCTCCAAGCAAGGAGCCCGATGTGGACTCGATCCCAGGACTTGGAGATCACGCCCTGAGCCAAAGGCAGACGCTCAACCACTGAGCCACTCAGGCATCCCAGAGAATGCATTTATCATCCCATCCCCTAGTCACTCCTTAATCACACTCCAGCCCTCCGTAACAATGAATCTTCCTGTCTCTGTAGATTTCCCTTTTCTGGATATGTCACATGGATGGACTAATGTGTTCTTTGGTGTCTGGTTTCTTTGGCTGAACATAATGTTTTTGAAGTTCATTCATGTTGTAGCGCGTATCAGTATTTTGTTCCTTTTTATTGCTACATAGTATTCCATTGTATAGATACACCACATTTTGTTTATGTATTCATCAGTCAATTGATAAGCAACACAAAGTTTCCACTTTTTGGCTCTGGTGAATAACACTGCTATGAACACTCACAGGTCAAGCCTGTGTGGACTTACAGTTTCATTTCTCCTGGGTAGATTGCTGGAGGTAGAATCGCTATGTCCTGTGAAAATTCTGTTTAACATTTTGAGAAACTAACCAATTGTTTCCCAGAGCAATTGTACCATTTTAAATTCCTACCAGCAGTGTACGACGATTCTAGTTTCTCCACATTGTCACCAATCCTTATTATTATGTTAATATTATCATCATCATCATCATCATTATTATTAGAGGGATGCCTGGCTGGCTCAGCTGGTAGAGTATGCTACTTTTAATTGGGGTCATAAGTTCAAGCCTCACAGTGGGCATGGAGCCCTCTTAAACAAAGAGGGTGCCTGGGTGGCTTAGTCACTTAAGTGTCTGCCTTCGGCTCAGGTTATGATCCCAGGGTCTAGGAATGAACCCTGTGTCAGCTCTCTGCTCAGCAGGAAGCCTGCTTCTCCCTTTCCCTCTCCTTGCCTTTCCCCCTCCTTGTGCTCTCTCTGTCAAATAAATAAAATATTAAATATATATATAAAATCATTATTATTATTATAGTCATCCTAGTAGGTGGTATCTCATTGTGGTCTTGATTTACATTTCCCTGAATGGTTAATAATGTTGAACATCTTTTCATGTGCTCATTGGCTATTTGTATTATCTTCTTTGGAAAAAATATTCAAGTCCTTCATTCATTTAAAAAATTGTATTATTTGTCTTTAATCCTTTTATTCTTTGCCAGTGTGTGAGGTGAAAAATTGTTTCCATTTACATTTATTTAATCACCATTGAATTGGACAACTTTTCACATATTTATTGGCCAACTGTATTTTTTTTATTTGTGAATTTTCAGTGCTTATAAGAGCTCCTTTTACATGAAAAAAGATTAATTCTTTTTTATACATGTTAAAAAGTTTCCCAGATTTTTAACTGACTACAGCAACTGTGTGTGCCATCTTCATATGAATAACCCAAATGGCTCAGGGTAATTAGGTAATAGACAGACACTTGATCCTGCCCAAGAATACCTAGAATTTGATCCTAAAGCTCAGCTGATCTCTTCATGATGTTCACCATCCTCTATCCTCTAGCCATGCTGAAGCAACCTCACCGAAGTCACTGTCCCTTAATCATGGTATCTAATCCTGCTCCTGAATAATCCCGTGCAAAGAGACACAAAGATAATCAAACTTTTACTCCTGACTCACCCTCCTTCTCTTCTAACATCAAGAACCTGAATAATCTCATTTATTGAATACTTAACCAAGTATGCCAGACACTTTGTTTTGGCACCTTATGCAGATCATTATCTCTGTATTGTTACTGTCCTCAGGTAACAGATGAGGAAATGAAGCTGAGAGAGTCTTAGTAACACACCAAGGCCACAGAGCTAGAGAGTTGTGTGGCTGGATTGGACCCGGTCCATCTGACTCCAGAAACTGCTTTTGCCCACTGAGTTACGTTTCTGCAGGTTTTTTTTGTGTGTTTTTTTAAGTTTTTGTTGTTGTTTTTAAGATTTTATTTATTCATGAGAGACACACAGGGAGAGAGGGGGAGAGACACAGCCAGAGGGAGAAGCAGGCTCCATGCAGGGAGCCCGATGTAGGCCTCCATCCTGGACTCTGGGATCACACCCTGAGCCCAAGGCAGACGCAGATGCTCAACCGCTGAGCCACCCAAGTGTCCTCCCCGCCCTTTCTGATGTTCATCTCTTTGGCTATTCAAATTCCTTGGAGGCCAGCGATCCATCTAAATCCACGTGGTTCTGGAATTGCAGGGGGACTGGCTGCAGGGGTAGGATGCTGTTTGCGTGGGTCGCAGGCCCCACCCCTCCGGAGAGCGACCCTGGGACAAGACCCAGCCAAAGGCTGCAGGGAGGGGCCCTGCTGCTTTCTCCTGCGCCGCCTGAGGTTACTTCTCAAACCCAGCCTCGCCTATCACGGCCCCCCTGCCTGACTGTCCAATGGTTTACTTTTCCTGGAACGAGGATCTTTCCAAAGGAAAGCATTTCCAAAGGAATGCTTCTAGGGCGTCGGTAACAATAGACATTTCAAATGTGATAACGTTCACGCGGAGCTTCCACTGCTAAATCCCAGTTCTTTCCCCAGAGGAGTGCTAATGTTGCAAGGTTGCGAGACCATAGCATTGTAGTTTTGTCTGCTTTCTTGTTTAAACAAGATGGAAAAAAATAAATAAAAATAAAAAATAAACAGGATGGATTTCGGGCTGCCCAGGTGGCTCAGCGGTTTAGCGCCCCCTTCAGCCAGGGGCGTGATCCTGGAGACCTGGGATCGAGTCCCACGTTGTGTTCCCTGCATGGCCTGCTTCTCCCTCTGCCTGTGTCTCTGCCTCTCTCTCTCTGTCTCTCATAAACAAATAAATAAAAATCTTAAAAAAAAGTAAACAAGATGGATTTCAACCAAAAAGTGCAATTTCCTTAGTGTAAACTGGAGGGCCATCTGCAACACCATCATCTAGACTGGGCACCACTGGCTGGAAGCCTCTGTTCTTTACCAACCGAGCCGGAAGGGAGGCAGCATCCATGGGGTGGTTTAGGAAACCCCATGGAAGACAAAGAATTTTTTTTTCTATTTTTGTTGTTGTTAATAATAAAATCATGCTTATTTTAAAATGTAAATAATGGGGATCCCTGGGTGGCGCAGCGGTTTGGCGCCTGCCTTTGGCCCAGGGTGCGATCCCAGAGACCCAGGATCGAATCCCACGTCGGGCTCCCGGTGCATGGAGCCTGCTTCTCCCTCTGCCTGTGTCTCTGCCCCTCTCTCTCTCTCTGTGACTATCATAAAAAAAAAAAAAAAAAAAAAAAAAAAAAATCCAATCATTTAAAAAAAATGTAAATAATGTATGAGTCTGTAAAGCAAAAATCAAAGAATCTTCCCTCACTTTACCCATGCAATTACCCAGGAATAACTAAATTAGCACTGTTAAAAATTCGGTCTTCATCTGTCTAGATCTTTTTCCTAAAGTTTACTTATCTAAGTAATCTCTCCACCCAACATGTGGCTCAAACTCACAATCAGCAGTCACATTTTTAAATTGTTTAATCTTTCTCTTCGAATAATACCAAATAATAAGGAATAAGAAAGGGACACCTGGGTGGCTCAGTCGGTTAAGTGTCTGCCTTCAGCTCAGGTCATGATCTCAGGATCCTGGGATGAGCCCCAGGTTGGGCTCTCTGTGGAGCCTGCTTCTGTCCCTGCCCCTCTTCCCTGCTCCTACACTCGTGCTCTCTCTCTCTCTCTCTCTTGCTCTCCCTCTCTCCTCTCTTGCTCTCTGTCTCAAATCAGTAAACAAAATCTTCTAAAAAATAAATAATAAGTAAGAATTGGTGGACATGTATATGCATAGCCTTCCGTTCAAGGGTTCTTTATCTTTCCACCTCCCCTCCAGGATTCAGAGGGAGTTTAGGGGACTGTCTGTAGACTGAATGATCAGGCTGTTTGTTATTCAGGTTGAAAGCCCCCAAGATTGCTGCCTATTAAACGTGAGTTGACCCTGCAGGAAGCCATCCACCATTTGTTGATGCACTTTCATCCCTGCCACAGGATCCACAGGAAAGAGCAGTAATTGAGGGTTCTGGGAACCCAAAACAGGCCACCAATCCCAGCTTCCCAGGGACTGAACTGGTAGACTTCTCTCAAGGGAAGAAGATTGATTGAGGCCAGTCTTCTATGATACTGCTTTTCTCAGGAAAATTATCATATCATCATCATAGGTAACGTTTGACAAACACTTCCTTCAGGCCAGGAACTTTATATATACCTTTTAATCTCATAATCCCATGAAGATGTTTATATTTACCCCATTTTACTGACAAGAAAAAAACAAGTTTCAAGAGTTCAAGTAACTTGCGTAAACTCACGCTATGAGTAAATAGCAGAATAGAGCTTGAATCCACTGATGGCAAAGCCCTAGTTCTAAATCACCACCGCACTGTAGCACACTACCTCTCAGTACCACTGATCTCAGAAAGGAAGAAGCACAAGAGTGCACAACCAACTCCTTTTTTCAGACTATTTCACCAGGAGGAAGTTCTCATTTGCATAATGGTATTTTCCTCCATGGACAGAGTAGGGACAGTATTTCTCATTCCTACTAGAGATTTTGAACCCCTCTACACCTGGTTTAGACTGTAGTTCTGTGACATAAAGTCTTGGAATACCATGGAGTGTTTTTGTTTCTTGTTTATTTAAGGGAGTTACTGTCTTACTCAATAACTTGTGAGGTTTTCTTGAGCTGCTCATTTTTTTTAAATTTTTATTTATATATGATAGTCACAGAGAGAGAGAGAGAGAGAGAGGCAGAGACACAGGCAGAGGGAGAAGCAGGCTCCATGCAGGGAGCCCGACGTGGGACTCGATCCCCGGTCTCCAGGATTGCGCCCTGGGCCAAAGGCAAGTGCCAAACCGCTGCGCCACCCAAGGATCCCTCATTATGATTTTAACTTGCATTTCCCTGATGACTAATAAATTTCAAGGTTTTTGAAAATAACCCTTGGTCGAAGGGGAAATCAGAAACTATTTTAAAGTGGCACATGGGTGGCTCAGTCGGTTAGCATCTGCCTTTGGCTGGGGTTGTGATCTCGGGGTCTGGGATCAAGTCCAGAGTAGAGTTCCCTGCAGGGAGCCTGCTTCTCCCTCTGCGTATGTCTCTGAGTCTCTCTCTGCGTCTTTCATGAATAAATGAATAAAATCTTTTAAAAAAAAGAAGCTAGAAGAACAAATTATATTAAAAATACTTAGAAGAAGAAAAAAAAATACTTAGAAGAAGAAAAAAAAATACTTAGAAGAAAAAAATAAAAATAAGAGCGGAAAACAATATAATAGAAAATAGAAAAAACACAAGGCTAAAGTTAGTTCTTTGGAAGGATTAATAAAACTGATAACTTCCCAGCAAGATTTATCAAGAAAAAAGGGAAAACACAAATAACCAACATTAGGCATACAAAAAGGGACATCTTTGTAGATGCTACAGATAGTAAGATGAACAATAAGATACTATGAGTATCTTTAATTTATTCTAATAAGTTGCACAACATAAGTGAAATGGACAAATCCCTTGAATTTGGGGTCCCTTTGAAGGGGCTGTCTGTAAAAAGAAAACTGAGGGCAACCCAGGTGGCTCAGTGGTTTAGCACCGCCTTCAGTACAGGGCATGATCCTGGAGACTTGGGATCAAGTCCCACGTCGGGCTCCCTGCATGGAACCTGCTGTCTGTGTCTCTTCCTCTCTCTCTGTGTCTCTCATGAATAAATAAATAAAATCTTAAAAAAAAAAAAGTGAAAAAAAGTCCTCCCAAATCCTTAAAAAAAAAAAAAAAAAAGACAAAACTGAAACTAGGAAATTCAAGTATCACAATGGACACAAGAAAAAAATCTAAATAGCCCATACTTTTTTAAAAATTGAATTTATTATCAAACCCTTTTTGTGAAAAAAACTCCAGGGACAGATGGCTTCACAGGTGAATACTTCCAAATATTTATCTAAGGAAGAAGAAAATAACAATCCTACACATTTCAAAACAAGGAAGAGGGAACACTCCCCAACTTATTTCATGAGGCCAGAAAAACTTTGATATGAAAACATGTTAAAGATACTACAAAGTCAACAAAACTAAAAGACAATCTACAGAATGGGAGAAGATATTTGCAAATGACATATCAGATAAAGGGCTAGTATCCAAGATCTATAAAGAACTTATTAAACTCAACACCAAAGAAACAAACAATCCAATCATAAAATGGACAAAAGACATGAACAGAAGTTTCACCAAAGAAGACACATAGCCAACAAGCACATGAGAAAATGTTCCACATCACTGGCCATCAGGGAAATATAAATCAAAACTACAATGAGATACCACCTCACACCAGTGAGAATGGTGAAAATTAACAAGACAGGAAAAAACAAATGTTGGAGAGGATGTGGAGAAAGGGGAACCCTCTTGCACTGTTGGTGGGAATGTGACTGGTACAGATACTCTGGAAAACTGGAGGTTCCTCAAAGAGTTAAAAATAGAGCTACCCATGGGCAGCCCCGCTGGCCCAGCGGTTTAGTGCCGCCTTCGACCCAGGGCGTGCATGATCCTGAAGACCCAGATCTAGTCCCACAGGGAGCCTGCTTTTCCCTCTGCCTGTGTCTCTGCCTCTCTCTCTGTGACTCTCATGACTAAATAAATAAAATCTAAAAAAAAAAAAAAAAATAGAGCTACCCTACGACCCAGCAATTGCACTGCTGGGGATTTACCCTAAAGATACAAATGCAGTGAAAGACCAACCAAAAGGAATATTACTCAGCCATTAGAAACGACAAATACCCACCATTTGCTTCGACGTGGATGGAACTGGAGGGTATTATGCTGAGTGAAATAAGTCAATCGGAGAAGGACAAACATTATATGGTCTCATTCATTTGGGGAATATAAAAAATAGTGAAAGGGAATAAAGGGGAAAGGAGAGAAAATGAGTGAAAACATCATTGAGGGAGACAGAACATGAGAGACACCTAACTCTGGGAAACGAACAAGGGGTAGTGGAAAGGGAGGTGGGCAGGGGGTTGGGGTGACTGGGTGATGGACACTGAGGGGGGCACTTGACAGGCCGAGCACTGGGTGTTATCATATATATTGGCAAATCGAACTCTAATAAAAAAATATACAAAAAAAAGATACTACAGAAAAGAAAATTATAACATGATATTCCTTATGAACATACATGCAAAAATCTCTGAAGAAGCACTCTTAAAATTACAAAAGATTAACTACAGAACATCCATTACAGTAATATTTTTAATGGTAAAAAGTGGAAATAACTCTGGAAACAGTAATGTTCCCTGAAACATGACCAGTTAAATAAATATGGTCCGTTTACATGATAGAATATGTGACCATTAAAATATAGTAGAAATGTGTATTGACACAGGAAATTTTACTATATATTGTTTATTTAAAAGTAGATTTTCAAGGGGCACCTGGATGGCTCAGTGTGTTAAGCATTTGACTCTTGGTTTCTGCTCAGGTCATAATCTCATGGTTGTGGGATCAAGGCCCATGTTGGGCTCTGCACTCAGCAGGGAATCTGCTGGAAATCATCTCTCCCTCTCTCTCTGCTCCTCTGCTCCTCCCCACTACTCACTCACTTATGCTCTCTCTAAAATAAATTTATTTATTTATTTATTTGTTTGTTTATTTATTTATTTCTCTTTCCTTCCTTCCTTCTTTTTCTTTTCTTTCTTGACCCTATTTTTTTTTTTAAAGATTTGTTTATTCATTCATAAGACACAGACAGAGAGAGAGGCAGAGACACAGGCAGAGGGAGAAGCAGGCTCCACTCAGGGAGCCCAATGTGGGACTCGATCCCAAGACCCCAGGATCACACCCTGGGCCGAAGGCAGACACTTAAACTGCTGAGCCACCCAGGGATCCCCCCCAATTATATGCTTTTAAAAAAATAATGTGTATATTTTAAATTAACTATTTTTCAATAAAAATGTAATAGAAAAGAACAAAAATAAAATCTACAAAAGTAATTATCAAAGATTTCAGATGTTCTCACCAAAAAAAAAAAAAAAAAAAAGCAAGGCAATGGATATGTTTATTATTTTGACTGTAATAATAATTTCACTATATTTAAATATTTTGTTTTTTAATATTTTTAATTTTTTAAAAGATTTATTTGAGAGAGAGAGAGCATGTACATGCACACTAACAGGGGGAGGGGCAGAGGGAGAGGAGAGAAAGAATCACTCACCATGGAGCCCAACACAGGGCTCAATTCCACGACTCTGAGATCATGACCAGAGCTGAAATCAAGAGTTGGACACCTAACTGACAGAGCCACTCAAGCGGCACTAATATTTTATTTAATTTTTTTTAAAGATTTATTTATTTATTTATGATAGACATAGGGAGAGAGAGAGATCGAGAGAGGCAGAGACACAGGAGGAGGGAGAAGCAGGCTCCATGCGGGAGCCCGATGTGGGACTCGATCCCGGGACTCCAGGATCGCGCCCTGGGCCAAAGGTAGGCGCTAAACCGCTGAGCCACCCAGGGATCCCCCCTAATATTTTATTTTAAAGTAATCTCTATACCCAACACAGGGCTCAAAGTTACAACCCCAGGACTAAGAGTTGCATACTCCACCAAGCCAACCAGGTGCCTCTATATTTGTTTCAAACCATCATGTTGTAGATCTTAAATATATGCAATTTTTTAAAAAGTATATTACCAAATAGTATTACGACATGATTTTTTTAAAAAGATTTTATTTATTTGAGTGAGAGAGCGAGCGAGTGCGCACCAGCACAAGCGGGGGGGGGGGGGGGGGCAGAGGAAGAGGGAGAAGCAGTCCCCCCATTAAGCAGGAAGCCTGATGTGGGACCCGATCCCAGAACCCTGGGATCATGACCTGAGCTGAAGGCAGACCCCCAACCAACTGAGCCAGCAAGGTGCCCCTGATTCTACTTTTTTCAAAGAAAAATATGTTATTTATTTATAAGGAAAAAAGACTTAGGCATAAACCATATTCAAAAGTGGTTAAGCATTAAATGATAAGAATATGGGGATCCCTGGGTGGCGCAGCGGTTTGGCGCCTGCCTTTGGCCGGGGGCGCGATCCTGGAGACCCAGGATCGAATCCCACGTCGGGCTCCCGGTGCATGGAGCCTGCTTCTCCCTCTGCCTGTGTCTCTGCCTCTCTCTCTCTGTGACTATCATAAATAAATAAAAATAAATCTTTAAAAAAAAAATGATGAGAATATGGTTGACTTTTATTTCCTTCATTTTGCTTATCTGTATTTCTTATAACAAATATTGTTTTTCTAACCCCTCCCAAAAAAAAATGAACTGTTGAAGAAAAGATTTTAAAAATAGGATCAATGGGCATTTTTGTACTTCTTCCATCACAGTTCTTAGGAAGAAAAGATTTGGGAATGTGGAATGTTCCTCTTCACTTCCAAGCTCAAATATACTCACCCTGGACGACTAGATGCAGCTTTTCCCTCCTTTGACTTGCTGTGCCCATGTTAGCCCTCCCTTCTGGTCCAACCTTTACTCCCTAAGTGAGGCAGTGTAAGTTTTGCCCCTGATCTACTGTGTAACATTTGGCAGGATCCTTCCCTTAGGAGCTCCAGTTTCTCCTCTCGAAATTCAGGTTAGAAACCAATGATCTCCAAGATCCCTTCCAGACATAGGAAAGAATAGTTTTAGAATCAGATAAGCCTTGGGATGAAGTTGAGAATGTGAGCATCACTCACCAGGAAAATAATCCTTAACTATTATTCTCCATTGTCTCCAGCCAGGCTAAGTACCTCCCAGCCTAGGCTTGAACTTATATCTCACTGGTCGTGGTGTAGGGCTCTACACACACTAGTTACTCGGGGAATTCACATTTGTCTCATCCTCCTTAAAAAGCAGGCTAGCTCCTGACGGTGATCTGAACCACATGGTTAGTTTTAATTCCTGGAGCACACAGTACACCGTTTTTTTCTGAGGTTAATTGGTGCAGTGCTTGTTTGTAACAATTCACCAAGCAAAGCAAGGCCTACCTAAGAGATCTTGCATTTGTCATGCTGCTTGGGTGGGGCTTTGGCTAGAAAGGCCAAGGGCGGGCAGCCCAGGTGGCCCAGCGGTTTAGCGCCGCCTTCAGCCCAGGGCGTGATCCTGGAGACCCAGGATGAGTCCCGCGTCTAGCTCTCTGCATGGAGCCTGCTTCTCCCTCTGCCTGTGTCTCTGCCTCTGTGTCTCTCATGAATAAATAAATAAAAATTTTAAAAAGAAAGAAAGGCCAGAGGCGGGCTGAAAAAAAAAAAAAAAGACACATCCCCAACAGGGGCCCAGGCTGTTACCACGAGGCTTGGAAGTCCCGGCTTTGCCTCTGTAGGGCTGTGTGACCTTGGACAAGTCCCTTCCTCCTACAGGAACGTTGTAGTGGACCTGTACCCCCTCCCAGGTCAGTCTGTACTACGGCGCTGACCAAGTGGATGCGGGAAACATTCGCCTTTAAACGTTTATGAACACGCGCGTGGGGCACCAGAGGCAAGGGACTCAAGGTTGCCGTCGCGCGAGCATCTACCACCCGCTCCATAAATCTCGCGAGACTGCTCCCCTGCGCTTCGCGGCGTCATCCTCTCGGCGGCCGCGGCGGCGAAGGCGACCGCGCGTAAGACACTAACAGGGGCGGCCCGTATCCTTCCGCCGCCGGCGCGGTCCGGCCCTCCCTCCCTCGCCCGCCAATCCCCGGGCCTCCCGACCTGCCCCTCGGCCTGGACCCACCCCGCGCTCCGGCGGCCCCACCCCGGCGGCGCCGCCCGCCCGCCCGCCCGCCCGTCCGCCCGCGAGTCCCTCCGTCCACCTGCAGCGGGCAGTCCCTCTGGCTGTTCCACTGAGCGGCGCCGGCCGAGCCCGAGGCTTGGGCTCTTGCTCCCCGGCGGAGGGATCCGCGGCGGCTGAGGAGGCGGCGCTGAGAATAGGTGGAAGAGGCAGCTACGGCGGCGGCGGCAGCGGCGGCGGCGGCTCGGGCGGCAGCGCATAAAGGGGCCGCCGCCGGGTGATGCGGTGACCGCTGCGGCAGGCCCAGGAGCCAAGTGGGCCTCGGCCCGCAGTCGGTCCTGCCAGACTCGCGCTCCCGAACTCCCCATCTTCTCCGGCCGACCCGCGGTCACTGAGGCGGCCTCGCGCCCCCTCGCCCCTTCCCCGTCCCTCCCCTGTCCCCGTCCCCGCCCCGGGGGCCACCGCCACCCGTCTCCCACGATGGCTTTGAAGAGAATCCACAAGGTAAGCGGCCGGAGGTCGGCTGAGGGTTCCGGCCGCTGGGCGGGCTAGCTGAGCAGGCTGCGGCCTGCACTTCCCGCCGTCGCCTCCGCCTGGCTCGCGGCCTCTTCGGACCCGGCTGCCGGCGGCGATGGTCCTGCCGGGCGCCCTTCCCACCCCACTCCCAGTGATGGCGCCCGTAGAGGCCCCGGTACGCAGCCCGCGCTCAGGCCGGAGGTTCGCCAGCCGGCTCAGCGTGCCTCCCTGGCCTCCTTTCTAGGCCCCGCGTGGTATGGAGTCCCAGGGCCTCTGCCCGGCTTGGGACTGCTGCGCTAGAGGGCCATTGTCCGGCCATGCCGGGAGGGGGAGCTGGGCTGGGGCGCTGAGCTGTCCCATTGACAGAGGTCGAAAGGGCTCCTCGCCCCACGTCTGCCCGTGTCCCCCGCCTCCCGCCTCCCGCCCACCTGCCCTGGTTCCCTCCTCCGAGCCGCCTGAGCTTGGAGCCCACGTCTCAGGCACACGGAGGAAGCCTTTTTGTCCGATCCACAAGTATTCCTTGAGTTTACTTACCTCTTGGCGGCCGCGCACTTCGGTCCACTCCACTCGTCCAGAAACTTAAGGAGTAGGAAGTTCAGAAGGAAAACAAAACAAAACAAACATGACTCTTGAGGGAGGAGGGAAGTAGAAAAAGGTTTTGTTCTTTGAGGTGGCCAAATGTAGTCCGAAATTAAACTTTTATAGGAATGGATCTAACAGAAAAACTTAAATTTGCAAGGATAGAAGTAGAAACCTGAACATTGAAAACCACTGAAGGAATTACACAAAGTTTCCTTTTACTGCCTCTTTATACGGCGGATTTTAACGCGTAAATTACGTGATATGTTCAGGGAGACCCTTTGAATTTAGAAGGAATTTTGCTCAATTTTTTCTATTTGAAAGGGTATTTAGTTATTTGTATGAAGGTTTTCCGTATACTGATTCTACCTTATGGGCTTGGCTTTAAATTTAGAGTACCCCCAATATTGTAACACTCCTGGAGCCTCTTACTATCCTGTCTTTTTCTTAAAAGTGAGAAGTACTAATGATGATTTTTGTTTGGTGTTTTACTTAGCTCCTTGGACAAGCTCTATTAAACCTTTAGCCACTTATAAATAGATCCCGGGATTATCCATCGGGAGCAATGGGATGGAGATGTACCGGGAAGAGAACAAATATTCATCTTGCCCTAAACTCAAGGCAAATGCAGACGTTGGACAATTAAAAACACCTCAGTTTGCAGTGGATTTTCACTTCATTCATGCTCAAAGACCTTTAACGTGGAATTAATCCTAATGGTTACCGTAAATTAGGTTAGATCCTTACTAGCTTGTTTGGACTTCTTTGATTTCTAACAAATGAAGAAAGGCAGAGTTCAGAGTAAATCTTGCATTAAAATGAAGCAGGTTATTTGTTAAAAGGAGCTTGCAATTTAACCAAAGATTTCTTAAAGAACTATTTAAGGGACAGGAGCATACTGAGGAATCATCATCCAAATAAAAATGTATATGTATTTTTAAGGCTTTTTTTTTTTTAAGATTGATTTATTTATTTGTGAGAGACACAGACTGAGAGAGAGAGGCAGAGACACAGGCAGAGGGAGAAGAGGTGCCTCACAGGGAGCCTGATGCGGGTCTCTATCCCGGATCCTGGGATCACGGTCTGAGCCGAAAAAAGGCACCCAACTGCTGAGCCACCCAGGCGTCCGTGTATTTTTAAGGCTTTTAGTAGTTTTTATAGGGTCTCAATGGGTTATCAATTTGAGATTGTAACTGTAGAAGACTGCTCTTTTTTTTTTTTTTTTAAAACTCCTCTCTCCATGTTCTTACTCTAAAACCTGAAGAGGAGTATGTATGATAATTTGCAGATCAATAAATATACCTTTTAATCTCTATGTTAATTGATATGTATTTCTATTTTTTCAGAGAAAGGAACTCAAAACATGTACTTTAATCTCATATACTTGCCCCAGTAATTAGTTTCTTTTGAGTTGCTACATATTCTCTAGATTTTCTCTAAAATATCTTATAAAAATTTCAATAAGATCAAGTTTAGGCAATGATACTTTGAACTTTTAAAACTCAGTAATTAGCCTTTTTTCCCCCCTGTTTTATAACTTAGGGCCCTCCTCAAAGTATGGCTCAACTTCTGAGACTGCCGGGGAATAGAAAAATAAAATTTATTTTGGTATACTAGTCAGTAAGATTGTGAAAACAAAATGGAGATTTTTTCCCCCCAATATTTTGTATAATAGCAATTTTAAGTTGAAGTCAGACTTACTTAGGTATGGGTAAGACTAGTTCTTACTATCTTCTTGGCCCTAGTAATGTATCTACAGTGGAATCCCAAAAAAACTTACTTGGCTTATGTAATTGATCTTGATCTTGAACCTTTTCAACTATCATTCTCTGAAAATATAGTTCTACTTAAAAATACTCTGTTAATGTTAGGTATAATGAACTGCTGCATCTGGGTTCTAATAAACTTTTGCTGAGAACAAATGCATTTGACAATGTGGCATCTTTAGAACTCAGCATCTTGAGGGAAATAGTGTTCTGTGAATTTGACAGTCCTTTAAATGCATTGTCTTTTTGGCAGAAGCTTGTGATGGACTTTATTTTGATAACACACTTTAAGGTCTCCTGACTTACAGAGTGTTCCAAAGAAGGTCATTATGAACATCCAGTATAGTTCTGTGCAGGGATTAGGACCCTCTGGGCTTGTTTATATCTACACCACATGGTCCTAGCCTGCTGTGTTTTGAGGTTTTCTGCTGACTTTATAGGTCTTTAGCTTTGATTTTGATGCTTTGAGTGTCTGCCTCTTGCAGCACCACCCCCAGCCCTTTTCCAGTTGGCTGCATCTCATCTGTTGTGGGCTGGGAAACTAGATCACGGAGCTTATTAAAATTATGTCTAAAATAAGATCCAGTAGGCTCTGACTGATGACTTCATGTGTTCTGTGAACTGTGTGGTCTCTGACTGATCAGAGACCTTTTTTATTTCCTGTTTTTCTTTTGTTATACAGATGCAGGAGGCTTTGAGGTACTCTTAGAGTGCCATAATATTGAAATACAGGGTTAATTTCTTTATTCTTTGGAAGGATAAAAGATTGTCTTGATTCTTTGAGGAGTTGAAGACAAACCAAAGTTAGTATACTAAAACCTGTTTTCGTAACAGTAATATTTTAGCGGTATCCTGATATTTATAGTTAACATTTGGTATACATGGTTTTAATGCCAAGATCCTCACTTGATTTATTGGTTCTATGATAAAGATTTTTATAGCTAGCTTCTTCTAAGACCCTTCAAAATATACCCACTTACCACCAAAGAAGAAAAAAAAACACCTCTGTAAGATAAAGATTTCAAATTCCAATAGCTCTAAAAGTGAGCAAAGAGTTGGGGGGGAACTAGACATTACATACGCTATCAGAAGAGGGCAGCTGCTACCCTGCTCTCTCTCCAAATGTTACTATTACCAGGATCTGTGGGCCCAGTGTTGCCAGATCTTCCCTTTTATTCCCCTTTAAAAGGAAAGCCGCAAATCCAGATTTTTGGCAACCAATTCAAATTAAAAACAATAACACATTTCTGGTAGGTTGGTAGGCACTAGTTTAATTTGTGAATTAAAAAGTTGAGGTTCAGTAAGCAATCAGGAGTATAAGGGTTAAATCATTTAAACCATATATGCTATCTTTTTTTAAAGTTTCAAATATTTTTTGCTTTATGTAGGTGGTCAAGATTAAGCCAATTTAGTAGATGGATTGATCCCACAGAAGTTTGTGTCTTACTGTTCATTACATTCTTTTTCATGTTGTGAATCATCTATCTGTAGACTATATACTTTCAAAATGTTTGAAAGATTGGGAGATTACAAAAGGATGATTCTTACCTTTATAACACTATAATAGTACTAAATTTAAAAAATAATTATTTTAGGAGTGCCTTGGTGGCTCAGTCAGTTAAGCATCTGACCAGCTCAGACCATGATCCCTGGGTCCTGGGATCCAGGTTAGTGGGGAGTCTCCTTGGCCCTCACCCCACCCATGTACTCTCTCTCAAATAAAGTCTTTTAAAAAATAATTATTTTAAAATACTGTACTGTGTGATACCATATATTAGTGTTACCCTGTCAGAATGGCAAAATATTATCAAATTGTTCTGTGGAGTACTGTGAACTTTAATAAATGGTTGACTGAAAATGGCTGTTTGGATTAGATCTCTCTCAGAAAGCACATATACCTTCTTACTCCAAAAGATAAGGCTCTTGAAATCTCTAGGAAGATTTTTTTTTAAATTTATCATTAGGAAATGTTTTTTGCTTTACATAGTTTCATTGGATTGAGAAACTTTCTTTGGATCTTCCAGGTTGCTATTTATTGATTTAAAGAATCATCACTGAAGGATAATTAATCTAGGTTTGATTAAATTAATTAAAGGGATAGTTAATCTAGGTTTGCCTTAAACTCTGTGTGTATTACTGTACTGCTGAATGACAAAGAGGAAGTTTTGACAAAGTCCAATTCTGGATATTTTAGTCCAGAGAGAGGACTGCTAAAATATCCTAGGCAGTTCCCAGGATAGGAATACCTGACTCATGCCTGATGGTGCCAGGAACCTCTGCATGCTTCATCCCAGAAATGCAGGAGCACACTTGTTTTTTCTGTAGAAACAGAGTTTTTGTGGTAAAGTTCCCAGGCTAACCTTCAAAATCATATTTAATTATGACAAAGGAAAAAAAAGTACCATTAGTTTTTCTATCTACAGAATCAAGTGAGATTTCAATTAATAGAATCATAAAATGTTAGAACTGCAACACATCTCAGAGCTACTATCTAAAAAGGCCATTTGACTTTCTAGGGCTGGATTAAGAACCTGTTTTTTTTTTTTTTTTTTTTTTCCATGTACCATTCATTATATAGCTGTTAGGTGTGTAAATCCAAAGGATGCAGTCTTTTTCTTTTGTTCAGTTGGGTTATGCAGACTGTTACTGGGAACCAGAAGATGTTTTCCTCAACATCTCTTTTTATTGTTGAAGAGGTATGTATGAACTCCCTTAAAACTATATACAAAGTTGGGATGTTCTGTCCTCCATATATCTTTCATCAGAGTTAAATGGGTTTTTTATTTACTTATTTATTATTATTATTTTTTAAGATTTTATTTATTCATGAGAGATAGAAGCAGAGACACAGGCAAGGCTGAAGCAGGCTCCATGCAGGGAGCCTGATGTGGGACTCAATCCCCGGACTCCAGGATCACGCCCTGGGCGGAAGGCAGACGCTAAACCGCTGAGCCACTCAGGGATCCCCAAGTGGGTTTTTTTAATCTCTGGAAGATTAAGAATCACTGTCTTACATCCTTAAACATTCTATTTTAATGTCAGTTGGTGACCCAATTACCTGTTCTACAGAGAAAGTAGAATTCGTATACGTGAATTCTTTCAGATTTCCTTTGAGGCCTTTAAAACAAAAACAAAACTCTATAGCTACCATCTTTATAGTACTCATTCAATTTCAGGATTACTGAATCTTCTGAACAACCCTTTGAGAATTCTGTTCTCTCCAGGCTAGATGGAAAAACAGACACTTGGAGAAGTAAACAAACTTACCTATGATTATATGGTATAGTAAGAAGAGCCAGGATTCAGATTCATGCAGTCTTGACTCTAGACAGCCATTGCTCCAAAATTACCGTAGTCATCACTCTTTTTCCTTCTTGTCTCTGCAGAAGCTGTACTTTTCCCTTTGTCAAGCTAACTTATGCTTTCCTATTCTTTCTGCCAGGTCCTGGCTCTATAGTAATTGTCTCTGCTCTCCTAGCTCCAGTTTCTTCTAAGTCACCCCAGCATCCACGCTTATCCAAGAGTTCCCCATCCTAAAAAAAAACCAACAACAAAAACACTTTTTAACTCTCCTAGTCTGCTACTGCTGGTCCCTTCCTCTTCTTTATTCCTCCCATTTCTATCATTGCAGTGCCAAAATTCTTAAAAGAATAGTCTATTCACCATTCTGGGACTTAGGAAGGTCACTGGTGATTACTTAATTGCCAAATTCAATGGATACTTCCTCAGCTTTTATTTAATTTATATAAGTTATGTTATCACTCATTTTCCTTAGCTTCTTTTTTTTTTTAAGATTATTATTTATTTATTCATGAGAGACACAGAGAGAGGCAGAGACACAGGCAGAGGGAAAAGCAGGCTCCCTGCAGGGGCCCTGATGCGGGACTTGATCCTGGGACTCTGGGATTGCACCTGGAGTGGAAGGCAGGCACTCATCCACTGAGTCACCCAGGTGTCCCTCCCTTAGCTTCTGATAAACTGATACCTCTTCCTTTCTCATATCTAGTGTTTCCCAAATTTATTAGAATGCTTTTCAATACAAATAAGAGTTTGTGAAACAATGCACACTTGGGTTAAGATTGACAGCGCAAATGGTCCTGGGTGAATTAATTAAAGTATGTAATCAAAATGTAATACCAGAAGCACAAAATTAGGTAAATTATTTAAAAAACAAAATATATTAAGATGAAACATTTTGTTGTGAAGGAGCAAACTAAAAATGGTATTTTTCTTATGTAACAATAGAGACCTTCATCAAAGGTTTCACTAAATATGTTACTGTATGTTGTTTTCATTACAGTATAATATGAAAATTTGTTTCAAATAGGTACACTGTAGCAAAAGATTACAAACTACATATTTGGCATTATTCATGCAGTTAAGCTACTATCAACATTATTGTCACATCTATTTAGGTGACTTAAAAATCAAAGGACTTTGTTTTTCATTTAAAACTTTCTTATTTGGGATGCCTTGACTCAGCGGTTGAGTGTCTGCCTTTGGCTCGGGGAGTGATTCCAGTCTGGGGATCAAGTCCTGCATTGGGCTCCCTGTGAGGAGCTTGCTTTTCCCTCTGCCTATGTTTCTGCCTCTCTCTGTGTGTCTCATGAAAAAGTAAATAAAATCTTTTAAAAAAATAAATAAGGCTTTCTATTTTAGGGGCACCTGAATGGCACAGTCAGTTAAGCATCAGACTCTTGGCTCAGGTCATGGTCACACTGAGTGTGTGAGTGGTGGAGTCTGTCCTGCTTTGGACTCTGTGCTCAGAGCAGAGTCTGCTTAAGTATCTTTCTCTTTCCCCCTCTGTCCCTCCCCCAATGTGTTCTCCCCTCTCTCTCTCAGGAATAAATAAAATCTTTAAAAAAATCTGGGGGTTCCTTGGTGGCTCAGTTGCTTAAGCTGTCTGCCTTCAGCTCAGGTCATGATTCCAGAGTCCCAGGATCAAGCCCTGCACCAGGCTCCCTGCTCAGTGGAGAGTCTGCTTCTCCCTCTGACCACCTCCCTCATGCTCGCTTGCTCTCTCAAATCTTTAGGGGGAAAAAAAAAACCCTTTCGTGTTCTAGTTACAACTCATGAAGAATGGGTTAGTATAGTCAGAATAGTAAGCTTTGATTAAATCTCAAATACAGGGGTGCTGGATGGCTTATTCAGTTAAGTGTCTGCCTTCGGTCCAGGTCATGATCTCAGGGTTCTGGGATCGAGCCTCACGTGGGGCTCCCTGCTCAGTGGGCAGCTTGCTGCTTCCTTTCCCTCTGCCCCTCCCTACACCTGGCATGTGCTTGCTCTCTCAAGTAAATAAAATCTTTTTTAAAAATCTCAAATATAGAAGGACACCTGGGTGGCTTAGCGGTTTAGCACCTGCCTTCAGCCCAGGGCATGATCCTGGAGTCCTGGGATCGAGTTGCACATTGGGCTCCCTGCATGGAGCCTCCTTCTCCCTCTGCCTGTGTCTCTCTGCCTCTCCCTCTTTGTGTCTCTCATGAATAAATAAATAAAATATTTTTAAAAAATAAAAATCTCAAATATAAATTGAATTATGACAAGAAACTGGATAGATCAGTGGAGTTAAATTGATAATACCCATGATTAAATCCTGTTTGTACATCAGGATTGATGTACAACACACCTGTTTGTTTTGTGTTCCAGTTTCTTGAGGCAAATTATTGCTTTAAATCTGTAGAAATATGTAGTATTTCTTAAAAACATGTATTAAAAGTTAGGTAAAATTTAGGACAAAAAATATTGCCACCTTTATTCATATAATACATATTAGTGTTTCATGAAAAATGCTACTGTAATTCAAGCAGTTCTAATTGGTCCTTCTTAGAATCATTTTCCTTTAGTCTTTGTGCTTTTCCTTTTACAGGGAATGTCCTCTCACCCCACCCCCTCCTCCTGAATTCTTTATTCATCCTTAGACACCCAACAGAAATGGCCTTTCTGTGTAGCATGCCCCAGGCATGCAGGCAGTAGGGTTCCACTATAGAACTATTTCTTAGTATGTAGACATGATTGATTATTCTCCTCCTCTGGACTGAGCTCTCCAAGGCAAATCCCTGTCATTTACTCCTATTTCTAGTATCTGATGCATAGTAGACATTCAGTTTTTGTCAATAACATTCAGTGCTGACAGCAAGTGATATGATGAAAAAAATAGGATTTTGGAGTAACATACTTATTGAGTCATGCGGTAGCCCTGTAGCCTTGAGCAAGTCTCTTCCGTAGTTTCCTTTAGCTTCAGCTTCCTTGTCTGTAGAATGAGGATGGTGTCATTTACCCTGCAAACCCGTGGAGGGTGAGTAGAAAGGAAATAAGGATTACATAAAAGGTAGTTTTTTTTTTTTTTAATTTTTATTTATTTATGATAGAGAGAGAGAGAGAGGCAGAGACACAGGCAGAGGGAGAAGCAGGCTCCATGCACTGGGAGCCTGACGTGGGATTCGATCCCGGGTCTCCAGGATCGCGCCCTGGGCCAAAGGCAGGCGCCAAACCCCTGCGCCACCCAGGGATCCCAAAAGGTAGTTTTTAATATCGTCACTGTGACTTAACTGCCACAGTTGCAAAGTTGCAAATACAATACCTAGACTATTTTTCTTTTTTTTTTTTTTTTAAGATTTTATTTATTTATTCACGAGAGACACAGAAAGACAGAGGCAGAGACACAGGCAGAGAGAGAGAAGCAGGCTCCTTGCAGGGAGCCCGATGTGGGATTCGATCCCAGGACTCCAGGATTACACCCTGAGCCGAAGGCAGATGTGTTTAACCACTGAGCCACCCAGGTGCCCCTAGAATATTTTTTTCCTTTTTCCTTTTTTTTTTTTAAGATCTTATTTATTCATTCATGAGAGATACACAGAGCGAAAGAGAGAGGCACAGACACAGGCAGAGGGAGAAGGCTCCATGCAGGGAGCTCGACGTGGGACTCAATCCTGGGTCTATAGGATCACACGCTGGGCCGAAGGCAGTGCTAAACTGCTGAGCCACCGAGGCTGTCCTAGAACATTTTTTTCTTTAACCATTTCAGAGTAAGTTATTAACATGTCTCATCAACCCTAAATACTTTAATCTGTATTTCTTGGAAACAAGGACATTTCTGCCACATAATCACAGTACAGCCTTCAAAATTAGTAATTTTTTTTTTAAGATTTATTTATTTCTTCAAGAGAGACAGAGAGAGAGGCAGAGACACAGAGGGAGAAGCAGGCCTCCCGCAGGAAGCCTGATGTGGGACTTGATCCTGGGACTCCGGGATCACACCCTGAGCCAAAGGCAGAGGCTCAAGAAGGCAGAGGCTCAACCGCTGAGCCACTCAGATGTCCCAAAATTAGCATATTTCCATTGAGCTCTTACTGCCATATAATCCTCAAACCCCATTCAGGTTTTGCCAGTTGTTCCAGTAATGTACTTTATAGCAAAGAACCCAGTCCAGAGTTACTTCCTGCATTTTGTTATTTATCTATGGTCTCTTTTAATTCCTTAGTCTTTTCTTGACTTTATGACCTTAACACTTAAAACGTTAGAGTCCAGTTGCTTTGCAGAGTGTCCCTCATTTTGGATCTGTTTCCTTATGATCAGATTTACGTCGTGGGTCTTTGGCAGGGATGTCAATGAAGTAATGCTGTGTTGCCCTCTTTGCAGACTATCAAGTGGTATGTGATTTTGGTTGGATTCTTTTCATTGCGTCCTGTTGAATGGTATGCAATTTAAATTTGACCCGTTACTGAGAATTTTCATTTCCATTGCTTGATTAAGATAATGTCTACCAGGGTTCCCTACTATAGAGTTAATTTTTTTTTTGTCTTTGTAATGAATAAGTAATTTATTGGGAGATACTTTGAGAATATGTACTTAATCCTGTTTGTATCATTTATATATTGCTACAGAAGAAAGTACCCCAAAACTTAGCTACTTAAATATTTATTATGATATAGTTTCTGATGATCAGAAACCTGAAAATGGCTTACAGCTAGGTGATTCTGGCTTGGGGTCATTTTTGAGGTTGCAGCCACACTATTGCCAGAAGTTAAGTTTGCTGTAGGCTAGAGGATCCCATTCCAAGCTCACTACCATTGTTGTTGGCAGATCTTAGTTCCTTGTGAATTACTGGACTAAAGGATTCATTTCCTACCCACATGGGTCTCTCCCTAGAGCTGCTTGAGTATGCTTAAGATATGGTTTCCTTGGGCAGCCCCGGTGGCACAGCAGTTTAGCACTGCCTGCAGCCCAGGGCGTGATCCTGGAGACCCTGGATCGAGTCCCACGTCAGGCTCTCTGCATGGTGCCTGCTTCTCCCTCTGCCTGTGTCTCTGCCTCTCTCTCTCTCTCTCTCTGTGTCTCTATGAATAAATAAATAAAATCTTTTTTTTTTTTAAAAAAAAAAGATGGTTTCCTTAGAGTGCCCTGAGAGAGAGAGCAAGAGAGAACACACACACACACACAACCACAATATCTTTTATAACCTAATCTCAGAAGTGGCATGCTATTGCTTTTGTCATATTCTGTTGGTTTCACAGACCACTCTTGGTACAAAGTGGAAGAGAGGACTAAGGAGTATGAATATTAGAAGTCAAGAATCATTGGGAGCTATTTTGGAGTCTAGGTTCCACACCCTTATGCAAATTTTTAAGTTACTCGTTTTTAAATGTAAATTTATATGGACCTATGATTTCCTATTTTACTCAGGTGGATTATAATAATTTATTATCATTTATTTTAATACTCAAGGTTTTTTTCTTTTTTTTCTCATCATTCTTTGAGTACTTTGTTTTGGCACCCCAAGGTATCTCTGGCTTTTTCTTTTTTACCCTGCTCTGGCCCTGTAATCACCTATTTTTCCAAGGATTCCTAGTTCTGTTTACTGGAAAATGGTATTTAGAAATCAAGATCTGGAGGCTAGGTGTGCTCCTTGCTCTTGGAGTCTCACTGCTTCCAGAGTTTCTCAGTGTGATCACTGAATGTAGGTAGGGAATATGTGTGTGTGTGTGTATAGACAGACACATACATATAATACATCGTCATGTGTATGTGACATTCCTGCCAAAGATGCATGACCTAAATTTGATTCTGGGACTCTAGATCGTGACCTGAGCTGACGGCAGACAGCTTCACTGACTGAGCTGCCTAGGCACCCCTGTAGATACCATTCATGCTCTCTTTTTTCCCTTGGGGATGCCCTTAATTGTCCTGACTTGGACATCCTGCACTGGGTCATACCCATCCCCTTATAGATGTTCTCAGAATTAAAAATAAATAAAATAAAGGGCTTCTTATTTGGCAGAAATATTTAGAGAAGAAATAAAGTAATAGTGCCAGTCATGTAGAACATAAAATAGATACAGGATGTTCAGCCTAGTAATTGTAACCGCTTAGCTCTTTTTCCAGCTAGGGAATATGGCCCTTCTTTTTGCTTCAGTTTTATACCATTATTTGATAAGCAGCCATTAGTTCTCATCCACATAAACTGTTTGTAGATTTTTGAAAGTGGTGACAGGTACACAGGTAACCAGTGTATAGAACTTGTTTGGCAAATCTTCATCCTCCTGATGTTTTTGGACAACTGCACACAGGTACTGTATGGAACATTTTTTATTCCTTTGGCCCAGATGGCATTGTTGAGCTTGGTGTCAGTATGCACCTCTGGAGTTCCCATCTTCTTCATGTGAAGTTTCTGGATCTCCTTGCATGCCCAAGGGGCTGACTTTGAAATCCATTCCATGGATGCGCTCGTGAATGTTGATGGTATATTCTTAGGTCACTACCTTGTTGGTGGCGGAATGGTCTTCTTGCCACCCTTCTTTACAGGAGCCATCTGCCAGGCCCTAGTTGGAAAGGGAGAGCACAAGGTATTGTGGAGAATATGGTCTTTTCTATAGCTGTCTTGGAGTAAACCAAGACCATAATTTTAATTTAGTGTTGTTGTTGTTGTTGTTTAAGATTTTATTTATTCATTTGAGAGAGAGCAAGCATGAGTGGGGAGAGTGGGAGAGGGAGTAGCAGACTCCCTGCTGAGCAGGGATCCCAACTCAGGGCTTGATCCCATGACTGAGATCCACCCAGGTGCCCCAATTTAATGTTTTCTAAGATAATTTTGATAACTCTGGTATCCTGTATAAATACACTAGTTTCCAGTCTTAGAAATATTTGGAAACAACCATAAATAAATAAATAAATAAAACTTACCTTTTTTATGAAATATTTTATACAAAAGTATAAAAGATTTTAGACACTGATATGATCAACACCTATGTACTTAATATCCAATTTAACATCCAGAAGAACTACCTAATTTAGCAATAGTGTTAAAGTTTATTTAGCAATAGCTTCTCTCTTTTTTAAAATATTTTTTTAATTAAGTAAACTTTATCCAGCATGGGGCTTAAACTCACAATCCTGAAATCAAGGGCAGCCCCGGTGGCTCAGCGGTTTAGTGCCGCCTTCAACCCTGGGTGTGATTCTGGAAACCCGGGATTGAGTCCCATGTCGGGCTTCCTGCAGGGAGCCTGCTTCTCCCTCTACCTGTGTCTCTGCCTCTCTCTCTCTCTCTCTCTCTCTCTCTGTGTGTGTGTGTGTGTGTCTCTCATGAATAAGTAAGTAAAATCTTAAAAAAAAAAAAAATCCTGAAATCAAGAGTTGCACGCTCTATGAACTGAGACAGCCAGGTGCCCCCAAAAGCTTCTCTTTTTAATTTATGAGCTTAGCATTTTTGCATATTGAGAAGTATTGTTTATGTTTTCATAAGGGTGCATTGTTGGTGGTGGTGGGGAATTGCTTGTGGAACCACTCCAATTTCACTTATTTCAATAAGGCAGTATCATCAATGAGCTTAGTAGTAGGCCAGTTTAGATTATTTGTATCTTTAAGTATTGTGCTTTACTTTTATTGACTAGAAATAGTATAATCCACTTTGAAATTATTGAGCTTACCAGCAATATCATAGATATTTGTGAGCTCTTTTTAAAAGTGCATTGCATGATATTTAGCGTATTTATTTCAAGGTTGGTTTGAAACCATTTTCCAAATGTTTAAAATACTGATTAAATTGGTTTAAAACAAAAATTTGAATTATTTCTCAAAACAAATAGTTATACCCTTTATTTTCATCAACACAGGACAAATCTTGAATAAATAAAATCTGTTTAACATGTACTGGCAATCCCAAAACATGCTTATGCAGTAATTTATTTTTCAGTATACATGTCTTACTTTAGTTCCTCTGTTATTGAACCTATAACTTAATGTGGAAAATAAATTGAATGAGGTCACATGCAACATTAACATAGAGTTAAAGAAATTGTTCCACTTTGGAACAACTTGAAACTGACTGTGTTTATTGGCATTTGGGAAGGAGCTATTAGTTTCTCAGCCTGGACTGTGGACATGATTTGATCTGTAATCCTAGAGCCCGGGGTAGGGCCATGACTGTGACACTCTTTTTACTTTAATTTATTTTTAAAAAGATTTTATTCATCTATTTGACAGAGAGGAACACAAGTAAGGGGGAGTGAGAGAGGGAGAAGCAGGCTCCCCGCTGAGCAGGGAGCCCGATAAAGGGCTCAATCCTAGGACCCTGGGATAATGACCTGAGCTGAAGGCAGTTGCCCAATTGACTGAGCCACCCAGGGTGCCCCCTTTTTTACTTTTATAGTCCGTATTTTCATTGTCTTATAGTTTCCAGTATTGCTGTTAAGTCTAAAACTATTCTGACTCCTGATCCTATATATTTGGCTAGTTTCCTTTCTGAAAATTTACAGATTTCAATGTTTGTGTTTTCATTTTTAGATATATACCTAGGAGTGAAATTGCAGGGTGATGTGGTAATTCTGTGTTTAACTTTTTTTTTAGGATTAGTTATTTGAGAGAGTGTATGTGTTCACAAGCACAAGTTGAGCAGAGGGAAGAGCAGAGGCGAGGGAGAGGGAGAGAGAAAATCCTCAAGCCGACTCTTATTCTGAGGACAGAGCCCTTTGCGGGTCTCGATCCCAGGACCTTAGCTGAAACCAAGAGTCAGAAGCTCAACCCGTTGAGCCACCCAGATGCCCCCGTGTTTAACTTTTGAGGAATCACCAGGCTGTTTTCTAAACCAAACTGTACTATTTTACATTCCCATCATCAATGTATGAAGGTTCTAGTTTCTATACATCATCATCAACACTTGTTACTTTATTTATTTTTTAAGATTTTGTTTATTTATTCATGAGAGACACGGGGGGGGGGGGGCCAGAGGGAGAAGCAGGCTCCACGCAGGGAGCCTTATGTGGGACTTGATCCCCAGACCCCAGGATCACATCCTGGGCCGAAGGCAGGTGCTAAAGCACTGAGCCACCCAGGATCCCCCACTTGTTACTTTATTATTATTATTTAAGGTTATATTAATCTATTGGACAGAAAGAACACAAGTTGGGGGAGTGGCAGGCAGAGGGAGAGGGAGAAGCAAGCCCCCCCACACACAGAGTAGGGAGCCTGATATGGGACTTGATCCCATGACCCTGGGATTATGACCTGATCTGAAGGCAGACACTTAACTGACTGAGCCACCCAGGTGCCTGTTACTTTATTATTTTGATTATAGCTTTCCTGATAGGTGTCAGGTGATATATCATTGTGGTTATGATTTGCATTTCTCTTAATTACTGACTAATACTAAGCATTTTTTCACATGCTCATTGGACATATATATATTCTCTTTGGAGAAAAGCACATTGTTTATCCATTTTTAAATTGGCTTGTCTTTATTGTTGACCTATAAGAATTCTTTGTTTATTTTATATATTAAACCATTATCAGTTAAATGATTTGCAGGATTTTTCTCCCATTTTGTGGGTTGCCTTTTCACTTTATTCATGGATGTACAGAAGTTTTAAATGATGGAAGTCCAGTTTATCTAATTTTTCTTTTGTTGCTTGTGTCCTTAGTATCATAGCCAGGAAACTATATCCAAGGATACAGAGATTTGCATTTATGTTTCCTTTATGAGTTTTATAGTTATAGCTATTACATTTAAATTTTTGCTGTCTTTCAATTTTTTTATCATAAAATTCATATATAAAACTTATCATCTTAGCTGTCTCCCCCCCCCCCCAGAGAGGGAGAAACCCAAGAGGCTTCATGCCCAGAGCAGAGCCTGACATGGGGCTTGGTCTCACAACTCTGAGATAATGAGCCAAAATCAGGAGTCAGACATTTAATGAACTGAGCCATCAAGGTGCCCCTTAGCCCTTTTTTAAAAAGATTTTTAAAATAAAATAAAATAAAATAAAAGATTTTTTTAAGTAATCTCAACACCTAGTGTGGGACTCGAACTCATGACCTGAAGATCAAGAGTTGTGTGTTCTTCCCACTGACCCAACCAGGTGACCCACTCCCCACAGCCATTCTCAAATAGACATTTCAGTGGTATTAAGTACGTTGTATTGTTGTACGACCATTACCACCATCCATCTCTGGAACTCTTCACCTTTCAAAATTGAAACTATACCCATTAAACAGTAACTCCCTATCCTTGTTCTCTGTGGCCCCTGGCAACCATCATTCCACTTTTTGTCTTTATGGTTTTTTACTAGGTTCCTCATATAATTGGAATCAGATAGTATTTTTCTTTGTGTGACTTCTTTCTCTTTAGCGCAATATTGAAGTTCATCCATGTCAGAATATCCTTCCTTTTAAGGCTAAATAAAATTCCACATTTTGCTTATCTACTTGTCAGGTGATGGACACTTGGATTGTTTACATGTTTTAACTATTCTGAATAATGCTGTTATGAACACGGATATGCAAATATCTCTTCAAGACTCTGCTTCCAGTTATGTAGGGTTTATACCTAGAACTGGAATTGCTAGATCATATGGTAATTCTATTTTTAATTTTTGGAGAAACTGCCATACTGTTTTCCACAGTGACTGTACCATTTATACTCTCACCAACATGAATCCAACCATTCTGTTTGTTTTTTGTTTGGATTTTTTTTTCTAGTAACCTTCCTGATAGGTATGAGATTGTGGCGTGTGGTCCATTTTTAGTTAATTTTTGTGAAATGGGGTCTAGGTTCATCTTTCACATGTGAATATCCAGTTATAGCACTATTTGTTGGAAATATTCTTTCCCCCAAGTGAGTTGTTTCTGACAACTGTAAAAAACTAGTTGGTCATAAATCTGTGGGTTTATTTCCAAACTTTCTGTTCCATTAATCTATACATATTTCTCTTTTTATGCTGGTATCATACAGTCTTGAATACTGTGGCTTTGTATTAAGTTGTAAAATCCTTAAGTGTGAGGATCCATCTAAATTTATTATCTAAATCCTTCTAAATTTATTATTTTCCATGATGGTTTTGATTCTTTGGGTGCCCTGCATTACTGTATGAATTTGAGAATTACTTTGTCATTTCTATAAAAAGGGGGAGACATTTGGAATGTTTATAGAGATTGCATGGAATCTGTAGATCAATTTGGGGGAGTATTTGGATTAGTCCTCTTATATTTTCTTTTTTCCTTCTTTGTTTTTTTTTTATTTCATAGAAGACTTTCTCATTCTCATTATGTTTAAGGATTTTGCTCTTGTTTCATAGAAGCAATAGCTTCTCTTACCTTTAGGATATTCACGATAGTTTTTCTTTTGTTTTGGCTTTTTCTCCTTGTATGGTCTTTGTTTTCCTTTGCTTTTTTCTATACATTGTTTTGGTGCTTATCTTTCATATTGAAGATGAATGATCAAATGGTTGAATTCTTCATTGTCATTTATATTTATTAGGAGTCGAGTACTAAAAACCTGGTGCAAAGTTCTGAGCTTATAGGGGTGAGGTTTCTCAACTGTGGAATCAGTTTACAGTTTGCTGATTGGGGTATTTCTCTGGATAAACCATTAATATCAGTAAATTGTAAAGCTCTTTATCTTGTTCTGCTGACTTTTTTCCTAGGGATCTTTATAATCTCCTGCCTAGACAGTGCATGCCTGGCTTCCAGTTTTCTCAGAACCACTGGGAACAAAGTTTGTATGTAAATGTTCACTTAGCCTTCCTGTTTTCTGTACATCATCCATCCCCTTGACTGTCCTTATATAATCTCTCAGTCCTGAGTCCTTGTTTTATCTTTTCCAGAGAACAAACATCTGGCTTGTGGCTTGAGTTGGAGAGGCATTCACTAGAGGAGTTCAGAGTCAAGAAAATGATCTAGACATCACTTTTAATAGTTTTAAGTTTTATTTTATTTTTATTTTTAATTTTTTTATTTAAGATTTTATTTATTTATTCATGAGGGACACAGAGAGAGAGAGGCAGAGACATAGGCAGAGGGAGAAGCAGGCTCCCTGCAGGGAGCCAGATACAGGACTTGTTCCCCAGACCCGGGATCACTTCCTGAGTGAAGGTAGACACTCAACCGCTGAGCAGCCACCCAGGCATCCCAGGAAATGTATATATTTTAAATGATGTGCATTTTCAGTGAATACAGATAAACCAACTATATTTTTTAAAAATTTGTTCTGCTAAAGGGATCCCTGGGTGGCGCAGCGGTTTGGCGCCTGCCTTTGGCCTAGGGCGCGATCCTGGAGACCCGGGATCGAATCCCACATCAGGCTCCCGGTGCATGGAGCCTGCTTCTCCCTCTGTCTGTGTCTCTGCCTCTCTCTCTCTCTCTCTCTCTGTGACTATCATAAATAAATAAAAAAAATTTTAAAAAAATTTAAAAAAAAAATAAAAATAAAAATAAAAATTTGTTCTGCTATGATAGACATTGTTTCCAAGTTTTTGCTGCTACAGACACTGAAGCATCAACAGTGCCATACATGTCTCTTGGTGCTCATAGGTGAAGGTTTCTTTTTATAGTCAGCAGAGTTGTCTGGTTAGAGATTGTGAGCCTTTTCATTTTTGTAAGATATTGCCAAATTGTTTTCCAACGTTTTAATTTTTCTTATTTTTTTAAGGATTTATTTATTTGAGAAAGTGAATGAGAGAGAACACAAGCAAGGGGAGCAACAGAGGCAGGGAGAAGCAGGCTCCCCACTAAACAGGGAGCCTGATGCAGGGCTCAATCCCAGGACCCTGGGATAATTGAGCCAAGCCAAAGGCAGTTGCCCAACCAGCTGAGCCACCCAAGTGCCTAGACACCCAACTAACAAGATACAACGGTTTCTTTTTCTTTCTTTTCTTTTCTTTTCTTTTCTTTTCTTTTCTTTTCTTTTCTTTTCTTTTCTTTTTTTCTTTTTTTCTTTTTTTTTCTTTTCTTTTCTTTTCTTTTCTTTCTTTCTCTTTCTTTCTTTCTTTCTTTCTTTCTTTCTTTCTTTCTTTCAAGATTTTATTTATTTATTCATGAGAGACACACAGAGAAAGAGGCAGAGACACAGGCAAAGGAAGAAGCAGGCTCCATGCAGGGAGCCTGATGTGGGACTGGATCCCGGGACTCTAGGATCATGCCCTGGGCAGAAGGCAGGCGCTAAACTGCTGAGCCACTCAGGGATCCCCGATACAAGAGTTTCTAATTAACTTACTTTCTTTTAAAATTTACTTTATGAATGTAACACATTATAGAAAAATGGACAAAACAGATGTCTGACAAATTTCTAAGTACTCCATCACCCATCATTTTATGTTATTTCTCAATACGTCTTCCATCTTCACTTGATTATTTTGAAGCCAATCCTAAATATCCCATCATTATATCTAAATAATTCAGGTAAATTACTAAGAGATAAGGCAATGGTTTTCAACTCTGGGCAGTTTTGCCCACTAAGTAACATTTGGCATTGTTTGTAAACATTTTTGGTTGTCACAACTGAGAGACTACTGGGGGCTACTGGCATCTAGGAGGTGGAGAGGCTAGGGAGCTGATAAACCTTCTACAGTGCATAGGATAGTTCCCAACAACAAAGAATTATCCAGCCCCAAATGTCAACATTTCCAGATTGAAAAACCCTGAGATAAGAACTTTTTAATATCATGTGTATGATACAGTTATCACATCTCTTTCTTTCTCTTTTTTTAAGGTTTTAGGTTCTCTCTACATTCAACATGGGGCTCTAATTTACAACCCTGAGATCAAGAGTCCTATTCTCCACTGACAGCCAACCAAGTGTTCCTATTTTTTTTTTTCAATATTTTCTTTCTTTATTCATGAGAGTCACACAGAGAGAGGTAGAGACACAGGCAGAGGGAGAAGCAGGCTCCTCTCAGGGACCTGGACTCTGGGATCTCGCCATGAGCCACAAAGACAGATGTTCAACCCTGACCCACCCAGGTGTCCCCCAAGCACTCCTATTGTTATCACATCTAAAATATGAACAGTAATTTCATGATATCACGTGTCCAGTTTAAAATTTTTCTTTTTCAAATGAAGTGGTTTTTATTTTGTTTTCTTAAAGATTTTATATATTTGAGAGGGGGACAGAAAGAGCCATGAGCACAAGGAAGACAGAGGGAGAAGGAGAGGGAAAAGTCGACTCCTTACTGAGTGGGAAGCCTGGTGCAGAATATGATCCCAGGATCATGACCTAAGCTAAAGTCAGATACTTAACTGACCCAGCCAACCAGCTACCCTCAAATGAGTTTTTAATTATTTTTTACATTTGATTTGTTTGAATTATTACATAGATAAAGTCAACTAATTAAATTTGGTTGGTGTCTTTTAAATCTTTAGGTATCCCCTCTTTTTTCTTACATTTATTTGTTGAATACAATAGATCCCTTGTTTTATATACTGTCCCATATTCTCTAGGTATTGCTGATTGTATCCTCCTCTTCCTTTTTTTTTTTTTTTTTTTATTTATTTATTTATGATAGTCACAGAGAGAGAGAGAGAGAGGCAGAGACATAGGCAGAGGGAGAAGCAGGCTCCATGCACCGGGAGCCTGATGTGGGATTCGATCCCGGGTCTCCAGGATCGCGCCCTGGGCCAAAGACAAGCGCCAAACCGCTGCGCCACCCAGGGATCCCTATCCTCCTCTTCCTAAACAGACTTGCAGACAGTCCTGTTTTTAGCTCTACTTCCAGGAGTTGCTTGTACTATCAACTTCTGAGCCTTTGTGAATTTGATTCCTTGGGTTTTTCTTGTAGATAATAATTACAACCTTGGGACTGCCAAGTCACTAAAACTCATCGCTCTTCTCTTTTACTTTCCCAAAATTTTGTTGCTGTTGCCTCTTCTCCCTCCCATTCTTTGTACTAGTGGGTTTAAGCCTTAAAAAAAAAAAAAAAAAAGTTCTTAACTGTAGAGAACAAATAGATTGTGACCAGAGGGATGATGGGTCAGGGAAGGGGTGAAATAGGTGAAGGGGATTAAGAATATACTTATCTTTTTTTTTTAAATATGAGTATACTTATCTTTATGAGCACTGAGGAATGTATGGAATTGTTGAATCTATATTATACACCTGAAATGAATATAACACTGTATGGTAACTACCCTGGAATTAACATTAAAAAAAAAAATCTGTTGACTCTTATTTTAGTAAGATTTTGGAGAGAGTGAAAGTTGCATGTTCAGTCTGTCATTTCGTGTGAAATTTTGAGATGCAGTCAGTGATTCTTACTATATATTTTTCTAAAAACATGCTGTATTGCTAGACCAAAAATCTATATTTCTAGGAATTGTAACTTAAAAGAAACAGGTACTTCAAAAGTCATAAAGTACAGAACTCCTGTAGATCTAATTACTTTTATGTAGCAGATAAAAGTATTGGATATTTGCAATATTCTGAAAATATCTCGTGATTTTCTTCTAATTGATCTAATATATAACATAAAAGCGGTTGTCTTCTATATTTAGCTAAGATGCCTCACCTATTATTTACCTCATTTGAGGTTTTAGATGAGTATATCTATGAAGATTATTGTTTGGTGTTTTAAGGGACCCTGGACAATATATTAGGATGTCAGATCTGGAGGGGAGTGGGATAACTTGAAATAAACTATTTAATCATAACTTTGTAACCTTAACAATATTTTAAAATACTAAAGATTCTTCTTTTTTTTTTTTTTTTTTTTTTAAGATTTTATTTACTCATGAGAGACACAGAGAGAAGACATAGGCAGAGGGAGAAGCAGGCTCCCTGTAGGGAGCCCGATGTGGGACTTGATGCTGGAACTCCAGGATCATGCTCTGAGCCAAAGGCAGACACTCAACTTGAGCCACCCAGACATGCCCTAAAAATTTTTCTTTTGAGGCAGTAGGTTTTGGTAACAAGGCAGTTGTGGGTTGTTGGGTTATTTCTTTATTTTTGTTTTGTTTTAGTATTTAGCTGAATTAGAAATTTGTGATTATTTTTGCTGAGAAACTACTATGGTAATAATTGTTGGAAGGATCTATTATTCAGAGTCCTATTTTCTCTCTCTCTCTTTCTCTCTCTCTCTTTTTAAGGTTTATTTATTATTTGAGAGGGAAAGAAAAAGAGAATCACAAGCAGACTTCCTGCTGAGCATGGAGCCCAGTGCAGGGCTTGATTTCATGAGCCCAAGATCATGATCTGAGCCAAAATCAGGAGTTTGGACACTTAATCTTAACCTTCTGAGCCACCTAGGTGCCCTAAAGTTAGATTATTTGTGTCCTTCTCTGTCTCCCCTCCCTCATCCCCCTCACCTCCACCATCTTCCTGGTTTCCTAATTTCCGGTTCTGACCCTACCACCCCACCTCAATCCAAACAAGATAGCAAGGAGGAATCCACCTCTTCTTTGTCCTTTATCCTCATGCCTTGCTCATTTGCAATTTATGCTCAGATCTATTTTCTTACCTTCCTCTACTTTGCTCTTCCTACAAAAGGCAAGCTACCTTTCTCAGGCTCCCTTGCCAAGCAGCTCCCAGTCAGGCTAGGGCGGTGGGGATAACAAGACCAAGGGAGAGGGCATTTCTTCCCTCTTGTTGCTGACTGCATGTCTTTCATGGTCCAGCTCCCTTTAGGCGGCCACAGCTCCTGGGCTCTGGGGACATGACCTGCCTCTCTGGTCTCTCCAGTTTTAGGGATGGTAGTAGTCCTGCTCTTCCTAATCTCAGGATCTCCATTTTCTATTAGCCCTTTCATTTTTTAACACCTTGAAAAATAGTTCCCTGTGTTAAATTTCTTCTATGAAACTCACTGGCATGGATTCCACTTTCCTGATTAGAGCTTGACTGACGGAGTCCTCTATATCCAGTTAGTGACCATGCCTTGCCAGTTTTTGTTTCTGTTGCTCTTTATCCCTTTCTCACTGCCCTAATTCAGGCCATCATCTTTCACCTGGACTAATCTAATGTCCCCATTTCTAGTCTTTTGATTTTCAGTCTAGTTCCCTGTGAAGACCTTTTCCACATGCTGCCAAAGCAAGCAGTCACCTTACTGTGACCTTGTTACTAACCTTCTTAAAAACCTCTTTAGTGGCTCTATATCTCATACAAGAGCTCTGAGCTCCTTGGAATGATGGACAAAGCTTTTCTTACACTCTTTACCCCTACCAGCTGCATCTCCGGCTTCTCTGTTCTAATAACACCAAATTGCTTATAACATTGGCTCACACATTCACACACATGTATGCACACAACTCCTCAAACACAAACACCCTGCTTTTTCACCTCCCGTGTTTCTCGTTAGTTTTTCCTTCCTACCTGTGTGGCTAACTCTCCTTCAAAACTCAGCTGAAAGATTTCTCTTCCAGAAAACTTTGTGATGATCCAGCCTGGGCTTCTCTGAGCTTGAGTAGCATTTTGTGAATACTTTTATAAGTGCAGTTACCATATTTTATTAACATACTCTGCTTATACATCTCTTTTACCCAGATGGAGTGTCTCAAAGGCCTTGACCATGCCTTCTTCATTCGTCAGAGTCCTCTTCTCTTTAGAGACTATATAGGGGTATTTGTCACTTAGCTTTGCTGTGTGTTAAACAGTTCCAAAGCGTAATACCTTAAAAGAACAACCTATTATTTCTCAGGATTCTGTGGATTGACCAGGCAGTTTTTGTATTGTATTGTCTGCTAGGATCATTTCTGTGATTGTATTCAGCTGTTACCAGAGTTAGAAAGTTCAAGGCTTCCCCCACATTGTCTGGGAACTTGATACTTACTGTTGGCTTTTGAAATGTACATCCCTGGGGATGCCTAGGTGGCTTAGCGGTTGAGCGTCTGCCTTAGGCTCAGGTTGTGATCCCGGGATCCGGGATCAGGTCCCACATCGGCTCCCTGCGAGGAGCCTGCTTCTCCCTCTGCCTGTGTCTCTGCCTCTCTCTCTCTCTCAGTCTGTGTCTCTCATGAATAAATAAATAAATAAATAAATAAATCTTTTTAAAAAAAAATGAAATATACATCCCCAGCCCTCAAAGGGTCTTTCCAGCAAGATGGCCTGGACTTCCTATGTAGTGGCTCATAACAAAAGAAGAAAAGCTGTCAGGCCTCTTAAATACTAGATGTAAAACTGACAGTGTCATAAATTGCTCTACTTTTTTGGTCCTCCAAGATGTATGGCCAGCCTGCATTCTAGGGGAAGGGAAACGGACACTTTTTTTCTTTCTTTTTAGAGTGAAGGGGAGAATCTCCAGCAGACTTTCTGCTGAGCATGGCACTGGACACAGGGGTAGATCTCAAAACCCTGAGATCATGACCTGAGTAGAAATCAAGAGTTGGTCACTTATCCAGCTGAGCCACTTAGGCACCCCCTGATGATTCGTTGATAGGAGGAATAGTATGTTCTTATAGGGAAGGAGAAGTTGTTGATAGCCACCTCTGGAGATTATTTACTGCAGGGGAATTTGTAGTAAATGTTGTCTTAACAATGTATTTACTTCTTGGATATGGTCATGTGTTATAGATTTAGTAGAATTTTCTTTTTTGAGATGCGTGGGTGGCTTAGCAGTTAAGCACCTGCCTTCAGCCCAGAGTGTGGTTCTGGAGTCCCGGGATCAAGTCCCACATTGGGCTCCCTGCATGGAGCCTGCTTGTCCCTCTGCCTCAGGATCACTTTTTTTTTCTTTTTACCAGTTTTATCAAGATATAATTGACATTAACATTGTATAAGTTTAAAGTATACAGTATTAATTAGATAACACTTATATATTTAAAAAGATTCCTGCAGTAGTGTTGGCTAACCACCTTCACATTGTCATATAATTACCATTTATTTTTTGTGGTAAAAAGATTTAATGTGGGATCCCTGGGTGGCTCAGCAGTTTAGCACCTGCCTTTGGCCCAGGGCATGATCCTGGAGTCCCAAGATCGAATCCCGCGTAGGGCTCCCTGCATGGAGCCTGCTCCCTCTGCCTGTGTCTCTGCTTCTCTCTCTCTCTGTATCTCTCATGAATAAGTAAATAAAATCTTTAAAAAAAAATTAATGTATACTTTCTTAGGAAATTTTAAGTATGTAATACAATATTACTAACTATAATCACCTTGCTGCACATTAGATCTTGTTCATCTTATAATGGGAAGTAGTCTAACCAACATCTTCCCATTTCCTCCATCCTCCCCCTCCCCCAAGTTTCTTTGTGTAACCTAGTGCTGGGAGACTAAGAAAAGGCATTAAAAAGATAAGAGATAACTAGTATTGATGTACTGGAATCAAACTGTTTCTAGGAGCATTAAAATAATAATTACTGGGCTCTTTTGTGTTTTTTCCACTTTGTGTTAAGTTTTTTCTGTAAGACTTTAAAAGCCTAAAGATCAAGGAGGTGGCTCTCTTCTTGATTGCCTATCTGTTTTTGGAAATTGTTGGATAAAATTTGAGTTACAGGAAGAAGGAATTTCATACTGCCAGATTTGTTCCTACCAAAACTCTCACTTAGCTCATGCTCTTGATATCACGTGTATATTAAGAAACTTGAGGCTGTACCTGATATTAATATTACACTGTATATTAACTAGTACTTTTTAAATATTTATTTATTTATTTTAGAGAGAGAGAGTAGAAGGAGTGGGAGAGAGAATCTCCAGCCGACTCCCTGCTGAGTGCAAAGCCCAAAAGGGGCTTGCTTGCTTCTTTCTTTCTTTCTTTTTTTTTTTTTAAGATTTAATTTATTCATGAAAAACAGAGAGAGAGGCAGAGACATAGACAGAGAGAAGCAGGCTCCCCTGCAGGAGGCCCTATGTGGGACTCGATCCTTGAACCAGGATCACGCCCTGAGCCAAAGGCAGATGTTCAACTGCTGAGCCACCCAGGGGTCCCAAGGGAATTGATTTAATGACCCTAAGATTATGACCTGAGCTAGAGTGAAGAGTCCCAGACCCAACTGACTGAGCCACATGGATGTCCTAACTAACTAGAATTTATTTTTTAGATTTTATTTATTTATTCATGAGAGACAGAGAAGCAGAGACATAGCAGAGGGAGAAGCAGGCTCCCTGCAGAGAACCTGATGTGGAACTCTGGGATCACAACCTGAGCCAAAGGTAGAAGCTCAGGGATCCTTGGGTGGCTTAGCGGTTTAGTGCCTGCCTTCGGCCCAGGGCTTGATCCCAGAGGTCCAGAATTGAGTCCCACTTCGGGCTCCCTGTGGGGAGCCTGCTTCTCCCTCTGCCTATGTCTCTGCCTCTTTCTCTCTCTCTCTCATGTATAAATAAATAAAATCTTAAAAAAAAAAAAACAAAAACAAAAACAAAAGAAGCGCAATCCCTGAGCTACCCAGGTGACCCTAACTAGAATTTAAATAAAAACTTTGAAGAAAAAAAACCAACAAGTTAAAGTTGACTAGGCTGTCCTTTTTCTTTTTTCTTTTCTTTTTACTTAATTCATAATGTTTTCATACTTTTCCTATTGTCCAAAGAACTGCTTTCCTTGCTACCTCCTCTTAATCTCAAAAATGCTCTCAGAATCCTCAAGTAGCACCACTGTAATGATTATATAGGTTAAACATTCCCTGCAGGTTAATTGGTCAGATTTGCCATATTAAAAACTGCCTGTGAGACTTAATGATTTGTCCTTAATATCAGGAAGTATAAAATGTTTTTAAAACAGGTAATACTCATTGGACCCAGACCTTTCCCCAGCCTAACTATAGATTTGAATTTTGTCTGGCCTTTTCCCAACTCATGCTGCTGATGAAGTAGAAATTCTTTTAGAGTGTGAATTTCATCATAGGAAAACAAACTATTCATTTTTTTCTTCCCCCCAAGACACTAATAAATGCCTCTATTACTGTGTAAGAAGATACTTGATTTAGATGGCACCTCAAGTGATTTCAATGTGGACAAAGAGCTCCTATCTCTAAGCTTACATAAAATGTAATTTTGAAAAGACATTTCTTCAGATATACCTATTCACACTTTTGTTAATACTGTCTGGTGTCTAGTTTTGAAGGTTGGACCATTCCAGTGAGACACAAAAATCTTTTTCTGTTGGTATTTTGAATCATTGTTCTAAAATACAATCCCAGGTTTGAGATTTGGTTTGGGCATTATTTGTTGTTGTTGTTTTTAGTGAACTGTATTTTCTGTGCCTTGATGACTATATGAGATAGCTTTGCAAATACGTAGCCGGTCTTCTAGCATAGTAAAATTGAATAGTTTAGTTGACTTTGGTCACCTATTTTATGTCAGAGAATGTCAGTCTATAGAAAGACTGATTTAACTGGACAAATTCACCATTGAACTCCCTGGATTAGTATTGGAGAACTTGTGAAAGGGAAAAAACTGTGCTTTGGGATTGAAGAATAAAGTCTATGAGAAGTGTTACTTTTTTTTATTTTTTAAGATTTTATTTATTTAAAAAAAAGATTTTATTTATTTATTCATGAGGGACAGAGAGAGAAAGAGGCAGAGACACAACACAGGCAGGGGGAGGAGAAGCAGGCTCTCCAGAGGAGCCTGATGTGGGACTCAATCCCGGGCCCCGGGATCATGCCCCAAGTCAAAGGCTGGAGCTCAACCACTGAGCCACCCAGGCATCCTGAGAAGAGTTACTTTTTTTTTTGTTTGTTTGTTTGTTTTTTTGTGTTTTTTTTGAGAGAGTTACTTTTAAATTTCAAGGATTTATTGTTCTAAGTTAACAGTTTATATATATTTCAAAACATCAGAAAACCAAAACTTAACCATATGCTACTTATTAAAAATAATACATGCAGGTTTTTTAGAGGGTGGAACATAGTTTTACAGGATATTGGACATAAGATGTCATTTTTACCTCTTTTTGAAGTTCCCATTGTCCTGCAACTGGAATTAGCACAGAAATACACCAAGATAATTATATTAATATCAGTTCATTTCCCTATTTTCTGTAGCATGGGACTTTGGTACATGATTATTTTTATGCAAGAGTGTGGTGGTGACCTTAGACAAAATAAGTTCTTTAAGTTTCTAGTTTGCTACAATAGTTGTCAGTTGAGGTGGAATCAGCTAGTGGGTTGTACAAGATTCTGGTTACCTGAATGCTAGGAAAGGAGCTTTTCCTGACATTTCAGTATTTTCTTGGAAGCTTAGTGAGTGGTGGAATCTTTTGGCATAGGTGCTCCACCAGCTGTCTAGCTCATACACTCTTACCATCCACCTGGCTATGTGCCACCCTCATTTTGGAGATAGAGTATTGAAGAGCATGACCACTGCTTCAATAATTGAAAGGAGAGGGAATTTCAAACCCTGATAGGTACCCCGTATAGAGTCTAACCTGCCCTGACAACCTAGCTACCACTGCTTCTCAGCTCTGGGAGTTATTAACAAGGAATAGCTGTTTGCCTGTTTTGCTTTTGGTACCATATGTGCCTACTTGATATTTTTGTCTCCTCTACCTATTACCTAAGTAGTCTTCTAGAACAGTTGTGCTTATATATTTTTTTAAAGTATCTTACAAAGAAAGATCCTGTTGTCTTTCTCCAGCTACGTACACTTTGTGTAATTGTAACCATTCTTCAACAGACACTTTGTGGGCGCTTCCCATAGACCAGGCATTGTGGAGAGCTGGAGGCCAAATCCTTATTTTTCATTTAATGTTGAGGGGTATTAAATAATCACACAGATGAATATGAACTAGGATGCAAGTGCAATCCCAAAGCATAGTCAATTTCTGTTTCACAAGTTCTCCAACACTAACCCAGAGAGTTCAAAATGGTGAATTTGTCCAGGTAAATCAGTCTTTCTATAGACTGACAATGTAGTAGAATGTTTCTAGGATCTTGGACTGGTTGAAATTTTTTTTTTTCAAGTTTTGAAATGAGTAAATGGTAGTTTATAGAGGTAAAATAAAGTCTAGGAAAAGTTCTTGATCTTCAGTAATGAACAAAGAATATTCAATTATAACAGAATATTTCTAAGTAGTTGCTGCTGAAGAGCTCAAAGAAACTGCTTGTTCTTTGGTATCATCCAGTCTCACCCAAAAATCCCTGTTCTAGGGATGCCTGGTTGGCTCAGTTGGTTAATTGTCAGCTCAGGTCACAATCTCAGGGTCCTAGGAAAGAGCCTGGTGCCTGACTCCCTGCTCAGCGGGGAGTCTACTTCTCTCTCTCCCTCTCTTTCCCTTCATGTGCACACGTGTGTGCTCTTCCTCTCTCTCAAATAAATAAATTCTTGTAAAAAACACCCAAACCTCTTCTATTCAAGTTCAGTAATTAAATTAATGTATTTTATATGTATCACTGTGGACTATCTCCTGACATTATCAGTGACTAAGCCAAATAGACTTCCTCTAGGAAGTTTATGTGCTTTTGTTTATCTTCCCATTTACAGGTGATTCTGCTTGTACTGTGTTAGGCATTCATGCATTCATTCAGGCATTTGAGTGCCTCTTATATTCCAGTCTCTGGGAAATGGAGTAAAGAATATATCTTGTCTCTCACTCAAAGAATTTATAATTAAGGATTAAAGTGGGGACCCCTGGGTGGCTCAGCGGTTGAGCATCTGTCTTTGGCTTGGGACGTGATCCCGGGATCCGGGATCGAGTCCCACATCGGGCTCCCCACAGGGAGCCTGCTTCTCCCTCTGCCTGTGTCTTCGCCTCTCTCTCTCTCTGTCTCTCATGAATAAATAAAATCTTTATTTTAAAAAAAAGGAGTAAAAATAAATAAATAAATAAATAAATAAATAAATAAATAAATAAATAAATGGAGTAAAGGTGAGGGTATATGGAAGTTAACTTTTGATAGTTACAGATGAAAAATTGAACATGAGGGCTCAGTAGTTGAGCATCTGCCTTCGGCTCAGGGCATGATCCTGGAGTCCTGGGCTCAAGTCCCACATCAGGCTCTCCGTGGGGAACCTGCTTCTCTCTCTCTGCCTGTGTCTGCCTCTCTATCTGTGTATCTCATGAATAAATAAATAAAATCTTTTAAAAAATGGTCTTAATAGTAGAAGGCAGCATCAGTAACATTTTACAGTGCCAAGGGAATTAAGTCTATCAGATCAGATAATTTGAGATTTTATAATTTGATACTGTCAGAAATTACATATTTCTCTTTTAAACTCATCTAACTATGAGTTGATATCTCCCAATTTTTAAAGATTTATTGATTTATTGATTTATTTATTGATTTATTTTAGATTTTATTTATTTATTTATTCATGAGACACACACACACAGAGACAGGCAGAGACAGGCAGAGGGAGAAACAGGCTCCATCTATACAGGGAGCCCGACGTGGGACTTGATCCTGGGTCTCCAGGATCACGCCCTAGGCTGTAGGCAGCGCTAAACTGCTGAGCCACCAGGGCTGCCCAGATTTATTTATTTAATAGAGAGTGTGCAGGGCTCCATCCATGACCCTGAACTGAAATCAAGAGTTTTGTGCTTGGGGTGCCTGGGTGGCTCGGTCAGTTGAGTGTCTACCTTCACCTCAGGTCATGATCCTGGGGCCCTGGGATGGAGCCCCATGTCTGGCTTCCTGCCCAGCAGGGAGTCTGCTTCCTCTCTCTTCTCTCTTCCTCTGCCCCTCCTCCAACTCAAGCATGCTCAGTGTCTATCCAATAAACAAATTTAAAAAAAAAAAGTGTGCTTAACAGACTGAGCCACCCAGGTGCCTCAATAGTATCTTCAAAGCTTTAAAACTGTGTAATTTAAAAAACTTTAAAGGTGATTGGCTAGCTTAATCTGTACACGTGACTTTTTTTTTTTTTTAAGATTTGAGAGAGAACAAGAACACATGCATGTTAATTGTTTCTAATTATTTTGAAATATTAGTTTCAACTGGGCGCCTGGGTGGCTTATTCAGTTAAGTGTCTGCCTTTGGCTCAGGTCATGATCCCAGGATCCTGGGATCGAGTCCCATATCAAACTTGCTGCTCCTCCGGCAGCCGGAGCCTGCTTCTTTCTCCCTTTCCCTCTGCCTGCCACTTCCCCTGCTTGTGTTCTTTCTCTCTCTGTCAAATAAATAAATAAATAATTTAAAAAAAAATTAGCTTCAACCATTATGCTGGACGTAAAAGTAGGTACTAAAAATTAAATTAACATTTCTGTTGGAACTCTGCTGGTAAGACAAGAGTTGGGTAGGGAGAATGCAGTACTATAGTGATGACGGCTTCCCTTCAATGTGTTTTAAAAATGGAACACACCTTGTCTTTCTAAGTCTCAAATCCCTTTCTTGATTCTTCATTTTGTGCTATCATTTTGCACGTTACCTCTCCTTCCCGTCTTGTTGTTACTGAGTTTTCTAGCATTGCTCTTTTGTCTCTTTGCTTAATTCATCAAACATAAAGGTAATCAAGATTTAGTGTGCATCATAATTTTGTGGCGGAGAGGGGGGGCTTGTTAAAACACACATTATAGAATATATTCCAGAATTTCTGATTCAGTAGGTCTGGTTGGGTAGCCAAGTTTCTTGTGATGCTCCTGCTGTGCCAAGACCTCATTTTTGAGAACTGGTCTAGGTGTTCTTTCTTTGCATTGCAATCATCTTAAAGGAGCTTCAGGTTAATTTCCTGGGCAACACAGAAATTCTCAGACATTTTAACTTACACATTTCAAATATTTTAGATCCAGACTAAAGAAGCATGGTATTCTAGAACATCACTTCCCTACTCTCCTAATTACTAATATATTTTTCTTGGGTTAGATACTCTCTGTCTTGTTTTCTTATAAAATTGGGAATTGGTCTGGGTGATCTCTTCTGACTTTGAAATTACAATTTTTTGAATCATAATCTGTGCTTAAACCTTCTCTTATCCTTTAAAAATCTATATATATTTTTAAAGATTTTATTTATTTATTCATAGACACAGAGAGAGAGAGGCAGAGACACAGGCAGAGGGAGAAGCGGGCTCCATGCAGGGAGCCTGGCGTGGGACTTGATCCCAGGTCTCCAGGGTCACAGCCCAGGCTGCAGGCGGCTCCAAACCGCTGTGCCACCGGGGCTGCCCAAAAAAATATATATTTTATTTATTCGTTTGAGACAGCATGAGCAGCAGGGGGAGGCAGAGAGGAGGGAGAAGCAGATTCCCCCCTGAGCCAGGAGCCTACCTGAGCCAAAGATGCTTAACCAAGTGAGCCACCCAGATGCCCTTCTATGGATTTTTTTTTTTTTTTAAGATTTATTTATTCATTCAGAGAGAGAGACAGGCAGAGGAAGAAGAAGCAGGCTCCGTGCAGGGAGCCCGACGTGGGACTCGATCCTTAGTCTCCAGGATCACACCCTGGGTTGCAGGCAGCGCCAAACCGCTGCACCACCGGGGCTGCTCCCTTCTATGGATTTTTAACTACATTTCCTACTACTATCTTTTTTTTGTTTTAGGAATATGATTTCCAATGAAGAGACATGCAGGGATAACAACAGTGCCTTACATTATTCCTGAAGAATATCTATTTTCCAGAGGATTTAAAATGAATCACTATTAAATAAAACAGAACAGTAAAACCTCTGAAAGCCTCAGGTATTTCTGCATTACAGTACTAGAGCAAAAAGGAACCTTCTTAACTCTTTGAGGGGATGGAGTCTTGGAAGGGAGATGTAGATTTTCTTTTCACTTGCAAGTAATCAAGTTAGACTTAGTTGGTTAAAGTTAATATTTCTGTTAGTTATTTTTAAACAACCTTTTCCCAAATCTTAACACTTTTATGAAGCAAAATACAGATGGCATGGAACAGAGATTTGTTTCACCATTTTGGTCTTTACTCTGTGGCATAAGGTGAAAGGAACAAGATGGGAAAATGAAAGGTTACAGTTAATTTCTTAGAAAAATGGCTCCAAAGTCAAGTTTTAAGAATTCTAAATATACTGCTATACAAATCAAAGATCTTTGCTGGTGATAATTAGGATAAAAGAAGATTTATGGCTCAGATGGTTAAGCGTCTGCCTTCCGCTCAGATCATGATTTCTTGGTCCTGGGATTGGGTCTTATGTCAAGATCCCCAGCTCATCCGGGAATCTACTTCTCTCTCTCCCTCTGCCTTCTTCTCCTGGTCATGTGTGCATGCGTTCTCTTCTCTGTCTCTCAGATAAATAAATAACAAAAGTCTTTTTAAAAATGCATACAGGGGTACTTGGGTGGCTTTGTTGGTAAAGCATCTACCTTCGGCTCAGGTCATAATCCCAAGGTCCTGGAATCGAGACCAGCATCCAGCTCCCTGCTCAGCGGGGAGTTTGCTTCTCCCTCTCCCTCTGCAGCTCCCTCTGCTTGTGCTCTGTCAAAGAAATAGGTTAAATCTTTTTTTTTTTTTTTAAAGATTTTATTTATTTATTCATGAGAGACACAGAGAGAGGCAGAGATACAGGCAGAGGGAGAAGCAGGCTCCATGCAGGGAGCCTGACTTGGGACTTGATCCTGGGTCTCCAGGATCACCACTAGGCTGAAGGTGGCGCCAAACCACCGAGCCACCTGGGCTGCACGGTTAAATCTTAAATCAGAGAATTAAACCTTAAAATAATTAAATTAACTAGTATTAGGTTATGGGGCTGTTTGAACTAAGATGAAAAATAGGAAAGTAACAGAGAATCAAAATTATTTATAACCTTTGATCTTTAAAAATATTAGTTCTGCTATATAACTAGAAATAAGGGGAGTATATAGCATCAAATAATTTTTTAAATTGAGTACTGCAGTAAAATCTGTAGTTTGCTCCTATAATAAGACCTTCATTTTAATATTTTTTAGATTTCAGGGGGCACCTGGGTGGCAGTCAGTTAACTGACTGTTGGTTTCTGCTTAGGTCATGGGGTCGAGCCCCAGCTTGGGCTCTGTGCTCTATGTGGAGTCTGCTTAGATTGACTCTATCTTCCTCTCCCCCTGCCTCTTCCCACTTCTCTAAAATAAAGAAATTCTTTACTATTTTTTAGATTTCAAGGAAAGTTAGAATATAAAATCTTTTTGGAAATGAAGTATTATTGGGGTGTGTGGCTGGCGCAGTCACTGGAGCAAGCGACTCTTAATCTCAAGATCATGAGTTCAGGCCTCCAGTTGGGCATGGAGCCTACTTAAAAATTTAAAAAAAGAAAAAAATTGTGTATTTTCTACCTGAACTGTCAAAGTTTCCTCCTCCCACTTTTTCCTAAATTTCTAAACATGCTTCATTTTTCTATTGCTCTTTCTGCAGAAAAGAAGGTTTTCAGTAAACAAATTCCTTGATTTTTGGTTTTGTCTTATCCCTAGTCTCATTCCCAGTAATGTATAATTTTGCTGTATTATATATAAGATGAATTTGTATATTGTTTCTTTTAAGGGATCCCTGGGTGGCGCAGCGGTTTGGCACCTGCCTTTGGCCCAGGGCGCGATCCTGGAGACCCGGTTGAATCCCACATCGGGCTCCCGGTGCATGGAGCCTGCTTCTCCCTCTGCCTGTGTCTCTGCTTCTCTCTCTCTCTCTCTCTCTCTCTCTCTCTCTCTCTCTGACTATCATAAATAAAAATTTAAAAAATTAAAAAAAAAAAAGAATAAAAAGTCAAAGAAATTAAAGATAGAAACCCAAATGTTAAGCAAAAAACTGCCTGATACACGGTACCTGGGTGGCTCAGTTGTTAAATGTCTACCTTTGGCTCAGGTCATGATCCCGGTGTCCTGGGATTGAGCCCCGTGTCAGGTTCTTCCCTGCTCAGGGGGGAGCCTGCTTCTCCTTCTCCCTTTGCCCCCCACCTCTGTCCCTGCCTGTGCATGTGTTCACTCTTTCTCAAGTAAAAATAAAAATCTTAAAAAAAAAAAAAAAAAAAACTACTTGATAGGTTATTCCTTCTGCCAAAAGTAAGTGATCTGTCTAGATCAGTGCCTTTATTAAAATTGAAGATTGAAGGGCAGCCCTGGTGGCCCAGCGATTTAGTACCCCCTTCAGCCTGGGGTGTGATCCTGGAGACCCGGGATCAAGTCCCACATCAGGCTCCCTGCATGGAGCCTGCTTCTCCCTCTGCCTGTGTCTCTGCCTCTCTCTCTCTCTCTCTCTTTGTCATGAATAAATGAATAAAATCTTTAAAAAAAAAATTTAAGATTGAATTTCAGTTTCATCCTAATACAAAAATATCAAATTGTGTAACTTCTATATTTATTCAGTCTAACTGGGTTATCACTATTTGATTACCCTCTAGGTGGTTACAACTTTTAATAGCTGTTTTATTTTAATCCAAATTTATCAGATCATATGATATTTCTATTTTTCAAGAACCTCTAAACTATTTTTCTTAGTGGCTGCATCAATTTATATTCCTACCAGCAGTGCACAAGGATTCCCTTTTCTCTGCATCCTCACTAGCACTTATATGTCTTGTATTTTTGAAAGTAGCCATTCTGACAGATGCGAGGTGATAGCTCATTGTGGTTTTGATTTGCTTTTCCATCATAAGTGATGTTGAGCATCTTATGTGCCTATTGGCCATTTATATATCTTTGTTGGGAAAATATCTGTTCAGGTCCTCTGCCCATTTTTTAATCACACTGTGAGGGGATTGGTGTTGAGTTGTATGAATTCTTTATATATTTTGGATATTAACTCCATATCAGATCAGTCATTTGCAGATATCTTCTTCTATTCAGTAGGTTGCCCTTTTTGTTGTTGATGGTTTCCTTCACTTTTTAGTTGATATAGTCCCAGTTGTTTATTTTTGCTTTTGTTGTCCTTGCCTGAGGATACAGATCCCAAAAAACATTGCTATGACAGATGTCCAGGAATATACTGCCTCTGTTTTCTTTTAGGAGTTTTATGGTTTCAGATCTTATATTTTTAAGTCTCTAATCCATTTTGAGTTTCTTTTTGTGTATGGTGTAAGAAAGGGATCCAGTTTAATTCTTTTGCATGTAGCTGCCAAGTTTTCCATTTATTGAGGAGACTGTCTTTTCTTCATTGTATATCCTTGCCTTCTTTGTTGTAGATTAATTAACCATATAAGCATGAGTTTATTTCTGGGCTTTGAATAGTGTTTTGTTGTTATTTTTAAAGGGATAGAGGGGGCAGGGAGAAGCAGAGGGAGAATCTTTTTTTTTTTTTGCAGAGGGAGAATCTTAAGCAGGCTCCGTGCCCAGCACAGAGCCTAATGCAGGGGCTCGATTTTACAGCTCTGAGATCATGACCTGAGCCAAAATTGAGGGTCAGATGCTTAACTGACTGAGCCACCTAGGCACCCCATGGGCTGTGAATACTTTTTATTGTACTTTTAAAATACCAGATTTTACTGCTATTTAAAGATATAATCTGAGGTACCTGGCTGGCTAGTTTGTAGAGTACACTACTCTTGATCTCAGGCTCGTGAGATTGAGCCCCACATTGGATGTGGAGATTACTTAAAAAAAAACTTTTTTAATTAAAAACATAATCTGAAACTGCCCTTTTTTCCCCAAAATATTTTATTTATTCATGAGAGAGAGAGAGAGAGAGAGAGAGGCAGAGACACAAGCAGAGGGAGAAGCAGGCTCCATGTAGGGAATCCGATATGGGACTTGATCCCGGGTCTCCAGGATCACACCCTGGGTGGAAGGCAGGCACTAAACCGCTGAACCACCCAGGGATCCCCCTAAAACTACCCTTGTTTTAAATCTCCAATACCAAGCCAAGAGGAAAAGGAATAGGTTATGATTTGCTGCCTTGTGGTTTCTTCAGGAATTCCCACCCAATAACAAATCTCAAGTTTGTGGGCTCTTAATGTTAAAGTGACTAAGAAGCTGGCATCTGGTTGTAGAGCATAACTACAGGTAGATCTGTCTCTGATTACAAAATTTTATGGTGGACTTTATTACCTCAGCCTTTTTATTTTTTATTTTTAAGATTTTATTTATTCATGAGAGACACAGAGAGGCAGAGACATAGGCAGAGGGAAGAGACACAGGCTCCATGCAGGGAGCCCGATGTAGGATTCGATCCTGGAACTCTAGGATCATGCCTGAGCCGAAGGCAGATGCTTAACTACTGAACCACCCAGGTGTCCCTACTTCAACCTTTTTAATATATCCAGCCTTCTTTTTTTTTTTTTTTTTTTTTAATTTTGGTAGGATTCTTTCCTTTTCTTTCTTTCTTTTTTTATTTTTAAGATTTTATTTATTTATGAGAGAGAGAGGCAGAGACACAGGCAGAGGGAGAAGCAGGCTCCATGCAAGGACCCCAACGCGGGACTCCAGGATCACGCCCCAGGCCAAAGGCAGGCGCTAAGCCACTGAGCCACCCAGGGATCCCCCCAGCCTTTTCAATCTATCCTTTTTTAATTTTTTTCAACTACCTTTGGAACCCTGATAGTCTATATCACCTGAAAACATATCAAAATATTGTCAGATGGTCTCATATATTTGAAATATTGATGACTTCCACAACTAACCTAATAGTTTAATGGTATAAAAATTGGCCTTTGGGCAGCCCCGGTGGCTGAGTGGTTTAGCGCTGCCTTCAGCCCGGGGTGTGACCCTGGAGACTCGGGATCGAGTCCCATGTCAGGTTCCCTGTGTGGAGCCTGCTTCTCCTTCTGCCTGTGTCTCTGCCTCTGTGTGTGCGTGTGTGTGTGACATGAATAAATAAAATCTTTTTTAAAAATTAAAAAAATAAAAATTGGCCTTGAAGGTCAACTTCTTTTTTTAAAGATTGATTGATTGATTGATTGATTGATTGATTTATGATAGACATAGGGGGAGAGAGAGAGAGAGAGAGAGAGAGAGGCAGGCAGAGACACAGGAGGAGGGAGAAGCAGGCTCCATGCAGGGAGCCCGACATGGGACTCGATCCCAGGACTCCAGGATCGCGCCCTGGGCCGAAGGCAGGCGCTAAACCTCTGAACCACCCAGGGATCCTCTGAAAGTCAACTTTTTTGAAAACTAATATGAAAACTAATAAATTTTTTACTTTAAAACCATTTTTGTAGCTCTTTAGTATATAATACATGTTTACTTTCCTTATAGTTATCTACTAAGCTCTAAACAAAGCAAAAATGATCCACTTTTTAAACATACATTTGCATTAAAGAATCCAAAATACTGGGTCACCTGGGTGGCTCAGTCATTTAAGCATCTGATTCTTGGTTTCAGTTCAGGAATACATTTTTTTTTTTTAATTAAATTTTTCTTCCCCCCCCCCTTTTTTTTTTAAGTTTTACTTGAAGAAATCTCTCCCTCTCTGACTTTGAAACAGTGTTCCTTAAAAAGCTTTACTAATAAAAAAAAAAAAAAAGCTTTACTAATGGGTTAGACAATATTGGTATGAGTGAAAATTTTATTAATTGGTAAAAGTTACATTTATGTTGAATATATTTCCTTTCTTTCTGTTTTCTTAAGGAATTGAATGACCTGGCACGGGACCCCCCAGCTCAGTGTTCAGCAGGTCCTGTTGGAGATGATAGTAAGTATTTAAAAGGAATGATGGAGTAAAACTGCATAACCATCTGCATCTGGGAAACTCTAGGACTGATGAACATTTCTCTCTTAAGATTATTTTTTGCATGAAAAGACAATTATGCTGTAGGGAAAATGCAGTGTTTACCCTTACTTTTCCATAAAAGATACAGTTCTGTATGTATCCCATTTATAGTATTCATTTAGAACCTTTTGAACCTTTTCTACCAGATATTGTCTGTGTAGTTTTTCCAGCCCCTTCCTAAGTATCCTTCAACCCTTCTGGGTATTTTACTGGGATAAAATATTTGAGGTTTTACTTACAAGTAGCTACGGTCTTTTAAGTAAAATAATACTCAGTATGATAGGGGATAATAGGGAGAGATTTTTGTGTGTGTGTGTCCTTCCACTGGTTCATGTTTGTGAAGACAGGTAGTTTATTTCTTCTCTTTTTTTTTTTTTAGGTAAATTTATTTCTAATGTCCAATTTATCTGCTTAATCCTCTATAAAATAATTTGCTAGGCCTTATCACACATGTTGGATAATAATGTGTTTTTGTTTCACTTTGTCTCAACAGTTTTTCCTCCTTATACCATCTTCTAGCCTCTTTTAAAAGAAGGATTTTTGGGGCAGCCTGGGTGGCTCAGCGGTTTAGCGCCGCCATCAGCCTAGGGCCTGATCCTGGAGACCTGGGATCGAGTCCCACATCAGGCTCCCTGCATGGAGCCTGCTTCTCCCTCTGCCTGTGTCTCTGTCTCTCTCTCTCTCTCTCTCTCTCTCTCTCTCTGTGTATGTCTCATGAATAAATAAATAAAATCTTTTTAAAAAATAAATAAATAAAAGAAGGATTTTTTGAGCTAGACTGTGCTTTATGACACAAAACTAATTCACACAAAAATGTGTAATATTTAGCAAATAGGAAAAAAACATACTTGGAAACAATTTTGTAAGAAAAGTATATACGTTAAGACAATAAATAAGAGGTTATACTTGTGTTTAACATTTTCTCCTGATTGTGCTTAAGAATGTTGGTTTTGGTTTGCCAAACTTAAGAATAAAGCAAGGGGAAAAAGAAGGAAAAATAAGATTAAAACAGGGAGGCTAACCATAAGAGACTCTTAACTCTATAGGAAACATACAGAGTTGTTGGTGGGAAGGAGTAGTAATTGGGTGATGGGCATTAAGGAGGGCACTTGATGTAATGAGCACTGAGTGTTATATGCAACTGATGAATAATCCCCAAATTCTACCCCTGACTAACAACACACTGTATTTAACTAAATCGAATTTATTTATTTATTTATTCATGAGAGAGAGAGGCAAAGACATAGACTGAGGGAGAAGCAGGCTCCATGCAGGGAGCCGGATGTGTGTGACTTGATCCCGGAACTCCAGGATCATGCCCTGAGCGGAAGACAGACGCCCAACCAGTGAGTCACCCAGGCATCCCACTAAATTGAATTTAAATAATTTTTTTTTTTTATGATAGTCACACACAGAGAGAGAGAGAGAGAGAGAGAGAGGCAGAGACACAGGCAGAGGGAGAAGCAGGCTCCATGCACTGGGAGCCCGACTTGGGACTCGATCCCGGGTCTCCAGGATCGCACCCTGGGCCAAGGCAGGCGCCAAACTGCTGATCCCCTAAATAAAAAATATTTTTAAAAAGAAAGCAAGGTCCTTTTGCAGGGATTCCTTTACACATAAAACAGATAGATGGTATAAATTATAAAACTAAGTACATGTGATGTAAAGTGCCATTATCCAGATTTGTCCAGTATGAGTAGCTATAGTATTTGATATCAAACAGGATAGGCCAATTAAATGCACATTGTCTCGTTTAAGCCTCACAATAGTTCTTTTAGGCGAGTAGAGTAGAAATTGTAAACTATTTTAGAGAAGAATCTAGTGAGGGACTCGTGGTGGTTTCCAAAGTTGGCTGATGCTCAAGCTTTTTTTTTTTTTTTTTTTTTTTTTTTTAAGATGTTATTTATTCATTAGAGAATGAATGCATAAGCGGGAACGGTAGAGGCAGAAGAGGCAGAGAAGAAGGAGAAGCAGACTCCCCACTGAGCAGAGGACCTCCCTCCCCAACTTGGGGCTCAATCTCAGGATCCTGAGATCATGACCTGAATGGAAGGCAGATGCTTAACTGAGCCCCAGGTGCCCCTCACTCTCAAGTTTTCTGATTTTAGTTTTGTCATTTACAGTATCATACAGTACACCTGCATAATTGCAGTCTTTTAATTGAAAAAGTGGTTTTATTTTAACAAATTGTTATTTTTTTAATTTTTATTTATTTATGATAGTCACAGAGAGAGAGACAGAGAGAGAGAGAGAGAGAGAGAGAGAGAGGCAGAGACATAGGCAGAAGGAGAAGCAGGCTTCATGCACCGGGAGCCCGATGTGGGATTCGATCCCGGGTCTCCAGGATGGCGCCCTGGGCCAAAGGCAGGCGCTAAACCACTGCACCACCCAGGGATCCCAAAAGTGGTTTTATTTTAGTTAAATTCCTCGAAGTTGAGAGTGGCTGATCTTTCATTAAAAGTGGTTGAAGTAAAATTAAAAAAAAAAAGTGGTTGAAGTCTGGGGAATAGACCATTTTTGAATTTCTCTTCCGTGTACTGAAGTAATTTGCCTTTGCTTCACATAGTTGGTATTATCACATTCCTTTCTCAGAAAAGAAAAGTTGTTATCCTTGAGAGTTAAGTAAAACTCCCCCCAAAGCATAAGCAATACAAAAAAAAAAAAAAATAGGTTTTACATTTTAATGAAGTTTGATTTAGGTGCTGTAAATGAGATCATCAAGAAAGTGAGGAGACAACAAAAGGAGAAAATTGTGGAGGTCACCCCTGGATAAGGAAATTTATTCAAAACATTTTAAAAACTATAATTCAACAATATAAAGATAAATAACCCATTTTTGTTTTTAATAAAGGATCTGCTAAAGTAGATGTACAGTTGGCCAGTAAACACATGGAGAAGATGCTTGGTATCATTAGTCATCAAGAAAATGTAGATCATATCCATAATGAGATACCACTTTATGCCTTCTAGGATGGCTGGAATAAAAAAACCAAATAAGTGTTGATGAAGTTGTGGAGAAATTGGAATCTTGTATATTGCTGACAGTAATGTAAAATAGTACAACCAATTCAGAAAATTAGTGGTTTCTCAAAAAATTAAACTTTGAGTTATCATATGACCCAGTGAGTTCACTTGTAGGTATATATCCAAGAAAAATGAAAATATGTCCATGTAAAAACTTCTGCATTAATGTTCATAGAAACAGCAACTGTAATAGCCAAGATGTGAAAACAATCCAAATGCCCACCATCTAATGAAGGGATAAATTGAATGTATGTCCATACAATGGAATATTATATGTCAATAAAAAGGAGGTGAGTACTGATGTATACTACAGCATAGATGAGCCTTAAAAAGATGCTAAGTGGGCCGCCTAGATGGTTCAGTGGTTGAGGGTCTATATTCAGCTCAGGGCATGATCCCGGGTCCAGGGATGGAGTCCTGCTTTGGGTTCCCTGCAAGGATTCTGCTTCTCCCTCTACCTATGTCTCTGCCTTTCTCTATCTCTCAAGAATAAATAAATAAAATCTTTTAAAAAGAAAAAAAAAGATACCAAGTAAGAGAAGCCAGATATAAAAGGCCACATATTGTATGGTTCCATTTATATGAAATATCCAGAATAAATCCATAGAGACAGAGGTAGATAATGGTTACATAGAACTAGAGATTTGGGTGCAATGTGTAGTAACTGCATATGGATACGGGGTTTCTTTGGGGGGTGAAGAAAATTTCTAAAATTGTGGTGATGGTTGCTCAACTCTGACTGTCCTAAACATCACTGAATTGTACGTTTTCATTGTGACTTATATAGTATATGAATTATCTCCCTATTGCTGTTTTTTAGAATAAAAAGACTTGCATACTCTACCAACTGAGCCAGCCAAGTACCCCTATATTATTTTAAATATATAATATTTAGCTACCCAATTACCCTCTGGTTTATACTTTATATTATCCATCAGGAAGCCTTGACCAAGACTTTTTGACAGTAATTTATCTCAACTGTTCTTAAACACTCCCTAAAGTTTTAAGTATAGTATCAGCAAAGACTATCTAGATGATCAAGTGTAAGGAAGTTAACTGTTCCTAAGGAGATTTTCCTTATTCCCTTAGAAGGTAGGTACTGTTGAAAGTTTAGTAGTAGGTGAGTCAAGATACTTAAATAGGAAGGCTAGGAGATAAAGGAGAGTTAGTATTTTTAAAACCTGAGCCGAAGACAGATGCTCAACCGCTGAGCCACCCAGGCATCCCCAGTATGCAGGTCTTGATCTCGGGGTTGAGAGTTCAAGCCCCACATTGAGTATAGAGATTAATAAAAAGAAGAAGAGGGCGCCCAACGTGACTCGGTGGTTGAGCATCTGCCTTTGGCTCGGGTTGTGATCCTGGGGTCCTGGGATCAAGTGTCCCACATCAGGCTTCCCGCAGGGAGCCTGCTTCTCCCTCTGCTTATGTCTGCCTCTCTCTCCATGTCTCCCATGAATAGATAAATAAAATCTTTTAGGGCAGCCTGGATGGCTCAGTGGTTTAGCACCTGCCTTCAGCCCGGGGTGTAATCCTGGAGACCTGGGATAGAGTCCCACGTCGGGCTCGCTGCATGGAGCCTGCTTCTTCCTCTGCCTGTATCTCTGCCTCTCTCTCTCTCTCTCTCTCTCTCTCTCTCTCGAATAAATAAATAAAAAATTTTTTAAATCATCTTTTAAATTAAGAAATAAAAAATAAGATAATATATATTTGATAATGAACTTAATAATACAGTGCTTTATTTTTTAATATCCAGATTTTAATGTGCCATTAAATTTTTTCCCATTTTTCTGCAAGGATCTGGTAAGCAGGAAGATGTATATAGATCCTGAAAGGAAATGTAAGCCAAAGATTTATTGGTCATATAACCTGCTTCATTTTCTTTTGTTTTGAAATCTTGGTGAATTGGACTCTCTGGAGAGCTGAACTTGAATTCATACGTAGGTCTCTTGAGACTCATTCTCAAACTATAACAAATATTCTTGTTCTCTTTTAGCCTGAACGCTTTATCTTTGAGTATCCTAAAGAGTGATCATTGAGCTGTGAACTTTACATTTAAACTCTCATAAAAAAGGTTGTAGCTTTTAGTTTCTGTAATTCGGCTTTCCGTGTCAAACGAGGGTGGTAATGGGAGTTTTTGTTTGTTTTGCTGATTTTGGAACTATCAGTACTTTTTCATTCATTACGACAAGTTTTTATTTTTAACAGCTTCTAAGATTGATTTTTTTTTTTTTTTTTTTTTAAGATTTATTTATTTAAGAAGGAGAGAGTTGAGAGAGCACAAGCAGGAAGAGAGGCAGAAACAGACTCTCCACTGAGCAGGGATCCCACTGCGGGCTCAATCCCAGGACGCTGAGATCATGACCTGAGTTTAGGTGGAAGCTTAACCAGCTGAGCCACCCAGGCACTCCTAAGATTGATTCTTAAATTAAAGGTTTTTGAAATATAGATGTTCATATAAAATACAACAATATTTTTTGCTTATGGCCAAATATTTTGCCCACTATTTCTAGAGAGTATGTTCTTTTTTCTCTTTCGTTCTTTTCTTTCTTTCTTTCTTTCTTTCTTTCTTTCTTTCTTTCTTTCCTTTTCTTTCTTTCTTTCCTTTTCTTTCTTTCTTTCTTTCTTTCTTTCTTTCTTTCTTTCTTTCTTTCTTTCTTTCTTTCTTTCTTTCTTTCTTTCTTTCTTTCTTTCTTTCTTTCTTTCTTTCTTTCTTTCCTTTCTTTCTTTCTTTCTTTCTTTCTTTCTTTCTTTCTTTCTTTCTTTCTTTCTTTCTTTCTTTCTTTCCTTCTTTGTGAGAGACACAGAGAGAGGCAGAGGCATAGGCAGAGGGAGAAGCAGGCTCCCTGCAGGGAGCCCGATGTGGGATTCAATCTCAGGACCCCGGGATCACCTCCTGTGCCAAAGGCAGATGCTCAACCACTGAGCCACCCAGGAACCCTGGAGAGTTCTTTCTACTTAGAACCTGTAGTGATTTTTTGTTTTTTTTTAATCTAATGACTCTTCAACTGCTAACCAAACCATTATAATTTGAGTCAGGATTAGATATTCTCCCACTACCTTCTTCCCTTCTTTTTTATACTTCCACAAGGACATCTAGGAGTGTAGAAGAGTTCCAGAGGGAGACCTAAGTCAGTGATTCCAGTAGGTATTATATTTAACCAGTGTAGTAGAAATCCTCCATTAAGATTTTAATGGCAGGTCTTCACATGCTTTTGTTAATTAAATTCCATCTTAATGTGTTTTTAGTTTAGTTTGTCTTTCTCTGCCTTGTTGGTGTTGTAGATTCTAGATCTTTTTTTTTTTTAATTCATTCATTCCTTCATTCCTTCATGAGAGACACAGAGAGAGGGGCAGAGACATAGGCAGAGGGAGAAACAGGCTCCCTGCAGGGAGCCTGATGTAGGACTGGATCCCAGGATCCCGGGATCATGCTCTGGGCCAAAGGCAGATGCTCAACAAGTGAGCCACCCAGGTGCCCAACTCTAGATCATTTCATCTGTTAGTGAGGGACTAGTAATTCTAAAGACTTATACATGAATGCTCTCAGAAATTTTTTCTTGCTGTAAAAACAAGTCTTTCCTAATTGGGATATTATCTACTTTGACTTTATAGCCCTGCTCTATACCAGTATTATAAAAGGAATGTATTCTATGTTAATGTGTTGGGGAAATGATACAAGTTGAATCTTTTGTTGAATCTTTTGTTCTTTTTTACCTTTTGAGGTAAGAAATGCCTGTTTAAAAGTGAAAACTTGGCCCTTGTCAAGAATTTTGTCTCCCTGATAGGAATTTTCAAAATACTTTAGTCCAAATACTTTCTCACAGTACCTTATCAGTGTTCAAGACCATACTAGTCATTTTCTTTTCTTTCTTCAGTCTCAGACTTGATTTAGATTCCTCATCCTGCCCAGGACTTACCATACTGCCATACCCAGTTATAAATGAACTGGGGTTAGGGATTGATATGTCATTATGTTGTAGATACAATGGAAATATTGCTTCATGGTTATTTTTTTCTTCTTTTTCAGTGTTCCATTGGCAGGCTACAATAATGGGGCCAGTAAGTATTCAGATTGATTTCAGAGTAAGTGTTTATGTAATTCACTCATTTTAATCCCACTTTTCTTGTTATCAACAGAATGACAGTCCCTATCAGGGTGGAGTATTTTTCTTGACAATTCATTTCCCAACAGATTACCCCTTCAAGCCACCTAAGGTAATTGGGATATGGCATTTGTTTTTATGTGCTTTCTATGACATTAATAAATCAGTTTACAAAAAGTTTTCCTATTCCCTATAGGTTGCGTTTACAACAAGAATTTATCATCCAAATATTAACAGTAATGGCAGCATTTGTCTTGATATTCTCCGGTCACAGTGGTCTCCAGCACTAACTATTTCAAAAGGTAATAGAATGGGTATCTGATATTAAGATAAAGCAGCAGTGTTTTTGTCTTATATTTTTTACTTGTTTATTTTTAAAGATGTATATATTTGAGAGAGGGAGCATGCACATGCAAGCAAGGGGAGAAGCAGAGGGGGGAGAGAGGAAATCTCAAGCAGATTCTGCACTGAGCATGGAGCCCAACATGTAGGGCTCCATCTCACAACCCTGAGATCATGACCTAAGGCAAAATCAACAGTCTGATAATCAACCAACTGAGCCACCCAGGTGTCCCTGGTTTTTGTTTTTTTGTTTTGTTGTCTATTTTTTATTTTTTGAAATGATTATTCATATTCCTTTCAAGAAGAGGTAGTAAGTTCCCATTATTTTTTAGTACACCTTGAGACCATTGGAGGAAATTGGATTTTCAGGCATAGGTATTCTTTGATGTCTTGACAGCTCTGTCCGTTATGCTGTTCAAGCGTGAGTTGGAAAATGTCCACTTGGTATGAATTTCTTCTAGAGCAAAGTTAAAGTAGAGGAAATTAATGTCTCTTCCAACCCTGAGATCTGGGAATGGAAAGGATAGATTCTGTTCCAGAAGAGGACATAGCAGTTCTTTTGAAGGAATGCTTGTGGTATAAATACAGACTTTAGTTTAGGTCCTTGGAGAACAAAGTATAGGTGAATTCATATTCAAACTCTTTAAGGTTTTACCAGCTCTTGTCTTGAGGTTTCTATCAGAAACAGATTCATTCTCTAAGATGACCAGTTTAATAAAAATTCTATTTGATGATCTTAATCTTTTTAGTATATAGTCCTGTGTGTGTTTGAAAATGTGTATTAAAAATTAGTTACTGGGATCCCTGGGTGGCTCAGCGGTTTAGCCGCCTGCCTTCGGCCTAGGGCGTGATCCTGGGTCCTGGGATCGAGTCCCACGTCAGGCTCCTGCATGGGGCCTGCTTCTCCCTCTACTTGTGTGTCTGCCTCTCTCTCTCCCTCTGTGTCTGTCATGAATAAATACATAAAATCTTAAAAAAAAAAATTAGTTACTAATTTTGCAATGAAATTCCAGTAATTCTAAATAAAGCCTAATTACATGAGTTGGTTGGGGATTTTTTTTTTTTTTAATCCATGAACTAAGTAGCTAACATTTTCTTTTTTTTTAAGATTTTTTTATTCATTTACTAGAGGGAGAGAGCGTATAAGCAGGGGGCAGAGGCACTGAGCCAGCCAGGCACTCCAACAAACAATATGTTGATTTGAAATTGTACTGCCCCTCAACATCATATCCAAATGAAATCACAAGTGGATTAAGAGCTGTCCAAGTAAAAATATAATAATGAAAAAAAGGCTGTACAAATACAAATAAAGAACAAGAAAGAGGCTGCAAATGAGATAACGGGCTAATATGTTTGAAATAGGAAGAACATATATAAAAATCAGTAAGAGAAAAGATCCCAACAGATGAATAGACAGAAAGGAGCAAAATAATGAAGGAAATGAAAATTAAGTTCCCTTCTTTCACCTTTTTAATTTAACAAAAACCTTAGAAAAAGAAAGCCAGGGCAGCCCAGGTGGCGCAGCCGTTTAGCGCCGCCTGCAGCCCAGGGCGTGATCCTGGAGACCCTGGATCGAGTCCCACGTCAGGCTCTCTGCTTGGAGCCTGCTTCTCCCTCTGCCTGTGTCTCTGCTTCTCTCTCTCTCTGTCTCTATGAATAAATAAGTAAAATCTTTAAAAAAAAAAAAAAAAGAAATAAAAAGAAAGCCAAATGCTGGTGAAGTATATTGAAATGGGTACTTACGTATTACAGATAAAGTATAGATCTGTATAGCCCAGTCTGTCAGTATGTATTAAAAGATAAGAGATTGGGCAGCCCTGTTGGCTCAGCGGGTTTAGCGCCACCTCCAACCCCGGGGCGTGATCCCGGAGACCCGGGATCGGGTCCCACGTCGGGCTCCCTGCATGGAGCCTGCTTCTCCCTCTGCCTGTGTCTCTGCCTCTCTCTCTGTGTCTCTATGAATAAATAAATAAAATGCTTAAAAAAAAAAAAAGATAAGAGATTTAATCATTACTTCCCTTTGACCCAGTAATCCTAGTTTCATTTGTTTATACTAAAAAGACAGCCTCAGATGCTGAAAAAAAACTTTATGCTGAAATATATTTGTGACAGTATTGTTTTTGAAAATTAGAAATTACAGGAATAGCGTGTATGTGCGTTGAGGAGTGAGAAGGTCTAGTAGCTAAAATTGTTACCATAACTTTTTTTTTCCTTCCCCCTTTTCTGTGCCTAGTGTTGATTTTTTAGTTACTCTAAATCATAAGGGCTATTAGTTTGACTTATGCTCCCTCTACCTTAAAAATAATTGCAGTTCCATTTTATTGAATTTGATTATATCAGTGTATCTAAGTTTAATGTTTTAATGATTCCCTTTTGTAAATTGAATGTGTGGGCAAGCAGTTCTTTGAGAGGCCTGAATCCTATATGTGATAATAATTATTCCTTTTTCGAGGGCAGTAGCTTTGACCTGAAATTCTTTCCACTTTGAGTGTTTATGTTAGGGATCTAAATATACAGAAAGCTTAAAGGAAGCAATTAAGTGTGCCATAAAGCCACTTGATTACATGTTTTTAGAATTAGAAGTGACAGTGGGTTATGACACTAATGAAAATGAGTATATAGTGATGAAAAATGTATATGAGGGTAAAAATTTAATCACTTCAGTGAAGAATCTCTCTAGGTTATAGAAATAGGAGTAATTCTCTTTGTATAGAAGGAAGGTATAGTACATTAATAAGCCAAAATAAGTTTTTTATGAATTAAATTCCCCCAGCAGCACAATAAAATCTTTTTACCAGGTCCAGATACCACCCCACCTTTCTTTCCTGGAAAGAAAGAATAGTTACTTCTTTAAGAAAAAAAATATTTAAGGTTTTCTTATTGGAATAATTAGAATAGTAAGAGAATTTGTAATGCAAATTTGTACCAAATTTGCTAATTTGGTAGCATGTCTAATTTTAGGTGAAGATTCAGTTGAACTCTTGCCAATTTGATGGACTGGACAAGTTTCTTTCTATAGTCAATAATTTCATGAACATTCAAAAATCTGTAACTTCCTGTTGTCATTTCCAGGAAATACATGAAATCTTTCCTTATTGCTGTTAGAATGTTCTGTGCTTGAAGAGGGCATCAGGTGATACACCTGACAATGGGAAGAGAAGATGTTTTGGGAATGCCATCTGCCAGAATTGTGGGCAACAGGAATGAAGAGTCAGAAAGCATCTTTCCTGGTGTTTTTTATTTTCCATATACTCTTAAGGCAAGGAAAATAGCTTTTTTGTTAACAAACTGAATGATAAAGGGCATATGAACTTTTACTTCACCCACAGAAGCAAGCCCTTGATCTCTATAGAATAGGTTTGATAGGAAAATGGATAAATTCTTTTCCTGGTGAATTTGATGTTTTGGAGGTAAAGTGGGCTCAGACTCATTGCCTCCTGCTGCAGAATATTAGAGAGAAATAAGATAGCTAAGTTTTGTTACATCATAATAGAAGAATTGGAATTTATTTCAGTATGTCAGAGGCCCCTGGATTTAATGTAATGATGAGTGGCCTTGGCCTTCTCTTTGCATTCAATAAGGAATATATAAGTTTATAACAAATGTGAACAGAGGCAATTATACTATTGAGATTTGTCTGCTGTGTTCCAGGTTGTCCCTGAGGAAATGGCTTAGTTGAGATTCTAAAGTGTCACAGAAAAGAATTTGAGACCTTGGTTTGTTGTATCCTGCATAATAAGTGTGGCCAGCCTCAAATGAGGGCAAATACTGGCCTTTATATTCTTAGACTGAATTGTTTTCAACTAAAAATGAAATAAATATATTGTATCTGAATGTAATACCTGTCATTAAGAAAACATTGTTGGATTTCATGGTTGTCATTTCTAGGAGCATTCAGTAGTGTGGTTGTCTTTGGGAATTTGAAAACCATTTATCTCTAAACGTGGATTTCTAAAAACTGAATTTTATGGTCTATGAAAAGAATTGTTAGTCTAGGATTTAAAAGACCTGAATTCTAATTCCACTCTAATTACTCACTAACCAGGGAACATTGGGCAAGTCACTTCATCAGCCTGGGTGAGTGTTCTTAGGGGTTCAAGAGAAATTTTAAATGAATTTTTGTTTATTCTAATTATAAATTTAGGTAGCACTCACAAACCTACTAGGCACTACAATATGAATAAATTCTTAGAATTTTCCCATGTATTGGGATCTCATGTTTCTTTCAACCCTTTGCTTATAACCTTTACTAATTTATACCTTTTTTTTTTTTTCATTACAGTACTCTTGTCCATCTGTTCTCTGTTGTGTGATCCCAATCCAGATGATCCTTTAGTGCCTGAGATTGCTCGGATCTACAAAACAGATAGAGAAAAGTAAGTATGGCCAGAAAGGTACCTGTGGTGATACGGAGATGTTTTTGTGTCTCAAGTTTTAACTCAGGGGTGGGGTGAGTGTGGGTCAGATATTTAAAATGAAGTTGTAACACGCTCAGCTGGGGACAGAAAGAAAGAAGAGTGTTTACATTGAGTATCATTATAAGTTGAGGATGCTGATCTTTTTTTTTTTTTTTTTAAGATTTTGTTTATTCATTCATGAGAGACACAGAGAGAGAGAGAGAGGCAGAGACACAGGCAGAGGGAGAAGCAGGCTCCGGGCAGGGAGCCCGATGCGGGACTTGATCCCGGGACTCCAGGATCATACCCTGGGCCGAAGGCAGGTGCTAAACCACTGAGCAACCCAGAGATCCCCTGATCTTATTTCTAATTGTTTCAAATGACTCCCACTGTTGAGAAAAACTTCTCTATAGTGTATTTTCTAAGTTGTCTTCAGCTTGGCATTTGACATTATTAAAGCATTTTGCATCAAGAGTCCATCTGTCTTTGGTAGGTATTTGTAAATTAATGAGAAAAGGGAATTGATTTTCTATCATTTGGCATAATCTAAAAAGAAAGGGAGTAAATACAACAAGATATGAAAGCCCCAAATTTCCTTTAAAAATAAATCTTAATGTAGAATCTATATACTTTAGAGTTGTACTATGAATTATTTTTTTAAAGAATTTATTTATTTATTCATGAGAGACACAGAGAGAGATAGGCAGACAGAGAAGCAGCCTCCCCTCAGGGAGCCTGATGTGGGACTTGATCCCTGAACCCCAGGATCACACCCCGAGCCGAAAGCAGAGCTCAACCGCTGAGCCATTCAGGTGTCCCTATACTATGAATTATTGAAGAGTGGTCAGGATATCAAAAAAAATAATAACTGAAAGTGTTCTGATTTTTTTATTTTGTGTTTTATTCAGTAAAACTATAGGAGGAAATAAGTGGGAGAAAGTAGATAATTTTCTAAAGTTAAAATATAAACGACTAATAATTATTTGAATGCTGTTAGAGAGGCTTATAGATAGTATATTTTTATTTTTTATTATTTTTACTTTTTTAAGTTCTTATTTTTGTAAGTAGTTTCTACACCCAACATGGGGCTTGAACTCACAACCCTGATATCAAGAGTCACCTGCTCTGCCAACTGAGTCAGCCGGATGCCCTACACTAGTAAATTTTTTGATGGGAGAACCATTTTGTCCAATATCTAGGTGAGCATGAATGCCTCCCTAAAGGCATTTCCCAGTCATTATAGTGGTAACGTTCACTAAAATTTTCTCCATCCCTTATTTTTATTTTATTTTTTTTTTTAAGATTTTATTTATTCACTAGAGACACACAGAGAGAGGCAGAGACATAAGCAGAGGGAGAAGCAGGCTCCCTGCAGGGAGCCCAATGTGGGACTCAGTCCCAGAACTCCAGGAACACGCCAAAGGCAGATTCTCAACCTCTGAGCCACCCAGGCATCCCTCTGCATCCCTTTTTAAACAGAGAATTATAAAATCTTTTGCTCTGCTTATTTTATTACTAGAATGTTATTCTGAAACAATAAACCCATTCATTAAGCAACTAAATTGTTAAGTTCTGCCAGGACTAATGTTATTGATACAAAGGAAAGTATTATATCATTTTAATCAAGAACCACATAATGTAGAATTATATAGTTTTAAGAACTCCAAAGAGATGAATCAGTGACTGAAGATCTTTCTTAGAAATAGGTCAATCAAATATAGAATAAATGCTAAGATTTCATCCGAATCCTCCACTAGGTAGTATTTATGGGACATTGTTTCAGGTTTTACAGCCTTTTCCCACCATCACTGAATAAATGCTCTTTAGAAATTTAGAATATGAAAAAAAAAAAAAAGAAATTTAGAATATGTGCTACTGAAGCGAGCATGTCATTAGAAATTTAGAAAGAGGAGTGCCTGGGTGGCCCAGTAGTTAAGCGTCTCACTCTTGATTTTGGCTCGGGTCATGGTCTCAGGGTTGTGTGATCAAGCCCTGCTTCAGACTCCACCCTCAGTGCAAAGTCTGCTTGTCCCTCTCCCTCTGCTCCTCCCCCTGAGAATGTTCTCTCTCTCTCTCAAATAAGTAAATGAATGAATAAACAAAAAGGATTTGCTAGAATAGTACTAGTTATTTCCCTCAAGTTACTAGATGGGATAATGAATGAAATCTGTTGCTGTCTGTCTGACTGACTCCTCACCTGTGTTAAGCCAAGCTTCTCTTTGTGTGTACAGGTACAACAGAATAGCTCGGGAATGGACTCAGAAGTATGCGATGTAATTAAAGAAATTATTGGATAACCTCTACAAATAAAGATAGGGGAACTCTGAAAGAGAAAGTCCTTTTGATTTCCATTTGACTGCTTTCTATGAGCCCACGCCTCATCTTCCCCTGTGCACATGTTTACCTGATACAGCAGTGCTGCGTGTTGTACATACTGGGAACAACAAACTAGAAATACTGTACTTCTGTACCAACATTGCCTCCTAGCAGAGAAGTGTGTGTGTGACAAGCCAGTTCTCCAAGCATAACCTAGGTGTGAGACTAAAAGTTTTCCTTATTGACTTAAATTTGGATAATGGCAAGGTGAGGGGTGGTAGGTATGTTGTATGCTTGGATGGGGAAGAAAAGCTCCACTGACCTGTAGGAGATTGTTTTTAAGTGGAATTCTTTTAAACTCAGAACAGTTATGAAAAGCAAGGTGAAGAACATGAAGCTGTTTCTGTATTCATTTTATTCCGAAGAACCTACGTCTTAGGTGAAAGTTATGACCAACCAGATTAAACTCTACCCACATCCTGTATTTTAAGGTCTAAGTTTAACTGGTCAACATTTAAAATGGATTGGAGCTATTAGTACATAAAGTGTGATGGGCTTTGGTCCCACATCTTTTGCATCTACCCACCCTTCAACCTTTGTCCTTCAGCCCCCTTCTCTCTTCCACATTCTTTGGTTTGTATGTGGTTTCTCAGTTAATATATAGCTAATAGCTCTTATTTTTCTTATGTTTTTAACTGCTTAGGTCTATCTGGATGTAAGGGTGAAAATTCATTTGATGGAAATACTTGTGTATATTTAAAGACCCAATTGCTCCTCTGGAGCTTGTACGTTCAAGAATGATTAATCTGTGTAATAAACTGATTACTACAGTCATTACATATAATTTCGTGTGAATAGGCTTTTTGATTTTTAGAACTTTGTCTAGCAGAGATGAGTGGTGGGTTTTCCCCACCCCTAATGTTTTAGTGAAAATGTTTTCATTTTTCCTGGTTGCATTTCAAAATCATGAAACAATTCCAGTTTACATAGTCAAAAGGATATCTTGAAAGTAATTTTACTGAACAAGATAAGGGCATAAGCTGAAAAGCAGTTCCATGAAACTTATGTGTGCAGTATTCCAGGAACATGACTGTTAAACTAAATAAGAAATCTGCTTTATTAATGAAACTAAGCTGCATTTCACCAAAACCTTGTGACATTCCCTTGGTACATAGGACATAAAACAAAGGCATTGCTATTTGGTAAGTTAAGCTTCTGTGATTGTGATTGTAAAAGAGCACCATTGACCGAACCTGGGAAACAGCACAATCTTGTATTGGAGAGTCTACATAATTACTTTGCACTGACATTGAAGGATGTTCATCCAATTTTACATTGTACTGTATGTGGCTTTTTGAAGTCTTCCCTCGACTCTAGTAAATTGTAGTTTGAAACTTGTAAACAACTGTGTTTGCCAGAAACATCGTTCGTGTGAACTAGGCAAGTTACCTTTTCCCCCTCCTTCTCCTAATCTAATTGTAAACCAGGCCACCCTGAAGGCCATGGCTGATGCTCTCTAGCCATCAGGTTCTTTCAAATGCATCTTTACACTCTTGCACAAAAATTGAGGAATAAATGTCCACTGCTTTTGGTTTTAAAACTTGTTTAACTTGTCTTATCTCTCAGTGTCATTATCCCTCCATCTCGGAACTAAAGTGTGCAATAATCTGAAACTCTTAAACTGCTGCTTCCCTGTTGGCTACTTGCTAGCATTTCTGGCATTCTTGACCTTGCAAAGAAAGTTTGACTGTTAACAGGTGTGGGGAAAGGAGTTAGAATTGAGCTCTAACCTAAAATTGTTTGACCTATATTCTCAGTGTCATGGGCAGGTAGGAATTCATCAGTTTTAGACTTGCTATTAACTAGACTGGGGACTATAGGTCATAGTTGCACAGATCCTGAAAGCCCATTCTTTGTCATCTTAGAGAGCAGCCAGCTCATTACCATTGACTAGGTCATAATGTAGATACTTACACAGGAGTGCTCTTAAGTATTTATAAGTGCTAAATAAAAGCCATCATACTGGCTTGTAGGTGCCAAATGAAAGCGTTTGAATGGTCATGAACATTAGGCCCTTGAATGCAATTTGGTTTTGCTTATTTGGATAGAAAGCGTATTTGGTCCCGTCTGCATGCATATAGCCTTGCCCAGAACAAAGCCTCAGTGAGGGAGGCCACATTCCCCACTCATGAAGAAAAGTGTGTTAGCCCAGGGTGGTTCTCATCTGGGGTCACATTGCTTTTTACAGGAATGTCTGGCTTTATCACATGTGAAAGTTTATTTACAGTAACCTTGATTGATGATCTTGATGAGGCAGCAGTTACTAGATGTATCAATATTGGAATATCAAGTGTATGAATTCCCTTTGCTTCTTAATTCTTAACATGGAGTGCTTGGACAAGTTAGAGTTGCAGCATCACTTTTGGTTACATGATTTCAGATACTTGCCTGCTCTGTTATTGGCCAGTGGTCAAAGGCATCATTGTCCTGCTGGTTTCTACACTTTGGATAGCACAGAGACTCAGAAGGAGGGTTCTTGGGTTAGGGAATGACAGGAAGGTCTATAGAGAGAAGGACATGGTGTGGTCAGAGTGAGGGTCCGTGTTCTCTGCACCAACCTAGCAATAGAGGCATTCCTTTCCCACTTCCATTGTCTATAATACTTCACTTTTTGAGTCATTCCTCTTTGCCTCAACAGGTTATTTTGAGCCCTAGGTAGAAAAATGAATTCTTTTCAAATTCAGTTGGAATGCCTATAATCTGTCCCTTGTTTGCAATTAAGGTGAAACTGGCTTTTGTCTCAGATGGCTGTATGATACCCCCAATACCCAGTGGTTGTAACAGAAGAACTTTAGTTGCTAGGTCTTCTGAATCATGACCATATCTTTCCTTCCTTCTCAGGAATAAGCATCTTTATTACCCCACAGAAAATTGTCAAGTATTAAGGACCCATATCCTTTTAATTCTCTTTGTGAGACACTTTATTTCAAGTGATGGGCTATTTTGATGGGTGTGAGATTATACAAGGGAGAGCAGATTTTTAATAGAAAATAACTAACTGAAAGGGGACACCTGGGTGGCTTAGCAGTTGAGCATCTGCCTTCAGCTTAGGGTGTGATCCCCCAGTCCTGAGATTGAGTCCCGCATTGGACTCCCTGCATGGAGCCTGCTTCTCCCTCTGCCTCTGTCTCTGCCTGCTTCTCTCTCTGTGTCTCCCATGAATAAATCTTTTAAAAAAATAAATAAATAACTGAAGGTAGCAAACTTCCCAAATACACATTCATATATGTCCAAGAAGAGAAAAATAAATTTCCTTTGAGGTGCTTCTGGAGCCCTTTCCTATTTAATTTTTCCTTATGTTGTGTACATACTTAGGTGAAAGTGGCTTTGAGTTCTCTCTACCCCACAAAACCTGCCTTAAAAGCCCCAGCTGCTAAATAGTTGGTATTCAGGCTCCTCTGAATGTTTCTAGGCGAATTCTTGGGATGGGCTATCCTGGGACTGGCTGTGGTATCGCTTTGTCATGTTTAATATTCATGAAACAAATACATTCCTCCATTGTTGCCATATTTTACCTTAGTTGATATGACTGAAAACTCAAAGGTTGGGCTGTCTAAAGCCATTAAGTCCTTGGGCTTCAGTGGCTTTATATATAATATGATCACCAACCAGCTTTTGGCCTTTCTCAGTGACTGCTCCTGGGCTGGTTGAATCAGGTAGACAGTTTTTAGTGACAAGTAGTCACTTTGCATCTTTTGAGTTATTTGTGGAGCTGCATCTGATCAGAGACCAAGTATAATCTGCCTCTTAACACATGTAGAACTGTATGAATATCTTAGCACGAAGACAGCCATTTTATAGTTTTTAATTGAGTGGAATTTATTTGTTTTTATCCTCCTGTGTAAGTTGTTATTGGTAGAATGGCCTTTTCCAGGGCTGGGGCTCCTAAGTGCCCAGACTAAGCTGCCAGTTACTGCTGTCCAGGGAAGAGTAGCGCCAGCCTTGATGAATATGCTGTGCTCCTTCTCGGGCTTCTAAGGATATTAGGGAAAATAGCTACCGTTTTCTCAGGCATCTCTCCCCTTGCTTTGAGCTACTTGTCCTCCTATTTGAACGTCTTTCTAAGTACTTAGAAATCTTGACGCTTAAAAGATATTCCCCTGACCTAAATTGTAGGGCCCCTAGTGAAAGAGTGACTAGGGAGGGTTTAGTGTTCCTAACCATACTACCTACAATCAACTACTCCCCCAAATTGTGCTTTCTCAGCTTTTAAGTTTTCCATAGGAAGGGAGATTAACTTTGGAAGCTCCAAAGCTCCTTCTTGGGCCCCCTCACTTGGAGGTTTCCAGAAACAGTTCACAAATACAATCTGAAGTTTGGGCTTCCAAATTAGCACCATCTCATGGGTTCGAAAGATGTGTCATGCTTGCGGTAGTTAGCAAAAGCTAGGCTACCTACTTGACTGCAGGGGTATCTGGAGCTTCCCCCAGCTAATTAAGGAACAATACTGGTTAAGTCCTTCTGGGCAGTGTCCCCAGTCAGCATTGCTGCCATCTTTGAAAGGTGTGGGCTGCTTGTAGGATGTTGGAGTAAGTTACGGGGACCTGGCCTTGTTTCAGAGGGCAGCCAGGATTTCCAGTCACCTGTTGCACTATGACAGAGGGGACCAAGGCTTCCTCAGACCGGCCAGAGAAATGGGGCTTTTCTATGCTAAGAGGACCAGACCATCTCATCCTTGTCCTCTTTTGGAAGAAACAAGAAAGCTTAAGAGAAGGGGGGTGAAGAGAGGTTCTGGCGCATTATAACAGGTTATGGGGCAGGTACTTTTTCCATGAGGGTGGGTTCAACCTCTAAGTGGGATATAAAGGGCACTTCCTCCTGAAGGTTAGGATGTAAATTTTGTGGAGGTAGGGGTAGGGGGAAGGATTCCTTCGTGATTTCTCCTCTGACACACTGTCCCTGCTTATCCTGCCCCCTGCCACCCTCTAACTGTAGGTGACAGATGGGTTTAAGTTTCTGTACCCACAGATGGAGGAAGTGTCTAAAGTGCATTTGCTTGGGTAGGGAGTGAGCTGGTCTCTGAGTGGATGCTAGTGCCTGAGTGGCCAGCAGAGGGCAGTGGTGACCCATGGCTGTAACAACCGAGAGGTGGGTGGTCAGTAAATCTGTTTGGACAGAACCTGAGAGGGGCTTTTGTTGGGGTGGGAAGGCCTCTCTGGGCTTGGCTTTGTTCACACTTTATGCAGAACTGGATGGGCCAGTGCCTAGCTCAGTCAGGCTCATCAGAGCCTTATCACAGGGAGCAGGGCCCAAGGCCTGCCAGAAGTATTGAGCACCCCTCTATCCTTCCCATTGGTACAATAGCCATATCCCTGGCTTGTGGACAGGTTAGTAGGGTACATGCCATGGCCTTTGCCCACCTGGCTATAGGTTGCAGGGAAGCAAAGGCGTGTCCATCACTTCATATGAATAAGGAGATCTGATATTTTTTTGGCAGCTTTCTTCCTGGTGCTTGCTGCTGCCTTTCCCCAGAGGCAGGCAGTCCCTGTCACCCCGGCCAACCAGCCCAGTCTCATTTCCCTGCCCACCTACTCTGGGCAACTGGGACATTTTCTTTTCATACCACAAGGAATAGAGGCCTGGAGACAGAAGGAACAGAGCTGGGGGCTGTTGAGGCTGGTGATAGGGCTCTTGTCTTCCCTTGTCCTCTTTATCCTTTTTAATCTCTCTTGTGTTTGGGGGCTCCAGGCTCCCCAGCCTTCCATCCCAACAGCTGTGAGCCTCCAGGGCCACTACCCAGAAGCCAGCTGCCTCTTCTTGGGGAATTCTTTGAAATTCCAGTCTTGGCCATCTGGATATGCAAATATCTCCAGAATTGCTGAACCTCCAAGTGGCTACACCCCAGGCAGAGTTGTGAGAATTGACCACCACTATCCCCAGATGGGGGAAATTGCCTAGGGGTTGTTGGTGTCTGGAACCCAGGTTTTCACCTACTGAGAGACCCACTGTAAAAGTACGGAAGAGAGGAGTCTTGAGGGCTCCCCAGGTCCTGGTCTAGTTCCTAACTAGATTTTGTAAGGGATTTTGCATTAAGAGGAGTTGGGAGACCCCTGGGGGCCCTTTCTGAAAAGTGAGGCTCTGGGCCTGAGAATGTCCCCAGAATAAGGACTAAAGCCTTGGGTCTAGCCTGGCCAGAGGTGTGGGGGCTACCTGCAGGGAAAGCTCCTGATATCCTACTAGGCCAGACCAAGGCAATAGGCAACCCAGAGTAGGGCCAGCAGCCTGGCCCCCAGAATGCCTCGCTATCCCTCAGGCCTCCCCCTGGGGCTGGTTATCTGGCTGCAGCAGGAGGAATGTGTGCTTTGAGTGGGGAAGGCGGGGGCTCAGGGTCAGGGCGGAAACCTGGGAATGTGGACTCCCTGCCTGCCCCTGTCCCTGTTGGAGGGAGGGAGCCAATGGAGAATGTGGCTGACAGGCCCCAGGCGTGGGAGAGTGTAGATCTGCGTGTGTGTGTGTGTGTGTGTGTGTGTGTGTGTGTGTGTGTGTGTGAGAGAGAGAGAGAGAGAGAGAGAGAGAATATGTGCAGGAGGGGGCTGCCTGTGTGTGTATGAACTGAGAGAATTGTGAGCATGGACATTCCTTAGTGTTTATACATATGGGTGCGAACCTAAGCTGTGTTTGAATCACAGGCCATGACTTTTAAGTTGTATATTCTTGGGCAACTAATTTTTCTCTCCTTTGCTTGGTTTTCTCTTCTAAAATATGGGCATTTGGCCTCCAGCCTTAGGCAATGCTTGGTCAATAATGGCCTTATCAGGTTGAAGGCTGTGGGTTTTGAGTACTTATGGGTTCTCAAGGAGGTATGCATGGACAGTTGGACATATATCCTGGATTCCTATACAAGCCAGAAGTCTTTCCCTCTTTGAGCAAGACCTGCTCCTGGGACACCCAGGGACTTGGGGCGGGCTGTGTGGGTCCCTTTGGGGCCCGATGCTCACACACCACTTAGCAAGGACTACAAAAGTGTACTAGTAAACAGAATGGGTAGACATTTATATGGACATGCCTGGCTAGCCTGTGTCTCTGCCCAGGGTTTGTCCCTCTACTTCTCTTGGGAAATGAAAAGGGACTCCAGCTACCCCTTCTGGTAAATAAAAGCCTAGAGAGGTGGGGGGAAGAGTTGACTCCAACCACCTGGGAATGGGAGGTTCCATGGAAGGAGACCAGATCTCTGCCAGCTGTTTCCCAGCCCTTGCCTGAAGGATGAGGGTAAGAGAGTGATTGTAGCATTGTACACAGCCCAGGATCCCTGCTTTCTCCCCCATCCTAGGTCAGAGGCTACATAGTAGTCCTGCAATTCCCTCCCTGAAGAGTGTGCATTGCACATACACACACAAGTGCATATATACATGTATATATGCTTGTACACACACAGGTTTTGGGGTCAGGGGGTTGTTGGAGTCTGCAGACAGAACTTGAGATCCTAGCACAGAGAGGTTGGGAAATTAGCCAAGGTCACACAGATGGCAAAACTAGGGAATGCTGGGAGTCTTTCTGGGTAGAACCTTTAGGGGGAGCTCCCTGGCTGCAAGGGATTCATTCTTGAAAGCCCCTGGGAGGGCCCAGACTTTCACTGGAGGAAGTGAGGGCTATAGCCCAGCTGGCCCTATACTGGAACCACAGGAGTGGCCTGTAAGGGCGTGTTGAAGGAATGACAGATCTTGGCCCTGCTCCCACACACATGCACTGCTGGGAATGGGGGTTGAAATTGCTGAGATCAGTGGCCAGCCCAGTTTCCTGCTTTGGATTTGGAATAGGGCTTTTCAGAGGGCTCTGGAACTGATGTCTCAGTTTCTGTATGGGGAAATGGAGGAATGGAGAAAGGAATTGATTAGGGATGATCCTCAAGGAGCTTCTGTAAGAGGTCTGGAACCCTAAGTAACTGAGTAGATCCCCACTTGGTGGGAGGTTCCTTATGTTCTACAACTTTGTGAGTGTGACAGGAAATGGGGCCAGTAGCTAGGCACTAGTTGAGTTGCACCTGGTGAGAGATTGGGAGTGGTTTTTCCACCAAAGCCCCAGAGTATATAGCAGGCATGGGCTCTGCAGTAGGGGAAGTGGTAATGTGTGGCCAGTTGTGACTGAGTGTAGCAGTGTTAGATGCATTTGTGACACTTGCGTGGTATTTCCCAGGTGTGTAAAATGGTAGAACTAGTTTGGCTGCTGGGGTGAATCGGGTTCCTGGAGAGGAATGGACCTATCAGGAGAGAGTGATACTATTAAGTAGTTACAGTCACTCTTTTGATAGGACTTACTAGTAACTATTAATGATCCTAAGACCCTCTCTGTTTTGAGTGCTCACCCTGTGCCTGGACCTGTACTATGTGCTCACCTGGCAGTAGCTCATGTAGCTCTGTCTGTCAGAACCCTGTGAGTTAATGCTGTTTTGCCTGTGCCACTATATTTGTTTATTGTGCCACATTATATTCACATTTGGGGATGTGATATAGCTGCATCTGTCTTATTTGCTGAGGTGCCACTTGTGGTGCTATATGGCCTTGGCATGTACTTGGGCTCTTGATCCCGTTGTGTTGTGAATATGGGGCACAACTCTGTTATTGCATACGATGACACCCAATTTGACAATGTTCTCTGAGGTGGTGGTGAAGCCATATTATTAGGCTGTGTGACTTTTTTGCTTTGTTATGTGACTTTGTTGTGCAGCCAGAATATGTAACTCCCTAGTGTTGCGTGGTTTGAGACCAGCAAGTGGAATGTATGACTCATTTTGTGTCCTAGTGATATTGTGGGTGTCTAGTGTAGGGGCATAGGTTGTGATGGTGGGAGGGCCTGTTGAGGCAGGATGAACTGGTGGTACCATGATATGACGGACTCTACTGCTGTTATGTGTCTGTGGCACTCTTGTGGGTGTCTGTGCAAACCATTTATTTGACCCCGTTGTGTCGAGACCTGTGGCACACAAACTGTTGGTGGTGTGACTCCCTTGTAGTGAGTGTGCCTCTTCTTGGTGGCAGTGGCCCTAGTGATGTTTCGCTGTGTGGATCGTGTGTCCGTGTGACCCCTCTGCGCCGCCGCCCCCCTTGGCAGGTCTGTGTGCAGTCTGACCTCCACGCGGACGCCCCCACCTCCGCGGCCCCGCCGCCCCTCCCCCATGCCGTCCGCCCGCGCTGCTCGGCGATCGATCGCCATTGATTGTCCCTGACGAGCTGCTCCACTTTCCAGCCAATGTCAGGAGGGGGGATCTCCGCCGCCCTGGCGGTGTCATTTCCACACACTCCCTGGGCTGCAGCCAGCGCGGGCGCCGCCAAGAGCCGGCCTGGATCGCCTGGAGCGTGGACCGGACCGCCGCGCCTCGCCAAGACCCAGACGGGGCGGCCCGACGCCCCCCGCCCCTGAGCCTGCGGCCCTGCGCCGGGGTCTCCCATTCCCCAGGTGGGCGCACGTTGTCGCTGCGGGAGTTTGAGTTGAGCCTGAGGAAAAGGAGGGGGGCACAATTGGTGCATCGGGTGGGGGCGCGGCTGTTTCCTTCGGGGGCGGAGGTGCCAGCGGCCAACTTTGCCGGGGCCCAAACAGATGCTAATGATTTTCCGGGAGGCGCCGGTTATCTCTGGCCGCAGCCAGTCAGCCAGCCAGTGCTGCCCGGGCACATTCACTCTCCACCCTCAGTCTCACCCCCGAGAGACCCGCCAAATGACTGCCTGGCCCTCAGTGGACGCTGGGGTTCCCAGCCTTGCTGAGGGGCCCCCAGAACTCTGGCTGTGGGGTAATGTTTGCTCCCTGTCCACCCAGGATGTTACTGTATCTTATTCTGAACGCTTTCCCAAAGCCCCTTTTTAAGCAGAGAAAATGAGGCTTGGGAGAAACCCTGCCCAAGGTCACACGGACCCAGCAGCTGTTAGCTGAGTGGGTTACCCTCTCTTAGAGCCACCCCGTTGGGGACTCAACAGTCCCTCATTGCCCAGGGGCTGAGCCAGTTTCCAGGCTCCCCGGTGGAAGTGCTGACGTGGCTCTGGGCAGCTGTCTGGGGCCGGGAAGCGGGGCAGATGTCACAGAGCCCAGGGGAGGAGGCAGCTCCACGGGGAGGGCCAAGAGGGGGGAGGGCAGGCCGGGCCTCTAGCCTGGCCAGACACGCCTCCTCCCCCTAGGCCTGGCTGTCTGTCTGGGGCTGGGACACAGCCATGGGCCTGGCTGACCCGCCTCCTAGTCTAGCTCCAGGTCCTCTGTGTGGCTGCTGACAAGTGCTGCAACCTCTCTGGGCCTCTTCCTTTCCTGCCAGAGCATAATAGCACTTGCTTTCCATGGATGTGAACCTCATATGAAAGCAAAGGTGTACAAAGCCTCCATTCCAGTGCTGGGCACATTGTTGCTGCTCAATAAAAGCCAGCTATTATTATTGTTGTTGTCTTTGCAAGTCGGAATTCAGTGTGTCCAAAGGTAAAACTGAGTCCTAAGGGTGCTGGCTGGCATTTAGCCAGCCTCCTGCCTTGCTGCCCCTGGCCCTCTGCATTTGTCTTTTTTTTTTTTTCTTAAGATTTTATTTTATTTATTCATGAGAGGGAGCCAGACTTGGGGACTCGATCCCAGGTCTCCAGGACCACACCCTGGGCTGAAGGCAGTGCTAAACTGCTGAGCCACCTGGGCTGCCCAGCCCTCTGTATCTCTCATGCTTTGTTCCTTCTTACTGAAGTGTCAGCCCCCCTCAGCTCTGCCTGCTGCCAAGCTGCCCCCACTCTCTCTTGTTGGTGTGGTTCCCTCCTATCTGGCCGCCACATTGGGTCCCTTGAACAGCACAGCCCCCTGGGAACAGCAATCGATGGGGCGGAACAGCCTCCCTGACAGATGGACCCACGGAGGCTGGGCTGCTTTAGCAGAGCTCCCTAGGAAACCAGAGATAGGAGCTGAGCCACCATGGCTGCCTCCTAAATAGAAATGGAAGGGAGTGGGGAGGTGAGGAGAAGGAGGAGGCCAGAGCTTCCAACCAGCTCCAGACTGGGCCAGCCCTCTGGTAACGGGCTTTGAGGGGCAGGGAAGGCCCTATGCTTTGTCACGGGCCAGAATCCTCTCAGGGAGAGGGCTCTGTAGAGCTTACCTGGTAGGTGAGATATATCTGAGTCCCCCTTGATGAGCAAGTGAAGAGTTTTTCCGGGCTCCCTATCATTAGCACTTTTTCTAACAAACACAAAGGGTGGTGGATAGATAGGTGGACAGGCAGGAGGCTTACCACCATTCTTCAGGCCACAAGGGGCATTTAAAGCCAGAATGGCGGGACACCTGGGTGGCTCAGCAGTTAAGCGTCTGCCTTCAGCCCAGGGCATAATCATAGAGTCCCCCATCGAGCTCCCTTCATGGAGCCAGCTTCTCTCTTTATATCTCTGCCTCTATCTCTGTGTATCTCCCATGAATAAATAAATAAAATCTTAAAAAATAAATAAATAAAGCCAGAATGACAGAAGTACCTTCTCTCCCTGTGGGGGTGGGAGGTGATAAGCCTTTGGCTCAGGGAGAGGTTGGGGTGTGTGTGTATGTGTGCAGAATGACTCCTGCCTCTTACCAGGCTCCCAGATTAGGTGGAAAGGTCCTTCCAGGGTTTCTCAGCTCAGCACTATTGCCATTTGGGGCCATTTAATTCTTTGTCCCATACATTGTCGGATGTTTAACAGCATCCCTGTTCTCTACCCAGTAGATGCTAGTAGCAGCAGTCGTGATAACCAGAACTGTCTCTGGGACATTGTCCTATGTCCCTGGGAGGCAGAATCAACCCTAGTGGAGAACCACTAATCTAACCTCCGGACCAGCCCCCTAGGTTGGAAGGGGTGGCCAAGACAAGACCCACAGGGATGCCAAAGATTCTCTGCAATAGTGGAAGGGGAGGTTTCCAAAATGACTTTGTCCCCAGCTGTCTCAGGCCTAGGAGGGTGGGAGACAACCCCCACCCCATGGCCCTAACTGCCAGGTTGGAGGGAACCATGCTTGCCTGAGATGGCAGGGCTGTTGGCGTCACTGCTCAGCTGCGCCAGGCTTCATGCCAACACCTCACTGCTGAGACTACGAGCGTGGGGGTGGGGGAGCAGCCGCGGTCATGGGGGTACTCCGGCTGCCTGAGCTGCCTTCTGTCCAGTTTGAGATGAGGGGAGCCAGTATGGATGATCAGTCTCCTCCTTTCCCTTCCCTTGATATCCTGGTAATGTTTCTGCTGCCTCCCTCTCAGCTGCTGTTGGGCTGGGTGTGGGGCTGGCAGGCCTCCGGGGCAGTGGGGGCTACTGCTTGGCATAGGAGGATTGTGGACACAAGTCCAGTGGGCCCAGCCAGCTGACAGCTGGTCCACCTGAGTGCCGAGCTGGCCCCTCCAGGAAAGGGAGGGAGGAAGGCTCTGCAGACTGGCTAAATGGTGCCGGAGTCTCCCAATCCACAGGCCCTAAAGCCAGACAACTGGGGAGGGGGCTCCCTCTGGAGCTATCTTCTTCCTGCACAAGCAGGCAGGCAGGTTGGCAGACAGACAGGCATTGAGGTGAGGGAAAGTTCTCTGGTGCAGTCTCACTGCTACGAAGTTCCTACTTCTGTCTAACTTACTTCCTTTCCTTCTATAGCACCTGCCCTATCCTGGACTGCATACTCTGGCCCCAGCAGAATAAGAGCCCAGCATTTCGGGTTCTCTCACCAGAGTGTGCCCTTATTCTGGGGACGAGAACCCTTATCTGTGCAGGACATTTCAGTCAAAATACAAGTCAGTGGATCCTTGTGTGAGTAGATGAGGGTGCGGAAGTGGGCAGGGCAGAGAAGATGGAGAGAGCCATTGGTGCCAGTTGAGAAACCAAGGCCCACAGAAAGGAAGGTTTCCCCAAGGCACATTGAACCCAACAGCAGCCTAGAGGGTCCCAGAGTGGGGAGGGAGGAAGTGGCTGGGAGGTGGGCAGTGCCTTTGTAACCAGAGATGAGCTGGGCTGGCTGAGGTGGCAGCTTGGGGCTGGGGTTTAAAATAGCGCCTTGGCCTGGCCAGGATCGGGTTCGGGTCACACACGAGGCAGTGTGGCCACCACCATCCAGCTCGGGTTTCTTGCCATTCTTGATGATTTGATGGAGATCAGGATTATACAGGTATATGGGCCTAAGTAAAGGGGTCCAGGCACTGCCACTACAATCCTGTCCAGTCTGTGGCCTGTCTCCTTCCTCTTCCACATCCAACCCTATGGCACAGATCGTCCCAGCTGGATTCGGATGCCCTCCTTCCTCTTAAATAAATGGGAGGCCTGGGTGCCTGGGTGGTTCAGGCTTAAGTGCCTGCCTTCAGCTCAGGTCCTAGAGTCCTAGGATCGAGTCCCACGTCAGGCTCTCTGCTCAGCAAGGAGTCTACTTCTCCCTCTCTCTCCCTCTTAGTAAATAAAATATTTAAAACAAACACCAACTGGGGACCAGGCCCTTGACAACAGCATGGAGATGAATAAAGCCTGACCCTGGGCCCCTGGAGTCCTGGCCCCCTGGGAAGGCACAGAATTGGGGGGGGGGGTGTCAATTCAGTAGAGATCCTCCATGTTTCACTGATGGGATCTAGCCTCACCCTGAAAGTCCCAGGATAAGGAAAGCAAGGGGCAGAAAGATCCCCACAGGCTATAAGTGAGGAGGGTTAGACTTCAGATAAGCCTTCTACTGGAGAAATAGATGGATACAATGGGGAGGAGAAACCGTCCTCTCAAAAGCTAATGATTATCCTTGAAAACTCCCAATGCCCCCGCATTCCCCACAGAGAGGAACCAAACAGAATGCCTTATCCCCTCCCTCAAGGCAGAGCTCTCTGACACTGGTCTGAGAGGGCATTCTGGTCCAAGCAGGGTATCTACTTCTTCAGGCTAACCTAAGAAATATGAAAGGGATCAGGAGATAGGAAGGGGGAGTCCCCTTTTTCAGTTTTTCAAAAGAAGGAGGTAATCTAGCCTGGCCACTCCACATAATGCTATTGGGAGCGGGGAAAGCTACTTCAAACGGTGAAAAGTACTATCCAACCAGAATCCTTTCTGCTCCACACTCTCCCTTGTGGGTCCCTGGGGGCTCTGGCAACCTCTGGGCAGTGGCCCCTGAAGCCTGGCAAGTAGAGTTTCTTCCCACTTTCCCTTCCTTCTGCAGCTGTGGGTTCGAGTGGGAGGAAGTGACACAGGAGGCCAAGTTAGCTCAGGGCCCAATCCCCTCTAACTGGAGCAGTGGCCAGCCCTCCTAATGGAGTTCACATATGTCTAAAAAAGTCTTGTATATCTTAATGATTTCTCAACAGCCCCTGATTGAAGCATGCCCAATTTAGCCATGCCATAAGTAACTTTTTATATTTCCTTGGTTGGGGAATCATTTCACTTATGAATCTTTTCTGAATCTGCAATCTCGATTAAAAGTTTATTTTATTTATTTATTTATTTATTTATTTATTTATTTATTTATTTATTGTCTCCATCTCCTAGACTTCTGAGATGCCTCCCTCTCCCTCTCCAAAAGGGTGGTAGCACCATCAATCCTCCCTCATTAGCCTGTCTGAGGCAGGAGAATTCTTGGATGGTGGGGAGTGGGGGGTAAAAACAAACAGCCAAGTCTCCCCTGTGGTAGTACTTGGGGAGGAGGGGTATGTACTCTGATGGGCAGCTATAGGAGGGGCTCACAAACAGGTGATGGAGGACATTGCTGTCTCCTGCCCACAGACATTCCCCTACCTGCCCAAATCAGCACACACACATATCCCTGTTTCACTGGGGAGGACTGTCCAGCCCACTCTGCTATAAGATTGTCTCTTCAGTGATCCCTGGGTGGCGCAGCGGTTTAGCGCCTGCCTTTGGCCCAGGGCACGATCCTGGAGACCTGGATCGAATCCCACGTCGGGCTCCCGGTGCATGGAGCCTGCTTCTCCCTCTGCCTGTGTCTCTGCCTCTCTCTCTCTCTCTCTCTCTCTCTCTCTCTGACTATCATAAATTAAAAAAAAAAAAGAAAAATTAAAAAAAAAAAAAAAAGATTGTCTCTTCACCTGTAGCTTAGGAGTTTGAGACAGAGAACCCTTCAAGGCTTCAGCTTGAGAGCACGGAGGTAGTTCAAATCCTGGCCCAAATTCTAGTACTGCTGCCGCAGCTTGGGTAAGTCACCTCTCAGACCCTCAGTTTCCTTATTTGCAAAATAGGAATGTGATTACTAAACAGATAACCAAGCACAATGCCTCCTGAAAGGTAGCCTTTACTATTTCCCTTGGGGGACTCCAGCTCCAGGAAGCAGGGTTGGCACAATGCTGAGGGTCCCATCCCAGGTCTGAACAATATCTAGTTCTTTTCCTCAGCCCATTCATTATCTAGTCCTGGGGACACTCCTTGAGGTGGAGTGGATGGGACTAGCATAATTACCTCCCTGAGGAGAATAAGGGTCTGGTGAGGTTGGGACTTGCCCAGGGGTTGCCCCTAAAGGCCTACCCAGAGCTTCTCTCTTCCCTAAGAGGCAAAGGTCAGGGCTGCAGCAGGAAGGCTGGAGGGCAAACAATGGTGAGAAACTCTGAACTCTGAGAGAAGGGCCTCCTTATAGACACCCTCCTTGACAACCCCCGACACCTCCAGCCTGACAGTTGGGGGAGGGACATCCCCAGGTGCTGGGACCTCTGGCTCTGACCTCTAACCTCTGACTTCTGGCCTGGGGTAGGCAATCAAGAGCCAGAGTCACTACTGGGTGTGGGGCTGAGAGGACTGGCCGCAGTGGCTGTGGCTCTAGGAGTTAACGATTTACAAGGGGCCCCTTCCTGAGGCCTCCCTCCTCCCAGGCCCGGCAGGCAACCCGTGACTGTCCAGGCGGCTAGACACAGAACCAGTCCCGCCAGTTCAAAGAGGAGTTCATCCCAGGCCCACCCCCAGGCACTGCCTGAGCACCCCATTCTATGGAGTCTGAAGGCAACAACAGAGTAGAAGTTTGGTGGGTGGGGTCCTCTGCTCTGAGGCTAGGTCTTGTTTTCAAAAGTCCCAGTGTAAGGGGCATTTTATGACCTTGCTCTGCTTTTAGGGCCAGGTCTGGGAGCCCCACCCCTCCACCTCTAGCAGGGCTTCCCCATACCACCCCACTCTAGCCTGCAAGTCTTGGGTAGAGCATTTTCAGGCCAGGCTGGCTTCTGGATGCGAAGGCCACCCCTTCCTTTGGACTTGGTATAGGGCCTCCAGGTTTGGGACTCAGTGCTCTCGCCCTCCAACAAGGCCCCATTCAGTTACCTTCTGGCCCCACCCTTGTCCTGATGGGGTGGGGAGGGTGTGCAGAGCCATAGCTTTGGTCTCTGAGAGCTCACAGTCACACTCCCATGGTAGAGACAGTTGAACCACGACTGTGCCTAGAAAAGTCAAAGGCTACACTCAGAGGGCCGATGTTCCCCCACACTGTTCCCATTCCCTTTCTTCTCTCCACACACAGGCTGAGCTCCCCATGCCTGGCAGAGAATGGGCCTGTGTCAGGTTGTCTGGCATGTGCATAGCATGTCTGCAAGTCTGTGGCAAGGGAAAATACAGAGTGTTAGTGTGTGTGTTGGCCTGGTCTCAGCTCCCTACCAACTTCATCCCAGAGTCATTTTGCTTTGTGACTGGAGTCATCCCCCCAGCTCCTCCCCTTCTTGTGTCAGCTGGGGTCACCAAACTGACCTCTCAGGGATAAGCAGGCCTTGGCCTCCTAACAGACCTGGCTTTTCTAAAATTTTTTAGTTTCACACCTCTCTTGTTCCTCCAAAGGATGTGGTAGAAGAACCAGAGGGCCAGTAGTCAGTAGATGAGGACCAAGACCCCAGAGGCCTGGGCCTATGTCAAAGCAGTTAAGCTTCTCTCTTCCCCTGCCCATGTCTGCACCCTCAGTACTGCCCTGGGATTTTGGTTAAGGTCAAAATCCAGTGTGACCCCACTGAAGATTACCCTGTACCCTGCCCTGAGATAGGGCTCCAAACACCCTTGCTCCCATCTTCTTTGATACAAGTGAAGGCAGCTGGGCTCAAAGAGGGATAGATATTCATCCAGGCTCCAGACTGGCCATCTTTACCAGAGACCCTAACTCCAACACCCTTCCCTGTACAGCCACTTCCCAGTCATCAGATGTTTAATCAATGACCATCATTAGTTGATAAATGACAGTCCTAGAAAAGGCAGATCCTTCAGACAAGGCATGGGTTTATTTTATTTTTATTTTTTTGAAGATTTATTTATTTATGATAGACATAGAGAGAGAGAGAGGCAGAGACACAGGAGGAGGGAGAAGTAGTCCCATGCCGGGAGCCTGACGTGGGACTTGATCCCGGGACTCCAGGATTGCACCCTGGGCCAAAGGCAGACGCTAAACCGCTGAGCCACCCAGGGATCCCCAAGGCATGGGTTTAAATCTAAGTTTTGCTACTTTGTAACCCCAAGCAAGTATCTGAGCCTGAGGATTAAGTAAGCATATACTAGGAAAGCAATGGGACACATAGGAAGCACTCTGAAAGATGTGGGTTACAACTGTTATTACTAGTACCTACTTAGGGCCAGGCTTTTTAGGCACAAGGCAAATAGGACATTCCCCCTTTCACTCAGAGTCTTCATGGGTGGTGGTAGTGAGAGGACAAGGGGACAGATGAGCAAATAAGAACAGGTTTGTTTTTTTTTTTTTAAGATTTTATTTATTTATTCATGAGAGACACAGAGAGAGGCAGAGACACAGGCAGAGGGAGAAGCAGGCCCCATGCAGGGAGCCTGATGTGGGACTCAATCCCAGGTCTCCAGGATCACACCCGGGGCTGAAGGCGGTGCTAAACCACTGAGCCACCCGGGCTGCCCTAAGAACTGTTTCTGTGCAATGTGGTCACTGTGGCCATAGGAGGGGACAGTGAGGGGCTCCAAAGCCAGGCCACAGAGTACAGCTATTCTGCACATGCACTGCAGGAAAGGACCTGGCAGAGCTAGGTCTCTGAAGCACAGTCCATGACCTGCTACTAATGGGTGTACCTAATATGGGGCACCTCGCTGGTTGGGTCAAAAGAGCATGTTACTCTTGATTGCCAGGTTGTGAGTTCCAGCCCCGTGCTGGATGTAGAGATCATGAAAAAAAAAAAAAATAAACCGAAAAAAGGCTAGTGGTAGCCCTGTCAATACAGGCCAAACTGAGGCTGGGAATGGAAGTTAAAGAAGTAGAAGGTAACACGTGCTCTTGGTCTTTAGTGAGGAGTTCTACCGTTGCTGGGTGGTGTTGGTCAGCAGAGCCCAGGGTTTGCAGGCAGGAATAGGGCTGATTAGGGAAGTCAGGCTGGGATGGGGAAAGGGCTGGAGCAGAGCCTTATGGGTTCTGAGGATTCACTACTGGGAATGAATGATGCAGGTAATTCCCAGGGCAGATTAATATGTGAGAAGCTTTACTAGGAGGGCAAATCTCCTCAGGGGTTAGGAGAACAACTTTGGTGCCAGTCTCCTGTAAATTTCCTCATCTGACAAGTGGGGATGGTACTACTGCTGAGGCTGAGGTTAAGGATGAAATGACCTAATCTACGTTAGCTGTTTAGCCTGATGCCCTGCTCAGGGTAGGGCTTCATAAACACTAGGTATAGATATTATAACCGGGATCCAGGGGAGCAGAATCCAGGGTCCTGGACTGACACACTTCTACCCAGAATATAGGGAAAGTGGGTGCAGGGCGCCCCTCTCCCTGCCAAGGTGCTGGAGATTTAAGAAATCTCATAGCTGAATCTAAGCTGATTGGTCAAGTAATACTGTGAAACGTAGATATTCCTTTTTGGAGGCAATGAGAGGAAAGAATAGTGAACCAGAGTGGCTTTAGTTCTTGTGGAAAGGGTCTGGGGTGAGGATGATCTCCCCCAAAGCCAGACCTCCCAGCAATCTTTCCTGGATGTCCCCACTTGTCTCATCTGTTATGGAGAGAGTTCTATGTGGATGGCTCGCACTGTGGTGTTTCCTATTCATGTTGTATTTGCCATAGGGACAATTCTGCCCCTCTCCTTTCTGGTTCCTACCTGGGTTGAACAGGTGAGGGTCTCTCTGTAGTTAATTTCTAGGAGAAGGGGAAGGCTCCAAGATCCAACCTCTAAACTGGGCCTGGCATATGCCTTGCCCAAGGTCACCATTGGGATCATCTGGTTCATCTCCATTGCAGCCTGCAGCCCCTTTCCCTCCTGGCTTGGGAGGTGGTGGTGGGGCGGGGGGATAGGGGGCTGCAGATGTCTAAAAAAAAAATCACCAAAAAGGGAGATAATTGATAGTAATTCCCTTTGGCAGAGCTACTACCCACTCTCCCCCATGAATCCCAGCATAAAGCTTTTTTTTTTTTTTTTTCCCATAAAGCTTTTTTGGGGGTGTGTAAAACCTGATTCTGCACTGACCCTACACTCTAGAAGCCCTGCAGGATTGAGTTTCATTTCTTTGCTCCTTCTCCTCTGAGGCCTGCTGCTAACTCCTGGGGAATACGTCTCCCCTCACAATTAGTGCTCAGCTTCCCCAGAAAGGTAGTAGAGGTGAGCTAAGTACTTGGAAACCCTGGAGCCTCTAGACCTGGGACCCTGCCTTCTGTTTCCTTATATGGTCAATGCCCAATACAGTACCTGACACTCAGCATGGGGCCCAGAATGTCTTTCTTTAAGCAGTTTATGGGTGATAATCTGGAGGTGTTCAGTTGTCTTAAAACTGGGTTCCTATAGCAAGTACCTTGGTTTTACTCACATGGTATGTTTATTTGGGGTGGCTTTGAGGAAGGATGCTGGAGAAAAAAGGGGAGAGGAGTGGAGAGGAGAAGACAGGAGGGGTTAAATACCTCCCTTTGGAGCCATTCTTGGCATTTAGTTAAGGGAGGACACTTCTGAGCATTTGTGGAAGCGAGGTGGTGTCCATGATGCCTGCAGAGAGGCCACTGCCTGTGGCTTGGAGGTCAGGATGAGTAGAGAAGCAACACATTTCAGATGAACTCTGCCCTTTGACACCTCCCTAACTCCCCCTGGCTAGTTCAAGGTCCCAAGACCACATTACATTAGAAGGCTTGGAGAATGGGCACCAGAGGCTGCTCCCAGAAGACCCAGGCCCCAAAGGCCCTCTCCAGCCTTTGAGACAGGCTGGCCGCACAGAGGAAGAGAGGAAACAGTGAGGTGGGAGCTGGTTTCAGTTCTCCCACCAAGGCTGTGCCTGTGGCTGGAGGCACCCAGTAGAGGCAATTAACTCCCTGTTATCTGGGCCAGAATCAATTTGGGACTGTACATTTAACCCTAGACAGACTTCCCCCAGCCGCCCTGCTCCTTCCCCATTAGGGTCTCCAGTCTGTTTCTTCTGCCTGGAGGAAACATAAACCCACCCTACCGATTCCACAGAATCAGAGAAACTTCCCACTTTGGGATTATCTGCAGTTTGGGATTATATGAGCCCGGCGCTTGCTCTGTGGGTCCCTGAGGTGAAGAGAAAACATCTGCAGCTTTAGGATTAGCCCAAACTGGGCAGATGGAGGGGATAGTGAGTGAGGGCAAGGACATCCGGGCGCAAATCTGTACCCACTGGGCTTTTGTTCTCTTTCAATCAGTTTCTACTGAGTGCTGCTCTGTGCCAGGCACTGTTTCAGGCTCCGAGCCGAGTCTCTAGGCCACGGTCTCACGGAACTACAAGTGTAGTTGCCTTAGCCCCAAGAGTCAGGGCTTGGGCGGGTGCGGGCGTAGGAGACGAAATGTCCCGTCTCAGATCGGTTTTCTCATTTGTAAAATGGGGGCAGGTATCTCTGCCCCTTCTCTCCTGGAGCACTAGAGCCCACTGAGTCCCGGAAAGCGTTCGGGAAGGGTGGGGTCTTCGAACCGAGCGTCGCTCCAAGTGCCCAAGGCTAGGAGTTGCAGGTCCTTCGCGCACCTGAGCTGAGGGGCGCGGCCAAACCCTCCCTCCCGGTCCCTGTCGCTTCCGGCCCGCGGAAGGGAAGGGGCAGAGAGACGGCGGGTTTCGCCGTAAGGTAGGCTGCCAAGCCCACGCATCCCTCACAAAATGGGGAAGGTCCTCTTATTTTTTGCAAAGTTGCGGAAAAAAGAGATGAAGACGGGGCGCGCTGGGGGAGCTGAGCCCGGGCCGACCTGGTCGGAGCGCGGGGAGCTCGAGGCGCAGCGGCTGCGGCTCCGGCCTCAGAGCCTGCGGCGTCCAAGTGGCCAGAGCAGCGCTGGGAGGGAGGCGGAGGGAGGAGGGAGGGGAGCCGAGCTGGGGGGGGAGGAGGGAGCGCGGAGTCCGGTCCGGGTTTTGCCGGCAGCCCCCGGGCAGCGTTCAGAGCTCCTGCCCGGGCGGGCGCGCGGCGGCGGCGGCGGCGGCGGCAGAGGCGGCGGAGCCTGAGCGGCGATGTAGAGGCGGCGGCGGTGGCGGCGGCAGAGGCGGTGGCGGCGAGAGCAGGCGCCCGAGCCGAGCGAGTGGAGCGGCCGAACCTTGCCCCCCGAAGCCGGGCCCCGCGTCCCAGCCCTGCCCAGCCCGCGCCCGGCCATGCGCGCCGCCTGCTGAGTCCGGACGCCTCACGCTGCGCTCTCCGCCCGCCGCGCCGCGCTTCGCTCGGGGGTGATTAGTTGCTTTTTGTTGTTTTTTAATTTGGGCCGCGGGGAGGGGGAGGAGGGGCAGGTGCTGCGGGCTCCCCCCCCTCCCCGCCTCGGGCCAGCCGCGGCGGCGTGACTCCGGCTCCGGACCCGGGCAAGGCAGGCGGCGCGGCTGGAGCGGAGCGCACCGCGGCGGTGGTGCCCGGAGCGGAGCGCAGCTCCCCGCCCCACCCCTCCCCCTCGGCCTCGCGGCGGCGGCGGCGGCGGCCGCGGCGGCTCGGAGGACTCCTGAGAGCCGGTAGGTGTCGGGCCACGGCCCTCCCCCGACCCCCCCGAGGCCGGCCCCCTCCCCTTCCCCGCCTACCTCCCTCTCCTCCCCCGGGGCCCGGTGCGCGGCCGGGGCCGGAGTTCGCTGCAAGTCGGCGGAAAGTTTGGCGGCGCGGGCTCCCCCGAAGTTCAGGTGCGGAGAGCCAGGGACCGGGAAGGAGGGGTCCGTGTCTGGGAGGGGCGGGGGGCGCCCGCAGCCGGAGCCACGGAGCCCTGGACCCTGGGAGCCCCAGCGCCGGTGATGGCTCGGTGGCCGCTGCTGTCCCCGAGCCTCCCCAAGCCGCAGTCGGCTCGGTCGCAGATCACTGAGTACAGACAAAAAGAGGGGTTTTAGGGTCGGGGACTGCGGGTTGGGCCCGTGCGTGGGGGCCGAGGCTCTCCCTGCGGGGCACCGTCCGCTCCCCGAGCGCTCGAGCTCGAGGGCGCTGGGGCGGCGGGAGCCCGGGTCCTCCCCTCCTGGTGCGGGGCGGGCGCTCGGCCCGCGGGGGCTGCTGGCTGGAGGTCTGCGGCGCGCACTCCCCGGCAGACCCCTCGCAGCCCGGGGTTTGGGGGCTACGGTGGCTGCTGCCCTGGCCCACGCGTGTCTGAGTCCTCCCCCGCACGCACACTTGGAGGGGGCGGCGGCCGCTTCTACATTTCCCCTCCGGCTCCTCGCCTCCGCTGCCCGCGGGGTGCCTGGCGGGCTGATCAAGTTTGACCTTTTTTTTTTTTTTTTTTTTTTTTTTTTCCGACAGAGTCTCCCCCCCGCCACCACCTCCGCTCCCCGCGGCCTCCCTCTCCCGTCCTCCCCAGCCTCGGGGAGTCCTTCGGGCTGTCTTCCGAGCCCCGCGTGGCCGAGAGGCGTGCAAAGCCCGGGAGGGAGACGGGGGTGTCCCTCTGGCTGCCCAGTGTGGGAGGCGGGTGTCCCGGGCGCCTGCCTCGACGCGCTCCGGCCCCAAATTCACCCACGAAGTTCGGCCCCGAGCCTCCCTCCCCTTTGCTTCCCTAGAGCGAGGGGCTGACCCGCCGCGGGAAGAATGTGTTAATTTTCTTGCTGGGGGAAGTTGTCCTCTCCCGGAACGGCCGCTTTCCGGCGGGGAGCGCGGGGTGCGCCTGGCTTTGTTTATTTGTAGGATCGACCGAAAGTGAGTGACCCCAGTTTTTAAATGGGGGGGGGGTGCCTCTGGGACCTGTCAGAAGAGCTGAAGCGACCAATGAGGGAGCAAGACGGCTTTTCTTTTTTCTTTTTTCCCGCTCGGAGGGGGTGCGCGGAGTTGGGCCGGTGCCACGGGCTGCGAGGAGGCAGCAGCAGATTTGGGGCGGGGGCGCTCTGCAGAGACGCCCCGGGCGAGACCCACGCCTTCCTCCTCCTCCTGAGACGGGTCCGAAGGGCGGGCGGCCGCGCCTCGCGTGCCCCTGGACCCTGGGTGGTCTTCGAGTCGCACCTTCGCGTCGGGGGAGAGCGGAACCGGGATCCCGCTGGGCAGCCTCTTGACCTCGCCTCTCCCGGGCAGCGGGCAGCGGGCAGCGGGCAGCGGGCAGCGGGCGCCGCTGGAGCCCCGGGTTTGCGGTGGGCCCCCCCCCCCCGCGCTGGCGCAGGAGGCGCTGGGCAGGGGGCTCGTGGGGCCGCCCGGCCCTCCCCCCGGAGCCGCCCGGGGCGGCGGGCAAACAGAGTCCCTTTCAAGTTTTCCGCTGGGGCCGCCTGGCGGGGGCTGCGTGCGCGGGCGCTGCGGACTCGTCGGGAGCGCTGCTGTTTGAACGCCCGGCGCCACCTCAGCTGCCCGGCCCGCGGGGGCGGGGGTGTTCTTGCTTGCAACTAAGAGCATTTAAATTGGACGTTTTTTACGGGCCGAAGTGGCCTAAGCGTGACGCGGCCCTCCCGAAAGACCCCGAGTTCTGGGCCCCAGCAGCCGCAGGCAACCGAGGAACTGGTACCCGAAGCCGCCCCCCAAGCCCCTTTTTGAGAGCGATGCGGGGAGCTGAAGTCGGTGCTACCTACTACTGCGTAGTGTTGATTTAGCAGTTTCCCTGGATGAGACTCAAGCAAGAGCTGGGGGGGGGGGGGGGGGCGGGGGTAGTGGCCCGCTCTGCAGCTGTCACCCCCCTCCCAGAACGGAAATCGTTCTCTCCTTGGGAAGGAGGGGGGGAGTGATTTTTGTCCTGGGAAGGAGTGGGAACAGCTGAGGAAAGGTTGGCCTCTTGAGTTCTGGGTCAGCCCTGGGGAGGTTGGTAGGAGCACCCCCACCTCATCTTGGCCTGAGTTGGGGCTCTCCCAGGGAAGCCCCTAGCCAGCCCTGTGGCTCCTGGTCCCAAGCCACCTCCCTTTTCAAGGTGGGGGCAGAAGAGAAAAAAAAAAAAAAGGTGGGGGCAGAGGTTCCTCTGCTGAAGACAGACCCTTGTCTGGCTGTCCGTTGGTGCCTTATTTATGTGTGTATTTGGGCCGGCTGTTTTCCCGGCTCAGCAGGTGACCCTGGCCTGGGCCTCCTATCTCTCCTCCGACAGAGCCTGTTGACTTACCCGTGGGCCAGCGGCCTCGTCTTTATCACGTGAGGCCTGGAATGTCCACCCGGCTGGGCTGGGCAGGCTGGGGGAAGGGAGAAGGAGGGGAGGATTCTGCATCCAGGGCCCTGGCCAGCCCAGGCCTCTGTTCCATGGGTTTCCACTGTGAGCCCCAAGTCTTAATGCCTTTCCCCTTTTTCCCTGCCTTCTACCCATTTGGCAAATATGAATCTGAGGCTGATAGGAGTGTGGCAGGCAGGGTTGTATCTGGTTAAAGAACCAAGTCTCTGGGAATTAAATACCCCACCTTCTTTAGGGCCCCACCTGATTATTTATGGAAGAGTAGAATGGAAATGGGGGTCTCTCTAGGGGGTAGGGATGTGGCTGGGCTGAGGTCAGCTGATTTAGGATGCAAGATAGGGTGGAGGAATGACAGGGTGTACGGGATGAGCCAGACTCAGGCCTGCCCCCTGTTTGGTGGGGTGACCATTAAGGCAGAGCTAACTCCCCAAGGCATGGTGCATGGCCTTACTGGTCAGCAATGGGGCAGGGCTCACTTACTGTTACTACTCTTATTATTACTGTCTGTTCTTTGTATGTAAATAACTTTATTTATTTATCTATTTTTTTAAGATATTTTATTTATTCATGAGAGAGAGAGGCAGATACACGGGCAGAGGGAGAAGCATGCTCCATGCAGGGAGCCTGATGTGGGACTCGATCCTGGGACTCCAGGATCATGCCCTGAACCGCTGAGCCACCCAGGGGTTCCCTGCCCCCCCTTTTAAAAAGATTTATTTATTTATTTATTTATTTATTTATTTATTTATTTATTTATGAGAGACGCACAGAGAAAGAGAGAGAGAGAGAGAGGCAAAGACATAGGCAGAGGGAGAAGCAGGCTCCATACAGGGAGGTCTATATGGGACTTGATCCTAGAACTCCGGGATCACGCCCTGAGCCAAAGGCAGCTGCTTAACCACTGAGCCACCCAGGCATCCCGTATGTAAATAACTTATTCATTCATTGCCCCAGTATGTATTTTTGAGCACCTACTGTGTGTTCAGTGTCACCTTTCTGGAGCTGCTGAAATGAATCACTGACTCTGCCCCTACTCTGGAGGCAGGCCCAGAGCAGAAGCTCCTCCCTCTTTCCTCACCCCCTGGGACCCGAACTGGGGCTTCCCCCCCTTTATTCTGGTGTTCTCCCTCCCTGATCCCCACCACCTGGTGCTGTCTTAGCCTGTATATGTGTGCCTGTGTGTGTGAAGTGTCCTTGATTAAGTGTATTAATAGTTAAACTCTCACTCATAGCTGGAACTCACCAGACCACAAAAAGCCTCCCCAGTTACTCACGCGCTACTGCCCAACAAGAATATCCCACTCAAGTTTTTTTTTTTTCCCTTTCTCTTACTTTCCCCTTCATTCCCCCCAACTCTGAGCCCACCTCCCAGGCTACAGGCAATGAGAAAGGGCTGGCCCCCTCAAAGACCCAGGAATCCCCCAACCAGTCCACCTGCCCACTAAAGCCCAAGGCAGTGTCAGCTGCTAGATGAGGCTGTATGGGTCTAGTCTGTTGGTCTGGGATGTGGGAAGCTAGGTGGTGTGTGTGTGCTTATGACTCAGGGCATGTGGTATCTATGAATCTGTGTGTTGAATATGTGTCTGTTTGTCTGTCTGTCTTGAGGGGGCGGGGTGGGAGTCTGCATGTGTGTATATTTGTGCATCAAGGCTTGTATATCTGTGGATCTAGGAGTTGTGTGATCTGCATTGCATCTGTACTTGTGTGTGAATCTGAGTATATATCTGAAAGTTGGATTTATCCTTGTGAATCTGGGAATGTGCATATTCTGAGTTGTGTATGCTAGAATTTTGGAACGTGTGCGTGTGATTTGTGTATATGTGTGTTATTTGTATATTCTTGTAAATCTGGGAGAGTCTGACTCCCTGAGTAGTGTGTCTGAATTGGGAAAGTGGTGTGCGAATCTGGGAGTGGGCATATCTGAGCTGTGTGGGCAGTGAGTGGTCTGTGACCATTCCTTTCTCTTTATCTGTCTGCCCGGCTGTCTTTCTGAGTCTCTCCCTCTTTGGTTGAGGCCCTAAGAGAGAGAGAGAGAGAGAGAGAGAGAGAGAGAGAGAGTGTGTGTGTGTGTGTGTGTGTGTATAGCATTGAACCTCTCCCACCCCGTCCTTCCCCTCCTCTGCCCTCCCTGGCAGTAACTGGGCAGCCTCCCCGTCTGCCTGCCTGCTGGGAGTTTTGGAAGCTGTGGAGGGAGACAGGCTGGGGCCGGGGTGACAGCGCGTATCCACGGCGATGGCAGCCTGTGATTATGGGAATAAAAGGATTTTAAGGTCATGGGTGTATTTTTTTTCTTCTGTTTTGTTTTCCCCCCCTTTGGTGGAGCTGGTGGCAGCAAACGGCCAGAGCTGTGTGTCTGCAGGTTGGGAGTCTGTCCCCATACAAGTAAGCATGGGTATGTGGCGCTTTCCCGGGAGCATGAACATGTATGTACACATGTGAGCAGAGCCTGTGAGTGTGTATGTTCTCCGTGTGTTCTGTCTGCCTCCCTGCATGAGAGTCCACAGGGCTGTTCCCTGGGGGAGAATCCCAGGAAAACTTCTTGCTTCTGGGTGTGACATGGAGCTGGAACCCTTACAGTCCTCTATGTCCCAAAGAGCCGTCTGGCTCCAATCCTTGCTTATCTGACCTTCCCTTCACGGTAGGGTGTCTTTTGCCAGAGACTGGCTAGGCCCAGTTACCTGGGCCAGGCCACATCTTGGGGTGTCAGTGCCCCTGGCCCTGCTCCAGCCCCTGTAATTGCATTCTGCCGCCTAATCCCCCGCCAGCTCAATTAGATCGCAAATTCTTCTTCATTTCCTGCCTCTGATGCTGGCCTCCCTCTGGGCTCACAGGGCCTGGGAGAGAGGGAGGGGATCCTGCCCCCCTTCCGCCAGCACTGGGGGCTCTTACAGGGGTGTGATTAGTTGCTGGCGCTCTGGCCTTGGGGTGTTGGTTGGAACCCTGGGAGCCAACAGGGCAGACTTCTGGTGGCTCCCTGTGGACTAGCCTCAGTATCCTCATGCTGGGGGAGGGGCTTGTGTTGTTTGGTACTTGGGCTCTGGGTAGACCAGGGATCCCTCTATGCCAGGCCCCCAGGCAGTGTCCTCACCCGGGGTCCCCACAGGCTCTGTGTATGCCCTATTTCCAGAGCAGTTGGTGGCCACCCCCTGGCATAGCAGTTGTAACCTTGTTTTTGAACTTTTAATGGCGTATGTTCTGGGGGTCAGTAGGACCACTGAGCTCTTCTCTACTGTATCGTCTTAACTGCCTCCCTTGACCTTACCTAGACAAGTGTGTTAGAGCACTGGCTCTGGAGCCAGACCTGGCTCCAAATCCTGACCATGCCACTGTCTAGCTGCATATATGATTTTTGGGTGAATTGTCTCTCAGACCCTCAGTTTCCTTATCCCTGAGATGGGATAATAAGAGTGCTCACCTCACAAAGGCCATTTTCAGGTGGGCACAGGGATGGTTGTTTAGTGTGCAGCACCAGTGGCTGACCCACAGCATGTACTAGAAGTTGGCTTTTGTGGTGACTAGGACTTCATGTCCCCCTTAAGGAAAGGAAGAAAAGAAGATGTGACTCACACTTGGCATCTCTGTCTCCATTTCTGCTCATTACCAGGTGTGTGGTGTTGGGCACATCACTTTGCCTCTCTGGGTTTCTCTTCCCCGTCTGTAAAATGGGACTGATAATAGGCCTGACTTCACAGGACCCACGGGAGGGTTACCCACATGCAGACGCTTGGCCCCAGCTGCCCGCCCTAGCGGGTTTTCAACATACTTCTTGCCCTCTTTTTCCTTTCCTCACACCAAGCCTATGCTGGTGTGAGGGCTGGCAAAGACAGAGGCTCAGGGGTAAGGGGACTGGCCAAGGTCATGAGGCCAGTAATGGGGCCTGGGTGGGGTGGAAGGGCTAGGGGATGACCTGCTGCCTGGCTGGCTTGCTGGTTTACTCGCTGGCTCAGCTGAGCTGTGAGGCATGGTCTTCCCTCCCCGCTGGTCTCTGTGGAAAGTGGTGGCTTGGCTGATTTTTTTCTGTAAAGGGGAAGCTGGATGTCTACCCCCTCCTTCCCCAGGAGGCACCCGTGGCAGCGGCTATGCTGACAGGCCTCCTGGCCTTCTTGCTAGGGTAGCTGGCAGCTCAGGAAGGCCAACTGCACACAGGTCAGCCAGGAAGAGGGACCCATAGAAGTCCCATGCCATCGCTAATCCTATGGCCCCTCCCACCCTCAACCTGTTCCCTTTGGAGGGTAAGACGGAAAGGAGCTACACCTGGAGAGTTGGGGAGAGGGCTCTGCTGGAGGTGGTAGAGAGGGATGAGGTGGGGGTGGGGAGTGAGGAGCCCTCTGCTGCAGGGTCTCGGTAGTTCCCTGGCCAGTCTCCTTATTTCTGTGACCTCTGTCACTCAGTGGTCTAGGCTCTTTAATATTTCACGGGCCGTCAAGCCAGCCCCCTGTCCTCACCCCCTTTGTCTGTCTGCTGCCCCCCTTGGGCTATCCCTGTCGCTGAATTGCTGAATTACTGACCCCAAGAGGCTGAGGGCCCTAACACCTTCTCAGTAACCTCCTGACCTGTCTCCCCCGCCCCTCTGCTTGTCCCACCTTCCATCTCTCCTACGCCTTCTCTCCCCTTTTCTGACATCTCTGACCATCTTCTTGCCCTTTCCTCCATTTTCCTCTTTTGTTGGCCTGCTCCTCCTCAGCGGAACAGAAACCGTGGCAACTGGTCCGCCTGCCTGCTACCCTGTCCACCTCTTCCTGCCCCCTCCCCCTGGCTGTGCTGGGCGTGAGAGCTGGTTTTATTTATTTTTCTGTTTGGGAAGAAGGCAGTGGCAGTTCTGAGTCCCGGCCGCCGCGCTCCAGGCACAGGGGCGGGCGGGCGGCCTCCCAGGAATGTGGCTGGGACGCCCCACGCTATATTTACTCCCGCCCGGCTGCCGGCCCCAGCAGGGCAGAGCCAGGCCTGCCTGGTGGCCCTGGGGGAGCCCTATACCCACCATCCCCACTCTGTCCAGCCGACCCCATGGAGCCCTCGAGCCCACGACGCCCTCCCTTCCTGTGGCCTCTCCTGACCTCCTTGGACTTGCCTGGCCTGCTGGCGGGAACAGCAATGTGCCATGCTGTTAGGGGCGCAGGCTGCAGACGCAGGGGTCTGATTCCCGTGGGGCAGCACCTGGCAGCCCCAGACTCCCACCCAGAGGCCTAGCCCAGGCCTGTAATCTGGTGGCCAGAACTATGCAAAGCATCTATCTGGAGCTCTCCCCGCCAGGCCTGGTCCCTGTTCTTGCCAAAGTCCCCTCAGCTCAGAGCTCAGCTCTGCTGGCAGGGACAGGGTGAATTGGGGGCCAGGGGCAGCTTTGTGCAGCTGCGTTTCCTGCACCAGTCACCCCCTTCCATGTAATTGCCATCTGCTGGACCCCCAGGTTCCTCACACCAACATAGGTGTGCACATATACATGCTTAGACATACATGTGCCACACACGTGAACGCATGCTGGGTTGTACCGTCCATGGTACATGGCCATGCCTCCTGTCATTGATTTCCTCATTCATCAGATGCATATAGGGTTTTGTGAGCCCACTCCTTGCCAGCCTTGCGATGGGATGTGGCAATGATTCCTTCCTGTACCCCAATGTCTGGCACCAACTGAGTGTTTGAAGAGCTTTAGCCGCTGCTCTAATCAATTGCTATCCTCCAATTATTGCCATAATAATAATAATATGTTGTCAAAATGATGATGGCAATGGCTAACATCCTAAGCCCCTACTCTGGGGCAAGCCCTATGTTAGTGGCTTTCTAGCCTTTACTTTCCTTCATCCCCCTAGTTAGCCCAGTGGTTGGATGCTATTAGCATCCCCGAATATAGATGAGGAAACTGAGGCTGGAGAGTCTGTGACTTGCCCCAGGACTTGCCATGTGGGATTGGGCCCTGGTAGAGCCCTTGACTGGCTGTGAGCACCATGAGAACAGCGAAGGTTGGCACTCCCCTGTGTTTGCCGACTAGAAGCCTTGCTCCCTCCTCCTTGAGGCCCTCATGTCCCTGGCAAGAGGCCAGGCATGTGGCAGGTGGGGTGGGCTGACTGGCCAGTCGGATGAATGAAAGAATGAATTAATGAATGACCAGAAGATCCTGTGGGAATGAGTGCTCTCCAGGGACAGTGGGTAGATGTACTTGTGCAGGTGGTCAGACTGGTAAGTGGGGATGCATTGTGCCTGTAGAGGGTTCCCTTAAGTGAGGTGGGGGCGGGGCTGAGAGATATGGCCAGAGGCTAATAGGCTGCTCAGGCCTAGCCCTTAAGCAGGTCCTGTCTTCTCCCAGGGCCTCAGTTTTTCCATCTCTCAAATGGGCTTGGGAGCCTTTGTCCTGGCTGGCTGTCAGCTGGCCTGCCGTGGGTTGGCCTGGGAGCCGGAGAGGTAAGGAGCTGTGGTGGGAAAGAGGAAGCAGTGGGTGGTGAAGGCAAGAAGATGAAGCGTGGAGCTTGGCTTGGAACCTGAGAAGCAGGGAGACCAGCCCTGACCTGACGCCCATCCTCCCTCTGAGCTGCAGGGTGGGTCACAAACCCCTAGCGACCTGCTCTTGTTCTGGCAAGAGCTGGTCTTCCTGACATGGGCAGCATCCAGAGGCTGTGTGTGCCACGAAGAGGTGGTCTTCCCTCCAGAACTAGACCAGCTCTACTGCCAGGCCCATAGGCTCCCCCCAACCTCATTATCTAGTTCCTGTTGACCCTGATGGGAGAGACCCAGGCAGGCCCTCCTCCTACCTGACCCACCTTCTCCAAAGCTAGATGGGGAATTGGTTTAGTTTGGCCCATAGCTCCAGGTGAGAGTGGGCTTTGGCCCCCTTCCTTCCTGGGAATGTTAAGATCTTGGTGGCCTAGAATTTTTAGTCACAGGAATTTAGAATCAGAATGCTTGGAACTGAGAGATTCTTTTCAGGATTCTTGTCGTGTTGGAATTCTAGAATCACAGAACCATGAGTTTTACTGTAAAGGAAGCGTGAATGGTCATGTTTCAATCTTGTTTGACGCTAGGGGACATTGAGGATCTGAGAGGAGGGACTTCCCTGGGGTGCCCTCAAGTGACATGAGTATGTATCTGAGACAGAAATGCAGTTCTGCCTCTGGTCTACCCTGCTTTGGAGATCTGGCTGGCATGGGGAATGGGCTCTGTGGGCCCAGTCAGGGAGCAAGGGGATGTGACTGGCCTGTAGCACAGAAGGGGTCCTCACGGCAGTGCCCACCCACCCGCTGCCCACCCGCCTGCTGCCCACGCTTCCCGAGGCACCAGTGTGAGGAGGAAATGCCGGCTGTTGCTTCCAGCGACAGCCGGCAGGGCCGGGCGGCTTCCCAGCTCCCCCTCTGATTCATGGCCGCCTGCAGCTCCCCCCTCCCCTGGGGGCCTCAGCAGCCCCATCTGTGCAATGGGGAGAGGAGGCTCTACCCCAAAACCTAGTGTCACAGAGACGATATATTTGGGGTTCTTTGCAGACTCACTGTGAGGCTTTGAGAATGTTGGGAGACTGGTCTGGGGATAGCCAGCTGGGCATTTGGACCCAAAGCACTGAGCAATTCTGCTGGGAGTTACCCTAATGCCTCCAGCACTCTGGGGGTGCTGAATTGGTTCCTGGGGCAGAAAGTGCGGTGGTAGTAAAAGGAAGAGCAGCACCTAGGTCACTGGGCTCTCTCTTGACCTCAGTATACCCATCTGCAAAATGGAGAGTGTTATTCCTTGAGGTCTCTTACAGTTTTGACTCTGCCTGGATATGTGCTAGCTGATGGAGGTACTAGGGATGCCCAGGAAAGAGCAGAGCAGTGGGGCAGGAAAGGGGTCTCGGTGGCTGCATACAAGGGTGGAACTGTGATTTGGCTGAAGGGGCGGCTCTGGGAGAAGGGATGAGGTGGAGAGAGATAAGGAGCCTGCCAGCAAGGCAATGTCCAGCGGAAAATCCCAGCCATTCTCAGGAAGTGTTTCCTCCACTGGTCTCCTGGGAGGGAGGCAAGGCAAGCAGGAAGGAGCATAGTCGAGGGCAAACAAAGTCCCCCGGCCAGTCCAAGTGGAGATGTCCCAGGCCTGGCAGCTGGCGGGTGTGCCCCTCACACTGCGGGAGGGCTGGAACGCACCCCCCACCATGCTCTAAGGCTGGGCCTGTGGTGGGAGGCCAGGGCTGCCAGGAGGGGCCGGGCCAGAGTCCAGATTTCAAAGCCTTCCCCAGGGGCCTCATGGTGCCCTCCGCCCTGTCCTGAGCTCCGCCGCGGGGGTGGCAGATGCTGTTTTATCGGCTGAGGCGAGTGGGAGGCCTCCGGAAGGTCCTCCTGGGAGGTTCCGGGGGGCAGTGGGGTGTTGGCAGCTGCCGCCCAGCCAGAGCTGGCTCACAGTGGCCTCCTAGGTCCCTCAGTACCCCAGGCTTGGGGCCCAGGGGTGGTGGTGCTTGAGGCAGGTCCCTCCTGCCTTTGCTCATACACACACACACACACACACACACACACACACTGCCCACCAAGCTTCTTGGCTCTGGCCCCCTCCCATCCCTGGCTGCGTCTGCAGAGCCCCCCGGGGAAGGCAGGGGAGGAGGCGCAGCGGGCTCAGAACAGCGGGTGCCCGTGCAGCCAAGTATTTGCGCGAGCTGTCAGAGACAGACAGGCATGTGGGGAATTTGGTGCGTGTGGGGCTGGGGGAAGCAGCCGGGTGGGCAGGCAAGCAGGAGGAGGGAAGGTGGGGCTGTCTCCCTCGCCTGTTGAACCCTGCAGAGACCACCATTCTCCCCAACCCAAACCAGAAGGTACAGCTGGCGCTGTCTCCCTGCCTGTGCCAGTACAGTGAGCCTGTGACCCTTGCTGGGGTCTGATATGGTGCTGATACTGGCGGAGGGGGTGCCGTGTCAAGGGCTGGAGCCGGGGAGAGGCTGTCTGGGGGAGTGTGGAGCCAGGCAGGAATCCGGGTTGTGCCCGACTATGGCCTCCAGGAAATAGCAGCTGTCATGCTTCTGTGTCATCCCCTCCTCCCACGGCCCAAGCCTGGCACAACTTGTTTCCTGGCCAGGGTCCGGCTGGGGCAGATTGGAGGAGCCTGGTATTGCCCAGGCTGGACAAGGAATGGGCTGGGTGGAGGGGGTCATGTTTATAAGCCCACAGGTACTTGGAGTGCTGGGGAGGGGCTCCCCCAACCTTTTGCTGAAGCAGGTTGAAGTCACTTGGAGGAGGGGACCTTGCCCCTTGTGTCCCTGGACAGAGACCCTGACTTAGTCACCTTTGTGCGTGCTCTCCAGCAGTACCTGTTGGGCATGTTAGGGCCTAGAGCTGAGTAACACTTGTGTTTCATATCTGAGAGCCCAGAGAGGAGGGACACTGTCCCAAAATCACACAGCGGGCTCCCCAGCCTTCTCCCTATGCTCATGGGTGGGGCCAGTGGGAAGAGGTGAACTTTGGGGGTTTGCTGGGGTGGAGGGGGCTATATTTAGTCAGTCCTGCAGAGCCAGGGGGCCCCTGGGAGCAGCTGTTAGTGGGGGGGCAGACAGAGGCCTGAAGCTGCATTTAGTCTGGACAGAAATATCCTCTCCGCTCCCCCCCCCCCACACACACACCCACTGACTGGGCGGCCAGGCTGCGGGCTTGTCCCCTGAGGGGCAGCTTGCCTGGGCCTGGCGGCCGGCGGGACAGGCAAGATGACCCGATAGGCTTTTCCCAGCTCAGGTTTCGATGAAACAGGAACCAGAGCCGCAGCCTGGGCTGTGGGGGCCAGGGCTGCCTCCTCCTGCTCCCCCCTTCTCCCCGAGTTGCATACTCCAGTTCTCCCAGGCCTGGGGAAGCAGCAGGTTATTTATCAAACCAACCTCCCCACTGGGTCTGTCTGCACCCACCCCATCGCGCCCCCCTTGCTGGCGGCCCTGAGCAGAGTGAGCTCAGGAGAGTGAGTCACCCCATCCTAGCAGCCCCGCGAGGCCCTGCGGCCTCGCAGGCAGAGTGCACTCACGCACTCCCCACATGGCACACACTTGGGACAGCCACATTCACTCAGCGCACGTACTTCCACACGATCCAGCACACATGACTGACACACGCAGCGCGGCCCTGGTCACATAAGCTGCGGACACTCCAGCAGCACACTCATTCTCACACCCACCCCAGCCTCAGCACACATGCATGCTGCCACATAGGCAGATGGGCGTACATAGTCACAAGCAGGCGTGCCGAACTCCCGGGAGGACCCCAGATACTGCACCCAAAAAGCAGTTGTATGTCTGCTCTATCCTCAGGCCATAGCCCACAACCACCCAGCTCCGTAGAATTGGGCCAGGAACCCTGACACAACAGCCCAGTGTATGTGCCCACACGTGGGTACACAGGCAAATGCAAGCACATGTACACATGCACATGAACAGCACGGCTGGGGCTCCACTACCTAAATCCCCCTTTAGGGTCACACAAAAGAGGCCCGACCCTTGGCCATGTAGAGTCAGCTGAGTTCTGCAAGGTGGGTGTGGGGAGGGAACTGTTTGCTGCCATCCCTGAGGCTGGCTTGGCCTTCTTTTGGGGAGGAGGCCCAGGTAACCCAGGTATCAGGTTTGAAAGTGTTAAAACCACCCTGCCCTCCAGGATGGGGAACTCTGACCTGGACAGAGTGGGTTGGGGGTAAACTGGGGAGAGGTGCAGAGGAGCCGGGAAGAGGAAAGGCCTGGACAAGAAAAGCCATGGAAAATCGATTTTCCTGGGAGTGCCAAATAGCCAGCTGTTGCCACTACTCGGCAGGGGGGGTGGGGTGGGGTGGGGTGTTGGGGGTGCAGTTCCTTGGGAGATGGGGGGGCATGCCAGAAATTAGGGAAGAGACTCCCTTGATCTAGTGGGCTGTGCCCCAGGAGCCTGCCTGCTCACCCTGGTACCTGCTTTCCTCAGTTCCCTTGGTTCCCAGGTTTCTCATTAATCCCCGCCCCGCCCCCCGCAACCAGTACCCTGAGACTTAGGATTCAGACATATTTCCTGGTTCTTGGTCTACTGGTCTGCAAAATGGGTACAGAGCTGACTTGAATACAAGGAGGGGTGGGCTGCGGGGTTGGAGGGACGCTCTCAGGGAGCCTGTAAGCTGCAGTGTGCGTTGGGTCTAGGGCTGCCTTCCCTGAACTGGGCAGAATTGGGGACATACCTTATTTTTCATACACTGGAAAAATACCAGTTTTCAGATGAGAGAATTGAGTCTGGTGGGTCTGACTTCCTGGTCATAAGGGCTTTAGACACAGCCACTAACAACCAGACCCCAGATCATTCTGGGTCTACAGGATTGAGAGAGCCCAGGGAGGTTCAAGGGCAGGTGACTTTAAGGACTCAGGCACAGGCTATCTCCCACCTCTTGGCCACACATATCTGCTTCATAAAGGCCTAGACAGACCATGGTCGAGGAGGGGAGAGGGGCCCAGGCATCCTGAAGTAAACAAATAATAGCTATGGTCAGTCAGGAGGCCTGGATATCCCCTGAGCCTTGGACTCTGGGGTTGGACAGGCCTAGGCTCCAAACTTGGCTCAGTCACTGTCAGCTTTGCAATTCTGAGCCACTCTGACCTCACTTTTGCCACCTATAAAATGGGTCTGAGCCTTGTCTCAAAGCTGTGGGACCTGAAGTAGGTGGTGGGGTATGGTTCTCACTGTGTCACACCTGGATCTCCAGGTGAGTCCTGACCTCTTCCTGACCTTACTGCTCCACCAAAGCTTGCATTTCCCTGGGAGTGGTACCCCACAATAAGGACTCCTTAATTAGACTGTCTTGGATTGTCAGCCTTCTTAGGGCTGTTCTCGGAGGGGAATGCTGAGGTGGGGGAGTGAAGAGGCTGACCTTGGGGCCACATGGTTGGATCCAGGCAGAGGAATGTGGAGTCCTTGGGTGTTTGGACATCCCTGGGGGCTTCATAATATGGGAGGAAAAGGAGCCAACCTTGGATCTAAGACATTCTCGGTTCCTTGGCCCCTCAGTACACAGCAAGGCCACAAGTTAGACTCAGTAGGGACTTATGGGTGGCAAATGAGTTCTTTGTAGTGTGGTGAGGGGCTTGGCACACACCTGTGTGAAAGCACGGTTGGGACCATTGTAGATGGAAGAAGTGCTGACACAGAGCAGGCCCTGTAGGGGCCCAGGAAAGTCTTGGCAGGAAGTATAGGTAGGTTCTTCCTGTCACCAGAAAAGGCAGTGCAAGCCTGGACAGCTGAGCGCTGCCCTCTTTGCAGACATCAGACCTCTACCATACACACATCTCCCTATGTTCCTGCAGGTAAGAGGGCAGGGGAGGAATGCTCTCCATGGGCCTGGAGAAACTGAAGCCCAAGGGATTGGCTCAGGCTCCAAAGCAAACAGTGACAGAACTGGGGCCACAGTCTAGGTTACCCGGCACTCCTGGCTTGAACTGCCCTTGCCACTCCTGCTAGCTGACGATGGCAGTAAAAATAATACAGCTATCATTTCTTGAGCACCTTCCATATGCCACCCTGCACTGAAAACTTACATGGTCTGCAGGACCCTGATGAGGGTGGGACTGTCCTCGTGTGCATTTCACAGACCATGGAATGGGCTTAGCAAAGTCAAGCAACTTCTCTGAGGTCACCTAGGCTGGGGGCTGCAGAGGAACCCTGATTCCAAAGCCCACTTGGACACTTTCATGACCCAAACCTGTACTCCAGGGCAGGGGGTCTCCTACCCCCCCTCCATAATCGCATGATGAATTATGTTCCCCGTTGGGCCAGCCTCCTCCCCACCTCTGCCCGGCCCCTGACCATCCTAGGGACCTCTGCTAGCTCAGGGCTCTCCCCAGGTTTGGACCCAAGGCCCTTGGGACTGCCAACTCCTTAGGCCTGGGAAGGGGTGAGCCCTGTTGGCCTTGGCTTCTGCAGAGGGAGTGATTCACTGGGAATGGGATAGGAAGTCGGGGGATGCACCAGGGAGCATATTGATATCCCTTGGGGTATCTCCTTGCAGATAAGTTCTGGGAAACTCAGTTGCTAGGCTTATGAGAGCCACTTGGGGGTCTGGTCAGGGTCATATAACTCCCTTATCCCCCCAACCACCCACCTTCCCGGGGGCTCCTTTCCCCTCTAGGGAGCCCTGCACAGAGTAATTGAGAAAGTGCCCTTGAGCTGGAAATATCTTCTATACACAGGGGCAGGCACGGTGTGGCCCTAGGTCAGGGCTCAAGAGGCATAGAGTCAGGTTTATGTTCTGGGGGTTGGTGCTAGCCTCAAATGGAGGGGCAAAGTGTCTAGGCTGAGGGTCCTGGGCTGTGTGGCAAGTCATTTTCCCTTCCTGGTCTCAGTTTCTGCATCTGTGAAAAGACCGAGAGTCTGCCATGCATGTTCTCTGGGGCAGGGGCGAATTAGACACACATCCACATGCCTTCACCTGGTGTTCCCAGGTCCCCCGTGCACAGGATTCCTGCAGCCCTCACATTGGTCCATGGGATCCAGGGGGAGCAGGGCAGGCTGTAGAGCTGGACCAGCCTGGATTGTAGTCTCACATTCACCATCCACGCTTAACTGCCCCACTCAGCTCTGAGCCTCAGTGTCCTCATCTGTGAAATGGGTGGACTATGGTGGTTACCTCTTGGGGCTACCATAGGGATAAAACAAGATAGTGTGGCCAGAGCACCAGGCACAGACTCTGTGATGGTGGTGACAGTGGGTCACCCCACATAAACCCCGAGCTGTCCTCTTGGTTGCTCTTCCCCCAACCTTGGTCCTCAGGGATTCTGGGAAGGAGACAGCGCCAGTCTGCTGGCTCAGCCAGCTTGGCCACTGACCTTCAGAGCACCCAGGCTGTCAAGGCCGCTTGCCCACCTGCCTGCCTGCCTCCCTGCCTGCCTGCCTGCCCGGGCAGGGAGGAACACCAGCCAGTTCTTCACCTAATGCTACCCGCCCCTGCTCCCATTCTCCTCTCCCTCTCTGCGCCTGTGTGTGAGCTAATTAATCTCAGCCCCTTTGGGAAATTAGAACGCCGCAGCCTCAGCCTTCTCAGCCTTGCAGTGCCTGTGCTGCTACTGGGCCCTGCCAAGACCCACCGTGGTTTGGGGGCACAGGGTGGGGTGATGGGGGCAGCAGGATGAGTTGGGCAGGCTTGAGTCTTCCTGAGCCCCTCCACCTCCTGACTCAGGGCTGGGGGAGGGGGAGTGGTGCCCTTAGCTTCTCAGCTCCCTCCTCTTCCAGACAGCATCCATAAGGACAGCAGGCAATTGCTTTGCTGGGGTGAACCCCGACTCCCAGGACCTCCCTGCTGTGGTCCTGGGGCTGGTGTTGTCATCCCTCACCCCACATTCAGTCTTATTGTGAGGTCCTCTTGCCTGCCCAGTTCGGGTTGATGGAGATAGATGTAATTATGGAATTTTGCTTGGGAAATTAATTTGAAAAAGTTAATTAATTGGTGGTTCCGGAGGTGGCAGTCTCCACGCCCAGCCAGTCCTAAGGACATCATTGCTGACCCTCCTGAGACAGCTTCCTGGGCAGGCTGGGGAGAGGGACCTCAGCAACCTGGTTGGGCAGTCCTGGTGCAAGCAGAAGCACAGTGAGGAGGAAGAGGCAGACTAGGATCCTGCCTCAGAGGAGGCACCTGGAATATGTTTGACTAGACCTTCTGGATGGACTTGGGCATCCTGAGAACTGAGCCACTTGTTAGCATGTTCAACAAGCCGTTGTCAAGCTTCTGTATACCAACTCCAGTGGGTCAAGTGCCCACAGCCAGCATAGACAGCTGAATGTTTTGTCCACTTCTTACAAATCCTTCTCTCAAAACCTTAAATCTATACCCAAAGGGTTCAAGGGACATTATGGATAATGTCCATTGTGCAGATGAAGCAACTGAGGCCCGGAGAGGATATTGACTTGCCTACCTCTTCAGCTTTGTCCCCCAGCAGGATAGTATAGGGGGTGTATAAAGCTTAGGCTTCTTCCTAGGGGAGGAATGCTCCCACAGGCAGCCCCGTCCCAAGTGGGGGTGATAGGGACCTTAAAGTTGACTCTGTTCCCTAAAGAGAGGGCCAGAGAACATGGCCAGCGGCCCACCCCTGGCACCATTGTGCCTTCTCCCCCAACCTTACCATCAGACATTTGTGTTGCCCTGTATTCACGGAGGGGCTTCCTCCATCACCCTGCCTAATCCTCAAGAATACCCAATTGGCTGAGGCAGGATGCCCCATGGACCAGGGCTCCCTTGGGTACAGAGGGGACCCCATTCCTAAGACCTCCTGGCGGGGCCCCTGACCACAACAGCCTGACCAAGTTCTTGTATCTAGAGGAGTGTGGGCTCTGTACAGGCTTTGTCCACACTGAGGAAGGATCAGGACTGGTGGCCATCTATAAAATAGGAGGCTGGAAGCCCCATGATTCCATAGGACAGGTTGGGGATGCTGACCTGCAGGAGGCCAGCAAGGTGAGGAACATGGACTTTCAAGAGGTTTGGACCCAGGTTCCTCCAAGCTGTGTGGCCTTGGAGAGGTTCCTTAGCTTTTGTGAGACATTTTCCTCATCTGGACAATGGGGATGATCACAAACCACTCAGAGGGCTGTGGTGAGGTACATGGAGGTGTAGTCACTTCAAGTATCTGGCCTTCGTAACCAGGCTGGGTGGGAGAATAGGGAGCAAATGGGACTGTGCTGGGACCAGGGCCTCCGAAGGCCAGTAAGCTTTTGGAGGGGATTCTGGTGCATGTGTTTGGGGGCAGGGGAGCTAGAGGACACCTGAGGAGGTGATACTTTCGAGGCACCCAAGAGCCAACAGCTAGCGGCCCAGAGCCCTGGGGCCCTCTAGGGGGAGTCATTCCCAGCATTCACTCCCAGATTGGTTTAACACATTCCCTCAGGACGTCCCCAGGGTCCAAGTGGAGCCCTGCAGTTAATTGTGTAGGCCTAGCCTCTATAGATTTTAGAATAAAAGTTACAATTGTGCTCAGGAGAAGCTGGGCACTTTGCATCCCACATCACTCTGATGTGGTCTGTAGTTCTGAATTTCCTCCAGGTCTGACTCTAGGCTAGGGTTTAAGCAGGCCATGCCCATTCCCTGAGCCTCCTGTGTAAGCTGGGTATAGGATCAGAAGGGAGAACCTTTTTCTGCCCACCTTCCCTGCAAGAAGCTCTGTGGTACTGCCCTCCAGCACATTAGGCCATTGGCTGACTACTCAGGGTTCTCTGCACAAACTGTTAAACCCTTCTGTGTGTGTCTGTCCGTTTATCCTCTAGACTGGAAGCTCCCTGAGGGTGGGGTCCATGACATCAGTGTTTCCCACCATGCCTATTACAAAGGTAGCACTAGAACAAGGGTCAGAGAGCTCCTGTTTTCCTATTTTACAGATAGACCAGTTATGGGCCTTTGAGAATGTTCAGCCAAGGCCAACACAGCCTTTTGAGGGGCAGGGCCCACCTGGCCCAGGTGGGTGTGGGGCTGCTGGTGCCTCCTGCCGTCTTTCTGCAGGCCTCAGTACTTTCTCTGACCTCCCTGGGGCCTGCAGCTCCAGACCCACCCGGCAGGCAGTGGTCCCACTATCCAGCCTTGAGGCCCGTGCTCCTGCAAGTGGGGGTGAGGAGTGTCTGACATCTAGACTTTAATTTCTCCAAGCCTGTTTCTTCTTCTTCTGTAAAATGGGGGTCTTGGTACTTCTCCCTAGTGGTGCTTGGGGGTGAGAGAGTAGTTAAAAGAAGTAATGCTCAGGTTCTAAGCTCCATGCCTAGAACTTGGTAAGAACTCCTTAAGTGTTCTGCCATGGTTATTATTATTGTTGACACAGTTATTGTGTTATTATTACATTATTATTCATGCTTCCAGGGCCCCAGCAGCTGCAGTGGCTCTGGGCCTGGACACACAGCTTGGTCTGCAGAGGAGTTACAGTTTCTAATTAGTGCCCCAAGGAGAGGGCCTGGGTTTTTATTTTTGCTGGAGGATCCCACCTGCCCAAGGCTTCCCCGGCCCCTGTCATCCCCTCTGCAGCCTCAGGTAGGGGGCCTGCTCCAGGCAACAGCCTCCCCAAATTTCCCCTGCCACTCCCCACCCCCACCACCCCCACCACCCCGCCTGGCAGACCTCGGGGGCCATGAATCATTTATGAGGCAAAAATGAAACCAATTAAGGACAAACTTTGAAAGCCTCTAATTGCCGCGCCTGGTGGCACCGAGGCAGGAGGGGAGGCAGGCCCGCTCGGTGCGGAATCTCCTTGGCCCGGTCCTCCCCGGGCCGCCTGTCCCACAGCAGCCAAGGGCGCCGCGTCCTCCCGGCTCCGCGCCGCCTCGCCGCCTCGCCTCGCCTCGCCTCGCCTCGGCCGGGCCCGGACGCGTCCACATGGCTCCGCCGCCGCCGCCCCCGCGCCCCCGCGCCCCCGCGCCGCCGCCGGTCCCAGGCCGCCTAATTAGGCCCGGCTCCCTCCCCGCGCCGCCGCCGCGCCAGGCCCGAGGTGATGGCGGCTGCTCCTGCCGATCTGGGGCCTGTGCCCCAGCGCTGGCCGCGTTTCTCGAGGCGGGAGCCAGCTCCGCTCGTCTGGCTTAACCCAGCCGAGCCCAGGACGCCCCGTCCCTGCCCTGGGAGGCTGGGGCTCCCCGCGCCCCCCACAGTGGGGTGCGGGCGGGTCGGCCGGGCAGGTGCTAGGGCGCAGGGTTGGCTGGACAGCCCCGCTTGGCGTCAGAGAGAGGCGCTGGTGGCAGCGGCTGGGCTGGGGAGGTCGGGGGGTGGGGGTGGGGGGTGGCAGCCGGCGGCGGGGAGGGGTGGGGGGTGCTGAGCTCCGAGGGCCCGCGCGGGCGGCTCCCCCTCAGCTTTGTCTCGGGCAGCGCCGTGACCCTTCTGCACAGTCCTTCGCCCTTAGTTTCCCTCTTAATAAACTGACCCGTTTTCTCCTGGACTGGGGGTTTGAGGAACTGGGCTGTCTCTGCCCCTGCCTCCCTCTCTTGTGAGCCCGGAGAGGGCGGAGGTCAGCATCTGGAGTATGGACCCAGCAGGGCCTGCCGGCCTGCCACGAACTATGGGCACGAGTGACCTGCCTGCGCAGGAGCCGAGGGGCAGGCAGGCCTTGGGCACTCGGGCACGTTGTTTGCTGAAACCAAATTTCTGTGCTTGTGTTTTTCCATAATTATATTAGCAGGTGGGATTTTTCCTCGGGGAAGCAGTGGGAGGGGGAGCACCATGGCAGTGTCCCCGCCTGCTCTGAGCGCGAGTGAGCTCACACTCGACTCTGCCCGCCCGCCTGTAATGATTTTTTAATTATGCAGCCAGTGCTCGGAATTGTTAATCCGCCTCCAGCCCAGCATCCCCTCCTGCAGCTCACACCCGGCCCCTCACTGGTGTCCCCGGAGTCCTGGTGCTCAGCCTGGGGTCCACCACCAAGGCCTGGGACCACCACCACAGTAAAGGAGGGAGTAGACCAGGAAGGGCTGCAGGGGCATCCCTGCTCCGCCTGCACATGACAGAGCCTGATAGTGGGGGGGGGGGGGGGGGGGCTGTGGCTCTCTTTGTCCTCCTTCCCTCTTTTGGCCCCAGCGTGGCTTGCACCCTCCAGGACAGCTGTGGCTCTGGAAGGGGGGAGGCAGGGGAGTGATCAGTGCCCACCCCTGAGTGATGTGGCCACACCTACTTCAGGGACATTAGCTGGACTCTCCAGCCTTGTGTGACCCTAAGGACACACACAAATATGATCTTTGTCTCTGTCACACAGCCACACTCTGCTTCCCGTCCCCACACACACTCAGGCTCACAGCTACACAGGCACAATAATAGCATGCTCTGTGTTTCTCCACACAGAACCATACCTGAGGGCCAGGGTGCCCTCAGGAGACCACATTGCTGCCTCCTGGGCCCTGCAGCGCCCTGCCCCCACTGCCTTGCTTCATACCCTCCCCCTACCCCCCCAACTGGGACGCACTCCCTTCTTCCACCTGGTGGGGTGGCTGCCTGTGGCTGGGGCCTGCCTGGACATCCATCGACCTGGCCTGGGGGAGGTGGCGGGGGTGGGGGGTGTTCTGCACTGTGGCGGCTCCTCTCCAGGCGCCCAGCTGTGGCATCTGTCAAGGTCAGATAGCGACTCCGGAACCAGCCGGCTAGGCCCCATGGCCCCTCTCGCCTCATTATTTTTGTGTTCCGGGGCTGCGGCGACACCTCCCTCCTTCCTCCTCAGCCTCCTGCCTCTTGCTTGCCTCCCCCACGCCTCTGCAGGGAGGGCCTGCGGTCTGGGGGCTTTTGTTTTCCAGTTTTTTCCATGCTCAGGCCAGGCAGGCGGGTAGACGCTGGTCAGAGTTGTTAGGTCTTGAGGTAGGCAGGGAAGGTGCCTCTCTCTGGCTGGGACCGGCTTTGGGCTAGTGGAGGCCTGGGGTGGTTTCTCAGGGGTACAAATTGAACATGGGTGGAGCCCAGCCCCCACCACAGCCCAAGCACACCTGTGGGCAGCTTCCTGTTTCCATAGGGGCCCCAGCACCTGGCATCAGTTCCTGTCTGCACCGTCCACATCCCAGTTGGTCTCTTCACTCACATCTCAGAAGCCCCGATACAGCTGACGGTGTGTGCACATGCACGCACAGACACACACGCACACACTGGTACACACATGGTAATGATGTATCGACACTCACAGACCAGAAGAACCCACACACATCAGCCAGCCAGCCTGTAAACCACTGTACTATACACACAAGCACACTCAAGCATGGTGTGTTTGACACTCATGCTTACATCCAGGGGTACAGATAGCATACGCTCCATTTGTACACACAAGGAGGTCACACAGAGACCTTTACCTACACTGGTATATAAGCCCCGTGTATATACCAGCATTCAGACCCACAGGGTGACATCTCAGTCTGTGCACATACCCCTCTGCACACCCACAGCTCTGGCCCCAAGACACACACACACACACACACACACACACAGCATGTCTGGTATCTGACACACCTTCTTTGTGGATGTAGGCAGATGCACTGGTCTGTAGTGCTGCTCCTCGCTATATGCACTCCAGCCAGAGCTCACTCCCTGGGGTCCAGTGTTCCTTGAGCACATTTATACCACCCAAGAGGCTTCTGTCCCTGAAATGCTGAAGTGAGCTTGAGGCCTCCCCCTGGATGTGTTCTGTGTGTCCAGGGAGCCCCTGGAGAGTGGGAAATGGTGCTTGACAGACAGACTGTCCCACCATCCTGGCCAGCCTCTTTATGAACGTCAACCTGGACCAAATAACACCAAGATGGAGTGAGATGGGGGGATTCCGGTACATTGGGGTGGGACTTGTGGCTTCTGGCAGGGAGGGCAGGCTCAGGGGGGATGGCCTTCTCAGGTTCTCTCTGGGTCCTTGCCTACTGCCAGCCCCCCCAGTTAGGGCATATAAACATTGGGGGTATGAGACGTGGGCAGACTGCAGGCCCCCCAGAGTCTCTGGGGTAGCCCTGGCCGTCCACACACTTCCTTCACCAGCTGTGGACTGCTGTGACCACCCTCGAGAGGAGGAGGTAGCTGGAGGTTTAGCGGTGACAGGGCCCCCACCCCCCAGGAAACTCAAAACCCTGGGCCAGCCGCGGGTGGCGGGTTGGGGCAGGCACAAAGACGGCCTCTGTGCGGCCTGGCTGGGCTGCCCACAGGATTCTGGGGGAGGAGGCAGGAGCCGGTTTCCGTCCCATTCTGCTTCCTGCGGAGGCCGCCGGAATGCCCGGAGCTCTGGCCCAGCCTGGCCCGTCCGGCCCACCCGCAGCCCCTTCCCCTGTCTTTTCCTGGGCCTCAGGGTACAGCTGCAGAGTCCTCTGCAACAGCGCCTTCACGTGTTTTGCCCAGAGCCTGAGAGCTGCCCCCCCAGGATGCTTGGGAAACTTAGAGGGCTCCCCTAGGCTGGGCTGGACTGGACCTCGTCCTGCTGCTATAATCCCTCCTTCCTTGGCCCTTGGAGCCCTTGGCCAGTGTTGGGAGAGCCAGGCTTTGGAGTCCCACAGACCTGTTTTCAAATCCTGGCTTTGTTGCTTATTGATCTTGTGACCTGAGGGAGGTGACTTGACTTCCCCGAGTCTCAGTGGCCTTACCTGTAAATGGTTGATAATACTAGTTAAAGAATTACAGAAAAAATTCAATGAGAAAATGCATGTAAGATGCTTAGCACAATACCTGGGAGAGTGAGAAGGCGTTACTAGGGTCTGCTATTACCATGTCCTCTGGGGAGATAGGATTGGGAAGGAGCTAGATGCCCCTCTCCCCAGTAAGCTTCCCATGTGGGGTTTGGTCTCCACCTTCTCTCCAGACTTCAGTTTCTTTTTATTAAGTCTTTTTTTTTTTTTTAATTTTTTTGTTAACTTTTATTTATTTATGATAGTCACAGAGAGAGAGAGAGGCAGAGACATAGGCAGAGGGAGAAGCAGGCTCCATGCACTGGGAGCCCGACGTGGGATTCGATCCCGGGTCTCCAGGATCGCGCCCTGGGCCAAAGGCAGGCGCTAAACCGCTGCGCCACCCAGGGATCCCCAGACTTCAGTTTCTATCTTCGCAGATCACACCATGGGCAGATTCAGGTCCTCTGATTTGAAGGCTGGGAGGGAGTCACTATCTAGAGCCCTTTTTTTGTGTGTCTCTTGACCTTTTTCCTCACGGACCTCTCAGGGATCATGACTCTTAGAGTTTGGGGTGATGAGTAAGAACTATCTCCATTTTACAGATAAGAAACTGAGGCTCACTGTAGGGGAAAGGCTCAGTCAAATCAACAGGAGGAGACAGGATGGAGCCACAAACCTAGATTTTAGGATTCTAGTCCCCTGATGGTTCTGTTAACACCCTTGCTCCCCACACACAAGCCCTTAAAGGACAGATGCCCCTCCTCTAACTTCTTGGCCCAGTTATCTCTAAGCTCACCTCTATCCATTGTCCACTGGGAGAGAGGTCCTAAGTAAGTGTGTAGGCTCTGATCCCTGGTTGATGTCAGCTCAGACGTTACTTCGGGAAACGTTAGTCTAAATTCAGAGGATCCCAAATGGAAAGGGCATCAGTTTTCTCTGGGTCAAACCTGCTTATCAAATTGTTTGTTCTAAATGGGCCAATAATCCTCTTCTTTCAGAAGGTGTGTAGGAAGAGGCAGTGAGACAAGGCATGTATGTAGCGTCTGGCACACAGGACGTCCTCCATTTTTAACATAATTATTATCCTCCTGGTTCCGTGTTACAGACAGAGAAACAGACTCAGAGGCCATATGCCAAGGTCACACAGAGAGGAAGGGCCCTCCTGATCCTTTGACTCTTCTTTGAAGGAGGACATCTGGCCTGAAGGAGGTGCTTGGCGAGGAAGCCTCTGTCTTTATAGAGGGGTCCCAGATCACTCCCCAGAGCCCCAGGTCAGGGCATACCTCCTGCATGGGGCCTCAGTGTTCCCTTCCATGAAATGGGCTGATCCTGTCCTCCACCTGTTTTTTAAGTCTGAGGTCTGCAAGAGAGAATAGAGCCTCATGGACTCCTGCGGTTTTCTTCAGCCTATTTCATTTGTCGGGCTACGGGCTGTGCTTGCTGTAGGTGGAGGGGTCCAAGAGGAAAAAGGGTATGGAGTCAGGGAAACAGGACTCTAGTCCCCTCTTCTGTCTTTGGTAGTTGGTCTCGGGGTGTTAGTCTTGGGGAGGTTCTAGTGGTCCTAAGGGCCTTTCCGGCCCCAGGCATTCTGCTGGGTGCTAGCAGTAGTCACTGTGCTCCTATGTGTGTCCATCTGTAGCTGGATGTGTGCTGTGTGCTCTGTGTGTGCTCGGGCCAGGGCTGCGTTTTTCCAGCTTCCAAGACCAGTGTCTCTATGTGCATTGCCTTGGGCTTGAGTAGAGCTTTTTTTCCTTCTGGAAACTCCCTAGGCTGAATCATGGAAATCAGAGACGATGCCCCCACCCCTGCCCTGTGTGCTCAGCCACAGCGCAGTTCAGCCACCACAGCCTGTGGTCTTTTCTCTTCGCCACCACTGGCTTGCCCACCATTACTCTTGTCTGTCCATGTTACCTCCCTTGGAGGCCAAGAGGCCTGAAGTGGGTGGAGGAGCATAACAAGGCTGCCCCAGAGATGTCAAGAGTGCAAGTGGAAGTGTGGGAAAGAGTGTGAAGAGGTCAAGAGTGTGCAAGTCCTGCCCAGATGATGGTGGAATGCTGGACCCATGTCTCTGGGTCCTGAAGGCCCTGCTGGAATGCAGCCTCCTCCAGGAAGCCCTCCCTCAATAGGAAGGATGGCTGGAAGTTTGATCTAGCCAGCAAAGGAGCGAGAGAGGGATGGTGCCTTGGTCAGATTCAGCCGTTGGAAGTGGGGTGGCATGGCACAACTCTGTAAACTTACTAAAAATCATTGAATTGTACTCTTATAAATGGGTAAAGTTTATAATGTGTAAACTATGCCTCAGTAAGGCTGTTTTAAAAAAATCCTACTCTTGGCCTCAGTGCCCTGCCCATTTGGGATCCTGCCAACCTCACAACCGCACCTCACACCCTCTTCCCCATTTTTTTTTTAAATTAAATTCTCCCCTTGGCGTGGGGCTCAAGCTGACGACCCTAAGATCAAGAGTCGCATGCTCCACCACGTGCTCTACTGACTGAGGCAGCCAGGCGCCCCTCTTCCCCTTTTCTTAAGAATTGTTTCAGGCTCATGGCTCCTTTGGTAACCTCGCCTCATCTCTCACTCACAGGCTAGCAGTTCCTTCTAGAAGGGCCCTCAGTGCCCCACTTGGTCGCCTTCCTGCTCTCCTTTCACATTGGCCCAGCTCCTGTGCACTCCCCCAGGGTGGCGCGGAGTCATCTCCCACACCATCACCCCAGTTCCGCAAGGCAGGGGACTGTTGTTGGGTCAATGGTGGGGGACTGTGTGCAGCTAAACATCTAGAACACCTCGCTGTGGGCCACCTGTGTGCATGTCTATGTGCAGACAGCACGATCCCTGCCCCTGGGCCCCTTCCTCCATTGCTGGCTAGCTGGAAGGGCTCAGGGTTGAGTGAGGGCATTACCATTACCTCTGATGACCTCATTGTCAGCTAGCATTATGATGTCATTGGCCTAGCATTCCAGGTTCCTGCCTGGGCATCTCCAAGCCCCCTGGGTGAAGACACTCCCTGGGGTCTGTGACAACTCGCTACCCCCCCCATGCACGTAAAGGTGACAGGCACGGTAACAACCCCAGGGGGTGGGGGCAGCCTGGGGTCAGCTGGGTCACCTTGCCCTGGACTACTTTGTCAGTTGCACAGGCAGAGCAAAAGTGTCACACAGCAGGATGACTAATATTTGGGCTCTGGGTTCAAATTCGAAACAGACTGGGCACCAGCCATATGACCTTGGCCTGACAGTCTGAACAGCCTCAATTTCTTCATCTCTGAAGCTGCTTACTAGGCTCTATTTCCCGGTAAAGCATGAGAGCACGGGGCCTGATACAGTAGGTGCTCAATGAATGCTCAATAAATGATACGTTTAGGTAGTGCGGGGACTGAGTGTCACTTGATGCTGGGAGCTGGTTGGAGAGGGGTGGGTCTGTGTCTTCTGGGGCTGGCTAGAGCCTGGGAGGCAGGGCATGGTCCCAGTGTCAGGAGAGTGGTTCCAGCTTTGACTTCCTGACTTCCAGCTTAGCCAGTGAGCTAGAGCCCATAGGAGCTTGGGCCCCATGGCCAGGCCCTGAGGCCAAGAACCCGGTGACTCTCAGCCTCATCCCTATCAAGCTGTTTCCCAGGCCGTAGGCCAGACTGGGCTGGGATCCACCCACCCCCTGCCTCCCTCTCAGAGCTGTGGGCACGTGCAGCTGCTTTCTCTTGGTCCCCAGGTCCCCAGGTCTTGGATTTTCCTCAGGGCTCTTTCCATGTCTGTCGGACCCTCAAGTCTGGGCTGCGCTGGGAGCCTCCGATCTCTCCGAGCCCAGTCCCTCGTTATTGGCTTCCCATAAGGCTCTCTTCTCAACCATGACCCCTTGCCCTGTCCTCTCCAAACCCCTCTTTCTCTGACCTGCCCCCTGGGTTCTGTGTCTCATAATCTTCTCTCTGCACCACCTGTCTCTGTTCTGCCCCCCTTGCCCCTCTCTGCCCCCCAGCTCCCCATGACCGGTTCCCCCCACACTCCCTCCCTCTGGGCTCTGTCCCCGCCCGTCAGCCCATGGTCCCAGCTCCCGGCCGCCCGGCTCCTGCATGGACAAAGGGGTCCTTTGTGGGCTGACCGCGGCTGGCGGGGCGGCGGGGCGCTGGCTCCGCATTGCTGATGAAACGGAGCCCTTTGTTGTCCCTCCTCAGGCGCAGTATTTCTTTTTGGGGGCTGGATGCGTTCCTGGCAGGGCCGATGATGGATGCGCCCGCCGCCGCCCGCCTGCCCGCCAGCTTTCCCTCCCGCTCATTCCCGCTCCGCTTCAACGCAGCCCCAGCTCCTCCCCTGCTGCCTGGGCACTGCCAGGCCTTTTTCTGGCCTGGGAGGGGGTTGCTGTGTGCCTTGCAGTGGAGGACAGGGGCCTGGGAGAAGGTCTTATGTCTCCCCTACTATGAGGAGGGCAGACAAGTCCTATGGTCAGTGGTCCTCTGGGACCAGGGCATCACCTTTTCTCAGGGTCTAAAGGAGATGAGCCAGGTTTAGGGGCAGATTTGGAATTGGCTTAGAGACTAGGCCTCGCAGACTAGATGTGAGTATCTGCACACTCTGGGGTCTGAGGAGTTACCTTGGTGCCAGTCCCCCCTTGTGTACTCCCCACCTTCAGTTTCTGTGGCTGACGAAATAGTGTTCTGCCTGCAGCACCTGTTTGATGACATATCACGTCTTCTGCTCCACGGCCCAGTATGTCCCAGGACCTGGGGGGTTGGGAGAGAGGGTAGTCCCTGAGGAAGAACAGAAAGATGAAAGATCAGAGAGATGCAAGGAAGGGGCCAGAGATGAACAGAGCATGAGGTTTAGTCCCTACCACGGGACTCAGGATGGAGACAAAAGCAGAGAGAGTCAGCCAGAGCACCAGCCCTGAACGCAGGCCCGTGTTGGAGAGCGCTGACTTCTAATTGACCTGCCGCCCTGCACACAGAGCCAGATCCTGGAGGGGGGGGGCGGGGGGGGAGCAGGAGCAGCGTTAATGTAGCTATCGATTCCTGCCACCAGCCAGCAGGCCGCAGAGGCGGGGACACACGGGGGGGGGGGGGGGGGGCTAGGGTGCAAGCCGCTCCCCTCCCCACCTCTCCCCTGCCTCTGCAGCCCAAGGGCTCCTGCCTTCTCTTTTCTCCCCACACCATGTCCAGGCCTACCGGGCACTGTGTGCTCTGGGGTGGGGTAGATGAGCTCAGATGGGCAGGGGCAGTTAACCTGGGGTGACGGTCTCTGGCCCTAGTCCTCAACGCCGAGCCAGGGTCGCTGATGCCTGGATGCGCACTGATTTCTGAGGGAGGGCCTGAGAGCCACCCTGGGCTTAGCCCTTAGAGGTGGGACACAGCCCCGCCATCCTACCAGCTTCCCTTCCTCTTACAACTCTGACCTCTGTGGTACCCCCAGCCCGGCCCAGCCTAAACACCCTGCCAGGCGCTCCTGGGTTTGTCCTGCTAGAACCTGCCAGCTCTCCCAGCTCTTGCCACCCATCTACCTTCACTAAGCAGAGTGGACGTGGGCCACTGCCCTCTGGGGAGAGGCAGGGAGCACCTGGCTGTCTGTGGATGCCTGCCATTTTTGCCTTACTCAAGAGACAGGGCTTTTCCCTTTCCTACACTCGCTCTGCCTTGTGGCCACTCCTTAGCAGTCCTGGAGCAGGGAGCCCTGCCGGCTCAGGGCCTCAATTTCCCCCTATGTAAGTGCAGAAGGTTGGACTAGATGACCTCCTGGGACCAGGACCGGCAGAGTCCTGTGACTGGGGGATGGTGAGGTTGCCTGGGGACAAAGATGCATGTGTGCCGCCCCCAAGCCTGGGGCGGGACAGGCCTAGCCAGATGTGCACTTCCCCCTTGAGCCGCCAGCTGCTCAGGCTGGGCCCTCCCCTCCTATCCCTCTCCTGGGGGTTGCTGGGCCACAGCAAGCAGGCAGGCAGGGATGCGATGCTAGAGAGCCAGGGCTAATGAGACAGCCACTCCACTCCTTCGCACAATTCCTTCCAGAGATCCTGGCCAAGGAGCCTGGCTGCTCCTTAATCCTGGGGCCTGAGCAGAGCAGGCTCTTGTCCTAGGAAGAGGCACCTCAGAAACATGGATGTGGCCAAAGAAGAGGCTCTGGTCCTGGAGGGTCACACCCACGCTCAGTCCCAGCATGCCCTAGCCGAGGCCCCTCCTGCCCACAGCCTTCCCCAGCTCAAGGCTCTCACTGGGACCTCATCCCAGACCCATCTGGGAGCCAGGCTGGAGCACAGCAGGGAGGCCTGAGTAGAGACAGGAGTGGGGTCTGAGGTAATGATGACTATGGTTTGAGAGTGAGGAGGAAGCGTGTACTGATATGTTCACAGCGTGTCCCCCCACTCTTGCAGGATAAGGCTTATCCTCTGGCACGTGCTACTTGCCCTCTAGCAGGATACATGCGCCTTGATTTTTTTTTTTTTTTTTTTTTTTTTATTTAGGATAGTCACACACACACAGAGAGAGAGAGACAGAGAGAGGCAGAGACATAGGCAGAGGGAGAAGCAGGCTCCATGTACCGGGAGCCCGACGTGGGATTCGATCCTGGGTCTCCAGGATCGCGCCCTGGGCCAAAGGCAGGCACTAAACCGCTGCGCCACCCAGGGATCCCCATGCGCCTTGAAATAAGGATTCTGTGCTCTATTTGGCAACCTCTGAAGTCAGTTTCCTTTCCCTGCAGGACTTGTCAGAGCCTTGAGATAATCCATACGTATTATGAATTGCCAAATGAGAGTCTGGGAGCAGCTTCCCAGACTTTTTTTTTTTTTTTTTTAAGATTTATTTATTTAGAGAGAGCATGCACACCGGAGCACAAGCAGAGGGATAAAAC